>NC_090930.1:1010883585-1012133585 GCF_040938575.1 Ambystoma mexicanum
ATACATGTGCAAAAACGTATATGTAATTTTAAAAAGCAGGTAATAAGGGATAGGTAATCACGGCTGCTACGATGAAAAGTACAAGTGCAGCAATAGTAATATTTGTATTATTGTTTTTAAACATAACTAATAAGTGTAATTAGTTTAAGGGATAGGAATATTAATGAATAACAGTGTGGTGATAGTTTAGTAGGCCCAGGACAGACTAAACAGAAGCCATGTTTTAGTTGTTTGAAAGGACACAACTAGAATTGAAGTTTTGCTGACACTCGCAGAAACACCAGATCAGCTCACCAAGGGTGTGACACCAAGAAGCCCACAGGATCTAATTAATTGTTGCAGAAGGAAAAGTTTCTCATGGGAAGAGAACTGCAACTGAATGCCATGTGCATTCCCACATAATAATTTGAAGCCCATTGGGCTGGGACCAAGTGCTCCAGCAGTGAATACAGCAGCAAAAGAGAAATAAATCGGAGAAATTCAGTGTCACCAACAGTGTTCTTCACAGTTTTTTCTATCTAGACTTGAGACGATGCAAAAGAGGAGGCGGGGAGCGAAAACATGCATGCATTGAAGGGGCAATGAGGGGGCAGGAACAGGGGCAAATATATGATGAGGGAAGAGAGGACCCAATCATGGGACTTGGGATATGGTGTTTCAGAGGCTGTAACAATGCCCCTGACCTTGGTGCTGTTCCCTTATAATTCCATTGGATGGGACCCGTGGGATGCTGTGGCTCACGCTGCTCCAATGAAGGGGTCCAATCTGCATTGAGGGATTTATCAATTGTACATTAGTGGATGCCAACCGATAGCATGCCAGAGTTTCTAAAGGTCAGCAGATAATTATGTAATTGAGAAGAGGGACACTTGAGGGTCATAATGTCATGAAGGGGTGTGGAGGGTGGTGTTCCAGGAAATGCTTTTATCCAATCAGGACATGTAATTCATATGAATATATATAGGGGTCCCATGACAACCCACCAACATGTATTAGCACATGCCCAAAATTGCAACGATTGACAAATTATGCTAAATGTAATATTCTTCTATAAATATTGTAGCCCTTCTGGGGGGAGTTGGAATGTATTGCAGTTCAGGCCCACTGACCTGTCTGTTCTAGCAGTTGCCTGTTCAAGAAAGCTGGATTTTATCTTGCACAGTGTACACTTCTTTTTGATTCATTTTGTACTTTCCTTGTATTGCCCCTGAGACTCCTGGTCTACACTCTGTAACTATTTCTTAAGTTAGTGGTAAGCACATATTAGCGATTTCTCAAAAGACTGAATGGTGCACAATCTAACTAGCCTGAAAAATAATTGTAGGTGTAGCACCTATCGGGCATTGCATCCTCAAACCCCCTAACCGTACAGAAAAGTCTTTGTTTTAAACTGAGCTTTACATTCTTAAAATGATATCTCATACTTAATGATAACAATCATAGTTAAGAAACACACATCTTTACAACCATAATCATATTACCCCTCCTTTTTCATCCCACAGATCATTCCTTGCCCTTCTTTATTTGTTCATCTGCTGACTAACCCACCCCCTTTAACATCTATGTACCATCCTAACCCTCCCCGTTACTGATGATTTTAAGGCCTGGTGAAACCCTGGCCAAGTCACAATTGCCTACTTCTCTGCCAAGTTTCAGTTGCTGAAATACCAATACGGTGGTGCCATGTACAGTATAATTATTTAATTGCATAACAAGTTGTATATCACATAAGATTGCATGCTGAATTATCTGGTAACTTGTTTATTCTAGAAGTGCACACACAACTATTTACAATGGACCTTTTCTTCACTGTCCTTAATGTCGCTTCATGGTCTCTGCTGCATGGCTGTAATATTACAGTTCCTGAGCCTCCTGGGCCCTCAAGTTAGTAGGAGCGCCGGAGTGCTGTAGCTTCTCTGCTCTCTATGCCCCGACTGTCTCTCGCACCTCTGACTTTTCGCGCATGGCGTTAGAGTCTTGCGAGGTGACTGCTTTCCTCGCCTCTCACGAGGCTCCATCACCTCATACCTCCTTTCAAAGTGCAGCTTGGTCCCACTCCATCATGAAGTCCTCATACCTTGCTGGATGCCGTCCCTCACGATGTGGACGGCCTTCATAGTTCACGATGTTGGATACTCTTTGATTCATTCTTTCTTCATTACTTTTTCTTGCCCCTGATGTATTCCATTTGCTTTGCAGCTCTCTCTCCAATAGGTTTATTAGTATAGTCCCTTTGATTGTGAGAGACACCACTAGGACTGTGTTACTATTTGATGGTCGTAGCTTGCTCTCATCTTTAGACTTAGGTTTAGATAGACATTTTTCAAACCCAATTTAAGTTCAATAAACACCCTTGAACTGTGATCACTTGTGTATGTCTTACTGTTTGATATTATGCCTTCCTTACACAGTGGATTGCATCCATTGACAAGAGGAGCAATAATATCCTGAAAGTGGGGTGCTAGCTGGCCCTGGAATCGTTGTGTTTCTACTTCATGGGCCTTTGATAGAGTGGCCGGTTGTGACTGGGAGGCAAATGGATTGAGATTTGGAGACAGCTCCTTTCAATGAACTGCAGAATTGCAGTGGAATTTTTTGGGGGTGGGCCAGTGTCACCGTTTACAGTGGAAGCTTATTTGCAGTGGCATATACAATGGGAGATGGGGGTTGAGTAGGTGCACAGTAGAGTGATGTACAGCCAAGGTGATGGAGGATTGAGGAAGAGGCAGTTGATCATTGGATGGTGAGAGGCAGGGCAAAGGTTGGAGAGTAGGACTTCATTGTAACTGTGTCCTTCTTTCAGGTTATGTAGGGATGTGTAGAATTCAGTGTCTCTGTTAATTTCTTTGTGGCATGTTGTCCCTTCTTCATCAGGTGCAGTCCTTTAGCACACACATGGCAATGGTCTCTGTGTTGTACTAGATGTGTAACTGTGTGCCTTCATGTAAGAAACGGTGTCTATGGGCCTCATTACGACCCAGGCGGTAAGTTACCGCCTGGGTCGTACCTTTACCACCATGGCGTAAACTACGTTTACGCCATGGTGGTTGGCGGACTTACCGCCCCATTCCGAGGTTGGCGGGGCGGTAAGTCCCCAATCCCCATTTACCCTTCCCCATTCCCATTTTTGCCCCATAGGGCATAATGGGAGTGGGGAAGGCGTTAATTACGCCACCGTAAATTACGGTGGCGTAATTAACAACATGGTCCCTTAGCGCCATGGATTTTAACACCTGCTAAAAGCAGGTGTTAAATCCGCCATGGCGCTAAGGGACCTCGGAATCAGGCGGTAAGGGTCGGCGCTGTTTACGCCGCCGTAAACCCCTTACCGCCTGGGTCCTAATGAGGCCCTATGTCCTTTATATGCAGGCACCAGGCCTTTGGCTGTACAGTTGTACAGTGTGCAGGGATGTGTGGCTATGCAGATCATGTGTGTTTGTGTGACTATGGAGTGTGTGTACCCAGACAAAATGTAAGATGTAGAACTGCTTGGCAGCCACATGCAAAGGTGACGTTTCCAATGCCATTGTGTCACCATTTTCCATTACATTATAATGTTCTTCCAAATTTCTACAGAGGTTATGGCCATTGTTTTCTGCTAAACATTGACAGACAGGAGCATGCACAACGTATGGCCTCTCTGTAATGGGAGTAATAGGGATGTCATTGTTGGTCAGGTAGGGCCAGTCTTTACCTCTGAATCCCTTGGTTGCTGCAGTGCCTCATATTTCACATTTAGATTTCCCAAGGATGATGACCAGAATCTCATCTTCCCTGGGGGTGAGACAATCTCTGCAGGCTAGTGGGTTTCCTCTGAGGGCATCCGCAATGGCATCTTGGCTGTGTTTCTCCTCCACCCTGCTCCTCTCCCACCCCCTAATGCCCCACTTCTTCCTACTTCCTACACAGTTCATTCCCCTTTCCGCAGGGCGTTGATGTCCCGTGTTTCTTCACCCGATAGCAGGCAACAGCAGCCTGATGTCGTGACAAAGTCCTCATGACCGTTGACAACGTCTGAGAGGACCTCCTTCTTAAGTCGGTAAAGGTGCACTTCTTCTTGGAGAGTTTTGGTGTTTAAATTGGTGTTTATATAGTGTTGACATGGGGAAGGTGATGCTAAATGGGATGGATAGGCCTCTCTGGGCCTCTCTGTCTTGTTTTCCATGTTCCAGAAGCTTGATGTTGGGCTATTATCATTTGGGACTGACCTACTTGTGAGCAAAGTGTCCGTTTAGGGTTCGATTATTTACATGTGGCTGCCTTGTGGGTTGGTGATGGGGGCATAAACATAATGTGCACATCCTGAGAATGTGCTTTTTGGACATTCATTGCAGGTGCTGTGCCCCTAATGATGGCTTGTCATTTTGTTGAATGTCTCAATGATTGAGGTGTGATGCATATGACATGTGTGATTTGCATGGTGCCGCAACCCTTATGCTATGTGATGCAGTTATTTGTGGCATTGGCATTACTCACGCCATTGTTTTGCGTACCTTCTGCATCATAACCTCCAATGCAGTTTTTCCACAGGTCGCTGGCATAAACATCCACTCCGTTAATTTTGGTTACATGTTATGGGACTTTTCTGTGGGTGTTTCATACACATTGTAGGTGCGTGGTGGGTGTGTCCAGATTTTGGGAGGGTGTGTCAGGTGTTGTCTCTGGGTGTGTGCCAGATTTATCGGTTAAGTTGCATTTGTGTGTCTGTGCCAATAAAGGGTACACCCCCAAAGTGTATATTTGGTGCAATTCAATAAAAGCTCAGCTTCCATCAAACGTAAGAAGTTACACCTGGCAGGTGATGGTGTAAGTGTGGAGAATGAACTATGAATGTTGTTGTAGATTGGATGCGGAAATGACTAAGATGGATGCAGGAAGTGTGTCAGTGTTTGGGAGAAATGTTTGGAAGAGAAGAAAAAGGGTTTTAGGCACTTATTTTACACCTGCGAAAACATACTTTCCACCTTCAGAAGTTCGACTGGCTGTTTTCCTGTGTGTGTTTTGTTCGTAAATCAGAAGGAAGTTTATACAAGTTGCAAGTTCCACTTTATTTCAGTAATTTACTTAGTGAATACCAATGTTTTGCATACCTTACATCTTACTTAGTGAATGCAATGATTGGTATAGTTAGTTAATCAGGCCCATGTGCATATAGAAAATACAAGTAAAAATAAGTGTACACCTTCTTAGTTAACAGACAATTAAGGCAAACAAATCTATCAGAACAAAACCATTGCATTCATAGGGTGTTGGCTGTGACGACAATCTTAACTCAGATTCCCCCCATAAATGTCATCCATGCTGTCATTTCAGATGTCATTGCTTGAGGCACCTGTGATGCCATGTATGTGTTCATGGGCTGAGCAATAGGGCCACTAGAAGATAAGGTGAATGGTTTTTGTTGCAATACATTGTTTTACCTTAATTATTTTCACTAAATGTCGAGGGGTGTGTTTTGCAAGACTTCACCTCAGATGTAGAAGTATCATGGTCCACTGTCCATAGATTTCAGCCATGCCCAGTGGCCACTTTGAGCCAATTACGATAAAAGACCATGAGTCAATGGCCTTTGGCCTTAGCGAGTGGCCACAGCCTGTGTCCGTTGCAATAACGCCCCTTTTGTACTAAATAAACATATACCACTGGCCATGGCATTTGATTGTAGCCCCTGCCACTTTGTACCAATTAGAGTAAAAGGACAAAACCCTTTGGCACGGCCTTTGTCCACTGCCCACTTTACATCAACATGGCCCATTGGCTTTGCCCCCTAGAGGTATGGCCCCTACCCCCTTCAATAATAATTCACCATGTTCCTTTGTCTGTGACCCCTGCCATTTTCCGCTAATTAGAGTGATAGACTATGACGCACTGGCAATGACCTTTGGCTGTGACCAATATCCCTATTAATAGTAAATCATCTGAGTCCATTGCCACTGTGCAACAACTCTGGTCAAACACTGTGGCCCACTGACTACACCCTTCCTATGAACCTGCTTCCCACTCTTACCTGTTGGTCTAAAACACTGTGGCCCACTGACTACACCCTTCCTATGAACCTGCTTCCCACTCTTACCTGTTGGTCTAAAACACTGTGGGCCACTGACTACACCCTTCCTATGAACCTGCTTCCCACTCTTACCTGTTGGTCTAAAACACTGTGGCCCACTGACTACACCCTTCCTATGAACCTGCTTCCCACTCTTACCTGTTGGTCTAAAATACTGTGGCCCACTGACTACACCCTTCCTATGAACCTGCTTCCCACTCTTACCTGTTGGTCTAAAATACTGTGGCCCACTGACTACACCCTTCCTATGAACCTGCTTCCCACTCTTACCTGTTGGTCTAAAACACTGTGGGCCACTGACTACACCCTTCCTATGAACCTGCTTCCCACTCTTACCTGTTGGTCTAAAATACTGTGGCCCACTGACTACACCCTTCCTATGAACCTGCTTCCCACTCTTACCTGTTGGTCTAAAACACTGTGGGCCACTGACTACACCCTTCCTATGAACCTGCTTCCCACTCTTACCTGTTGGTCTAAAATACTGTGGCCCACTGACTACACCCTTCCTATGAACCTGCTTCCCACTCTTACCTGTTGGTCTAAAACACTGTGGGCCACTGACTACACCCTTCCTATGAACCTGCTTCCCACTCTTACCTGTTGGTCTAAAACACTGTGGGCCACTATCAAGTGTTTCCCCGTTTTTTCTTTCTCCCTCTTCCATTCCCTTGTGATTTTCCACCAAGAATATCCCGCCGGGACATAACCAGAAAACTATTGGACGGAATTCCTGTGAGTATTATTACTGCCGAAATGCAACATCTTTTGATTGCAAAAAGAGAAAAAGGACATAGCATTAAAATGTATTTGACAGCCACCTCCAACTCTGCATGTGCACCCATTCTCCATTGTTGTGCTCCCTCTCTACCCCGACAGTCAAAGTACCTCAAGACCCTCTCCTAATCCTTTTCAGATGTTTCTTCTCGTGACGCACTTCTCACGAGAATCTCACGATTTACCCTTGGTAATACCTGGAGGCGTCTGCAGAAAGAAGAACATGTGTAAAACTCCCCAATTGGTACTCTTTCAACCTCCTCACATCCACTATGATGTTAAACCTACCCTTCCCTTCCTCCAAATATCACATTGAACAATTTACATTTTTCTGTTACTGTGGGATTATCAGGGGAATAGTTTACATCAAGTAAAAAAAAATGGCAGCTTTTTAATCCTGAAAAACCTCAGTGCTGTGATTCCCTTTCTGAAATATAGAAACGTTTTGTGGCCAGCGGTACCCCCCTTCTGCACCGGCAGGTTAGCTCAGGGGCAACGCGTGCGTTTGTCTTGGAAGCAGGACAACACATAACAACACAGGTTCGAATCCGAAGCTCCCGCTTTGCGCTATGATTGTCTACCCCAGATTGTCAGAGTGGGCAACAGCCAGGAAGGTCTCTGCAGGCTAGGATTTTCTCTTTGGCAGTGGTTATATAAATTACATTTCAAATTGTGTAGCACACTTTCCTATGTTTCAGAGTTCACAGAATGACTTGCAGAATGTTTTTTATCAGGTATTTTGATGTCCCATTAATTTGCAAGGGTCGGTTCAGAGACAGCGATTCAGGTACATCGCGGGATGTATTGTCACATTCCCTGAGGCCCTAACAAAGCAAGACAGATTTCTTCTCACAAAGGCAGCATGACAACCAGGGTGGTTGCAATATTCTTTGCAAGCCTACTGCAGAGTGGCAATCCTCTGCTCCCTGGTGCTTCACTTAAGTTAGGTTGGGGGTTTGTAAACTGCATCTCTCTAGAGATTTTGGACAACAACGCCCCTGATCCATCTCAATTGACTATGCTGTCTATAGCTGATGGGAGTTGTAGTCCAAAACATTTGAGGAGCCAAAGGTTGCAGACCCTGTGATAGGCTTTGAGAGCGCCATGGAGGTGGAGTACATTTGATAAATTGTGTTGTAGAAATGCTGATGATGGTGAAGATTGGAACACAGACCAATCTGGTCTTCTAGCATTACAATCTGATCTTTGTGGTGCAGTTCAGGAAATCCAGACTTTCTGCCGTGCAGGCGAGCCAACATTAAGGGTGCAGAAGTATGAGTCTGACACAACAGTGGCATGGTGATTGGCAAAGACTTTGATTCAGGCAAAAATAAAGAGGAAACCTAACTCTCTCTAACTCTAAGAGGGGGTCAGTGCCTCTAATAAAGTACTAATGAGATGGTCATAATGTCCAAGTAAATTAAAAGAGTCCACTGTCATGTAAAAATAACTACTTCTATCCCTCACACTTATAACTAATAAGAAAAAGGGTAGTGGGTCTTCTTGGTCCAGAATAATGACTCCCTACTGCTGGACGATGAGCCACATTTCTAATCGTAGGGGGAATTTCCCCTATGAGAATGACTCCCTTCTCCAGGTCTCAGTTCCTTTCTGAGAAAACAATCAAAGTTCCAGCTTGTAACGTCTTAAGGGTTCCGTTCCAATGCAAAAGATAAAGGGCCTCATTACGATTATGCTGCCTCCATACCGGGTTCCAGTACCGAGTTCCTCCAATGAGGACTTACCGGGCTATTCCAATCTTGGAGGACCTCGCAAGTCCTCTTTGGAAAAACCCATCCCCATTCGAGCCCCCATAGGGCTCAATGGGAATGGGGAGGGAGCTAATAACGGGCCTGTTAAAAACGAGCCCATTATTAGCTCCCTGGTCCCCTCGCGGGACCCGCTAAGGACGCCTGGTTTTACCAGGCGTCCTTACTGGGTCCTGCAAAGGGAACCTCGTAATAGGGCATCCCGTGATGAAGGGTGCCGGTCCAGTTCCGGCACCCTACCTTACGGGAGCACCAGCCCCGTAATGAGGCCCACAGTCACAACTTAAACATTATTCCTTCTCGAAGATTGTTGTACTTCACTATTGGGTACCTGGAGAATGCCTCCCTTCTCCAGGTATGTGGTTCTCAATGTCCTCACAGAGCCTGGGGGGATTGATTACCTTCTGGGGGCCTTCTCTTGACTGGTCTCTCAATACCCAATCTTCTGGGAAGACAGCAGGAGGTATTACCTTCTTCTACTAAGGTCTCCTTGCTTTCCAGTTCTCAAGAGCTGGGTGGAATGACTCCCTTCCCCAAGCCCTTCTCCGACTTTCATAAGTCACAGGTCATGCTCAATCTTCTAGGAAGACACCAGGAGGTATTGTTTCATTCTCCTGAGATCTCCTTGCTCTCCAGTTTACAAGTGCTGGGTGGAATGACTCCCTTCCACCAAGTCCTTCACAGACTTGCACGATTCATAGTTCATACACAATCTTCACAGAGGAATGCATCCCGTCCCCTAGCTTGCTTTGCACTTCAAAAGTTCTTATTTCACATGAGTTCCCAATCTCATAGATGCAGGTCCCAGACCAGTGTGTTCCTCCTGACTGGGTGCGGCAGTCCTGGTTCACAATCCTAGACAATCGAAACAAAAGATCTCATCTGCCACATGCTTTTTCATTTGCAAATCAGTAAATATAATTCCTCAATACATTACAAAATGTTTGTTTATTCATACTAAAAATTCTGTCTGAGAACAAACACTAAATGAATATATATGAAACGTAAATGACCACCAACATCAGTGTGCAAAATATTAATTTAACATACTCTCATAACTAAACTCATACTCTTTCATTCACATGCATACTTTAGACTAGTCTTGAGTCCGGTCCACACACATCACCCAAAAACATAAAGCTGTGGTGTCGCCAAAAGGAACATACACCGTTGCAAAGACTAACCAAATCAGAATGTCATCCAAATCGGAATTTTGGATAGGGACAGTAGAAAACCTGAATATACAAACAATTAGTCATAAAATAAAACTGTAATTTGCTGACTCGATAATTTTTAATACAATTCTTCATGTAGTGCAATCTATTGACAAGTAACTTCCAAACATGCAAATATGATATGATATGGCATTTGTAACGCGCCTATACACACGTGTTTCAAGGCGCGACGAGCCAGGAAGGGGGGAACAAGGGTAAGACAGACAACGATCCTACTAGGCCAGGTGACATTCAGACCGCGCAAGTGCAGGGGTAGGGGGAAGGGAAAAAGTGCAAGGGGAAGGGGAGGGGGAAGTGCAGTACAAAGTAAGTAGAATAAAAATGATAGAGTAAAGCTGCCACATTTAAGCTGACAGTTAATGCTGAGTCTTCTTTTGTTAACATCACTTGGTTGAAAAAAAAGGCCTACTCGATTTTTGGCTGGGATGGCTCGATCTATTCTGATGAGACCAGCCTTCTTCAAGGCCACAGTTACTTGCTGTGTGGTAGATGAGCTACTTGTTAAAAATCAGGGGTAGTCACACAACCGAGGAGCAGACCCTGTGCTGTCACTAGCAGACCAAATGCTGGCAGGGGGGAAGGTAAGGGCAGGAAACCTCCTTAGGGTTCCAAAGAATGTCTCAACAGAATTCAGCGCATTCGAGAATGTAGAGGCAGACACGGCTTTCACCGCAGGTCTCGTGTTTGGGCTTGAGCAGCTACAATTGAAAAATATGCAGCAGCATTAGGCAACAGTGCTATCGACTCCAGTGACATCCAACATTTTAGACTAGTGCATACAAAGGACCTCTCACCCAGCTGTGTATTACAAATGTTGGTCTCTCCCTCATCTCCGTATATAGTAGATACTTTCTCCTTGAGGAGTCCACACTCTTCCTCGTCTCTGTATTTCCTGTATTGGTGGCAGAAGGCATAAAGGAACATTAGGGAATGTGTTGGTGGGGGGTGTAGGAAGGTGTGTTAGGGATTAGGTGGACTTTGGGGATACCATGTTCTCCCCAGCTTTTCACTAATCCAATAGGGGGCTTCCCTCTCCATGAGATCCACCCACTGAGTACCACCCACAGGGGGAAAATCAGGAAGCAGCCTCACCTCCCGGGGCTCATGAGAAGGCTCTCACCCTAGGGAAGAAGTGACGACATCTGAGGATTCATCACACATCCCTTGATTTTATTTTAATTATTGGTACCTGGTGCTACTTAGTTGCCATCAATTTCTTTTGGCAGTGTTTCTAATGTGCTTGAACGGAAATGAAATTGAATGAATGAACTGCAGAATAGTTAAGACCATATTTGTTTATTTTAGTGAATCACTATTTCTTAGACTTTCTGATGTTTTAAATGGTTAATTGCTTTATTAATTAGTTTTAACTTTTTATAAACCGTTTACTGAACTTCATAATTACCTTCTCTTAACTGTATTTGCTGCCCGTATTTCATTTTGGCAACTACATTTTCCATTTTCGTTCGGAAACGTTGCGGCTCGTATTGCATCATCTTGCACTGATGTGAAGCTTGTTTAGGCCTGTTCAGTCCGTTTGTCAGTCAGCATGTGACGCTGACCTTGTCTCTGGTCAGTTTTTACTCCGTAGTGCGATTCTTTAAAGCCCATTAGTTCTGTGGCATATTCCTGCTGCTCAGGCTGCTTGTTCTTTGCTCTGTTATTTAATCATCATGATCATGGACACCAAGGTCAAGCTGCTTGATTTAAATAATGAACATGGCTCCTTCCACTTATGTGCCTTGAATAAATCAGGCTCGATGGAATTAACACCTTTTTGGGTGCTTTTTGGCCCCTGGTTACAAAGATCTCTACTAACCAGAACCTATCTCTCTGTGCCGCCTTGATCAATACTAGATCTGAAATAGAAATCACAGTAGCTCTGGTGGACTTTATTGAGTCTTACAATCTAGATCTGACTTTTATCACAAAAGCTTGGTTCAATACCAGCTCTACTTGAGTTTTTCACCTTCTTATGTCCCCGAATTTCCAGATGAAATGTCTGAATCGGGAAACCCACAGAGGGGGAGGAGTTGCAATTATTGATTGCTAAGTCATTCCTGGCCTTATCTAACTTCCAGACCCTTGTTTGGGATGTGCATCCCAGATGTATGCCTGCAGTTTACTTCCCTCACCCTTTCGTTCATTCTATGTTGTCCTTTGTTATCGACAGCCTGGAATAACTCGACTCTTTCTAGAAAATCTGGATTTATTTCTTGGAACAAGTGCCCTTCAACACTTTGAAAACACAGATATTATTAAACTCAATGAAATTCTTACTTGTCACTTTCTTTCTTTGCTTACCTTTTCTTCTTTGCATACCTAATGCCACTGTCTTGACCTAGTAATATACAAAGGTCAGGGATTGTTATATCAAGAGACCATACCTGCTGCTAGGATTTTTTAATATTCAGATAGATCCTTACATAACTCTTAAAGCTCATCCGCCTGTTGGGATAGCCCTATGTAGCCTACATGATCTTATCTTAACATAATTAGAGGTACTGAATTAACTTCAGAGCTGCTTCTCCATAGTCCTAACTCTAACTGTGATGACTTCCTTCCGTTCCATTAAACACAGGGTAAACCATAAAACAAGACCAACTAATTGTATACAGATTCACTCAGGGCATTAAAGATAGAGTACCAAAAGCGATAAAAAAACTTGGTGGGAATCCAAGAATTCACTTGACGGTCAGGGTGTGAAAACAGCCCTTAAAATCTATTTAAAAAAAGCCATTCTCTTGGCCAAATCTAGCTTTTTACAGCGACCGATTGACATTTAAAAAAATAAGCCCAAAAAGCTTTTTGACATTATAGAAAAAATATCCAGTCCTCCTGTCTCAGGAGGATAGCACAGGGGCAATCTTGTGGGATATTTTTACCCATGCCAATGCGCCACACTACGCCCCTTTGCAAATGGGGGAACGAAACAGCCAAAAAATGGATGCGATAGCTGATGTGCATGCCAAATCTGCAAAATTGCACGTTGTTCATAAATCACAAAAGGCTGCACACTCTGCCACACAAAGCCAAAGATGATGTCAAAACAGAACTCTGTGCAGGGGAATGCCAGGGGGTGCTGTTACCAGTCATATGAAGCAAGGCCACAGAAGTGGGCTAAAATCTGAAAATGCCTTTACAATCCAGTTTTCCCAATCAAGTGCAACCTTCAAAGTGCTGTTTTGGCGCTAATTTCAGTCATTTTCCAGGTAAACTATTTAAATGAAAAGTGTGCTGGAACCACCGATCATCCAGTGCAGTCAGAGGAATCCAGGCCTCATTGCCTGATAGCTGCATAAGAAAATTAGATGTCAAACCCAGTTTAAAAGTGTTTCTTTTTCCTGAAGAAATTGTAAAATTCGCCTATTTAAAGTTTGTATGTGAAGGTTTAATTCTTTTAAATGTCCAAATCCCTTATAAACTGTGCTTATTTTTATATGTGTTAAAGAAAAGACTTTATTGTGAATTTTAAAGCAACCCAGTATTGGAGTCAAGTAACTGCTTATTTCTGATTGGGCAGTGACCAGCATGGGAAAGTGTGACACTTCAGTTTGACAGTCCCTTTCTACAGGAAGGCTAATGGCTGCTGGAGGTTCTCGCATATGGAGCACAATAGACTTCATTAGACATTACGCTTTTGGCTGAGCAAGGAACAAATGACAGGCTGAGCATTGACCTCTGCTGGGGGAGGGGCAGGATGCTTCCCTCTACACCCCACCCTGATGAAAGGGATCTGACAGCTGTTGTTTGTTGAAAGGAGAGAAAAAAAACTCTGTTTAAATGAACGTTTTGGTATTTAAATCTTTATTTGTGGTTAAGTTTGAAACTCTTTAACTGTGCAACCTGAAGGAGGATACAACTAAAAATTGGTAGATGTTAGCCTAATTTTAGGGTTTTTCTTTGAAGATATTGATGAAACCTGTACCACTTAAGGAATCAAAGTTACAGGAAACCCTCATTGTAGCAGACTATTAATGTTGCAAGTCTAAGATTGTATATTCATGCTCCACTGATAAATGCCCAGAGATGTACCGAATTAGAAATTATTAATCCAAACTGTTATGATTAAAATTGATAACATTCTATAGAATGAGAAAGACAGCGCTCACAGAGATGGGAATTAAATGTGAATATAGCCCACCAAAAATGGAATGTATATGTCTGATTTTATTATGGAACATAATTTTAGAAATGTACATTTGTGCAAAAGTTAAGTTTTGGTCAAAATCAATGTGGGAGTTCCTAAATCCCATCATAAAGATGACAGCTTTGTTCTGACTGCCAACCAAAACAAGGCAAGTGCCTATGGCCACTCACGGCCATGGGGGTGTGTTTTTGAATTGTGCCCACACCATAAACTTTGTGATGTCATTTGGTAGTATAAATAGAAGAACTTCAGCACTCATAACACACACTGCTTCCAGAACACACTGCTTCCAGAACACATCCAGATTTCCGCGCAGTCTCTTGTTCCTGACTTCTACATCTTGTCCAGAACTCTTCACCTTGCAGCTGACTCCAGATTTCTTTATAGAATCCAGACTTTAGCATTGCTGAACTCTTATTAGCTAGGCCCACATTCAACCATCCCAAAACTTGAGGGGATTCAATACTGATTCATTCTGGCTTGCTACCCTTAAGACTTGCCTGCTGAAACTCGCATCCTGCTAATCTGCCGTGTCCAGTGACAAGAAGGGCCCATCCGAATCCATTCTGAGGTGCAGTCCAAAATATATCAGAACCGCGCAACTGATCCAATCCCTCCAGAAGTGCCCTGCTGCCAGTAGACCTGACCCGATCCGATGACCAGAACTTTGATGGTCCAATTTTAATTACAAGGGACTGTAAGTATTAATAGGAAGAACAGTGACCCATAGTATATTTGCATTGTCTTATCCCAATCTCAAACCATCCCATCTTTAATTTCAGAACCTTAGTTTTGTCAGAACCATTCTTGCACTGATTTTTCTCATTTGTGTTTCAAAACCATAAGTCATTTGTGATTTTGAGTAACTAAAGTAAATCCCAGAAAAAACTAGAGTATCCACTACGTGAAGGGTTACGCTGGCCACGTAACTGTGGAAATGCATGTGTGGCATTCTCTTTTTCATAGTCATTAATATAGTGTAATGAAACCAATCAGCCTGTTTTAATACCGAATTTCTGTATTCCTTTTCGTGCCAATTTTATAGATAAAAACAACATTTCCAACTCTCACTGATACCTAAGACCCTTAGCTACATCAACAACCAAAAACCACATTGCGGAACACTGTATTTGACCCGTTTTTATCAAAAATCGCACAGTGAAATTTTGCCACAAATTTGCAATTTTCAAAAGTTTACACATATCTTTTTCCCATTCAAGGTGTTTCTTCAATCCCATCCTGATCTAAAGTGTGTACTGTTGTTTACCTGGTAGCTCATGTTTATTAGGACCTGTTCAGTGTTGCTTTACTAAGAATTTTCTATCTATTTAAGCATTTTTGATCATTTTGCATTGTTTTCCAATGTCATTTTCACCTGTCGTTTTTAAAAGTGTCAATTTCCAAAAACGGTTTTCTCTCATGTTTGGGGAAGGAAGATTGCATTTAAACTTTAGACATTGTCTTTCATTCCTGAATATCTGCTGATTACTTGCATCTGTGTAGGATTGCTCATGTGTACCTTAAGAACTTTGCAGGGGGAAATATTAACCTAAACGCTATCTGTTACCAAACCAAAACTGTTCTTTTTCTGGTGGTTGCTATTCTGCATTAATATAAGCAAATTCAATTGCTTTACTTATTTACCTTTACACATTTGCCTGATTCCTTATCCAGTGTGACCTGGGGGGGATTTTGAGAAGCGTGTGATATGAGTGGTATATCATTCAGAATATTGAACTCATAGACACATAAATACATAAGTATTTCATTTCGCACTACATGCTAGGCGAGACCAGGCTGTGTGCCTGATTGAACTTCTTAACAGATTTTGGGGGCTCGTACGGGATTATGAATTTGAGATACCACCCGTGACAGTCTAACACAGCATACTAGCCTGCAGGGTACAGACACCTTGCTGGGTTGGTGTATTGTGCTACACTGTACAAGCCTCTCTCAAAATAAATACTCCAAAAATCGGGCCTGTTTGCAAAAGTAAATTAACCCTGAAAGAAGTCAGAAGGAAATTGATATTTCCAAAATGGTGATCCCAGTAGAGATTAATATTGCTAGGGAACACCTCCTGCACAAACTGTTTGTCAGGGGTGAGTGGCCAGAACAGAATGAACAGTTCTGACTACAAGAAATCAAAGAACAGGTCACTGCCATAGACCTAGATATATGGCAGTACAAGGGCCCATTAGACCAAGCGCTCAGTGAACTGTACATGGCCCCAAAAATAAAAGAGGAGCAGTGTAAAATTGCCAAGATAGCGGCCTACCTGTACCTCCACATAGGAATAATACAGGAAAAGCCTGCAGAAAACATAGTTCTGGCAATGAAGCAAGGGGAAACCCTACAGAAAATCCAAACTAATCTGGACTCTGCAGAGCAAAGGCTCCAGAAGAGCCAAAAATCAGAGACAGAAGCTAGGCAGTACTTGACAAAATTAAAGGAAGATCTGGCTCTCTTACAGCAAGAGAGGGCAGAGCAAGATACCAAATTACAGACACTGCAAGATGAGTGTCAGGAAAGGGTTGACTCTTTACAACAAGGTCAGCAGAAGCTGGCAAAACAGTTACATTACAACAGAGCATGTGCAGAACAGATAGTCACATTACAGAACCACATAGAATCATTGAAAGAGGAAAATAATACATTAATTATTAAAGGCCTAGAATCTCAAGCAGAATTTGATGAGGAGCGCCAGAAGTCCAGCGCTTTCAAAAAACAGAGGGATGACCTGGCTGAACAGAAGGGCACTCTAAGTCAGGAGAGGGATGCCTTAGGCCAGTAATTCAGCCAATTAAAAACTAAGTTAGAGGAAAGAAAGCTGTCCCTCCAGGAGCTTAGTGAGGTTAAAACTGAATATGAGAAGCTACTAGAGCACCCCAAGTGGCTGGAGGATGCTCTGGAAAAGAACACTCAGACCAATAATGACAAAACTCAGGAGGCGAGTCTCCTGCAGCAGAAATTGGCTCAGTATTTCCAATCCAGGCAGGAAGCATAGAGAGACAATGGGGCTCTCTGTGAAAAGAATGATAGTCTCCACAAACAGATAGCCATGCAAGAGCAGATCATTGAGACCAGTAAGGTCTTAATAGAGGAGCAAAAGAGTCAGATTTTGGCATGTCACCAGGGACTAGGGGCTTAGAAAAAAGAGGTAGGAAGGGACAGAGAAACCCCTGAACATAACATCAGGGACTCTAGCCCCTTCAGTACCATGAACTATGCCGCCTTCATGTCCACTGGCTCATATGAACCAAGGGCCACAGAGATGGTAGACTTCAGCAGAATGGGAAACATGGGACTGACAGATCAGCACCTGCCAGAAATGGATGGGGGGTCATCTCTGTACAAATTTACAAATGTTATGGCTAGCCTCTCTGATCAGGAAGACTCCTGTGAGGGGAGAATCGGGGAATTGGACCCTAAAAAATACCATCTACCAAAGGATAAGTCTGTCAAATTTGGTGGGGAACTTCAGGAAAGCAGGCCCACAAAGAATATCTTAAAGACCTCTTCCCAGCTAGGGCAGTGGGGGTTGGGGGGGTACTCAGCCAATCCTGGGAGCAGGAGAGAGTCAGAAGACTCTTATGAGCGCCACAGGCATCATGAAACTAGGCCCCCACATTCTGCCAGCCATTCTTAAGCTTGCAGATTCAGGGAGAGCCTAGAGGATCAGATAGCCACCTCCTGTAGCAGTGCCTCTGAGTCAGAGGATGAGTGGACTCGGGTGACTAAGACTAAAAAGGCCAACAAAATTCAGAGGGCTCTACTGAAAGATCCCCTGAAACAGATCAAGGCCATTAGGAGCGTCATAACTCCCTATCACAAAAATGCCACATATTCAGTTTGGGAGCACCTTGAGTTATACGAGCAAATGATGGATACTTTCCACCTGACAGATAGCCAGAGTTGCATCCAATATGTCAAATGGATATTTTCCCCTGAATACTTCAGCTTCTTTGCGGGACTGGAGGTTCAAAACCACTCAAGATGGTCTACCTACAGGACGGCCATCTTAAAACATTTTTCTGTACATAGGAACCCCCAAGAGGCCAGCAAGGCAGCCTACAATCTGCAGTGTGGGGAAGACCAGGCCCCACAAGAATGTGTACAAGAATGAAAACGTGCCTTTGCGCAGACCACCAGGAGGGTGCACACAGACAGTAGGGAGTTCATTAATACCTTCTTTCATGCACTCTCTAAATACATCATGACCCAGCTGGTGAGGGACTTTCATGAGAAGAGATCACTAGATTGGCTCATTGAACAGGCGACCCGTATTTATGAAATGCAGAAAACAGTAGAGAATAAAAATACAAATAAAAACAACCCCAAACCGGCCAACACCCCTGCTGCTGCTAAGGTGGCGGAGGTGAAGGTTGCCCCCATTTTAGATCTGGAGATGGGGGGGCCTAAAAATATTCCTGTATAAAATCCATCTTCTAACAAAAGACCAAGAAGGCCCTTATGCCAATCCCAAACAGGTAGTCAGGGAGGTAATCCCACAAATGGGACCCTTAACTCCCCTGATTATATTATCCCCCGTTACAAGGGCAACAGACCCATCCTGGGGTATGTGTGGACTCCCCCAGCCCAAGGGGAGGGATCCAACCAGGTAGCTATCATCCCAGGAAACCTCCCTCCTAACTTTCCCCAGGAGGACAGTAATCCCTCAAATGGCGGGTTGAGCTTCTTTCCCCGGTACCCGCCAAACTTCAACCCACAAAACAACCCACCTTTCTTTCCCCACTTTCCTGAGCCTAGACAGCCCAATCTGGAAGAGGGGGGGCCAAGGGTGGAGGGTTACCAGAACTATACCAACTAAGGAGATTATGGGAGAAGGGACAAATACCCTTCCCGTGAGCCACCTAGGATGGATCAGAGACCCCCGTACCAGCACAAGCGGGTGTCTCAACTGGAATGCCAGGTCCAGAACTTGTCACAGGATCTGGGTTGCATGCAGAGGGCTCAGCAGAACCCTCAGATGAGCATGCCAGCTCAGAACTCCACAAATCAAGGGTCTGGCACTCCAGAGCATTGACGGGGAGAGAAACTCGACAACCCACCGGTTCCAAAGGAGGAGGCACAGGGGCAAGGGGGGTGAAAAGCCTTAGAGGAAGCTTCCTTCCCACTTGTGAAAAGCCCCTGGAAACCCAGGAACCAGAACAAGAATCTCCTGCCCCGAAAGTCTGCTACCTAAGGAACAGAGAGCGGGTAGGAGAAATAAAGGACCTAAAAAGACCCAGGAGGTTAGTGTCTTCCAATTTGAAGGAGAGGGGTCCTCAGAGGACTCTGGAAAAAGGATCTTCTCCTTCAGGGATGGGGGAACTCCTCCCAAAGAAAAATGGGTCCCGAGAGATCCTAATCAAGACTGGGTAAATGTGGGGTTGAGTTAAAACCGCTCATCATTGAACACCAGAATAACAAGCCAGTAAATCACCTTGCCCAAATATATTCTGGGCACTGCCTCCAAAAGGTGGGGTGGCACAGAATCAGAACCAGGGGAGCCCAAAACTCCCACAATATCCAACTCCCATATTTTTCATACAGATCCCCAAACTCCCACACCGAAATCTGCCCAAACTACCCCTGTGTCAGAATCAAGAGTAAAGAAATTAACCCACCAATTGGCCCAAAATGCACATTATCTTTGCCCCCTGAAGGAGAAGTAGGGAAGATTTTATGCCCCGGTGCAAATACAGGGGTAATGTACATTTTTGGCACTGGTGGGCACTGGATCCCAAGCCACCCTTCTGTCAAAGAGGGCCTTTGATCAACTGAATTCAGGAAGGGGGCCTCTCACCCCTCTTCCTGGACAATTTCAGAACTTCGATGGGAATGAAATTCCTGTCGAGGGGACTCCAGATTTAGAAATTAAAATTGGGTGCCACAAGGTGAAACACCGGGTCATAGTTGTGACTCCAGAGGGCACACCATGTTTACTGGAGAATGACATCCTGTGTAGATTGTTTCCCCTAATAGATTGTGTAAACACAGTCCTCTGGACCCAGACTAACCGACCACTAAAATTAAAACATAGTGTTAACCTACAATAATAGAATCTTCTCGGCCAACTCACAATCTAAATCACAATCTTTACCATCTTTAAAAAACTAACAGTACCCTTCACTTGCACTGACGAAATTGTTAAATATGAAGCCTGGTGCTCCAGCATACAAGCTGCCATGCTAAAAAAAATAGACCTCCGCCAGAACAAAATCTTAGACCATTACAAAGCTTTACCTGAACAGAACCATCAGAAGCAAACCCATCACAAACCCACAGGTATCAACCCTCCTAAATTCTCTTTCTCTGAAATATCTGAGGTAGATGTCTTAGACATCCTTAAACATCTTAAACCCTCACTATGCAAGGGCGATGTATGCCCCCCAAAATCATCAAAGAATGCATGAAGCAACTCGCTCCTATCATTACCACCTTCATAAACGCCTAATTCAAAACAGGCATAGTCCCCAACTGCCTCAAAGAGGCTTGGGTACGTTCACTCCTAAAAAAACCTTCTCTAGACCCCTCTCAACCTAATAACTACAGGCCCATAACAACAGTCCCATTTCTTCTTAAAATACTAGATAAGGCTGCCCACAGGCAAATCCAACTGTACCTCGAAACCAACTCAATTCTAGGAAAGAGACAATCGGGGTTCCGCAAAGGACACGGAACGGAAACTGCTTTACTAGATCTGAAAAACCAAATCACTGCCGTCCTTGACTAGAGCAAGCCTGCCCTACTTCTGCTCTTAGATCTCTCAGCAGCGTTTGATCTCGTTGACCATAACACACTCACCAACTACCTCACGCGTGCAGCACACTTCTCTGATCACGCAGCAACCTGGGTTCCTTCTTTCTTAGAAGGCAGATCTATGAAAGTGTTCTACAATATAGCAAACGCAAAGCCCACTATCATACACTGCGGTGTCCCGCAGGGATCCTGTACTGCCCCAACGCTTTATAACCTATTTACAAAGCCTCTCTTTGATAAATTGGATGCACTTGGGGTCACATACACAAACTATGCTGATGACACCCAGGTACTCCTTCCCCTCACAGGGAGATATCTCCAAGATGCATCTACCCTTCAACAAATCTAGTCCACAATCCAAGCCTGGATGGCCACGAATGGCTTATGCCTCAACGGGGATAAAACTGAAATACTCCTCCTTGGTCAAAAATCCACGCTAGTCAAACTAGGTACGACCTATCTAAACTTCTGCATTGACAACTGTGTTATCCCTGTCCTATCCTCAGTTAAAAAACTCGGAGTCCACATTGACGCTACACTATCTATGGATAAACAAGTTAGCGCCATTGTATCGGCCTCGCCCTAAGTACCAAGTTGATCAATGCCATAAAGCCCTTTCTAACAAAAGACAACTGCCTCTCCATCGCGAGAGCCACCATAGGAGCTAAACTGGACTATTGCAGTTCCCTCATAGCTGGTACTTCAAAAAAAAACAAGCCAGACTCCAAACCACTCAAAACAACTCACTCAGAGCAGCTCTCAGCATCCCTAAAAGAGAACACATCTCTCAAGCAAGAAAAAATGTACACTGGCTACCAGTTAAAGACCGTATCACTTTCAAGATTCTCTCCACCGCACACAAATGCATCTACTTAACCGCACCCTCCTACCAATCGGACACTCTAGCCAAAACACAATCCACAAGACCCACAAGAGTAGGGTACACCAACCAATTTACAGTGCCACAAATTTCCAGGGCCAAGGCAGGAGGAATAGGATTCCCCTACCTGGCACCTAAGGTATGGCACGCACTGCCCACAGCCCTCAGGGTGAAATCTCTCTCCATGCGTTCCGCAAAAATCTAAAAACGACACTCTTCAACTAACTGATAGCTCATTGTCTGTACTTGCACCTATTTCTAACAAGTGCCACCTACCCACAAGGCCACTTCCTTCTGTATGTATTTTCGTGACCACTATAACTAAGCTATGAACAACCACTGTAACCAGCACCACAATGCCAACGAGCTGCTGTGCGCTTAACAAATGTGAATACATAAATAAATAAATAACCATGTTAGTCTAAATGGCACATGGTTGAACAAAAATGGGATCACATTGTATTCTATTTTCAAAACAACAAAATCCCTGACATGACAGTAATTGAGGTAGGACAACAAACTGGTGATGGGAAGTACTCTCTATTTCTGAAAATCAACCTTCCTTCCAGTCTCAAGTGGCATTTCACACTGGAAGGAAATACTCTGAAATTCTATACCAATTCACAATCAGAAAATCCCAATTCCATAGTCCAAAATGATGAGAAATCAGCTCAAAGCTTGGCTGACATTTGGAAGATTGGAGAACAGTTGCTCATGCCTATTCAGTTAAATGAGGGGAAGGACTCTGTTCTCGTCCTAGTGTGTGTGAACAACGGTAAAAGCTTCATGAACGAAGCCATGTTCCGAAAACTCCCATAAAAATCCAGCCATTCCCACATTTAAAATGATAGACAAATGGTAAATGGATCTGGAAGCACCCAATTCCAAACATCTCCTGCCTAGCAGGTGTATGCTCAAAATGTGCATAGGCAACAGGAGCATAGTCCATAATTGTTATGTTGTGCAAGATGTCCCTGCTGCATTTTATTTAGGCAGTGACATTCTCAATCGCTTTGCCATTTGTTTGGACCTGATAAACTTCAAAGCCTGGTCCCGATTAGCAGGTAATCCCATGGACTTTGATGATCCAGAGAATGCATTTCGGTCAGCTCAACGGCTGCCATATGCAGTTGAAGTTCAGATTGGATAGGAAGTCACCATCCCAGAACGGACCCGAAAATTCCCACTTAAAGTAAAAATTAAAAGAGGACAGAAACTGCAAAATCCTGATGCATATGTTCCCTTAAATGCCCATCTCCAACAGCAAGGGTTTGGGTTAAACTAGTCAATACAGAACACAACACCATTCCAACAGTGGTGGATAACAGCAACCTTAGGAGTATCACTCTGCGTGCATGCACCATTATTGGAATGGCGGTTGATGACCAACATTTTGTCCATAGATTTAGGTAATTAACTGATAGGACCAATCCCCAATGACTGTCTTGACAGTGATAGCAACAATGACACAACACCAGACAGGATCTTCACCCAGCATGGGGGGAATTTCCTGGTGTACTCTTCCTGCCCTTATGGTAAGGAAGAGGTGGCCTGTGACTTCAGGAGGGATGAGGCGATCTTTCAAGTCCACCAGGACTGCCTTCCCCACCTGAAGCCATCAGTCCAAGTCAGTACTTTAACCAGGGACTTCTCCACCCAGCTGGAGGGGGCCGCAGAGATAGCCAAACCAGAAGTCTTTCCGGGCTTCAGGCAGATGGTTGAAGAGAGAGTCAACCTAGCTGATGCCTGTGAGACTCTGGAGCAAAAACAAACATTGAAACAGGTTTTCTTAGATTTTCAGGATCTCTTTGTGGTAGACTCATATTGTCACACCTCGGCTCCGTTCCACACTACGACACCGTGCTCCATACCTACCTCAGGGCTGGCTGCGGAAAAGGACATTCGACAAAACTATTGCGCTGCGCCGTTCTCTTCGGCATTCTGCAGCGCCATTCCTGATGAAGTGGAAAATGCCCTGGAGGCTAACGACTACTGCAACAGCCAGACGGTTCCGAACTATGATTCCCATGAAACCTAAGGGAATTCGTAGTCCTTAACATCACGTGATCTCCACTCACTTGGCTCCACCTCCTCATTGATATAAGCGGCTGCAGCCCGGAGGACGCTGCTTCTGTTTGATAGTTACAACCGGCGCTTAAGTTCCTTCTTTTTCGCCCTACTTCCTGAAGCTCCTCCTTACGGTTCTATTCTGCTTCATCCCGTGCTCAGGTAAACAAACCCTCTTTTGAACTAAGGACTGCCTGTCTGCCTGCTGATTCTGTTACCTTCTTGCTCGCCAGTGTACCGACTTGTGGATTGTTATAAGGACTGTCTGCCTGCTGATTTGGTTACCTTCCTGCTCGCTAGTGTACCGACTTTTGGATCGTTATAAGGATTGTCTTCCCATTTGGCTCAAGAGTTCAAGGACATTGGTTGTATCGGATTCCGTCCTTTAAAGTGCACTTTGGGGACGCCTTGCAGTTGTGCACCTACCCGGATCTAGTGCGTCCCTCGTTCCGCCCGGGACTAGTTACCCAACTAACATTCCCCGTTTATTATTTTGCACTATCGTTGTTGTTCTGCATCCTGGAGTAAAGGGAACTGTGACTTCCTAGGGGACTATCAGAACATTGTGGTATCAGGCTCCTAGGATTGGGTTGTTCAGGTACTATTCTGTCCTATCCCCATCTATTGATAGTCGCTGTTATTCCAAGTGATTAATTGTATGTTGTTTCTTGCAGCTGGGTCCGTGGCGGCGCGTTTTCTCCCCGCTCTTTCGGGTGATCGGTCCCTCTGTCTGGCTTACATATCAGCAGTGGGTCATATCATCAGAAAGGTCGTTTTTCCCTCATAGAGAGGAGGCTCGGGTGGAGGCTCCAACCCGAGCTCTTCAATCAACGCACAGTCTCGCTGGTTTGGCCTCCTATCTTGTCCACTCCCGTGCGGTGAGTAACAAAAACAGAAGCCATGGAAGAGACGGACCCTTTGGCTGCTCTGGTCCGTTTGGTATCCGACTTACGGTCGGACATGACGGCGGCATATGATGCCCTGCACCACCGTATTGATGGTTTGCAACATTTCCCGCCTCCCCACACACTGGGGATAGACACATCTGGTGCCACTGCTTCTGGTTCCGGTGTCTCTCCGGCCTCCACGTCGGGATTTACAGCTGCCCCTGTTCTCATGGCCACACAGTTTCCATTGGCCCCGCCAGAACGCTTCACTGGCGATCCAAAGCATTATCGGACATTCATCAATCAATGCAAACTGCACTTCCTTTGCCGCCCCGCAGCCTTTCCCAATTCAACCACAAAGGCGGCGTTTGTCCTCTCACATCTAGGAGGGACGGCTGCAGCCTGGGCCAATCCGTTACTCGAAGCAAATAGCTTCCTATTGTATGACTGTGATGCCCTCATCACCGCCATGAACAGGGTTTTTGATACCCGTTATAAATCCCAAGCTACAGACCTAGAGTTCCTGAACTTACGTCAGGGTACTTCTTCTCTGTTCACTTATCTTACCAGGTTCAATCAACTCGCTGCTGAGACTGACTGGCCCGAAGAAAAGAAGTCAGCAGTGTTCTATAAAGGGTTGTCAGAAGAGTTGAAGGACACCCTAGCAACGGTACCAGTAGTCCCTACCGTATTTGGTGAACTCCTGGACCTGGTATTACAGATTGACGCTAGAAGAGCTGAAAGGAAAGGGGAACGCAAGTCAACTACACCAATACCCCCTCCCTTGGATTCTGTCAGTCTTCCTTCTTCTGTTCCAGAACCTATGCAGGTGGGAGCCGTCCGAGGTCCTTTAACACCTGCACAACGGGAGCACCGGCGATCCCATAATTTATGTATGTATTGTGGATCAGCCGAACATTTGCTAATTGACTGTCCAAAGAGACCCCACAAAAAGGCGGGAAACGCCAGAACCCGGCGATAGACGGAGTCCCTACGCCGGGGGTATACTCTTTGGACTCTCACGGGGTCGCTTTTGCCCCGGTCAGCCTGCCGGTAGTCTTTACCGTGACCCCTGACACTTCATTTCCATCCCTTGCCATTATTGATTCTGGGGCCACCGGTAATTATATGGACTACGAATATGCTGTAAAAAACAACGTACCAGTCCTGTCTAAAGCTCAACCCGAAACTGTACATGCAGTTGACGGTACATCCTTGATCTCCGGTCTGGTGACCCAAAACACGTCTCTGCTCCGGATGCAGACAGAGGACGGGCATGTGGAAACCTTATCGTTTGACTTGATCAAAGCTCCCCAGTTTCGGGTCATATTGGGAATCCCTTGGCTACGACACCATAATCCCTCTATTGACTGGGCAAACAGGGTGGTTCAGTTCCCTTCCTCCGTGTGCAATGAAAAATGTTTTCAGAACACAAGTGTGTATCCAGAATCATCCTCTCAGGCGTTGGTAGCATCCATGGCAGTCATCGGGGCCGTTTCTACCCCTACGCACATTCCTTCGGAATACCTCTCCTTTCGGGATGTGTTTGACAAAGGGGGGGCAGACCACCTGCCACCTCACAGACCATATGACTGCCCTATTGATCTGGTGCCAGGTTCTAAAATCCCGGTTGGGAGAGTGTATTCTCTTACCATACCCGAGGACAAGGTACTGAAAGAGTACATCGACAAATCATTGGTCACTGGGTTTATTAGACCTTCTAAATCTCCTGCAGCGTCTCCTCTCTTCTTTGTCCCGAAGAAAGAAGGAGACCTCCGTCCTTGTGTTGATTATAGAGCATTGAATGCCATTACGATAAAAAATCAGTACCCCCTTCCATTGATTTCAGTCCTTTTGGATCAACTCGGGTCTTCTGTCATCTTTACCAAATTGGATCTCCGGGGCGCCTATAATCTCGTCAGAATGCGTGAAGGGGACGAGTGGAAAACGGCATTCAAAACCCGGTATGGTCTGTTCGAGTATCTGGTGATGCCCTTCGGACTTTGTAACGCTCCGGCCACGTTTCAGGCCTTTATGAATGACATCTTTCATGACTGTCTAGACCAGTTTGTTGTTGTTTATCTGGACGACATTTTAATATACTCATCCTCCACTGAACAACACACTGAACACGTACGCTTTGTACTACAACGGCTCAGGGAAAACAATCTATTTGTCAAAGCAGAGAAGTGTGTATTCAACACTACCGAGGTTGAATTCCTCGGTTACAACCTTACCAACCAAGGCATCAGAATGAGTCGTTCCAAAGTTAAGGCGGTACTTGAATGGCCTGTCCCTACCTCAATTAAAGCCTTGCAGTCCTTTCTGGGATTTGCTAATTTCTATAGGCGTTTTATCCACTCTTTTTCATCCATTTCAGCCCCCCTCACTGCTCTGACAAGCTCTAAGAAACCATATCGATGGGATGAGGAGGCGCAGAACGCCTTTGAGGCTTTGAAAGCTGCGTTCTCCACCGCTCCGGTCTTACAACATCCTAATCCTCATTTACCCTTTCTAGTGGAGGCTGATGCTTCTGGTTCCGCCATTGGGGCGGTTCTGTCTCAGCGTTGTCCTGACTCCGGGGAGATCCATCCAGTCGCCTATTATTCTAGAAAACTAACCCAATACGAACGCAACTACCCCATCACTGAAAGAGAACTCTTGGCCATTAAGGACGCCTTCTCAGAATGGAGGCACCATTTACTGGGTGCACGTCATCTGGTCACGGTCTTCTCTGACCATCGGAGTCTCCTGGCGTTTAAATCCATGAAATGCCTCACTGCTCGTCAGGCCCGCTGGCATCTCTTCTTTTCCCAGTTCAACTTCACCATCACCTTCCGGCCGGCCCGACTCAACACATGTGCCGACGCATTATCGCGTCTGAATCACAACCCGAGCAATTCTGCATCAGACCATTCTCTATTGTTACCTTGTAGGGTGGTTTGTGGTTGCACACCCCAGCCTTCGCTTCGCTCCCTGGTCTCGGAATGGGTTTCCTCACATGCAGAGGAATGCATGGCCCTCAATCTCGATGTAGTACAGGGATTGCCATACATTCAGGGTCGTTTATACTTGCCACCTGGGGAGGCACGCCTCCGCGCCCTGGAATGGTCTCATGACTCATTAATAGCGGCCCACCCGGGTCAACAAAAAACTCTGGACTCTTTGCGTCGCTGGGCGTGGTGGCCCTCTATGTCTAGGGATGTGGTTGACTATCTGGCCGCTTGTTCTGTGTGTGCCCAATGCAAAATATCCCGTTCCAAACCAGTGGGGTTATTGCAACCACTTCCGGTGCCGCACAAGCCGTGGTATATGGTCTCCATGGACTTCATAGTGGATCTGCCTCCGGTGGATGGTTTTGATACTATCTGGGTGGTCATTGACTATTTCACCAAAATGGCACTCTTTATTCCTTGTATGGGTCTGCCTTCAGCACCAGTTTTGGCATCTATGTTCCTCAAGCACATCTTCCGTTTTTTTGGTCTACCATCCATCGTGGTGTCAGATCGCGGCCCACAGTTTACCTCGCGTTTTTGGAGAGCCTTAACTGTATTTTTACACATTGACGATCGGTACAGTACTGCCTATCACCCTCAGACGGACGGGCAGACTGAGAGAGTCAACGCTACTCTAGAGCAGTTCCTCCGTTGTCTGTGCTTACGCTTTCAGTCTTCCTGGTTGACGATGTTGCCGCCAGCTGAATTTGCCTATAATAATTCTTTGCACTCGGCTTCTGGGGTGTCACCTTTCTATGCATTGTATGGGCAGCATCCACGGTCGTTGCCCTTGGATCCTTCTGTTCCCTTGGACAATCCAGCGGCTCAGGCATGCGTTCGGGACATCAAATCCGTCCACATGGCAGTTCGTTTGCATCTCCTCACTGCCCAGAATAGGGCCAAGAAGTATGCTGACCGGCGTCGGAGTCCTGCGCCGACATACAAGGTGGGCATGAAGGTCTGGTTATCTACGCGCAACCTGAAAATTCCTGGTAAACGCATGCTTTTGCCCAAATTTGTGGGTCCCTATTCTGTCACTGATGTGGTTAGTCCTGTGGCGGTGCGACTTTCTCTGCCCGCCTCATGGAAATTGCATCCTGTCTTTCATGTATGTCTCCTTAAGCCCTGTCCTCCTGCTACTCGTTTGCCACTCCGCCCCCCTCCCGTGCGGGTGCAGGGCGATGTTGAATACGAAGTGGCGGATATCCTGGACTTCCGACTACGCAGGGGTCGTCCGTTTTACCTGGTTGACTGGAAGGGCTACGGTCCTGAAGACAGATCTTGGGAACCGCTGCATAATATCCATTCTCCTAGACTCCTACGCCGCTTCCATGCGCGCAGGGGGTGGGCGCCGCCTTTGGGGGCGGATGCTGTCACACCTCGGCTCCGTTCCACACTACGACACCGTGCTCCATACCTACCTCAGGGCTGGCTGCGGAAAAGGACATTCGACAAAACTATTGCGCTGCGCCGTTCTCTTCGGCATTCTGCAGCGCCATTCCTGATGAAGTGGAAAATGCCCTGGAGGCTAACGACTACTGCAACAGCCAGACGGTTCCGAACTACGATTCCCATGAAACCTAAGGGAATTCGTAGTCCTTAACATCACGTGATCTCCACTCACTTGGCTCCACCTCCTCATTGATATAAGCGGCTGCAGCCCGGAGGACGCTGCTTCTGTTTGATAGTTACAACCGGCGCTTAAGTTCCTTCTTTTTCGCCCTACTTCCTGAAGCTCCTCCTTACGGTTCTATTCTGCTTCATCCCGTGCTCAGGTAAACAAACCCTCTTTTGAACTAAGGACTGCCTGTCTGCCTGCTGATTCTGTTACCTTCTTGCTCGCCAGTGTACCAACTTGTGGATTGTTATAAGGACTGTCTGCCTGCTGATTTGGTTACCTTCCTGCTCGCTAGTGTACCGACTTTTGGATCGTTATAAGGATTGTCTTCCCATTTGGCTCAAGAGTTCAAGGACATTGGTTGTATCGGATTCCGTCCTTTAAAGTGCACTTTGGGGACGCCTTGCAGTTGTGCACCTACCCGGATCTAGTGCGTCCCTCGTTCCGCCCGGGACTAGTTACCCAACTAACATTCCCCGTTTATTATTTTGCACTATCGTTGTTGTTCTGCATCCTGGAGTAAAGGGAACTGTGACTTCCTAGGGGACTATCAGAACATTGTGGTATCAGGCTCCTAGGATTGGGTTGTTCAGGTACTATTCTGTCCTATCCCCATCTATTGATAGTCGCTGTTATTCCAAGTGATTAATTGTATGTTGTTTCTTGCAGCTGGGTCCGTGGCGGCGCGTTTTCTCCCCGCTCTTTCGGGTGATCGGTCCCTCTGTCTGGCTTACATATCAGCAGTGGGTCATATCATCAGAAAGGTCGTTTTTCCCTCATAGAGAGGAGGCTCGGGTGGAGGCTCCAACCCGAGCTCTTCAATCAACGCACAGTCTCGCTGGTTTGGCCTCCTATCTTGTCCACTCCCGTGCGGTGAGTAACACATATGACTCTGGTTGCACTGAAATCCACACAACAACAATTCCCACAGACCCTGGTATGACTCCAGTGTTTGTGCAGAAATACTGCTTGCCTCTCGCATCCATGGAATCCCTCACAGAAATAATTAAAAACCTTGATTCCGTGGGATAATTCGTCCAGTCCACAGCACCTTCAAAAATCTGGTGCAGGGGATTTTGAAACCAACGGCCAGTGGAGACTCTGTGCTGACCTAAGGGAGCTAAGCAAACGGGTCCAAACTTCCCGATGGCCTCTTTCCTACATTGACCAAGGGCTGGCCCAGATCCAGGGGTCAAAGGTATACACTGCCATTTACCTGACAAATGTGTACTGGACCGTACCTGTCAGTAGGGAGGACCCGGACTCCCTTTGGATACATCAACTCCGGCAATGAATTTAATATCTTCTTGCATAAGGTCATGCCGACTTGGGTAAAAGGGGTAACCTGGCCTATATAGATGATGTTCTGATCAAAAGCTCAACTGTGGAGGAACACATAGTGGAGATCCGTTATATTCTGACACAGTTGAGGGCTGCCGGAGCAAAACTATCTTTCCAAAAGGCACAGTGGTGTAGGACCCGTGTCAATTTCTTGGTGCATGAGATAACTCCTGAGGGTCTCTGTCCCCAGGAACAGAAAGTAGAAGCACTCCAGAAACTAAAAGACCCCACAACTCTGCGGGAGCTAAGAAGCCTCCTTGAACTGACTAATTACAGCAGAAAGTTCATTGAGGATTACGCAGAGATCACAAGACCCCTGATCATCTGTTGAAGGGGGGGTCAAGTGGGAGTGGGGTCCAGAACAAGCCGAGGCAGTAAGACATCTCAAAAGAAGCCTCTCACAAGCTCCTTGCCTAGCTTACCCTGTCAAAAACAAGGAGTTCTTCTTGGAGAAAGGGTTCTCAAAGACATGCTTGACTGCAGTATTATACCAAAAGCATGACAAGGTCAATAAAGTAATCTCCTATGCAAGTAAGACTTTATCCTCTGTGGAGGAAAAATTCAACGATTGTGAGAAGGCACTCCTGGCAACGGTGTGGGCATTGAAGAATTACCGCTCGTTCATCCAGGGGGAACACATCATAGTGGAGACTCCACACCAGCCTCTGCAATATCTTCAAAGTGACAGAATCCGGGCCGGAAATGTGAGTAATTCCCGAATTACTTCTTGGATTCTGTTAATGCAAGGGTTTCCTGTGGAGGCCAGATATGGCCAAAACAAGAAGTGTCCCCTCGCGCAAAGTCTGGCTGACTTGCATGATTGTGCCAGAGAAAACTATCTTGAGGACGAAAGTCTTAAAATCAAGGACAACATGGAGGCGTACCTTAATTCCCCACACACAGTCTAGGAAGAAGATAAGTGTGAGGGAATGCCCACTGTCTATGTGGAAGGGTGCTCCTACCATGTTGACAACAACGGGGAAAAGGAACTTGTGGCCGGCGTGGGGAATGCCTGGGTGAATGATGCCTTAGAACCCTTTGCTGGGTACAAAATCGGTCCCTGTAGTAGTCAAGTGGCAGAGCTGATGGCTGTGCATCAAGCCATCCTCACTGCTGTCCAACACCAACTCCACGAACTGGTCATAATCACTGATTCAGATTATGTCTGGAACAGTTTTGTGGAGCTGTTAAACGGGATATCATATTATGCCTCCTTTATTGTATATATTGGCCTAAGCCCAGTCGCTCTGCGAAGAAATCCGCGTTGCAAGGTTCCGACCTTAGATCGACCTAGCCGCCATTTTGGGAACATCTGCCATTTTGATTTCCACCTCAAAGTCACTCTGTATTCTAAAATGGTGGACTGTAGGCTAAATGTTTGGGTCGTGTAATAATACCATGTCCTATGTTTGACCTGAAGATCAAAGGATTACTCACGCCAACAAGTCTGATCCGCGGGCATATATTGAATACAATGTTGTTTAAATACTGAATGTGAGCAATTGTTGAACTACATTGTATAAAACATGTACTAAGGCTTAATGTCAAATTCTAAGATACACTGTTGCCATTGTGATTTGTTGTTTTATAAACTAGACGTAATCCACATGCATATAGTTGGACTAACTAGGGGCGAACTCGGCACCGGCACGAACCCTAGTCCGAGAATGATTGACTTGCAGAGGGGCTGGACATTGTGATTGAGAAGTGTATAAAAGATGTGAATATGTAGATGTCCAGTACCTCTCACTTCTCACACCGACAGGGCTGGTATTTGTTGTGATGTACTGAGGGCCAGATAGCTATCTGATACTTGGTTTCTTTGTAAACTGTACAGTTATTTGAATAAAGATCTGAGAATCTTTATAAGCCTGTGTTTGGTGTATTTCCTTTTGTGGTACTCAGCCTCGATATTTCTCTTTTGCTTTTACAGATGGCGCCCGAATAGGGACCCTCAAGATTGATGCCAGCTCGTTGAAGGTTGACGCGGCTATCGGACTGGGATCGGGCGGTGTAAAAGGGGTCCCCTTTCTTGGATGAGACGCAACACCTCAGCAGCGCTGCACGACCCGATCCCTGGACGGTGAGCCCGCCGTCCGAGTCGGCATCTTGATGAGGGTCCATATATCGAGGCGGGCAGATTTGCCGAAATCACCAACCACGAGGCACCTTAGTTAGAATTTTTTTTATTCCAATCGGACCTCCTTAGGATTTGATCAGGTGAGTCGCGACCCGATTCTTAAGTATCCTGATCATTTGTTTTGGCGCATTACACTTGCAAGTGAAATTATTGACCAAGTAACACCAGTATTCTGATATATCTGGGAAATTGTCTGCCTATTTCAGGGCGTTATTCCGCAGTGACAGATAATCTTTGGAATTTGGCCGACTGGCACCAAAGGAGGGGTCGCCGGCGTGTACTATGTACTGTAAGCACGGCATTGGTAGTATAGTATTTAACGATATTTGGCACAGACAAACTAGACATGCTTCCGAACTTCAGTGGCCAATTAATGGTAGTTTTGAAATCCGTCGTATTGAATATTTAGAATCTAAATTATTGAAGAAAAAGGCTAGACCTGCAGCATTCGATGTATTACAAAATTGGAAGAAAGAAGCTATGCAGCAGTTTAAGAGTAAAACACACGCACCGTCATATGACGAACGCCGAAAAAGCGTTGTTATATGACCAGAGTAAACAGTCTGAGTCAGTTAGGAATATGGATAGGGCTTTCTCACTTGGTATCCAGAAAATATATCCTTCTAAAGACTTTCATGTATCTGATGAACCTATCTATAAACTGTTAAATGAATGAAGGCCTGGTGCCACTGCGCCACTTCCGTATGTTCCTCTTCCTGCTGTTATTCCTCCTCCCGTTGCTCCTCCTGCTCCTCCTATTGCTACTCTTAATGTTCCTCTTCCTCCCGTTGTTCCTCCTCTTGTCACTGCTCCTCCTCCTGCTCCTCCACCTTTGCCTACTGTTACGGGTTCCGGTGGGCTTGCCTGCCATGCCAGCGACAGTACCTCTGTATCCGGATGTTCAAAATTTGCATACTCTCCCTCTTCCAAGTGATTCTACACCGCTTGAAGTCGATCAGGGAGCGGGATAGAGGGTTGTAACTCGTAATACTGTATCTTCAGAGAAAAAGCGTGAGTTAACTGCGTGGGCTCGATAACTGAGGAAGCACGAATTTGTACGAAAGATATGATTAGGTGGATCTCAGATACATCGATAGCTCCCGTTGAAGTGTATGACACGTATAGTCAGTATACACCAGAAATGCAGAGGAAAGTGATACAGGTAATGGTAGAGTACCTACAGAATGAGTGCGTAAAAAGAAAGATTTGTTGTCCCGCAGAGTTATTGAGTATTTTTAAGAGGGCTTTTTTATTTGACACTTCTTCAGCTGCTTTAGCGCTCGATTTGGCTCTGTTGCTTAGTAAGCATTCGGAGTTGCCTACTTCTCAATTGCCAATGAGAGAGGTCCCTCCACCATTTGTCCCAAAAGAAGAGATTCCGGCTAATGTTGCAGCAGGTACTGCTGCTCATGAAATTCCTGCACATGATGTGTCGCAGTTCGTTCACGTCCCGTTCTCGAGACAGGAAGTGAACACCATTAAACAGTCTATTCCCGATATTAGAAAGAATCCAACAGGGTTCTACAAAGAAATAGAGTCTGTTTTGCAATCCTCAGTATTCACCTTAATTGATATTGATCTGTTGTTTCCCGTACTCCTGCCTGTTGATTTGTGGAAACAGATTAGGACTATAGATGATGTACCAGGGTTAGGAGATTCATGGGATACTATGACTAGACTCGATAGAGAGAGACCAGCTGGTGAAAGACCACCAGAGGTAATATTAACTTTACCTGATAGAATAGTTACAAAATTGAAGACTATAATTCCTGAAAGAAGGATTATTTGGGACACGCTTACGGCCTGTGTCCAAGGGAAATCTGAGGGTGCTACCGAGTTCTTCAACCGGTTCGAACAAGTATTTTCAGATTACAGTGGGCAAGACTTAAGCACAGAGGTTATTCCTGGACAAATGTGTGCGTGGATTGCTGCCTGACATCCAGTCACAGATCATGTCCTCCGAGAGCGCTTGGCAAGCAAAGTCTCAGTCAGAAGTACTGCATATGGCTCAGTACTACAAGAATCGTGTCAATAACGAAAAGGAAATAGTTGAAAAGAGAAAAGGTGACTTAAAGACAAAAGTACTATTGCAGCAAATTGTTAGAGGCCCTAGAGGGGGTAATTCGCAATTTAGAGGTGAGTACGTTCCACAAGGAAATGCGCCCTTGGGTCCGGTAAACATTAACCAGTGTGCTTATTGCAGACACGAGGGTCATTGGTGTGTACAATGCCCGATCCTCCAGCAGAGGTCAAATAACACATTTGGGAATATGGGTAGATGATCCAGAGGCTGCCCAGGGGTAGGGGGTCTAGTAGAGGTCCGTTTTCACAAGATTCACAGCAACCTTTTTCACAGGACAATCAGGCATCGAGCTTGGATAATAGAAACATTTTTGACCATCCTTCTGCTACTTACCTCTCTGAAGAACTTCCTTTCAATGACATTCAGTTTCGCTAGGATTGCCGAAGCAGGGTTTGGAACCAACGCCTATTACCGTTAATCAGAAAGGTCCCTACGTTGAAATGTTAGTGAGTAATAGGAAACATCTATTCTTGATAGATACAGGGGCACAGAAGTGTTCCTTTGACCATTCACGGGTTCCAAACATTCCACTGTCAGGGCAAACCAATGTTTCTGTAGGGTTTTCTGGCACACCAGTCGTCTGTCCGGTTTCTTCGCCGGTACCTATTTCTTTGGGTCCATTTATGGACCAATGTCCATTCCTTTTGACCACGAATTGTGGAGAGAATTTGTTGGGGTTGAATCTGTTGAAGGAATTAAACGTGGTAATTCATTGTTCTTCTGACGGAGTGCGTTTGACGATTTCTCCACAGCAACTTTTTGTCTCTCAATTCTTGACCTGACCATTGCAGCCGGAATTTAGAGATGTTCCGGAGTGTTGTGGGCAATTGCTGACAATGATGTTGGTGTTCTGCAAATTGAGCCTGTTAAGATTGTTTTGAAACATGGAGTGAAGTTGCCACGTATTCCCCAGTATAAGATCTCGGTCGATGGTGAGCAAGCTTTGAATTGCATCTTCTCTGATTTTGTGCATCGAGGGGTAATTGAGGAAATTGGAGGTAGTTTGTGCAATAGTCCAATTTTGCAAGTGTACAAAAAAGGCGATAATGCAATTCCCTTCCATTTTATTATTGATCTACGTGCCATTAATAAGATTGTTGCTCCACGATTTCCTATTGTGCCTGATGTGACAACAATATTGACTATGATCCCGGCTTCAGCTACTTACTTTAGTGTTGTGGATCTAAAGAACGCCTTCTTTAGTATCCCTATACGTAAGTGTGATACTGGAAATGCATCGGAGGGACAGGGCCTCCGTATTCTTGTCCTTTACTGCCTTTTTATCGTGTGTTCTGTCATATTTTCTGGGCAGGAGATCATGTGGGACTCCTAGCGGTGCAGCTCTCTCTCTTTTGGTTTGGTGAACAGACCCATGGGATACCCTTACGGCACCCATGGGTGGGGGGTAAAACCCTGTGCCCCTAGTGTATGTTTTTGGGCACCTGTGGGTGGCCCGCAGAGCAGGGTATGGGCTAGTGGCAGCTCCATGCTGAATTTGACAGGTGTGCTGAGTATCCTCTATTTTGGGATACCCAGGCCCTGCCATTGGAATCAGTTGATTCCTGATGGAAAACAATATGGCCCCTGCGGCCTCTTGCTTTCTATTACCTGTTACCTTGTTTTCCCAAAGTCCTGGGAAGCCCTGACTCTGTCCCTTCCCCCTGACTGGCTGTTGGGTGGAAGTTCCATATGTGGCGTTGTTGTGAAGTTCAGTCCAGACTGACTGGAGCCTTCCCAGTGACTGTATGTTGTGGGTACGCCCTGTGGGTGGGACCTGGGTGAATGGAGTGTGTGACCAATATGCACTTCTTGTTGTGGCTGACTGGTTTCTGGTATGAGAGACAAAGACTGAAACAGCCCTGCCCAAAACTGGCCTGAATGCAGTGTGTAGTGTTGAATGGCTGAGTACTTGTCCCAATCCACATTCCTTGTTGTGAGTGTCTGAGAGGGAGGAGGATGGCCTGAATGCACTGTGTGCCTGATTGGCTGACTGACTGCATGAATGCCCTTCTGTATGATTGGCTGCTGACCCTGCAGTGTGGATGAGAGACAAGATAGTATATCTGGAGACCTCTCACCACTGGAAATTGTTCAGAAGCTTTCAGAAGCTGTGTCTACACTTGAAGAGTAACTGGAACTGCTGATCCTCGACGCCCAGCTGGAAGACGAAGACTTGCTGTTGCATTTGCTTCAACGTGATCTGAAAGCTGCCGAACTTGTCGAAGACTGATCAGAGAGAGGACCTGGTAAGGTGCCCTCTTCCCGTGCTGCAAGGGACCATCGAGCACCGCTAACCTTTGCCGAAGCTCCCTGGAAGTCAGACGCTCAAAAGGCTGCCGACCCAAGACGGGACCGCTGAGGAGAACGAAGCAAAGCACCCGGACTTCGCCGCTGTCGAAGTCCATTGCCATCAACCAGGGTTCGCAGGTTTGTGTAACCGCTGTAGGCCCATCGAAGTTGTGTTGCCCAGCCGTGGGGACCACTTGACGCCGTGCCGCCGACGACCGGAGCCGCCCGCTCCTTTGCCTAAGAACATTTGAATCCAAGGACTCCCTTGTCCGCATCGTCGACCGCTTTGTCCCACCGGAGAAAGTCGAGGACGACCAACGCACCGAGGAGAATCCGCTGGTGGGTTTCCCGCCACCTGAAGGCTACAAAGACTTTGACGACTCAACGCCCTTGTTGGGCCACAGTTCTTCTGAAACTCTTTGCGGTCCTGAACAATCCATCGGCCAGGTGCCCCGCACACCTCATCCTCGCAGGACGTCACTGACGAGCACCGCCTGGATCGACATCGGGGTCTCGGCACCCTTGAACTTCCCATCGCCGCCGTTGACGACAAGTTCACCATCTTCGATGCCTCTCGACGATCCGTGGCTCCTGCTTTAAAGGGAGTCACTCAAGAAGGATCCTTCGACGCGTCTTCGAAGAACTCTACTCCACCAGGTACATTGGGGGGGTAAAACCTTAATAGGAGGAAATAAGGCTATTGAACAATATATTGAATGGGCTTGTGCTATATATCTTTATTTTACAGGTTGCCCAGATGGGGGGATCTTCACACAGAACTGTGTCTATCGGTATAGGCCTGCATTCTGCCTATTGTTTCAACCATCTTACGTTCCTTCCTATCTCTATTGCTGGTGTCCTCGTTATTGATCTGTGTGACATTTTAACCGTACGATTCGATAACCTTGGTAGTACCACTTTAGAATTGTATATATTTATCATTGTTGATTTCTGAGTACAAAGTGCGTTATTGTGATCGTGTACATACCTTTGAATATTAATTATATAAAGACTGTGTTTTCAATAATACAGTGTGTGGTCATTCCTTTGTGGGGGTTAGGGGAATACACTGTACTTAAGAACCAGCCTGCATCACCTCCTGAGAAACTAGGCCTTGATTGCTCGTCCATTGCTACCGCTTGAGAATCTTGGCTGGGGTCCTCTGTGCCTCTCCTCTACCATATAGAGAGCGGAAGTACAGGCACCCCCCACCAGTATCTTCACACTGGTGGCAGCAGTGGGATGAAGAATCAGTGTATAAACGTGCCACTTACAAAATATCTGCACTTTATTAAATTAAGGTTTGGTTGTGTACAAAATAACGGCATTACAAGCAATGGAGTCTATTGCAAATGGTAAATTGACTAGGATGAGCTTAGAGGCTCTCCAGAGTGCTTGTGAAGCCAGGGAGTTAGACTTTGTGGATAAGTCTAGGGCTGAGCTGATAGCTGCTCTGATGGACTACCAGACCGATGGTGAAACTCTTGATGAGGGGGGAATGCAACCAATGAGGACTCTGCCCCTGGGGTTTCTGCTGAATCTGTTTCTGGGAATGCCACCATTCCTGCTGCCTCTGTTCCGAACCCCAGCAATTCCTTGGAGCTTGAGTTATTAAGGATGAAATTGGCCTTTGAATATCGCAAGTTGGAAATAGAAGCTGAGCTTAAAAAGGAGGAGTTGGCTCAACAAGTGGAGCTCAAGAATAGGGATCTTGAACTCAAAAATAAGGACCTTGAACTCAAGAACCAGGACACTGAATGTCGGAGAATCCAGCTAGAGAAAGCTAGAGTGGAACCTTCAGTTAAACCAGTTGAGAGTGGCAGGTCCCCAGCCACCAAGTTTATGAAAGATTTGGTTGGTGTGTTTGTTGAGGGTTCTGATATCCTCCAATGGATTGAAGCGTTTGAAATGGCTTGTGCAATTCATGATGTTGACAAAAGAGATTGGGCTAAGTGTTTGTTAAGCAGAGTGCCTCAGACTGGGTATGACTGTATTCTGAAGCTGAGTGTCGAAGAAAGGGGTCAGTATGAGTGTATGAAATCTGCTTTGATTGCCAAGTTTGGCAAGACACCTACCCAATACCATAAAAGGGTCAGGGATTTTAAGAAAAGAGAGAATGTGTCTTGGTTTGACTGGGTGACTGCTGCGCACATGAACAAGATGGGGTGGATTGATGGTTACAAGGTGAAAACTTTTGTTGAATTGTCTCACCTGTTGTTTTTTGAGAATTTTTCTGAAGCCTGTTCACCGGAGCTGCGTCAGTATGTTGCTGACCAGAACATTTTGGATCCCTTTAAGCTGGCTAGGCTGGCTGACAAGTGGGTCTCCCACCGGGTGTCCCCTAAGCACTCCAGTGGGAAGGACAAGGACAAAGAAAAGGGGGCCTCTCAGAAAGCTGAGGAGTCCCAAAAGCAGTCACAGTCGGGTAAACTTAAACCCTCCTATCTGAAGACCCAAAGATCTAGCGGGGATAAGTCATCTGTGGGTGGGAATAAGAGTGTTGGTCCATCTGCTGCAAAGCAGGTTCCCAGTGGATGAAGTACCGTACCACGCACTCCCGGCACTTGTTGGGATTGTGGGGCTTTGCATCACAAGAGGGGTGACTCCAAGTGTAAAGGTAAGGCACTTGGAGTACAGGCTGTCAGCCTGACCTACCCTTACTGCCTGTCTGAGGTGGAGGCCACTGTCCTCCCCTCCTCTACAGGGATCACATTTGGTGCTCCTGTAGAGATTTCCTTAGTGTCCCTTGGGGCCTGGGACCAGTACGCGGAAGTACTGGCGACTATCCCACAGAACACCCGTAGATTTTTGAGAAGTGTCCTCCTGAATGGCCAGCCTTCTACTGGTTTGAGAGACACTGGGGCGAGCATGACAGTGGTGGACAGGACCCTGCTCAAGCCAGAGGACTATGTAGGTGCTCCTCTGAGAACCACCAGGTTAGCTGGTGGGCCTCCCAAATTATCGCCTGTAGCCTTAGTCACACTCGTAATTGGAGACAAGACAGCAAAGCTTCCTGTCCTGGTTCAGGACAATGTCCCTGATAACATTCTGTTAGGTAATGATCTAATAGAGTTGGGTTTGATCTCGGATGGTCTTCCCATGACTGCTGCTGCGGTCACTAGGTCACAGGTGACCCCGGGTCTGGCTGTGAGTCAGGTACCCGAGCCAAAGACGCGGCCTAAGGCAAGACGAAGGAAGGGCAAGAAGGCCACTTCTGTGGAGGGAGCTCCTTCTCTTCCTGCTGTTCCTACAGCACCGATTGGGATCCATGTTCCAGACGGGCTGGGTCCAGTGGTAAACCCCGTCTCAACTCCTGTGGGAGAAGAGCCAGAAGACTCTCCTGTGGGAGAGATTCTCAACCCGGAATATCATCCCGATCTTCAATGCTTGTTAGCTGAAGGGGGACCCTCCCGGGCAGACTTCTGTAAAAGACAGAGAGAGTGCCACTCTCTCGAGGTTCTGAGGTAACAGGCCCTGTCCCAGGCATGAGGCGAAGTGCCTAAGACATTCTGGATTTATTGGCAGGGTGAGCTCCTTGTTAGTGAGCCCACTAAGCCTGAACCTGGTGCTCTCAAGAGGTTGGTGGTACCCCAGGTTTACAGGCCCTTCCTACTGCAGTTGGCGCATGAGGTGCCCTTGGCTGTTCATCTTGGTACCAAGAAGACTAAGCAGAGGCTCTCTGCCCATTTCTACTGGCCTCGGGTGGGAGTAAAAGTGGAGTCCCACTGCAGGACCTGCCCAACTTGTCAGGTGTCTGGCAAGACTGGAGGCAATGTCATTGCCCCACTGCAGCCATTGCCAGTGGTTGGCACACCATTTGAGAGGGTGGGCATCGACATCGTCGGTCCCCTGGACTCTCCCACTTCCGGTGGACATCGGTTCATCCTGGTTTTGGTAGATCATGCCACCAGGTACCCTGAGGCGATACCCCTTCGGACTGTAACTGACAAGGTGGTGGCCCGGGCTCTCCTGGGCATTTTCACCCGTGTTGGATTCCCCAAGGAGGTTGTCTCTGACAGAGGATCCAACTTCATGTCTAGTTACATGAAGACCATGTGAAAAGAGTGCGGAGTAACCGATAAGTTCTCCACCTGTTACCATCCCCAGACCAATAAAACTCTCAAGGGCATAATAGGTGCTTTGGAAGAGCCCCTAAGGAGGAAATGGGATCTCCTCCTGCCATGCCTGTTGTTTGCTTACAGAGAGGTACCTCAAGAGGGTGTTGGTTTCAGCCCCTTTGAGTTACTCTTTGGACATCCCGTGAGGGGACCCTTGCCTTGATCAGAGAAGGTTTGGAGGCCACACCTCCAGGTCCCGCCAAGCAAGTGGGGAACTATGTGTTAGGCATCAGACGGAGGATGACACAGATGATGGGTCAGGCAACAGAGAATCACAAGGCCAGCCAGGAATTGAACAAATACTGGCATGACCTTAAAGCATCGCAAGTGGATTGGACTCCGGGACAGGAGGTCCTCGTGATGGAGCCTACCAGGCCTCGGGCATTGGCAGATAAATGGACTGGACCCTTCAGGATAATCTCCAAGATGGGTGAGGTCAATTATCTGGTTGACATGGGAATCCCAGGGGTAGCCCCTCAGGTATTCCATGTTAATCGGCTCAAGCCGTTCCACAGGCGAGCCAAAGTCTCATGTCTCTTGCTAGCTTCAGAGCAAGAAGAGGATGAGAGTGAGCCCCTTCCTGATTTGCTGTATAGCAACCCTCAGGATGGCTCCGTGGAGGGAGTGCATCTCTCTCCAGATTTGACAATAGAGCAGCAGAGGGCCTGCAGGACTTTGCTCCAGCAGTATGCCTCTCTGTTTTCGCTGACGCCAGGCCTTACACCGTCGTGTAAGCACGAGATTGACACTGGTGACAGCGTGCCTGTCAAAAGCAGGAGCTACCATATGTCAGACACTGTTAAGAACCACATCCAGGCTGAGGTCGCCAAGATGTTGGATCTGTGTGTTATTGAACCCTCAACCAGTCCCTGGTCCAGTCCCGTGGTCCTTGCCCCCAAGGCAAGTTCCCAGGCAGGTACCAAGGATTGGAGGTTCTGTGTGGACTACTGAGTCAATGCCGTCACCAAAACTGACGCGCACCCATTGCCACGGGCTGATGAGCTCGTGGACATCATAGGTGCTGCCAAATTTGTGAGCACCTTCGACCTCACCTCAGGCTATTGGCAAATAGCTCTGACAGACCATGCCAAGGAAAAGACGGCATTCTCAACATCAGAGGGACTCTACCAGTTTAGGGTCATGCCTTTTGGGTTGAAGAATGCCCCTGCCAACTTCCAGAGATTAGTCAATCATGCTCTCAGTGGGCTGGAAGCCTTTTGTGTGGCTTATATAGACGACATTGCCGTCTACAGTTCCATTTGGGAAGAGCATTTGACACATCTGGGTAAGGTGTTGAAGTCCTTGAAAAGGGCTAACCTCACTATCAAGGCCACCAAGTGCCAGATAGCTCAGGGGAAAGTCACATATCTTGGTCATGAGGTAGGAGGGGGTCAAATCCAACCTCTCCCAGTAGGGAACAGGATGTACAGGATTTGGAGACTCCCACTAGTCAAACCCAGGTGAGAGCCTTTTTGGGCCTCACTGGGTATTATCGCAATTTCATGGCGGACTATGGAACCATAGCTGCACCACTGACAGCTCTGACTTCCCCCAAACAACCTAGGGAGGTTAATTGGATGGAAGACTGTCAGAGGGCCTTTGATGGCTTGAAAGAAAGTCTGTGTAGGGCACTTGTGTTGTGTACGCCTGACTACAGCCGACCCTTTATCGTCCAGACAGATGCCTGCGACACCGGAATTGGAGCTGTCTTGTCCCAGTTAGATGACAAAGGGAGGGAACATCCTATCATCTTCATCAGTAAACAATTTAAGGGTAGAGAACTTAGGTGAGCTACTGTTGAGAAGGAGTGTTTCAGTATAGTTTGGAGCCTTAGGCGTTTTAGGCCCTACCTTACGGGGTCTACCTTCAAGGTCCAAACAGATCATAAGCCCCTGAAGTGGTTTATGCAGATGAAGGGTGAAAATCTGAAACTGCTCAGGTGGTCCATTAGCCTGCAAGGGCAAGGGCTAGACTTCACCATAGAGCACAGACCAGGGAAGAGTCACAATAATGCAGATGGCCTTTCCAGAAGGTATGTTGACCGTCTGGATGAGGGTGTCTATCCCGTGGGAGATTAGGCACCCTCCACCTCAGTCTGGGGGGGGCGACTGTGATGCTGGAAATGCATCAGATGGACAGGGCCTCCGTATCCTTGTCCTACTGCCTTTTTATCATGTGTTCTGTCATATTTTCCACGCAGGAGTTCATGTGGGACTCCTGGCGGTGCAGCTCTCTCTCTTTTGGTTTGGTGAACAGACCCATGGGATACCCTTACGGCACCCATGGGTGGGGGTACAACCCTGTGCCCCTAGTGTATGTTTTTGGGCACCTGTGGGTGGCCCACAGAGCAGGGCATGGGCTGGTGGCAGCTCCATGCTGAATTTGACAGGTGCGCTGAGTATCCTCCATTTTGGGATACCCAGGCCCTGCCATTGGAATCAGTTGATTCCTGATGGAAAACAATATGGCCCCTGTGGCCTCTTGCTTTCTATTACCTGTTACCTTGTTTTCCCAAAGTCCTGGGAAGCCCTGACTCTGTCCCTTCCCCCTGACTGGCTGTTGGGTGGAAGTTCCATATATGGTGTTGTTGTGAAGTCCAGTCCAGACTGACTAGAGCCTTCCCCGTGACTGTATGTTGTGGGTACGCCCTGTGGGTGGGACCTGGGTGAATGGAGTGTGTGACCAATATGCACTTCTTGTTGTGGCTGTCTGGTTTCTGGTATGAGTGACAAAGACTGAGACAGCCCTGCCCGAAACTGGCCTGAATGCAGTGTGTAGTGTTGAATGGCTGAGTCCCAATCCACATTCCTTGTTGTGAGTGTCTGAGAGGGAGGAGGATGGCCTGAATGCACTGTGTGCCTGATTGGCATTACTGACTGCATGAATGCCCTTCTGTATGATTGGCTGCTGACCCAGCAGTGTGGATGAGAGACAAAATAGTATATCTGGGGACCTCTCACCACTGGAAATTGTTCAGAAGCTTTCAGAAGCTGTGTCTACACTTGAAGAGTAACTGGAACTGCTGATCCTCGACGCCAAGCTGGAATACGAAGACTTGCTGTTGCATTTGCTTCGACCTGATCTGAAAGCTGCCAAACTCGTCGAAGACTGATCCGAGAGAGACCTGGTAAGGCACCCTCTTCCCGTGCTCCAAGGGACCATCGAGCACCGCTAACCTTTGCCAAAGCTCCCTGGAAGTCAGACCCTCGAAAGGCTGCCGACCTGAGACGGGACCGCTGAGGAGAACGAAGCAAAGCACTCGGACTTCGCCGCTGTCGAAGTCCATTGCCATTGACCAGGGTTCGCAGGTTTGTGTAACCGCTGGAGGCCCATCAAAGTTGTGTTGCCCAGCCGTGGGGACCACTTGATGCCGTGCCGCCGACGACCGGCGCCGCCCGCACCTTTGCCTAAGAACATTTGAATCCAAGGACTCCCTTGTCTGCATCGTCGACCGCTTTGTCCCGCCGAAGAAAGTCGAGGACGACCAACGCGCCGAGGAGAATCCGCCGGTGGGTTTCCCGCCACCTGAAGGCTACAAAGACTTTGACGACTCGACACCCTTGTTGGGCCACAGTTCTTCTGAAACTCTTTGCGGTCCTGAACAATCCATCACCGAGGGTCCCCGCACACCTCATCCTCGCAGGATGTCGCTGATGTGCACCGCCTGGATCGACATCGGGGTCTCAGCACCCTTGAACTTCTCATCGCTGCCGTCGACGACAAGTTCTCCATCTTCAACGCCTCTCGACGATCCGTGGCTCCTGCTTTAAAGGGAGTCACTCAAGAAGGATCCTTCGATGCGTCTTCGAAGAACTCTACTCCACCAGGTACATTGGGGGGGTAAAACCTTAATAGGAGGAAATAAGGCTACTGAACAATATATGGACTGGGCTTGTGCTATATATCTTTATTTTACAGGTTGCCCAGGTGGGGGGATCTCCACACAGAACTGTGTCTATCGGTATAGGCCCGCATTCTGCCTATTGTTTCAACCATTTTACGTTCCTTCCTATCTCTATTGCTGGTGTCCTCGTTATTGATCTGTGTGACATTTTAACCGTACATTTGATGCACTCTAATGAGATTCGATAACCTTGGTGGTACCACTTTAGAATTGTATATATTTATCATTGTTGATTTCCGAGTACAAAGTGCGTTATTGTGATTGTGTACATACCTTTGAATATTAATTATATAAAGACTGTTTTTTCAGTAATACAGTGTGTGGACATTCCTTTGTGGGGGTTCGGGGAATACACTGTACTGAAGAACCAGCCTGCATCGCCTCCTGAGACGCTAGGCCTTCATTGCTCGTCCATTGTTACCGCTTGAGAATCTTGGCTGGGGTCCTCTGTGCCTCTCCTCTACCATATGGAGAGCGGAAGTACAGGCACCCCCCACCAGTATCTTCACAATAAGGACAGTAGATACTTGTTCGCGTTCACCTTAGGGGGACGCTCGTTTACTTTTACCCCTGCGCCGCAAGGTTACACTGAAAGTCCTAGCATCTATAGTAGAGCTTTGAAAGAGCAGCTTGATACTCTTGAGTTGCCCTCTACTTGTACACTGCTTCAATATGTTGACCATCTGCTTTTAGCTGCTGACTCAGAGAGCGCTTGTAAGGAGGGCACTGTGTTGTTACTTATTCATTTAGCTCAACATGGACAAAAAGCTTAGCTTAAAAAATGTCAATATTGTCGACAGGAGGTCGCCTATTTAGGCTATCTCCTGTCAAAGGAGGGAAGAAGGTTGACGCCTTAACGGATAAAAATAATTTCTAGCATGTCTGTCCCAAATACACAGAAGGAAGTTAGAGCCTTGATAGGTATGGCTTCTTACTGTAGGCAGTGGATCCCGAATTTCTCCATAGTGATTAAAACAATGTTGGCTTTGACGAAGAAGGGCATTTCTTCGCCATTGCCATGGAACTTGGAACACAAGTGAGCATTTGATCTGCTCAAGACTGCATTGTGCTCCGCACCAGTTTTGGGCACACCAAACTACGAAAAGGCCTTTGTGTGGTATGTGCATGAATGTGATGGATGTGCTTTGGCTGTATTAACGCAGGAACATGGAGGGAAGAATAGGCTGTACGGCTACTTTTCTTCCGCCCTTGATCCTGTAGCATGCGCTTTGCCAAGATGTTTGAGAGCTGTCGCTGCTGCTACTGCATCCGTTAAACAGATCGAGGGAATGGTCCTAGGCCATGCTCTAACCCTGATGGTACCTCACTCTGTAGATATTCTATTAAACAGAACACAAACGCAACACCTCACCTCCTCACGATTAACGAGATACAAATTGATCTTGTTTGCACCACACATCCAAATTAAGAGGTGTTGTGTCCTTAATCCGGCTGAACTTCTAGCTTTCCAGCAAGGTACTGCTTGCAGTGACGAAGAGTCACATGACTGCCTTTACATCGCAGAACAAGAGTCTAAAGGCAGAATTGACGTAAAGGACACTCCTTTGAATAATCCGCTGAGGGAGCTGTTTTGTGACAGCTCCTGTTTCAAACTCCCGGATGGTACATCCACAGCTGCTTATGCAATCACCACATTGAGCACGGTTTTGGAGACCAAAAGAATCACACATAACTCAGCGCAGGCCGCATTGACCTGAGCTTGTGAACTTTCCAAAGGGCTTACAGTAAATATATATAATGACAGTCAGTATGCCTTTGGGGTGGTTCACAACTTCGGCAGACTTTGGGCAGAAAGAGGTTTCTTGACTTCACATGGTACTAAAATCCAACATGGCTCCTTGATAGTACGGTTACTCTCAGCACTTGCACTCCCTGCTCAGCTACCTATCATGAAATGCGCAGAGCATCAGAAGGTCATAGATAATGTAGGAAAAGGTAATGCTTTCGCTGACCAGATAGCCAAACAGACTGCCACTGATCCCTTGTCAGAAATGTATACTTCAAGGGAAGCCACAAATGCCTGTACTTTGGATGAGGGTATTGATTCCGTAAAGAATATTCAAGCCAATGCCACGTTAGAAGAATCTAAGAAATGGGCTGAGGGCTTGGGAAAACTGGATAATGATGGGTGGACAAAGTTGAAGGGAAATGGCTATTGCCTGACGCATATGGTATGATGATGGTCGTTATGGCTCATGGTCCCACCCTTATTTGTGCTTGTAAGGTTACCAAAATGTTGCAAAATGTGTGGGTAAATGATAAAATCCCTAAAGTAGCTGAACGATTCGTTAAGGATGTATGATTTGTTTGCAGCACAATGTGGGAAAGGGCACATCAACTCCTAGGGGTAGTTTTGGTCCAGCGTCTGTCCCCTTTGAAGTGATTCATTTTGACTTTATTGAAATGGAGCGTTGCCATAATTTTAAGTATGTATTAGTTGTCATCTGTGCCTTTAGCAAATGGGTTGAAGCTTTTCCCGTCAAAGATGCCACAGCCATGACCACGGCAAAAACCATGCTAAAGGAATATTTTCCAAGATTTAGTTTGCCAATAGTCATCTGTTCGGACAATGGTCCACATTTTATTGCTGCTGTAATTCTGCATATATGCACGGGATTACAAAACAATAAACGATTCCATTCGGCCAGACACGCACGCTGGACTAGTTGAAAGACACAAAGGCATCATCAAAAACAAGCTTTCTAAGACGTGTGCTGGCACCAAACTAAAATGGCCGGACGCCTTACCGATCATATTATTGTCCTTGAGGATGACCCCTCAAACTAAGGCTGGACTCTCCCCCTTTGAGGTGGTCATGGGTAGGCCAGCTAACATTTGGAATATTCCCAGGCCCTGTTATTTGCGTGAGGTTGATAATGTACTTCTTTCTGACTATTGTGGCCAGTTAACTAAAAATCTGTATTTGATTTACCACCAGGTGCGAGAGGCTTTACCTGTGAAATACGAGGGCCCTGGCCACAGCATACGGCCGGTTTCCTGGGTCATTACGAAAGCATTCGAGCGATCCTCTTGCCTCGCACCTCGTTGGCTGGAACCCGCATCAGGTCCTCCTGGTCACACAGACGGCGGTGCGGGTAGCAGGAAAGAAGAATTGGATCTACGAGTCACATATCAAGAGGATTCCCCACTCTGTGCCACACGCTACAGAAGATATAGAACCCCTCACCAGTATTGCAACCAACGATCACGAAGCAGTAAACAGCATCGAGAGTGCATCAGAGACTCTCCTTGAGCCTGTGAGGCCTGGGGAAACAGCCATTTCACCTCCACATTCTCCAACAGTTTTGTCTTTTGAATTTGTTCCGGATCTTGCATCAGATCCTGTTTTGGATTCAACGCTTCCAACGGGAAGTGACGACACGTTGTTCACAGATCATTCAGTACCTTACTCGCGCCAACAAGTCTGATCTGCGGGCATGCATTAAATACAATGTTGTTTAAATACTGAATGTGAGCACTTGTTGGAACTACATTGTATAAAACATTTACTAAGGCTTAATGTCAAATTCTAAGATACACTGTTGCCATTGTGATTTGTCGTTTTATAAACTAGACGTAATCCACATGCATATATTTGGACTAACTAGGGGTGAACTCGGCACAAACCCTAGTCCGAGAATGATTGACTTGAAGAGGGGCTGGACATTGCGATTGAGAATTGTATAAAAGATGTGAATATGTAGACGTCCAGTACCTCTCACTTCTCACACCGAAAGGGCTGGTATTTGTTGTGATGTACTGAGGGCCAGATAGCTATCTGATACTTTGTTTCTTTGTAAACTGTTCAGTTATTTGAATAAATATCTGAGAATCTTTATAAGCCTGTGTCTGGTGTATTTCCTTTTGTGGTACTCAGCCTCGATATTTTTCTTTTGCTTTTACAGAGCTTTTACAGAGCACCTGTTTAATTGGAAGACCAGAGCATGTTATGTGCTAACAATAAACCACTAAAACATGGAAAACTAATACAGAATATTGATGATCTGGTCACCTCTAGTGGGATGACCATCGATTGGAAAAAGATCAATGGTCATTCTAAAGTAGAGGGACAAGACAAAACTGGAAATGACTTAGCTGATCAACTGGTAAAAACCAGAGCCATCCAAGGGGATCTACTTGAGAGTGAGTCCCTGTTGGGGGAAATCCAGGTCACTGCTATCACTAGGTCCCAGACAAATGCTCACAATGAACTCTCAACTGCCCAATGGAGTAAGGAGACCCCAGATGCTGATTTGTTTACGGCTCAAAAAGGAGATACAATAATTGTTAAGATTATCAACATATTGAGGACCCTGAGAACTTTCCCCTGACGGATACTGATTGCATTGGGAAAGAGGACCTCAGAGTGTTGATGAAATGTCCAAAAATGTTCAGAATCCAAGACGGTTTGTTGGTGAGGAGAATACTATCTGGTTGTGACCAGTGGGTGGTCCCTACCACATTCTGAAGCCTGATGCTAAGTCACGCCCATGATGCGGCCACAGCCGGTCATCGGGGTTTCATACGACATTAGAAATCTTACGAGAGGTTGCATACTGGCCCCACATGGGGCAGGACCTTGACCAATACTTGAAGGGGTATCTTGTGTGTACACAATTTCAGCCAACCTCACTCACACACCGTCTTCCCCTCCAAAAGAGGGGGATGACACTGCCTTGGTCAGATTTGCAAGTCAATTTCATCGGGCCAGTGATTCCGTTCTCTAGGGGGATCAAGTACATGTTAACAAGTAACATGCTTGTTTACTAAGTGGATGAAATGTCTCCCACCCCCAAATTGCAAGGCAGAAACAGCAGCTGTCCTGATAATCAATCACATATTCTCACGTTTAGGACTACCCCAAAGGATTGAGTCAGACCAAGGTAGTCACTTCACCAGCGAAGTGATGACAAAGATGTGGGAGATACTTTGGGTAAAAAGGAAATTACACATTGCATACCGCTGTCCTCTAGTGGTGGAGTTGAGAGGTACAAGAAAACTAATGTGAGCATATTAAAAAAGTTTGTGGCAGACCCTGGGCTGAATTGGGATATTCGATTACCCATTGTCTTGATGGCCATCAGATCTACCCCTTCTTCTGCAACAAAAATGTCCCCATTTGAGCTGATGACTGGACGAAGGATGGTGCTACCCCAGCATCTGCTCTACACGAGACAATAGCAGACATTGATAAATACCTCCACAACTCATGAGTATGTTGAGAATCTGAGAAAACACCTTCAACATGCTATTGCGTATGCTCAGCGGAATCTAGAAAGATCTGCGTACAGTATGAAGACCCACTATGATGTTAAGACAACTAAAAAGGAATATCAAGTAGGAGACAGGGTCTACTTGTACAATTTCCAAAGGAACCAAGCCAAGGAGTGAAAATTTCTCCCAAGTTGGCGAGGTCCTTTTGAAATTGTGGACAGAATCTCACCAGTCGCCTACAGAATCCGCCTCCCCAAGGGAAATTTGACAGAAGGGGAAGACAAGTGTGTCCACATAAATCAGCTAAAGATTGGCCATCCCAGGCATACTTTGCGGCAAATAGAAGAGCCTACCAGAAACCGAGAGGGGGAAAATGCTGAGATCTAAAAAAAAAATTATTAAAGGTTCATTGATTACGTGCGAGGAAAGCGTTAAGACAATCATTGAATATAGGCGGGGAATATTGTCAATTGTTATTAAATGCATGTATCCGCCCCGATACACCCCTCAGGGAACAGTAGTGGGGAAATTTCCATAACCGTGCTATGTTCTGTTTTCTAGTACTGGAAATAAATCCACCTAATCACCAAGGGGGACCTCCTCGGGGACCGGGAAGAAAAGAAAAACCAAGAGATCCGGAGTGTCGCTCCACACTTCCACACAGAACCGGCGAGGAGAGCGTGTCGCATCAATCGCTGATGGGAGAAGCAACCAGATTTCTTCACATGGACCAAAGGAAAAAAAAATCCCACGTGCCCGGCTCCCCCACTACTGGAAGTCACGCTGAAGTTGGGGGGGATATGTGGGATATTTTTACCCATGCCAGTGCACCACACTACACCCCTTTGCCAATGAGGGAAAGAAACAGCCAAAAATGGATACGATAATCGCTGTGTGCGCCAAATCTCCAAAACTGCGCATGGTCCATAAATCACAAAAGGCTGCCCACTCTGCCACACACAGGCAAAGTTGATGTCAAAACAGAACTCTGTACAGGAGAATGCCAGGCGGTGCTGTTAACTGTCATATGAAGCAAGGCCACAGAAGTGGGCTAACATCCGAAAATGCCTTTAAAATCCAGTTTTCCCAATCAAGTGCAACCTTCAAAGTGTGGTTTTGACGCTAATTTCAGTCATTTTCCAGGTAAACTATTGAAATGAAAAGTGTGCTGGAACCATCGATCATCCAGTGTAGTCAGAGGAATCCAGGCCTCACTGCCTGACAGCTGCATAAGACAATTAGATGTCAAACACAGTTTAAAAGTGTTTCATTTTCCTGAAGAAATTGAAAAATGTGCCTATTTAAAACCTGTTTATGAAGGGCTTAATTATTTTAAATTTCCAAATCCCTTATAAACTGTGCTTATTTTTATATGTGATAAAGAAAATAATTTATTGTAAGTTTTAAAGCAACCCAGTATTGGAATCCAGTAACTGCTTAATTCTGATTGGACAGTGACCAGCCTGGGAACGTTTGACACTTCAGTTTGACACTCCCTTGCTACAGGAAGGCTAATGGCTGCTGGAGGTTCTCACATATGGAACACGATAGACTTCATTAGACATTCGTATTTTGGCTGAGCTAGGAACAAAGGACAGGCTGAGCATTGACCTCTGCTGGGGAAGGGGCAGGCTGCTTCCCTCTACACTCCACACTGATAAAAGGGATCTGACAGCTGTTGTTTGTTGAAAGGAGAGAAAAAAAACTCTGTTCAAAGGAACTTTTTGGTGTTCAAATCTTTATTTGTGGTTAAGTTTGAAACTCTTTAACTGTGCAACTTGAGGAGGATACATCTAAAAATTGGTAGATGTTAACCTAATTTTAGGTTTTTGCTTTGAAGACATTGATGAAACCAGTACCACTTAAGGAATCAAAGCTACAGGGAAACCCTCATTGTAGCAGAACTATTAATGTTGCAAGCCTAAAATGGTATATTCATGCTCCACTGATAAGCACCCAGAGATGTACCGAATTAGAAATTATTAATCCAAACTGTTATGATTAAAATTGATAAAATTCTATAGAATGAGAAAGACAGCTCTCACAGAGCTGAAGATTGAACGTGAATATAGCCCATTACATATGAAATGTATATGTCCAATTTTATTAGGGAACATAATTTAAGAAATGTACATTTCTGCAAAAGTTAGGTTTTGGTCAAACTCAATGTGGGATTTCATCATAAAGATGACAGCTCGGTTCTGATTTTGAACCAAAACAAGGCAGGTGCCTGTGGCCACTCACAGCCGTGGGGGTGTGTTTTTAAATTCTGCCCACACCATACATTTTGTGATGTCATTTGGTAGTATAAATGTAGGAACTTCACCACACATAACACACACTGCTTCCAGAACACACTGCTTCCAGAACACATCCAGATTTCCATGCAGCGTCTTGTTGCTGACTTCTTCATCTTGTCCAGAACTCTTCATCTTGCATCTTGCAGCTTGTAGCTGACTCCAGATTTCTTTGCAGAATCCAGACTTTAGCATTGCTGAACTCTTTTTAGCTAGGCCCAAATTCAACCATCCCAAAACTTGAGGGGATTTAATACTGATTCAGTCTGTCTTGCTACCCTTAAGGCTTGCCCGCTGAAACTCACATCCTGCTAATCTGCCGTGTCCAGTGACCAGAAGGGCCATCCAAATCCAGTCTGAGGTGCAGACCAAAATAGACCAGAACCGTGCCGCTGATCCCATCCCTCCAGAAGGGCCCTGCTGCCGGTAGACCTGACCCGATCCGATGACCAGAACTTTGACATTTTTAATTACAAGGAACTGTAAGTATTAATAGGAAGAACAGTGGCCCATAGTTTATTTGCATTGTCTTATCCCAATCTCAAACCATCCCATCTTTAAATTTCTGAACCTTAATTTTGTCAGAACCATTCTTGCGCTGATTTTTCTCATTTGTGTTACAAAACCATAAGTCATTAGGGATTTTGAGTAACTAAAGTAAATCCCAGAAAGAACTAGAGTATCCACCACGTGAAGGGTTACACTGGCCACGTAACTGTGGAAATTCATGTGTGGCATTCTCTTTTTCATAGTCATTAATATAGTGTAACAAAACCAATCTGTCATTTTTAAAACCGAATTTCTGTTTTCATTTTTGCGCCTATTTTGCAAAAACTCCTCTTACTAAAACCTCCATAACTTCTTCAATTTTACAGATATAAAAGAAATGTCAACTCCCATTGATACATAAGACTGTTAGTTACATCCACAACCAACAACTGCATTGTGGAACAGTGTATTTGACCTGTTTTTATCAAAAATTGCATAGTGAAATTTTGCTGCGATATTGCAATTTTCAAAAGTTTACATGTGTCTTTTTCCCATTCTAAATGTTTCTTAAATCCCATTCTGATCTAAAGTGTGTACTGTTGTTTACCTGATAGCACATGTTTGTTATGACCTGTTCAGTGTTGCTTTCTTTAGAATTTGTATCCATTTAAGCATTTTTGATCATTTTGCATTTTTTTCCAAAGCCATTTTCAACTGTCATTTTTAAAAGTGTCAATTTCCAAAAACGGTTTTCTCTCTTGTTTGTTGCGGGTAAGATTGCATTTAAACTTCAGAGATTGGGGGTCATTACGACCCTGGCGTTAAGGGTTTAACGGCGCCATAAAAGGTGTCGGCGCCGTTAAACCCTTAACGCCTGATTACGAGGTCCCTTTGGGGGACCCGACCTTAACGGCTGGTCTAAACCAGCCATTAAAGTAGGGACCCGCAAAGGGACCTTGGTGCTAAGTACAGTACCGAAATTTGCGCTACTGTACTTAGCGCCTTCCCCAGTCCCATTGAGCCCTATAGGGCGAAAATGGGAATGGTGAAGGGCCATGGTTCAATGGGGAATTACCGCCCCGCCAACCTTGGAATGGGGCGGTAATTCCCCATTGAACCATGGCGGACCCATTACAACACCGGCACCAACCATGGTGCTAATAGCGCCATGGTTTAGCGGCGGTGTTGTAATGAGGGCCATTGTCTTTCATTCCTGAATACCTGCTGATTACTTACATCTGTGTAGGATTGCTCATTTGTACCTTAAGAACTTTGCATGGGGAAATATTAACCTAAACACTATCTGTTCCCAAACCAAAAATTTTCTTTTTCTGCTGGTTTCTATTCTGCATTAATATAAGTGAATTCAAATGCTTTACTTATTTTATGTGTCACCACTTAGTGATTGCTGTGCCATAGATAAGGGTATGATATGAGTGGTATATCATTCAGAATATTGAACTCATAGACAAATAAATACATAAGTATATAATTGCGCTCTACATGCTAGGCGAGACCCGGGTGTGTGCCTGATTGAAATCCTTAACAACGTGCTCGCCTTGGAAGCAAGATTACATGGAGCAACACTTATTCGATCCCCGGGTCCGCGCTTAGAAACCTCTGGGTATTACACGCGTTATAAATAACCTATCATGTCATGCACATCCTGGTGTCTATCTCCTGCCCTCAAATGACCAATGATTTTCGCAAGATCTTTATGAATAAAGTTAACGCTTGCCGATCAAATATTGACCTAGAACGTGCAACTCATCAACCTTTTATGCCTAATATTCATTATCCAACACCCTATTTACCTACTGTTTTCAACTTCAGTTTTCCCAAGTTACCCAAGAGGAAATATTCATAGTCCTTTCAAATCTAAAACCTACTTACTACAATTATGACGTTATCTCTGCTTGCCTTGCAAAACGCCATGCGTGAATTTATTGATGATTTTGTAAATGCCTTTTTGGCCCAAGTCACAGTTCCAGAGGAACTCAAAAGATACTTTCTGTCTCCCTTACTACCTACGCTAGATCATAACCTGCTTTGAAATGATCAGAATATTGCAGGCCTGCAATGTCCCACTAAGGTCCTGGAAAGGATTGTTACTTCCCAACTCCAAAACTGTTTGGTAGAACATCAACTGCCCGACATGCAGAAATCTGGTAGAAAAGCCTCGGTTCCATTGATCGAAGTGAGCGGGGACAGGTGGAACCGGTATTCCACAACATTTTTTTTTTCTGTTTTTGTGACCATATTCACCATTCTATACAGAGGATTTGTCCATTCATATCCATGTGCAAGTGTAAAGTTGCACTAGGAGCCTTAGTTACTAGTCACTTAGACTACTGCAATGCCCCAGCCGCAACACCTTGTCACATGCTGCACTATGCTTCCACTTACCCTCTCCCCTGCCGAGACCACAGTTCCACTACTTTTTTGTTACACTTTTGTTACACTTCTACCACTGCTCAGTTGCTCCTTTTGTAAAACCCTCCTTTGGTTTTCAGTACAACAAAGGATCCTTTTAAACACCCTCTGCCTCGTTTTTAAGTGCCTGCCTGGCCTTGCTCCTATTTATCTTGTTTCCAAGGAGCTCTCTGCTCAACCACTCAAAATCTACTAGCGGTCCCTACCTCCCGCGTTGTACATCGTGGGGACAGGTGCTTCTAGGTGTTCAGTCCTCGCGCCTGGAACTCACCACCTCAGGACCTTCAGATACTGGATTCTCTCTCCCTGTTTAGGAAGAGGTTAAAAACATACACTTTCCTCCAATCCTCCAATTACATGGTTTTATGTTTTTCCTTCTTTTCAGTATACAATTTTTCTCTGCGCCTAGATACCGTTTTTATGTCTGGTTTTCCGGTTATAAGGAATACGCGTGTTATAAAATAAACAAATCAAAAGAAATCAATAAAATTGTGTGAGCAGCTGTGATGTGTAAATGTATCTGACACAAATAATACCTGAATGTTAGTCATAACTACTGATGAAATACATTCCTGCAGCAGTAGGTGCAGTCAATGCAACCGCCGCATTTTTCAGGAAAAAATGTACATGTTCGTGGCCCTGACGTATGGTACATTCTTTGCTTCAAATCATTTGCATATCGTTATTTTCAAACGGTGTGCAAACCAGAATTAGAATGTAAAATGCTTGTTTTGTTTTCCATTTCAATAGTGTGTTCGAATTTGCTGTATTTTTACCCTTTTATCTTTAATTGGAAATGCAAATTGTGATGTTGTTGTGATATAATAATAGGTGTTCTATTGCGTGGGCAGGGATGCTTTGTATGATCTACCATCTAAAGTGGTTCTATGAAGCTGTGTGCATTTATTTTTTTGCCGAATGGTAACTTCGCCAAATATATTTTCACCGAATTTTCTGTTTTTTTTTTTTTTTTTACCACATAGAGCAGTGGAGACCTCTCTAAACCTCCATAACACCCCCATCCCAATATAACCCTTAGCCCATTGACCAAATACCAATTTGTCATTAAAAAAAAAACAGTAAAAGAAAATGCGCCAAAAAATGTATTCGCCAAAGCTGCTTTTCGGCAAAACAGTTATACTTCTAAAATACTTCCATTTTCGCCTTTGATTTTGCTAGCTTTTTAAACATGTCACTTTCCAAACCATTTGTGACCCAAATCCCATGTTTCCAGTGCACTGTACAGTGTACACTACATGACTCCAGTGATTCTTTTCAGAAATGATTTCATTTCAGAGCACGCCTTTGCATACCGTCCAGGCTGCAGCTCTGATTTACAATTTGGTTATCTTTTATGAATAATTAGTTGACTCGAAATTGCTTTCTTAACATTTAAGGTGACAAGGTTTCTGTGCCGCTCTCATTCCATAATTCAATGCACTAAATTATAGCCGGCCCCGTCTGACAAACTCCATTACCTGAGACCTGTAGGCCCGATAGAAAATGTCACGGGGCTCAACACAGATAAGTGCGCGCAGTTGCCTCCACAAACGCAGCAGGGCGTTATCGGCGCGGTAATTTGGTGTTCCAGGAAAACTACTGACGGAAGCGCACAGTGAGGGAACTAGTGGAACTGAGCTTTATGGAATCACTGGGGGTTAATACAGGCAATGTATTTATATAAATGCATGCAACAAGCTCCTTTGATCACAAGTAGCATAAAGGGGTGATATCGCAGTAAAACAAGAAGCAGTGAGCCTCTTATAATGAGGTTAGCTCTAGTGGCATAAGGCGTGAGAAGCGGTAAATATAAACGAAACAGGGCATGATGGTGGACAGATTTAGGTCAGATAATTGTCAACATGTGAGTGCATGTAGGTTGATAAGCTATTCTTTCTTCAAGGACTGATGCTAAAATCGCTTAGGCAAACTAAGAAACTGTTTGACCAAAAGATGCAATTATGTATAATTGAATTGGAAAGCTCCAACTGCAAAACTTACTTTGCGTCACCCAAGAAGAATTGGCAGTACTAGATGTGAATCTGTCCACAGTAAACTGATTGACTAATCTATGGACCAGTTAGTATGAAATAAAGGGGGGCGGGCTATATTATTTGTCCTTCAGGCAGAGCAAACAATTGGCAGACTGTTACGTTTTCCTCTTCTCAAGCATTAACAGGCAAACATCTATCGATTGAGTACCTATCTCAACCTTGTGTCCAAGACCTGGCCCCTTAATAAGGTGTTATGCCCAGAACTATTCACACACCCACCCCCAGTCTCGTGCAACCCTCCACTCCAGTGTGAATAGCCCATGAGCTAAGCACTTGCCTAACACATGGAGGCACCCTGCACTCGGAGATTTTCAATCCCAACAGGGCAAACTCAACCATTCCTCCTGCTGAGGTTGATACATTGAGGGCCTTGGTATTACATGACAAGAGCTAGTATTACAAGCGGGAGGAAATGCAATGTTATATGTGGAGGACGATGGACAAAGCACTTACCTGAGCCATTGGATTCCATCAGCGTTCTCAAACATCTACTCATCAGAAAGCATGTTTGCGTGCCAGGCCAAAACAGGAGTTATATCAATAACGAGGTGACTCTGCAAGTTGGCAAAGCGAGCTTGAATAGTAGGAATTTCAAGGCCGAGTGGACAGGAGGGCACACTGAGAATTTAACGGACCTGACGGTTTAATGGTTGGCAAACGATCCCATGCATTGGGCAAAAGGAGAAACGTATTCAGGGATGTTGGGAATTGGGAACACTGCCCTCTCAACCAGAGTCAGACTGCCCTGTAGGAACTTTCACAAGCCCATGTTTCAAGGGTCTGGTGGCAATGGGCAGTGATAATGAAATGAATTATTCCCCTCAGGCAACGTTCCATTTCACCATCCCCACCCCTTGATAATGCAATGATTTATGTTCCCCAGGCAATGGGCCATTATGGTTTCCCCATCCCCTCTCAACTGACTTGATTAGATATGTATACTACCAATATGGCCTTCCAAGGGTCCCTCTAACAGTGAAGCCGAGGCAGCCATGTAGAACTGGTATACTCTGGGACATGACCCAGGTGATAGACCACAACCTTGACAGCCTATTAGAGGAACTAACCTTTGCATGTTTTGATATTTATTTAAGACGTGTCTGTCATTTCAAATAAAAATGACTCGCAAAGTAGCCACTAACAGCGCGCAGAGGCAGTCCAATGGCAAGGTGTCTTTACACAAGAACATGGTTGCATTGAATGATGTATGCCAGGAGCTGAAGGTGTCTTTCATTGGTAGCAGGTAATTTTCAGCCTTGGTTAAAGAGTTCCACTGAACAGATGGCTATGATGGCTGGGCGGGGGCATTCCAGTGGAGTGGGGCATGTAGGTAAAATAAGTCAATGTAGGAAGGGGCGCAGGCGAGGCCGGAGACTGATAGGTTGTGAAAAGTCACGGAGCAGAGAGTCCAAGATGGAGAGTGCAGTGAGATTAAATACATGGGATAGTGGGACAAGACCATGGATGGATTTATAGATGAGTAACAAGAACTTAAAAGAGAGGGGGATTTTGCACGGAGATCCATCCAGGGTTGTGCAGGTACGTAGAAGTGGGGGAGGATCTGGATAGTTTGAAAAGGGTGCATGTTGCAAAGTTGACGACTTTGTTGAGGGGAGAAAAGAGTAAAGAGAAAGGCCATGGAGTAAGCTTGTCCAATAGTGTAGTTTGTTGCACACTACAACAGGATATGGATTTTAGCTCAGTGGTGCATGAGGAGTGGGTTGATTTTGCTAATGTTTCGGTGATCCCCTTGCCTTGAAGTGGCAGTGGCCATGGTGAACTGGTAGAGTTCAGGTCACTGTCAAAGTGAACCCTCTGATTGTGAGGCTTGGGTGATGAGGTAAGGAGGTCAGGGGGAAAGAGATAAAAGAGGGGAGAGTGGAGTTGTATTTGGAGGGTGTGAGAAGGGTAGACCCATCTTGTTTCAGATGGCAGTTAGGCAGTTGATCATGCATTCAGAGATTGCTGGTTTGAAGGACAGTAATGGAGATACATATATGAGTATCATAAGAAAAGAGGTAATAGTCCAAGCTAAATGAGTAAATGAGTTTGCTGAGGTATGAGGTATATAGCATTAAGAGAAATTTGACGTGGCATCCTTCCTTCCTTTCTTCCTTGGAACTCATCTGCAATACCTCAGCAGGATGGTAAAATGGATGCTGATGACATTGTGGTCTATGTTGCGCCACACTATTCAAATAGAGGTGGACTGACCTATTGGCAATTTGGTAATTCATTGACAGTCTGGTAGATCTTAAAGTCTAGCAGGACTGACGAAGAAATAATCACATGGCTCTCCTTCATTCTCTACCTCTCCAGACACCTTGCCTTCTTCATCCAAACCATTTCATTAAGTAATATTGCATACAGATGGAGGTAATTTGCTAATGTATTTAACAATTAAATAAATGAAAGGGACAATTATAAATGTATTATTTTCTATTGATAGATAATGGATATAACACAGCTTCAGGGATACATTGTTCTGGACTGTCTAGCTGCTGCCTCCCCTTCTGCCCTAGATGAATTGACACATAACTAGACCACAGTTATGTGCAATCCTATTCACGTTCGAAGCCCTTGGATAAAGGTAAAATTGTATCCCAACCTCTGTCCTCTTCTTGATCTTGTCGGGGGAATTATCTTGTGCTCAGGTGTGATTCAGCTCACTGAATGCAAATTGCCTTTAATTTCCACTGTTGAATAGTCTGGGGTGTCAGCTTTTAAGGGGTATAGCTATTTATATTCGTCTCACTCCTCTGACAGTAGGACAATCTGATGTAGCAATATCCTATTGGTCAAGCACTGGGGTTTGTATGGTGTCACTTATGCATACCAGAAGAGTACATCTCTAAAATATCATTGTCTAAAGGGGTGGCGTTGCAGGCAAAAGGAGTTCCCAATGACTACTCCATCTCACCTTTTAGGAGTGGCTTGTTTTTTTTGCTCAAATGTTTATTTTCCAATATACCAGTTCGTGTACATGAGATGGTTGTAAATAACAATGAATTATTTGAGCACAATGCCTCAAAAGCCCACAAGCCACAAATAACTGACTTTGTTAATGCTCGTTAACTCAAAAGATAAATACGCTTTTTTCGGAAGGTACAAATACAGTGATCTGATTGTGTGTTTCAGAAGAATTCTGAAAATGTGCTTCATACTTTGCAAGAACAAATGGTGAGGTAGTTACGAATATTTTTATATAGTACAAAATTACGTTAAAGTATACTATTTCTTATTTGCATTTAGCTGCAGACTCATTGCATTTCTAAAATTCTGGCTTTGAGATCTGGACTCTTGAAGATTATTGGTCAATGTCGAGATGCTATGGAAAACATATTTACCATCTTATACACATTGATAGGTTGAATGTGCTGTAAACTGAAAAAACAATCCATTTTATATATGTGGTTTCCTTTCATTAAGCAATGGTTTTAAACATGGATAACACACACAATAACTCTCTAATGGCTTCTAAGAAAAAGGCCACGTGAACTCTTGAGGGATCTGATCCCAAAATGAAATTATCTTGGCAGCATGTTATAAGCCATTACTTTTAAGATGCATTTCATATTCCTATAATTTATTTTTTATAATAGTACCATGGTTTAATGCAATATTTGTGCTCTGTTTTTCACTGCAAACTCTTACCAGACGTGTTTTGTACAAACACACATGTGCCTAAGTATTTGTTTTAGAATAACGGATGCCAGCCTAATACATTGCATGAAAGTGCATTAGCCAGTGTGTGAGTGGATACATAACTCTGTTTCACTTAACACATGAATACTCAATAGTGTATAATTCAATGTATATTTTATCAACAATAATAACCTGTTGTCACGTGTATGCGAGCTAGATACAATTTTCCTAAACCAGCCCTGCAACACATTTTAATTCTCCAGTTAGGTGGGCTTCCTGCAGAAAAATACACTTCAGTTTATTTTGTGGCACAAAGATAACACTTCCCTTTCTGTGACAACACTACTGACCGCATTCTCACCCATGGAGAAGACTTGAAGTGGTACACTAATCATATCCATCTAACTGCCACAACTATAGTGCAGTGATCTTTCACCAAGTCCCATCAGACCCATTTAGGCATTTCACATCTGATTTTTTAAATGTCTGTGCATACATTTTAAGCTTCAGGTGGAAGTTGTCTCATGGATAGTCCAAGGAGACAATAGAAAGTGGAAATCACTAGAAAAGAGATACAAAGGGCATATTAAACTTCACAGTCTTAACACCATAATATCTTACTCTAACACCCATCCTAAACCTTTGCCATGCCCACAAGAGCCACAAAAACAAACCAACTACCTTTCTACTGCACCAAATCAGTACCATACATAGGACTCCCCTACACCACTCCAATATACCCTGTTATTATGACATCTCAAACAACATTTCCAGTCAACTACTAGTCAATACTTCTCTCATCGCTTAACATGGCCCTACACCTCCATAAATAATGTATACCACACCCAACGTTCCTATTCAGAGTAGGGGTGTCACGGTATTAGTTTTATGACGGTACAATAACCTTCTTGCCAAATGACGGTATATCATGGTTATCGCGATATAGCAGGTCATTAATTGTCAGATTTATCATCACAACCAAAATCAGGCACCCAGGGCCAGAAATGGGCTTTTCAACATACTTTCCACTGAAATGCCACCCCTTGCTTCCACCAAACACAAACACACGTGTAGAGAGGGGGGGGGGGGAGCCCTGCTTCGACTGGCAAAGCAAATTGAATAGTTTTTCTTAAGTGGTCATTTAGGCTTTTAGCTCCCCCACTGGCTAGTGGTGAAGATGAACATGTTGCCATCTTGATAACCTGCATGCCACAGATCAATGGAGTCTGATGGTAGTATATGCTTGTGCGCATACACACACACACCACTCTCCCTTTACGTTACAGCCTTTAGTTTACTTGCGGGTCAAAAGGTGTTCAGTAATCACAGCCATTTTACCCTTTGGTATGGCAGCAGGGAATACCCATCGAGATGAGTACATTTCATAGTGTGACTTATTATATGTAAATTCAATGATAGAACCAGGGAAATCCCCCATTGTCATATGTTTAGAAAACATTATCCATTATAAATATATAAACCCCAAAGCCAACATCCCAAAGTAAACCCATTTCCTTCTTGGCACTGTATTTAGTCTTCCTATTGCTAACATATTGATGTTGTGTCAGGCACCTGTGGTTTATGGAATGGCATTAAAAACTGCTCCAACTGAAACTACTTGGCAGACGGCACATCCAACAGTGCAAGACAAAGACTGCGCAGCACTTGCTTACTGCAGCCTTTCCAAATCAGATTGAAAAGCACACTTAACGGTATGAACGGTATACCGGTATAAACAATGTGACGGTTATTATTGTTTAATTAAGTGGTTCACGGTATCTTTAACGGTATACTGTAATAAAGTTACATCCCTAATTCAGAGCGATATTCCATCTTATAAAGCTATTGTGTGTTATAGCAGGCAGCAACGTATTTCGTCACAGAACGAGACTATAAACAATCTTACAATTCCCTGCCAGGAACCCACCCCAAGAATGTATTCCAAAAGGAAGAGATTGTGTGACTTACAACCTGAAACATGTACATAAAAACGATAGCCAATACAAGGGTGGTAGAAGGGCAGAAACAAGGGTGGATATAATTAAATAACTAGCACTGGGAAAATGCAATTGAGTATACCACATTGTATAGCTAGCCATATTGTAATTACTCAATGTACATCTCTGTAAATATATATACAACTATGATGGGTTTCATATTCCAACATACACTACTAGATAGTGCTCCAAAGCCCATTTCACCAAGTCTCACAAAAAGCAACTCACTTTTCCAACACAGTTTCCCATAAAACCTACAGAGGCATGTATGGGGGGGGGCATCCATAAGCATTCCCTTCAGCTCACCAACAAACCCTCAATGGCTGATCAATGCATGTCTGCACTTTACCCTCAAAGAAATTGACATTATATCCACCCCCTTCTAAGGAAACACCTTAACACTTTACCTCTTACCCGTATACTGGGACCAGTATGGGCAGCACCAGCACCCAACACCCAGCCACACATTTGCAATAAGGTTGACCATTTGTCCCTGCATATTTACTGTATATTTCAAAACAGTGATGGACTATTACGCATGGCTTTTAAGCTTTTAAGCATGCACATTGGTAGTTTTGAACACTAACCGACCAGTACCTATGCCCTTTGCTGATGGTCATTGACCCCAGCCTTTGTCATGGCCTAAACTGTTATTAAGGTAATCAAACTTTTCATGAGCTAACTTATAAATTATGTTATGTCTAATTCCATTATTGATATAATCAGTTATATTCAATGTAATTGGTGTTGTCACGAGTGATGGCATCCGTGATGTGATTTGTAATGTCATCAGCGTTCTCATACAACATCAGTGATGTGATCTGTGATGTCATCATTGTGGTCATAGGCTCCGCAACAGGGGGCACGAATGTTAAGGTAGCTTAGCTGAATTTCAGTTTCTTTTTCATTAGGTTCACACCTTAACGTCCCTGTAACTAAAGATTTTTCCTTGAATTTCAAAGGTTTTGCTACAATGTACTGCTCACCTCAACATCCCTGCAACTTAAGTTTTTTCATTGAATTTCATGGGTTTTGCTATTCCGTAGATTATAAGAACACTTCCACAACACTTGCATGTTCTTTGGATTGTAAGCTTTGAGAACACACAAATGTTTTTAGGCAATGCACAGTGAGATTCAATTATTTGCTATGCATCACACACTTTGGTTAAACAGTATGCACCAAGTGGTACAACTCTTTTCGTTGCCATCATTTTATCGCTCACTGATTTGGCATGGCCATTCCGCTGCAGTGCCCAATTTGGCATGCCCTTTTCAGTGCGAAAGCCATTCCAGTGCTGTTATTTTGGCTTGGAGGGATCATTGACAGCCACGTCTAAACGATGTCATGCCATACAAAATCACAGACCTCCACGGCAACAAACCTTGCCACCTCCCAGTTGCATTGCTTTTCTTTTAATTAAATGAAATTAGTTAAATAAATAAACAAACATTCAGCCTTAAACCCTGTTCTGCCAGAGTTCAAGGGCCAGCATTTAACCACTAGGCCACAATTGATTGGTTTTCCATGGGGTATACATTTCATACTTAGCCTATAATTTAATATGTTCAATGATAAAAGGCTAGGTATGAATTTTGTGAAAATCCAAACAATAACATCATTGTAGTATAACGGTTAAGTGGTGCGTCTCAAACTCCTGCAGGCAACGTTTCTCCAATGGCAGCTTTCAGCATAAATGTGATTTTCTTTTATTTCATTTTTTCAGTTTTATAATGTTGCCCAGAGACGGTGTAGTCTTCTTTTTGAATATGTGTGCAGTGTAAGGGGGAATGTGTGATGTGAGGGTGTGGATGTCACCTGAGAGGGTGTGCATGCAATCTGTGTTTAGATGGTGTGAGGGTGTGTGTGAGGGATTGTGCGTGCAGTGTGCATTTGCTCTGTGAAGGTGAGAGTGTGTGCGGACGCGTGTGTACCAGTGTTTGTATGTGAGCATTGTGAGCATTGTGACTCGTCTAGTGTGAGTTTTCCGTGTCAGTGTGCCAATGGGTGTGGTTGTGTGTGTGTAAATTTCTCCATGTAATTCTGAAGATGCCCATCCAGTTCTTGGTTTTTCTTTTGCATTTTGTGACTTGTAGTTTTGTTTTATCCATCAAGTGTCCTGCACTACAAATCCCAAAATGCAAAGTAAAAACAAAATCTGAATGATCATCTTCCAAATAACAAGGGACTTGTGATATATAACAATATATACAGCCATGTAACTTGGCTATATTCATGATTTCTCCTGCACCTTTATTTGTTTGGGTTGAATGGCAGACAGGGATCTTTAAGTTAAGTTGTTGAAGGAGGAGGTACCTAGTGTAGAATCAGAGGAGGGGGAAAAAAGTAAAATATGTTTTTTGCAGCTGGGGACAGTGAGAATAAGGGGTTGGAGAGGAGTGGTGTCTACTTGCCCCAGCCGTTTTCAAAGTCTAAGGGCCTCATTACACGGACGGCGGTAAGGGTTAACGGTCACCGTTAATGGCAACGGTGACCGTTAACCCTTACCGCCGTACTACGAGGTCCCTTAGCGGGTTGGAGTTTTAACGCCTGCTTTTTGCAGGCGTTAAATACCAACCCGCTAAGGGACCTCGGAGCTAATTACGGCACCGCAAAATTGCGGTGCCGTAATTAGCGCCTTCCCCAGTCCCATTTATGGGGCAGAAATGGGAATGGGGAAGGGCAATGGCGGAAAGGGGATTTACCACCCCTCCAACCTTGGAATGGGGCGGTAAATCCCCTTTCCGCCAAGGCGGTGCCGGTATTTTACCGGCATGGTACAGGGTGCTAATAGCACCCTGGACCACCGCCTTCCGTGTAATGAGGCCCTAAATGTAGCACAATAGATCAAGGGAATAATGGGAATTTGTGGCAAGCACCTCCCTTAGGCTTCAAAGAAGGTCTTGTTTGAGCTGGCTCACGTGCAATAGAATACACACAACTATTACTACCCAATTGGTAGTGCAGCTCAAAAGACGTTAAAATCATGCAGTGATTGGGTGAACATTTCCATGAAGGAGGCCACATGGATCAAAGGTATGCCTATTAAGACTGCATACGAAAATATACTGTTTTTAGTTTGTTTTAAAAAGTCTTGAACCATAGTCTGCCAGAGTTCAAGGACCAGCATTCAACCACAACACCACAATCACTTAGTGTTTCACAGTCAATATATGTCATACTTAGCCTACAATTTAATATGTCCAATTGTAAAAGGCTAAGTATGAAACTTGTGAGAATCCAAACAATAATATCATTGTAGCATAATTGTTAAGTATTGCATCTCTAACTCTGGCAAGCCAGCGTTCTTAAAAGCAGCGTTTAGCACAAGTGCGTTTTTATCAGTCCTATCATGTTGCCAAGAGACAGTGTAATACATGTTCCATTTTGTTTTATAATGTTGCAGTAAATACATATTTTTCTCATTTAATCCATGTTACAAAATGCAAAGTCCCTGCAAGTTCATGCCAATTGTGACCTCTTGCCGCCAAACCATCCTTGTGCCGAGCGGTACAAAATTGTGAAGTGCCTGCAGGTTCATGTTGTGCCAATTGCAAACTCTCGTTCCAAAACTTCATTGCGCCGAGAGGTCCCTGCACCCAATTGGCTGCATCTAACTGGGCATGTTCAAACTGGACCAGCAGTGAAACAGTCACGCCATAACAGCATGTGCCTAACTGGCAGTGCCAAAATGCACTGACCCGTGCTCTAAGCACCTTATTTTATGGCTGGGCTCTTGGTGACTGTTGTGATACATCGCACAACCCCAACTAACCACATTTAAGCAGCACAGAAACAGGAAAAAAATGTCTGGCTGCACAAATAACATCTGCTCAGGTACTTTCTGCACCAATCGCAAATATTCAAAAGCTGGCACCCATGTACATATATGCACAGTACTGCTTAGCTTCAAAGTGAGGAAGGGGCCTGTCCCCTCAGGCCATGTTGTCTTGTAACGTTGCCTCACTTAATTGGCACCGTGGCCTGAAGGGGCTGGCATTTTTCTCAATTTAAAGCTATGAAGTGTCGGTCCTGGTTACTGCATGGATTGGAGATCTCACCAGTAAGTTTTCGCCACCGATGTCAATGCAGCTGTAAAAATATATATATTTTTGTATTATATATAAAAGATTGCAGGCTTTGAGAACTCCCAATGTTTTTAGTTAATGCCCTGTGTGATTAAATTATTTGCCAAGGATCACACACTTTGGTTAAGCAGCAAGCTACAAGCCCCTTGTTTTATGGCTTGTCTCTTTTTGACCATTGTCATACATTGCACAACCCCAACAAACCGCATTTAAGCAGCATGTAAAAGGGAAATAAATGACCAGCTGCAAAAGTTACATATGCAGGTAATTTTTCCCCTGTATCAAAAATCAAAAGCTGGCACCCATGAATACATGAACGGTAAGTGAACATATATCTTAAAGTGAAATATACAAAGGTAGTTCAATAGACCTACTCCTAGGACGAAAGAGCGCACAACAAAATAGCATTGCACTTTAAAAAAAGTAATGTACACCAGAAAAATAAACTGAGAGAGAAAGTAGCTCACCTTTTAAATCCAGCAATGTGTATTAAAGTATTTCATGGAAAACAAAATCCTAATATGAAACAAGTGCTTGTGGTCTTGTGAGTAAGCGTCTGCATTGGGAACATAACAAACTGAGTAAAATCGTGGTTGCCAAATACTTGAGCAAGCTTGCCAACCTCCAAAAAACACAAGAGGTTGCATCCGCCCTCTCAAAAAAATGTATGCTGTCCACCCACATGTGTCCTTTGCTTGTGCCCTGAAAAACAGCCACAATCAGGGGAAAATACCTGCACAAGTGTTCAGGATTGCAAACTCTCTTGCCAGATCCTGAGCAAATACTCATGACTTACTTGCCCTCTCAACAGAAAAATCTCCACTAGACCCACCAGAGAAGCATACTCCAACCAGGTAGTGATACCCCCATTTAAATTAAGTACGGCCGGAGGAAATAGCTTCCCGGTCAAAGCTGCCCAGCTTTGGAACTCCCTCCCGCCCGGCTTGAGATCTACCCAATCCTACGCTCTCTTCAGATCTAACTGTATCAATTGGATCAAAGAAAATGACCGATAGTCCTGCCCTACACCAACATAACCACTGTTCTACAGACGTACTATGTATATAATGATATACTCTCTATCTTCCTACTGCATATTTCCTGTATATTTTATGCTATATGTATATATTATGCACAATGTACATTCTCCTTACCGTCCTGCATTATTTAACTTCTACGATGTATAACCACTACTTGTAAACATGCGCAACCTGTAAAGTTTAAAGTATCCTTGAACAACGCGCCCGGTTACCCTCGGGTCTGGCGCGCGCTATAAATAATAAACAATACAATACAATACAATACATGTCCCCTCCTCACCATCATATCTCGCTTCCAACAATCCTCTGCTTTATAAAGATAACTTGAAAAGTGTACATACCATAGTGTCACTCAAATATGTAAATTCTCATAGAACTATGAAAGTTGAAAAGGTGTACAATTCCCCCCATCTTCACTAGGAGACTATGAATACCATAATGCAATTCAGCTAAAGGGAAAAAGAAAAATGCTCTCTCAGATAGCACTGGGAACACAAGGAAGGGACCTGTCCCCTCAGGCCATGTTGCTCTAAGTGGTCTTGTAACTTCTGCTATTTTATTAGGCAATATGGCCTGAATAGGAAAGTCGCTTCCTCACTTTAAAGGTAAGCTGGGTCAGGCCCAATTACTGCATGGATGGGAGTCCTGGATGCCTATAGTGTCACTGGCCATGTCCTTCGGCCAATAAGTGAGCAGTTTTGACATTATTCCCACCATCTTCACTAGGAGACTACCAATACGGAAATGCAATTCAGCTAAAGTCAAATAAATGTTCTCTCAGAGCTCTCTGAGAGCATTGGGGACACAAGAAATGGTCCGCTCCCTTAGGCCATGTTGCTCCAAGAGGTCTTGTAACTTATACTCATTATTAGGCAGAATGTCCTGTGGAAAAAAGTTACCATGCCCACTCACATGTGTCCTTTACTGGTGACCTTAAAAGCAGCCACAATCATGGGAAAATAACTGTACCAGTGCCCATGATTGCAAACTCTCTTGCCACATTGTGGGAAAATACTCATGACTTACTTGTCCTCTCATCATTTCCCCTCCTCACCCCCATGTCTGGCTTTCAACAATACTATGCTGTGCAAAGCTAACTTGAAAAGTACATATACCATAATGTCACTCCAATATATAAATCCTTATAGAACTATGTTGGGCAAAATGTGGCATTATTCCCACCCATTTTATCTGTGAGACTACAACTACCAGAATGCAATTCAGCAAAAGGCAAAAAGAAAGGTCTCTGAGTGCAAAACTATCAAGGTATGACAGTAGGGTGGTGTAAAAGAAAATAATGTGAATGCTGTGTGTTATGAGATATTTAAAACTAAGAAAACACACAGCATTCGGGTCTGTGGACTGTCTCTCATCCATGCAGTAACCAGGACCGACCTTGACCGGGTTTGACCCCTTCCTCACTTTGAAGATAAGCATGTGTTGTCTCCATTACTGCTGGGATGAGAAACCCACTGTTGCTTTAAGAATATAATTTTGTTTTATTATCATTGACTGGAAGACTACAAATACCAGATTGCAATTCAGCAAAAGGCAATAAATTGTTTCTGAGTGCAAAACAATCAAGGACTGACAGTAGCATGGTTTAAAAAAATAAAAATAAATTTGATGCCCATTCGGTCGCCCATCCATGCAGTAACCAAGACTAACCCTGCTTAACTTCAAAGCGGGACTGACCCTTCTTAGCTTCAAAGCAAGGAAAGGGCCAGCCATTTCTCTAAGTGGTCTTGTAGTTTTGCTCATTTAGCTGGCAAAAATGGCCTGAGTAGGCTTGCCCCGTCTTCACTTTGAAACTATGCAAGGTCTGTCATGGTTAGTGCATGGATAGGAGACCTGTTGGCAATCAGGTTACTGGCCATGGCCAGTGCTTTTTTATCCCCAGCGTCACTATATGATATGATATGATATGGCATTTATAACACGCCTATACACAAGTGTCTCAAGATGCGAAGAGGCAAGGGAAAGGGCACAGAGGGAAGACAAAGACAATGATCTTACTAGGCCAGTTGACATTGAGATTGCGCAAGTGCAGGGGAGGGGGGAAAGGGTAAGTGCGAGGGGAAGAGGGAGGGGGAAGTGCAATACAACAGTAAAGAATAAATAAAATGAATAAAACATTAGGTAAAAGTGTGTCCAGCTAGTAGCAGTGCAGGAGTACGTGCAGACATCAAGTGTCAAAAGCTGGTGGGGACTGTAGAGATACAGAAACAGCCCCCAAGTGCAGGGGATGCGCGGGAGGCAGTGCAGGTGTGCAGCTGTCAGGGGAGAAGATCTGGGTCCAAGATGAGAGGGTAGTCAGGTGACCAGTGCAGTTTCAGTCAGGAGTTCAGCAGGGGAGACGAGGAGAGAAAGCAGAAGCAAAGAGGAAGGTCTTGAGGTGCTTCCGGAACCGGAGATGGTTCTCCTCAAGTTTCAGGAGGCAGGGAGGCTGTTCCAGAGGGAGGCCCCAGTAGAAGAAAGAGATCTACTACCAACTCGTTGCTTGGAAAAGCAACTGGCCCTGGGGGGGTTGGAGGTGGAAGAGTGTAGAGCTTGAGAAGGAATATATTTAGGAAGGGAGAGTTGGGGGTATTGAGGACCCAGGCCCCAGAAGGCCTTGTGGACAATGCAGAGGGTTTTGAACTTAATCCTCGCAGCCACTCGGAGCCAGTGCAGAGATTTCAGTCCTGGAGAGATACGATCTCTGGGCCTGAGGCCAAGGACAAGTCTTGCAGTCCTGTACTGGATGAGCTGCAGAGGGTGGAGTATAGAAGCAGGCAGATTTAGAAAGAGGCTGTTGCAGTAGTCCAGCCTAGAGAGAACCAGAGCTCTGGAATAAGTGAGCTTCTGGGGGAAGGAGAGGAAAGGAAGAATAATTCTGAGGTGGTGCAGCTGGTAGTGTGACTTCTTAGAGACATCAAAGATGTGAGGCGAGAAAGAGAGAGTGGAGTCAAAGATGACCCAGAGGTTTTTAGCCTCACAGGTGGGAAATGGAAGAGGGCCAAGTGCGGCCGGCCAGAGAGCGACAGGAAAGGAGGGAGCAGGCGTGCTGATGAGTAGAATCTCAGACTTACTGGAATTAAGGCAGCGATCATTGGAGGCACACCATTCCTTGATAGTGAACAGACAGTCAGAGATGAGAGAAGGAGAAGAGGTGGCGGAAGGGAGCCAAAACATTTGCTTAGTGTCATCCGCATAGACATGGATGGGTCGATCAGACAGGAAAGAAGTCAGCCAAGCCAGGGCCTGATCAGTGATACCCTGGTTATCACAGAGACAGTTGAGCAGGATGCATGGTTGACCATGTCAAAGGCAGAAGAGAGATCAAGTAAGATGAGGACACAGGAGGTATTGGAGTCAAGGTTGGAGAGCAGGTATTCACAGATGTTCAGGAGAGCAGTTTGCATGCTCTGGCAGCTCTGAAGCCAGACTGATGGTCATGGAGACAACCAACCAATTCAGTGTGAATTTTAAGCTGGGAGATGGCCAGCTTTTCCAGGGGTTTGCCCAGGAAAGCAGTGATGGAGCTTGGGCGGTAGTCAGCAGGGCAGGAGGGGTCGGCTGAGGGTTTCTTAAGAAGAGGGTGCACAAGAGAATGCTTTAGGGGGAAGTCAGCCAAAGCAGGAGCCAGTATGTCAATGTGGTCCTTGATGGTTTTAGAGGAACAGGAGAGAACCTCATTTGACAAAACCTTCAAAGGTGTCAGGAAAGGAAGAAGGCGATGGATATGGCAGGGGAAATGTGCACAAAATACACAGTAAACATCCTTGAATCTAACAACGTGCATTCAATACCCAAGACTCGTGTATACCACTATATGAAAAAGGAATGTAGGGTAAGCACTTAGAACCTCCTTATGACTGAAAGGAAAGTCGGCAAACTCCTTACCCACTATGCTATTACAGATACTGACAGCGCTAAGCCCACGTAGAGGGCAAGCAGGGACAGAATCTGTGAGCTGACACTCTAGACGGTACTGAATAAAGAATTTGGAAACAGTACTCACGAGGACCGGAATGACCACATGAATGCCAGTACTCACGAAGACCGGAAAGACCACTTGGATGTCCGTATTCACGAGGACCGGAAAGACCACTCAAAAGTCAGTACTAATCCCACAACCCTGTAAATCAAACAAGAACCCAGAAGGCAGTAAAGGCAAAGAGTGAGGATAACTAAATACCTAAACCCAAGTCAAGAGGCAAGAAGGAATAGTACAGTGTGGAAAACAAAAGATAATCACACAGGAGCTAGTTACAACAACTTCCCACACCTAATAATAAAATAGGAAATAAATGCAAAAGTGTAAAGGAAAACATGGCATGGATCCCAATAGAAGGTAAGGATCAGGAGCAGTGAAAACGATATCAAAAGGGAAACCTTCCCACCCATCCAAGGTGAAAAGGCAGGAAACTAAACCTGTAAAGGAAAGATTAATGCATCAAGTCTTTCAGTAGCAAAGGACAATTTCTAGGAAACAGTGAACACAGGCAATTGGGCTGCAGCAAAAGGAAAGCTCAGAGAAAGGCTGCCTGCAGACAGAGAAAGGGAGAAAGGGATTTCCAGAAGGCAGAAATCAATTAAGCATACAAATACGAATTCCAGGACAAGGAACAAGAAACACTAACTAGAAACTGGGCATAAAAACAAGGAACCAGGAACAAGGGACCAGTCACGACAGGAACGCTGCAACAATGACCAGCGCTGGACTGAAGCAAACTGAGGCTTTTTAAAGCTGCTTAACAAGCACACCTCTCAGGTGTGCCGCCTGCTGCACCTGCAGCCACAGGTGTTGCCTATCCTCCACCCAACCTTGTCCTGCAAGGGAGGAGGTGAAGCAGTGAGCCAGGCATTCTGGGAAGCATAGTCATTCTGGAAAGCATAGTCATTAGATTAAAGTAGCATGCTGGCTGCCAAAAACCTGGAATGGATCCGGAAGGGAAGTAACTTGGAAAATAGGGTTTTAGTGCTCCTAATTCATCACAGTACTGTAGAGTAAGGTTCGGAGGAAATGTCCAGTAGGGAATAAACCCCAAACTATGCCCCCAAGTGGCGGGAACGGGAGCGAAGGGAGCGAGCCGTGACAAAAGGTCGGACTTGTCTAGAAACCTCATCTGGGGAGAACAGGGCTAAGGGAGAGAAGGAGGGAAGAGAAGATAGGTGGCCACAGAAGGGCCAGAGGAAGCAAAGGGAGTAGAGGGAGGAGGAGAAGAGGAAGAGAGAGAGGACAGGATGTCCTGAGTTTGAGAGATGAAATGGGAAGCCAGGGCCATGCAGAGGGCCTGGGAGGGGACAGGAGATGTAGAGACTGCACTAGGATTGGCCAGCTCCTTGCAGACTTTAAAGAGTTTGGCTGAGTCGTCAGATGCCGCAGAGATGCGGGCTTGGATGAGGGCTCTCTTCTTGATGTGGACAGAGAGCCGCTATTGCCTTTGGAGTAGGTGGAAGGCCAGTTTGTCAGAGGATGTACATGAAGCACACTATTTCCACTCAGTAACCCTGCCCTTGCATTTAAGGGTGACGAAGTCTGAGTCGCACCAGGTGTTGCACTTAGCTTTGGGCTTCAAGCGGATCCCCATGACAGGGGCAAGAACATCAAGAGTATCAGATGTAGCATAGAAAGGGCTGTGTCAGGGTGTGACTCAGCCGAGGGGGAGGGGTGGTGAGAAAGTGGCGGTGAAAGCCTCAACTGACACACGCTTCATGGCTCGGATAACCGAGAAGTTAGATGGCAGTGCTGGATTTGGCTTGGCAGTGATCACTCCAGGAGAGTAAAAATATCTTTTAAAAAAAGACAAAAAAAACCTTTAACTGCGTACTGAACTACACATACCCTTGGCTATCCGTAGTCCTTAATAGGTGTGAAAAGCAGCAAAATGGCTGAAAGAAAATGCTTTTCTGCCCCCTTGGTCCTCACCAAGTGTCCCCTCATCTGTGCCAGCTCCCCCCACTCCACAGATGGCCTGCTCTCTCCCTTTCCCCCCACAACACATGCTGTTTCTGTGACACAGTTTGCTTAGAGATGTCGGCTACAGCTGAGGCTACAGAAAGCTTTGTGTTGCAAACTCGGTCACTAGACCCTCTCCAACTCCCAGATTTTACTTGGTGCCCTCTAGATGCAGTGGAAATAAAATGTTGCTCACACCTGCAGCCCAAATCGCTGAACGGATTTTCCCCAGATTTGCGCCAGGAGCGGCGGCTTGGGCCCAAAAGCATGCTTTAGTAAATTTGGTGTAAATCCGTTCAGTAGTTTTTTTTTTTAATGGCCAAAAAAGAAATTAGTGATTTATGGGTCTGGTCTGCGCACTCACTTCCCTACTTGGTCCGCGGACACCCACCTGAACCAATCAGGGAATGTTGTGATGTCCGCGGACATCGGACATGTTCACTGAATGGATGGTGAAAAGCATGACGTGTGTCATATTTTTTAAAACTGCCGCCATGTTGTATCTGCAGACAGTGGCCTTTGTCCCTGGATAGTGCAGTGGGGGAAAAGACTGGAAAACACATTTGGAGTTATTTTGTGGCTGAAAAGGGGCCTGGAAAGGGCTGGGGGCGGAATACAGATGATATGGGGCTGTTTTTCTAGGCGAAAAAAGTGGGTACATTTGCTGCCCAGTCCGTGGACAGCGTGGTAGTCCGCGGACAGTGCCGTAAATGAACAGCTTGTAGGGGAGTGGAATGCAGATGATATGGACCTGCTTTTATAAATTAAAAAGTGTTTGCAGATGCTGCAGATTCCGCTGTCAATTTTGGTGTCCGTGGTCATCATTTCAATTGCAGGGGGTTCAGGGCTAGTTTTGTTATTTAAAGGTGTAATGTACATAATTGTTATATGGTTTAAATATATTGTCGTGGTTGTGGCCATTGGCCAGACCGGGCACTGGCCACACACACTATAGTAATGTCTGTAGTAAGTATAGGTACTGTAGGGTGAGTATACAGTATTTGTAATATGATGAATTATATCATTAAAGTGTATATGTCATTTATCATTGTAGTACAATTGAGGACAGTGCTCCTTGATGTCTCTTTTGCCTTTCACACGGTCAACGATTGTATCCTCATTAAACGGTTACATGATATTATTAGCATCATGGTACAATGGTAACCTATCATATCATATCATATCATATCAAATCATGGACCGGGCCCGGACATATTTTTGGAAGCGCCCACCATGTTGGATCCGCAGACAGTCGCAGTTCACTGCGGACATTGTGGTGGGGAAAAACTCTGGAAAACACATTTTGGGTGCTGGAAAGAGCGGTTGGGAAGGGTGGGGGAGTGGTAAAAAGATGATATGGGGCTGTTTTTGTAGTTTGAAATAGGCCGGGCAGGTCTTGTAGCTGTCAGTGGAGAGCGCAGTAGTTTGCGGACAGCACCATGAACGGACGGCTTGTTAAAAACATTTGGGGTTATTTGATGACTTGAAGAGGATGTAGAAATGGTAGGGAAGTGGAATGGTGGAATTAAGGTAATGTGGAGCTGTATTTGTAGGTGAAAAAGGGGTTTGGAAATGCTGCCGAGTCCGCAGTCAGTTTCTGTGTCCGCTGACATCATTTAGATTGCCGGGGGTCTGGAGAGTTTTATCAGTTGGCGGTGTATGGTATGTACTTGTTATGTGGCCATGGCCCCCAGAATTTGGCCACTGACCACAACCACCTCAGTAGTATTATGTGTATAGTAATTATAGGTAATGTCGTAGGAGTATCGCCAGAATCACAATAGTAGCAATATGTGTACAATGATTTTAGGTAATGTAGTGGGATTACAAAGTGTTTGTAATATGGAGGTATGATGTAATTGAACTGTATATGTTACTTATGATTGTAGTGCAATTGAGACTAGTGCTCACAGTATATGTAATTGATTATAATTGCTGTGGCTACTTAGTGTTGTAGCATCATGAAGCTGCAATCTCGGGTTTCTTTTCTGTGCAAAAAACCCAGTACAATTGGTTAAGCATGATAGTTCAAAAGCTGTACTGGTATACAGTTTTAAATAGGCGTGTTCTTTTTAAGACCCTCATAAACAGTACATGTTAAGTACTATGCTTAGTACCACATAAGTGTATGACACAATGCTGTTGTTTTGATATTACATAATCATAGGGTCATTGGGAAAAAAATCTATACTGGATAAAAACAATGATTACTGTTACGTGAGTGTAAGGGTGATAGTATGTTTGTTTGCAGTATATTGTAATTAAGGGAATGCTTGAAATAGTTAGATACCTGTTGGTATATATATTCTAACTACATTAGAGGTTAGAAGATGTTTTGTTATATAAGAATTGAGATGGCGTATTTGAATTGCTTTTCAATGAAGTGTGTTTTTCAAGTAGTTAGATACCTGTTGGCATTTTCTAACTATATGGACTTTCAAAAGTGGTATTGTATTATTATGGATGAAGTTAGATACCTACTGGCGTATTCTAACTGTTAATTGTACTATAGTTTAGTGACTAAATTTGGGTTGAAGGAATATTAAGTAGGCATTTGTTACATTTTCTGGCAACTTCTTTTTTGGAGTAACGAAGGAATCATTACATTCAAACCAACCACTTCATTTTTTGACATATGCAGTGTAATGCTCTGAAGTGGTTGCGGCACCAGGGTGGCATATTATACATACTCTTGTGAAGGTTTTCTTTCCTAGAGATACTTGGCCGTGCGCGAAGCCTGTGAGTTTACAGTTATTTTTGGTACCATCTGAATTGTACCTTAGAAGCATTAGTATGACATATTGGCTATGTGGGTTTGTTTGTATGGTGGAACGATTCTCTGCATTGCAAACAGGGCATAATATGCCATGATTTGCATTCTGCAGAAGCTGCTGAAATTGAGTGGATTCAGAATTTTAGTATGGATACATATACAAATCTTTCATTAGGGATGAGGTCTTGTGAAACATGGTTTCAGAGAGTGCATGCATGTTTCCACGTGCATGAAATCTCAAAGATTTCATTTTAGGGGTGTTTTTGGTTTCCAGTACTTGTAGTAAGTATGTTAGGAATTCCTGTGGATATTCCTGTGTGTTTATGGTAAATTTTACCAATCCTGCACAATAGTCCAATTCTTGCCTTTTACCTGAGACACTGTAAGTGTTGTCAGGATTATTTGTGGCATTTCTCTGAAGGACGAGCATTTGCAAACACAACTTCTCCGAGCTGTTTAAGTAAATGGTGTGAACAATTGGTGGCAATTGAAAGAGAAGATTCATTGTTACATTAGCATAACAATTTACTCCAGTTGTGTTTCTGAATTTAGTGGACCACAGAGTTTTGTTAGTTGATCCTTGGTTGGGCATGCAGATGTTTCAGGAGAAGAAAAATGTGTGTGTTTCGTTTCTGATGGATATGTAGTTGATTTTGTACTACAGAGTTTTGTGGTTGTATTGTTTGATGCAGAGGTGGTCATTGTTGTTTTAGTGGTATTGCTGGTAAATCTGATATAGCCTTTCTTTCTATTATTTGTCAGATGCAGAGGGTGACTTTATAGAAAATAATTGCCCCTGTGATGATAATCAAAGTGAAGATTCATCTGATGAATGGGAGTTCTACCATCATCATCCACAGGTGTACCAAACAAGCATCAGGGAGAAAGACGTAAGATCTTGTGACATCCATAGCCCCTTGAATCATATCCAGTCAGCTTTGAAATTGCAACAAGGCCCTACCTTCGAGGAGAACAGAGGAGACCATGCCTGGAAGCCATTGGATGGAAAAATGGCATCGGCCAACTGGAGTTGGCTGGCGAGCGTTTTGGCTGGGGGGGTCGGTCTTTCCATAGCTGGGGGAACAGAGAGGGACCATAGCCCCGAACCAACTGTGGAAAATGTGTTGCTGTAATACACAGGGGTTTCTGCATGTATTTGGAGAAGGTATTCCTAAGAATAGTGACTTTATAATAATTTGTTTTCAGGCGACGTGGCTCAGGTCTCCTCCCTTATTGGAGGGCTTCTCGATTTCCTTCAATATGGCACAAAAGGGTCAAAACGGTTGTCCAACGGCCGGTTTGATGATAGCCACTCGTCTAGATAGAGGCTTCTAGATTATTTTTTAATCTTGCCACTCACCTTTAATTCATGCCATTATAATATAGACAGATTTGACTCTAGTCGGAGGGACAAGGAATGTGCTGGTGATTAATTTGTATTGGAACGAGACCTCGAGGTGGAGTATGAGCTTCAGATCTGTCCACACACTTATCGACGAAGCTAGAGCTGTCCATCGTAACCTCCAATACTTTGTGTGTGGAGACCTAAACATCCATTGTTTTGACACCCGGTTCACCCTTATTAAAGATATGGCCTTGGAGACTGCACCTCAAGTGATGAGAGGTCTCTCGTGGAGGAATGACCCGTGGGAAAGAAACATTCATTTGGTCAATGGACAGGTCTCTGGTGATTATCCAGTTCGACCAACCTGGAGGAGGAGCACCACTACAAGGGTACTCGAGAATCCCTCTTCCATGATATTGCCGGTATGCAAGTAAGAGACACTACCTTAAGCGACCACAGGATTGTGATCATAATGCTAAAAATTGGCTGGTAAGAAAGTGTTTGCGACACACTGTTGCCATTGAGATTACTCCAAGAGGAAACAGGTTGAGGGTGAGACCGTCCTTGTCTACTCTTGATGAAAAGGGAGTACTCACAGAAAGTACCCTTCAAAGCCTATGACATTCAAGATTTGGCATCGAGCAAAGAAGGAAAAAAAGTATGAACAAGGAAATACGTCTTTTGGCCAAACACCAAACGGATGGGGCTCGAAGCTAAATTAGACACGAAAAGCAGGAGTTCAAAAACTGGCTGAAATCACATAAGGCCTTGATGTATCAACATGAGGTGGGGAATCTGCTCCAGCTGATAGCGCAGAAAAATACATCTGAAATATAGAACGTGATTAATAACTCATCAGATCCGCAAGATGCTCTTATACACAACCCAATTCGAAAAGAAACTTGCAGATGACACTTTGAAGAACTATTTGCAGGTGAGGAGGATCAAAGCCCAAATGAGTCACAAGGGTTGGTAAATCGTGGGCTTTTCCAACAACTAGAAGTGCAATTTACGATCTGATCCTTAAGGCTAGTAATTCAAGAGTGGCCGGCCCGACGGGTTGTCAAATTGTCATCTTAAATAATATCCAGAGCAGTGGTCCACTATCCTGGGCGTATGGTTTGAAGGGTTAAAGAAGGGCAGGAAAATACCATCATCATAGACTACTGCATTTATAGTCCAGATTTACAAAAAAGGTGACTCCGCGATGCCGGGAAATTATAGGCCAATCACCCTGTAGGACATCGGTGGAATAATTTTGCGATAATTGCTCCTTAAAGCCCTTGCCAAGTGGGCTACTTCTTCTCATCACTACAATCCATGACAAAATGGATTTATAAAAGAGGTGGAGACTTCTGTAAACGTATTCATTTTAAGTGTTCTGAAAGCAAAGGTTAAGGTGAAAAATGGGCAAGAACTATACATGGCCTCAATTGATTTGGCACAGGCCTTTCACTCTGTTAATCGTCAAATACTATGGATGAAATTGGAAAAGTGGAACTGTCCATTGGATATAAGACAAGCCCTGAGACTCCTACATTGCTCCACATCACTGAGGGTGAGACTTAACAAAATCGGTCTGATGACTGAACCCATTAAAACCTTTAATGGTTTAAAGCAAGGATGCCCCTTGGCTCCAGCAGTCTATAATTTGGTCACATTAGACATAGAGTCGACCTTTACAGCAGTGAGATGTTTTCTGAAAACCTTGCCAGGGGTAAAGATCAGTAGACTACTTTTTGCCGATGATTTTACTCCTGTTGGATTTAACCAAAGTGGGTCTCCAATAGCAATTAGATGCTTTAATTAAGTACTCAGACATGAATGATCTGAAAATTAACGCCACAAAATCTAGGATAATTACTTCTGGACGCAAAAGGAAAAGAAAAGGGGGTGCAACAAAAGAGTGGTTTATTAGAGGGGAGAACATCCCTGAATTAGCGGAATTCACCTATATGGGACTCTGTCTGAATGAGAGCTTAGTGGATGCACAGCGAGAGAAGTCCCTTAGGTGTAAGACACAAAACCTTGCCTCACAGGCAATCATTATTAGGAACATATTTTGTAAGTTCACTCTGATTCCGGTAATTGAGTTTTTACGTATGAAGGTAACACCTATTCTGACTTATGGGGTAGAAACATCACTCTCATGACCAGCATCCATATGGGGAAAATTAGAAGGGCTGTTTTGGAGGAAGGTGCTATGTCTGCCGAACTGTGTACCCATCCGGATTATTAGAGCGGAATTGGGGTTGACATCCCTATACTCCATTACAGTCTGGAAAACTCTTTTACTGTTTAGAAAATGTGGTGCCAATAATATGGAAGGAGGCCTAGCAGTGATTGGTTCGGCAATGTTAATGCCCTCTGAGCCCTTATTGATGGCTTGGAGCTCAATATGTAAAGACATCTTGGCTAGGGTTGGTGAAACTCTGGATTCTTTATGGCTATATCAAGCTTGAATAAAAAAAGAAACTGTACGATCTGGATTGGCCTCAAACCTTGAAGGGGCGAGCCACAGCAAAGGTCTTTGGTAACAACTTCACTAACATTAGAATTGTGAAAACAAAATCAAAATATTGAGGCTGAGTACCCCAAAAGGAAATACACTGAACACGGGTTACAAAGGTACATACAAAGTACTTTATTTTATACTGAATCCAGTTACAAAAACAGAGCAAAATCATATATCTATCGGCCCTCAGTACAACACATCGAACTCCAGCGTGGTTCAGTGTGTTCAGTGAGAGATGTTGTACATTAGAATGCATTCGCTTTTTATACATTCGGTGGGCACGATGTCCAGCCCCACTTCAGGTTAATATTCCTTTTAATACATCACCGATCTAGGGTTCGTGCCAAGTCTCGAACAACCGCATGTAACTGGTTTGCCGTTAATACATGTATTAACAAGCCTATGCACTAACGGTGTATTCTAAGATTTTCCATGCAGGCCTTCTCTAACATTAATACAATGTAATTAAACAGATGTTCTACGTTCAAGTATTTGAATACATTGTTTCAACATATGCTTGTGGATTTGTTTCATTGCACGAGTAACCCTTTTACACACAGGTCAACGAAGGACAAGGTCTCAGTTCACGACCTCAACAAGTGGCCTGCTGGCAAGTTACATATTAGCTATGTAAAGAGGTCAAGACAGCCATGTTGTATTCTGGAATGACATCGTCCACCATTTTAACTCACAGGGTGACTTTTACAAAGTGAATTCTAAAATGGCGGTTTGACCTAAAATGGCGGTTTACATGGATTTAAGGTCAGGACCTTGCAGCACGGATTTCTTTCGCAAGCGACTTTTGAGCAGCTTGGCATAGGCCAATATTAATATATTTATTATAATAGGAGGCACAATATACTTTCTCTTTCGACAAACCCTCCTTTTGGCCTATGCCAAGTGCTAAAAACTATTTTGGATCTCCTTGCAAATAACTCCATGCATCATCGTCCATGCACCCTGAATCACTATCGGAAATATCTATTGCCATTAGGTCATTTGCTACAATATCTTCCAACACATATTCTTTGGAGGTTTTATCCAGGGCATACAATTTATGTCCTATCGAACCTATCGCTTGTGCGCAACATCCCCCTAGCATCGAACACATACCAGGTAGACACTGAATACAGCAACAAAGAAACAACAGGATTCCCAAAATAATTAGTATGACCGAAAGTACCTTCCAACCCCAAGATCGCGAGAAGTCCCAGAACCAAGCGCTTAGATCCCAGTTTCCCTCGGGAACATGCACTTCGGAACTAAGGACGTGCAGATTCTGTATTGCCTTGAAGATAGTTGAGGAGGAATCTGGTATGAAAACACAGCAAGCGGACCCCACTAATTTGCACACTCCACCACGCTCAGCTAGAATGACATCTAATGCCATTCCGTTTGAACTACTACTAATCTTATCACCTTTTGTTCTAACATCATATTATAGAGTACGTCCGTGGTCCGGTTGAGGGTTCTCTCCAGTACTCTCGCTAGTTTTCTGATATCTTCTGAATGCGCTATCTGCCCCCAAAATGGCACAACTGATTTAGCTATATCTCCCAAGATTTGTGCTGCGGTGTCACCATTCTCGTCCCGCCATGGACGAGCCTTTGAAACTTCTTTTGTACTAGCTATAAACACCCCAGGTAACAGGATCCCTAAATAACAGGTTCCCTGCCAATCCCTGGGCAACCATGGGAATGCTACGTTACCGCAGACAAAGTAGACAGGTTCACCTACATGCAAAGGTCTGTTTTCCCCAGTCAAATTTGCAACGTTGGCACAACCTAGAAAATGTCCCATTGACTGAGTTCCATTCCTCTGTATGCAAAAAGAAACTGAATCGGGGCTATGGTTAACAGTGTAAGAAGGAGGCATGATTGGAAAGGACGAGACAGTTCATCAGAAGGAATAATAGAAGCAACATTCGGTTTACTCCTATTTGCAAAAAGCGGGCATCCCAGGGGAGTCAAAACACGTTTCTCAAAACTATTCAAATTGTTGCCATCAAAGTTTCCTGAGATGCTATCATTCCATCAGCCAAAGAACAGTGCTCTAAGAGAAGCATAGCAAGCAGTTGTCAATGGTAAAGGATGAATATACCAACCTAGCCCCTTATGCCCGTGTTGCAGTAAATGTGAGCAGATCCAACAGTTAGATTTATTAAAAATGGCATGTGTAGCATTCATGATAAGCAGTAAAGTGTTATTGTGGTACCTTTGTCTGTGCTGAGAATCCCTATGGGATAGAGTATGCAAATGTACAAAGGGAGTAGGAACAATGGGTGCACTTTCAGTAGGCAACAAAAGCTCTAAAGAGTGCGTTTCCTCAAGGTACCACAATCCTAAGGCAGCGACTATTAAAAACCCAAATATCATTATAAAAATACAGCAATACATTTTTGGGGCCCAGGCATTTTGTCCATTGTCCCAGTTGGTCACCCCCTTATGTACAAGTCGCATACCAGCGGTTTACTTTTCCCGGTACTGATTGATCCGGAAACAATATGTCATCCCTTCCTGCTGGAAGCAACGTGTCGGAAGCAAGTGAAGGTGCTGAATTCGAAATAGCAATTTCCGGATGCAAAATTTGTAAAGAGTGCGGAGAAAAAATGGCAGCTTCCCCAAGCCTCACGGGCTCAGAGAGATTCTCCGACACACTCTCAGTGACACTTACTGCTTTGGGATTATTGGTTGCAGTGTCAGCAAGGGGTTCTGTTTCTTCTGTAACGTGTGGCACAGGGTGAAGAAGTTTATTGATATGGGACGCATGGATCCAGTTCTTTCTCCCAGCGACCCGCACCGCTGTCTGGGTGAGCAACAGGACTTGGAATGGGCCACGCCAGCGAGGCGCGAGGCAAGAGGTGCGCTCAAAAGATTTGACAAGCACCCAACTTCCAGACCATATGCTGTAGCCCGGGCCCTCGTATCGCACAGGTAAAGCTTCTCGAACCTGGTGATAAATCAAATACAGGTTTTTAGTCAATTGGCTACAATAATCTGAAAGTAGTTAATTTTCAACATTTCTTAACAAGTTACATTTAGGAAGGTTCCAAATATTGGCAGGTCTCCCCATTACCACCTCAAATGGAGAGAGGCCAGTCTTAGTTTGAGGGGTTGTGCGCATAGATAACAACACGATCGGTAAGGCGTCCGGCCATTTTAGTTTGGTGCCGGCACACGTCTTAGCGAGCTTGTTCTTGATGATACCGCTGTGTCTTTCTACTAGTCTGGTGCTCTGAGCATGTCTGGCCGAATGGAACCATTTGTGAATTCGTAATGCTGTACATATCTGTAGAATTACAGCGGCAACAAAATATGGACCATTGTCCGACCAGATAACTCTTGGCAAACCGAACCACGGGAAGTATTCTTTTAACATGATTTTTGCAGTAGTCATAGCTGTAGAATCTTTAACAGGGAAAGCCTCAACCCATTTACTAAAACCACAGATAACCACCAGTACATATTTCTTATTATCACATTGTTCCATTTCAATGAAATCAAAGTGGATCACTTCAAAGGGGTGGCCCAAAACTACCCCTTGGAGTTACTGTCCCCTTTCCCACATTGTGTTGCAGGCAAATCATGCACTCCCGTACGTAGCGCTGGGCAATTTTTGAAATTTTGTCATTTACCCAAACTTTCTCTAACATTTTTGTCATTTTCTGGGCATAAACATGCGTAGGACCATGGGCCATGATGACCATCATCATGACATACGCGTCAGGGAGTAGCCATTTCCCTTCTACTATGTCCACCCAACACCCATCATCATCAGGTTTACCCAAGCCTTCAGCCCACCATTTGGATTCTTCTAACGTGGCATCAGCTTGGATATCTCATACAGAACCAACACCCTCATCTATTGCATACGCATCTACAGATTTCCTTGAAACATACATCTCCATAAGGAGATCGGTAGCAGTTTGCCTAGCTATCTTATCAGTGAAAGCATTCTCTTTCCCTATATCATCTGTAACCTTTCGATGTGCTGCACATTTCATATCTGCTAACTGAGTAGTTGTACTATTGGGGAGCCATGTTGAATTTTGGTGCCATGCGAAGTTAGGAACCCTCTCTCTGACCAAGGTCTTCCAAAGTTGTGGACCACCCCAAAGGCATACTGACTATCAGTATATATATTTACTGCAAGCCCTTCGGAAAGTTCACAAGCTTGGGTCAATGCTATAATCTCTGCGGCCTGCACAGAATTATGTGTGATTCTCTTAGTTTCCACAACCGTGCTCAATGTAGTGATCGCATAAGCAGCTGTGGATGTACCATCCAGAAGTTTGAAGCAGGAGCTGTCACAAAACAGTTTTCCTTGCGTATTATCCAAGGGAGTATCTTTCAAATCAATTCTACCCTTTGTCTCTTGTTCGGTCGTATACAAACAATCATGTGGCACCTCATCGCTGCAAGCAGTATCTTGCGGGAAAGGTAGGAGTTCAGCCGGATTAAGAACACAAAACCTCTTATTTAAATGTGAGGAGCAAACAAGATCAGTTCATATCTTGTCAACCGTGCAGAAGTGAGGTGTTGCGTTTGAGTTCGGTTCAGTAGAACATCTACAGAGTGCGGCACCATCAGGGTTAGTTCGTGGCCTAGGACCATTCCCTCACTCTGTTTAACAGACGCGGTAGCAGAGGTGACAGCTCGCAAACATCTTGGCAAAGTGCATGCTACAGGATCAAGGGCGGAAGAAAAATAACCGCACGGCCTATTCTTCCCTCCATGTTCCTGCATTAATACAGCCAAAGCACATCCATCACATTCATGCACAAACAACACAAAGGCCTTTTCATAGTTTAGTGTGCTCAAAACTGGTGCAGAGCATAATGCAGTCTTAAGAAAGTCAAACGACTGCTGGTGTGCCGCGTTCCATGGCAATGGCGAAGAAATGCCCTTCTTTGTCAAAACCAACATCGGTTTGATCACTAGTGAAAAATGTAGGATCCACAACCTACAGTAAGAAGCCATACCTATCAAGGCCCTAACTTCCTTCTGTGTATTTGGGACAGACATGCCAGAAATGTGTTTTATTCTTTCAGGTGTCAATCTTCTTCCCTCCTTTGACAGGGGATAGCCTAAATAGGTGACCTCCTGACAACAATATTGAAATTTTTTAAGCGAAGCTTTGGCACCATGCTTAGCTAGATGGATAAGTAATAACACAGTGCCCTCCTTACAGGCACTCTCAGCGTCAGCAGCTAGAAGCAACTCATCAACATACTGAAGCAAAGTACAGGTAGAGGGCAATTCAAGGGTATCAAGCTGTTCTTTCAAAGCCCTACTGTAAATGCTAGGACTCTCTGTGTACCCTTGAGGTGCACGAGTAAATGTGAACGAGCTCCCCCCTAAGGTGAACGTGAACAAATATCTACTATCCTTGTGTATAGGAATACTAAAGAAAGCATTCTTCAGGTCCACAACACTAAAGTAAGTAGCTGTAGATGGAATCATGGTTAGGATTGTCGTTACATCAGGCACAATCGGAAATGGTGGTGCCACAACTTTGTTAATGGCACGTAAATCAATTATGAAACGGAATGGAATTGCATTGTCGCCTTCTTGTACACGGGTAAAATCGGACTGTTACACAAACTTCCTGAAATTTCTTCAATCACCCCGTGATGCACAAAATCGGAAACAATGCATTTCAAAGCTTGCTCGCCCTCAACTGAAATCTTATACTGAGGAATGCCTGGCAGCTCAATTCCATCTTTCAAAACTATCTTGACAGGCTCAATCTGTAGAACACCAACATCATTGTCGTCGACAGCCCACAAGCTCTCTGGTACATTAATGAATTCTGGAGGCAAAGGTCTAGTCAAGAATTGCGAGGCAGAAAATTGCTGTGGTGAAATCGTCAAGCGCACTCCATCAGAAGAACAATAAATCACTGCATTTAATTCTTTTAACAGATTCAACCCCAGCAAGTTCTCTCTGCAATCCGAAGTCAACAGAAATGGACAATGGTTCGTAAAGGGACCCAAAGAAATAGGTACCAGCATAGAAACAGGACAAACAACTGGTGTACCAGAAAACCCTACAGAAACATTGGTTTGCCCTGACAGTGGAATGTTTGGAACCCGTGAATGATCAATGGAACACTTCTGTGCTCCAGTGTCTATCAAAAACTGATGTTTCCTATTTCCCACCACCCTTTCAATGTAGGGACCTTTCTGATTGACGGGAATAGGTGTAGGTTCCAAACCCTGCTTCGGGCAATCCTAACAAAACAGAATATCATAAAAAGGAAGCTCTTCAGATAAATATGCAGCGGAAGGATGATCAAATATGTTCCTGCTGTCCACACTCGGAGTCTGATAGTCCTGCGAAAAAGGTTGCTGAGGGTCCTGTGTAAACTGACCTCTACCAGGGCCCCCTACACCTGGGGGACCTCTGGATCACCTACCCATATTACTGAATGTATTATTTGACCTTTGTTGAAGGACGGGGCATTGTGCTCGCCAATGACCCTCTCGGCGACAATAAGCGCACTGGTTAATGTTCACAGGACCCAAGGGCACATTCCCCTGTGGGACATACTGACCTCTAACCTGCGAACTACCCCCTCTGGGGCCCCTAACAATTTGCTGCAATAGCATTTTAGTTTTTAAATCGCTTTTCCGTTTTTCAATCCTATCCTTTTCATTATTGACACGGTTCTCATAGTACTGAGCCATGTGCCGTACTTCTGATTGTGATTTTGCCTGCCAAGCGCTCTCAGAAGACATAATTTGTGACTGGATGTCAGGCAGCAATCCACTTACAAATTTGTCCCAAATATTCTTTTCCCAGACTCTGTGCCTAAGTCTTGTCCACTGAAATCCGAGAATACCTGTTCGAACCGATTAAAGAACTCTGTAGCACCCTCAGACTTTCCTTGCAAACAGGCCGTAAGCTTGTCCCAAATAATTCTCTTTTCGGGAATTATGGTTTTTAATTTAGCAACGATTTTGTCAGGCAAAGTTAATATCACCTGAGGCGGTCTTTCACCAGCTGGCCTTTCCCCATTGAGTCTAGTTATATTCACCCATATATCTCCCAACCCGGGTACGTTGTCAATAGTTCTAACTTGCTTCCATAAATCTACGGGCAGGAGTACAGGAAACAACAAATCAATGTCGCCCAGGGTGAACCCTGAGTACTGCAAAACGGACTCTATCTCTTTATAGAACCCTGTCAGATTTTTCCTAATATCAGGAATAGATTGTCTAAAAGTATTCACTTCCTGTCTTGAGAACGGGACGTGAACCAACTGTGATACATAATGCGCAGGAATGTCCACAGCAACTATATTCCGTGCAACATCGGCCGCAATCTCAACCTTCGGGACAAATGTCGGAGGAACCTCTCTCATAGGCAACTGAGAAGTAGGTGACTCCGAATGCTTACTAAGCAACAGAGCCAAGTCGAGCACTAAAGCAGTCGAAGAAGTGTCAAGTGAAAAAGCTCTCTTATAAATGCTCAATAACTCTGTGGGACAACTAATCTTCCTTTTTACACACTGATCCTGCAGGTACTCTACCATTACCTGTATCACTTTCCTCTGCATTTCTAGCGTATATTGACTGTATGTGTCATATACCTCAACTGGATTTATCAATACATCTGAAATCCATCTAATCGCGTCATTCTTACAAATTTGCGTTTCCTCACATATCGATTTACGACACGGAAGGAACTGTTTCTGTACATTCATATTTTCCTCCTCGTCATCCTCATCCTGTAACTTCTCTAACTCCTTTCTATACCCAAACAACCTCTTGACATGCTCATTTACCTTCTCCACAGTGTCTCTAGAAAGTGCTAGAGTATTTAGTTTCCTTAACCCTTGCGGAAATCCGCATTATTTAATCTTCCCCACATTATACATAACTGAATCCATAAAAACATTTTTCTCAGGAAAATTATCCATATTGCAAAGTCTGGCAAAAACGCTAGCTTGATCATCCTTCTCCATACAATGCTTAGCCCATGCAATTAACTCACGTTTCTTCTCCGGCGGTGCAGTATTGCGAGTGACAACCTTTGTTCCTGCACCTCGATCGATTACAAGCAGCTCGGGACCACTTGGAAGAGAGGGAGCAGGCATATTTGATTGAGGTACTATAACTGGTGCGATAAAACGCGGTGGGGGAGCTGGAGGAAGGGGAACATTAGACGGAGCAAGAACAACGGGAACAACAACAGGTGGAGCAACAATAACAGGAGGAAGAGGCAAAGCAGCAGGAACAGGAACATACGGAGAGGGCACAGAGGCACCAGGCCTTCGTTCATTTAATATTTTGTCAATAAACTCATCAGGAATATGAAGATCTTTAGAAGGATAGATTTTCTGAATACTGAGTGAGAAAGCCCTATCCATATTTTTAGTCGCCTCAGACTGTTTGTCCTGATCATATAACAGCGCTTTTTCAGCGTTCGCTTTATGACGGCGTGCATGTTTCTCCCTACTTTTAAGTTGTTGCAACGCTTCTTTATTCCAATTCTGCAAAACATAAAATGCTGCAGAAGCATTTTCTAGCCTTTTTCTTTAATTGAATTGACTCTAAATACTCAATTTGAGGGATTTCAAAACTACCATTGATTGGCCACGGAAGCTCAGAGGCATGTCTTGTTTGTCTGTGCCAAATGTCATTAAATACTATACTTCCAATGCCATGCTTACAGTACATAGTACATGCCGGCGACCCCTCCTGTGGTGCTGGACGGCTGAATTGCAACAATTGTTTATCACTGCGGAATAATGCCCTGAAGCAGGTAGACAATTTCCCAGGCATATCTCAAATTCTTGGTGTTACCTGGTCAATAATTGTGTCTGCAGATACAATGTGCCAAAATTCAAATTGTCAGGGTTAAATTAAGAATCAGGTCAAAACTCACCTGACCAAACCTAAGGAGGTCTGATCGGATTTCTAAGAATCTAACCTAACTAATCTTACCTCATGTATGGTGATTTCGACAAATCTGCCCGCCTCGATAAGTGGACCCTCGTCAAGATGCCGTCTCGGACCACATGCTTATCATCCAAGGAACGGGTCGTGCAGTGCTGCTGAGGAGTCGCGTCTCGTTCAGGGGGCCCCTTATGTCACACCATCCGATCCCGGTCCGATAGCGTGCGTCAACCTTCAACAATCCGGCATCAATCTTGAGGGTCCCTATTCGGGCGCCAACTGTGAATACAAAATCAAAATATCGAGGCTGAGTACCCCAAAAGGAAATACACCGAACACGGGTTACAAAGGAACATACAAAGTACTTTATTTTATACTGAATCCAGTTACAAAAACAGAGCAAAATCAGATAGCTATAGGCCCTCAGTACAACACAACGAACTCCAGCGTGGTTCAGTGTGTTCAGTGAGAGACGTTGTACATTAGAATGCATTTGCTTTTTATACATTCGGTGGGCACTATGTCCAGCCCCACTTCGGGTTAATATTCCTTTTAATAAATGACCGATCTAGGGTTTGTGACAAGTCTCGAACAACCGCATATAACTGGTTTGCCGTTAATACATGTATCAACAAGCCTATGCACTAACTGTGTATTCTAAGATTTTCCATGCAGGCCTTCTCTAACATTAATACAATGTAATTAAACAGATGTTCTACGTTCAGTATTTGAATACATTGTTTCGACATATGCTTGTGGATTCGTTTCATTGCACGAGTAATCCTTTTACACACAGGTCAACGAAGGACAAGGTCTCAGTTCACGACCTCAACAAGTGGCCTGCAGGCAAGTTACATATTAGCTATGTACAGAGGTCAAGACGGCCATGTTGTATTCTGGAATGACATCGTCCACCATTTTAACTCACAAGGTGACTTTTACAAAGCGAATCCTAAAATGGCGGTTTGACCTAAAATGGCAGTTTAGATGGATTTAAGGTCAGGACCTTGCAACACGGATTTCTTTCGCAAGCGACTTTCGAGCAGCTTGGCGTAGGCCAATATTAATATATTTATTATAATAGGAGGCACAATATACTTTCTCTTTCGACAGAATGAGGGGTACCCTTCCTCCCTACATTACAATATTTCCGTGCAGATTTAAGCGCCAGAACCTCTAAAGGGTTAGGATAAACGTATACCCTACCAAGGATATCACTGAGGTTAGGAACCCACTGGACCAAAGAGCCTACAACTGTAGATTGTGTGATTCTGCTCAAGAGACGTTAATACATTTGATATTAAAGTGTCCAGTTGCAAAAGATCTCCATTCTAAATGGCTGGCAAAGTAATTTAATATATATTCAATTAAGTCTGATGATGATTATTGGAGGAGACTAATGTCGAGCACTCAAACCTCCTTTAATTTAGCCTTGCTGGTCTTTTTGAAGGAACTTTTCAAGCTAATTGATCCACCATTGAATAAGCCACCTAAAGATGTCTGGTCCCTAACTAGTGGACATTGCTTGTAGCAGTAGCAGTAGTATGGTGTTGTGAATCTAAGGTTTAGGTATTTTTAACCAATTGCTTAAATGACAAAATATTTTTTTTTTTTTTTAGGTACAGGGTATATATCTAGATGGAGATGGGGTGTAGTGCCTGTAGCCTGTTGTATTCCAGGATTCAAGTAATGTCAGCATGGAATTTGTTTGACTCAAAGTTAACTAGTATTAGACCATTCAGTGTGTGAAGATGTGAAAGAGCTACGTAACTCATACCTTCTTTAAAGACTGTGCTGACAATGTCAATCAATGCTTGAACTAGGGTTAGACCTTGTGATTTGTGAATAGTGGCAGCATATGCAAGAGACAGAGAAAATTCTCTCTAGGTACGTATATGTCTTTGAAAAGAAGAAAACGTCCTACTGTCTGGTCAATTTGTTTAACTTCTGCAGGTTTGTCAATTTGGATATTTACAAACTGAATGTTGGTGTCATGCAGATATGTTTGGAAGTCAACAACTGTACCAAGTGCTCCATTGACTAAGCAGTGTTCTACGTCAAGGTTACATTTTAGAATTACCCTGCAGTTCAGACACAAAGTCGATATTTTCTCCAATACGGCTGTTTTTGAGCTACATGTTTCTAAGCTATTTATTTGTGCTGTGGCTTGTTGACAAATAGGAAGTGTTGTCATGCTGTGAACTTTTAGTTTGTCTGTGGAGCTGATATGCAATATGGGTTGCATTTCTTTTTTTTAGCATTGTCTCATTGAATTGACTACAGCTTGCAAGGGTTGGCATTAACTATATACATTTTACATTCTGTTGAGTTAATTGTTCCATGACATCAGGAGCGGATGTGTATGCCCATATAGCTCATAGATCAGTCTACTATTTAAGATGGATTTTTCATCTTTAGTAAGCAGCCCAGTTCTAATGCTTTTAAAAATGTTAGCATATGTGAGGTCTGCAGACTGGCACATGTTTTGAGTTCATTCTCTGTAGTGAAAATGTTGCCAGAGATTTACATTTCCAATGCTGCTGTGATTACTGCGGCAGAGTTGGGAATGGCTGGCAGGATAGCTCAGGGACAACGGTCTCACCCTGGAAGCAAGACGACACGGAGCAACACAGGGTTGATCCCCCGGTCTGCGTTTAGAAATCCCTGGGTGTTAATCGTGTTATAAATAACCTATCATATCATATCATATTATTCTTTGTGTCCAAAAGTTTTGAAAATAGGTTTCCCTTTAACTCACGTTATCTGTAGAGGTCTCCGAAAACAATAACATGTTTTCCTCCAAACAGTTCTTCGTAGTTGGTATTTAGGACTTCTAGCATTCTAAGATTAATTAAAGCCAACATGAGCTTGGACACCATGCTTACTTCATCTACCAGGAGCACTTTCATTTGTTTTAGAATTATGCGTACCTCAGTAGCAGCTTCTGCTGACAATTTGTAGTATTCTAATTTGTTTTGGTGTTCTACGAGGAGGAGTAGTAGTCGGTGTAAAGTTACACCACCTATGTTATATGCAGCTAAACATGTGGGGGATGTTCCTACCGCCACAAGGTTGTTGTTTGTTAAGTTTTGTAGAAATGTGCTGATTATTTGAATTAAAAATGTTTTGCCAGAGCAGCTTAACCACTTACATACAGGAGCAGAGGTTTATAATCTGTACAGATTCTAGTTTCATGTTTAAAACCATGTTCAATTTCTTGAGTGACTTCTAGATAAATGGTGGGTTATTCATCATTTAGCTGAGATTCCAGAACCGACAAGTCTTCCTCAGATTGTTTATATTGATGCATGGTATTTTCTACCTCATTCAAGGCTATGTCTGCTTCATTTGGAATGAGTGGTTCTCCATTTGGGTCTTGGCTTCCTTTAAGGGAAGGTTGACTGCCCTCAGGAGTGTCTTTGTCTAGTTGAGCTTCAATGTCTTCCTCTTGTTGGTGTTCATTGTCCAACCTGTGTCTGTATTGTTTGAAATTGTCATTTGTTACACTGCCTTCATTTGCTTTAAATGTAGCTTCAAATGATTCATCATCACCTAATAATTATTTTTCTTTTCTCCAAGGTTTACAAAGTTGGAGTAGGGCCATGTAGTATGGTTCTCTATGTTGTGGATTTTTAAATGATAACTTTACATGATTAATTAGACTGGGGTTGGTTAGTTTCACAAAGCTTCCTTTACAAGTTAAAACTGAATATTTGCCAGTTGTCTCATTTGGTGTGACATTGTTTTTGTATGTGTAGTTTTGGGCAATGTTGTACAGACACATGTTTTCCATGGCAGTACTTTTTTGTTTGGGTAGTATATGTCAAGTACATTGTTGTTTTAAAATGTCCTTGCTGTTTGGATTATTTGTGCATATGTTTTCTATCTCTTGGTAGGATTTTAGTACTCCTTTCAGGATGAAGCTGGTCCAAGGTTCAGCCAGACAATGTGCTCAGATTTCTCATATCAGGCTTTACCATTTAGTCTGTCTGCAGCTTCGTAGGACCCACACTCTCTATGGCAGAGCATTTTCTTACCGAAGCTGTACAATTTCTGTGATAGTGTGTTCTCAGATGATATGTCATCCAGAGATCCTTTAGCTCTGTTTCTCAGCTTTGGTGAGATTGGCTGTGACATATCTTGCAACTGCAGTTGAATTGTCTGCAGTGTATTCTATGTCTATGTTTACATTCCACAAGAGGGCAATTATAGCATTGTAATCATTGAAGTACTTGGATGCTTTATCCTTTTTAATGTTATATGTATTTAAAGGGGATTGGCCTTTTACGCAGTGTCTAACAGAAAACATCAAGCTACTTACTTGTCCTTTTTTCACACTTGTCTATGGAAGCCAAAGCAACATTTGGTACAGTATTTCCCTTTGTTTTTATATCGACATCGGCAGTATTTGCCACATTTATGTTTTTGGAAGCTTAACATTGTGTATATAGGTCACTATCTGTGGCTTCTGACTGAATGTCACAGGTAATGTATATTTCAATAAACTATAAAACAGTGGTATCACAGTCATGGACACATTTTTTAGCATCTTTTATTCTCCTGGTGTTTATATGTCTATTTCATCTTTATTTTTGCTTGCAGTGTGTAAGAAGTTGTGCAAGTTATCCCATGCATATTCTGCACAACGTAAAGTAACAAACCATGTGGGTGGGCCTAGGCTTCTAAGCATGCATCGTACATCAGCATGACGTTGGAACCAATATTCTTTTGTACAACGCATGTTTGGCAAGAGATTTGTGATGTTTGACTGCAAAACGTCATCTTTATCTTTATTTATGTAAGCAGTTCGGTAGCGGATATTTTTAAAAAGTTAGAGCCTGTTTTTAATGTGTGTGCAACTCCATTACATAGAGTTGCTAGTTTAATTTCGTAGAGGATGTGGATATTCTGATGCACTAATTTGTGTGGACCCTTCATCATATCTTCTTCCTTTTCCTGTATGAAAGAGTAGAGGAAAAGAATGTGCTTCTACACCCCTTTTTCCCATATGCTCATTGAAGATCCTTTGGCTTGACATATTTGATATGTTTCTAATGCATCATTAGTTATCAATTATGTCTTTGGAGTGCAGTGGGTGAATGGTATGCTGGTCTAAAATGCTGGCTGCTGTAACAGAATCTACACATTCAAATTGGCCAGTTGCTGATGACCCCTGAATAATGTGGGTGGTTTCTCTCACATTTCCCTCTATGTTTATATCTTTGTAGTATTCATTGTTTTCTTTTAGATATTGTAGGGTTTGTCTAACTTTGTTTAAGTCGACTAGTGGTTGCTAAGGTTATTTTTTTTTCATTTTTGTTGGCACACCATTAATTAGTAAAATCCAAGATTGATCCATTGGATGTTGTAGTCATAGAGTTTGAAAATGTTCTCTTAGTTCCAATGGTAAATATACTAGATGGAGGTAATTTGGCTGATTCTGGTTGAAGGTGTATTATAGCTTGAAATCGGTGCACTGTTTGTATTAGGATGCTCTCGTACAAGTTAAGCGGTTGGAGAGCTTTTAGAAGTGGGAATATTTAAGTCATTAGTGATAGCACGTGATGGCATTTGGTTATTGTCAAGCTTTGTGTTGCAGTAAGTGCAGACTCTTGAGGGGTTAGTTATTTTGTATTTACTGTCTGCTGTTAGATATAAAGCTAAATTGAACCTTTGGGATTCTTCATTTTGTTCTATTTCGTAAGCTACATCTAATATTTGTGTGCTCTTTTTATAAAACGCTCTGCGGCAACAGACACGTATTTGGTCTGGTATTTCAGCAGATGTGTTTTGAAACTTAGCTATTTCTTTTTTATATGTCTTCATTAGGATGTTAGTGTTAATGAGGTTTTCGGTAATGTTTTCTGAAGGTACAGAATTTTCTTAGTCACCTTCAGTTCCAAAGTATTTATGTTGGATATGTTCTATTTCTTGAGGGAGTTCTTTGGCTGCTCCATGTAGGAGAATGTTATTTAAATTTTGCAGTTCTAGAGCAGGACTTTTTGCATAGTATAGTCGATGCACAAGATTCTATATAGTAGATTCTATATAGTAGAATGGTGTGTCATTAACGTTTTGATGTGGTGGAAAGTGTTTTTACAAGCTTTTGCAAGCAGTCCCTAAAATGCAGGCTAAAGAATGTCCTTGCAGACCAGTGTGGCTGTGCACTGGACAGGAGTCTATGGTTGGTAAAGTTTTCATTTTACTTTTGTCTTTTAGTTTTACATAGTGATTGAGGAATTGTCTTAAGATTTAAAGGATTGTTAGCCTACATTACACATTGAGCTGCATGTCCATTTGTACACTGTCTGGTTTGTTTGGGTGCAAGAAGCATTCGGGCCAAAATTTGTTGGGGATTTTTTTTCTATAAGGGTTTCTTTTGCCATAATGGTTTGTTCTACAAGTTCATATCCTCGACCATTATTGTCTAAGGCAATTGTTTTTTCTTGTCCTTTTTTGTAAGCGTCTTCGTTGAAGAATGGTTCTGTGCTGCTTATGTGAATACATTCACCATAACAGAAGTTTGAAAAATTCTCTAGATTGACACTGCGCATGTTTAGAAGTACTTGCTGTAATGTATTGATTAATTTAGTTAGTAGTTTCATTCTGTTTAAGATCAATATAAACAATTTTCTCTTCATTAAAAAATCGCCGTCAATTAGAGCTTGCAGGATTACTCTCTTGAGGTATTGTTTAAGGAAAGCTAGTGACTTTTTATATGTTTGCATAAGATTGTGAAGAACTCTACAGTGGAACGTTTTTGTAACATCATTTTTTTCTTGATTGTTGTACCCTGACTACATTAACAATGGTAGATAGAGGATTGGGTTAGTTAGTAGGTCTGATTTTCTTTGTATCTCATTTTTTACTTTTGCAAGAGGGGCTTTACCTCTTTTAGTCATGGTTTGTTTAGTTTTTTTAGTGAGGTTGTTCTATACATTGTTTTAGAGGTGGATGACTACGTGGTGTAATTTTAGTCTTATCTGCTTTACTTTTTCTTTCTTTTCTATGGAGTTGCTGTGGAATAGGCATTTTGTTCTGTGAAAAGGGAAAGGTTGTATTGCAAATGTGTGTAAGGTATATACATGTATGGTGCATGGGTGTGACTTTAGAGATGAAAAGAGTGCATTTTGACTGTGAGGTGGTATATTAGGTGTGGTTGGGAAGGTTTTTGGGAATACGAGTGTACAGAGGTGTGATGGTGTTGGGTTAGTGAAGAAGGCAGTGGTTGTTTGATGGAATCTATGTGGTGATTGTGCTGTTTTGAGCAACAGAGTGGGTGTTGCAATGGTGGTGTGCAGATGGAAATAATAGTGTGAATGGTGAAATATAATGTGTTAGAGTGAAAGAAATGTTGGTTTGAAAAGAGTAGTCTGGGGTAATATTTATTTAGTGGAACTGTGCTGCTATAATTACATATATATACCTGGTACATTAATGTACTTACTTTGTCGGATGCAAAGGGTATTCATTTTTCAGTTGTTGATTGCAGTGATGAGTTTCGTTCCTGTAATTGTAAAAGAAAGTTAGTGAAGATATGTGGTAATGGTGAAGCACTGTTTGGAAGCAAGGTTCATATTTACAATCGAAGGAGCAGTGTTGCGGAAAAAACAATTGGTGGATGGTTAAAATGGTTGCTTTTATGAGCATTTTTATGAAATTTAAGAACTGTGTAAGTGCATTTGCAGAAGCTCTGTAACATTTTGTAAAAGAGAGGAAAAGTTCATGGAAAAAGGCTGTAGTACACTTTTAGATGGCAGTATGTTTAATGTGTTAGGAGTATATGCATACTTGCCAACATGATACATTCTAATCTGTTGGAGTTTATGTAGTCCTAGAGTTTTTGTTTGCATTATGGGACTTGTAGTTCCACATTTACCATTGTGAAAGTTGGAGTACAAGTCACATAATGTAGAGAAAAAAGTAGGACTGCTTAAGCAGCTGAAGATTGGAATGGGTTATTTTAGGAAATATACATGCACTGTTAATATATTAAACTGGCACACACTAAGTGCCGATTACAAATGGTGTACAAATCTATTTTTTCTGTTTTTATTTTCTTTTATGAAAAAAAAACACAGTACTGCTGTAAATACAGATATGCATTTTTTTTACTTTATTAAAAAGGCTTCCAAATAATTATTTTGAAAAGCACAGCATTTCATATGTTTTTTTATATGGATGTCACAGTTTCAAATCTTGTAGTTCAGTCATGTTTTTTGCTTTGAATTCTGGGACTTGCAGTTTCAGTTTTATAATGGGCAAAGTCAATTGGAAGTGACAGAATGCAAAGGAAAAAAGAAAGACATAAGAAACAGCTATACATTGGAATGGGTGATGTTGTGATGTATGCATGTGCTGCCAACATATTAAACTGTGAGACACTAAGTGCCACTTCCAAATGGTCTACAGGTGTATTTTATCTGGTGTTCCCTTATTTTATGGAAAAGTGACACAGTACTTCTGTACATGCACATATGCATTTTTTAACTTTCATCAAAATGCTTGTAAAAAGAAACATTTTGAAATGCAGAGCATTCTACTTGTTTGCTGCTTCATGTGATGAATGCTGCCCTGAATGGCATTTGCTAGAGTGGTTAAAAAAGAAAATATGCTTATTGAGAAGCTTATTACAGGGTAAGTAGCACAAACCCTATATATATATATATATATATATATATATATATATATATATATATATATATATATATATATATATATATATATATATAAAGAGTGAAAGAGTTCAAGAAAACCTTTTTTTTTAAATAGCATACCTGTATTATGTTTTGTTAGATGAAGATCTTGTTGAATCTGGAAATATCAATCTTGGTAATTTGCACAGTAGTTTTTGATGCAGATGTCGTTCTTTAACAGGAGGTATGTACTCTGAGAGGTCAAGTGTACATCTGAAGTGTTGAAGTGAGATGACAGGGTTAGGTGTAGAGGTTTTGGATGTGATTATCGGATGGATGTGTGACTCTTTGAACGCAGCCAATGAGGGAGTGTTGAGAACATGGAAGTGGAAAGGGTAGAAGGGCTCTCCTTTGTAAGCGGGTCCCCAGACACTGTGGTAGTCCACGGACAGCATGTGCCACATCCGGGTCTTTTGAGGACACCTGCCATGGAAAGGGGACTGTGGTGAGTTGCCAATCAGGTTTGCTGTGTGTGGTGTATAGGAAGAGAGGGTAGTAGGAGTTTTGTTGGCAGGAGTTGTGAGATTAGTGATAATGGCTATGGCTCTGTGTTTGAGAAGGCAGAATGTGTAGATTATGGGGGACTTCAATTCAGTCATTAAAGATATATGCTGATAATTATGGCATCTCTGGAAATATTTATTTGGCAGAAGTGGGCGTTTCCTGGCTTGCAGTTTGTGACTCAAACTTGGCAAGCCTGCTTTCATTCTGTGAGAGTATGTCTCACTTGAAATGTCCAGATATTGTGATTGTCCATTGTGGAGGGCACAGTTTGGAGTTTGTGACTCCATTGTCTTTGCAAGTTGCTCCGAAGGATTTTTAAAAAGTCTAATCCTGCTTTGATTATTTATTTAGAAATAAATCAGATGCACAAGGAGATGTCCAACAAACTTTTTCAGTCCTCAAATTGAACAATCAAGGCAGATTGTCAATAAATGTGTATCTGCTTTTTTGTATGCTGCAGGAATGTCATCTTTTGAGAATGATAATATAAATTCTCAGGGTGTTCATTTTTTCTTTGTCCAGATGGAGTTCTCATCACGGATGTCGGCAATTCAATTTTCCTTTACAATCTTAGAAATGCATTGAAGAGGTTTCTGTAAGGAAAAAACATAAAAGAAAAGATAGGAAAAAAAATGTGTTAACCCCATTTCCAAAAAAGGTTATTTTCAGAGCCACCACTAAATATTGAATAACTTACATTGTGTTTAATTTCCCTCTTTATCCCCTTCAATTAGACAATTTGTCTGGGGACAGCGTGGTAGTCTGCGGATGGCACCTGCCATATTTGGGTCTTTTGAGGCTGCCTGGCATTGAAAGGGGACTGCGGAGGCCACAGTCAAGGTGTCTGCATCATCGGTGGATCAGGCAATCAGGTTTCCTGGGTGTGGTGTCCAGGAAGAGAGGGTTGCATGAGTTTTGTTAGTAGGAGTTGAGAGAGGATTGAAAATGGCCATGGCAGTGTCTTTCAGCAGGCAGAGGGTTTGGATTTTGGGAGACCCTTGTGTTCACTGGGTGAAGGTGTATGCTGAGCATTGTAGAATAGCCAGAAATCTTGGATTCCGTGAATTGGAAGTCTTCTAGTATGGAGTGCGTGGCATGAAGTGGGTGGACCTGCCACCATTTTGTGCAAATATGGCACATTTGAAGCATGTGGACATTATTATCATTCATTGTGGAGGGAACAGTTTGGGGAATGTGACTGGAATCTCATTGCAGTTTGCAATGAAAGAGACATTTGGAAAGTTGAAGGAAACGTTCCCTAATTCAACAATAACATTTTCACGAATTGCCCAGAGACAGATGGGGATGAGTTCCAGTTCATTTGGTCCGCAAATGCAAAAAGCGAGGCGCAACTTCAATAAAGCTGTGTGTGCTTTTGTTTGTGATGATGCCATTACATCGTTCCATAATGAGAACATAAAATTTGATAGGGCCAACATTTTTCAGCAAGAAGGAGTCCATCTAATTGATGTGGGTAATCAGATTCAAAATGCTTTGAAGCAGTTTCTGTGAAAGTGCAAAGAAATAATGAAAATCAGTGAAATGTTTTCATAGTTCTCTTTGTAAAACCATAAATAAAAAAAAAAATATATAAAAGCCAAAAACCGCAAAAAACAGTTCTTTTAGAGCAACCTTTTTTTAGCCCAAAACAATTACAATCAACACAATTGTCCCACGCCCAGCGTTTTCGAGATGTCCGCAGACAACCACGCAGTCCGCAGACTATGCAGCCTGAAGAGGGGCCTGTGATTTTTTTTCTTACTTCTATTTTTCTTTTTTCAATTTAGTTTTTTGGCATTTGTTCTCTGGAAAGACAAGGTAGGGGAGGGAAGGGAGGGAAGGGGCACCACCAGAGGGAAGCAAGGACAGCTTGAGAGAGGAAGATGTTGTGCAGGCCTTAATGAAGTAGGTGGCAGTGTTTCTCATGCTCCTTGACAGCAGCTTTGAAAGCACTCCGAATTACTCCCCCCTACCGATCAGTGCTTCACAGTACATGCATAGCACTGTGACCCTCGAAAGGTATTGGTCAACAGCGTTATTTATGGCCTGTGAAGCCACCGCTGGGCTTCTCTGCTCCAAAAGAGTATCCTTTGTGGTGCTGGAAGCAAATGAAGATGATGGGGTGGAGGAAGCCAACCTATTCTTTCTTGAGAAAGGTATCGCCTTTCTCAGAGCACTCCGGTGGGCCGGTTTGGTGTTGCGACTCATGGAAGTAGCCCGATAGGAGTACAAGCCAGGATTCCCACTCAGTGCATTGAACCTTACTTGCACAAGCCTTTGGGACATTTTCAGCGGTCATGAAAAATTGCCACACCCAGGACTCAGTCTGAATACTGGTGACAGGGACTTCCTTCACTTCATCCTCTTTGTCTACTTGATCAACCTCTGTATTACCATGCCTGTTCCCCTCTCCAGGCCTTCCAGGTTGTTGAGGTGGTGGTGGTGGTTGGGAAGCAGAGATGGCCATAGCAGATGCCATTGCAGCAGGTTTTCAGAGATTTGCAAAGCAGAAGTTCTCCAGATGTTCTCTCCTGGACAGCCAGATTCAGAATGAGGAAAGTCAATGGGTGGTTCCCTTCAGAGGAACTGTCCGCAGGCAGTCGTACTGTCCGTGGATTATCGAGTCACAAAAAGGCCTTGGAAAGTTGTAAAAAGTTGCCAGATCCGCGTAGAATTGGCCTGGGAGCTGTGCAAGGGTAAAGTATCTGCTTAGAACTGCTTAGATTGGCTGGAAAAGCACCTTTAAACTGTCTGCGGCCACAGATACCATTCCCGGACACCACCCTGTAATGCCTCACCAGCGCAGTCACATGATGACATCCCCAGATATCCGCGGGCCAACATCTGTCCCTGGACACACTTCAGGTGGGAAGTTTCAGCATGCATGCGCTAGATGTCCGTAGAACAGGCACGGTGTCTACAGACTAAATAAATGTGCATCACATAGAAACGGACATGTCCGGACATCACCGCTGTCCAGGGGCACTCCATTTTGAGTGCGGACCCCCCCAAACAGTCACTTAGTCCGTGGACTCATAACGGGAGTTTTATAAAACAAGGGACTACCACACAACGATAAACTAAATATTTGTAGTACAGAAAATATATTTATTCAAGAAAGGGATGGGGTATCGGAATGGGAAACATAAATGGGAGAATTAGGTATTTGTGTACAATAATCATGAGCGGAGGAAGGGAGTGTGGTTTTATCAAATTGTCTTTGATTAAAATGTTCAAAATTTGATGGGGATGAGTTCTGGGGACAAGAATATTACTTTTCTCTTGGTGTTTCAATGTTCACTTTGACTGTGGGAATCACTTCCCCTTTTTTCACAGTGCTTGTAGATGAAAGTCTTTCGATTGTACAGGCATTTTGCTTGACCCTCTGTATGACCACTTTGATCTATTTTGCTGGCCTTTCTACAGCCTTCTGGAACTTGTAGTTTCTCTTGTATGGGGCTCAACCAGAGTCTCTCGAGTAAGAAGCCAGGTGGCGCCTTTTTCCCTCTGTTGCTGGTCTCCCCTTCATTCTTTCAACAGTTCATTCAGAAAATTCATCTGCTTTAGTTCAAAACTTGCCACTTTGATCTTCTCACTCAACACTGCCCGGTTCTTATCGGTTCTCCGCTCGACCGGTTATGATGAACTGCCTGGATTTTGGCTTCCCTGGAGTCAAGGCTGGTTCAATGGGTGCAGGAGCTTCCTCACTCCTGCTTATCGGTATAGGCTTGCCTTGTGTACAGTTGACATCTGTTGCAGCACACTTGTGCTAATGCTCGCAGCCTTAGGCTCTCTTCACAAAGGTTTTGCAAGCCTGGGAAAAAAAGGGCAAGGTCACTTGTCTCCTTGCCACCCTCTCGAATCTTGTTGCCTTTCTCCTTCTTTTAAACTGCTACATGGTAGCAGTCTTCTGGCTGCTGTACTCGCCTTGCTGGTACTGTGCTCTCTGGCTCCACTTTTTATACCTGTGGGGAAGCGAAAGGGCGATCAGGTGTGTGTGATTCTGATCAATTGCCTGAACTTTGCCTGACCCTTGTTGACCCTTGTATTGGGACATGACAAGTAAACGTCTCTGGTATTAGTCGGTTGTCCTTTGTGTTGTGCGAAAGTGTTAGAGTTAGAAAAGGAGGGGGCAATGTCCTCTGTGAGACGATGGGGAAAAGGTGTAAAAGGAAGAGGGATACTGTGTCTCACCCATCGGTGTACATCTCCCACTCCCACTCCCAGAGGACCCCCTTCCAGGGGATCCTCCCTCACTGGTCCACCCCCAGGAACTGGATCCAATAGCGATGGCCTTGTCCTGGCCATCTGGATGACAGATCCCTGGGACTAGCTAGGGAGATACCTTCAGGTTTCTCACAGTATTTGAATAAAAAAGGTATATTTCTATGATATAAACATTAGGTGTTATTTTAGGAATATCGGTTTGTTAGTTGATGGGTACATCTTTTTTTGGCTTTCCCCTATTATTCTGAGCATTGTAATGCCACGCGATGTACGCGGACTTCCGCGCTGTCCACAGAATCCATAGCTGCCACATTGGGTCGGTGGATACTATATAAGGGACTTGAAGCAGAGTAAAGGTGCACTAGCAAAAACCTAAGACATTCACTGAAAAACTTTTTTAAAGCGACGTTATGGTTAAGATGCACTTACAAAAACCCATGAAATTCACTGAAAAAATGTTGTTAAAGGGACGTTATGATTAAGTTGAACTAATAAAAACCTATGAAATTCAATGAAAAAACATTGTGGTTACAAGTGAAACCGAAAAACCTCAGAAATTCACCAGTTATGGTAAGCTAAGCAACCATAACTTGCGCCACCACAGTGGTTTCACAAGCTGAAAGAAAAATATAAATATATATTTTTTTTAATTAATAGCCCTGGATACACTACAAGCAATGTGATTGGGCGAGCTGCGTGCGTGGATAATCGCGGCACTGACAGCAACAAGTGGAGCGCTTAACCATGCCTAGGAAAGCACAAATCACTGTCTGGCATGAATAGTTAAGGCTATTCACCGGTGCATGTGTAATCGTGGCTATATACAGACCAACGGTACGTCATGTTTTTTGACGGACTGCATAGCCATGGCTATCCGAAATTTCGATTGAAACCACAAGTGTTATAGAGGGAATGGGAGGGGGCAGGGGATGTGAGGAGGCTATTAGGGGAGTAGTGGGAGTTGGCATAGATGTGGGGGTAACTTGGTGAGGGCTTAGGAGTGCAGGATTGCAATTATTTTGCTATTTTCCCAGTTAGCCGCAGCTATGAACCAAACAACTTCAGCAGGTGTTTCTATACCCATGGGTATACAGCATGTAGCCAGGCGCACGTAGGCATGTTAACGTATCATGTTAGTTGATTGGTTGCTGCTGTACACACGGCTATGTGATTAGCCGTGTGTATTAAGTCATACATTTCTTTGCAATAATCATATTATTCTTTTGATGTCTTCACCTCTACCCTTGTTTTATTTGAACTTGTAAAGGTTGTCAATGTCTGTTTTCTAGTTAATACAAAATCTACGTGTATCCGTGGCTACATGAAGGTGTTTATAGCCACGGGTTGAATAGCTGTTGCTATAAATAGATTGTTGAAAAAGATAAAGGTGACGATTCATGGAATTAATGTGCGCCGAAAATTTCAGCGCAAGCGTGCGAAAGCGTGCGAAAGCGTGCGAAAGCGTGCAAATTGCAGTGCCAGTGCGAAAATTGCAGCGAAACCCGCGCACAGCGATTAATGGAAGTCCGTGCATGTGGAAATCCATGGATGTGCGCCAAAATCCTGCTTGGCGCACGCTGGCGCACACGCCTTCAAACAGCATGCGCTAAGCGCACAGCAAAAGCACACAGCGCAGCACACACAACAAAAGTAGGCGTAACACGGGGCGTGACAAGCGCAATGGGGAACAACGCGTGAAAATGTTGGCGTCACGGGGGAAGTACAGGAGGCAAGTGCGCGGAACGCCCACACGCTTGCCTACAACATGTATTCATGGAATCGAACGGGACTAACGCGTGCGCCAAAAAAGACGTGGTAATCTGGAAACACGTACGCCAGCAGGAAGCAGGCGTACGTGGACACGCACAGCATAAAAGTGCGCGCAAACAACAAACAAGCTCAGATGCCAGGATGAATATACCGTTCCTAGCAGCAGTGGTCATGGGATACCGCAGGAGGAGGAGGAGGATAATCAGGCCCAGAATTTTTACACCCCGAACCAGCCTTTTTGGGATGCCTGATGATGAGGTGTATGGGAGGTACAGGTTTCCACCTCACATAATACTCGACCTGGTCAGTAAGTGGGAGGATGACCTCACATCACCCACCCTGTGCTCCCAAGCATTCAGCGCCCTGGAGAATGTTCTCAATCTACTGCACTTCTTGGCCACTGTTGCGTAGTGACTACGCAAGTGTTACGCATGCGCGAGTGGGATCATGGCTCGCACATGCGCTGTTATGAATAAAGACGGTCCTCCGGCAGTTCGAGCCGGGGACCCGAGCAGAGCACACACGTCTTGCGTGGTTCCTGGTCTGTGTGTGTCGGTGTGCGTGCAAGTGCAGGTGGAGGCCCTGGGAAGCCCCCACCATCTAACACTGGTGACGAGGAGGCTCAGGAGCATCCCGTAACCGCTCCGACTGCATCGGAGTGTGGGTTGATGCTCCGTGTCGTCTCGGACTCACACGTGCAGCCGGCGGCCATTTTCTGCTATCGGAGTTTGCAGTGGTTGCGGCCCGAGAGGGTGCTCGTTCACTGGTTGCGATCTCCAGTGCACCATTTACAATTTTTGGACCATCCCACTGCCCTAGGGCTGTGGTTTTGATAAAGAAGGAGAAGAAAGGTGGTTTTGGTGCCGAGATCACGACTTCGCCATCAAGTGTCATCGTGAGTACGTGGCCTGCTCGCTAGCATGGGTGAAGAAGGAGAGAATGAGGGTGCCCTTGTGCTCATCCCACGCAGAATGCACAGCACACTAGCCCCCATGCCCGAATTTGACACCACGGGCCCACCCTCCAAGCTGGGGCCGAAATGGCTCATGTGGGTCAAGAAACTGGAAATGTTTTTCAGGGCCTCAGGGAAGAGGATGACGACGCCAAAATTGCCATCATGGTGTATTCTGCAGGCACAGAGGTGCACAGAATTTATGACTCTCTCAACATCCCGGTGGTCACGTGTGATGTGGTGAAGCAAGCCCTAAGAGATCACTTCCTGCCCATGGCCAACGTGGACTTTGATAGATTCGTCATGGGCGCGGAACGGCAACATGATGAGGAGTCGCTGGACCAGTTCTGTGTGCGGCTGAGACACCTGGCAACCTCCTGCAGGTGGGTGAATAAAGAGGAGATGGTCCGTAACCAGCTGCTGCAAGGGTGCAGTTCTGGGAAACTAAGAAGGCAAGTACTGAGAGAGCCTGGTCTAACTCTGCAGCAAATCCTGGACACAGGAAGAGCGTACAAACTGGCGGAGGCCAGGGGGGCGAAAATGGACGCAGCCACCCACTCTAGCAAGGGCAAAGAGGCGTTGGCCATTGGACTCTCTGCCCTAGGGAGGGCGAGATGGACACCAAAGAAAGGAGAAGGCCCTCCAGTGCCTGGGGCTGCTCTGTCTTGCCCCTACTGCGGATATGACTTGCCAAATGTGAGGGAGTGCCCTGCAAAGTCGAGGGTTTGCGGCCGGTGTGACACACCAGGACATTATGCGAGGGTGTGCAGGGCTACAGGACTGGTAGCGGCCTCAAGAGGACCAGCGATAGTTGGCAGGAGCAACACTCGGAGGGTGAGGGGCGTGTCGGCTGTCGAGCAAGACATGCAGGACATGAACATTGCAGAGGAGGAGGAGGAAGAGGAAGAAGTATTCTTCATCTCAAGCATCGCCAAGGGCCCAGGAAGCCGGCAACCGACATGTACGGTAAACATCGGGGAAGTCCGCACCCCAGTCCTCATAGACACAGGGGCGTCGGTTTGTGTGTTAGCAACGGACCACTATGAAGCACTCCCGGGCCCACCTGAGTTGGCACAATCCACAGCGCGGATATATGCATTTGGAGGTGACTCGCCACTCCCCATTCAGGGGGTGTTCGTGGTGTAGGTTTTCCACGGGCAGAGCAAGATAAAAGCGAGGTTCTTTGTCACCAGCGTGAGCCCGCACTCCTTATTAAGCTGCGCTGCCTCGGAGGTGCTGAACTTGGTGCACTTCATGTTTGCCGTATATCACAATGACCTGGAACGCCTGCTGCAGCACTATGACATGATCTTCCAAGGCATCGGGAAGCTAAAGGCCGACCCCATACGACTTCACATCGACGGGTCGGTGAGGCCGACAGCGCCAAGCTTCGCTGCATCCCGTTCCATCTGAGGGCACAGGTGAAGAAGAACTACAGACGATGGTCGATCTAGACATCATCGAGAGAATGGAAGAGCCCACCCCTTGGGTCTCGCCATTAGTGGTGGCCCCGAAGCCGAAACAACCTGGGGCGATCCGCATCTGCGTGGACATGAGGCTACATAACCTGGCGATCAAAAGGGAACAACACCTCATGTCCACCCTGGACGACATTGTTGGCGAGCTGCAGGGAGAGAGAGTGTTCTCTAAACTGGACTTGAGATCTGGCTACCATCAGCTGGAACTTCACCCCGAGTCAAGATACATTACTACCGTTACGACTCACGAGGGGCTGTATCAGTTCAGGAGGCTCAGCTTCGGGGTCTCGTCGGCAGCGGAAGTCTTCCAGAATGCCATCAGGGGAGCACTGTCAGGACTGAAAGGGGTGATCAATATGTCGGACGACATCCTGGTGTTTGCGAGATCGGAGGCGGAACACCTAAAGCGCCTGGAAAACACCCTGGAAAGGCTCTGTGGCCTCGGCCTGACTCTCCACAAACAAAAGTGTGAGTTTTTGAAAGACCGGCTGGAATTCCACGCGGGGGGCATCTCCCCGATCCAGAGAAGGTGAAGGACATCCAGAAGGCCGCCCCGCCGGGATCACCCGCGGAAGTAAGGAGCTTCCTGGGGATGGTCAACTATTGTGGACGATTCATTCGCGACTTGGCATCCCTGTCGGAGCCCTTGCAGGCACTGACTAGAAATGATGTGGCCTGGAACTGAACGGGAAGGAACAGAGGGCGTTCGCCGCCATCAAGAACGCCCTGTCGGGCCAGGAGACGATGGCCTACTTCAATCCGGACCAGGAGTCAGAGATCGTGGTGGACGCTGGCCCAGTTGGACTGGGGCTGGTTCTCATGCAGGCAGACCCCCAAGGGACCATGAGACCCATTGCATACGCCAGCAAGGCTCTCACCGAGACAGAGAGGCGCTATTCACAGATCGAGCGTGAGACCTTGGCTATCCTATGGGGCTGCAAACACTTTTGCATTTACATTCTGGGGAAGCCCGTAGTGGTGGTGACGGATCATAAGCCCCTGATCGCAATCATGTCTGGAGCGTCGTCCAAACCACCACCATGCATCGAGAGGTGGATGCTCTCGCTAATGGAGTACGGGGTCAAGCTGATGTATCGCCCTGGCACCCACAATCCAGCGGATTATCTGTCCCGACACCCGGGGGATGGGTGGCCCAGGGACTCGGACGAGGTGGCAGACTGTGTTGAGGCGGTGCACCTGGCGGGGGAGGCAGCACTGCCCGTCGCCCTGGCGCACCAGGAAATTGCGGACGAGTCAAGGAGGCCGTGTCAAGTGGGGAATGGTGCGAGGTGTTGATGAACAATGCCAGAAGGGGCGACGATGCTCAAAAGGACTTGAGGGCGCTCTGGAAGGCACGTCATGAGCTGTCGGTGGCCGAGGATGGCCTACTGCTGAGGGGGAACCAGATAGTCATCCCGCGCACTCTGGTGGGCAAGCTGCTGCAGTTGGCCCACAAGGGACACCAGGGGACGGCAAAGATGAAGGCGTGGCTCCGGTTAAAAGTGTGGTTCCCGGATCTAGAGAGCATGGTGGATGAGATTGTGCGGGCCTGCGTTCCATGCCGGGCAGCAAGTCCGGTGCAGAGAGGGCCGCCTATCCAAGCCATGGAGAGGAGTGAACGCCCGTGGGGGACTGTGCATGCAGACTTCGGGTCCACGGGCCGTGGAATGTACTTTCTGGCGGTGACAGACCAGTGGTCCCGCTATCCCGAGGTGGAGCTGGTTGAGTCCATGACAAGTGACAACACCATCCTGGCCATGGAGAAAATGTTTGCCACCCATGGTTTCCCTCTGGAGATCTGTTCGGATAACGGGTCACCATTCCAAGGGCAGCAGTTTGCTTGCTACTGTGAGGAAAGGGGGATAAAGCACCGGAAAGTCACCCTGCTCTGGCCCAGGGCCAATGGGGAGGTGGAACGCTTCATGCGGACGCTCAACAAGATCTTCCGCATATCAATGAATGGAGGGGAAGATCTACGGCGCAACCTGTTTGACTTTTTGCGGGAGTATCGCACGACCCCACATCAATCTACTGGGGTCGCGCCGGCGGAGGCCCTTTTTAAACGGGTACCCCAAGGACTGTTGCCCGAAGTGGAAGGTCAAGTTCCGGGGAGATCGAAAACAACCGGGTGCGAGCAGAAAGAGCTGCACGGAACGAGAGTGAGACGGCTCAGCGAGGATTGCGGGAGAAGGCGATCGCAGTGGGTGACACCGTGCTGGTGGGAAACAGGAGATCCGGAAGGAAAACTGTTGTTGCCCTATGAGGCACAGCCACTGGGGGTGACCCATGTCAAAGGGTCCATGGTCACTGCGGCCAATGCACAGGGAACAGTCACGAGGAATGTGTCGTTCTTCAAGCGCATAGAGGCGGCGCCTGACCTGCAAGAGAGTACCACGTGGGAGCCCAAACAGCACGCCGGATCGGCACCGAGGGACGATGGACCGCCCAAGACTCCAGGGACACCAGAGGTGCCCCCAGCCGAGGCACCCGGGTACCCGAGCCGGGCGGGGCGCAAGCCGCCGCAGAGGTTCCAAGACTTTATTATGGGCTCTGCCTCGTAACCGGTACGAGACTGGCCGTTAAAGTTTGAAGTACTGTTGGTAGTTACATAAGTTGTTATGGTTTCTTGTTTGGGGGGAAAAGGGGGATGTTGCGTAGTGACTACGCAAGTGTTACACATGCGCGAGCGGGATCGAGGCTCGCGAATGCGCTGTTATGAATAAAGACGGTCTGTCATGATCTCTGCTTCCAAAAGGTCAGGGTTTTCCCAACTCCCTTGGAAGCAGATCCATAACCCAGGTTCCGAGTGCCAACCAGTCCCAATTGGGACCTTTTGGACCCAGTCCTGGCGCCAGTGGCACCAGGCTCATAAATATGCCCAGTCCCAGCGCTGGAAGCGCCGGGCTCATAATGCTTGGGTGGACTTACCTGCAGCAGACCATGCTGCTTACTTGCCTGCCAGTTGAGCCTCTGATCCTCTTCTGTTTGGAACTACTTTTCCTGTTGGGTGGGGCAGGAGCCACTCCCTAGATTCAGAACACTGGAACTCTTCTGGAAAGCAGGAACTCTTTTCTTACCTAGGCGTGGCTGTGGAAGGAGACACCTAAGCACTACAGGAGGCTATTTAAACCACACCCGATGGATGAATCTTGCTTTGCGTTATTCTGCATCCTCTGCAACAGAACGCTCATCGTGTCTTCTGCATCTGATCCTGGGACTAAGGAAAAAGGCTTACCATCCTGAATCCAGTCTTCAGCAACACCTATAAAGACAAGAAAGAACAGGTTAGCATTACGGTCTTTAGTGACAGCTCTTCACTTACCTGGTCCATCGGCTGTCACCAACGCCTCGCGCTGCATTCCGGCATCTGAAAGACAAAGGCTTACCTACTCTTCGTGCGCTCCGGAGGTCTTCGCACTGCATTCCGGCATCTGAAAGACAAAAGCTTACCAACTCTTCGCACGCTCCGGAGGCCTTCGGCGCTGCATCCCGCATCTGAAAGACAAAACAAGGTGCGTTTAAAGACATTGGGGAACTTTAATACTCACGTGCCATTACTCCTTTCCACATCTAACCCAGTGGGTATTCCGGCACCCTGCAGCCGCTCCGAACTTGTACCTGCAAAATAAAAAGACAGTTAGAGCGCATCGTGAAGCAGGCAACAAGCGCTTACTTACGTGCTTCCAGGCGCTTCTATTCATCACACGGGCTCCATCTTCAACTCACTTCAGCCCGTCATCCGCCATCGCCGGAACCCTGCAAAACAAGAAACATCATTACTAAAGACTTTAAAGACATTAGAATTACTCGAAACTTACTGTTCGTGCAGTAAACGACGGACAGCAGTCCTCTGAAGTCAAGAGGCCTGCTCCCCTTATCCAGTGAAGAAACTGGTTACAGCACCCTGCCCCGAGGCAGATGGAGAGCACGGCGTTCACTTACCTAAGGTGAGAGCGTTAACCTTTGGGGTTCTACAGGAGAAGAGAAAGGGAAGAAGAGAGAGGCATTCAATAACCCAGTTCCTTAATCCCATATTTTCTATCTGCAGACATCTTACCCTTCGAGTCAGACATACAGTGCACAGAGGTCCAGCCCAAAGAGCCAGCCGTGTGTTACACATCACATTTGAAGATACGGTATACGCCCAGTCAAGACCGGCGCCTCTACGGGAATCAGGTGAGCGTTACAGAACGCAAAGCCTACCACAAAACTCCCGTCCAGGCGCTATGGAAACCTCGGATACCGACCAGCTAGCCCAGTTACTTGGGGAACTAAGAGCAGAAGTGCATGCAGCCCGTCAGGAAACGAACGCTCTAAGAAGGGAACTGATTATTTCCAAGGAGCGAACAGATGATCTCGCTAGACAATTGCTACAGTCACAAGCCGGACAGACCCCGTTACCCGCATCTGGGGGAAATCTTCCTTCTACATCCTCTATGAATCCAGTGCAGATCAACCTACCTGGGAATGTACTTCTGGCTCCGCCCGAACGATTTTCTGGTGACCCAAAGAGGTTTGCAGTATTTATCAATCAGTGCCGGTTGCATTTCTTATGCCGGCCAGCAGCCTTTCCAACCGATCAAGCTAAAGTAGCTTTCGTGCTTTCGTACCTTAGTGGCAATGCGGCAGACTGGTCGATCCCTCTAGTAAATCAAGATGATCCGGTCCTCCATGATTTTCAAGCTTTTCAGCTCAGTATGGAAAAACTGTTCGCAAGACATTCACAGGGGCAGGCCTTGGACAATGAGCTTCTTTCGTTGCGACAAGGTAATCAAGACCTTTTGGCTTATATTGCGTCTTTCAACAGACTGATAGTGGAAACTCAATGGCCTGAGGACAAAAGGATTACGCTGTTTTATAGAGGTCTACGTGGAGAGCTCAAAGATGTGTTAGCCCAAGTAGTGAATCCCCCACAAGATTGTTCGGACTATATAGACTTAGTCGTTCAAATAGATCACAGACTGCAGAACAGGAAGGCCGATTGTTCCAAGTTTGATGCTCGAGTATTTTCTAAACCGCCAACTCCTTCCAAAGGAGTAGACTCCGGGGAACCCATGCAAATAGGGGGTCTGAAAGGTCCTCTAACACAAAAGGAGCGGGAAAGGAGAAAACAGTTGCAATTATGCCTCTATTGCGGAAACTCAGGGCACTTTCTTCGAGACTGTCCGGTGAAACCTGCCAAGAAGGCAGTAGGAGCTGCAGTTACCAAAGTTACAAACTCTGAGCAGGGAAACGACCTCGCCCGACAAGAATAGAGGTCCTCTTGCCGAGCGTGAAAACCAGTTCCGTGACCTCGCATTTCGTGATACCTATGGTCCTCATTAGCCCTGATAATCCGGATCGATTACATGCAATTGAAGCTTATGTCGACAGCGGTGCCATCGGCAATTATGTGGATCATGAAATGGTTTTGAGGATGAATCTAACTCTTTGTCCCAAGGTTGTAAAGGACTTCATTACTACGGTGGATGGTACATAGATAGCCTCCGGGCCAGTAACGCATACCATCAAGAGGTAACGCTAGTAAGTCAAGATGGACACCATGAGAAGATCGTGTTCGATGTGATCAAGGCCCCTCAGTTTCAGATTATTGTAGGAATACCTTGGTTAGAGAAACACAATCCTCTGATCGATTGGCGAGCAAGAACGGTCCAGTTTCCAGAATGTGTCTCTACTTGTCACCCTCCACCTGGTGTTGCACTGGCAGCAATTTCTTCAGAGACTCCCCAGTTACCTCCCGAATACCTAGAATACCAAGATGTTTTCCGGAAGGATCAGGCTAACTCTCTACCTCCTCATAGGTCTTATGACTGCCAGATAGACCTGATACCTGGATCTACTCCTCCTTGTAGTAGAATGTTTGCCCTCACCGAGCCTGAGAACCTTCACCTTCGACAATACCTGGATCAATACCTGGCAAATGGGTTTATTGGTCCTTCCAAGTCCCCTGCTTCTTCAGCTTTGTTCTTCGTTCCAAAAAAGGAAGGAGACCTTAGAACTTGTATAGATTATCGCTCCCTGAACCAGATCACCGTTAAGAATAGATATCCGTTACCTTTGATCCCTGAACTCCTGGACCAAGTCAGAAAAGCATGCATATATACAAAGCTGGATCTTAGAGGAGCTTACCACTTGGTACGAGTAAAAGAGGGCGATGAATGGAAGACGGCCTTCCGCACCAAGTATGGGCTATTTGAATATCAGGTCATGCCCTTCGGACTTTGCAATGCCCCGGCCGCCTTTCAATATTTTATGAACGATGTCCTCAGAGAGCTCATAGATGTGTGTGTTGTTGTTTACATTGACGACATCCTCGTTTATTCTTCATCGGAATCTGAACATCGGAAACACGTGAAAATGGTCCTCGAAAGATTGCGTCAACACAAACTTTTCGCTAAATTGGAAAAATGTGTTTTCAACGTGACTGAAGTTGAATTCCTGGGATTCATATTATCACCTGGCGGAGTGCGTATGGATTCAAAGAAGGTCGATGCAGTTCTCAAATGGCCATCACCATCCTCCGTAAAAGGTGTGCAAAGCATGTTAGGCTTCGCTAACTTTTACCGCAGGTTTATCCCCGAATTCTCTCGAATAGTCCAGCCCATCACTGCCTTGTTAAAGAAAAACAAACGTTTTGAATGGTCTACCGAGGCGGAACAAGCTTTCCAGGATTTGAAGACTAAATTTATCTCTGCACCAATCTTAAAACACCCTCGCCCCGAACTCCCCTACATCGTGGAAACTGATGCTTCAAGCCTTGCCATGGGGGCAGTTCTATCACAAAAGGACCCGGTAACCAATCAGTTGCATCCCGTGGCATTTTGGTCCCGCAAATTCTCGCCTCCTGAAATCAATTACACGATTACTGACAAGGAACTTCTGGCTATCAAGTCTGCCTTTAAGGCTTGGCGGCATTATCTGCTGGGGGCCCGACACACCGTTACTGTGATTACGGATCACCGAATCCTGCCATATTTGAAAACCGCAAAAGCCCAATCCTCTAGACAACTCCGTTGGGCATTATTCTTTGCCGAGTTTGACTTCATAATTACCTATCGACCTGGTACAAAGAACGGTAAAGCTGATGCCCTTTCTCGGATGGGAGTGGAAGAACACTTGATCAACCCTAAACCAGTACCAATCATTCCCGAGCAAAGAATTCTGGGTGTAATCGCCACAGAATCCATAGAGGAAGTTAAGGATAAAGCCAGGCAACTTGTAACTCCAGCAGACATACAGAATTGGCATCTGCAGGGAAAGGACTTTGCACTAAAGGACAACTTATTGTATTTCCAAGAACGATTATACCTACCCAGCACAGATTTACAGAAACAAGTAATCTCTTGTTATCACGATTCTTTAATGGAAGGACATCCCGGTATGGCCAAGACCTCAGAAAAGATCAAGCGCTACTTCTGGTGGCCGTCTTGGAAAAAAGATATCAGAGACTTTATAATGTCCTGTGGAGTATGCGCCCAAAACAAGAGTCAAAAGGAAAGACCAGCAGGCCTCTTACGCCCTATTGACATCCCACCTCGCCCTTGGCATACGCTTTCTATGGACTTCATCACCGATCTACCTCCATGCTCCGGATACAATACGATTCTAGTAATCGTGGACTTATTCTCCAAGATGGCGCATTTCATTCCGCTCAAAGGCTTGCCAACAGCAGCAACTCTGGCCCGAGAATTTCTCGAAAACATCGTCCGACTGCACGGTTTTCCTTCGGTTCTAATTTCGGATCGAGGTAGTCAATTTATTTCTCATTTTTGGCGAAGTTGCTGTCGGTCGGCTCAAATTGATGTGAGACTATCGACCAGTCACCACCCTCAGACCGACGGACAAACAGAGAGGACCAATCAAACTCTGGAACAGTATTTACGCTGCATGCTGCAACAAACTGAAAAAACTTGGAAAGACATCCTTTGGATAGCCGAATATGCCTACAATAACTCTGTCCATTCGGGAACTGGGAAAACCCCGTTTTTTCTTTTGTACGGCAGTCACCCTCGAACTTCGGAGTTGGATCCCCTCCAAGATCTTGAAACACCAGCAGTAGACTACCTGCATTCTACAATCACCCAAGCCTTTAAGGAAGCTGTTTCTCACCTTCAAAGGGCTAAAGAACAATACAAGAAAGGAGCAGATCAACATCGGAAGGAAGCCCCTCAATATCAAGTAGGGGATCAAGTCTGGTTATCCAACAAATATCTACCTCTAAAAGGGCCACGCACATTCAACCCAGGATACCTTGGTCCCTATTCCATCACTACCATAGTAAACCCAGTAGCGGTCAAGTTGGACTTGCCCCCGCACATGAAGATACAGCCGGTCTTCCACGTCTCTCTATTAAAACCCGTGCAACCTCAAACCCGACTAACTAAATCTCCAAAACCTATCCTAGTTGATGGAGAACTCGAGTTTGAAGTCAAAAGCATTCTGGACTCCAAGATCTCCAAATCTAAACTATTTTACCTAATTGACTGGAAAGGCTACGGCCCCCAAGAGAGATCCTGGGAACCTGCTGAATATGTCCACGCTCCTCGCCTAATCAAAAGATTTCACCGAACATTTCCTGACAAGCCAAAACCCCCGGAGAAGCCCGGTTTGGGAGAGGCCTTGAGGGGGGGTACTGTCATGATCTCTGCTTCCAAAAGGTCAGGGTTTTCCCAACTCCCTTGGAAGCAGATCCATAACCCAGGTTCCGAGTGCCAACCAGTCCCAATTGGGACCTTTTGGACCCAGTCCTGGCGCCAGTGGCACCAGGCTCATAAATATGCCCAGTCCCAGTGCTGGAAGCGCCGGGCTCATAATGCTTGGGTGGACTTACCTGCAGCAGACCATGCTGCTTACTTGCCTGCCAGTTGAGCCTCTGATCCTCTTCTGTTTGGAACTACTTTTCCTGTTGGGTGGGGCAGGAGCCACTCCCTAGATTCAGAACACTGGAACTCTTCTGGAAAGCAGGAACTCTTTTCTTACCTAGGCGTGGCTGTGGAAGGAGACACCTAAGCACTACAGGAGGCTATTTAAACCACACCCGATGGATGAATCTTGCTTTGCGTTATTCTGCATCCTCTGCAGCAGAACGCTCATCGTGTCTTCTGCATCTGATCCTGGGCCTAAGGAAAAAGGCTTACCATCCTGAATCCAGTCTTCAGCAACACCTATAAAGACAAGAAAGAACAGGTTAGCATTACGGTCTTCAGTGACAGCTCTTCACTTACCTGGTCCATCGGCTGTCACCAACGCCTCGCGCTGCATTCCGGCATCTGAAAGACAAATAGCCTCATTACACGGAAGGCGGTGGTCCAGGGTGCTATTAGCACCCTGGACCATGCCGGTAAATTACCGGCACCGCCTTGGCGGAAAGGGGATTTACCGCCCCATTCCAAGGTTGGTGGGGCGGTAAATCCCCCTTCCGCCATTGCCCTTCCCCATTCCCATTTCTGCCCCATAGGGCTCTATGGGAATGGGGAAGGCGCTAATTACAGCACCGCAATTTTGCGGTGCCGTAATTAGCTCTGAGGTCCCTTAGCGGGTTGGTTTTTAACGCCTGCAAAAAGCAGGCGTTAAAACACCAACCCGCTAAGGGACCTCGTAGTAAGGCGGTAATGGTTAACGGCCACCGTTACCATTAACGGTGGCCGTTAACCATTACCGCCTTCCTTGTAATGAGGCCCAAAGGCTTACCTACTCTTCGTGCACTCCGGAGGTCTTCACACTGCATTCCGGCATCTGAAAGACAAAAGCTTACCAACTCTTCGCACGCTCCGGAGGCCTTCGGCGCTGCATCCCGCATCTGAAAGACAAAACAAGGTGCGTTTAAAGACATTGGGGAACTTTAATACTCACGTGCCATTACTCCTTTCCACATCCAACCCAGTGGGTATTCCGGCACCCTGCAGCCGCTCCGAACTTGTACCTGCAAAATAAAAAGACAGTTAGAGCGCATCGTGAAGCAGGCAACAAGCGCTTACTTACGTGCTTCCAGGTGCTTCTATTCATCACACGGGCTCCATCTTCAACTCACTTCAGCCCGTCATCCGCCATCGCCGGAACCCTGCAAAACAAGAAACATCATTACTAAAGACTTTAAAGACATTAGAATTACTCGAAACTTACCGTTCGTGCAGTAAACGACGGACAGCAGTCCTCTGAAGTCAAGAGGCCTGCTCCCCTTATCCAGTGAAGAAACTGGTTACAGCACCCTGCCCCGAGGCAGATGGAGAGCACGACGTTCACTTACCTAAGGTGAGAGCGTTAACCTTTGGGGTTCTACAGGAGAAGAGAAAGGGAAGAAGAGAGAGACATTCAATAACCCAGTTCCTTAATCCCATATTTTCTATCTGCAGACATCTTACCCTTCGAGTCAGACATACAGTGCACAGAGGTCCAGCCCAAAGAGCCAGGCGTGTGTTACACATCACCTTTGAAGATACGGTATACGCCCAGTCAAGACCGGCGCCTCTATGGGAATCAGGTGAGCGTTAAACGGTCCTCCGGAAAATTGAGCCGGGGACCCGAGCAGAGCACACGCGTCCTGCGTGGTTCCTGGTCTGTGTGTGCCAGTGTGCGTGCGAGTGCAGGTGGGGGCCCTGGGAAGCCCCCACCATCTAACAGCCACTGGATCATTTCAGCGCACAAGTGCTATAGTGGGGGGGGGTGTCACAGGCCACGCAGTCACGCTGCCTACACCAGGTCTTGGCCATCATGACTGCACGCCCATCAGTCCGCAGGCATATATACCTGCCAAGAACAGCTGCAGAAAGGCAGGCTGCTGTCCAGGATTTCTATGGGGTGGCACAATTCCCCAAAGTGCTAGGTGCCATTGATTGCACCCATGTGGCTCTACGACCCCCTAGGGCATCAGAGCACATCTATAGAAACCGCAAGCACTGGTATTCCATCAACGTGCAGGTAGTATGTGATGCCAAGGGAATCATCACCTCAGTATATGCCAACTATCCAGGGTCCACCCACGACAGTTTTATTTACAGAATGTCAACCCTAAACCGGGACCTAGAAGCTGGGCGGCATGGCGATACATGGCTGCTTGGTGAGTATAAATGCCACAGCACATGCATGCATGTCAGATACTGAGTAATGGCACAACCCCACTAATGATACCCATCACCACCTCCCCAGGGGATAGTGCCTACCCTCTGAGCACCCATATGATGATGCCAATTCGGAACCCCACCACGCCACCCGAGGTAAGATACAACACAGCCCACATTGCAACCCGGGCCATAGTGGAGCGCACATTTGGAGTGCTCAGGTCACGCTTTCGCTCCCTTGACCGTTCTGGCGGGCAGCTGTTATACGCTCCCCCAGTAGTGTGCAGGATCATGGTGGCAGCATGTGTCCTGCACAACGTTGCAACACGCCGGGGCCTGCCGGTGGACATGGTGGTGCCTCCACATCCCCAACCACATGCACGCCCGCTGCGCATAGGAAGGGAAAGGGCACGGGGTAAGGCAGCCCGTACGCAGCTGGTGGCTAATTACTTCACCTAAAATCACACCCCTGTGGAGTGCACACAGCCCTGGCACATACCAGCTGACAATCAATGATGATGACATAAGGGACAGTCAACTATCACAACCATACCAGCCTGAGATTGGTCACCTGGAAGTGTTACATTGTGTGCATCCCTACCTACACAAACACCACCAATGCTGTGTCATCAAAAGACACTTCTATGCTGCTAAATTCATTACCCCCTTGCAGAATACAACATGGCAACATCGCCATGTCACCCAACCCCTCCCCAGCTCTGCCACCCAACACACCATGGCATGTTATGCTATGTGAAAGCAAACAAAGCAATCCCCAAAACCTGACACAAGTGTCACAAAGTACACTGTCCCTAATAGAAACTGGTCACACACAATATGCTCCCAGTAATGTAGAACTAACAACCCAAATGACCAAATACTTACCAACAATACAATGTAGCGACACAACCTCAAACATAGAAAAACATGACAGTACTAAGTTAAAGTAGTCATAGTCTTACAACCTGAATATGCCACCACATTGACCCCTTCCAACTGTAGTGTTGCAGCCTTCCAAATTTGTCAGTGTACTGCATAGAACATGAACTCCATCTCCAAAGTAGACGGCCTTGTGAAGACCTGAGGAATGAACCTGCAAATTTGGAGGGAGACATGGAAGCACAAGCACATATCAATACACCATGCAGTGTACAAAACAACAACAATATCCACTAGGAATGTCTACACAGTATTGACTACAGACTGCCCACGCAGCTCATGGGAGCCCAACGTCACTGTGTAATTCACTGTCACTTGGTCACACCCTTTGCAAGCCCATGGAAATGGGAAGCAGGAGGGGTGTGTATCTCACAACCCAAGCATCTAACCCAAACTCAGGACAAGCCTGCATGTGCCCAGCCAGAATACAGTGTATGCCCACGGGAGCCACACAAGGCAACACACTGTAAAAAAAAAAAATATCAAAAATGGCCATGTGGGGGCCAGGGGGGGCACCCAGGAGGACCGAGGACAGGGTGCGCACCAACAGCCACCTGTGTGGATGTTGGGAAAAAAAAACACCTCCATGGGCTCATGGCCTGCACGGCTACGTTATTGTGGGAGAATTGCTGCTGTCGCTCTCATCACCATCTGCTGCTGCATCAGGAGGTGGTGGTGCTATGGGAGGCAGCCCACGCAAAGCCCTGGTATGGTCCTCCATGGCAGCAAGCATGCAGGTGTTGAAGGTCTGATTCTGGAGTATTAAAGTGTGGAGATCCCCATGCACCACCTCACGGTTTGCATGCATTTCTGCACGCATGGCCTCCCGTGATACCCGGATCTCCTCACATGTTGCCTGCATCTCAGCTGAGAGCGAACATGTGAGCCGCTCCAGCTGCTGTTCTGTCCTCAAATTAGTGGAAGCCTCAAGGTCAAGAAGAGTCTCCCTGAGGTTATAGAGTTCTTCCCTCAGGGCTTCCCTGTGGGCCTGGGACTCTATTGAGATGGATTGGCGCAGAGTCTCCAGTGCTGCCCGTCTGTCCCTGTTGGACGCCAACATGTCTTCCCTGTGTGGTTGGCAAATGGAGTCTGTTGCCTGCTGTAGTTGCTCCATCTGCCTTTCAGGGGGGATAATGGAAGTGGCCACCTTCTCCATTGCCTGAGCCATCATTTCAACTGATGCTGCCTGTTGGGTTGCCATACCGTACATGGAGTTCTCCCATATGGTATTGCCTGGTGGCGTACGGCCACCGCGTCAACGGCACCACACCTGTTTGGGGCAAGGCGATGTGCACCTTGCTGTGCTGGCACTGCCTGAGGCTGCAGGACTGCATTCCCCCTCTGATCTGCTGGACCAGGAACAGGATCAGATGCTTTGGAGTGTGACCCTGCATCCGTAACTGCCAAAGGAGGATCTACCAACATTGACATCCCCATAGAGGGTTCTACCCCTGGTGCAGGTGGTTTGGACAGAACAGAATCCCTGCCAGAAGCACTGACCTGCGACAGAACATAAGTCTCATCATCCAATTCAGCACCCGAATAGAGGTCTGGGGCGGTGCACCCAGAGGCACCCCTGGAGAGTATGGTCTGCAGTAAGATTGGGTTCTCACCCACCACCACACCACGTCCCCCACTGGTGCCTGGTCGTGCCTGAGAGTCCTCCTGGGTCTGCACCATCTCCTCAACCGCAACAGCATCAAGTGTGTCATCACCTGCAAAAACATGAAAGACAACAAATGGAAACAGGCATGAGCACCATAGCACACACATAGGCCATGACAAGCCACAGATCCAGTACATGATTTACACATGTCCCACATGACTATAACCCTGCCATGCATGCACTGTCAAAGAGTTGGAAGTGGAGTCAAAAGGGCAGACACTGGGGAGAGCAAGACGGAAAAACAACACATTTGCAGCATGTTGGGTAGCACTGGCATCACACATCAGGCTGTGGGTGCCATGTCCAATACACATACATGACACATGCCAGCACACACATGTCATGTAGCATAGCCACGGTAAAGTGCAAAACTACAGCTATATGCCAGTGTATTGGCACTGTCACACATCCATGTGACATCGACATGATGAGAGGATTAATGCTGAACAGTGTTGCAAAATATGCATGTGCCACACACAGAAACACATCCAGTGTCCGCTAATACAGTAATTGTGGGCTGATCTATTTTTCGTCACTTTGACATCACAGGAAACATCTGTCATTTTCCACATGCAAACAGGCACTTATCAAAAGATTTCTGCAGGCCAATACTGAATCAGCCTGAATGGTCTAATTGTGAACATAACCAGGTAAAAAATGGCCCCAGTGTGGCCAGTAAACAATGACCGAAGCATATCACATATATCCCAATAGGGTAGACAAATGTCTAGCAAAAAGGGGAGAGTGAAACTATCATCCTGAAGACACACTTACAAATTCTGACCAATGTAGTTGCAAGATGGCAGTACAAGGTAAACTGCACTAATGTGGCCCTAATAGGCTACTGTGGGCAGAAGGGATGCAGTCATAGCCAAACACAAGGCACGTGATTGTATGTGAGGAAGGAAATTGGTGACCCATAACACTCTTGAGTACACACTCTCACCTGGCACTCAATCAGAACCCGTCACCCAAACAACATACACATGCATTACACACACACGCATGGGCACTCACCGGACAATGCTTCGTAATCAGGTGGTTCTCCCACACCTTGGATCTGTTCCTCTCTGATGAAGGTCCCAGCAACAGACTCATGTTCAGTGAGTTTGTTGTCCTCTTGTGGAGACCCACCACCAGTCACCAGAGTAGCGGCATGATTTGAGGCCAGCTTGTTCTTTGCTCTGCATTTCAGGTCATTCCACCGCTTGTAGCAATCATCAGCTGTGCGCCTCACAAATCCAAGGGCACTTATGCGGTCCGCCATGATCTGCCAGTGTGCCTTACGTTGACCAGTTGTGGTCTTGCACCCTGCAGTCAACAGCATTTCGTGGCTATGTGCCGACACATAGGTCACAAGTGCATCAAGCTCTGCGTCATTAAAGCTAGGCTTCCTTGACGTGCCGGATTGTGTAGCCGTGTCTGGGTCTCAGCCTGTTGTGCCAGAGCACACTTCTTCCTCTTTTTTGAAGGTGGAGCAGAGCCAGAGTGGCTTACGCCGCTCTGGTCAGTAGGGGCAGAAGCACCGGTGGACTGGGTAGTAGGAGTGTGGGAATGCACAATGACCATAGGTCTTGGTGCAGGCATTGGTTGCAAGGTGTTTTTGGCAGGGGACCGTCAGTTTGATGTACCTGGACCAACACTGTCCTGGCTGGGAGAGTCAGAGCTGGGGCGGATGGAGCTGCAGCTGCCCCTGCAGCCTCCCCACCCTGCATACTTGGAGCAGCAGATGACATAGCTGCCCCAGATCCACGTGGCTTGGTGACAACAACTTGCATCGCCACACGTGGCCTAGACTTGCTCACCTGGAAGTCAGCCTGGGAGTCATCCTGTGCCAGGTCAGGTGCCACAATGGGCTGGTCCAATAAGGGCTGAGCTGGGATGGTCTCAGCCACGTTTCCCTCAGCCATGGGGGGGGGCATGGGTGTCCCTGATTGGTCCTCCACACATGGTGGTATAGGGGCACCCTGCAAATCCCGGCCACGTCCCCTACCGCACCCACCACATCCACCTTTTGAAGGTCGACCACCTTTGCCTCCCTTACCGCTTGGTCGCCTCCCAACAATGGCACTGATGTTGTTGTGCGTATGGGAGGAGCAGTAAACTATTGTCCTGGGCAATTGGGGGTTAATGGGGTAGGGTACTAGATGGAATTCATACCCTAGGGCTCTAACAAGGCTGTCTGTGACCCCTGGGGGAAGATGACGGGTCACGCAACGCACAGGCAGCCCAAAAACAAAAATGAACGTGCACGAAACCCTCGTGGACCACGTGTGTGGAAAAATGAACCCGCACTATGCTGTGGCACCCAGAAACACAAAAATAAGCGTACGCATAATACACGCATCCTACAATGACCTCTGAAGGGGTACGCGACACACGGGGCAAGCACAGTTGGTAAATACGTGCACGACTCACAGTCTGCCTCGAAAAAGAAAGTGAAAAAGAAGCGCATGTGTGCGTTGGCAACACCCCGCCAAAAGAAGAATTGTATGCTGTCTGAGGAGACAGGAAAAAAGGAGAAGCGAATGCTGTTTGAGTAAACAGGCCCAAAAAAATAAGAAAAATGAAAGCTGTCAGAGGTAACAGGGAGTACGAACTAGAAACGCTGTGAAGTAATCGCGTGTGAACCGACAAGAAGTACAGATTTCACCCACTCGCTCTCCACGAAAAGCACGTACAAGGAAATGGCGTCCTACACATAGCTTTTAAACCGGCCCACAAGTACACGTCACATACGCGTGTACGTGGGCCCTTTCATCCAATTACACCCGATGACACTCAGACGTGTAGTTTTTCCACGTGTGCTCTGTCATCACGTGCTATGAGGGAAATGCCCGCGCGCGTAACGTAACTTACGCGCTTACGCGCTAAGGGCCTTTGGTCCAATGAAATCGCGTACGTGTGCTGACGCGCTTATGCGCTAAGGGCCTTTCCTCGAATTACACGCTGACGTGCACTTTTTTCACATGCCAAATCACTCTGTATCAAGCTGGCCACGCGAAAACACACGGAAGACCACGCTCCTGCCCTGAAGGCCATTTTCCTGCCCCCCCAGAGTCCCGAGCACGCTTCCACCTGCCATCTGCTGCTGCCTGCTGCCCACATGCCCTGCTATTTGGTGCCTACACATCAACCATCTGCAGGGGTCCAGTTGCTGTGTCCAGCACTGCTGGAACAGAAGACTCCCGACTGGGATACAATCACTCCACAGCCCAGCCCCAGGACCCAGTTGCCCATCCACGCCTGCTTCGGGGGTCGCCATGTCAGGGCAAACACCATCTGAGACCACTGGCGACCCCCAGCCAGAGAGGCAGAGGGCCACCAGTTTCAGTCAGAAGGAAGTGGTGTCCTGGTGGAGCATGTCCTGCCGCATTATGATGCCCTCTTCGGAACATCACGTGCCAACAAGGAAGGACGGGAGAGGATCTGGGACGACGTAGTGGTTGCCATCAACATGGAGGGGGTGGCAACCCGCAACATTAAGCACATCAAGAAGCGCTGGGAGAACTTCAGGTCCAGGACCCTCATAAAGGCCCGGCGCCTCGTGGATGGGGGCCGGGCACGCATGAGTAACATCCAGATGAGGGTCCTGGAATGCGTAGGCCCAGCGCTCCACGCCCAGATCCTGCAGAGGCAGACCTGTCTGGAGTTGAGCGGTAAGTGGCCAAGCATTGGTGTGTGAGACAGGGCAGTGTGCTGGTAGTCTGATACTTGGCTGTATGTGTGACATAGGCCATGTATGGATGTGTGTGTGCAGGGACATCATGGTCCTGTATGTGAGGCCACTAATGTGTGAACCACATGGTTGGTGCATGAGTTACAATGCTACATGGAGAGCTGTATGCGTAATGCACACATAAAAGCATGGCAGTCTCTGTTCTTGGACATGGAGGGGGGTGAGGGATGGGTGCTGGTGTCATGAACATGTATGGTGCACATATGTGTGTCTGAGAAGTGTGTGACTTTGAAACGCCATGGATGCATGTGACTGTGAAGGCAACATCTTGGTTAACAGAGTCCCTTGTACATGGATGCTGATGTTGATTGCAGGTGGCGGGACTGTTTCTGCATGTGTGTTGCATGCATTCAACCATGTGTTGTGGAGGGACAGGATGGAAGTGACATTTGACAGTGTCACTCATGTGTTTTTGATTCTTGTGGAGGGAAATTATGTACTGTACTTGATGCTTGTGCTCTATGTCTCCCTCTACGCAGCGTCAAGTGAAGAAGAGGGCGGAGATGGCGCTGTGGAGCTAAGCGGCGGGGATGCCTCCACTGGGCGGCGACACAAGGCCCAGCCACCCTCCCAGGAAGTTCCATCATCCGGGAGCGAGGGGGCTGGTGCCGCGTCTGCCACTACGGCTGTAGCGAAGGGCCGGGTGAGCCCCCAAAGGGGCTTCCAATGGCAGAAGACGGTGCAGAGACATCAAGGTTGGTGGTCTCCACAGAGGAGGAGGAGCCCACTACTGAGCCGGACATGGGGCCTGTTGGGGGTAGTACCACTGGTGCAAGTGGTGCAGTCCAGGGCCAGGAGGCAGCACATGTCACTGCGGAAGGGCCTGTGCATGTCGCTGTCCTTGACCCTGTGACTGCACCACCATGCACCAGCAGGGATGCCCCGTCCCAGGCCCGTCCGCAGGTAGGGGAGAGTGCCATGTCATCTGCCTCTCCACTACCTGTGGACGAGGGGTCCCACGACCGTATGGGCTCCGTCTTGGTTGGTGTTGCGCATGCGTGTCATTCGTGATGACATGCGTTCTTCATGGGTGGAGAATGCACACCATCACGAAGAGCAGCGTCGTGACGTGGCACTGCTGGGAGGGGCCCTGTTCAGTGGGTTCCTACATGTGTCTCGTACTCTGGCAGACCTCTCCTCCTCTGTGGAGACTATGCGCCAGTCGTTCCCCACACCGTCTTCCGGCCCAGATTCCACCAGGGCCCCCTGTGGACCTGGCCCGACCAACACAGCCAGCTTGGTGGAGCTCACATCCCTGCCACAGTCGGGAGTTGGAGGTCCAGCAGGGGTGGACATCACACCTGGAGACCAGCTGATGGAGGATGTGCAGGCACCATCAGACAGGGCACATGGACAGCAGCAGGAGCAGGCTCTAGGTGGGAGCAATGATGGCTTGGGGCCATCAACATCGGAGGGGCAGGCATCGGCCAGAGGGCAGGAGGACCCAGGAATGGGAGTGTCTTCCGTGTGGCAGTGGTTGGGCCAGTGGATAGATGCGGAGCGGCGGCGGGCGGAAGAGGCACGGCTCACGTTGGTCAGGGCGGCGTTCTCCATGCGTCGGGTGTTGAGGCGGGCAGAGTGCCTCGAGGCAACTCGCAGGGAGTTGGAACAGGCCATGAGTGCCTCCCTGCGAGGCCTCGGGGTCAGGCCAGAGGCCCGCCTCCAGGACATCGACATGGAGTTCGATGATGCCCTGGCCCAGGACACCAGAGAGTGAGCCACAGGACTTGCCCGCCGCCATTGTATATAGTTAGATAGTGTTAGGTTTCCTTTCTATTTTGTTTATTTTGGAGCGCTTGGACAATGCACCAAGTTTTTGTATATAGTTTTTAATTAGGTAGTCTTTTTTGTAGGTGTCATTTCATTAGTTGAGCTCATGGACCCTGGATTGTTGATTTTTACATAGTTCACCAGTGGATTAATCTCTTTTTTTTTATTTTCACCATGGAGCAATGGATTTCACTTTCTTTTTTCCCTTGGATTTGCTTTGTTGGACTGAGACTTTGGACACCATTTCTTTTGGATTTCTTTGGATTATGATTTCTTGTTTTTTATTATTTTACGGACATGAAGAGTTTCTTTTCTTATTCCCATTGTTGTGTGTTGTTTTTTAATTACATTCATGTTGTGTTTAATACATTTTTTTCATCATACTTCCATGTGTGGTATTATCTCATTGGTTTCATGCATGTCATGATATGGGTTTTCACATTCACTTGCACCGATTGTGTGTGTGTGATGGACATGTGCTCATTTACATACTTGCCATTGGGGTTGTATCATGTAATTGGCATTTCTATGTGGGAGGATGCAATACTTCGTTGGGTCTTTGGGCTATGGAGACTGGCCATAAGGCCCATGATTGAGGATCATCATGACGTGGGGGCAGGGGGACATGAGTGGGGGCCTGCTGGCAGGTGCCCCTGACTGCCGGGGTGTGGGGGTGCATGGGGACATGAGTGGGTGCCTGCTGGCAGGTGCCCCTGACAGCTGGGGGGTGGGGGTGCATGGGGACATGAGTGGGATATGAGTGGGGGCCTGCTGGCAGGTGCCCCTGACTGCTGGGGGTGTGGGTGCATGGGGACATGAGTGGGGGCCTGCTGGCAGGTGCCCCTGACAGCTGGGGGGTGGGGGTGCTGTGGGACATGAGTGGGGGCCTGCCGACAGGTGCCCCTGACTGCTAGGGGTGGGGGTGCTGGGGGACATGAGTGGGGGCCTGCTGGCAGGTGCCCCTGACTGCTGGGGGGTGGGGTGCAGGGAGACATGAGTGGGACATGAGTGGGGGCCTGCTGGCAAGTGCCCCTGACTGCTGGTGGGTGGGGTGTGCAAGGGGACATGAGTGGGGGACTGCTGGCAGGTGCCCCTGACTGCTGGGGGGTGGGGGTGCTGGGGGACATGAGTGGGACATGAGTGGGGGCCTGCTGGCAGGTGCCCCTTACTGCTAGGGGGTGGGAGTGCAGGGGGACATGAGTGGGACATGTGTGGGGGACTGCTGACAGGTGCCCCTGACTGCTGGCTGGGGGGTGGAGGTGTTGGGGGACATGAGTGGGGGCCTGCTGGCAGGTGCCCCTGACTGCTGGGGGTGGGGGTGCTGGGGGACATGAGTGGGATATGAGTGGGGGCCTGCTGGCAGGTGCCCCTGACTGCTGGGGGGTGGGGGTGCTGGGTGACATGAGTGGGGGCCTGCTTGCAGGTGCCCCTGACTACTGGGGGTGGGGGTGCAGGGGGACATGAGTGGGGGCCTGCTGGTAGGTGCCCCTGACTGCTGGGGGCTGGTGGTGCAAGGGGACATGAGAGGGGGCCTGCTGGCAGGTGCCCCTGACTGCTGGGGGTGGGGGTGCAGGGGGACATGAGTGGGACACGAGTGGGGGCCTGCTGGCAGGTGCCCCTGACTGCTGGGGGGTGGGGGTGCAGGGGGTCATGAGTGGGGGCCTGCTGGCAGGTACCCCTGACTGCTGGGGGGTGGAGGTGTTGGGGGACATGAGTGGGGGCCTGCTGGCAGGTGCCCCTGACTGCTGGGGGGTGGGGGTGCTGGGGGACATGAGTGGGATATGAGTGGGGGCCTGCTGGCAGGTGCCCCTGACTGCTGGGGGGTGGGGGTGCTGGGTGACATGAGTGGGGGCCTGCTTGCAGGTGCCCCTGACTACTGGGGGTGGGGGTGCAGGGGGACATGAGTGGGGGCCTGCTGGTAGGTGCCCCTGACTGCTGGGGGCTGGTGGTGCAAGGGGACATGAGAGGGGGCCTGCTGGCAGGTGCCCCTGACTGCTGGGGGTGGGGGTGCAGGGGGACATGAGTGGGACACGAGTGGGGGCCTGCTGGCAGGTGCCCCTGACTGCTGGGGGGTGGGGGTGCAGGGGGCCATGAGTGGGGGCCTGCTGGCAGGTACCCCTGACTGCTGGGGGGTGGGGGTGCTGGGGGACATGAGTGGGACATGAGTGGGGGCCTGCTGGCAGGTGCCCCTGACTGCTAGGGGGTGGGGGTGCTGTGGGACATGAGTGGGGGCCTGCCGGCAGGTGCCCCTGACTGCTGGGGGGTGGGGGTGCTGGGGTACATGAGTGGGGGCCTGCTGGCAGGTGCCCCTGACTGCTGGGGGGTGGGGTGCAGGGAGACATGAGTGGGACATGAGTGGGGGCCTGCTGGCAAGTGCCCCTGACTGCTGGTGGGTGGGGTGTGCAAGGGGACATGAGTGGGGGACTGCTGGCAGGTGCCCCTGACTGCTGGGGGGTGGGGGTGCTGGGGGACATGAGTGGGGGCCTGCCGACAGGTGCCCCTGACTGCTAGGGGGTTGCGTGCTGGGGGACATGAGTGGGGGCCTGCTGGCAGGTGCCCCTGACTGCTGGGGGGTGGGGTGCAGGGAGACATGAGTGGGACATGAGTGGGGGCCTGCTGGCAAGTTCCCCTGACTGCTGGTGGGTGGGGTGTGCAAGGGGACATGAGTGGGGGACTGCTGGCAGGTGCCCCTGTCTGCTGGGGGGTGGGGGTGCTGGGGGACATGAGTGGGACATGAGTGGGGGCCTGCTGGCAGGTGCCCCTTACTGCTAGGGGGTGGGAGTGCAGGGGGACATGAGTGGGACATGTGTGGGGGACTGCTGACAGGTGCCCCTGACTGCTGGCTGGGGGGTGGAGGTGTTGGGGGACATGAGTGGGGGCCTGCTGGCAGGTACCCCTGACTGCTGGGGGGTGGGGGTGCTGGGTGACATGAGTGGGATATGAGTGGGGGCCTGCTGGCAAGTGCCCCTGACTGCTGGGGGGTGGGGCTGCTGGGTGACATGAGTGGGGGCCTGCTTGCAGGTGCCCCTGACTGCTGGGGGGTGTGGGTGCAGGGGGACATGAGTGGGGGCCTGCTGGTAGGTGCCCCTGACTGCTGGGGGCTGGTGGTGCAAGGGGACATGAGAGGGGGCCTACTGGCAGGTGCCCCTGACTGCTGGGGGGTGGGGGTACAGGGGGTCATGAGTGGGGGCCTGCTGGCAGGTACCCCTGACTGCTGGGGGGTGGGGGTGCTGGGGGACATGAGTGGGACATGAGTGGGGGCCTGCTGGCAGGTGCCCCTGACTGCTAGGGGGTGGGGGTGCTGTGGGACATGAGTGGGGGCCTGCCGGCAGGTGCCCCTGACTGCTGGGGGGTGGGGGTGCTGGGGGACATGAGTGGGGGCCTGCTCGCAGGTGCCCCTGACTGCTGGGGGGTGGGGTGCAGGGAGACATGAGTGGGACATGAGTGGGGGCCTGCTGGCAAGTGCCCCTGACTGCTGGTGGGTGGGGTGTGCAAGGGGACATGAGTGGGGGACTGCTGGCAGGTGCCCCTGACTGGTGGTGGGTGGTGGTGCTGGGGGACATGAGTGGGACATGATTGGGGGCCTGCTGGCAGGTGCCCCTGACTGCTAGGGGGTGGGAGTACAGGGGGACATGAGTGGGACATGTGTGGGAGACTGCTGACAGGTGCCCCTGACTGCTGCCTGGAGGGTGGGGGTGCTGGGGGACATGAGTGGGGGCCTGCTGGCTGGTGCCCCTGACTGCTGGGGCATGGGGGTGCCGGGGGACATGAGTGGGACATGAGTGGGGGCCTGCTGGCAGGTGCCCCTGACTGCTGGGGGCTGGGGGTACTGGGGGACATGAGTGGGATATGAGTGGGGGCCTGCTGGCAGGTGCCCCTGACTGCTGGGGGGTAGGGGTGCTGGGTGACATGAGTGGGGGCCTGCTGGTAGGGCCCCTGACTGCTGGGGGCTGGTGGTGCAAGGGGAGATGAGTGGGGGCCTGCTGGCAGGTGCCCCTGACTGCTGCGGGGTGGGGGTGCAGGGGGACATGAGTGGGACACGAGTGGGGGCCTGCTGGCAGGTGCCCCTGACTGCTGGGGGGTGGGGGTGCTGGGGGAAATGAGTGGGGGCCTGCTGGAAGGTACCCCTGACTGCTGGGGGGTGGGGGTGCAGAGGGACATGAGTGGGACATGAGTGGGGGCCTGCTGGCAGGTGCCCCTGACTGCTGCGGGGTGGGGTGCTGGGGGACATGAGTGGGACATGAGTAGGGGCCTGCTGGCAGGTGTCCCTGACTGCTGGGGGGTGGGGGTGCTGGGGGACATGAGTGGGGGCCTGCTGGCAGGTGCCCCTGACTGCTGGGGGATGGGGGTGCAGGGGGACATGAGTGGGGCCTGCTGGCAGGTGCCCCGACTGCTCGGGGGTGGGGGTGCAAGGGGACATGAGTGGGGGCCTGCTGGCAGGTGCCTTTGACTGCTGGGGGGTGGGGGTGCAGGGGGACATGAGTGGGGGACTGCTGGATGGTGCCCCTGACTGCTGTGGGGTGGCGGTGCAAGGGGACATGAGTGGGGGCCTGCTGGCAGGTGTCCCTGACTGCTGGGGGGTGGGGGTGCTGGGGGACATGAGTGGGGGCCTGCTGGCAGGTGCCCCTGACTGCTGGGGGATGGGGGTGCAGGGGGACATGAGTGGGGCCTGCTGGCAGGTGCCCCGACTGCTCGGGGGTGGGGGTGCAAGGGGACATGAGTGGGGGCCTGCTGGCAGGTGCCTTTGACTGCTGGGGGGTGGGGGTGCAGGGGGACATGAGTGGGGACTGCTGGATGGTGCCCCTGACTGCTGTGGGGTGGCGGTGCAAGGGGACATGAGTGGGGGCCTGCTGGCAGGTGCCCCTGACTGCTGGGGGGTGGGGTTGCAGGGGGACATGAGTTGGGGACTGCTGGATGGTGCCCCTGACTGCTGTGGGGTGGGGGTGTAAGGGGACATGAGTGGGGGCCTGCTGGCAGGTGCCCCTGACTGCTGGGGGTGGGGGTGCAGGGGGACATGAGTGGGACATGAGTGGGGGCCTGCTGGCAGGTGCCCCTGACTGCAGGGGGTGGGGGCGCAAGGGGACATGAGTGGGGGCCTGCTGGCAGGTGCCTCTGACTGCTGGGGGGTGGGGGTGCTGGGGGACATGAGTGGGACATGAGTGGGGGTCTGCTGGCAGGTGCCCCTGACTGCTAGGGGTTGGGGTGCAAGGGGACATGAGTGGGGGCCTGCTGGCAGGTGCCCCTGACTGCTGGGGGGTGGGGGTGCTGGGGGACATGAGTGGGGGCATGCTGGCAGGTGCCCCTGACTGCTGGAGGGTGGGGGTGCAGGGGGACATGAGTGGGGGTCTGCTGGCAGGTGCCCCTGACTGCTGGGGGGTGGAGGTACTGGGGGCATGAGTGGGGGCCTGCTGGCAGGTGCCCCTGACTGCTGGGTGGTGGGGGTGCAGGGGGACATGAGTGGGACATGAGTAGAGGCCTGCTGGCAGGTGCCTCTGACTGCTGGGGGTGGGGGTGAAGGGGGACATGAATGGGGGCCTGCTGGCAGGTGCCCCTGACTGCTGGGGGGAGGGGATGCTGGGGGACATGAGTGGGACATGTGTGGGGGACTGTTGGCAGGTGCCCCTGACTGCTGGGGGGTGGGGGTGCAAGGGGACATGAGAGGGGCCTGCTGGCAGGTGCCCCTGACTGCTGGGGGTGGGGGTGCTGGTGGACATGAGTGGGACATGAGTGTGGGCCTGCTGGCAGGTGCCCCTGACTGCTGGGGGGTGGGGGTGCTGTGGGACATGAGTGGGACATGAGTGGGGGCCTGCTGGCAGGTGCCCCTGACTGCTGGGGGGTGGAGGTGCTGGGGGACATGAGTGGGGGCCTGCTGGTGGGTGCCCCTGACTGCTGGGGGGTGGGGGTGCAGGGGGACATGAGTGGGACACGAGTGGGGGCCTGCTGGCAGGTGCCCCTGACTGCTGGGGCGTGGGGGTGCAGGGGGTCATGAGTGGGGTCCTGCTGGCAGGTACCCCTGACTGCTGGGGGCTGGGGGTGCTGGGGGACATGAGTGGGACATGAGTGGGGGCCTGCTGGCAGGTGCCCCTGACTGCTAGGGGGTGGGGGTGCTGTGGGACATGAGTGGGGGCCTGCCGGCAGGTGCCCCTGACTGCTGGGGGGTGGGGTTGCTGGGGGACATGAGCGGGGGCCTGCTGGCAGGTGCCCCTGACTGCTGGGGGGTGGGGTGCAGGGAGACATGAGTGGGACATGAGTGGGGGCCTGCTGGCAAGTGCCCCTGACTGCTGGTGGGTGGGGTGTGCAAGGGGACATGAGTGGGGGACTGCTGGCAGGTGCCCCTGACTGCTGGGGGGTGGGGGTGCTGGGGGACATGAGTGGGACATGAGTGGGGGCCTGCTGGCAGGTGCCCCTGACTGGTAGGGGGTGGGAGTGCAGGGGGACATGAGTGGGACATGTGTGGGAGACTGCTGACAGGTGCCCCTGACTGCTGGCTGGAGGGTGGGGGCGCTGGGGGACATGAGTGGGGGCCTGCTGGCTGGTGCCCCTGACTGCTGGGGCATGGGGGTGCTGGGGGACATGAGTGGGGGCCTGCTGGCAGGTGCCCCTGACTGCTGGGGGGTGGGGGTACTGGGGGAAATGAGTGGGATATGAGTGGGGGCCTGCTGGCAGGTGCCCCTGACTGCTGGGGGGTAGGGGTGCTGGGTGACATGAGTGGGGGCCTGCCTGCAGGTGCCCCTGACTTCTGGGGGGTAGGGGTGCAGGGGGTCATGAGTGGGGGCCTGCTGGTAGGTGCCCCTGACTGCTGGGGGCTGGTGGTGCAAGGGGGCATGAGTGGGGGCCTGCTGGCAGGTGCCCCTGACTGCTGCGGGGTGGGGGTGCAGGGGGACATGAGTGGGACACGAGTGGGGGCCTGCTGGCAGGTGCCCCGACTGCTGGGGGGTGGGGGTGCTGGGGGAAATGAGTGGGGGCCTGCTGGAAGTTACCCCTGACTGCTGGGGGGTGGGGGTGCAGAGGGACATGAGTGGGACATGAGTGGGGGCCTGCTGGCAGGTGCCCCTGACTGCTGTGGGGTGGGGTGCTGGGGGACATGAGTGGGACATGAGTAGGGGCCTGCTGGCAGGTGTCCCTGACTGCTGGGGGTGGGGGTGCTGGGCGACATGAGTGGCGGCCTGCTGGCAGGTGCCCCTGACTGCTGGGGGGTGGGGGTGCAGGGGGACATGAGTGGGGCCTGCTGGCAGGTGCCCCGACTGCTGGGGGGTGGGGGTGCAAGGGGACATGAGTTGGGGCCTGCTGGCAGGTGCCTCTGACTGCTGGGGGTTGGGGGTGCAGGGGGACATGAGTGGGGGACTGCTGGATGGTGCCCCTGACTGCTGTGGGGTGGGGGTGCAAGGGGACATGAGTGGGGGCCTGCTGGCAGGTGCCCCTGACTGCTGGGGGGTGGGGGTGCAGGGGGACATGAGTTGGGGACTGCTGGATGGTGCCAGTGACTGCTGTGGGGTGGGGGTGCAAGGGGACATGAGTGGGGGCCTGCTGGCAGGTGCCCCTGACTGCTGGGGGTGGGGGTGCAGGGGGACATGAGTGGGACATGAGTGGGGGCCTGCTGGCAGGTGCCCCTGACTGCGGGGGGTGGGGGCGCAAGGGGACATGAGTGGGACATGAGTGGGGGTCTGCTGGCAGGTGCCCCTGACTGCTAGGGGTGGGGGTGCAAGGGGACATGAGTGGGGGCCTGCTGGCAGGTGCCCCTGACTGCTGGGGGGTGGGGGTGCTGGGGGACATGAGTGGGGGCATGCTGGCAGGTGCCCCTGACTGCTGGGGGGTGGGGGTGCAGGGGGACATGAGTGGGGGTCTGCTGGCAGGTGCCCCTGACTGCTGGGGGGTGGGGGTACTGGGGGGCATGAGTGGGGGCCTGCTGGCAGGTGCCCCTGACTGCTGGGGGGTGGGGGTGCAGGGGGACATGAGTGGGACATGAGTGGGGGTCTGCTGGCAGGGGCCCCTGACTGCTAGGGTTGGGGGTGCAAGGGGACATGAGTGGGGGCCTGCTGGCAGGTGCCCCTGACTGCTGGGGGGTAGGGGTGCTGGGGGACATAAGTGGGGGCATGCTGGCAGGTGCCCCTGACTGCTGGGGGCTGGGGGTGCAGGGGGACATGAGTGGGGGTCTGCTGGCAGGTGCCCCTGACTCCTGGGGGGTGGGGGTACTGGGCGGCATGAGTGGGGGCCTGCTGGCAGGTGCCTCTGACTGCTGGGGGTGGGGGTGAAGGGGGACATGAGTGGGGGCCTGCTGGCAGGTGCCCCTGACTGCTGGGGGGAGGGGATGCTGGGAGACATGAGTGGGACATGTGTGGGGGCCTGCGGGCAGGTGCCCCTGACTGCTGGGGTGTGGGGGTACAAGGGGACATGAGAGGGGCCTGCTGGCAGGTGCCCCTGACTGCTGGGGGTGGGGGTGCTGGGGGACATGAGTGGGACATGAGTGGGGGCCTGCTGGCAGGTGCCCCTGACTGCTGGGGGGTGGAGGTGCTGGGGGACATGAGTGGGGGCCTGCTGGCGGGTGCCCCTGACTGCTGGGGGGTGGGGGTGCAAGGGAACATGAGTTGGTGATCAGTGGTGCAAGCTGACATGTGGCTTGGCTGTGGGGCATGCCCATGGTGGATGGGCTGCCTGCGGGACATGACCAGGGGTGCGGTGTAGTCCCCTGTGTTGTGGGCTGCCTGCAGGGGCCGTGGAGGGTGTAGAGGGAACACTAGGGAGGACCCACACTGCCAATTCACGTGTAGAACTCCCCGCGCACCCCCGAAATGCATGTACCCTGCTCTGACAGCAAAATCACGTGTGAAACTTCCTGCGCACCCCAGGAATACACGTACCCCATTGCACAGGGCCAATCGCGTGTGAAACTTCCCGCGCACCCCTGAAATACAACTACCCGGATCCAATCACGTGTGAAACTTCCCGCGAACCCCAGTAATACACGTACCCCACTCGCACAGGGCCTATCGCATGTGAAACTTCACGCGAACCGCAGAAATACACGTAACCCACTCGCACTGGGCTTATCGCGTGTGAAACTTCCTGTGCACCCCTAAAATACACATATCGCGCTCGGCCAAGGCCTATCGCGTGTGAAACCTCAGGCGAACCCCAGAAATACACGTTCCCCGCTCGGCGTTTGCTGTGTGGCGGCCCTTTAAACTGGTGCAGGGTTAGCGCAGCCCTTTGCGCTGGATTGGGGATTCTGATGGCTTTTCCTTGTGCGAGGGCGTTCTTGGGGGCGTAAATGGTGCTGCTGCACGGTCGCTGCGCCACAGCTGGTTTTGGATGCTGAAATCCATGAATACGCTGAGCGCAGAAATGGATTTTAGCGCACGCTGCTGGCGCAGAGATTCGCACGCGCACACTGTGCGCCAGCCGCATGCGCCACTTGTGCTCTAAATTCTATGAATTACCCTGAAAAAGTTTTCAATGTGTTTATGGGTTTGCAATTGGTTGGTGTTACTGTTAAAATGGTGTACTTGCCTGTTATAGGTTGCAGTGAAAATGTATCAGCCATTTTAGTAATTTGCTTACTATAGTCTTGTTTTTGTGCTATTGATTTTGGAAAGTAGAAAAGTCACCATTTTGTACAGTTTTCTCTTTCTGATTGCAGAACTCATACTGTGTACATGCTGAGTGTATGGCAGATGTGAAAATATATTGAACTTTATTTGAAAGTGTCAGAAAATATTTACATATTTAAAGGTTTACTGGCAGTCCAAAATCCAAAAAATGCATACACATATTTAACAGCCAAAACATGTTTGAAGTAGATTTTTTATGTTAATAGCTATATTTGTGAGGAATAATCTGCAGAACTGCTGGGTACATCCATTTTTGCATAATGTATGTCATTTTCTTCTCCAGTGGGTGTAGCCTTATGGAATGCAGGGGACAGTGTAAGACCACTGCGGTTTTGCAGAATATTCCTCATGGCATTAACCTGAAAAAAGCTGCTTCTAACACATTTCGGCTGTTAGATATGTGTTAAAGGAATGGTTCGGTCAGAAATATTATTGTCCCTATGGTTCGGCCATGTGTTTTTAACCATAAGTCGATCGATCGTACAAACATTTCCTATGTACCTTACCCGAGTTTTCATGTCTTGAACACAAGCAAAATCAGGCAGCAGGATGCGGCCATCTTGTGATAATCTTATCACTTGCCGCATCATCCTGGGTGACCTGCGTTTGCGGCACTAAATCATATCCCCCGCCCCTGAGCCTGAAATCACTAGACGCGTACCGCCCATTTCACAACGCCAAAGCACGTCTCGTGTCAACATTCTCTGCGCTTCAGCTTATGACGTGTCGCCATGGAAACGGCAGGAAGCCTCTTTCCACGATAAGTATAAAAAGACAGTTTCACAACACACAAGCGCAGATTTTCTTTTCCATTCCTCTCAATGTATTGCTTTGAGTATTCTGTGACTCGTTTCTGTGCTCTGGTCAGCTACCTTTGTTGCTTGTAGCCCGTGTGAACAGATACCAGTACCATCGCTATTATTTTCGTTTGTTTACCACACAATGGCAACAATAATGCTCTACCTGTACGAGCCCAAGTATTACGAGGAGGAATTACTGGAAAGAGAAAGCTGCGTAAACGATGGGCCTTTGAACGACAGTGGGCGGACGTTTCAACAGACGAAGAGCCTGGGCCTAGTCGCATGGACGGTGTTTCCACCTGATTTACCTGCAATCAGTGTGCGCTAATGCCAACCGAGGAGGAGAACTGCTACTGCCGAGAATATTCAGGATGCTTGTCCTACATATTGTAAGTTGATCCACAGACGCATGCGTTACCGAGCTGCCAGACTTCACGGCAGCCTGCCTCACACGGTCCATGTTGAGGATTTTGATGGTGCTTATGCACGAACTTCGCGCAACAGTTCGCCCTCGTAATCCAAGTAATGAGTAAGTATAATCTGGTTGTGATGTCAGTTAATCACTACTATTTCATGGTTGTCCCCTATAGTCTCGTAACTTCAATATATCATTGTCATATCAGTTTAGCCTTGCAATTCTCTAGTAATAGTCGCATAAAAGTCGTTCAATATTGTGCATTGTCTAGTTAGCATTTGTCCTGGCAAAAATGCCATTGCATACAAGAATTGTCATTGACAACTAAGGTTTAATACTCATTTAAAAACAGTTTGTATCTTTCTCTTTGACAGGTGGTACCAGCTGGTGGCCTATCGTTCGTACACATGGTGGCTTCATGGGAGGCTTGGACACCGCGTTCGACGAGTAATACCCACCTGTGTCGTTGGTGCCATTAGACAAACTGTCCCCAGTGACAGCAGTCAGTACAGGGGATTTTCCCTCGCTGAGCTGCAACCAGACCTTTACAATGTGTAGTATTTTTGTACCATCAAAATAAGAAACCAAATAAAACACAACATATTTTTTATCAATTGTTTTTTTCAGTTTTAAGTGAATCAAGTGTGTTTCCATTCAGCAGTGTTCCGGTGCCTTGTCTGCATGCCCCAGGCCCATCCATCCCCCCTCCACTATCAAAGGCAGTTTGCACCAGTGGATGTGCGCTGCCAAGAGGTGCTGTCAGGGGCGCGAACGGTCAAGGTGCCAAACAACATGTACACTTCAAAAGGTATCTTATGCTCAGGGGCCATTGTTCACATGGCCTCCTCAGACCCCGTGTCTCCAGGCAGGCTCCCCTTGAAGCAGGGCACTCCCCGGCAATACACATAAGTGTGTCTCCATTCAGCAGTGTTCCGGTGCCTTGTCTGCACGCCCCAGGCCCATCCATTCCCCCTCCACTATCAAAGGCAGTTCACACCAGTGGATGTGCGCTGCCAAGGGGTGCTGTCAGGGGCGCGAACGGCCAAGGTGCCAAACAACATGTAAACTTCAAAAGTTATTTTTACGCCCAGGGGCCATTGTTCACATGGCCTCCTCAGACCCCGTGTCTCCAGGCAGGCTTCCCTTGAAGCAGGGCGCTCCCCGGCAATACACATAAGTGTGTCTCCATTCAGCAGTGTTTTCCGGTGCCTTGTCTGCACGCCCCAGGCCCATCCACCCCCCTCCACTATCAAAGGCAGTTCGCACCAATGGATGAGCGCTGCCAAGGGGTGCTGTCAGGGGCACGAACGGCCAAGGTGCCAAACAACATGTACACTTCAAAAGGTATTTTACGCCCAGGGGCATTGTTCACATGGCCTCCTCAGACCCAGTGTCTCCAAGCAGGCTCCCCTTGAAGCAGGGCGCTCCCCGACAATACACATAATACCACGACATATACACGTCATTCATTCACAAACACACCCCTTTTTGTTATTCCTTATAAACCACTTGATATTTACCAGGAGAATATCTTGGAGCATTGCAAGTCAACTCGTGATTGTGCTACTCTGTGACCGCTTCGAGTGAACTCGTCAGTGTGCTACCTGTGAACATCTCCCTGTTCTCCTGCCACTAATTACTCTGCTTGCTGAATTCAACTGTTTGTTTGTCAAGGTAAGGGCATGTATCCTAATCATATCTCCTTCATTTGTAATTTTATATCTATTTCGAAGTAACGTACTCAGTAGTGCTATGTTAATTTGTCCTATTGCTATTGATTTGAGTTTCTTTTTGTTATGTTATCGATATATCAATTTTTATCAGTGTCAATTGGCATCGTATTGCATCCTTCGCGGACCGTGTCTATAGTTTTAGCATGTTTCCTTTTCGTGCATGATAGAACATTCAAGGGACGAGTGACATGTTCTGATTTTGAACACATCAATGAATCATTTGTGAAATTTATCCTATAATACAGCTGCACAAGCTGCATTGGTTTTGCTGTGGTGCCCAAAAGAAAGCGTGCAATGAACAATGTATGGTCCAATTAATTCTTTCTCACATTTTTATGCAAAATAATTTTCTAATAATGTTGACCTTTATTTTGCAGAATTTACAACAATGCTTGCATGTTCTATTTTCGGTTGCCCTTCGAAGACCCATGACAAATCCGAAGGCATTACAATGCATGTATTCCCTAAGACTGTGGATCGAATAAGAGAATGGGTCAGATATTGCGGATATCCTCCAAAGAGCTTGAAAGTAGGGTCAAACAAGTCTTAGAGGACAAGAGGGGTCATCGATACCGCATCTGCAGCCTGCACTTCAACCCGGATATGTACGACACATCCATGTACACAAAGAGGAATCAACTGAGAACAACTCGGAAATTGCTCCCAAACGCTATTCCGACTTTATTCATGAAAATGCTGCCACAGGTGAGTCACGCTTCCAGATTTAGCTTTACACCTGTATTTTCGGTGTAAATGTAACTTATAATATTTTGATATTTATGTGATTGAATAGCTGTTTAAATAATTACTATTTTGCTAAACAGCAGTCCTTGTTTTTGAGAACCCACATAGAAAATTGATTTATGGGGACAGATAACTATGCTATATTATGCATTTACATAAGTATAATTTTCTCGTATTCAGTCTCCAAACATGCCACTTTTTAATGATGGAATTTCTAAATCGAATAATACTTTCCCTTTACAACTCCATGACTATCCACCAAATATGAAGCAACAAGATTCAACATCCATGTCTTGCCTGGAGTCATCAACCACTTTGAGTGTGTATCAGGTAATCTTACCTAGCTATTCTGTTCCAGACTGGTTTTATGCACGGAATTCTAGATAATGTGATAATATTTACATATCGTGTAATTGTTTTACACAATGTTTCATTCATACTTTACTTTTCATATGTACCTTTGTCGTCTTTCCAAATTGTGTGGACAGTTTCCAATATTTTCGTCCTTACTAATGCAAGTACTATGTTTCAGGGAGATGCTGGAATGTCCACTACAATTACAACTTCCCTCTTAGTAGATCCGGTACCAGAGGTATGGGTATTTGCAGTTCAATTGGACAAGATAATCTGATCATATTTACATTTCATGTAATTGTTTTACACAATGTTTCATTCGTACTTTACTTTTGATATGTACCTTTGTCGTCTTTCCAAATTGTGTGTCCAGTTTCCAATATTTTCGTCCTTACTAATGCAAGTACTGTGTTTCAGGGAGATGCTGGAGCATCCTCTACAATTAAATTATCCCTTGAAGTTGTTCTGGAACCAGACCTTACAGTTGATCCGGAGCCAGAGGTATGTGTACTTACAGTACCATCTAACGAAAGAAAGTCGGTCTTATTATATGTGTAATGCAAATGACTTATTTTAAAAGGATACTATTTTTTGTAGGGATGTACACAAGATCTGTATATTGAATGGGAGGCACGTGGATCTGAGTCGGTGGGCCAGCTTGCTGATAGTGATGTTAGAGTAAAGAAGGTTTCAAAGAAAAGAAATAAAAATAAGGTTAGTTATATAAACTTTATTTTTTTGGAAATTGTTTTGTGCTGAGGCCTTCATTATATGCTTTTTTAATGTAAATTGTACAACACTGTACGTTGGATTTACATTGAACATCCCTTTTCCTATCTGTCCTGTAGTTGCCTGATGGAGTACGGACTATGCAGACAGAGACAGCGATACAACTGACAGATGCTGCTTGCCAAACTGTTTTCACCATGGAGGAACTATCAACTGAGGCGCGGCGTGTTCACACTCTAGATGCCTATGTCCAATGGCCAAAAATTGAATTTTAAATGACCGGCGAATACAGCAAAGTGTTTTTGGACCATTGCTACAATGGGCCTGCTCCACCAGATGAAGGTGAAAGTGAATTTATAGAAGATAGTTTTACATTACTCGATGAGCACTTGACACAATCGACACCCGCCAAAAAAATGCCCCCAAAAAACAGTCCACATTGATGTTTTCTCCTATCCATGGTCAAGTAACAGATGTTGAAAAGATAGCGAATGAAGCATCAACACTATTGACCGATGAACCAGACAAAGATATCGACTATAGTATGTCCAGTTTGGCTGATATGTCAACAACGGTTTAGTCCGAAACAACACAGTTGAGGGATGACAATCTAATAAAAGAGGCCAAATACATAGTATTCGACAGTAGCTTGATGGAGATTATAAAGATGCTGAAATGTGTGCATTCAGTGGGAGGGGTAGTATGTGGGAAGCCATTAGTGAGCGTGACTCATCTAACACAAGGCAGTAACCTCAAAATACATGCCACCTGTGAAAAGTTCCATAAAACATTTTCATGGTCAACCGATGCTGGGGAAACTGCGAGCTGGCAATCTACTGTGTGCAGCAGCTTTACTTTTCAGTGGCTCTAGTTTCACAAGTTATCCAGTTTCTTTCAGTTTGTGGGACTCCATTTCATTTCTAAAATGCAAAACTACAAATACCAACGTGATTATCTATTCCCTCCCATTAGTGATGCTTGGTACATTGAACAAATGGCTATTCAATGTACATTCTCCGACAAACGGTTCAGGCTAGCTGGCGATGGACAGTGTGATAGCCCCGGATTTTCTGCTAAGTACTGCACCTTCCATTTTCAGGACATGGAAACTAAGAACATTGTGAGTTCAGTGGTCGTGCAGGTGTCCCAATGTAAATCCAATGTAAATCCTCAGTGGCCGTGGAGTTTTATGAAATCACTGGAAGATCTACAATTGAGGGAATGCAAATCGACCTCATAGCCACGGACAGACACGTTTCAATAGCCAAGACAATGAGAGAGCAGTATCCAAATATTACACATCAATTTCATGTATGGCATGTTGCCAAATCAATCAATAAAAAAATCTCTGCTGCAGGGAAAAAAAAGGTTTTGAAAGTATATCACAATGGTCCCAGTCTTTCAGCAACCATCTTTGGTGGAGCTCCAAAACATGTGACGGGTCTGTGGAAATTCTACTGGAAAAATGGCGGTCACTAATTGTCATGATTCCTGCCCCTCATGTCCCCAGCCCTCCAAGATGTCAGGCTGGAGCCAGGCCACGATCATCTACATTGCCCTCAAGGGCCTCTCCATCCCTCCAAAGACCCACTTGGAGTCAGACTTGGCGCTTGTGGCACCAGACTCACTCACTCCCATAGGATAACATTGGGGATTGGACTTGTAGTGCATTGATGGGGACAAGATGAATGCCCCCACATATTTTGGTTCCCAGAACTGCATGTGCAGTCTAGCCTTTTGGGTGTGGTTCAGCCCAGAGACACCTGGGATACCCAGAGACTATTTAGGCCACACCCAGGCTGAGAAACACGCTTTGCGTTTTCTGCACCTGCAGCGTGACACTCACCGTGTTCGGATCGGTCTCCAGTAGGCCTGCATCTTTCTTCTGCGCTCAGCTCCTGCAAGAACAAGAACACCGTTAGGAACAACCTTACCTTGTGGAGCTTCTGCCCATCATCCATCGCTCCTTCTGTTCCGCGGGCATCTTCGGCTCGGCGGTGTCATTCCCATCCCAGCACGCCGCTTCCTAAGGAAAAGGGAAAAGAACACAAAAAAGGCATTAGTAAGCATTCAGCAAATCTTCGCTTACTTTAAAGACTGTACGAGATTCAAACGCATACCTGAATCCCAGTCGCTCTGGGGAAACTTTGTCTCCGGAACTTCTCATCCATCTGCAAGAGGGAAAAGACACACCAGGTTAGCGTGGAAACATCTAGAGGCGCTGCATACCGCGCTTACTCACCACATTTCTTCTTCATAACCGGCATCCACGCTGAAAACGTCACGGCACCTAAAAGACACAGAAAAAGAACTCAGTGCCATACAAATACGAAGGGTCGCATTGCGCATCGCTCTCTTACTTACCTTCAGCGTTACTCATCTCAGCAGCACACCGCCATCCCCGGATGCGGCCATCATCTAAGGAAGGAAAGAAACGAAGGTTAGAGAACTGTTCAAAAGACTCATTATACTTACCGGTCAGACTCTTGCCAGTGAAGTAACTAGGCAGCAACGAGCCCGAATCAATCAACGCGCCCCTGCACTGAAAGCAGAACGGAAAGCACACTATCCAAGAAAACAAGGTGAGCAGTGGACCAAAGGGAAAGGTTGGACCCCGGAGAAGAAGGGGTTCAAGCACGCAGAGACAATAGGGAGTTAAACTCTACCAATCCTGTGTTTCAGGCCCTGTCTCCAGTCGAGTAGACTCCAGGGAGGGGTCTGAGGTCGTAGGAGGTCAGAACAGGCTGAGTGACATCCCCATGGATACCAGGTGAGCGTTGCACTAATGCACCACTGTTCCAACATTCCACTGGACAGAAAACCAACATTTCCATCAATGTGAACATGGCCCTTTGTCCCCAGAGCAGGCACGGAAGAAGAAGTGGTTGATCCCATCTTCACCTCAACACAAAGCCCTTGAGAAGATTGTGTTTGATAAAACTCTATCAATAGATCTGAAGGGACTCACAGAATTCTCTAACACAGGAGAGTTGGAGGTGTTACACAATATGTGCCTAAAGTACAGGCCAAAGAGATTGCATTTCGGCATCCAAGGGATGAAATCTAGGACTTAACTAGCGGTATTAGCGTATAACGAGAATATAGTCCGGGAACAATCTAGGACTGCAGGAAACTTAGGGATGCTTCGCTACACTATGGCCTTTACGAAAATAAGCAGAAAATGGGTTGTCAAACCAGTATGTGTCAAAATGGAATTCGATTTTGTGAAAGACCTTATTGTTAATGCCGTTGAAATGCATACTCAAGGAATTGCACACAAATCTGTTCAGAGCACACATACATTGCCACAAAACATTGCCAACTTGCCATGTCCACCCAAAGCAGAGCTTGTTCAATCGTTCAAATCCCGGTACAAATGACTACCATCTGTTTTTATTTTTGCCAAAAATGTTTTTATAAACTGTACAAATAAAGTATGCAATTTTTCTTTTGAAATCTATCCTCTTAGTCCTTTTCTTAAAAAAATAGTACAATTATTACGATTGCTTTCACATTTCACAGTTTAGTCAAGCTACTGTGGGACCTTCATTTTTCGTGTAAATGACCAATGGATAAATGTGTGTAAGAATCTTCGGGTTTTGGCAGTTGCCTTGCCATAAAGTTCCCCAAACAGCTGAATATCTGCACGTCACACAAAAGGGATTAGACGTAGGCTACAAAACATTCTAGGCACGCAAGAAGTACTGACTGTGAAAATATGGCATAGGGTGGGAGGCCATGAGAAAAGCAGAGGTGGGCCTATTACTAGACACATTTTGACTCAGTTTTTGTGTTACATCGACTATAATTTGAGAGTAGGGGGCATTCTGTCATTGGCAAGTTTCCCCTATACACCAGAGCAGCGCAGCGAACAATGACCAGTGACAACCCCCAATTTTTTCATCCTGTGCCTGTGCTTCAAAAATCATGTTGTCATGGATGCGTTGACATTGGATGTTGCAAAGTAAGAAAGTATGTTCATTGTGAGTGAAGGTCAACAGCTTTGAATTTTTTGCTTCGGAGCTCGGAGACCGACGCTTCCCGCACACAGTATAAGGTTCTATTGTTTTGTTTACCTTAAGAGGCAGGGACCACTCCGAAAGGGATTGAATTGAAGGGGGAGTGTAACAACGTATGATAAGATAAGGTTGCCCATTCTGAAACTGGACCTAGTTACATATAAATTCAGTTTATGAAATTTTGTTGACACGAACGGAGGAGTCTGCATTACGGTCTGCATTACGCCAAGAGAATGGAAATGCCAAATATAATGTAAGTTTCTCTTTAGACGATTTTATACCAGAACTAGTCAAAATACGAATAGCTGACTGTTATTGCTGGGTCACATTGTACTTGTTCGTTCTGTGTGGCATATTGCAATGAACTGATAGTACAAGCTTTGTATGCTGGGCTATCTACCGGGCACATGGGCAGGCCAGCATCAAGATGCATATAGACCACCACTCGTTTCTCCCTGGTTCTATGCTAATAACTCATTACATTGTTTGTGCACCTCGAATTGTTGCTCCAGTTTACACATTACATTTAGAGCTCAACATACATTGTGCACCTCGAATTGTTGCCCCAGTTTACACATTACATTTAGAGCTCAACATACTCCATTGCACTATCCTCGGAAGCAAATAGCGGAGTACTTTCATATTCCACGTTGTATTCTCTCGGTTCATGGAAAATGATTAATTCTAATAAAGATAGGCTACTGAGACACATTTCTATTTTTATGTTTTGCAAACAGGTGCATCGTGCCATTCTGCGATTGTCATCTATTCCAGACCCCGACCGATGGATTCTTCAACCACCAGCTGCAGCTACATGTCAATCACTGGATCTACTTAACCGTCTTTTGGGATGACAGACAAGGTCCAATATGCCCGTATGCGGTACCAGCGAAAAGGAGCAACATAACAACCTTTACGGTGGTCTAGTGCCAAGTTCATGCACCAGCTTTGCAATTCAACGTGCGACCGAAGTGCTTCATTTAGACAAAATGAACACCCTGTGTACCAAAAAGGAACAGCGTGTGACTCACGATAAACATTTGAGGATTTGCAGATCGAGAGCAAAGGAAAAAATTCCCATTTTGATCGTAATGTCAGACGCCGAATGGTATTGAAACACTTAATGTGAAAAAAATGTACTTTACCAATTGTACAGTTTTGCTGTTTCCTTTTAAAGTACAGTTTCATATTCCTAATTGTGACGCGCTGTGCTGTGAGACGATGTGTGTTGTTTTCCGGGTTCTGCGTCTAGTCGTGTAGGTGACGACTGGGCGCGTTTGGCTATGCTGTCCAGTAACGTCACGGAGAGAGGCAGAGAATATAAATGATTTGGTGATGTCAGGCTCAAGGGCGGGGGATATGATTTAGTCCCGCAAACGCAGGTCACCCAGGGCGATGCAGCAAGTTATAAGATTATCACGAGATGGCCACGCCCTGCTGCCTGATTTTGCTTGTGTTCAAGAGACGAAAACTCGGGTAAGGTGCATAGGAAATGTTAGTACGATCGATCGACTTATGTTTAAAAACACATGGCCGAACCATAGGGACAATAATATTTTCTGCCCAAACCATTCCTTAAAGAATGAATATTCCAGCTTCGCACTGTATAGCCCACTGAGACATCCAGATGTTTTAGCTTGGAGTAGCGACAGTGGTGACCCAATTCAGTGTTTGAAGTTTGAAGTTTGATTTATTTGTAAAGCGCACCAGGCCCATGGACAACCGGGCGCATAATCTAAGTACAAGTTACAACAATATATACAAAGGGCGAGGTAATACAGGTAATACATAAATACAGAATACAAGTTATGAACGATACAGTGTGGCATATATACACAAATGAAATATATTACAGGTAAGGAACCGGCTAGCGTGGGAACCTTATGCTTTCTGGGTGAGCAGCCAAGCTTTGGCGTTGTTCTTGAACATTAGGAACGAAGGTTCAGTTCTTATGTGGGTTGGCAGAGTGTTCCACAGTTTGGAAGCTAGGACAGGGAAGCTCACGCCACCCGCTTTTTGGAGTTTGAATCTAGGCAGAGTTAGGCTGTGAATTTGGGCTGATCTGATGGGACGGGAGGAGGAATGAAGTGCAAGATGCGATGAGAGGTAAGGTGGGGCATCGTTGTTCAGGCATTTGTGGGTGAGGGCTAGCATTTTCAAGGCAATTCTATGTTTTACCGGGTGCCAGCGAAGGTCAGATCTGAATGTGGAGATATGAGACCATCTGGGGATATTGAGAGCTGCCATTATGGCATTATTTTGATTAGTTTGTAGTTTATTGAGGTTAGACTGGCTAGTCCCTAGGTAGAGGGCACTACAATAGTCTATTTTGGACATGATAAGTGTTCTGGCCAATGTAGTGCAGTTGTGAGTGTTCAGAAATGGTCTGCAGGCGGTGATAAGTTTACATGTGTAGGCACAGGCCGACCTAACAGCAATTGTTTGTCTGTTCAGGGAGAGGGTGGAATCCAGATAAATGCCTAATATTTGGTGTCTTTGGAGACCTTGATGATGTTGCCGTCAATAGTGAAGGACTTACAACCTTCGTTTAGTTTGTTAAAACGATGAGTGGGTCCTAGTAGTAGGAGCTCCGTCTTATCGTCGTTGAGGCAGAGTTCATGATGAGCCATCCAGGCCTGGATGACCAGATAGACATCATTCAAGGCTTTGGTGTCGGCTGTGTAGTCACCAGTAATGGGAATGAGTATCTGGGTGTCATCCGCGTAGTTAGTGTAAGATACACCCAGATAGTCAAGCACATCAAAGAGGGGCTTGGTGAATACATTGTACAGTGTAGGCGACATACAAGAGCCTTGAGGGATGCCGCAGAGTATGGAAGAGGGCTTTGCCGATGCTGAGGGTGAGAATGCCCGCATAGATCTATTGCTTAGGAACAAGGGGATACAGGCATTAGCAGAGACAGAAAAGTAGGCAGCAGATTTGAAATGTTGGCATAGTATTTGGTGGTTGACCAGATCAATTGCCGCAGAAAGGTCGAGGAGGAGGAGTAGAGCAAGCTTCCTATTGTCCTTTAGTGTCTCCATCTGGGTTTTCAGATCAATCAGGGATGATTCGGTGCCGTGTTTGGGGCGGAAACCTGATTGTCTTAGCCCCAGGAGTTTTTTAGATTCAAGGTAGTCTTGGATCTGCAGGTAAGCTGCGCTATCAAGAATCTTAAGCAGGAACGGGACTGTGGTGATGCGTCTGAAGTTATTTGGGATGTTGGGGTCAAGGGAAGGTTTTTTGAGTAGTGGGATTACCCACGCATTCTTAAGGTTGTCAGGGACTATACCCATTTTGAAGGAGGCGTTTATGAAAGATGTGATGAACGGGGCAAGGTAGTGCGAAGCTTCCGTAATGACAGGAGCTGGGCAAGGGTCTCCTTGGCAATTGGACGGTTTGAGGTTGTTTATGATTCCTTCTACCTCAGGGATGGTGAGAGGGGAGAAGGCGAAAGGTTTAATGGATGGGTTAGCTTGGTGTTGGGAGCTAGGTGTGGCTGTGAGCAGTGGTTGGTCCTACTGGGCCTCATTACGACTCAGGCGGTAAGGGTTTTACGGCGGCGTAAACAGCGCCGACCCTTACCGCTTGAGTACGATGTCCCTTAGCGCCATGGAGGTTTTAACACCTGCTTTTAGCAGGTGTTAAAATCCATGGCGCTAAGGGACCATGGAGTTAATTACGCCACCGTAATTTACGGTGGCGTAATTAACACCTTCCCCACTCCCTTTATGCCCTATGGGGCAAAATGGGAATGGGGAAGGGTAAATGGGAAAATGGGGATTTACCGCCCCGCCAAGGTTGGAATGGGGCGGTAAATCCGCCAACCACCATGGCGTAAACATAGTTTACGCCATGGTGGTAAAGTCACGGCCCAGGCGGTAACTTACCTCCTGGGTCGTAATGAGGCCCACTGTAATGACTTTTGTTTATTTCTAATTTTAGTTTGAAGGGTGGCAATTTTGCCCAGGAGTGCTGACTCGATGTTAGTGCACCAGTTGCTATCTTTGGGACAGGAATCTGGAGGGGCTACAGGTGACTCGAGTTACTTGAGGATTTTGAATAATTCCTTAGTATTTGATTGTGCTGTTGCGATGCGGTTATTGTATGAGTCTTTTTTGGCCTGGAGAAGAGCTTCTTTATAGTTAAGGGTGGCTAATAGGAGGTTGTACTTGTGTGTGTCAGAAGGGTGACTTTTCCAACGTGCCTCCGCATTACGTTTCTCTTTGCGTAGCACTCTGAGCTGCGGTGTGAACCATGAGTTAACGTGCGCGTGTTGTTTGGGTCTCCTGAGTTTAAGTGGGGCGATGGAGTTTATGGCTGTAAGAACTGACTGGTTGTAAATGTTGGCTAAGATAATGGGGTCAGAGCAGGAGTCAGAGGCATTATTGAGTGTAGGGCGGATGAGAGGGAGTAGCTTTTCTGTAGTTATGTTCTTTTTATTTCTGGTGAGGATGGCTGGGGCGACAAGAGGCGCTGGTAGTGAGGATGCTTCAATGCTGAAGGTGATGATGTGGTGATCCGACCAAACGCAGGGAGCGCTGGAGAGTAGGCGGATGTTACAGTTGGTGTCACTGAGCCAATCTAAGGCTCGCCCTTTGTTGTGGGTAGGTTCTTGTATGTGATGGGAGAAACCTAGATCTGTTAAGGTGTTAGCAAGATCGAGTGCCAGCGGGTCATTGGAGTCTTGGTAACCTAGATTAAGATCACAGAGGATAATAGTTTGAGAGTTTGTTTTCGCTTTATCAAGTGCTAGAGCGGTGATATCATCCACGAAGGATGTGGGAGGACCAAGTCGTCTGTAGATTAAGTGGATAGTCGCTGTTTGGTTGGCTGATAATGTGAGTTTGACCGAGAGTAGCTCTGCAGTTTCCAACTTCGTACTCGGTAGAGTTCTAAGTCCTAGTGAGTTTTTGTAGATGAAAGCAACACCTCCACCTTTGGTGGTACGGTCTCATCTGATAATGGCACAATTTGGTGGGATAGCCAGTGAAAGAGCAGGGCCGGAGGCAGGGTGCAGCCAGGTCTCAGAGATCGCAATGAAGTCAAGCTCCTGAGTCTTGATAAGATCCCCAATGTCCAGGGCGTGGGCTGCTAGGGGCCGTGCGTTAATCATGGCGGCCTTGATTGGGCCAGCGTTTCCAGGCTTTTCCTTAATCAGACTGGTCTTGCCTGAGGCAGCAAGGTTAGTCTGAGGGCCTTGGTGCATAGGTTGTGTAAGGGTTTGTGGGGACGTGCTAGGCTTCATGGTTTGCAGACATACGTTAGGGTACATAGGGTGACCCTTCTTACCCATGAGTCTAGACCTAGTCTTAGATTTCTTAAGGCAGTAGTACAAGGTTGATTAGGTGTAGGTTTTATAGTGAAATGGTCGAGCCATAGGGCCGGTGCGTTAAGGTAGATATTAGGATGCTGGGGAACAATGCTAGAGCAGGTGTCAGCAAGTCTGCAGGTAGGAGCCATAGTTGCAAAGTACAGAGTGGTGGGTGCCAGTGTGCTAGGGGGTGTTAAATAAGGCACACAGGTGGATAGCCACAATGCGAAGAAAGCTTTCAATAGTAGGAGAAGGAGGTTTTGGGCAGGTAGGTGTGGTAACATGATACCAGAGTTGGGTGGAGTAGGGCGCCAGCCAATGTAGCGGTCACTGAGTGGACAGCGCAGAATGCAGTCGGCAAGGTCAATGGGCTCTATAGACTATGCGGTACAGAGTGCACTGACGATGACAGCAAAGGACAGGCACATGGGGGTAAAACAGTGCAAAATGCAGCACAGCTAGAATCAGGTTTCAGACACATCCAGGTAAACAGTGCAAAGTGCAGCTCAGCTAGATGCGAGTTTCAGACACATCCAGGTAAAACAGTGCAAAATGCAGCGTAACTAGAATCAAGTTTCAGACACATCCATGTAACAACAGTGCAAAATGCAGCACAGCTAGATGCGAGTTTCAGACACATCCAGGTAAAACTATGTAAAATGCAGCGTAACTAGAATCAAGTTTCAGACACATCCAGGTAACAACAGTGCAAAATGCAGCACAGCTAGATGCGAGTTTCAGACACATCCAGGTAAAACAATGCAAAATGCAGCATAGCTAGATTCGAGTTTCAGACACATCCAGGTAAAACTGTGCAAAATGCAGCACAGCTGGATGCGAGTTTCAGACACATCCAGGTAAAACAATGCAAAATGCAGCATAGCTAGATTCATGTTTCAGACACATCCAGGTAAAACAGTGCAAAATGCAGCAGGCTAAGTCTAAGTTGTTGTTGTACTGGGTGGATGGGGTAAAGGACTTGAAACTTATCTTGCAACATAAGGTGCAACAGTTAGCATCAAGTAACAGTAGCATCACACAGGTAGGGCGCGGTGACTGGCATCAGGCAACATGTGAAGCTAGGTACAGTAGTTGTTATGAGTAGGGCTAGTGCATATCAAGACTGATGTATAAGACTGTGGTACAGCATATCAAGTGGCATCAGGTAAGGCATAATAATAGTTTGTATAGCGTCACAGTGTAGTCAGCATGCGCCGACAAGTTATTTGTAAATGCTGTTACTTAAGGTGCAAATACGACGTGGCCACCACACACTTATTGGTGCAGTTGGCTGTGAGATGTGCCTAATTGTTTACTGCATGCTTGCTCGAAGGCCCAAATATAAGTGGTAGGTTATTTGGATAAGCATTAGCGATAGCGTGTTTAACAACTTCAGTGTAATGCACTAACTTCAGTGTCATCACGACATGGTTTTGGATGTACTGTTTTGCAGCGGCACTGTGTTCACTTAGCTAGCGTACAGCAAACGAAAGTTAGTCAGCATCAGACGGTTCAGTGAGACACATAAGGTACATGAAACTATCCAAAGACATGGTAATTCCAGTCTGTGCATCCAGAATGTATGCTAGTTTAGTAACAATATTTTATGTGTACAGGTGTACAGTTTAAATCGAACTACAGCGACTTTGCCGCTATTTGGAATGCAAGAAATCACGTCAACAAACAACATCGCTAAAGGTCAGAGAATAGTCGTATGACAGAATCACTTTTTCTGTATTGCGCTCACTCACGGTTCCAGTATTCAATATCACGTCACTAATACTGACATTATTTCTATCATGATGAATATATGCATACAACCACTCGGGAAGCACGATTACACTTGCATGAAGCACATGTAGATATCAGTGCATACACACCATCACAAACATGAAATGTGGTATTTGACAAAGTGGTAAACACATGTTAGAAACGATGGCTATATTGTACAGCATGGTGTAAGACATGTCTAATTATGTATATGTTGTCTTATTTTTCTTTTCTCTTTTCTCTTCTGTTCGTGCTTGTCCTGTATCTATGTATGTGGGTACCCTGTTTTGTTACAATGTACATTTTTGGTTTATAATGGTTTGCATTTTTAACCTGTTATGTTTCACTTAATCCAATGTATTTTTGATTATGTTCATAATCCAATCAATATGGATGTTTTTTTTTAATTGGACCACGATGTTGATTAGACAAGGCCCAGATGAAGGACTATTTAGTCCGAAATGTATTGGCCATCATAATGATGTTTTGCTTATAGAGAAGCAATGATAATAACTTTTGAAGATTAATGAATAATTTGGACAACTTAGGCATTAAGCAATTTCTTTATTGGAATACCAAGATAGTATAAAATTCGAAGAATCCCAACAGGATATTAGGGTGTGCGGCCCACACCGCAGGCAACATTGCCTAGGTCCTTTTTTCACAGGGTGTATGGGCTGCCTGCGGAGCATGGTCAGGGGTGTAGTGGGGGGCCTGTGGTGTGGGCTGCCTGCAGGAGGTGAATGTGGCTCCACACCACACTGGTGCATGAATCTGGGGGTACACGAGTGAGCTTTACACGCGATTTCGCTGGCGGGAGCGGGGTACGTGTATTCTGGGGTACGAGAGAGAGCTTTACACATGATTTACACTGGCCGGATTGGGTATGTGTATTCCGCGGTACGCGAGTGAGCTTTACACATGATTTTGCTGGCGGGAGAGGGGTATGTGTATTCCGGGGTAAGTGAGTGAGCTGTCCACAAGATTTTGCTGGCAGGAGCGGGGTGCGTGTATTCCGGGCTATGCGAGTGAGCTGTCCATGCGATTTTGCTGGCAGGAGCGGGGTATATGTATTTCAGGATACAGGAGTGAGCTGTCCACGCGATTTCGCTGGCGGGAGCGGGGTACATGTATTCGGGGGTACGTGAGTGAGCTTTACACGTGATTTTGCAGGCGGGAGCGGGGTATGTGTATTCCGGGGTACCCAAGTGAGCTGTCCACACAATTTCGCTGGCGGGAGCGGGGTACGTGTATTTTGGGCTACGCAAGTGAACTTTACATGCGATTTCACTGGCAGTAGCGGGGTACGTGTATTCTGGGGTACGCAAGTGAACTGTGCATGTGATTTCACTGGCAGGAGCGGGGGATGTGTATTTCGGGGTATGCAATTGAGCTGTCCACGCGATTTCGCTGGTGGGAGCGTGGTACATGTATTCCGGGCTATGTGAGTGAGCTTTACATGCGATTTCGCTGGCGGGAGCGGGGGCACGTGTATTGCGGGGTATGCGAGTGAGCTGTCCACGCGATTTCACTCGCAGGAGCGGGATATGTGTATTTCGGGGTACGCGAGTGAACTGTCCACGTGATTCTGCTGGCGGGAGTGGGGTACGTGTATTCAGGGTAACGCAAGTTAGCTTTACACGTGATTTCGCTGGTGGGAGGGGGGTACGTGTATTCCGGGGTACGCGAGTGAGCTGTCCATGCGATTTCGCTGGCAGGAGCAGGGTGCGTGTATTTCGGGGTATGCAAGTGAGTTGTCCACACGATTTCGCTGGTGGGAGCGGGGTACATGAGTTTTAGGCTATGCGAGTGAGCTTTACATGCGAATTGGCAGTGCAGCCCCTCTCGGTGTGCCCTCCCCATGCCCCACAGGCAGCCCACACCACAGGTGACCACCGTACAACCCGGGGCATGCCCCACAGGCATCCCATCCACCCTGGTCATGCCCCGCTGGCACCCCCCACCACAGGGGACCACCCTATACCCCTGACCATGCCCCACAGGCAGCCCATACACCCTGGCCATGCCCCACAGGCACCCCACACCACAGGGGACCACCCTACACCCCTGTCCATGCCAGGCAGGCAGCCACACCACAGGGGACCACCCTACACCCCTGACCATGCCCCGCAGGCAGCCCATCCACCCTGACCATGCCCTGCAGGCAGCCCACACTGCAGGGCCCACCCCTACACCCCTGGTCATGCCCTGCCGGCAGCCCATCTACCCTGGTCATGCCCCACAGGCACCCCACACCACAGGGAACCCCCCTACACCCCTGACCATGCCCTGCAGGCAGCCCATACACCCTGGTCATGCCCCAAAGGCATCCCACACCACAGGGGACCACCTTATACCCCTGACCATGCCCTTTAGGCAGCCCACACCACAGGGGACCACCCTACACCCCTGACCATGCCCCGCAGACAGCCCATCCACCCTGACCATGCCCTGCAGCCAGCCCCCACCACAGGGCCCATCCCTACACCCCTGGTCATGCATCACAGGCAGCCCATCCACCCTGACCATGCCCTGTAGGCAGCCCACACCACAGGGGACCACCCTACACCCCTGACCATGCTCCACAGGCAGCCCATCCACCCTGACCATGCCCTGCAGGCAGCCCACACCACAGGTCCCCCTACACCCCTGGTCATGCACCACAGGCAGCCCCTCAGCCCTGACCATGCCCCGCAGGCACCCCACACCACAGGGGCACCCCTGCAAACCCTGACCATGCCCTGCAGGCAGGCCACATGGCACCATGCACTTGTGAGCCCCAACACAAGACCCCCCCAACAGGGACGGCCACCTGCCAGCATGCCCCGACTCATGTCCCCCCCACCAGTGATGGGCACCTGCCAGCAGGCCCCCGACACATGTCCCTCCACCCCACCCCCATTGACGGCAACCTGCCAGCAGGCCCTGACTCATGTCCCCCCACCAGTGACAGGCACCTGCCAGCAGGCCCCGGCTCATGTCCCCCCACCAGTGACAGGCACCTGCCACTAAGCCCGACACATGTCCCTCCACCCCACTCCCATTGACGGGCACCTGCCATCAGGCCCCGACTCATGTCCCCCCCCACCAGTGATGGGCACCTCCAGCAAGACCCGACTCATGTCCCCCCAAACACCACGTCATAACAATACAGACCCATGGCCCTAATGTCAACCCAAATCCCACCCCCCCACCCCCAGTACAAACACCCAACCATCCACTGCACCCACTCCCTAGTAAATTACCCATGCCATGAGAGTCTGAAAAGAACCAGCATGCCCATGAATAAATGTCCTACAGAGCCACACAGTGGCAACACATGACTGAGCCAATGATCATAGAGACATGCACGAAACCAATCAGAGTAGACCACACCAATAATAAAGATTTATGAAATGCATTAAAAAGAAAACAAAATCACAAAATGAAAACCACACATGCAAATGAGGAAGTAATTATTGCAATATGAAAAAGAAAGTAAAATCCAAGGAAACATTTAAATCCAAGACATGAAAAATGAAAAGTGGTCCATTGCCAAAGTACATAGAAATTAATCCAAAATTGAAAAGCATAAAAAAAACATTACTCCATGGGATGACAAAAACAAGAAAGTATGTACATGTCCGGAACTATTTACAATGAAAGTCTGAAGGGTCCATGATCCCGAAACAAAATGAAACCTACAGAAAACCCTATGTAAAACACAAATATACAAAAATGGGAGCAAAGTCTGTGTACTCCAAATCATAAAAAAACAAAATGAAACCTAAACCTAAATAACTACATACAAATTAGGCGGGCTAGTCCGACGGCTCACTTTTTGATGTCCCGGGCCAGGGCATCGTCGAACTCCATGTTGATGTTCCGGAGGCAGGCCTGTTCCCTGGCCTGGAGGTCTCAGAGGGATGTGCCTCAAGGCACTCAACCCGCCTCAAAGCCCGGTGCATGGAGTTCTCCATCCTGACCATTGTGAGCAGTGCCCTCTCCACCTGACACCGCTCTGCATCTATTTGCTGGCCCAACTGTTGCTACAATGAAGACACTCCCAATCCTGGGTCCTCCTACCAACTGGCTGATGCCTGCCCCCGGAATGTTGATGGCCCCGAACCATGATGGCGCTCACGCTGAGCCTGATGCTGCCTCCAATGCAACTGCCTCTGGCACCACAACGGCATCCAGGCTGATGGAATCCTCTGGTGCCGCCATGCACATGCTTTGCTTGTTGATGCCTGCACGTCCTCCATTTGCTGATTTCCAGTTGGTGGGGTGGCCACCCGTGCTGGACCTCCGACTCCCGACTGTGGCAGGGATGTGTCCTCTACCAGCCTGGCCGCTGGCTCAGGGAAAGCTCCAGAGGGGGCCCAGGTGATACTTGGGCGGGAAGATGGCCCGGAGGACGACTGGAGCATAGGGGGTTCAGTTGAGGAGGGGGTCACAAGAAGATCCTGCACACGACGACCTGTCCTAGTAGTGCGACGCGCCCAAACTGGTATTCGAAATGAGATGCATTGTCCTGACAAGAACCCTACATGTCATCCCAAATCCACCCTTGGTGCAATGCCACACCAGCTAGGACAGGCTCAATCCGGTCACGGATTGCCACGTCCGCCGGGAGAGGAAGGCCAGTTGTTGTTTACAGATGCAGTTCATGTTGTATGCAGTACCCTGCCACATTTACCTACCAGCAAAACACTGGCGATGGAAGGGGTCGATGTGCTGCCTTTGTCAGGTTGTGACACTTGCACTATTGTGATTGGTTACTGTCAGACATTGCCACTGTTGGGTCCTGTATTCATGTTTTGTCTTGTTGGTAAGTATATGTTCATGGGTGCTGTTTCTTTTTTCATAGGTGAGAGGGAATTGTCTGTGGCCTGTTTCCATTTGTAACGGAGCACTTTGTGACAGGTGTGTCATGTGTTGTGCATTCATTTGGTTGCTTTGACATTGCATGCCGTGCCCTGGTGTCTTGGGCGGGTGAGATGGGGTTTGGGAAGGGTTGGGTGACATACCAGTATTTGAGTGTGCTGTTTTGCAAGGGGTTAGTCCGTCATGCAGCATGAATGTGTGTCTTTTACTGATACAGCATTGGGTATGTTTAAGTAGCTAGGGATGCACACAAGGTGGTATGGTTGTGACAGTTGACTGTCCCTTTGTCATCATCAATTGTCAGCTGGTATGTGCCAGGCATGTGTGCACTCCACAGGGGTGGGATTTTAGGTGAAAAATGTTGCCACAAGCTGGGTACGGGCTGCCTCGCCACATGCCCTTTCCCCTCCCATGCGCAGCAGCCGTGCCTGTGGTTGGGGATGTGGGTACCTCCATGTCCACTGGCATGCCCCCCTGGGTTGCAACGCTGTGTAGGACACATGCTGCCACTATAATCCTGAACACTACTGGGGGCGCATATAGGAACTGGTTGCCAAAGTGGTCAAGAGAGCGGAAATGTGACTTCAGCACTCCGAATGTGCACTCCACTATACCACAGGTTGCAATATGGGCTTTTTTGTATCTTACCTTGCGTGGTGTGGTGGGGTTCCGTATTGGTGTCATCATGTAGGTGCTTAGAGGGTAGGCACTGTCCCCTGAGGAGGTGACAATGGTTGTCATTAGTTGGGTTTTGCCATTTCTCTGTGTGTGACATGCATGCATCTACAGAGGCATGTACACCCACCAATGAGCCATGTGTCACCATGCCTCCCAGCTTCCAGGTCCCAATTTAGAGGTGACATTCTGAATATCAAACTATCATGGCTGCACCCCGGATAGTTGGCATATACAGAGGTGATGATTCCCTTGGCATCACATACAACCTGCACATTGATGGAATGCCAGTGCTTGCGGTTGCGATAGATGTGCTCAGTGGCCCTAGGAGGACGTAGAGCCACATGGGTGCAATCAATGGCAGCTAGCACTATGGGGACGTGTGCCACCCCGTAAAAGTCCTGGACCATGGGCTGCCTTTCTGTAGGTGTGCTGGGCATGCATATTTGCCTGCAGACTTGGGGGCGTGCAATCATGATTGCCAACACCTGGTGTAGACAGCGTGACCTGTAAGACGCCCCCAACTATGGCACTTGTCCGCTGAAATGACCCAGTGGCCAAGAAATTCAGTACATTGAGCACCTTATCCAAGGGGTTCAGTGCTTGGGAGCAAAGGGTGGGTGATGTGAGTTCATCCTCCCACTCAGCAACCAGGTCTAGGATGATATGGGGTGGAAACCTGTACCTGCCATAGACCTGGTCATCAGGCATCGCGAAAAGGTTGGTCCTGGGTAAAAAAATGTGGTGCCTGGCTATTCTCCTCCTCCTGCAGTGTCCCACGACCACTGCTGCGAGGAACGGTATATTCATCGTAGCTTATGAGCTTGTTTGTTGTTTGCGCGCACTTTTATGATATGATATGATATGATAGGTTATTTATAACGCGCTTAATACCCAGAGGTTTCTAAGCGCGGACCCGGGGATCGAACCTGTGTTGCTCCGTGTCATCTTGCTTCCAAGGCAAGCACGTTGCCCCTGAGCTATCCTCCCGAGACTATGCTGTGCGGGGCTGCTTATTTATTGTATTTATTTAGATTTGTAAAGCGCACTGCAGCCCATGGGCATCGAGGCGCTAAGTGGTGCTTATGGAGGCTTACTTAAGGGTTACATGAAAGCCGCCCAGAAAGATTCTTATGCATGGTAAGGTTAATACAAAACCTAAGAGAGAGTTGTGTGTTCAACAGGCTGCTTGGTTACAAATGCAGCGGTTAAGCAGGATAAGCAGGATAGAACAACAGATTCAAACAAAGAGCATGGTTTTGATCGCCTTATGGAAGGCTCCTGGGAGTCAATGCTCCTGATGTGTGGTGGTAGGGCATTCCAGTTTTGCACGGTCTGGGTGCCTGCTTATGCCTGGCGTACGTGTTTACGGATTAGCGCATCTTTTGTGGCATGCGGATTTTCAACTGTTCGATTCCATGAATATGTGTTGTTAGCGCAAGTGTGGGCATTGAGAGGATTTAGCAGCTGTACTTCCCCCGTAACGCCCACATTTTCATCTGTTGTTCCCCATTGCGTGTGTTCTGCCCCCTTTTTAGGAGTGTGCGCTGCCCTGTGTCGCCTTCACTGGCAGTCTCACGCACAGCCTTCGGGATGTCACAATGACGTGTGCACCACACGTGGATTCAGCGCAGATCTCAGGTAAGCCACAACAAATGGCTGCGTGCGCTGCTCTCGCACGCGTGTGCTGCGATTTTCAGGCTTGCACCCCCGTTTTCAACGCACATTAATTCCAAGAATTAATATGATTGTGTCAACCTATTTTTATTGTTTACATCCTAGTTTAAATATTTGGAGTTGATGAGATAAACTACATGGCATTCCTCTTCTCTCAAATGGTCTAGTTGCAATCGATCTGTCATGTTGATAAATTAATATAGAAAAAAGAAGAATGGTCTTGGGTAGGAATTTTGAGAGTGAAGTGAATGTTGCTTTATCTCCTCCAGTGTGTGAATATGTAATGCTTGTTGTATTTTTTCGAGAGTAAGAAGTGTTATGCAATAATTTGAAACTGAATGCTAACCTCATTTGCACATGTTGCATTGTTTTGCACTTTTGTGAACGTTTATTGATGTATAAGTGTTATATCTTAGCCTTGTTCTGTTATGTATAAATGTATAACAGTATGTGTAGATGTAGGTCAACAGTCATTCCATCAACATGTATTCCCTTGACTTCATGTATCTTTCAAAGTTGTTTGTTTACATTAATTTCCCCAGCTTCTGCTCAGGCAGACACATTGTGATGTAATGGAATGTTACATGTGTATATATGTTGGTCCTCTGTGAAGCTCTGGGAGTTACAGCTGAGCAGTGCAGAGGGGCATTTATAAGGACTCACTTAATAAATACAGTTGGGGAAGAATCTTGTGGAATTACCTTTTCTTCTTTTTTTCAATTTGGCGATGCACTGGAGATTGCTCCTCTCCCTGCATATTGTTTCCGGTTGGATAGGAGCTGCTTTCTACTGGACGGATAGCCGCAGTAGCACCTTCAATGTCCCTGTCCACCTTAATTTTTCCACTTTATTGGTAACCAGCTTCCTCATTAATTGCCTTGCGGTGAACCAGTGGCCAAATTGTCTGGTCTCCTGCAGATTTGTCCTGTTCCTGGAGTGGCAGTGTCCTTCACACATTGTCTGCACCAGTGGAGAGGCAGCTGTGGTGTCATGTGCCTCTTTTGGGTAACATAATCATATTAATCCTCACTTGGTAGGAGGGACTATCACCATGGTGTGGGGCGAACCCCTGAATGAAATAACGCTTCTGTGAGGCAACCTTTGTCTCGTAGGGATTCACCAAATATTAGTGGGAAAGAAGAGTACCTTTTGAACACAATCATTCCTACATTTTTGTTGCTATTTAAATATTATCATGACAATAACATCAGACAAGAGTCTTGCTATACTGAAGACTATTGTTAAGAGCATTATCACGGGAGTGCTGCGTACCTGTTTGTCTTGCAGAAGATCTTGGATTGGAAGCCAGACTGTCTGTATTTCACCGAGGTAAGTGTGACGCGAGAAATCAGCCCAAGCCTCAACCCAAGATTTAACCAGGGTGGAGGGTGAACTGACTCCCAACGTCACGGTGAGCTCACCCCTGATTTTTGTGACGTCAGGACAGTGCAACCACTGGCAGGGGGAGCGTGAAGATGTCAGTCCTTCAGTAGCTGTAGTAGTTCCGAGGCAAATCCAACTGAGAAGGGAAGCAAGCAAATCCGGCAGAGTTGGTAGCTGAAGGGAAGGTTCCACAAGGAAATCCAGCAGTCTGGGGAGGAGTGGGAGGCAGGACCCAGAAGGCAGGCAGGAGAATTGGAACACGAACAGAGGGCAAGGAGGAACCAGAGAAGGCAGGGAGGTAGGGAACCAAGAGCAGGCAGGACTGAAGACCACCCCGGGAACAGAACAGGAACCAGACAGGGAACCAAGGGGAAACAAGAAACCAAGGGACCCAGAGAAGGACCAAGAGCAGGGAAGGCAACGGGCAGAAAACAGGAAGCAACAAGGGAGCGGGAACACGATCAGAAACTAACCGCGTTGAGATGCAATCAGCTGCTGCTCATCGCTCCTCTTATAGCGCCGCCAGCACCAGAGAGGCCTGGAACGCAAACCGCCTCGTTCCCAAGCGCTGGCGGGCCCAAAACGAGGCCTGAGAAGCAAGCTCTAGTAACTCCGAGTGCCCAATCCAACGTGCATGCACGGAAGCGTGGACATGGTCACCCGCGCATGTGCAGAGGAGCCTGATTCCGAACAGTGGAACCCCAAGAGCGTAAGCGCGAGTAGACCCGCCAAGATGGTGTTGGTCGAAAGGAAGAGGAAAACCCAGGTCTCCGGGCAAGTGGCGTGACACTATGACCCCTCCCAGAAAGACCTGGAGCCCCAGGCTTCCAAGGGAACAGACGGTAGAACTCGCGAACAGACTGGGAGCGTGCACATTATTGAATGGTTCCCAAGTGCGATCGCAAGCTGGATACCCTTTCCAATCCACCAAAAAGTGAAGCACTCCCCGACGTATGCGCGAGTCACAAATCTCCTGGACCTCAAATTCAGGAACCCCTCGTACCTGGACGGAGGCCGGGCGAGGACAGGCACGCCCGAAATTGTCAACCACATAGGGCTTCAAAAGGGAAACATGAAAAACAGGGTGGACCTGCCAAGAAGGGGGTAGCTGAAGGCGGAAGGCCACAGGGGACAGACACTGAATGACTTTAAATGGACCAAAATAATGAGGAGCCAGTTTGACAGGTAAGTTATGGACTGGCAGGTTCTTGGAGGATAACCAGACCCGATCTCCCACCCGAAAGCCAGGTTCCAAAGTCTGGTATTTCAGTGGGTCTCAACAGGCTCAAAGGTCGTCTCCTGGGAGCCTTGACTCGAGCGCAGACCGGACGGCTGTCCACATAAACCTTGACATCTCTAGCCCACCAAAACTGTCTGGACACCAGGTCCCCAGTGGCTCGAACGGCATTATGACCACCGACGTGCGAGTCATGGAAACCATGTAGTATGTTCTTGCGGAGAGTATCCCCGGGAATGTAAAGCCTCTTCTGAAAGAAAAGCAGTCCGTCTTGTTCCGTGACAAATGCTCGTCTGAGAAGAGCCATTCTTTCAGGGTCAGCCCCAGTCTCCCTTTAAATGTTCTGAAGATGGGAAGACAGTGTCAACAAAAAATGATCAGGTGAGATCAAAGGTGAGTCTTGATTGAGATTCCACTCCTCCTTTTCCAAAGAGCGAGACAAAGCATCGGCTTTCAGATTACAAGTACAAGGTATGTATGTTATGTTGAATACATAAGGAGAGAAGAAGAAGGCCCACCGGGCCTGACGTGGTGTCCGACATTGCAAAGAGCATAAGTACTGCAGATTACGATGGTCGGTTCGTACTTCCACCGGAAAGCAGCCTCCAAGCAAATGGTGTCTGCACTCCTCAAAAGCTGTCTTAATGGCCAACAACTCCCTTTCAATTACTGCGTAATTCCTTTCACTGGGAGTCAATTTGCAGGAGTAGTAGGCCACAGGATGTTCAACAGAGGTGTCCCGATCCTTTTGCAAAAGAACGGCCCCCACAGCAAAATCTGAAGCATCTGCCTGCACAATATAAGGTAGCTCGTCCTGAGGATATCGTAGAATGGGGGCTGTACAAAAGGCAGTTTTCAACGAGGAAAAAGCTACAGCGGCGTGTGAATCCCACAAATATGGTACCTTATTGCTGGTTAATCTAGTAAGAGGAGCCGTGACATGGGAAAAATGTGGGATAAAACGCTGATAAAAGTTAGCGAACCCCAAAAATCACTGAAGTGACTTGACATCATGAGGCGGCTTCCACTCCTGGATCGCTTGGACCTTTTTGGTATCCATCTGAACGCCCGTGTTACTGATCACGTAACCCAAGAATTCCATATTGTCTTGGTGGAATGAACACTTCTCCAACTTGGCGAACAGCCGGTTCTGTGACAAGCGATGGAGAACCTCCCTGATGTGTCTGATATGTTCATCCAACGAGCAAGAAAAGATCAATATATCGTCCAGATAAACCCAGACAGAAATGCCTATCAGGTCGCCAAAGATGTTATCCATTAGACGCTGAAAGACAGCTGGGGCGTTGCACAGGCCAAAGGGCATAACCCTATACTCATAATGCCCGAAAGGTGTCTTGAATGCCATCTTCCATTCATCACCGTTTTTAATCCGGACCAGATGATAGGCTCCCCGCAGATCTAATTTGGTAAAAATCCGGGTAGAATGTAGTGTTTCCAGAATACTACGGATCAAAGGTAATGGATAGCGATCCTTCACAGTAATGTCATTCAGCTGTCTATAATCAATACAAGGACGTAGTGATCCTTCCTTCTTCTTGACAAAAAACAACGGAAACCCTGCGGGTGATTTGGAAGGAACTATGTATCCTTTTTTCATGCAATCGGCCAAGTAATCTTGCAAAACTTGTCTTTCAGTCTGAGTTAAAGCGTACACTTTACCATGGGGAATGTCAGTACCAGGAATCAGGTCTATGGCACAATCAAAAGACCGATGTGGTGGCAAAGGAATGTCAACCAGCTCAGAAAATACGTGTTCAAAATCAACGTATACCTGTGGAATCTGAGACACAGAATTTAAACCAGACATATTGCCATTGGATTCCAGAGAGGTGGTTATATTGGAGTCTTGAGACAAGACAGGTAAATTGCAATGCTGAAGACAGAAGGCTGAAGTAAAAGTCAAGGTACGGGTTTCCCAATTGATCACTGGATTATGACGTTGAAGCCAAGACAATCCCAAGACCACTTTGTACGTGGGAGATTTAATCACGTCCAGAGCTATACGTACCTTGTGTTCAGCGACCTGGAGAGATAGTTCCATTGTGTGTAAACGGATGGGTCCAGAGGACAAGGGTATTCCGTTGATTACTCCTACCGATAAAGCAGTCCCTCTGGAGAAAAGCAGTATCTTATTTGTGGTAGCAAACACCTCATGGATATAGTTCCCTGAGGCTCCACAATCCAACAACCCATGGACCTCCAGAGATCGGTCCAGCCATTATAAGTGGATCCTCACGGTCATCAAGATGGCTGGTTGCATAGGCTGGAGTACAGAACAGGAGTGGGAAAGGACTGAAAGTGGAGTTTGACCTGTCGTTGCCCTTCCATTGAACAACAGGTCCTCTAGTCTCCCGCCTTCTTTTGAGGACGAAGAGGGCATGTACCCAAATAATGACCGGCAGCCCCACAGTACAGGCATTAACGCAGGTTTCTTCTGCGTTTCCTTTCTTCCTCGGACAAAGGACTTCTCATGGCCCCCAGCTGTATAGGTTCGGGTCCAGGATCCGAGGAACCAAACGTACCAGCAGGCACACTAGACGTTCTGGGATTTGATCTCTCAAACCGACGTCTCTCAGCCTTCCGTTCACCCAATCTTTGGGCAATTCGAAGTACTTGCTCAATGAGACATTGGAAGGTATCCGGCTCCGGAATGTGTAGAAGCTCGTCTTTGTACTCTTCCCTCAGACCCCGGGGAAACAAGACTTCTATTTACGTCCATTTGTCAAGAAAATGAAAAGTTATGTACAGGACACCAGGGACGCCATTGTGAAAATAGAGGGAATGTCTTTTGATCCAACTAGAGATATTTTGATGTGTTTGGATATTCAATCCCTTTACACCAATATTCCCCAAAGAGCCACCCTGGAAGTGGTGGAAGAAACGCTGTTACAACGAGAAGATAACCATCCAGTGAGCAATGCATTTATTGTGTGGTGTGCGGAAATAGCCCTGACCAATAACTTTTTTCAATTTTTAGGGCAATTTTATGTACAGGTGGAAGGAACGGCCATGGATGCAGCCATGGCCCCCAATCTAGCCAACCTATATGTTGATATGGTGGAACAAACAGTGATCTATTCCAAGGTGAATCCTTTTAAACCATCTATAACACAATGGCTAACATACATCAAGATGTTTTTGTGGTGTGGCATGGGTCAATGGAAGAAGCAAACAATTTTCTAGTGTGGCTGAACAACCAAAATATGGTACCTGAATTTTACAGCATCTATGAGTGTTAGTGAAGGGAACTACTTAGATTTGACTATTTACCATAAAGACAACCAACTGCTTGTTAAACCATTTGTGAAAACTACTGACAAAAATGTTTTACTTCACTATGGGAATCATCATGCCAAGCATGTACGCGATAATTTACCATTTGGGCAATTTTTGAGTTTGAAACGCAATAGCAGTACAAAGTCAGACTATGAAGAAGGTGCCAATATATTGATTGAAAAACTAACAAATAGAGGGTATCCAGCCAAAATTGTGAAACAATCTGCCAAGTGAGCTTTCAATAACCATTGCGAGGCTCTGTTTGAAAAAATAAACAAAGAGAAACAGGATAGCCCTTTGGTGTTTGTAAACACTTTTAGCAATGTTTCCTATAAAGTAAAGAACATTGTTCGTAGAAATTGGAAGAAAATCATGACCACCCCACAGCCGTTAGTGGCTTTCAAAAAAAGCACAAATATTCGGAATTTAGTCATGAAAAACGACATTCAGAAAACAGGCAGCTTTGGGACAAGATAAAGTACTCTCTGGGGTTTACCGAGGGTAGTAGGACACCATCCTTGTGGCAATTGTGTCATGTGTCCCCAAACATGTATAATGACTTCCGTCGATTTGGACTTAAAATCAGAGTGGACAATGAAAGAACATATTAATTGTCAAACAGATAATGTAATTTACATGATTAGATGTCCCTGTGCATTATTATACATAGGGAAGACCAACAGGAAATGCAAGACACGCATGATTGAACATAAGAGCTGCCTAAAAAAATCACACTGACAAAGCCCTTTAGTCAAACATTTTGACGAGAAGGGCCATTCCTTTATTGAATTTGAGTGGTGCATCTTGAAGAAGATCAGAGGGAAGAATCAGGAAGAAATCAATAGGAAATAAATTAATTTTGAACAAACACTGTGACAGGGCTGAATGAGAATATTGAGTGGCATAATGTTAAATGAAAATGAAAATGTATCCACACAATCACCGGGTTAACTACTGACATGGTGCAGAGTCTTGCACTTCCTATGGTCATTCCCATTGTGGACGTTACGATGGACTCTGCAAGGGCAACATTTATTTAAGTGCTGTGCCGATCCTATGTTAAATAGTATGATCCAATGTGTGGGTCATTTTTAGGTCTGTTTTTCATGACCATACTCATAGGAACCTAGATGAGGACAGATTGGAGATTTGGGACATAAGGAAACGTCATCACGTTACGTTGGACGTGATTACGTCACTAACTCGTGACGAGATGAACATCCTGCAGGTATTTAAGGGCTACTCACTCGGGTTTGGCAGGAGCACAGATTCACGGACTGGAGTAATTATATGGGAACGTTGTCCCGTTAATAGAGGTAAGCGAAGGATTGGCGGTAGATTGAGTACAGTTGACATTTCTTGTACTCTTACAGCTAGTAGTAGTGACTCCTTAGATAAACAATGATGGGTCTGTTTAGTATTATAGGCCTGACATTTAGTTTTTTTTTTCTTACAGACCTGACATTGTAATCCAATTGACCTACTAAATGGTTGATGACCCTTTTACAGTACACGTGACTGGAAGAATGGGTGTCCTAGGTCCTGCTTAATTCATGCAGCTTGACCTATATTGAGGTTAGGGTACCTAGGTATATTTGCTAATATCTAGGTGTTTGCAGAATTGTAAAGAAACTGATGAAGCCTTATGTACTTTACATTAGGTGAGGAAAAGATCTAGCAATCCACACCTTTTGATTGGGGTACAGTGTTGGCCGTTTTGTAAAAAGAATTTTAAGAAGAACTTGATAACCTCCTCTGAAAGTGAGATAATCCATCCTGTAGACAGAGGTGAGAACTACAGCCCTATACCTATTTCCCTTTGGGTGAAGAGGGATATGTGTTTTTCATTAGGTATTTTTGGACATGACAAAAAAACTGTGAATACACGATTTAAGGATTGATTGTAGATATAGGGGAACTCTCTATACCGCTTTAAAGGTGACTAACAAGAATTATAACTGTTAATGAACTTGAATACATTCAGTGTTACAAGTTTCTTTCTGCACATGTATATTAAGAAAAGTATATATTGTTGCACCCTATAGGTGATTAGGGTTGGCTAGGTTGAGTACAAAAAACAAAAATGCCCATGTAGTAATGTGTTGTTGTTTGTATGTACTCCCATTTATATGAAACAGGATTATAGAGAATATAAAAGCCTACAGAAAGCACATTTCATACTTCTGCCCCTGAAGAATGTCCAGTTATTAACAATTTTTATTTTTATTTATTTAATGTGTTGCAGTTTAGCTAATAAACTTTACACATGAGTAACAACATAGTGCATTTATAAAATTAAGATTACACAACTAAAATTTAACATTCTTAGTAAAATATCTATAGATAAATAAATAGATGATGAATAATTAAGTCTATCTATCTATCTAGACTAGACACAATCAATCATACTAATACCTCATACTTAGTTCTAACAAATACCTAAAACCCAATAACCTAAAGGATCTATAAAACAACCAGAATCATCCTACAACAGCCCTATGGGAATTACATCAGAGTTTCACCATAATTGACAATATTAACAATGTACCGGGGAATGGTTAACAAATTAAAATACATGCTTACGGGATACAGCATAGGCAAATAATTCTAACCCAGGCACAGTAGAGCATAAAAGGACCGGGAGCAGCCAAGAACGCCTTGGATCAGGACCTAAAGTTGGCAGTTAGAATTCATATTCACAGAAATCACAATATACAGATGCATCTGGCCTAAACACCATCGTGCATGATAGAATCAAACACACCCATAGTCGCCCTACATCAGACCCTGCAAGAAGCACAATGGTTATTAACAATACCAAGGACAGAAACTTATATAAATTGGGCTATTGTGTATGCAGTAGAAAACAAGAGAAATTAAGTTGCTATTGCAGATTATATCAAGCATATGTGTACTTGATTCTGTGTGGTGGAAAAACTACTTTTTTAACATTGTATACTTTTATGTGGTGTATATGTTTTTTAATGTTGTTGATAATTGTGCTATGAATAAGTAAATGAATTAAAATGTGTTTTAGTGAATAGGTTGTAATTGGTATTAATCATTGGTACACACAGCTCACATTGGTTTAGTGGCTGTCAGTAAGGTTCTAAATGTTTGAGGGTAACATGTGGTTTTAGTGATGATGTAAGTGTCCCTTCTTTTGGGTAACATAATAAGTCATGTGCCCTGAATCACTTTCTTTGCCACTACTTTGTCCCCTGGAGGTGAGCGACATACTTATCTGAGGATCTGTCCTTGTTGGGGCGGTATTGTTGCTCTGGCAGAGTTCTAAGTGCACATGTTCAGCAGCACTAGTTAAACCATCAGTGGCAGAGCTCTGGTGTTGCTTTGGGTTGGTGCCAAGTCCAGCAGCGGCTGTGCTGCAATACTGCCCTAAAGCAGCAGGATGGCTCTCTGCTGAGATCCACCCCTCCAGAGTGTGCACTTTCCTTCCGTTTGATGGATTCCAATGCGCACCATGATGAAAAGAACCAGCAGCGTGCTGACGGCCAACAAACCGTTACTTCATGTACACGCAGCAGTGTGAATGCTTTTTCAATATCGATCCATGGGCCAGGTCAGTGCCAGTGATACGCATTGGAAGATTGTGAGCAGGTCTTATAAAGGAGTTCAAGTAATGACAGTGCCTGCCTGAGGAGAAAAGGCCCTCTAAAGGAGTTCTAGCAGCACTGCACTGTGTAATAATGTGGGTACACACTGGATGTGAGAAGAACCTTTATTAGTAACCAGCCTGAGCCCAGCAGTACTCAGCCTGTGGCTCACCTCTCAGGTCCCAGCAACTAACTGTTGCTCATGGAACATACAACCCCAACAGAAGTAAACAAGAGGTAAGAAGCCAGTGTGGAATTCCACACGTAGAATTCCACACTGAGCAAACACTAATTACAACACATCTCCCCCCCTTACTCAACAATAGACACCTCTGACACCACACACACTCACACACACGCACACACACCCACACACCGCTCACACTGGCCACACAGAACCCAACTAGGACAAGGGAAGGAACGGAAGATAAGAGCATTAAATGATGAAAGCTTAAAAGGAACTATAGACACAGCAACACTCCTGACACCTACAGCAACAAAGCTATTGATGTAAGGTTCCCAACACAAAATCCTTGTAACTAGAAGGAAACTTCCTCTCTCTAACAGGAAAATGAGTTCTCCCAGCAGAGTCTGCCGTAACAGTGGGGGGCAAATCCACAACGCCTTCAACCACTACCTTGCTGGCGACATCAGGAACAGTAACAGAAACAGATGGAAGGCACCTCATCACCCTGAACATCCACCAACACTCCATGTCCGTGGGCCGCAACACAGCTTGAGTACCAGTGGCTACACCAACAGAAGACTCACTGGTGGAACATTCAAACCCCACCCCAACATCACCACCACTGCACCTGGGCTCCCCTGATGCATCCATACCTTAGGGCACTTTGTTATTTTCCAACACCACAACACGCCTGAGATTCCATCTAGAGCCATCGTCAAGCTTCACATAACCACGACCACACCTGATGACCAAACGTGGGTGCATATACTTGCTGTGACCTTTGGCCACAAACCTAGGATTTCTAATCTGCACCCAATCACCCACTTTGACTGGCAATGTCTTCTTGCGAGCAAGTTCCTCTTGCAAAAACCACCCTTGCTTGCGGCGCACACTATCCAACACACCCTGCATATCGACCTGTGATTGAACACCACCACCCAGCGCAGGAACTCTTAACTTGGAACCGGGTTTCCTTCCCCGCATCAACTCAAAAGGAGAATGGCCTGTAGCAATAGAAGGAGTCAGCCTGTAAGCTATGAGCGACTCAGACACTACACTTGCCCATGGAAGACCATGGGTAAGAGCCAACTGAATGGCACCCTTCACAAAACGATTAATGCGTTCTGCACGACCGTTAGCTTGGGGATTATACAATGTGACCTTATGATGGCGTATGCCATGATCATCAAGAAATGTGCGCATGAAGTCTGACACAAACTGAGCTCCATTATCAGTCACTATACCCGCAGGCACATCTTCCCTGTCGAACATGGTAGACAGGAACTCCACAACCTTTTCAGAGGTCACAGTAGACAAAGCAGTGGCCTCCACCCATCTAGACGTATAATCCACCATCACTAATATAAATCTCAAACCTCCCCCTAGCGAGCCAATGGGCCCCAGTATGTCAAGAGCCACCTTGGACCACACCTCGTGGGACACCTCAACTGGATAAACTGGTTGGGGAGTGGGAACTTTGCTTTTGTCACTAACCGAACAAGCCACGCAATCCTTCACCACCTCCTCCACATCGGCATCCATCCTGGGCCACCAATAGTTCTCCCTCAGCCTCCTCTTAGTCATGGGCCTGCCCAAATGCCCCTCATGAGCCAACTCTGCAAGCTTCCCTTTAAGAGAATCAGGGGTAACAAATCTCAGACCTCTGGCCACACCCCACGGACCCTCAGACAATTCCTGCTAAACGTGACCATACAACTTGGCCAATTCCGCACTCCGCACCCCAAGATTGAGTGCCGTCCTGATCTCAATCAACGTGGAATCACGCGCACTTTCTTTGCTCCACAGAGATTCAGATACAGCAGGTACCACACTAGCCACCAAGGTACAATCATCACCTGCAATCTCTTGAATTTCTTCAGTACCACTGGAACTCGGAAAATGCGACAGACAATCTGCAACTGCATTTCTCGTGCCCGGGACATATTCAACCTTGAAATTAAACTCTGTCATGTCGGTCATCCATCTCATGATCCTTGAAGATGTATGAGATAGCCCTTTCGTTGTTAACACATGTACTAAAGGCTTATGGTCTGTGTGAAGAGTATACTCAATTCCCCACAGAAAAGTCCTAAAGTACTTTGAAGCCCACACCGCAGCAAGAGCTTCTCTCTCTATGACCGCATACTTGCTCTCTGCATCTCTGAGCACTCTAGATGCAAAAGCAATGGGCCGAAGTTCACCCTCAACTCTCTGTTCCAACACGGCGCCTATGCCATGTTCACTTGCGTCAACAGTTAAAAAGGTTTTCCTACACGGCGAAAAGGAACTCAAATCTCCCCCTTCAACCTAAGAAATTCACCTTGGCATTGATCAGACCATAAGAAATGAACACCTTTCGTAAGCAACAACCTCATATTAATGGTTTTATCAGGATAGGAAGGTACAAATCTACTGTAATACTCTGCGAGACCCATAAATGACCTTAACTGATCCTTGCCGGCTGGGGACGGTGCCTCACTCAACACCTTCACCAACTCACCCTTGGGATGAATACCCTTCACATCCAATGTGTGTCCCAGGTAGGTCACGCTGGGGACACCCACCTTACATTTGCACAGTTTGACCGTGAGACCGCTGGCCTTTAACACCCTCATGACTTCAAGAACCCTAGAATCATGCTCAACACGAGTCTTCCCGCACACCCGGATGTCATCTTGAAAGTATTGCACCGCTTGAATGCCAGTAAAAACTTTCTGCATTACCCTTTGAAACACCGCTGACGCGGAGGCTAAACCGAAAGGCATCCTACAAAATCGAAACGCACCAAAAGGGGTAACAAAGGATGTGAGGGGATGGGACTCAACATGTAGATCAATCTGATGATAGGCCGAGGAAAGATCAAAAGTGGAGAAACAGGATGCTCCACACACTAAGGAGAGCATCTCATTGATGTTGGGGAGAGGATGTCTGTCAACCCATATGCTGGAGTTAAGATCCCTGAGGTCTACGCACATCCTCATGCTCCCATCAGCCTTGCGTGCCAAAACCACCGGGGCCAACCATTCCAAACTCTCCACCTCCTCTATGACCCCTGACTCCTTGAGTTTGGCTAGCTCATCCTTCAAAGCATCAAAAGCCATAATGGGAACCCTCCTGACTTTATGAACCCTGGGAACAGAACCTCTCTTCAGGACAATCTTGTGTGTGAAACCTTTCAATTTGCCCAACTTGAAAGAGAAAATTGAGGGAAATCTAGTTTCAAGAATCTCCGCGGTAAGCTCTCCAACGCCCTCCGCTTTATCTTTGTTCTCACTCACACTCATTACGGACACTGCCTTCTCTGGTCTGATTTCTAATTCCAAGGAAGCTTGCTCGTCCCAACCTACAACAGGGTCACCCTTGTGAGCCACATATAGTTTTCCCTTGGTCATGCGGCCTTCAAACTCTATATTGGCCCACTCAAAGCCTAGAACTTTGATGGGTACGTGCCCATAGGCACATGGATTTATATCAGAGGGAGACAAATCGGACAACTTCTTCTGAAATCTGAATACATACAGTTCGGGGGATATCATAGTATACGGAGACCCCGTGTCCACCATCATCTCCAAAGGGGTACCATTGACTATGAGCGTTGTCCAAGCCCTCTTGTTGCAACTTCCAACACTCAACAATGATCCCTCAGACTCACCACCTCTTTCCTTATCCGAAAAACCCATATTTCCCACCACTATCACTTCCTCATCATCATCATTTGCGTCCACCATTCTCACTGTTTCTCTATTATTTGCAGCATTCCTGCACATACGCGCAAAATGTCCTTTTGTTTTGCATCTCCTATAGTCCACATTTGCTGCAGGACATTCTTTTGCACCTGCCACATGACCACGCCATCCACATCTTCTGCACAGATCCTTTGACGAGGATACTCCCTTGTGCTCCTTGTTTCTCCCCTTGGCGTCAATAGTTCTGCGAGGGGTCACTGCGTGCACAGCTTCTCCTTTGTCAGACATTTCCCTCACTGGATTCTTCAATAGCCCGAGAAATCTCGATGACCTTTTCCAGAGGAGGATCCTTTTCTATCCACAGTCTCTCCCTAACACGTACATCGCATGTCTGCATCATAACCTGATCACGAATGTACTCATCAATGATACCAGTGAACTTGCATGTCGCTATAAAAGTGCGTAGAGCCGTCACATAAGCATCAATACCTTCAGTGGAGCCTTGAGCACTTGAAAAGAAATGGTACCTCTCGAGTACAACATTGGCCCTCTTGCCAAAACGCGCCTCCAGCTTGCCCAAAGCCGTTTCATAAGCAAGTACCACTTCTTGTGCAGCATCACCACCGTCAGCACCTTCTGCGCGGGCAGCAAACACATTTGGGCCCGGAAGATGCCTGAAAACCCTGAGACCTTCTGTCCCTAGGCAATTAAGCAAAGCAGCCTCTTTTTCGTCATCTGTGAACTTTGCACCTCCCGCCGCCCTGAGATACACCTGAAGGTGTCCACCCACAGGTCCCATGCGATCGCTGGCTCGCCAGGACTGGGCAGAAATGCAGGAGGTGGTCGTGCATTATTATGCTGCATGGTAAAGTCAAGGAAATGCACTGTATGTGGTTGCCAACTTTGCAATTGTCACTGTGGGTCAATACTTGCACCAGTAATACCCCGTGATGTACCATTCCAAATTGCCCTATGCGTGGATTGTACTACTAGCAAGTTGCCCCTGCACTGTGGAGGCTTGATGCTGCTGAGAAAAAAAGCCACTGTGCACACCCAAAGCGTTAACTTCCTAAACGCGCCGGTGGGAACGCTCCTATGTTCTCAGCTGGGAGGGGATTGGTTGACTGGTGCTGTCAGCCACTGCCGGCTCATGCGAGGCTCCTCTCTTGGAGGCGGGTATGGCAATCGCAGGTGGACCGGTGTGTGTCGCTGCACTCCCCCCGAACCTCTCTGCTGAAGAAGCAACACGCGGGGAGCAGGGGGCCCTTCCCTCCTCACCTGGAGTCTCCGGTTCCGGGCGCTGGTGTGGAGGGCCCGCGCTCAACCCAGGCTGGGGAGCGCAGGCCTGCAGGCACGTCGGCTAGTGATGCCGGCGTGCTGGGAGAACTCTGGAGCCTGGGAGGGGACAAGGTCCTGGACTACGCGTCACAGCTGACGTTCACTGGCTGCAGCATGACCGAGGGCTGGATGACGCCCGTCTTGCTAATGGCCCCGTCACTCGGTGCTCAATGCGGACGGTGTTGTTAGCGGAGCGCCCCTCTTCACAGGCGCTCCGTCAGACAGGAGACAGGACGGTGGCTCCTCGAACCAGCGGGCCGCTACAGGAGGATAACAGGCAACTGATGGGCATCCGGAATGGCAGCGTGGGTTAACAGGCTGGTTACTCTTGTTGCCAGTGTAATAATGGGGGTACACACTGGATGTGAGAAGAACCTTTATTAGTAACCAGCCTGAGCCCAGCAGTACTCAGCCTGTGAATCACCTCTCAGGTCCCAGTGACTAACTGTTGCTCATGAAACATAGAACCCCAACAGAAGTAAACAAGAGGTAAGAAGCCAGTGTGGAATTCCACAAGTAGAATTCCACACTGAGCCAACCCTAATTACAACACACTGCACGAACAAGGATCAATTTTTCTAAATTGGTAGCATAACACATAGCTGTTGATCATTCTTGTTACATTACTGAGCTCTATGTTTCTGTGCTAGTGTGCACATTTTGCATAGCCAAGTGTGGTTTAGAGGCACTGTTATATTTTTTTTCTCTTCAAATGGAATGAAGTACTACTCTTGTTCTCTACTCATATTTCACATATAGTTCAATTGTTTAGCTCCTGGGAGCAATTGCAAATGTCATTTTTGTGTATCCTCAGCAATTTGAAAGTACGGTTGATTTCCACACACTTATGGGCTTGACATATTTACTACTACTCACTCATTTACAGTGTTTTGCATAATTGTTGTGCTCCTCACATCTGTACACTGACCAAGTGTGTGCCATTAACTGTCCGCCTGTGTTTAACTGTGACACCATGAGCGCCCTTCCTATCCAGTTTCTCCCCAGCCCAGGTGAACCAGTCACAAAATGAAAGCTCTAGAAGGAGGATTTTCTGGACTACATTATGGCTGTGCATGGGCCTAACTTTAGCATTGAGAGGCATAGGGCTTTACTTATGCACAGTCTCGTTTTCGAGGGTAGACACATACTTAAGAGTTTACCCGATTTAGTTCTGCCGGGTGCCGGTGGTGGGGAGTCAGTGGAAGCTCCAAATGTGTTTGAGAAAATTATCAAGAAACTAGATAAACATTATGAGAAGAGAGTGAGCATTGATCTGAAATGGTATTACTTTAGCACCAGAGAGAATTTGGAGGCCGAAAGTGTAGAGGCATTCATCACAGCACTCCGAGAACTCTCCAACAAGTGCAATTATGGTCTGACATATAATGAGCGGTTTAGAGATTAGTGCGGGAGAATAAAATAAGAGAAGAAATTTGGACTATAAGAGATCCATCCTTAGACGAGGCACTTGATATTGCTAAAAGGATGAAGCATACAACAGCATGTGTTAAGGAATTAGAATTGAAAATTACCAATACCCATATCTCCAGCACTGTAAATGCACTTAACATTTCTTGCAATGTCATAGGTTGGAAATTACATGCACCTAAAAAGAGGTCTTGTAGATGTTAAGCATGATGAACCTACCGCGGTAACACCAAAAGTGCCTGGCAGTAGGAAATGTTTCAGGTGTGGCAGTTTGGCCCATCTTGCTTATTCAGTGAAGTGTCCAGCATGGAAGTGGTGTGTTTGGAGTGCAGTAAGAAGGGACATGGTGCACAATATTGCAGATGATTAGCCAAAGGGATGGTCAAAGAGCTGTCTATCAAACAGAGTGATGGCAGTGGTGAAGATGATATGGATGAAGAGAATGATGCTTGTGTTACTTGGTCAGTGAGTACAGTAGGAACCAACATTAGAAATGGTGAGAAACCACATACTGGCATATTAGTGAATGGCATGAAGGTGAATGTGCTTGTGGACTCTGGTTCAGACTTCACAATTAGAGACCACAGTCTGTGAAAGATAAGTTTTATGACTGAGAAACTATGCAAACCTAAGGTAAGAGCAAGTGCTTATGGAGGGGCATGGGTACCGTTAATTGGGTGTTTAAAGCAGAGATCAATGTCTCAGCAGTAGAACCATAGCAGATGTGTATGTGTCAGGAAAGGGGGATAGCCTCCTGGGGTGGTATGAACAATATGCCCTGGGGATTATTATCAATCCCAAAGTTCCAGGTCACACTGTCACAGTTGCTAGGAAGATACGTAAACCAGAAGGTACATTTGAGAATGTGTTCAGAAGTGACAATGGATGTCTTAATGGATTTTCCCACAAGATTGTTCTAAAACAAGCTGCTGTTTCAGTAGCATCGAATGTTTGCTGTATACCAGTAGCAATAAGGGATGAAGTCTTCAAAGAAATTAAGAAACTGTTATCACAGGACATAATTGAAGAACTGGAAGCCTCTGAGCGGGTTTCCCCTGTTGTAGTGGTTTGCAAGGCCAATGGAGTCAAATGATGAGTAGATATGAGGGCCCTGAACAAATGCGTTGTGTTGGATACATTTCCCCGTAACGTTGGGGAGATGGTAGGTATAATGGCTGGAGCCAGATATTTCGGCATTCTAGACCTTGCATCAGCTTACCACCAGATTGTTTTACATCCCGTGTCAAGAAATGTAACCCCATTTATTACTCAGGAAGGGAAATTCAGGCATAAGAGAATGCCCTTTAGGCTGGTCTCAGCTGATGCATTCTTTCAGCGTATGATGTACAAGCTTTTGGGTCACATTAAAGGTGTATGGTTATTCCACGATCACATACTTATTAAAGGGAATTTAGAAATATAACATGATCATAGACTTGTAGAAGTATTGAACATTTTGAGTGGAATGGGTCTAACACTACAGATGAGTTAATGCAGTTTTCGTGCGACAGAAATTGAGTACTTAGGATAAGCTTAATGCACAGGAAGTGCTACCAAAGGAACATTTAGTGAATGCCATTGTGGGAGTAATGTCCCCCAAAGACAGGCAAGGAGCACTTTCATTTCTGGGCTAAGTAGAATATTACACTAAGTTTATAGAGGGTTTTGCAGACATGTGTAAGTATATCAGGAAGCTATGCAATAAGTATGTTTATTATTTTTGGTCAAAGGCATGTCAGGAGGAATTTGTATTGATCAAGGAACTCATTGTCAACGCACCCGTGTTAAGCAACTTTGATACTTCCTGTGAAATATTTTTAAGAAAAGATGTGAGTAATACTGGCTTTGGTGCAGTGTTACTACAGAAGCAGAATGGGATTGAGAGGACCATAGCTTTTGCCTCCAGATCTTTAAAAGGTGCAGAGGAGAAGCAGTATGTGATAGAAAAAGAAGCTTTATGTATACTCTGGTCCATAAACAAATGTAAGGCATTTCTTTGGGGAAGGAATTCTTACGATCTTAACAGATAACAAAGCCCTTGTGAGTAGTATTAAATCTAAAGGATTAGATTGGATGTCATGCAGAATTATGAGGTGGGTCACCGCCCTACAAGGACATCAGTTTGTTGTGCAACACATCAATGGTAAGGAGAATATTGTTGCAGAGTTACTCTCCAAGAATGTCATTATTTGCAAAGGAAGTGAAGGACAATGTAAGACTGAGGTTGATGGAGAACCTTTCTGGACATTTGACGTTTCCATTGATGAGAGTGGAAAGACGCTGAGGCTAGGGATTGTCTGTTAAACAAAGTGAACATGTTTTTTCTCAATGACTGGGTTGGTTGGAATCATGAGGATGGCTTAGGAGCATTTCATAGAGTCAGGGACAAAGACAAACTCATTGCGGAGGGAAGCCATCTCTTAAGGTGTGGCCGCATTGTTTCTCTGCAAGAGGTTAGGAGAACATTAGTTTATCTAGGACATGAGGGTCACCTTGGTATGTCTAAAATAAAAGGACAGTTACTTTCTGACTATTGGTGGCCTAATTTAGACAGTGATGTAGAGACAATTATAAGTGAATGTTCAGTGTGTAATATGTCTGATAAAGTGCAGACGTGTAATTTAATTTAATTTGTATTTTGTACAGCGTGTAATGTAATGTACAGCCATTAAAGCTTATAGAGCTTCCTCTAATGCCTTGGGAGTTTGTGGCAATAGACATTTTAGGACCGATTACTGGAATTCAAGGTGTGAGAAAATATATTATTGTCCTAATGGATATGTATTCTAAGTGGGTTGAAATAGACATTGTCAGAGAAGCTGACTCAAGGGCAGTTGTGTCATTTTTGGATTGTGTGTTTCATCAAGAAGGATTTCCAAGGAAACTACTTACTGATAATGGAGTGCAATTCACTTCTTGCATCATGACATTCTTTTTGGTGGGTATAGGTGTTAACCACTACAGATCAACATTGTTCCATCCCGAAACCAATTGCTCGATCGAGAGGTTCTGTGGACCCATCATGCAAGGTGTACGGATGGCTGAAAAAGAGGGAAAAATATGGGAGGAGGAAGTAGAGAAAAGAGTGTTTGCTTACAGATTATTTCCAAATTCCACACCTGGGTTTACACCATTTGAAGTTCACAGAAGGAGGAAACCCTCCTCTGCAGCATGTCCAGCGTGGCTAGGCAGATCACAATTCATAGAATGGGATAAAAGGTGCTGAGAGAAAGGTGAATTATAAATGTGTGTGTATGAAAGAAAGATATGATGTCCAAAAGAAAGTTCAACTCACCCAATTGTCTGAGGGTGACAGAGTGTGGATATGTGGGGCAGGCATCATTGCCAAGAAAGAAAGCACATTTGAAGGTCCTGTGGTCAAAACAATTGAAATTGGTAATGTTGTATTATTGAAAGATGGCAGAAAATGTAACAAAACAGGATTGCGAAAAAGTAATGCATCCTTTTTATTTTTAGGAGAAAGGGGAGGTGTGTTATTTCTTAGTATTGTCTGTGATTAAATTTAACTTTATGTATGAATGTATAATAGTATATGTAGATGTTAGGTCAACAGTCATTCCATCAACATGTTTTCCCTTGACTTCATGTGTCTTTCAAAGTTGTTTATTTACATTAATTTCCCAGCTCCTGCTCAGGCAGGCACATTGTGATGTAATAGAATGTTACATGTGTATATATGTTGGTCCTCTGTGAAGCTCAGGGAGTTATAGCCTAACAGTGGTGAGGGGCATTTATAAGGACTCACTTAATAAATACAGTTGGAGCAGAACCTTGTGGACTTACCTTTCTTCTTACTTCATAATACGACTATGTATGCTGATGATTTAATCTTGTTATGTAATATGCAATAATAATCTTTTTTTAGACATTTAGGCTTAGGTGTGATACAGTTATAAGTTGTCTGCATTTCTCCTTGTGTCCCTAATTCAGAGGTGAAAGAGGGAGGGGTAGTGAGGTAAAATAGGGACACAGAGTAAGTGTTTACCAGTTTATTCTGGACCCCTCGAGGAGGCAGGACACCGCTGGGCAATCAATTTACAACCAACTCCCCGTGTGGAATGTTGACCCATAAACATGGAACAACATTCCACACAACATGCAAGCAATGAAACATTGGAACAAGTGAATTTGCAATGAAAAAACTGTTAACTATTCAAAATGAACTCAGCCATAAATGCATATTGGTACAGCAAATAAACATGATTTACACAGTACAAACAGATACTCATTCCATGTGGCACCCCTAAACTATGATGCACGTTAACGCACATAGTCTCTGAGTCTAATAGGAGGTCGGCAACCTCTCACAGGCCGCCCCACCTCTACAACACCTTTTCTCGACATACTGCAACCCGGAGGTCCACTTATACCCACTTCATCCACGTCAGCACCCAAGGTCTGATTCTCTGTGACACACTCTGGAACACAAACATTCCTTTCTCTGGGTACAAAGTCCAACATATCACTTCCTTCACCATCCAACCCATCTCTGCCCCCCAATGATGCGGTATTGGTTCTGGATTCATCAAGCACCACCACCCGTCTCTTACTCCATACTGAACCGTCCTCCAACCGCACATAGCCTTTACCACTCTTGACAACTTTCTTAGCAGGAAAGAATGCGCTACCACTTTTTGGACGAATCTAGGATTCTTCACATAGACCAAATCTCCCTCCTTGACTTGCAACTCCTTCCAATTCCTCTGGGACAATATTACAGCTTCTTGGCGTGCCAGAAGTTTCCGCTGAACATTGTCCAGGTTCAACTCACATGGGCCACCACCACCCAACGCCATGGATCTCAAGGTTGTACCTGGTTTTCTCCCTCTCATTAACTCGAAGGGTGTCCTACCCGTGCTAAAAAAAAGGGGTCCTGCGATAAGCCGACAAATATTCTGACACCACCTCCTGCCACTCGAGCCCATTCCTCAAAGCCAACTGAATAGCATTCTTAACCATGCCATTAACTCTTTCCACCAAGCCATTGGCACTTGGATTATACAAAGCAGTGCAACTGTGTTCTATGCCATACTGCACCAAAAATTCCCTCATGAGTTTGGAGGTAAACTGAACACTATTGTCCGTGACCAGACTGGTGGGAATCCCTTCCCTATCAAAAACCTTCTTTAGGAAAGCTATGACACACTCCGTTGTCACCCTGCCAAACGCTGCAACCTCCACCCATTTGGATGTATAATCCACCAGAACCAACAGAAACCTAGACTCTGGCTGCAAACATTCAAAAGGACCCATGATGTCCAAGGCCACCTTCGACCACACTTCCTTGGGAATGTCAATGGGGTGAATAGGCTGAGGGCGAACCATTCTACTCTTATCACTCATAGCACAAGCATGACACTCCTTCACCACCAATTCCACATCACGGTCCCTGGAAGGCCACCAATACTCCTCCCTCAGCCTTCTCTTGGTCAAAGATTGACCTAAATGCCCCTCATGGGCCAACGCGACAATCCTATCCCTCAAGCTGATGGGCAGAATCAATTTTTCTCCTCTCGATATACCCCAGGGACCAACGGCTAACTCGTCCAATACGTGGGGGTAACCCTTTCCCTCTGGTCTATCTTTAACTACCTCCCAACCCTTGCTGAGGCCCTCCTTGACCCAGCACAATTCAGCATCACTCTCACTTTCAATGGTCCAAAGGGACTTATCAATGGCGGGAATGACATGCAATTTGGAACTCCTCCTCCTCTCTCACGCCATCACCATGAGCTTTCCCCGATTCTGCAATGGGCAACTGCGCCAAGCAGTCGGCGACCACATTTTGTCTTCCAGGCACATACTCCATGGTGAAGTTATGCTCCTGCAACTCCACATACCACCTGGCTATCCTCAGAGATACAGCCACAACCCTCTTAGTGTTGAACACATGCACCAGGGGCTTATGGACAGTTCTGACCACGTATGGAATACCCCAAAGAAACGTTCTGAAATGTTTAGACGCCCAGGTCACCGCCAAAGCTTCCTGCTCAATCACGGAATACCTACCTTTGGCCCCTCTCAAAGTCCTAGATGCAAAAGCCACTGGTTTGCATTCCTTCTCACTCCATTGTTCCAGGACCGCACCTAACCCCACTTAGCTTGCGTCCATGGTGAGAATGGTTTTACACTTTGGCTCAAAGGACCTTAAACATGGGGCGCGGTCCACACTACTCTTCACAGCCTCAAACTCCTCACCACACTTGTCAGACCATTCAAATCTAACATATTTTTTTAACAACGCTCTCATGGACATAGTCTTGTCAGAATAGTTGGGTATAAACTTCACATAATATTCAGCTAGCCCTAGAAATGCCTTAAGCTGATTCTTACTGGTGGGCGCCGGGGTATCCTTCAACACCTGCACAAGCTCTGCCTTGGGACTGATTCCTTGAGCGCTAAGGGTGTGACCCAAATATGTCACTTTATCCACTCCCACCTGACACTTTGCCATTTTTACTGTCAAACCTTTTTCTCTTAAAATTTTTATAACCTCACATACCCTGCTGTCATGTTCTTCCCTCCAACCACCCCACACCAAAATGTCGTCCTGGAAGTAACATACACCCGACAAACCACCAAATAGTTCTTGCATCAAACGCTGGAAAACAGTCAATGCCGATGCAAGACCGAAAGGCATGCGGCAAAAATGATACACCCCAAATGGAGTCACAAAAGATGTAAGAGGCTTGGAATCCACATGAAGATCAATTTGGTGATATGCCGCAGACAAGTCAAATGTAGAAAAACACTTGGCCTCACCTAAGGTGAGCAGTAAGTCATTAATGTTTGGCAAAGGATGGCGGTCAACTCAAATACTCAAATTGAGCTCCCGCAGATCCACACACATCCTGAGATACCCATCCCCTTTCTTAACCAATACCACCAGGAACAAACATTCAGAGGACTCAATAGGTTCAATGACCCCTGCCGCCATCAGTTTATCCAATTCTAACTTTAGGCCATCCCTTGCCAAAACCGCAACACCCCTTACTTTTTGTACCTTGGGCACTGCACCCCTCTTTGGAATGATGCGATGGGAGAATCCTTTGAGTTTCCCCAATTGATCAGAAAACACTTCCGGAAACTCAACCCCAAGTGATTCAGATGTCACATGTTCATACACATCCTCAACCTCCTAAATGCTCCGCACAGACACCTCCTTCCCCGGGTGAATTTCAATGCACAAAGCAGCTTGTTTGTCCCATCCCAATACACTAGTACCTTTGAGTGCAACATACAATTTTCCTATGGTTTGTCGACCCCAAAAGTCAATGCAAGATCGATCATAGCCCAACACACTAATAGGATTCTGCCCGTAAGCAATGGGACTGATGTCAGACTCGCAAAAAGCTGAGATCTCTTTGTCTCCACGTATATCTCCAGAGACGCAATGGTATAAGGAGAACCCAAATCCACCAGCATGTCTAGGTGATGGCCATCCACCATTACCGAGACCCACGGACCTTTCCGTGAAGCCCCTTCCACATGTAAAATTACACCTTGCTCAACCTTGACCAGGAACTCAGCCTCCTGATCGGAAACACACCCATCCGATACCACACCAACCACACCATTGTATTTGCAGATAAGGGCGTAATGTCCCTTACATTTGCATTTTCTTCACACAACATTAACAGTGGGACAGTGCTTGGAACCAGTCAAATGACTTGGCCAGCCACATTTCTTACAAGGCTCCTTGCCCTTAGGCAACCTCCCCCCCTGACTGTCACTTTTATCAAGATTCTTTTTGTTGTCTCCATTGCCTCCTCTACCACGTGGTAAAATAGCTTGAACAACGTCCCTGGAGCCCTCTCTCTCAGTGACTATTTGCACACTCGCCCTGGAAGCCTCAATGGCCCTGGCGATTTAAACCACCTTCTCCAATGGCGGGTCGCTTTCTATCCAAAGTCTCTCCCTAATCTTCTGATTACTTGTTTTCATCATTATCTGATCTCTGATGTACTCATCAACAATCCCCGAAAACGTACAAGTGGCCATCAGAGTCTGCAATGCTGTCACATAAGCGTCTATGGATTTGCCCGACCCTTGTGCTCTTGAGAAGAATTTATAACGCTCCAATACCACATTAATCCTTCTACCAAAGCAAATCTCTAGTTTCTTCAATGCAGTTTCATATGCACTCACAACTCTTTCTCCTTCCCCACTGCCAGGCACAGTTACCTCCTCCCCTGGTAAGTGACGGAAGACTCGTAGCCCTTCAGTAGCTATGCAGTTTAACAGCGCTGCTTCTTTCTCGTCATCAGAGAATTTCACACCCTCAGCAGCCCTTAAATATACTTTAAAGGAGTCAATCCATTGGTCTCACTGGGCCACTGGCTCACCTGGAGTTGGCAAAAATGTGGGGGGGGGGGTCTGTTGGCAGCAGTGTGCAACATGTCCTATGCACAGACACTGGACCAGCTAAGACGTAAAATATCCTTTGGATATGTTAAATTGACTCAAGAGGAGAATCTCCACAGATGAGTAACAAGTTGAGTCCCCCAGCTCGCTTACACAAAAGTCACACTACTGGCTAAATGCTGGAGAAAGTCAGAGAATGCCTCCTAACCTGCCAACTGTTCCCAAACAAAGTGTGCGCCCGTCCCACACAAACAGATGGTCAGTCAACATCCCTTGGAGGACACAGGCAGTACCTTGGGGCAGAGAACACCCCCTCTTTGTCCCACACAGACCACTGGCCAAACAACAAACCTTGGAGGACACCAACAGTACCTCGGGGCAGGGAACACCTCCTCTTCGCGCTGCCACGCGACCAGGTGTCATGCCTTCACGAAATGTATGTGCCTCAGCCCCTCCTTCCAGCCGCCGTAAGCGGTGTGTGCGCGGGTCAGCTCTTGATCCCAAACTGAGACCATGCCTCCGGATATGATGTCAAGAGATGCCTCTGGAATGTCGCGGCAACAACTGGTGCCTCTGTGTGCCTGCACTGCTGCGCCGCTGTCCCACACGCACAGCCGCCCCACTCCTGGGAGCTGCCTAGGGGCACGGCGCTCAGCAGAAGCGGCGCCTCCTTCCACCCATGACTGCTGCAACGGGCACAGCACATGCTGCCTGGACTGCAGCCACCCCCGCCTGGGGCAGTGTCACAGTCCAATTTGGGCGACGGAGACCAGAAGCCACCTGCTGTGCCGACAAACAGCTCCGGTGCACCTCGGCAGCAGCGCCACGGAGCACCTGTGCCCACTACGACAAGGACCGCAGCTGCGGCCTGAGGTGGCCACCCCTCGCCTGGGGGAAGCTCTGCAGCCCCAAACACAACAGAAGAAGGCCACAAACCACCTGCAACGCCGGCATTGAGCTCCAGTCATCAGCGACACCGCCAGATGTAAGGGGATAGCTCCAGGCCCGGGGTGGATGCACTCCACGGCTCCTGCTCCTGGGATCGCAGCTGGATGACAACGACAGCCCTGCATGCGTGGGACAAAGGGGTCCAGACGTCCTAGTCACCAATGAGGTAAACCAGGGACACAGAGTAAGTGTTTACCAGTTTATTCTGGACCCCAGAGGAGGCAGGCCACTGCTGGGCAATCAACTAACAACCAACCGCCCATGTGGAATGTTGACCCATAAACATGGAACAACATTCCACACGCGCCGTAATACAGGATACAACAGGCAGCCTGTTTTCACATCTTGTGTTACTATGTACATTCTTGTTACAGTGGGTTTCTTATGTGTTACAGTTATGTATGTGTTGTATGGTTCTGGAATGTTGCTATTCCAGAACCATTTGAGTGTGAAGATGCCCCAGTGGCCATACCCTCCAGGGGCTCTCCAAAAGAACTTAAGTAGTTACCTTTAAATGCCTCATTGACATTTATTACATATGGCAACCAGGTGAGGCAAGGAGGTACCTGGGGTGCAGAGCCGCAGGGGAAACAAGATTTTGAAGCTTGCCAAGAGTGGTTATGTGGCCCGCTGAGAGGTTGAGGGAACCTGCCAGCGCCTACATTGTGGGGAAGTGCTGCTGTGTACCGATCAGCTGCAGTGAGCGTCTCCTGGTCCTAGCGTGCCTGCGGTGAGGTGATGTTAAGCGAGCTTCACATTAAAAAAAAAAGGATTATGGAAATTCAGCACAGCACAAGCCAATGCAGCTTATGAAATACTTCCATAACATTAACACGGAAGTTAGAAGAGAGAACTCACAGACGTGCCGAAACGTGGTGGCCATATTACAACACTGATTGTTTTCAGTGGTGTTACCAAGACAACAAAGTTACAGAGCATTAATGGCCCACAAACTTTGAATGAAAAGCAATTTGGTGGCACACGTACACTTAAACAAGAGGTTATATAACAGTATATGTGATCAGATGAACAGAGAAACTAGAAGAGACATTTAATAACACAGAAAGGTATATTAGGAGGAATTTCTGAACACAAAGTCACCGGCAGCATTGAACACTCCCTCCATAAAAAAAAAAAAAAAACAAAGGTTAAGGTATACAGATTTTACTCTGCAGACTAAGACTACTCGCCTGTCATCATGCAGCACGTTACAGCACCAATTCAGTTTTTTCCGCAGCCTGGAAAACCCACATGTCCATGGGAACAGTGGATTGACGGATTCCAGGTATACTTAAGGGCAGTTGGTGGAAACAAATACAATGATGATCTCAAGGAGGCCCCTTTGCTAAAATGCATAGGAGAACAGGCTTGAGGGATTTTTAGGGCGCTCCCTCACCTGGATGGTGCTGAAGGTGGTTCAGGTGAAAACAATCGCAAATTTGAGTGTGTCCTATGAAAGTTTGCCAAACATTTTGGCAACAAAACCAATTTAGTGCTAGAAAGGTACAAATTCTTTTCAAGACGTCAGTTAAAGGGTGAATCAGTAGACACCTACATTGCAGCTCTAAGGGGACTTATGTCCACATGTAAGTTCACTGGTGTAAGCGAGGAATATCTGAGAGATCAGTTGGTGTTGAATGTGGCAGATTCACATATACAACAGAGACTGTGGCAAGCTAGAGACCCATCGCATGAACAAGCGCTAGAGATCGCTAGAACGATGGAGCTAGGCGATCATTGTATGAAAGAAAGGTTCGATTAAGGTGAGGACAGTGAAATCAAGATGGTCCAAGAGGATAGGAAGGACAATGATGAATCTTTGGTGGAAATGGTAAGAAGAATGACCACTAGCAATTCTAAGGCAAACTTCAAGAGAGGAAGAGAAACGGGCTACAATAATCAGAGTCAAAGCTGTTGTCAAAAGTGTGGCTGGTATAAACACAGCGACATTGAAAAGGAATGCCCTGCAGCAGCTGTCAAATGCTACAAATGTAGGCATATAGGACACTTTGCTAGTGAAACAAGCGCCCTTTTAACAGAAAACTGGGGAGGACCAATTGTGTAAAAGAGGGACATAAGGTTGCATGTAATTCTACAGAACCTCTTACCATGGGGAGCTTTTGATTCATTTTAGTCTACACAATAAGGCACACTCTCCTGCTCCAGCACAGTCATTATATTAGCCAATGCTTTGTTCCCAGTAAATACCAAAGGAAATAGCTTGGCAAATCCTAATTCAGGAACGTTTTACTAACATTGTATACTAATCAACCAATACATCAACCAATGATATGTGAAACATCATGGGCATCATTGCACATTTGGCGGTGCAGGTAAAAAGGGGCAGTAAATCCGTTATTGTCACTTTTTTTGGTGGTAGTGGACTTAAACACATTTTTAAATTCGGAAATATGGGTTAAAGTGAAGGAGTTACCTCATGCATATAGTTGTAAGTATTTCCTTCTTTTTACCTCCAAGAAATGGAGAAATTACAATGGGCATAATTAATTATGACATGTGGTCATTTCTCTAGAAGTCCTATTGAGTCCTGTGGACTCTGAATAAGGGGATTAACTGCCATTTTGCCACTTCTAATCAGGCAAATGTCCCAGATTTCTAGTGGAGGTAATGATAATCAAATGTGCCAGTAATATCTCCGGAATTACTGCCCAACTCATAATATGAGGTGCCATATTTTGACTGTGGAAGGGGCCATTCAAAAGCTTTTCTTAAACACCTACTGTTACACAATGAAGAGAGGGTCCCAGATCCTACCCCCAGGAACATGACAGGCAGACGGGCCAGAAACGCTCAAAGATACTCATCCTTTTTCGGACAAGCCCCAAGTGCACCACTGGCTGACATGTACACAGAAAGGTATCCCCTCAGTCAGCCATTCAGACATAATACAGTACATATCCTTACAACAACAGGGGAATCAACAGAGATTGTGGATGGAAATGCCCTAATGGACAGACTTGATTAAGCACCAAGAAGCCACAATGCTGATGTCATTAGTGACACAACAACATAGCAGCGTTAATTATGAAGCACACTTGCAGCCCTGCACCGCATTACATGAACACATATTCGCATACACAAAGAACCTGCTTAGACAGATCTATAGGTAGAGGATGGATACATATACATAATGTCACAACTTTATTCTTTTTCTTACTAGCCAAATGCATTAACGCAGAAACGCAAGGCAACAAGAGATCCTGAGCAAGCTTGCAGATGCTTATGGCAAATAACCCTATGAACTACAGGAGTATATATGGAGCCTGGTAGGACCATGTGTGACTACTGCCTTATAGGTTACTTCGCATAATAGGAACATACAGAAATGATATCAGAAGTGTAAGGAAAACTACAGAAGGTCTCAAGCCACAGAACACAAGACGAGAGGAGCTGACTCAGGCTGCACGAAGCGCAGTTCGAGTCCACAGCAAAGGTCATAGATAAACAGTCACAGTCCAATCTCTACACGACAAGCAGACAAGCTGCAGGAAAATGGAATACATCCTCATAAATCCAGACCTAAGAGCTCACTTTTGTGGTCTACAAACATGTGATGCAGCCAAGCTAGACAATGGGAATTCACCTGTGTTGGGAAGGAGAGCCAATCCCAGCAACCAAGAAGAAGAGTGAAACAAGTGTTGCAACGTGGAGACGAACTCTCATAGGCCAAGATGGTACACTACCAGATACAATTCAGGCACATGGATGTTTCACATCGCCTTGAAGAGGTACATGGGGAGCTGAGAACTAAGTCGGGTCCCAGGCCTGGGAACACCAGCTCCAGCCAATCACGAGGTAGGAAATCAGGTGTGGATGGCAAGGGGCAAGAACCAATGGTAAGCCCACTACTGTGCAACAGCAACAATGTAATAGATAGTTTCTTGGGGACTGGGCAGGTCAGCCACCTGACATGCGAAGACCAGTAGAAGAACCTCTATAATGCACATCTATATGGGTTACCACTCTCAGCATCTAATCAGTACCGGGCATAGGTTTTTTGGGAAGGTCCCAGGTGATGACGCCAAATCATGACAAAACTGGGGAGCATGCATTGTAAAGTTCAGATGTACTGGAGAATCTTGATTGTCTTGTATGATACCTGTTGGTGTTTTGTAATAAACCACAGTTCTAACTTGCCATTGGTGGAGTCCTCTGTTTATTCTAGGGAAGGATGTTGGGCCTTTGGGAGTCGGACGACCTATGGCCTACCTGGGAATTGCCCCAACAGCAACTTTCAATTGGAATTCGGTAATCTTATTATTGCTGTGTAAAAGATAACGTGCATTTGTAGAGCATATATTCACCACGAAGTGTGGCAGAGGAAAGTATCTTGGGTCTATAGTCAGTTATTATCCAACTCAAAGCTACTCCTTTTATCAACTGCACATGTATTAAAGGGTGAGTTGAACAGCTATGGTTTGAACCCGTGGCAAAGATGAAAAACAGATATCTTAGGCTACTGAAGCAATCACAAGACTAAGCCATTCATAGTTTTTGAATCTCCTTTTGAATCCTTGCCTTCATTTGTTTCACCTGAAATTACCCTACTTAATTAAATGGTTCAGAAATGATGAACTTTGTACTGAACACACCAATATTAGACGTCTTGGTAGCATTTGCACTTGAGTTCTTATTTTTCCATGAGTCAACCGTGTGGACATGTTTAAGCGTGAACTCACTTGCTCTAAACAGCTTTCTCAATAATAAGTACATGTTCCTATGGGTGTTTTGAAATGTACATGTTCCATCTTGATCAATTGCATTCTGTGCTGGGGATGCTACTTTTCTGTGCTCTCTGAGCAGAAAGGTTAACATGCATGCAAGGCAAATAAACGTGATCCGAAACGCTAATACTGCCTGTGCAGTAACGCCCTTTAGGATTAAGTCACTGTTTGGGTTTTGTGTCTTGTATCTCGTCCATGGCATGCAAGACAGGAGAGTTCTGATTAGTGTCATTCCTTGCACCATAGCTTAAGGCTGGTAATCTGCATAGCCTCATAGGCTTTCTCTCAGATGATTGAAAGTACATTTATGGCAGATTTAATAGCTTGCCGAAGGAAAGGACTATATTTCTTTTTACATTTTGTGGGGATGCAAGGGGTAGGAAAGGGAGCACAAACCTAGATTAGTCTGAAGAAACATACTTCCTTATTTTTTAAATGTAATTAACTGATCTGATTAACAAAAACAACGTTCACAATTTCCATAAAGACAGCTAAACATTTGCAGGGTAATTCATAGAAATTCGCACAAAAGTGGTGCACGAGATTGGTGCCCAGCATGCCTGTGAGAATGTCTGCGCCAGCCGCGTGCGCTAAAATTGATTTACGCGCACAGCGTATTCATGGATTTTCGCATCCAAAACCAGCCGTGGCGCAGCGTGGCGCAGCGACCCTGCAGCAGCGCCAGTTACGCCCCCAAGAACGCCCTTGAGCAAGGAAAAGCCTTCAAAATCCCCAAATAATCGCAAAGGGCTGCGCTAACCCTGGACCAGTTCACAGGGCTGGCAAACAGCAAACGCCAAGCGGGGAACGTGTATTTCAGTGGTTCGCGGGAAGTTCCAAACGCGATTGTCCTGTGTACGTGTGCATCAGGGGTGCGCGGGAAGTATCACACGCAAAATCAGCAGGGTACGTGTATTTCAGGGGTGCGCGGGAAGTATCACACGCAATTCCACAGGGTACGTGTATTTCAGGGGTGTGCGGGAAGTATCACACGCGATTCCAGCAGGGTACGTGTATTACAGGGGTGCGTGTGAAGTTCCACACGCGATTTCAGCAGGGTACGTGTATTTCAGGGGTGCGCGGGAAGTATCATACGCTATTCCAGCAGGGTACGTGTATAACAGGGGTGCGCGGGAAGTTCCACACGCGATTTCAGCAGGGTACGTGTATTTCAGGGGTGCGCGGGAAGTTCCACACGCGATTGGCCCCGTGCGAGCAGGGTACGTGTATTTCAGGGGTGCGCGGGAAGTTCCACACGCGATTGGCCCAGTGCGAGCAGGGTACGTGTATTTCAGGGGTGCGCGGGAAGTTCCACACGCAATTTCAGCAGGGTACGTGTATTTCAGGGGTGCGCGGGAAGTTCCACATGCGATTGGCCCCGTGCGAGCAGGGTACGTGTATTTCAGGGGTGCGCGGGAAGTTCCACACGCGATTACAGCAGGGTATGTGTATTTCAGGGGTGCGCGGGAAGTTCCACACGCGATTCCAGCAGGGTACGTGTATTTCAGTGGTGCGAGGGAATTTCCACATGCGATTGGCCCCGTGCGAGCAGGGTACGTGTATTTCAGGGGTGCGCGGGAAGTTCCACACGCGATTGGCCCCGTGCGAGCAGGGTACGTGTATTCCAGGGGTGCGCGGGAAGTTCCACATGCGATTTCAGCAGGGTACGTGTATTTCAGGGGTGCGCGGGAAGTTCCACACGCGATTGGCCCCGTGCGAGCAGGGTACGTGTATTTCAGGGGTGCGCGGGAAGTTCCACACGCGATTGGCCCAGTGCGAGCAGGGTACGTGTATTTCAGGGGTGCGCGGGAAGTTCCACACGCAATTTCAGCAGGGTACGTGTATTTCAGGGGTGCGCGGGAAGTTCCACACGCGATTGGCCCCGTGCGAGCAGGGTACGTGTATTTCAGGGGTGCGCGGGAAGTTCCACACGCGATTACAGCAGGGTATGTGTATTTCAGGGGTGCGCGGGAAGTTCCACACGCGATTCCATCAGGGTACGTGTATTTCAGGGGTGCGCGGGAAGTTCCACATGCGATTTCAGCAGGGTACGTGTATTGCAGGGGTGCGCGGGAAGTTCCACACGCAATTCCAGCAGGGTACGTGTATTTCAGGGGTGCGCGGGAAGTCCCACACGCGATTTCAGCAGGGTACGTGTATTTCAGGGGTGCGCGGGAAGTTCCACACGCGATTGGCACCGTGCCAGCAGGGTACGTGTATTTCAGGGGTTTGCGAGAAGTTCCACACGGGATTTCAGCAGGGTACGTGTATTTCAGGGGTGCGCGGGAAGTTCCACATGCGATTTCAGCAGGGTACGTGTATTGCAGGGGTGCGCGGGAAGTTCCACACGCAATTCCAGCAGGGTACGTGTATTTCAGGGGTGCGCGGGAAGTCCCACACGCGATTTCAGCAGGGTACGTGTATTGCAGGGGTGCGCGGGAAGTTCCACACGCAATTCCAGCAGGGTACGTGTATTTCAGGGGTGCGCGGGAAGTCCCACACGCGATTTCAGCAGGGTACGTGTATTTCAGGGGTGCGCGGGAAGTTCCACACGCGATTGGCACCGTGCCAGCAGGGTACGTGTATTTCAGGGGTTTGCGAGAAGTTCCACACGGGATTTCAGCAGGGTACGTGTATTTCAGGGGTTCTGGCGAGTTCTACACGTGAATTGGCCCTGTGGGTCCTCCCAGGTGTTCGCTCTACAACCTCCACGGCCCCTGCAGGCAGCCCACACCACGGGGGACTACCCTGCATCCCTGCTCATGTCCCGCAGGCAGCCCATCCACCATGGGCATGCCCCCCAGCCAACCCACATGTCACTTTGCACTACTGATCAACAATGCATGTCTCCCACCACCCCCACCCCCCAGCAGTCCAGGGGCAGCCTCCACCAGGCCCCCACCCATGTCTACCACCACCCCCACCCCCAGCCACCAGGGGCAGCCTCCACCAGGCCCCCACTCATGTCTCCCACCACCCCCACCCCCCAGCAGTGCAGGGGCAGCCTCCACCAGGCCCCCACTCATGTCTCCCACCACCCCCAGCCCCCAGCAGTGCAGGGGCAGCCTCCACCAGGCAGCCACTCATGTCCCCCTGCACCCCCACCCACCTGCAGTGCAGGGGCAGCCTCCACCAGGCCCCCACTCATGTCTACCACCACCCCCACCCCTCAGCCACCAGGGGCAGCCTCCACCAGGCCCCCACTCATGTCCCCCTGCACCCCCACCCCCCAGCCACCAGGGGCAGCCTCCACCAGGCCCCCACTCATGTCTCCCACCACCCCCACCCCCCAGCAGTGCAGGGGCAGCCTCCACCAGGCCCCCACTCATGTCTCCCACCACCCCCACCCCCCAGCAGTGCAGGGGCAGCCTCCACCAGGCCCCCACTCACGTCTCCCACCACCCCTAGCCCCCAGCAGTGCAGGGGCAGCCTCCACCAGGCAGCCACTCATGTCCCCCTGCACCCCCACCCACCTGCAGTGCAGAGGCAGCCTCCACCAGGCCCCCACTCATGTCTACCACCACCCCCACCCCTCAGCCACCAGGGGCAGCCTCCCCCAGGCCCCCACTCATGTCCCCCTGCACCCCCACCCCCCAGCCACCAGGGGCAGCCTCCACCAGGCCCCCACTCATGTCTCCCACCGCCCCCACCCCCCAGCAGTGCAGGGGCAGCCTCCACCAGGCCCCCACTCATGTCTCCCACCACCCCCACCCCCCAACAGTGCAGGGGCAGCCTCCACCAGGCCCCCACACATGTCTACCACCACCCCCAACCCCCAGCCACCAGGGGCAGCCTCCACCAGGCCCCCACTCATGTCCAACTCATGTCTCCCACCACCCTCACCCCCCAGCCACCAGGGGCAGCCTCCACCAGGCCCCCACTCATGTCTCCCACCTCCCCCACCCCCCAGCAGTGCAGGGGCAGCCACCACCAGGCCCCCACTCATGTCTCCCACCACCCCCACCCCCCAGCAGTGCAGGGGCAGCCTCCACCAGGCCCCCACCCATGTCTACCACCACCCCCACCCCCCAGCCACCAGGGGCAGCCTCCACCAGGCCCCCACTCATGTCCAACTCATGTCTCGCACCACCCTCACCCCCCAGCCACCAGGGGCAGATTCCACCAGGCCCCCACTAATGTCTCCCACCACCCCCACCCCCCAGCAGTGCAGGGGCAGCCTCCACCAGGCCCCCACTCATGTCCCCTGCACCCCCACCCCCCAGCAGTGTAGGGGCAGCCTCCACCAGGCCCCCACTCATGTCCCGCACCCCATCCCCCAGCAGTGCAGGGGCAGCCTCCACCAGGCCCCCACCCATGTCTACCACCACCCCCACCCCCCAGCCACCAGGGGCAGCCTCCACCAGGCCCCCACTCATGTCTCCCACCACCCCCTCCCCCCAGCAGTGCAGGGGCAGCCTCCACCAGGCCCCCACCCATGTCTACCACCACCCCTACCCCCCAGCCACCAGGGGCACCCTCCACCAGGCCCCCACTCATGTCTCCCACCACCCCCACCCCCCAGCAGTGCAGGGGCAGCCTCCACCAGGCCCTCACCCATGTCTACCACCACCCCCACCCCCCAGCCACCAGGGGCAGCCTCCACCAGGCCCCCACTCATGTCTCCCACCCCCCCCAGCAGTGCAGGGGCAGCCTTCACCAGGCACCCACTCATGTCTACCACCACCCCCACCCCCCCAGCCACCAGGGGCAGCCTCCACCAGGCCCCCACTCATGTTCCCCTGCACCCCCACCCCCCAGCCACCAGGGGTAGCCTCCACCAGGCCCCCACTCATGTCTCCCACCACCCCCACCCCCCAGCAGTGCAGGGGCAGCCTCCACCAGGCCCCCACTCATGTCTCCCACCACCCATACCCCCCAGCAGTGCAGGGGCAGCCTCCACCAGGCCCCCACCCATGTCTACCACCACCCCCACCCCCCAGCCACCAGGGGCAGCCTCCACCAGGCCCCCCCTCATGTCCAACTCATGTCTCCCACCACCCTCACCCCCCAGCCACCAGGGGCAGCCTCCACCAGGCCCCCACCCATGTCTACCACCAGCCCCACCCCCCAGCCACCAGAGGCAGCCTCCACCAGGCCCCCCCTCATGTCCAACTCATGTCTCCCACCACCCCCACCCCCCTAGCAGTGCAGGGGCAGCCTCCACCAGGCCCCCACTCATGTCTCCCACCACCCCCACCCCCCAGCAGTGCAGGGGCAGCCTCCACCAGGCCCCCACCAATGTCTCCCACCACCCCCTACCCCCCAGCAGTCAGGGGCTTCCTCCACCAGGCCCCCACTCATGTCTACCACCACCCCCCAGCCACCAGGGGCAGATTCCACCAGGCCCCCACTCATGTCTCCCACCACCCCCACCCCCCAGCAGTGCAGGGGCAGCCTCCGCCAGGCCCCCACTCATGTCCCCCTGCACCCCCACCCCCCAGCAGTGCAGGGGCAGCCTCCACCAGGCCCCCACTCATGTCTACCACCACCCCCACCCCCCAGCCACCAGGGGCAGCTTCCACCAGGCCCCCACGCATGTCCCCCTGCACCCCCACCCCCCAGCAGTGCAGGGGCAGCCTCCACCAGGCCCCCACCCATGTCTCCCACCACCCCCTACCCCCCAGCAGTCAGGGGCACCCTCCACCAGGCCCCCACTCATGTCTACCACCACCCCCACCCCCCAGCCACCAGGGGCAGATTCCACCAGGCCCCCACTCATGTCCAACTCATGTCTCCCACCACCCTCACCCCCCAGCAGTGCAGGGGCAGCCTCCACCAGGCCCCCACTCATGTTCCCCTGCACCCCCACCCCCCAGCACTGTGGGGCACATGCCAGCAGGCCCCCACTCATGTCCAACTCATGTTCCCCTGCACCCCCATCCCCCGGCACTGTGGGGCACCTGCCAGCAGGCCCCCACTCATGTCCAACTCATGTTCCCCTGCACCCCCACCACCCAACACCGTGGGGCACCTGCAAGCAGGCCCCCACTCATGTCCAACTCATGTTCCCCTGCACCCCCACCCCCCAGCACTGTGGGGCACCTGCCAGGAGGCCCCCCTCATGTCCAACTCATGTTCCCTGCACCCCCACCCCCCAGCACAGTGGGGCACCTGCCAGCAGGCCCCCACTCATGTCCAACTCATGTTCCCCTGCACCCTCACCCCCCCATCACTTTGGGGCACCTGCCAGTAGGCCCCCACTCATGTCCAACTCATGTTCCCCAGCCAACATGTCATCGCAATCCAGATCCCCGGTCCCTATGGTCAGCCTCCAAATGCAAAACACCCACCCGAGTATTGCATCCACCCACTCAGAAATGGCAATAACATGATAGAACTGCAATTGCAAGTTTGGAAACGAACACATGTCCCTCACATACACCCAATGGGTGTCAGTGAATCTCAAAACCCATGTCATGATATGCATGAAACCAATGAGATAATACTACACATTGAAGTTTGATCAAAAAATATGTATTAAAGAAAACATGAATTGAATCATAAATAAACAGAAATGGGAATGTAAAAAAAGTAAAAAGAAGCATGTCCATGAAAAAATGCAAAACCAAAAATCAGAATCCAATGGAATGGTGTCCAAAGTCACAGTCCAGAAAAGAAAATCCAATGGGAAATTATAATTGAAAGCCATTGCTCCATGGGTAAATAGTAAAAAGAAAAGAAAATCCAACAGTGAACTATGTACAGGTGAACAAGCCAGGGTCCATGATCCCAACAAAAGAAATGAAACCTATCTAACAACACTACCTGATAAAAAATAACTATATACAAAAATGTGGCCCATTGTCCAAAAGATCCAAAGAAAATGCAAAAACAAAGGAAACCTAACACTAACTACATAACTATTTACATGGGCAGCGGGCTCGTCCAACGGCTCACTGGATGTTGTCATGGGTCAGGGCATCATCGAACTCCTGTTCAATGGCTTGGAGGCGGACATGTTCCCTGGCCCCGAGGTCTCGCAGGGATAAAGCAGTGTCCAGCTCCAACTCCCTGCGAAGACCCTCGATGCACTCAGCCCGCCTCAGCGCCCTCCGCATGGAGTTCTCCGCCCTGACCATTGTGAGCCGTTCCTCCTCTGCCCGCTGCCGCTCCGCACCTATCTGCTGGCCCAACTGCTCCCACACGGAAGCCACTCCCATTCCAGGGTTCTCCTGCCCTCCGGCCGATGCCTGCACCCCTGATGTTGATGGCCCCGAGCCATGATGCCTCCCACGTCGAGCCTGCCGCTGCCTCCGACGCAACTGCCTGTGCCAGCACGACGGCATTCAGGCTGATGGTATCCACCGACGCCGTTGTGCACGTGCCCTGCCCGATGATGTCGTCACATCCTCCATCTGCTGGGGTCCAGTTGCTGGTGTGTCCACCCCTGCTGGACCTCCGACTCCCGACTGTGGCAGGGATGGGATCCCCACCGAGCCGGCTGCATTGGTCGGGGCAGGTCCACAGGGGGCCCTGGTGGCATCTGGGCCGGAAGACGGCATGGAGAACGACTGGTGCATAGTCTCCACAGAGGAGGAGAGGGTCGCCAGATTGGCCGACACATGTAGGAAACCCCCGACCATGACCGTTCCCAACTGGGCCACGTCGGCACGGTGCTCTCCGTGATGACGTGCATGCTCCTCCCGGGAAGCACGCACCTCATCACGAATTGCACCTGTGCGCAACGCGACACCAATCAGGACCTTCTCCATACGGCCAGGGGTCCCCTCGTACGCAGGTGGAGGGGAGTCAGATGACATGGATATCCCCCCTACCTGCGGACGGGCCTGAGATGGGGCATCCCTGCTGGTGCATGGTGGTGCAGTCACAGTGTCAGGGCCAGTGACATGCACAGGCCCCTCCACAGCGACCTGTGCTGCCTCCTGCCCCTGCCCCTGGACTGAAACACTTGCACCAGCAGGGATGCCCCCACCAGGCCCCATGTGCGCCTCAGTAGCGGCCTCCTCCTCCTCTGTGGAAACCACCAACCTGGATGGCTCCACCCCGTCTTCCGCCGTTGCAAGCCCCTGTGGGGGCTCACCCACCCCTTCCGCTGCAGCCGTGGGGGCATCCCCGCCGCTTTGCTCCACAGAGTCGTCTCTGCCCTCTTCTTCACGTGGCGTGGTGTAGAGGGAGACATAGAACACAAGCATCAGGGTACTGTACAATGGTCCCCTAGACAGGAAGCAATAGCAGATGAGTGGCACTGTCAAAGATCACTTCCATCATGTCCCTCCACAACACATGGCTCAGTGCAGGTAAAACACATGTGGTAACAGGCATGGCGCATGCTATGGACATTAGCATACATGTCCAAGTGATTCTTGAAACATACACTGTTGTTTTGGAACTCACATGCATCATGTGCCATGCCTATCGCATGCACACACTTCACCCTAGTTTCATCCATCTGGCCTCGTACACCACAGACACAGTGGATACAAGGATGACTAGGCTGCATCAGTGAACCTGAACATTGCGACAGACATGTGTCATGCATCCCTGGCATTCACAAGTCACAGACACGCAGGTCAGACACACAGACATGGACAGCATACATGTACATGGCATCAGCACCCATCCCTCACCCATGTCCAGGAACATGTGGCCATTCCGCATAGGGCAACCCATGTTGCATTTGAACACATGCACCAACCATGTGGTTCACACATTACTGGTCTCACTTGCATGACGTCCCTGCACACACACATGCATACATGGCCTATGTCACACATACAGGCAAGTATCAGACAACCAGCACACTGCGACATGCCCTGTCTCACACAGCAATGCTTGGCCACTTACCGCTCAACTCCAGACGGGTCTGCCTCTCAAGGATCTGGGCGTGGAGCACTGGGCCTACGCGTTCCAGTACCCTCATCTGGATGGTACTCATTCGGCCCCGGCCCCCCTCCACGAGGCGCCGGGCCTTCAAGAGGGTCCTGGACCTGCAGTCATTCCAGCGCTTCTTGACATGTTGGTAGTCGCGGACTGCCACCCCCTCCGCGTTGATGGCAGTCACGATGTCCGTCCAGATCCGAGTCCGTCCTTCCTTGTTGGCGCGCTTACTTCCGAAGAGGGCATCATACTGCCCCAGGACTTGCTCCACCAGGACACCAACTTCGGTGGCAGTGAAGCTGGTGCCCCTCTGCCTCTCTGGCCGGGGGTTGCCAGTGGTGCCAGATGTTGCAGTGCCCGACATGGCAACCCCAGAGGCAGGAGTGGGTCGGCAACTGGGTCCTGGGGCTGGGCTGTGGAGCGATGGTATCCCAGTCGGGAGTCTTCTGTTCCAGCAGGGGTGGACACAGCAAATGGACCCCTACAGATGGCTGATGTGCAGGCACCAAATGGCAGGGCACGGTGGCAGCAGGCAGGCAGGCAGGCAGCAGCAGATGGCTCGTGGGAGGCTGCTCGGGGCTCTGGGGGGCAGTAATTCGGCCTTTTGGGCAGGAGCGTGGTCTTCCGTGTGCTTACGCGTGGCCAGCTTGATACGGAGTGATTTGGCACGTGAAAATCCTGCACGTCTGCGTGTAAATCAAGGAAAGGCCCTTAGCGCGTATGCACGTCAGCACGCATATGCAATTTCATTGGACCAAAGGCCCTTAGCGCGTGAGCGCGTCTGTGACGTGAGGCGCACGGGTGTTTCCCTCATTACACGTGATGACAGAGCACACGTGGATTTCCACCAATCGCTTGTGGAACTTCCTGCGCACCCCAGAAATACACGTACCCAGGCCAATCGCGTGTACACTCACTTCCCTCTGATTACACGCGATGACACTAGGACGTGCAGTTTTACCACGTGTGCTCGCATATGCGATTTCATTGGCCCAAAGGCCACCATGCGCAGCTGTGACGTCACGCGCATGGCCGTAGAGAATGGCGCGTGTAAAAATGAAGAGATACACGTCCGAGTGTCAAAGCACGTAATTGGTGGAAATGGCCTCATTGCGTATGCACGTCTGTGACGTGTGTATAAAAGGTACGTGTAGAACGCCATTTCCTTGTACGTGCTTTTCATGGAGGGCGAATGGGTGAAATCTGTACTTCTTGTCGGTTCACACGCGATTTACTTCATGGCGTTTCCAGTTCGTACTCCCTGTTACCTCTGACAGCTTTTTCTCTTTTCCTCTTTTTCCTGGGCCTGTTTCCTCAAACAGCGTTCCCTACTACTGTTGTCCTGTCTCCTCAGACAGCGTACAATTCTTCTTTTGGCGGGGGTGTTGCCAACGCGCACACGCGCATATTTTTCACGCTTTTGTTCCTGGCGGACGGTGAGTCGCACACGTATTTAACATCTGTGCTTGCCCCGTGTGTCGCGTACCCCTTCAGAGGTCATTCTAGGCTGCGTGTGACACGCATACGTTCATTCTTGTGTTCCTGGGTTCCACAGCGTAGTGCAGGTTTATTTTTCCACGCACGTGGTCTAGGAGGGTTTGCGTGCACCTTACTTCACTTTTTTGGGGTGCCTGTGCGTTGCGTGACCCGTCATCTTTCCCCAGGGGTGACATACAGCCTTGCTAGAGCACTAGGGTACGATTACCATCTGGTACCCAACCCCTTTGACCCCCAATTGCCCAGGACAATAGTTCACATCGACTCCCATATGCACAATAACATCAGTGCCATGGCGGGGAGGCGAACAGGCCGTAAGGGTGGCAGAGGTGGCTGAGCCCCAATGTGGTTGCCGTGGTGGATCCGGTAGGGGACGTGGCCGTGACTTGCAGGGTGCCCCTAACCCCCATGTGTGGAGGAGCAGTCAGGGACACCCATCCCCCCCTGGTTGAGGTTACCGTGGCTGACACCATCCATGCTCACCCCTTGTTGGACCAGCCCACTGGGGAACCAGACCTGGCACAGGGTGACTCCATGGCTGACTTCCAGGTCAGCAGGTCTAGGCCACATGCGCCGGTGAACGTTGGTGTCATCAGGCCACGTGGATCAGGGGCAGCTAGGTCATCTGCTGCCCCACGTAGGCAGGCTGGGGAGGCTGCAGGGGCAGCTGCGGCTCCATCCACCCCACCTCTCACACACCCATCCAGGACAGTGTCTGTCCAAGTCCATCATGCTGACATTCCCCCTGACACCATCACACTTGAGATAATGCCTGCACCAACTCCCATGCTGAGTGTGCAATCCCACGCTCCTGCCCCTAGTGTCCAGAGCGGCGCAGGACACTCCGGATCCCCACCACCTTCCAAGCGGAAGAGGAAGAGTGCTCGTCCAGTAGAGGCTGATGCCCCAGACATGGCTACACAGTCCGGCCCGTCAAGGAAGCCCAGCTTCAATGAGGCCGAACTGAATGCACTTGTAGAGTATGTGTCCGCACATGACCGCGAAATGGTGATTGTTGCAGGATCCAAGACCACACCTGCACAACGTCAGGCACACTGGCAGACCATTGAGGACATCATAAGTGCCCTTGGAATCGTGAGGTGCACAGCTAATGAATGCTACAGGCGCTGGAATGACCTGAAGCGCAGGGCAAAGAATAAGCTGGCCTCAAGTCATGCCGCAACTCTAGTGACTGGAGGTGGGTCTCCAGCAGACGACATAGAACTCACTCCACATGAGCAGGTTGCTGGGACCTACGTCACGGAGGAAAAGATCCAAGGCGTGGGAGAAGTGGCAGATTACGAGGCATTGTCCGGTGAGTGCACATGCATGTGTGTGTCATCCATGTGCATGGTGTGTGTGGGAGGGCTTCTGTTTGGGTGCCAGGGGAGGGTGTGTGTGCCTGAGTGGTTCGGCTCACCCATGTGCCTCTTCCTAAACATTCTTGGCAACAGCATTTGGGTATAGCAGCATCCCTTCAGCCAACATTAGACATCCAGCCCAACACCACGCCAGTTGCCCTTGAAGTGTCATCTTGCCACTACACTGTTGCTTATTTACCTCTGTTTATTCAGGCAGATTGTTTGCATACCACCACTTTTACTCGGGATTTCTCAGTCCTATTGTCACATGTCTGACATGGCTATGGTACAGTGGACTGGCTCAGTTTCGTGGACATGATTAGTTTGGACATGTCCCTGTGCTATAGGACCATTTTTGACTGGCAGCTGCATGTTAAACATTTGAACCATTACAATGAAAATAATCAATCATATGAACAAACTGGACTGAATGAACAATTGGTGACCTCCTCTCCCTCTTCACTTCATGGCTAGGGTACATGCCATCTGTGTGATGGCATGTGCATTTGACCTGCCAATCACTGGCCAATGTGTGATGCCACTGCTAGTCAGCATGCAGCAAATGTGTTCATCTTCCATCTTGGTGTCATCAATGTGTGCCATCTGCCTCCCCATCACACGCAGTGACGGTGCATGCATGGGAGAGTTTTAGTCATGTGGGACATGTGTCAATCAAGTACTGTTTCTGTAGCCTCTCAGCCCTCATTGTGTGCCATAGTGCTAATGCCTGTTTCCATTTGTTTTCTTTTATGTATTTGCAGGGGAAGACGCACCTGATACTGCTGGGGTTGTGGAGATGGTGCAGACCCAGGAGGGGTCTGAGGGCCGACCGACCACCAGTGAGGGACGTGGTGTGGTGGTGGGTGAGAACCCACAACTGCTGCAGGTCGTGCTCTCAAGGGGTGTCTCTGGCTGCACCTCCCCCGAGCTGTACTCAGGTGTTGATTCGGATGATGAGACCTACGTGCCGTCGCAGGTGAGTGTTCCTGGGAGGGATTCTGTTCTGTCTGACCCACCTGCACCAGGGTTAGAACCCTCCATGGGGATGTCAGTGTTGGCAGGTACGCCTTTGGTGGTTTGGTGGGAGCGACTACAGCAGGCAACCGACTCCATCTGCCAGTCACACAGGGAGGACATGTTGGCGTCCGACAGGGACAGGCGGGCGGCACTGGCGACTCTGCAGGAAGCCATCTCCATAGAGTCCCAGGGCCACAGTGAAGCCCTGAGGCTGGAACTCCTTCACCTCAGGACGACTCTTGTTGAGCTTGAGGCTTCAACAAACCGAAGGACAGAACAGCAGCTGGAGCGTCTCACCCGTATGCTCTCAGCTGAGATGCAGGCAACTAGGGCGGAGGTCCGGGCATCCCGTGAGTTGTTGCATGGGGACCTCCGCACACTTATCCTCCAGAACGAGACCTACCACACCCGCATGGTTGCAGCCATGGAGGAACAGACTAGGGCTTTGCGTGGGCTGCCTCCCATAGTGCCACCACCTCCGGATGCAGCTGCAGAGGGTGAGGATAGCGACAGCAGTGATACTCCCACAACAGGGTAGCCGTGTAGGCCATGATCCCATGGAGGTGTTTTTTTTCGCAAGATCCACACAGGTGGGTTTTGGTGTGCACCCTGTCCTCGGACCTCCTGGGTGGCCTCCCCAACCCCCCCGGGCCCATTAATGGCCATTTTTGATTTTTTTTTTTTTTTTTTGGGACAGTGTGTTGCCTTGTGTGGCTCCCGTGGGCATACGCTGCATTGTGGCTGGGCACATGCAGGCTTGTCATGGATTTGGTTCAGATGCTTGGGTTTTTGTCACACACACCCCTCCTGCTTCCCGTTTCCATGGGCTTGCAAAGGGTGTGCCCAAGTGACATTGACGTACATGGTGACATTGGACTCCCATGAGCTGTGTGGGCAGTCTGTAGTCAATACTGTGTATACATTCATAGTGCATATTGTTGTTGTATTGTACACTGCGTGGTGTATTGATATGTGCCTCTGCATCCATCTCATCCTCCATATTTGCAGGTCCATTCCTCATGTCTTCACAATGTGGTCCACCTTGGAACTGGAGTCCATGTTGTAAGCAGTGCACCTACACTCTTGCGTGGCGCTAACACTGTATACTTGGAAGTGTTCGGAGGGCTGCCATCATCAGGTGGTGAGGCAAGCTAATTTTTAAGTCTGTAATGTCATGTTTAAGGTAGGTTGGAGGTTGTGTAGGTGATTGGTATTCTTGGTAAGTATTTGGTGATGTGGGTTGTAGGCAGTGCTTTAAGTGGGCCGGGGCCTGCTGGGGCCGGGCCCCGCCAGTCTCCAAAAAGTGGGGCTGAGCCGGGGCCCTGCCGGGGCCCCCCGTCCCACCACGCCATGGCAGGACGCATTATCCCGTCACGGCCGTAGCCGCGACGGGAGATGTGCCCGCCAGTGTAACGTTAGGCAAGTGGACAGAAGTGCCAGCCAGCCACAGCGTCGCTGAGGCTGGCTGGCACTTCTGTCAGTCACTGTAACTTCCCTGATGACCCCCCATCTGAGGGGTCATCAGGGAAGTTACAGTTCCTTTGTTTGCCCTCGCCAGGTCACTGACCCTCTGTGAACCTGCAGGCTCCATGATCTAATATGTAGATTATATCACGGAGCCCGCGGGTTCCCAGAGGGTGAAAGACGCCTCGGGCTCTGTGATCGCTGCTCAGAGCAGCGATCACTGTGCCCGAGGTGCCTGTCTCCTTTGGCAAATCTTTATAAAAGATGCCTTGAAATGTGTACATTTCAAGCCATCTTTTATAAACGTAGAAATATTTCTACGTTTATAACAGACGGCTTGAAAGTACACAATTCAAGGCATTTTTTATAAAGCTTTGTGGACGGACAAAACCACCTTGGGTTTTGTCTGTCCTCAACGCTTTATAAAAGATGAGCTTGTACGTTTCAAGCCGTCTTTTATGAACATAGAAATATGTTACAAATGTCTATGTTTATAAAAGGTGGCTTGAAAAGTACACAAACCATAGTAAGTTACACACACAAGTGTGCGTAACTTACTATGGTTTGTACACTTTCAAGCCACCTTTTATAAACATAGAAATATGTAACATTGCTATGTTTATAAAAGAAGGCTTGAAAAATACACAAACCATATTAGTACGCATACAAATATATAAATGCTCTACTACATTTACATATTTGTTTGCGCACCCTACTATGATTTGTGCACTTTTAGGCCACGCCCACAGCGGATGCCACGCCCCCAAACGAGGGCCCCCCCTCAATTTCTTACCCCACTTAAACCACTGGTTGTAGGTCCTGCATTACTGTAAGCATTTCATGTGTGGACATGTTTCCATTAGGGACACTGTAGCTGCTGACACTTGGGGCATGTTGTGGGGATTCATTTCTTTGCTCTCACATTGCATGACATGCCATGGTGTGTTGTGTGGCCGTGCCGGGGAGGGGGTGGGTGACATGGCACTGTTTTCATGTAGTATTTTGCAAGTGGGTATTCATTTCTGCAGCATGGAAGTGTCTTTTCATGACACTGCATTGGTGGTGTTTGTGTAGGTAGGGATGCACACATTGTGACACTTCCACATGAACAATCGCAGGCTGCTATGGTTCTGACAGTTGACAGTCCCTTTGTTCGTCTTAATTGTCAGGTCGAGTCATAATTGCTTATCAGATGGTGTGTGCCAGGCCTGTGTGCACTCCACTGGGGTGTGATTTCTATGTGAAGTAATTAGCCACCAGCTGCGTACGGGCTGCCTCACCCCGTGCCCTCTCCCCTCCCATGCGCAGCGGGCGTGCATGTGGTTGGGGATGTGGGGGCACCACCATGTCCATGGCCAGGCCCCGGCGTGTTGCAACATTGTGCAGGACACATGCTGCCACTATGATCCTGCACACTACTGGGGGCGCATATAACAGCTGCCCGCCAGAACGGTCAAGGGAGCGAAAGCGTGACTTGAGCACTCCGAATGTGCGCTCCACTATGCCCCGGGTTGCAATATGGACTGTGTTGTATCTTACCTATGGAGGCGTGATGGGGTTCCGAATTGGCGTCATCATGTGGGTGCTCAGAGGGTAGGCACTGTCCCCTGGTGAGGAGGTGATGGGTATCATTAGTGGGGTAGGGACATAACTCTGCATCTGACATGCATGCATGTGCAGTGGCATTCATACTCACCAAGCAGCCATGTATCGCCATGCCGCCCAGCTTCTAGGTCCCGGTTTAGGTAGACATTCGGTAAATGAAGCTGTCGTGGGTGGACCCTGGATAGTTGGCATATACTGAGGTGATGATTCCCTTAGCATTACATACTACCTGCACGTTGATGGAATGCCAGTGCTTGCGGTTGCTATAGATGTGCTCAGATGCCCTGGGGGGACGTAGTGCCACATGGGTGCAGTCAATGGCACCAAGCACTTTTGGGAATTGTGCCACACCGTAGAAATCGAGGGTGGCAGCCTGCCTTTCTGCAGGTGTCCTGGGCAGGTATATGTGCCTACGGACTGATGGGCGTGCAGTGATGATGTTCAAGACCTGGTGTAGGCAGCGTGACTGCGTGGCCTGTGACACCCCACCCACTATGGCACTTGTCCGCTGAAATGATCCTGTGGCCAAGAAGTGCAGTACATTGAGGACCTTCTCCAGGGGGCTGAGTGCTTGGGAGCACAGGGTGGGTGATGTGAGGTCATCCTCCCACTCACTGACCAGGTCCAGTATTATGTGTGGGGGAAACCTGTACCTCCCATACACCTGGTCATCAGGTATCCCAAAAAGGCTGGTTCTGGGAGTGAAAATTCGGGCCCTCACTATCCTCCTCCTCCTTTGGTAACCCACGGCCACTGCTGCTAGGAATGGTATATTCATCCTGGTGTATGAGCTTGTTTGTTGTTTGCGCGCACTTTTATGCTGCGCGGGTCGACTTACGCCTGCTTCATGCTGGCGTACGTGTCTCAGGATTGGACCATTTTTCAGCACGTCGTAGGCGAACGTGTGAATCTTCCCGCCCACCCCAGGAATACACGTAGCATGCTCTCACAGGCACAGTCGCGGGTAAATATTCCTGCCCACCCCTGGAATACATGTAACCCACTCTCACAGGCCCAATCGCGTGTGGAAGTTCACGCGCACCCCGAAGTACACGTACCCAGGCCAATCGCGTGTGGGACTTCCCGCGCACCCCGAAATACACGTACCCAGGCTAATCGCGTGTGGAACTTCCCGCGCACCCCGTAGTACACGTACCAAGGCAAATCGCGTGTGGAAGTTCACGCGCACCCCGAAGTATATGTACCCAGGCTAATCGCGTGTGGAACTTCCCGCGCACCCCATAGTACACGTACCCAGGCAAATCGTGTGTGGAAGTTCATGCGCACCCCGAAGTACACGTACCCAGGCTAATCGCGTGTGGAACTTCCCGCGCACCCCGAGGTACACATACCCAGGCCAATCGCGTGTGGAACTTCCCGCGCACCGCGAAGTACACGTGCCCAGGCAAATCGCACGGCTGGGGGGTGGGGGTGGTGGGAGACATGAGTTGGACATGAGTAGGGGCCTGATGGAGGGTGCCCCTCACTGCTGGGGGCTAGGGGGTGGTGGGTGACATGAGTGGGGGCCTGGTGGAGGCTGCCCCTGCATTGCTGGGGGCTGGGGGTGGTGGGAGACATGAGTGGGGGCTTGGTGGAGGCTGCCCCTGGTGGCTGCGGGGTGATGGTGGTGGGAGACATGAGTTGGACATGAGTGGGGGCCTGGTGGAGGGTGCCCCTGGTGCCTGGGGGGTGGGAGTGGTGGGAGACATGAGTGGGGGCTTGGTGGAGGCTGCCCCTGGTGGCTAGGGGGTGAGGGTGGTGGGAGACATGAGTTGGACATGAGTGGGGGCCTGGTGGAGGCTGCCCCTGGTGGCTGGGGGGTGGGGTGGTGGTAGACATGGGTGGAGGCCTGGTGGAGGCTGCCCCTGCACTGCTGGGGGGTGGGGGTGGTGGGAGACATGAGTGGGGGACTGGTGGAGGCTGCCCCTGCACTGCTGGGGGGTGGGGGTGGTGGGAGACATGAGTGGGGGCCTGGTGGAGTCTGCCCCTGCACTTCTGGGGGGTGGGGGTGGTGGGAGACATGAGTGGGGGCCTGGTGGAGGCTGCCCCTGTACTGCTGGGGGGTGGGGGTGGTGGGAGACATGAGTGGGGGCTTGGTGGAGGCTGTCCCTGGTGGCTGGGGGGTGAGGGTGGTGGGAGACATGAGTTGGACATGGGTGGGGGCCTGGTGGAGGGTGCCCCTGGAGGGTGGGGGTGGCGGGAAACATGAGTGGGGGCTTGGTGGAGGCTGCCCCTGGTGGCTGGGGGGTGAGGGTGGTGGGAGACATGAGTTGGACATGAGTGGGGGCCTGGTGGAGGCTGCCCCTGGTGGCTGGGGGGTGGGGGTGGTGGTAGACATGGGTGGGGGCCTGGTGGAGGCTGCCCCTGCACTGCTGGGGGGTGGGGGTGGTAGGAGACATGAGTGGGGGCCTGGTGGAGGGTGCCCCTGACTGCTGGGGGGTAGGGGGTGGTGGGAGACATGAGTGGGGGCCTGGTGGAGGCTGCCCCTGCACTGCTGGGGGGTGGGGGTGGTGGGAGACATGAGTGGGGGCTTGGTGGAGGCTGCCGCTGCACTGCTGGGGGATGGGGGTGGTGGGAGACATAAGTGGGGGCCTGGTGGAGGCTGCCCCTGGTGGCTGGGGGTGGGGGTGGTGGGAGACATGAGTGGGGGCCTGGTGGAGGCTGCCCCTGCACTGCTGGGGGGTGGGGGTGGTGGGAGACATGAGTGGGGGCTTGGTGGAGGCTGCCCCTGGTGGCTGGGGGGTGGGGTGGTGGGAGACATGAGTTGGACATGAGTGGGGGCCTGGTGGAGGGTGCCCGTGGTGGCTGGGGGGTGGGGGTGGTGGGAGACATGAGTGGGGGCCTGGTGGAGGCTGCCCCTGCACTGCTGGGAGGTGGGGGTGGTGGGAGACATGAGTGGGGGCCTGATGGAGGGTGCCCCTGACTGCTGGGGGGTAAGGGGTGGTGGGAGACATGAGTGGGGGACTGGTGGAGGCTGCCCCTGCACTGCTGGGGGGTGGGGGTGGTGGGAGACATGAGTGGGGGCCTGGTGGAGGCTGCCCCTGCACTGCTGGGGGGTGGGGGTGGTGGGAGACATGAGTGGGGGCCTGGTGGAGGCTGCCCCTGGTGGCTGGGGGGTGGGGGTGGTGGGAGACATGAGTGGGGGCTGGTGGAGGTTGCCCCTGCACTGCTGGGGGGTGGTGGGAGACATGAGTGGGGGCTTGGTGGAGGCTGCCCCTGGTGGCTGGGGGGTGAGGGTGGTGGGAGACATGAGTTGGACATGGGTGGGGGCCTGGTGGAGGCTGCCCCTGCACTGCTGGGGAGTGGGGGTGGTGGGAGACGTGAGTGGGGGCCTGGTGGAGGCTGCCCCTGCACTGCTGGGGGTTGGGGGTGGTGGGAGACATGAATGGGGGCTTGGTGGAGGCTGCCCCTGGTGGCTGGGGGGTGAGGGTGGTGGGAGACATGAGTTGGACATGAGTGGGAGCCTGGTGGAGGGTGCCCCTGGTGGCTGGGGGGCGCGGGTTGTGGTAGACATGGGTGGGGGCCTGGTGGAGGCTGCCCCTGCACTGCTGGGGATTGGGGTGGTGGGAGACGTGAGTGGGGGCCTGGTGGAGGCTGCCCCTGCACTGCTGGGGGTTGGGGGTGGTGGGAGACATGAGTGGGGGCTTGGTGGAGGCTGCCCCTGGTGGCTGGGGGGTGAGGGTGGTGGGAGACATGAGTTGGACATGAGTGGGGGCCTGGTGGAGGGTGCCCCTGGTGGCTGGGGGGTGGGGGTGGTGGTAGACATGGGTGGGGGCCTGGTGGAGGCTGCCCCTGCACTGCTGGGGGGTGGGGGTGGTGGGAGACATGAGTGGGGGCCTGGTGGAGGGTGCCCCTGGTGGCTGGGGGTTGGGGGTGGTGGTAGACATGGGTGGGGGCCTGGTGGAGGCTGCCCCTGCACTGCTGGGGGTGGGGGTAATAGGGGACATGAGTGGGAGCCTGGTGGAGGGTGCCCCTGGTGGCTGGGGGGCGCGGGTTGTGGTAGACATGGGTGGGGGCCTGGTGGAGGCTGCCCCTGCACTGCTGGGGTGTTGGGGTGGTGGGAGACATGAGTGGGGGCCTAGTGGAGGCTGCCCCTGTACTGCTGGGGGGTGGGGGTGGTGGGAGACATGAGTGCGGGCTTGGCGGAGGCTGCCCCTGGTGGCTGGGGGTGAGGGTGGTGGGAGACATGAGTTGGACATGAGTGGGGGCCTGGTGGAGGGTGCCCCTGGTGGCTGGGGTGTGGGGGTGGTGGTAGACATGGGTGGGGGCCTGGTGGAGGCTGCCCCTGCACTGCTGGGGGGTGGGGGTGGTGGGAGACATGAGTGGGGGCCTGGTGGAGGGTGCCCCTGGTGGCTGGGGGGTGTGGGTGTTGGTAGACATGGGTGGGGGCCTGGTGGAGGCTGCCCCTGCACTGCTGGGGGTGGGGGTAATATGGGACATGAGTGGGGGCCTGGTGGAGGCTGCCCCTGCACTGCTGGGGGGTGGGGGTGGTGGGAGACATGAGTGGGGGCCTGGTGGAGGCTGCCCCTGGTGGCTGTGGGATGGGGGTGGTGGGAGACATGAGTGGGGGCCTGGTGGAGGCTGCCCCTGGTGGCTGGGGAGTGGGGGTGGTGGTAGACATGAGTGGGGGCCTGGTGGAGGCTGCCCCTGCACTGCGGGGGGGGTGGGGGTAATAGGGGACATGAGTGGGGGCCTGGTGGAGGCTGCCCCTGCACTGGCGGGGGGTGGGGGTGGTGGGAGACATGAGTGGGGGCCTGGTGGAGGCTGCCCCTGGTGGCTGGGGGGTGGGGGTGGTGGTAGACATGAGTGGGGGCCTGGTGGAGGCTGCCCCTGCACTGCTGGGGGGTGGGGGTGGTGGGAGACATGAGTGGGGGCCTGGTGGAGGCTGCCCCTGCACTGCTGGGGGTGGGGTGGTGGGAGACATGAGTGGGGGCCTGGTGGAGACTGCCCCTGGTGGCTGGGGGGTGGGGGTGGTGGGAGACATGAGTGGGGGCCTGGTGGAGGCTGCCCCTGCACTGCTGGGGGGTGGGGGTGGTGGGAGACATGAGTGGGGGCCTGGTGGAGGCTGCCCCTGGTTGCTGTGGGATGGGGGTGGTGGGAGACATGAGTGGGGGCCTGGTGGAGGCTGCCCCTGCACTGCTGGGGGATGGGGGTAATAGGGGACATGAGTGGGGGCCTGGTGGAGGCTGCCCCTGGTGGCTGGGGGGTGGGGGTGGTGGTAGACATGAGTGGGGGCCTGGTGGAGGCTGCACCTGCACTGCTGGGGGTGGCGGTGGTGGGAGACATGAGTGGGGGCCTGGTGGAGGCTGCCCCTGGTGGCTGTGGGATGGGGGTGGTGGGAGACATGAGTGGGGGCCTGGTGGAGGCTGCCCCTGCACTGCTGGGGGGTGGGGGTAATAGAGGACATGAGTGTGGGCATGGTGGAGGGTGCCCCTGGTGGCTGGGGGGTGGGGGTTGTGGCAGACATGGGTAGGGGCCTGGTGGAGGCTGCCCCTGCACTGCTGGGGGGTGGGGGTGGTGGGAGACATGAGTGGGGGCCTGGTGGAGGGTGCCCCTGGTGGCTGGGGGGTGGGGGCGGTGGTAGACATGGGTGGGGGCCTGGTGGAGGCTGCCCCTGCACTGCTGGGGGGTGGGGGTAATAGGAGACATGAGTGGGGGCCTGGTGGAGGCTGCCCCTGCACTGCTGGGGGGTGTGGGTAATAGGGGACATGAGTGGGGGCCTGGTGGAGGCTGCCCCTGGTGGCTGTGGGATGGGGGTGGTGGGAGACATGAGTGGGGGCCTGGTGGAGGCTGCCCCTGCACTGCTGGGGGGTGGGGGTAATAGGGGACATGAGTGGGGGCCTGGTGGAGGGTGCCCCTGGTGGCTGGGGGGTGGGGGTTGTGGTAGACATGGGTGAGGGCCTGGTGGAGGCTGCCCCTGCACTGCTGGGGGTTGGGGGTAATAGGAGACATGAGTGGGGGCCTGGTGGAGGCTGCCCCTGCACTGCTGGGGGGTGGGGGTAATAGGGGACATGAGGAGGGCCTGATGGAGGCTGCCCCTGGTGGCTGGGGGGTGGGGGTGGTGGGAGACATGTGTTGGTGATCAGTAGTGCAAGGTGACATGTGGATTGGCTGGTGGGCATGGCCATGGTGGATGGGTTGCCTGTGGGACATGAGCAGGGGTGCAGGGTAGTACCCTGTGGTGTGGGCTGCCTGCAGGGGACGTGGAGGGTGTAGTGGGCACACCTGGGGGGACCCACATGGCCAAATCACGTGTAGCATTCCCCGGCACCACCGAAATACACGTACCCTGCAGAAATCGCGTGTGAATCTTCCGCGCACATCGGAATAAACGTACCCAGGCCAATTGCGTGTGGAACTTCCCACGTACCCCCACCTAGCCAGGCCAATCGCGTGTGGAACTTCCCGCGCAACCCGTAGTACACGTACCCAGGCCAATCGCGTGTGGAACTTCCCACGCACTCCCACCTACCCAGGCCAATCGTGTGTGGAACTTCCCGCTCACCCCGAAGTACACGCACCCAGGAACACGCGCGCACGCTATTTTTCAAACAGCGGGTGTCCGTGTTTGTCGGTCCACCTTTGCACCTCATTTGTCCTAGAGGGCCACTGTATGGACCATTCATCATGGCTGTATATGGGTGCTTTTTGTTAGCGCACATTTTGGCACTTATTTTTTTCAGTCGCAGGGGCGCTACCACCTGCTTTCTTGTGGCGTACTTGTTTGGCCCTGTGCGCGTCTTTGACCGTGCGCTGGTTTGCCCTATTCGATTCCATGAATACGGGTTGTAGGCGAGCGTGTGGGCGTTCCGCGCACTTGCCTCCTGTACTTCCCCCGTGACGCCCATATTTTCACACGTGGTTCCCCATTCCGAGTGTTACGCCCCGTGTTCCGCCTACTTTTGTGATGTGCGCCGCGCTATGTGCGATTTCGCAGTGGCCATGGCGCACGCTGTTGGATGACCTGTGCGCCGGGGTGCGCGGCGCACATTTTTAGCGCACATCCAATGTTTTTCTCGCGCACGGACTTCCATGAATTGCTGTGCGCTGGTTTCCCTGCGATTTTCGCACTTGCACTGCGATTTTCGCACTTTTCCTGCAATTCGCACGTTTTGGCACCTCTGCGCGGGAATTTTCGGCGCACATTATTTCCATGAATCGACCCCTGTATGTAATAGACATATTTATAAAATACAGAGAAAAACAAGAAATAAGTCTAAAAAGCAAGTATAACTATTCTAAAATACCATTAAAATTTCTCCTGTAATACATCCAATGCGTTTTTTTTAAAAAAATAAGGTTCATTGTGGGTACTATCAATGTAATCTTTCTTACTGCAATCAGATGTAATCCAAATTCATGAGTTCTAATCTGCAAGGATCATGAGCAAATCTCCAAATCACTCTCCCCTTGTCTTCATTGTTTTTCACTGTCTTTGAACAGATTTTTCTGTATGATTCTACAATATCCTTTCTGTTAAGTAATCGACACCGTCTTGCTGCATGTGGAATTTTCCATCTCGGGCCGCAGGTTTCCAGTATGCCTAAACAATTTAACCTAAAGCGCAAAAATAGTGTACACAAGCGTCTGCAAGTAACCACGATTCCATCCACATACAGCCATCTCTATGCACCAGCATTTACATTACGTCATCTCACAGTTTTCTGAGGAATGCAGTATTCTCTGCAGACATTAGGAATGCTTTCAACCCAGGAAGTCACCAATGACAACATCTTCAAAAAAGAAGAGCTGCATTATGAGTTCCACATAAAACACATTCCAAGATGCAAGGACACTGCTATTGCTTTCTGCTCCTGAGGAACAACATTGAAAACGTCAGTGCTTATTAAAATCATTTTTCATTTATTGTGTTCTTTTTTCATTATTAGATGTGATCTTTAAAACACTTTTCGGGGATCTGAATCTCAGTAACAAAGGAAACGTTCACTTTCCTGGCAACTATGCCCAAAAAAGTATCACACATCATCCCCAAAATGATGGCAAGCTCTGCCATCTCTTGGCTGCTGAAAGCCTTTACAACACATCTCAGTACCTGTCATTGAGAGTTGTAGCATCGGCAATGCACAATATCTTGATGAGCGAACTCTGCTTGATGTTCTTTTTTTTCCCATCACAGATATCTCTAAAGAGAAGGTTACTGCACCTCAGCAATCGCTCCACAGTGTGGTGCTAGACAGAAAACGCAATATCTATGTGCAGAGATGGCTTGAGTCAAATGCATGGCAACTGACATAGTTCACAAGGGAACGTGTATCCGTATTATTTTGTAGTTTCATTTATTAGCGAACTACAGAATTTAACAACATTATCAAAACATGGGTAAAATAAGAAGTCGTCATGAAAATGCAGATCAAATGTCTAATAGTACAGTAAGTGGTCGAGTTGTAATGGAACATGCTGTACATAAAATATATTTTCTTTCTTATTCTTTTCTGCATTTTAATTGCTCGAAGACGACAAAGCAAAAGAACCAAAGAGGATGTTTGTAAGGATACATTCTAAAAGACAATGGGGGAGATTCTGCTGCTGTGCAAAGTGCCAATTATAGTAGGCAATTCTCATAGGTTTTCCATGCATGTCTGTTTGCATAGCAGTGAGTTAGGGACACAGCTGAAATGGAGCTCTCAACTTCCTGCAAAGTGCATGGTGGCAATTGTGGTCACTGTGGCAAGGCCAAGTCACTGACCTTTTAAAGAGTGTTTAAGAATTCCTCTCCGCGAGCAGGTGAAGGTGCAGGGCGAATTCCAGAGCCAGCTTTCCTCTCTAGGGAAAGATATGTTAAAAGGGTCCCAATTCCTGCCCCGAGTGTGGCAGTATATTTTTGCGCATGACTTGATAACTTAAGACTTGCCTCCAAAAACATAACATTTCCCATACGTTCCTGTTGCATTCAGAAAATCAAAATCAGAAGCATGAAAAAGACCTTAAAGATCACAAGACTGCTGCAGAGTTCTTCTGCAAAAAGAAATAGGCGCACCAGCAGCCCTACTCCGTAAACAAGGAGGAAGAGAGCAGCACAAAGAAGCCACTGCTGAAAACTGTGGTGTGCCATGGCCGGGATTGAGGGAGCCACACACAGAAGCTGAAACCACATGTGGCAGAACCAAGGACCTCACAGGGCTGCTGAGCAATCACGCCGAGCCAGCACAGTAAGAAAGAAGCCCCCTTGACCACCGGGGACCTAGAGGAGAGCCATACCCCCCACAGAGAACTTGCCATGGGACCAGGAGGTACCAAACCCGGAAGATTAACGAAAACTCTTGCCATTCCCTGGCCACCATCTCTGTTACGTAGAGAGCCAACATGGAGGATTTGAGCGGGACATCTGCCCAATAGACATTGTACCTTACAAACACACACCCTGGATGAAAACCGGGACCAGGGATCATGAAGTGTGTGTGTGCGTGATTTGGGTGACGTCAGAGGTGGAGGTGGAGAATGACAAAGAGATCAGCAGGAGGGTAGAAGGAGCGGCAGATGGTTGAAACACGTTTCGAAGCAAATGAGGTATTGGCTAGAGGGTTGAAGTGATACTGCACTGTGAGTATGCATGGTTGTGTTGTGTGGCGGGTGTTTATAAAGAGTAGTGTAAGGAGTGTTTGAGAAGCAAATCAATATTGGATGAAAGGAAGCTGACTGAGCAGTAGTAGTGTGGATTAGGGATTAGTAATGATGAAGGAGTAATAGTGTGGAGGAGGGTGTAGTAGTGGGGAGGATAGAGTAGCAGTGTGGAGGAGGGAGAAACAGTTGCAGAGAAAGGAATTTCATCAGGTTACAGGCGAGACCCAGGAGGGATGAAACAGTGAGGGACAGACGAATGGTGGGAGGAGCGAGACAGAGGGACTAAACAGTAACGGTAGAAAGAAAGAAGTGAGAGTATGTTTGGTAGAAAAGTCCGGAATTTAGCAGCATAATTGTAAGGCACCATCCCAATCACCCATTAGAAGATAAACTGATTGATAGTGTAGAGAGATTTGCGTGCTGTTAGTCGAATGAGATAAGGCATGTGGCCTTTAGGCCCTCACAGCTAGAAGACGGCAGTTTTAGACAGTAGGGGTCAATCTTCTGTATTTATTAATCTGGGGTCAGGTACTACTGGCTAAGGGTGGAGGTTCAACATTAGATGAGAGAGTGAGGGATGGCAATACGCCCAAGAAAACGTCTAATAAAACCCTTGAACTTCCTCTGGGACTCTTGAGTTATTATTGAGCCTTCTGTGAGATCACACACTCTGCCTTACCCCACTTAGCCCTGCTACCTCACGTCGCTCACCAACCTCACTCCACTCACAACACTTACCATGCACACCCATGTAACCACACCTTACACCCATTTTACCTTATTCCACTCACCCACTCTACCTCAACCCACTCACCTACTCGACCTCACCATGCCCATCCAGTCTATCTCATCCTGCTCACATCACTATACCTCACCCCATTCTATCTAACCCCAGTCAGCCACACTACCTCACTCCACTCACTCACTCTACCATACACTGTGCACAACAATCTTCCCAACCCATTATACCTCACCCGCTAACATAATCTACCTCACCCTGCTCATCCACTCTACCTCACCCCATTCAACTTCTCTACTCCACCCACTTACACACTCTAGATCACCCTGCTAAGCCCCACTCCACCTCACCAGACACCCAAGGCAGTCTTTATTTCTTTTTTAATTACAAGTAAGATGTGTTCACGCACATCAATAAGGAAAGGAGGTGGGCCACATTAAGGTCAGGACAGAGACAATCAAAGAATTTGAAGATGTTCTGCTCACAGACAAAACTATCTTTACCCTGGACACTATCAACAGGATGGCATTCATGAGGGACACTTTTCAAGCAAGCCCTCCTGAAGCACCTGATTAAAATGCATGTCTGGGGTAGCTTCTCTAAGAAGGGCTCAAGACCCATGATTTATTTTGAGGGCAGAATGGACACATCCTTCTTTAAAGAGATCATAATTATGCTGGGGATATTGCCATATGTGACAAAGCATTAGCTAGAAGGCACCTGAAAATGATGCATGGAGAATGACCCGAAACACTCATCTGCAGCTGCCTTCCTGGTGGATAGGCCCTCCTTGGGTCTGTACTTCCCCCAAATCTCCTGACCAAAATCATATCAAGTTGATGCAGGTAGATATTAAGGGCCACCTCACAAGGCAATCCTCAATTATTAATACTTTGGTGGCAGGTCTTCATCAAAACAAAAGAGGTAATGGCTGGAAGGTTTGGAATTAATCCAAACCTCTGGCATTGCTCTGGGTAACCCTCCAGACCATTGTTCTTCACTCACCAAGCCATTACAAAAGGGGAAAGACCATATGCACAGCAGGGTTGGTCCATCCCAAAAGGGGCAGTCCAGCCCAAACTGCTTCTTCACATCCCTTCTGCACGAGATCACAAGCATCCCCAAACGTGTTTCAGCCTTGTTGGGCCTCATCAGTGAGGAGTAGCTTGGGTCTCTAGGCCCAGCAGGCACAGGACCCATGTCTGAGCAGACCTGTTCCACTCGGGGTGACTTACTCAAAACAAATGAGGTGATGGCTGGAAGGTTTTGAATTAATCCTAACCTCTGGCATTTCTCTGGGGAACCCTCCAGACCATTGTTGTTCACCTACCGATCCATTACAAAAGGGGGACACTGTATGCAAATCAAGCTTGGTCCCGCCCAAAATGGGGCAGTCACGCCACATCCCATCTGCATGATACCAAAAGCATCCAAAAAAATGTCTTGGTCTTGGTGGTCTTCACCATACACATCTGTTCAAAGATGATAAACCACATTTCAAAGATGTTCCTCATAGTCGGTGAGCCCAATTGTGACATGAGCATGCACGTACCATTATGTTACTTTATTCTACTAAACCTTTATACTGCACCAGTACTTAAACGCAGTACAATAAAGAAGTACTTAATGAAACCAATCTTACAAATTTCATAGTGGTGAGAAAAGACAAAATTCCAGCACAGTGTGGTAAAGGTTTCAGTAAAAGCATGAAGTTGCCTACAAAATGTAAGGGAAGGAAGGGAAGGCGAAGGAACAGTCAGAGCATGCAGCGCAAGAGGGTTGACGGCTGCCTCTAGTGTCAGAGGACAAGGAGGGGAAAAGTGGGAGTGGTACGGCGGAGGGTTGACAGCTGCTACTGGTGTCATGGGCTAAGGGGGAAAGGTGGGTGGGGTGTGGGGGGAAGTTGACAGCTACCACTGGTGTTGGGGTTGAATGGGGCCAATAGGGGTGGATTGGGAAGGGTGCAGGGATAGGTTGACAGCTACATCTGGTCTGGAAGACCAAGGATAGAGTGGTGGGTCACGATAAGCAGGGTGCAGCTGGGCCAAATATTCTACATCTGCACCTTCAGCAATATGTTTATTTTATTCTTTCAAACCTTTCTTGCAGAAAGGCAAGGATAGTGGTCCTAAGAAGAACAGGACGGCTGCCTTGTCTGATACATCAACGTTCATCTCTTGCACTCTTGTTCATAGGGCTCAGAAAAATGACCAAATGCTTGAACAGCATGTATGATGATTCACCTAGGTAGTGCTTAAAGGTAATCCCTTGTTTAGTCTCTGCTAACATGGTGTTCAATGCTCAGACAGGCAATGAGGGAACAATGCTCTTCTTTCTTTCATGGCCGAGTGGGAATATGTGGCATGTGTAACATCAAATGGGACAGGAGGTGGAAGCCAGTAGTGCCAAAGAGTCTGCGTGGCCTTCGTGAGTGTAAGTGCGAAGATATCGGTGCGAGGGCAGGTGTATATGAGGAAAAGGTGAAGGTGCAATGGAGTGGGTGGGTAAGGAAAAGGTAGGTAGTCAGTACAAGGTTGTAAGATATGGTATGGTATGATGTGGCATTTATAATGCGCTTGCACACAAGTGTTTCTAGGCACTACAAGACAAGGAGGGGGAAACAGGGGAGGACAAAAAAACTATCTAGTAGGCCTTGTACCATTCAGATCGCGCAAGTGCAGGGAAGAGGGAAGGGGAGAAGTGCCAGGGGGGAGGCGAATGGGGAAGTGCAGTTAACTCACAAGTACAGCCAGTGGGTGGCTCATAAGTGCAGAGAGAAGGGACTCTAGGATTGCAGATACAGACCCTTAATTACTGGGGAGCCTGGAGGCAGTGCAATGGAAACTGGACATGTTAGGGTCCCTAATCTCAGTTTCAATAATATGGCTCGAAGATAGGCACGACAAGACAAGGAGGGGGAAACAGGGGAGGACAAAAAAACTATCTAGTAGGCCTTGTACCATTCAGTTCATCAGTAATGGATACATCATTTTCCATTTCACATTCCTGTTTACTTGCCAGCTAAGCCATCCCAAGAGGTTCAAAAACATGTTGGCTTTGCCAAAAAAAATTGTTATTTAGGTAGAACGTTGTAAAAGAGGTTTCGTCTAACTAATAGGATTATTTGACTTAGTTTTACAGTTCAGGCTAACACACGTCTCTTTCCTTTGGCTTTATCTAACCTAGGTTTACTTGTGGGTTTTTCTTTTTGGCAAACATTGTCTCTGGGGTCAAACTTGCATGCCTTTTATTTGGCAAGAGCCTTTAAAGTAAAGAAAAAATACATGATATTCTTCCATACCGAGTAGATTTAATGTGTCTAATGATCTCATTAACATGTACATGAAACAAAGGTACTACTATTTAGAAACTCACAACTATTGTAATTGAGTAGACTTGCACGTCAGTGTACATGTAACTTTGGAGATACATACCTATCGATAGCATCAGGCAATTCTCAATCTTCTTATTCAAGACACAATCCTGATATGCCACTATCATTTATTTTCTGTGTTCTTCTGTAAAATTTGAAGGGTTTAGCCATGCATTGTGCACATTTAGATGCCTAAACCACCCCCTAAAATAATTGAACCACAGCAGGTTGCCCCCTCCATGGCTAGCCAAAACATCCAGGGTAACATCTTTACATTTGGTTAGGCTAGCATTTCACCAGAGGCAAACTCAGTAAAGGAGAGGCTTTACATGGTGCGGTCTTCTACAGGGTCTTCTATAGGGAACCATTCTAATTCTAGGGGGAGCAAAAGCATTAAGAGTGTTTGACGGGAATAAGGATAGTTTTCTAAAAGTTTTCTAAAGGCTATATTTTTAGTAGTGGCTCATGTATTCATTTTATAAAGGTCCCAGATATCTGCCCCATACAGAGATCATGCCACCCACCGCCTGTGCTCTGTATATTTCCAGTGCAGGTGCCAAAATCCATTCTCATAAGTTTTTGGAAAAGCTAATGACCGCAGCACTCCTTTTCTATATATTAAATTTTGCATTGTCCATCGATTGTTGTGGCAAATTCTAATTCTCAAGTAAATCAAAACATTTTACTTCTTCAATCCCTTCCATCTCTGCCTCTCCTATTAATCTCTGCAAGCTCATCCTACAAATACATTTTTTCTCACAGAGCAAGAGTTTCCTGTCCTTTGTTTTAATTAACCCTTTGGGAGTACTCAAGATCAACATTACGTCATCAACAAACATCAATATTCCTATTGTTTCTCCCCCAGTACAGGTACATCAGCATTCATAGCTGACAATTCATTTACCACCCTATCAAAATAGAGAGAAACGAGGGATGGTGCTAATATTTAACCCCTATCTTACTCCCTGTTCCATAGGGAAGACTTTAGTTTTTTCGTCCCCACCTAATAATAGCAGAAGAATCTGAACATACAATATTGACCCTCAACAATGCTGGCTGCATCTTTTTGTTCATCAGTGCTCTCCATAATTCTCCTCTAGGTATACTGGCAAATGCTGATTTGAGATCAACAAACTACATGTGAAACCCCCCCCCCCCCCCGTTGATATACTTATCCTTCAATCAATGATAATCTAAATACTTGATATATTGTGGACACCCCTTCATAAAATCAGTTGTAATGATTGAGGTAGATAGCAAGACCTCAACTTTGAGAAACAGCACTGTATCAAATATTTTTCCCATGGAATCCAGTAGAGATATTGGTTGAAAAATTCCAAAATGGTTTTGCCCCCCCCTCCCTTTTAGTTTTGGCTATTAGGTGGCACTATGTTGACACCTATAAGCAAAGATTATTGCATTAGAGGACAGCTGGAGAGAAATAGCATATGAGGAGCTTGTAGGCGTTGTTTGATTATTTACCCACCCATTGACAGCCCATTACCGTGCTAATTCTTATGACCATTTCCAGCCACTTGCTGCCCCTGCTCACCCAAAACACTTCCTTCTAGGATCTCTTTGAGCAATCTGTATGTGTCTGTCAGTGTGTCAGTGTTTTTTAAACGCAGTCTCAGAATGTTAATGAATTAATTGGAGGTGTAAAGGTGCTACTGGTGTCATAAAAAGGTGTTAACCAGGTCTGCCTTAAACCATTAGATGTATAAGCACTATGCATGTCCTTCACTGAAGTGCTAAACAAGCATTGGCAAAGTCAACATTGTTGGCTTGTGTAGAAGTATTAGGGATTCGCCAGGCACTGCTATTATAGGACCATGAATGCTCACCATTTTGCAGCTACTACCACCAATGGTCAGTTATTACCACTATGGACGGGCCTGGCAAATGCCTTCCCCATGCCTACACAAAAGACAAACCTATTGGCATTCCCAATGCGTGTTATACATTGGGACAATTTCCTCTCTTTTCCGAGAATCTTGGATTTTTCCTATTTTCACAATTTGATTGCAATAATACAAACAATGGTAGCCAGATAGCAGATTCCGATTGGAAAAAATCCACCTGAATTGCATCATGACTGATTGCTTTACCCAAGAGTTGACTGTTCAATACGTGCTGTATTTCTTCAGTCATGTAGCTCGAAGCGGTATCTCCCTCTTCATGTGTTTAGGAGTCTAAAGTTCCTACTAAACTTCCTACTGCTATTAATCTCTCCTCTTTATGGAGGTTTGAGAAGTAAGAATACCAAACATCTTCAGTGATGGCCATTTCAAAACCCAGACTCTCCTGGACCAGACTCTACTGTATTCAAAGCGTTATCATATTTTTGGTGGAGGATGCCTGCATCAGGGTGGCCCAACCTTTCTCTACTTTACCTACTGTTTTGTTTGTTTGGCTTATTATAGTCTTATCAAATACTGATAACAATCTCCTTATTCCCTACAATTTCTATACATTTTATGTGTCAGAGTAAACATATGAAGGTTTTCCCACCTCAAACGTACATTTGTACACTGGAGAGCCTGACTTTTATTCCCTTCCTTGTGTATCTTCTCAGATACTGTCTTTCTTTTAAAATCACACAACGTGATTGTTGAAACAGGATGATTATCACTTTCCCACCTATGGATGACCCTCACCTATTTAACATCCTTCCATTGCAATAGGTTAATCAAGGTTTAATCAATGTGACTCATTGGAAGGCAGTCACTGCTTGGATATATGTTATGTTATGTTATGTTATGTTATTAACACTTGTAAAGAGCATAGGACACCCAAAGTCATCATGGCGCTATACCCTAAGTAATGTATGCACTGGATAACTAAAGAAACTAAAAAAGAAATGTTTTCAACGCCTGCCGAAAAGAGAAATAGAACTCAATGGCAAGCAGGTGAAGAAGAAGAGAATTCCAAGCCCTTCAAATCCTCCCATTACATCCACGTAAAACAGGTTTGAACAGAACTTGGGCTGTTTGTAGTGCTTATTTATTTTGGAAATTTAATCTGGGTGTTGATAAGGCGGATATATCTCATATTGTATTCTCATCTTCAATACATTCATCCATTTCCATTAGGGCTTCAAACTGTAAATTACAATCTATAGTACTAAAGGTGTCTTCTGCGAATCATTCTGAAACCTTCTTAATACATTTTCTAATTAATACATAATGTCCATCCCTTTTGCGCTTTATGGTTGATTATAGATGTTGCTCAGTCGGGTTCCTGTCTCCAATGGGATTTCAATAACATTGTAGGTCTGGTAAATCTGTCTCTATTACTGTCAGCTTTGCATTAATTCTTGTGCTCACCCACACACTCCATGTCCCACTTGACTGGCCTTTAGTGTGATTCCCAGAGCTTGCTTGGATATCATAGCAGGCATAACCCTGCATTGTAATCTGTCTACGAGCCCAGGTTTCCTAGAAACATATAATGTCATAGTTTCAAATAAAATGTAACCAATACAGAAATGTTTATGTAGTACCACTATGTTCCATGTGATCACTGACAAATTCTTAGTATGTCCAGAATAATAAGGAAATCAGATAAAGGGGTTCCTAGAAAGGAACTCCAGGTCAAGTGGGGGTGGGATTTTCAGTCCATTATCACTACATCTGAACAGGTACATATTCTTTCATTTTCCGTAGGCTTTGGTGTAATTCTATTCGGGTTAGTATGAAGATAACTAGAATAAGGGGGGCAACCTCTAAGTGCAATTTGATGCCCCTTTGGTGGATAGGAGTGGAAATCTATGGACAATACACCAAAAAAAAATGTATCATCTGAAAATGTTCATTTGATGGGATGCTAGCGAGCCAACACTCCTCCAAGCTTCCATTGTTTCCTGTGGTCACATGCATCCCTTGGCCAATCTTAGGCAAAGCTATCCCCTGAAAGTCTTCAAAGAGGATTCTAGCTCCACCATTTTTCCAATCTTCATTTGTATATTTACAGGTATGTTCTTAGGCTGTTTGTTTTCTCTCTGGTTTCTTCCTACTCCGGTGGGTTTTGTTTCCCAGTGGGTTTTGGGGTGGTTTATGTGTTCCTTTGCCCCACTGCAGTTTCCTCTCACTCTCAGGTAATTTTCTGTTGCCCAACCATGCCCCTGTGATCTGCCTCAGGTTTTTGGGTTGTGTGTTTGGTGTCTCATCACTTTTAAGCAGGGGATATCCCAGTCCATTCCATTTCTGGTCTTAATTCCACTGCCCTGGTTCCAGTCGGGTTTTCTTGGTTGCACCCATGTGCATTCTGAGAGTTGCGGTTCTGAAGAAGAAAGAAGTACTTTGGCTAGAAAAGAGACTGTCAAGTATCGTGGAAGGGGCAGTTCATTTACAATGCACAGACAGGGAGGTAGGGACCGGACCTCCCAACTCCCACACACCTCCTTTATCGTTGGTCTGGCAATGGCATGCACCCTGGTGGGTGACCTACACCAGGTTGGGAGGGAAGGTCCCCGCCCCCCCAACAGGGCCATGACTCTGACCCTGTCAGACAAAGTAGATGCATTTCACAGCATAATTCTCCATACCAGCGTGAGTGTTGTGCCATTGTTTCAACACAGCACTTTTGCAAGATGCGATGAACCCGTTTATTATTGAAAAATTGCCCGATGAAGCCCTTGCTAATGTTACACTCTTCCTAGCAGATTGCGATGTTGACTGTAAAATGTTGTCAGCATTTGATAGAACATTTAGCTTTAGTGTACGAGTCTAGGGGCCTGATTCACAGAATGTTTTATAATGGTGCAATCCCATAGGAAAACCTTCTGTGATTCAGGCCCTAGATCTGTCAAGCTGAAGGAAAAACCACAACATTGTGGTTAGGATGCTGAGTCACACATGTTCTCATAAAAGGCGTGTGGCTGCTGAGCACTAACACTCCAACCGTGAGATGGTGGTCTGATGGTAACATGTTTTAAATTCCTTTTAAAATGGCAACAATTCATATCCAGAGAATATGTTAACCTAAACCTTCAGAAATATCAGTTGATTCTTCAGAAGATGTTACCAACGTAGTGCCTCAACCGCCAATTTAGGATTTCTTTTAGAACATTTGAATTAGTATACAGTGTTTCATGTTTTTCTGAAAGCTAGAATTGTTGATTCCAGTTGTCTTAAACGTGTTTAAGGTAATTTGATAAGGTGTCATTTGTTGAAGTGTTTTTGTTGGGATATTAAAACACAGAGAGGAGCTTGTTATGCACCCCTCTCATTACTAGCCACCCAGCATTTGCACTTCTTAAAGCACACCCTACCCACTGAACCCTGTGTCTGGAGCCGTCTAACACTAATCGCCCAATTCAAATGCACTGCTGATAATAAAGAGATGGAAAGCACATGAAACAGACGATTTGGAACAGAGCTGCCGAAGCTCTGACTGGGAGCAGCTGTTTCTGAGCCCTTACATATCACCTATACCCTTGGAGCTGCACACACACCCCAAGAAACGAGCATGACTTGAGAGAACAGCAAGAGTGAAGTGTGCAAAGTAGGGAATATGGCAGCCGCATTTCAGATGACGCCGTCGTGTTTGCCAGATTTCTGAGCACGCACTGCATCCTCTGTTGCTGGCAGGGAACTTATGGGATCACAGTCAGAGCACGGGTTCAGAAGCAGTTTTGGAGACTATCAGGGCTCTGGCCCCGCTACCTCCTGATCACTTACAGCCTTATTTTGAAAGCATTACGTTCTTTAAGGAGGTCAGGTTAATGCAGCACCTGTTCAGCACTGCTGGCCCCACTAGAAAGCACAATTCATCTCTTTGGATAGAGGGACCTGTGTGTTGTGCTCAGTGGTCGAAGTGTACGAAAAGAAGTAGTGGAACTATGTTCCCTGCTGCCTGCACCCACTCCCCAAAAACCCCATCACCACGTCCCCTCCCACACACAATACACCCCCTAAACACTTGCACCAACTATTTAAGGGGACGTTCAGTGCAAGTTTCAACTGCTTCTTACACTTTTATTTTAAAACGAAACCATTCCGGAATGGTTTCTTTTTAAAATAAAAGTATAGGAGCTGTAAAAGGTAATTTAAAAAGTAGAGGAGCACCGCTCCCTTCGACCACTGGTTGTGCTGTTTGCTAACACAATTAGATGTGCATGATGTGCCTAATAGTGTGGCCTTTGGAGTCCACAACTTATTTGTATACAATAACACACATAGATAAACTATTCCAGTTAATAATACCTTTATTTGCATTCATTATTTTTGTCCCATGCACCCCCTAACCTCAAGAACCCTAACGTTTACAGAGTTCCCCATCACCCACAGCTAGATAGTAATTTTATCACTATATCTATTTTAATGTCTACCAATTCATCGTAATGATCTCTCTAAGAAGGTATAACTTGGATTCGTAGTGGTTCTATTTTGGATTGAATGTTATGCAATAAAAATGTTATGCTAAATTCAATCATTCTTAAATGAACATCGAAACATAATTGGCTCATGTTTTTTGCTAACAGATGGCATGAGGAGCTATTTTGGGATAGCTCCACAACTTTTTTTTGTGGGGGGAATTTCTGGTTGACTGGCGCTCTGACAATTATAATTTTATGAAACACTTTGTGAAATGCTTCATTTGGTGCTGCGGTTGTGATGGAAAATAATATATAATAAACTACTGTGAAAAAACAACTGTTTAACACTATGAGTAGAAAAATCATGTAAATTAAACTAGACACACTCTAAAAGAACAGCAGCTAGTCAGTGGTGACACAAGGTTTCTCTATCAGGTTAGCAGGTAAACATCTGCTTCTAGGCTGGTACACATTGAAGGTTGGATTTTAGAGAACAGTCTTAGAATCCTGATGTTTATTGTACATGTTTGTGCAAAATGGCAACTTGCAATGAGCAGACGTCACATAAAAGACAACTTAAAGGTGGCCTCCCCAACACCTTGTTCATGCCTGACTCATTAGAATTAGTATCAATCAATGAAAACATATCTAACTTGTAGTGCATTATTTAACATTTTTAATTCTTTCTCAATATAGTATTTCACAGATTGTATAATTTCATCTCAATTACTATTTAATTCCGCCATAGATGGATGCACCCTTGCAATTGATACTATTTATCTCTCCATCACAAAACTAATAAATACTGTCCAAGATGTATTTTCATGTCTGTGCTTGAATATTTGACACAAATTGTGTGCTTCCCTAAGGACTCTTCACAATTGTGTGTATTGCTTCATTCAAAATATAACAATCCCACCAAGGGTTAGTCCAAATAACAATTAATAACAGAAAACGAAAAGAGAAATACAAAATAAAAAAATTATGAAAATAGAACTTTAAATCTATGTCGGAATAAATTGTTTTACATTGTTTGTGGTCATTTCATTAATCCATTTACGTGTTTTTCATCTTCATTTTTGTAAAGGACATATATATATATATATAAATATCTATTAGTGCCATACAAATCAGAAAGGTTTCCTTGTATCTTTGCACATAAAGTAATATAATTGCTTACTTTTGGTATTATTTAGACATAGTGTGTCATTTTATTTGCTCTGTTTTGCTGTTTCAATTCTAAAAAAATAATTGCAACAAAGATAGAGATAGGACTAAGTGACTTATTTCCATATTTCAGAAGGTCTTCTCTTGTCTATTCCTACATTAGAGAAAAATTATCTACAAACCAAGTAACATTGTTAATTCTGCAAAAACGATATCTAACTCTTATCAGTTTCATATGAGCGTATAGGCTGTATCACAATGCAGACAGCATGTTTAATGCCATACTCTATAAACAAGATTTTTCTAAAACGTTTTATGTACTGTGAAAGTATGCATGCCACATTGACAAATTTCCCTTTGCATCCTCCCTTTAGTGCAGTAATTTCTGAATACGCAATGGCGGGAGACAATATGCCATCTAAAGAACCAATGTTTGTTAAAGGTTTTTTGAGAGACAAGGGGCCTCATTACAAGTTTGGCGGTAGCCTTTCTGGTTAAACCGGCAGGCTGCCACCGAACGTGTGAATTATTCCGGCGCCTGGTGATGGGGAAATACTGGGGCATTACAGCCCTGTCGGACCCTGTATTTCCCCATTGCCGTGTGCTGGTAATAATTACTCCTAATTCCCATTTGAGCCCTATAGAGCTCAATGGGAATGGGGAGGTCAGATGCACGGGCACCATTCGTGAATGGAGCCGGTGTATCCGACATGGTCTGCTCGCAGATTCCGGTACACCTGACAGGTCTGACCCCTGAGCAAACCTCGTAGTTTACCAGTCCGTTAACAACAGTATTGGCAAGCTTACTGGTACCGTTGTTACCGGACCGGCAACCTTATAATGAGGCCCATATGGAGTCCATCTTTGCTTCTGTCATCAAACAGGAAATCTGCAAACTCTATTTGGTGCATACTGCCAGGATAACAATAATTTGAGTACATAGCTGTGAAGATCAGAATTCAGAATTGTGCCAGTATTGCCAGAGCACATGGGTTACAGTTGTCATGTTCGCTGTCAAAGCACAACTCTGAGTCGGTTTTTCAATATCTATACCAGGGGAAGATAAACTCCCAGACTCCAGATGTTTTAACCTACAACTCCAACGATCCATCACCACTGAATAGGGTGGCCGGGGCTTCCTGGAGTTGTAAGCCTAACCATCTGGATTTTGGCAGGCTGGCTACCCCATATAAATATTTTTGTGGGAGTCAAGTGTCAACAATCATTTATTCATTTTTTGCAATGAATGCAAATAAGAAATATCTATATGTTTTAATACTCTTTACTGGATACATTTGAAGATGTGGTTTAAGCTCTAAATTAAGTTGTGTTTCTTTCATAGCAGATCAAATCGTGTTACTAAGCAATAACATGCATCTCGTTCTGGAAATAGTTTCCTCACATTGGCTTACGGTCGGTCCAAAATTGAATTACTAGTTTCTAGCTACTTTATCATGAGTTTGATTGCATACTTTAAATGAGGAAGCTGTATATTTTTTGTTGGAATTTATAATTTAAAAAACAAGTTTCATATGCTGATCTTCTGAATGGTACTTACGTGTGGTATTATATCAACATCTTCTATTGCTAGAATTTTAGTATTTAATTTCTTGTCATTATAATTACACAATCTCAGGCAAGGGAATCCAGCGGTATGTTTCATTACTAGTTCATGCTTTAAATCCAGGTGGACCTCGCCAGGTGACAGGGAATCATTGATGACACTGGTTGAATGGTGTGATGGATGCCTGGCATTGTTGTATTATTCCCCCAAGTATGTGGTGAAGATGTTGATGGCTTCAGATGAAAGATGATATTTCAACCTGTATCCTCTAAAATGGATCCACACCTAATAAGTGTTGGAAGGCAGGGAGGATTCCCACTTGCAACCCTAGGTTAGGCTGCATAAGACTGAGTCAAAATGGATCAAAAAGAGACAGTTCTGACACTGAAAACGTTTGTAATTTCATCATGGAGAATGGAAAACTTAAGGGGCCTCATTACGACCCTGGCGGTATGGAGTGAACGGCGCCGTAAAAGGTGCCGGCGCCGTTCACTCCGTACCGCCGCATCACGAGTTCCACTCGTGGGACCCGGTAAGCATGCCTGGGAAAACCAGGCGTGCTTACCGGGTCCCGCGAGGGGAAGAGGGAGCAAACAACGGGCCATCTCGTAATGGCCCGTTGTTTGCTCCCTCTCCCATTCACATTCAGACCTATGGGGGCTGAAATGGGAATGGGGAAGGACCGTGTCCGGGTCCTCGGAGGGAGGAATTACCGGGCCTTCCGAACTCGGAATGGCCTGGTAAGTCCTCATTCCGAGGACCCGGACGTGATTTCGGCGGCAGCCATGCCGCCAATAGCGGCATGGTTACCGCAGAACTCGTAATGAGGGCCAAGGTGTGTTTGACGCTGGATAGGTCCATTCGAGGGAACATTTAAAGAGCTCTGGGATGCAATTTTCTAGAGAACTTTGAGTAGGAGTGTGCTGTAGAAATGTACCAAATCGATCAAACAAATCAATTATTTTCCTCCCAAAATTGTGACTTTGTTTGATAGTATAATGGCCGGTTTGTAGTCCAGGCATGGAAGCTTTGACTTTTACTAGTTGGTTTGATGGCTCACCCATGCCATTTCATGCAGTTCTTTGTATACAATTAGTCACATGTAGTTCTTAGTCCAGCTGATCCTCTCACCCTCAAATAAGTAATTTGAGAAGTCAGACAAAACACAAAAGACACCAACATACATAAAGAGACAACATGTCAATTATTAAATCATATGTGCAAGATAACTAATTAAAAGAATTACATTAATAGGGACATTGATCAGTTTCAATACAAATGATGTGTGTGGGACCACGTCTACTGCTGAGCCTCCATGGCAGTGGCCCGAAATTACCATGCATATTAACAGCGAATAGAATATGACAGGTCATTCAACTAATATCACCAGCTGCATGTCAAAAGATTAATGTTGTTTATTCATAGGCAAAACATGACTCCACCATATATAACAGGAGCAGCCTCAGAGAGAAAGACAAGGAGGTATTAGTAGGTGCTCCGCATAGATTTATTCAGGGTCTTGATATGTGAAGTACTATCAGCTAAAAGGTCTGAACAAGAGTACCACAGCAACCCCATGTGTTTGTGCTGGTAGAGAGACTCCCAGAACCCCCTTTGTTTTGCATATTAAGTAACTTTGGGTCTCACCTTAAGTTACCAGGGGAATCCAGACGTGGACCCCCTGCTCACTGTTCTCACAGACTCACAGCTTCACCTCACTGATGATGCCCAACAAGGCTGAAACACAAGTATGGGGTTGCTGTTGGTACTCTTGTTCAGAGGAGAATTACCTAGCATTATGGTGCTGGACTGCCCCTGGGCAGGACAAAGCCTGATATATAGGGATATGTCTCCTCTGTTAAAGGGACAGTGAGATAAAGACTTGGTTGAGACTCTCCCGGGGGCCATCTGCCCAAGAACAGGCCAATGGGCTGTGTTTGTTCTGGTAGACTCCCAGAACCCCGTGTTCTCCAAATATATTAGACAACATCTCCCATTATAAGAGGCATAGTCAATGGTGAGTGATCATGGGAATCAGTCTTAAACAGCTGGAGAGCTGCATGTTGCAGTACCCTGCCCAACATTTCATATGCATGATGTTTGCCAATGGGACATATGATGTACTTTTCCACCCTTTGCGTGCCAACTGTGCCTAAGCAATTCAAGTAAAAGCTAGCTGTGCCTATAAGTAAAGAAAACTACAAAACGTCTGCAAATATTCACCAAGTTATAGTTGTGTGAACTGCTTTTGTCTTGTATGTTCGAACGCTCATTCCAGGCAACTCCACGGAATGGGCAATTGTGGATTTGTACTTCTTAAAATGTGTTAACTGAACACATATAGTGAACACATGTTGTCCTCGTATATTGGACATCAGTGTAAATTCAACTACTTTACACTTATATTAATCGTATTTAATATATGCATTACGACTTTCCCAGGACCAAATTTGAGTTTTAACTGAAAAGGTTCTCATCAGATAAACTGAAATTTTCATTGTTGACATGTATAAGGAAAAACCACGTCACAATAATGTCTAAGGGTCCTTGGCAAGATGACATGAAACACTGAACAAATTACAGGTCTTTTGAAGTGCCAAATCTCTGTCATTGATGTAATCTAAAGCTGGTTGTTGGTGAACGAAAATCTTGGGGAAGAAATGTGCAGAAAGCTGTTCCTCTTGCAATGGATCTTAATCCTCTCATAGAGATTGATTTGAAAGCTAGAAGGCCAATCAAGTTCATGGTGACCAGCAACCGTGGGAATGCAGACTCGAGAGCAAAACAAAACTTTCTGACAGATTGAGGAACCCACGTCTTATGGTTGCTTGGGAAGCATGGAACCTACTGGTGTAGGAGACTTGAAACAAACCATTCCCAAAATCCTGAGAGAGCGCTCTTAATCTCAGGCTTAAACAAAAAAATATATGCTGACATTGCAAACATGGCACAGACTAGTTTGAGTTCAGGAGCATTTAGCCCCACCCCATCTAGCCACCAAATCAACCAGATTGGAACCTCCAGATCCCATCCTGATGCCCCAAAACGTGCAACATTTCACTATGGCACAATCACTCTAAGCTATTCCTAGAGCGGCCCCAAGCAATACAATAGCGATCCACTAAAACCAAATGTATTTTTAATGAAATGTGGGTTTAATTTTTTATCGGGACCACTATCTGGCTTTGGAATCCTGAGTAGTGTTTGTTTAGTCTTATTTGTCAGGGGGTCAGCCGGCTAGATTATACCCTTAGACACTGAAGACAGCCCAGTTGTATATGACGACCCACCATCCCTAAGCGTTACAGCCTTCAAAGATTTGATGGACTGACATCAAGTAAATAAAAATGTATTCCGTTACATTTCTCAAATGAGGAGGTTAGTGTTGGAAAACAGCGTAGCCTAAAGTGTGAAAAGTGTAATTCATACATGTATACCTTTACTTTCTTAGTGTTCTTTATCTGCTAAAAAGTGTTCCAAATTGATTGAGGCAACATAGCATGGATAAATGAGTGGAAATCACCAAGAGGTGTCCGTAAATCCAACACTTTCTATGCTTCACTATTTTTACAGATTATTGCTGTGCAGTCTCTCGTAAATATTTGCTCTATATCAACCTTATTTTTTAATGGAGTTAATTTTCATTGGACAGAAGAGACCAGAAAGGCCATTCAGAATTTGAAAACCTGAATCAAATCATGTCACATCAGCCCAAATCCTCTTTCATTCAGAGAACTCTCAGACATTTTTGCTGATCCTTCAATCCTAGCATTTGAAGCAATACTCTCACAAAGAGATACAACCACGGGATATTTACATACAGTATCCTGCCTCTCTACAATACAGTCAAAGGCTGAAATCAATAAGATGGTTATGGACACAAAAACTATTAGTAGTCAAGGCATCCTTTCAGGAGTGGCAACTCCACCTTTAATGATACATATCCAATCTCCTAAAACATGTCCATTAAGTTAGACAGGGACAGATATGCTTGACAATTACATTGGTATTTTTAATCTATTTTTTTGCAATTTGTCATCCCTTTTCACAATGATTAGACAGATGCCATCTCACATAACCAAATCACAGTGAACAAAGACAGCCCCGGACAACCTGGACCAAGTCTTACAGCTAAACATTGTATGGCTTGAATAACTGATGCCGAATTCCTGAATTCATGAAAGGTGTCTGAAAAGCATTGCATCAGTTGGTCACTGCTACAGTATATGTCAAGCCTGTTCCAATTTGAATCAGTAAGGGAGCATTGGCTTAAGGTTTCACGTTATATGTAACCACCTCCAACAACAGGCATCATCCACAGTTTAGGATTTTAGGTTAGCTGGCCATTATAGGTAGCATAAGACTGTGGACCTAGCTTCATCTGATTAAATAAATATACAATACTCAAGTGCTAATTCCTAAACACTCTCCCTTTTAAGGGGAGGAGATTAAGATTACATAAGCCAGTGGGCAGAGATGGTATACCACGACTCAAAGTTTTCAGACACATTTCCCCTTATCGCACAGCCAAAATTCTAGAAATTCCACTCCACTCAAATCTTGGATCTCACTATTATTGTAGATTGTAATATGTAGCAAGTTAACACCACAAAAATGCATCCCCACCACCTGATGCCCCAAAGCAACAGCTGTATTTGAAAGCATCCCATTCACAGTTGACATCCTCTTCTAGTTGCAATTTGCTCAAGCATAGACTGTTGCTGTCACTAACCGTTTTATCGCAACCGCAAGAATTGACAGAGGAAGCAACTACCTGATAACACACACATACAACAAATCACCACCAAATATGCTAGGTACGTATGACGCACCACTCTAGTGGACACTGGCCGCAGGTATGGCCACCCGCACACTCAGAACACAGCAACGACTATGGAAAATTCAGTCGTGCTGGTCACCATACTACTGGAACAATGGTAAAAGACGCTACATAAATAACAACTACAATACAATACAATACACTACAAGTGTTACAGTGTTTATATGGGTTTGGCATCCACCCCCATCCACAGCCCTGCACACTGCAGCATGTCGCCTTCATGGCACCAAATAAATGAAACACATTACTTACCTCCTTTCATCAACTTTAAATTCAACCACTACTTTTCTGTCTGAAGCCTCTCCTCCTACGTGCACAAATATATGTTCATCCCTCACTTCAACATTTCCTCTGCGGGTGATTAAGTACCGTCGTCCTCACCCCAGAGCTCTGGGATCACCTGGCACCTCAGAAATCCACTGTTGATGTGTGTGGCAAGGAGTTAAAAACCTGGCTCTTAAGGAATAACTAAAACGTTCTACTACTACTTCCCCTTCCCTGTTGTGGCTCATGGACAAGAAAGCTCATTGGTGGTGCATGCCATAATATATAAGCACTTTTGATAATATAATCATGATAATGCTGATGATGAAAATATTAATATTAATAAACATGTCTTTCTTCAGGTCTTTATTAAACTTTCAGGTATTCGGCTGTGTCCTCAGATCCCGCCTAATGCAATTAGCGTTACCTCAACTCGGCCTGGCGCAATTTTTCGCCAGATCCCGAGTTACAGTGGCAAGGTAAATCCCCATCCCTAATGGGGGTTTCTTTGCGGTATTAGAATTGGTGCCATTAGCGCTGTGCTAGTAACGCCGAAAACGGGTGCAAAGGGGAGATTTCCTGCTTCTCACTCAATTGGACAATGGACGGAGCAGTAACTCCGACGGTGATAGCGTTACCGACACATTCTAATGCTCCGCCCAACTCGGGATGAGGCCCATTGTATGCTGAATTTCATTGCTGCTGAAACACTTTCAACAGAATACATTTCATTCTTCTTTTTTGCCTTCATACATGGTTCATTGGTGCTTTCAAAAAGAGATGGCTAAAAATACCAATAAACATACAATTGTAAAAGTACAAGTGTGCTAAACAATTTATTCAACCATTTTAGTTGTTCCATTTTTATACAGTTCTACTTATAATCAGCAACGAATATAAGAATGTGCATGTTTCCAGTCTCTTAGAAATTATACAACTATTTTGTTTGATATTTGATGCACGCGGGATCAAGTTGTGCATCAAAAGCGCTAGCAATGTTATTCCATGTTTCTGTCACGAGTAACTCGTGTGGATTTGCTTCCTGTAGCATTTTCTTACGAACTACTTGAGACTCAATAGAAGGGCCCCCTGCAGTTTGCACCTATGCTAGCAGCGCTCCACAATATGCTTTTCTTGCATGCTTCAGGGTTGTTTGCACCTTTAAAACAAATGCGTTATGCCTCCATTAACCATTGAGTAATGAGGCTTGCGCTGTTCACAGCCCTGTAACATGCATATGGGTAAAAAAGGTCCACCTCCCCTCATGTGCTGCCCCATACAAATGTCATTTTTGAATGATGGGTAGAAACAACACATGGTTAATGCGATGCAGGAGCGCCCAAAACTCTGCCTCGCCTTGGCTGGCCTTCTCTGGAATAGCCTCTACCATAGAAGCTACAGCTACTCAACAGAATGCTAGGACATGTTCTTTGATTGTACTAGTAAAAGTAAAGGAGTTACAGCACATCCACTCCACAAAATCTGACATTTAAAATGGATTACGTGAGGGTCAGCAACCTCTACTTATAAATGCATTCGCTTTTGGTTTTGGCATCGCCAAAACAATTGCTACAAGAAGAAAGGTGTGACAAGAAGCAGTCTTTGTGTTTAGCATGACAACTGGAAATGCTGTGGCATACAATTGCCAACGCACTGAGTGTTAATTCCTGTTGTATTTCGTGGACCAATCAGGGGTCCTGTCACATGTCACGTGTCTGTGTGACTTGAAATGCTGGAGCTGTGGAGTGATCTCTTTTAGAGACGGAGACTGAGGCAGGCATTCTCGAGGCCCCTGTTGTGTAGCCGTAGTCTATCCCTCTGCTGTGTTCCTCCACCGCAGCCGCCATGATGCCCCATGTGGCACTGTTATGGGGTTCTGGACCGCACGTGTGCACTGCTCTTTGTGTGCACTTTGCCTGCAATACTGCCGTTGCGCTGCACCACATGTGGGGAGCAGGACACAAAGGGTCACTCTGGGATGATTGTAGTTGCTGCCTGGATGACTCTGCATAGCGATAGCTGCTGCCCTTGTAGGTGCAGGCGCTCCTGGGGGTGGGCCGACTTTTAAGGGGAAGTGATGGGTAAAGTGTCGATGTGGGGGGCCTGGTCGGGTTAGGGTCCCTGGTGTGTGCATCCCTCTGTCGCCTTGGGGGTGTGCAGGGGATGCGCTTGTGATGTCCAAGTGTTTGAAGGCTGTGTTTCTTGCAGAGAAAGAACAGCAAGAAGCGATCAAACACATTGACGAAGTGTAGAATGAAATCGACAGGCTAGTGTTTATGCGCCGGGGTCTCTGAGGGTGGGGACCAGAATGTGGTGGCGGGTATCCGGGCTCGATCAAGGGGACCTGGCCCTTGTAGGTGGGAGATGCTAGCCCTATGGCTACTCCTGATATTGACTCTGCTACATCGCGGAGTGAATGCAAACTTTGTACTGTGGAGCAGGCCTGGGGGCTCTGATCTGTGATTGAACTGATCTAGGCAAAGGACCATACGTGGCTCGTGTTTAGGTGCTGAGATGCATCTGCCGGGCATGGGCATCATATGGTATGAGCGGGAGTTGAAAATGAACACTGCTTCTTGGGGGTTGGAATTCTGCTGTTTCGGTGCATCCCAAGTTTAGATTGCCTTGTGTTGGGAGTGGGGCACAAAGGGCCGTTTCCAGGGCCTCATTGTGGCTGCCTTGCAGCACCCATGCCATTGCCTCCGCAGATGGCGGGAGATGATTCTAGTTGCTTCCTGTGTGACTCTGCATAGCGATAGCTGTGGCTGGTAAGATCAGGCGCTCCTGAGGGTGGGACTGCTGCTGTAGGTAAGCGATGGGTAAAGTCTCAGTGTGGGGGGCTTAGTTAGGCTACAGTCCCCCCTGTGTGCATCCCCTCAGTCTCTTGTGGGGTTCAAGGGATGAGCTTGTGATGCCCACATGTTTGAAAGTTGTGTCTCTTGCAGATAAAGAGCAGCAAGAAGCTATCAAACACATTGATGAAATAGACAGGTCAGTGTTTATGTGCTGGGGTCCCCTAGGGTGGGGCCCTGAGTGTGGTGGCAGGGATCCGGGTTGGTTCAAGGGGTCCTGGGCCTGTTAGGTGGCAGATGCTATCCCTATAGCTGCTTCTGGTATCAGCGCTAGTCTGTCGTGGAGTGACTGCAAACTTTGTACTGTGGAGTGGGCCTGAGGCTCTGATCTGCACTGGTCTGGCCAGAGGAACGGATGTGGCTTCTGTTTAGGTGCTGAGATGCATCTGTCCAGCATGGACATTATATGGTACGAGTGGGAGTTGAGAAAGAACACCGCTTCTTGGGGGTAGGAATCCTGCCGTTTCAGTGCATCCCAAGTTCAGATTGCCTTGTGTGGCGAGTGGGGAACAAATGGACGTTTTCCGGGACTCATTGCAGCTGCATTGAGGCGGCCACACAGTTGCCTCCACCAATGGCAGGAGGTGTTTTTAGTTGCTGCCTGGATTGCTCTGAAAAAAATCTGGATTGAAAGTGCATTACAACTGGATGTTCCCAAACATTTAAATCCTCTTTACATCCTCTTTAACTCCACAAACTTGCATTGTACTCAGTGGATTGCTTTTGGCTTCCTTTTGGCTTAATGTACCTTAAATATGTTAATTAGCAATCCTCAGTGGAATGCAATCCCAAAACAATCCAAGCAATCCAATCCCCAAACAATCCACTAAACATCCAAAAGCAATCCAATCGCCAAACAATCCACTAAAAATCCACAAGCAATCAAATCCCCAAACAATCCACTAAAAATCCCAAAGTAATCCAATCCCCAAACAAGCCACTAAAACTCCAAAAGCCATCCAATCCCCAAACAATCCATTAAAAATCCAAAAGCAATCCAATCCCCAAACAATCTACTAAATCCAAAAAACCAAACAATCCACTAAAAATCCAAAAGCAATGGATTGCATTTGGCTTAATGCACCCGAAATAAGTTAATTATATATCCTTCCTGGTAGAAGCAATGCAATCCCATAAAAATCCTATAAAAACCCAAAAGCAATACCATACCAAAATATTTTTTTACAAATCCAAAAGCAATGCAGTCGCCAAATAATCCTATAAGAATCCAAACGATGTTAACTATAACCCTGAAAAGAAACCCTCCATAGGGATTACACTGATTGGGTCTTAGTAGTCATTTAGGTTCAATGACATGAAAGTTGAGCAATGTGAATGGGATATTATCTATTTAAAATAAAATAAGAATTAACACCTGCTTTTTATTCAATTGTATTTATTAAGGGACACAATCAGGTTCAAACTGAAACTGCCTGCCTGGCCACCCCAGCACTCGGAGACTGTTCTGTATCCCTACAATCAGTCCCACTAACAGCACTTGTAACCTGATCTCTGCACTTACCACCTGCTGGCCTATACTTTTACTTATTGTTATTATTCTATTCCCATGTACTACACTGTCCCTTCCCCTTCCTGCACTTTCCCCTTCCCCCACCCCATGCACTTGGGCAATCGAAAGGACACCTGGCCTAGTAGGATCGTTGTCTGTCCTCCCTTTGTTCCCCCTCCCTTGCCTCGTTGCACCTTGATACACTTGTGTATAGGCGCGTTATAAATGCAATATCATATATCTGTGTACATAGCACACAAGGATGTCTGTACAGTCCCAGAACTGGGTGCTTTACAATTTGTGTACATGAATGGATTAAAAATATTTTTAAGAAAATCAATATCAGCCAGGGAGTCAAATGACCCAGGTTAAGCCCAGGGAGCAAGGAAGTCAGATGTGGAACGCAGCTCAGGGAGCAAGTGAGTCGGATGGGGACCCAGCTCAGGTTGCAATTGTGAAGGAGGTACCCAGCTACCAAGGAAGTCTAAAGGGGGCACAGAACCAGACAAATGAGTCAAATGGAGACCCTGGGCAAGGGGGACGGAGGGATTCAGGTGAGGGCCCAGGCCCAGACCTAGCCCAGGGAGCAAGAGAGTGAGGGGGTGACCCAGGATTAACCTAGGGAGCAGAGGAGAGGGAAGACACAGACCCAGTCCCAGGCGCAAAGGGGAGGGATACTGGCCCATGGAGCAAGAGAATCGGAGAGGGGAGAACACAAAGCCATGCATGGTACTAAGGGGGAGGAGGGGACCCAGCTGGAACGCAGGTAGCAAGAGGGCCGGGGAGAGCGGGTGAGAATAAGCCCAGGCAGCAAGGGAGGATTTCATAATGCAATAACTGAATGTTTTGAAAACTAAGAAAGATGTTGCATTCCTTAAATTGCAACGAGACTTGCCTATAAAAAGAGAAGTCGGGTGCCTTCTGCTTCAGTGGGTAGATCCCAATTTTGTTTGGCAGTGCTTTTCAATACTCAACAGCGGAGAGTTCCGCAAAACTCATTTACTTTGCTTTAATGGATACATTCTCAAAGCATCACTGACTAAAATAAAAGCCACATAATCCGAAAACTCACCATATTGTAGCCTTAAATCAAAATTAGACCCCTTCCAAATGGGATGCAGGTGATTACACACCTCATATTCCACAAGTCTGGCAATCATGGTTTCATAATAAAACTGTAGTGCCCTAATTGTGTATCCAAACTTTGTAACACTTCTCCTATTAGCCATTGGAAGAGGCACTCTGCGCGGAGATGGCCATGCTTTTTACCTACAGTACAGCACTGTCTTCTACACCCAAGTGAAAAAGGGAAGATCTCCCTGGAAATATTCTGAAGTCATCGATGACTCCATCCTGGAGTCATCCATAGCCAATTTGGGGAATTCATCCGACGTCATCCTCACGTATGTGTATAGACTGAATTATTTAAATGAGATAACTCTAGCGTAATCACAATAACTACCCCGGGATGAGTTCCTGATTACTTGACTGGAAATTGTGATGATTTTATACTACTTCAGGATGACTCCACGACAACTTCATGATGGGATGCAATCATGCCAGGATGATTGTAGGACTTCTGAAATGGGCTAATCCAAAATATACCCTAAATGTACTCTGCAGAACACTGCAATAAATGACACTGAAATATACAACAAAAACGGTTTGTTATAAAAAAAAAGCTTTATTTTATATACAGTAAAAGAACATTCACTGTTTAAATATTAATTGATTTCAAACACATAGTAAGAGCCTTATTGTGTGAAATCCCCCTCTGCCAATCCACTCTTCCCCTATGCCAAACCTTCTGCGCACACCTACCCCTAGTTTTCCGATAATTCCTTCTCCTTCAGCCTCCTACTAACCCGTGTTTTTTCTTCAAATAAGGACTTTTGTAATCACCCAAATTATCCTCACACTCAGCCAAAAATGCTCTCCGGCAAGCCAATGACCACCGTCAGGTCTTATGCAGAGACCCATCCATCCACCACTTAGACACTAAGGCATGAACTTTGCAAACTGCAACAATACCTCAGAGAAGGCATATTCTTTCAGCATCCAGGCCCCCCCTGAACAGGCACAAACAGCACCAAGGAACACCCCCACACACACACTCACCCCTCCCATACTCACACATTCAGACCTACCCAGAGACATGCCCAGACCCCTCAAACCTCCACACACTCGTCACTAGTCCCCCAAACACACAACCACCCACAAAAAGAACACCACCTCACCCCACACAGCACCCCCTACACACAGTACTAGCCCCCCCACACTCAGACTCACCACTCACACTCAGCACCCAGGAACCACCCACACTCTGCACCCACCCTCCACTATTCTTCTCCAACTGTCCCCCTTCCTCCTGAAATTGCACTCATCCCTCTTGTCCTCCAACTGCACCCCACCCCTAACCGCCAGAACCCCCATTAGCCAACTGCCCCCATCAAGGATTTCCCACGGCCTAACCTCTCCCCCTGAAGGTCTCCTGACCCTTAGCCCTCCTTCCCCCAAATACTCTGTCCAGCCTCTTCTCTCAAAAGACTTTGACTGCATTAACCAACCTACCCTCCAATAACACCCCAAACCTTAACCCTCCCCCATGTCTCTCCTGCCCTTAAACATCCCCAAAAGCACTCCTGCCCACTTATCCACACCCAAACTACTTCTGTGCCCTTAACCCCAAGACTCCCCCACCACCCACATTTTGTTCTTCCCGTAAATCCCCCAGAACCCCCTCTTAATTCTGTCTCAATACTTCCAAACTCTTAACCCTCACCCCAAAAGACTCCATGTTTAACCCTCTCCACTCAAAATACTTCCACCCTGCTCTTATGTCTCAGACTAAAAAGATTTCCACTCAACTTAATCCTTGTCCCCTCCGAAAACTTCCATCAAACTCTTAATCGCCACACACCAAGCACTTCTACCCACTCCTAACCATCACCCCAAGGTCTCCCCTCACCCCCTTATCCCTTAGTCAAAGAATTCACTCACCCTCAATAGAACTGCCCTTGGACTTACCACCTTAGCCCCATACCGAAGGTCTGTCTCCCCACACTCAGCCCCAAGTGCACCCCAACCACCCCACCCAGCCCAAAGAATGCCTGCCACTTCAATACATGTGGCCCCAAGGACACCCCCCATCACTACACTCAGCCCCAACAGCGCTCCCCCATCACTACACTCGGCCCCAAGGATGTCTCCCCACCACTACACTTGGCCCCAAAGGCGCAGCCAATCACCACACTCAGCCCCAAGGAAGGCCCCCCATCACCACTCTTGGCCCCAAGGGCGCCCCCATCACTACAATCGGCCCCAACGGCGCTCCCCCATCACTACACTCGGCCCCCAGGACGTCCCCCCATTGCTACACTCGGCCCCAAGGATGCCGCCCCATCACCACACTCAGCCACAAGGACGGCACCCCATGACCACACTCGGCCCCAAGGACAGCCCCCCATCACCATGCTCAGCCCCAAGGACGGCCGCCCATCACCACACTAAGCCCCAAGGGCGGCCCCCCATCACCACACTCAGCCCCAAGGACTGCCCCCATCACCACACTCTTTTCCAGGGACACCATCCCATCATCACACTATGCCCCAAGGATATTTCCCTATCACCACTATCGCTCCCAGGGACACCACAGTCATCGCCACTCTTGCCCCAGGGACACTACTACCCTACACCAAATTCACTCCCAGGGACACCAGCCTCAGCTCCACGGACACCCCATTCTCCCACAATCTGTACCCGCATTACATCCACCCCACAGCACTAAGGGCATCATCATAGGACCACCCCACAGATGTCTCACTTCCAAACCCAGGTCAGGACTCTCTCCACACTCAGTCAAGACCCTCTCGCCTGCCAGTACGATTTTGCTCTGCTCCCACACTGCAAATATTCATACCAATCCCCTCCCCCACACCCATTGAGCCCCCTCATCTTGTCGAGCACATGACATCTCTTCGGATCACTTAACTGCTGTTGCGCTGGCTGGCTCTGGATTATAAATCCATCTAAGTCAAACGAAAATGTTTACTTTGTGCCCATCTGTGTGCAATTTCAGTAACAGAGCGGGCTGCTGCCTGGTGGTACTGGTGACTGGTAGGTGCAGGCGCTCCTGGAGATGTGACAGCTGCTGTGGGGAAGGGGTGGGTAAAGTCTCGGAGTGGGGTGCCTGGTTGGGCTAAAGTCCCAGTTGTGTGCATCCCTCAGCCTCCCTGGAGTTGCAGGGATTTGCTTGTGATGTTCACATGTTTGAAAGTTGTGTCTCTTGCAGAGAAAGAAAAACAAGAAGCGATCGAACACATCAACAAAGTACAGAATGAAATAGACAGGTCAGTGTTTATGTGCCAGGACATCCGGGGTGGAGCCCAGAGTGTGGTGCCAGGGATCTGGGTTAGATTAAGGGGTCCAAGGCCTGTTAGGTGGGAGATGCTAGCCCTATGATTGCACCTGGTATTTGGTGGTGCTCTGTCGCACAGTGACTGCAAGCTTTGTACTGTGGAGCGGGTCTGGGGGCTCTGGTCTGCACTTGCACTGGTCTGGGCAGAGGAACAGATGTGGCTCGTGTTTAGGTGCTGGGATGCATCTGTCAGGCATGGGCATCTATGTACCCTAACAATATTTACTCCAATCAGCAGCTCTGTAAAAAGCAAGTCAGGTGCCTAGCTTTCCATTTCCCAGCTACTGTTAATTCATATTTTCTATTGCTCTATTCTCCTTCCTTCTCATTCTCTTGCACACCTGCACCCCTTATCATATCCTGCTTTCAAACGTTGCACTCTCCTCTTTGCACCCTGGTACCTATAAATGCAAAGAAGAACAGTAAACACAAAAACTATTGGCATTGCCAATGCTTGTTCTTTTTTGGCGCCAATACTTTTCCCTCAGGCCTATGAGGTGTTCCTTGTAGGAAATGTGATATGCACTAGGAGTTTAATGGTACATGTTCTGAGGCCAGGAATCCTCCACTTTGATTGAGGCCATGAACACTTCAGTGGGCTTCTTAAGCTCACTTGGGCATGTGCCATGGCAACTTGCTCCTGGCAGCATCCCTGACATTGAAACTATTATGGTAGCATGCACCTTAAGGTCGCTTGCTTCCTCCCTGTTTTATGCCGGACATCTCTGCAGAACCTCTGTGTACAATGATTTTGCTATGGAGGTTCTGTTTTTCTTGCCGATCCAGTGATGATGTCTCACATCTGTGGGGTTTCTCCCTTCGATTGCTTTAAAGGGAGCTGTCCTCAAGGTATTGTCTCCCCATAAGTAGTACAAGTGAATGAAGTCACAGATATTTTCGGTGAAAGACTTTATCAAACCTAGGACGTTTTAAACCATGTCTTTTACCACTCAGATCAATAGGTCTCATAGCGACCCTGTCAGTATCCTGGCGTTAAATCCGCCAGCATACCGGAAAATGCTATTACCGATTCAAACACTTGGTCCGGCAGCATTACCTTCAGATTACGAGTGCCGGAGTGACAGTGTAAATCCCCATTCATGGAGTTCGATAGGACTCCATGGGAGGATTTGCTGTAATTATCGGTACAGCAATACCGGTGCCAGTAATGACAGCGTTTCTTGCAGATAACGCACCTGCCTGGAGGTAACACAGGTGCCCCACTGTCAAACCTGTAGTCGGCCGGTCCAGTAAAGTCCATTATATGTTCATATCGGCACTATAATACCGAACCGGCTGACTTATAATGTGGCCCAATGTCTCTACCAACCCATTTGCCTATCTGTGGTACAGCGCAGTTGTGGCATGTGTTATTCCCCTACACATGAAGAAATCCTGCATGCTTCTCTGCTGAAAATATTGGATCTCATTGTCTGAATCCATAATGATCAGTACTCCTGCTCTATAAAATACTTCTTGCATTACGTCTATCACATTGCCAGAACTAATTTCCCCTATCTGCTAGTCCATCCACACTGGGCATAACTTCTTTCCTTAGCAGTTTGCAGAATGGCTGTTTTATATCATTTGGTAAGTCTGGTGGTTCTAGGGGACGCAGGTTGTTTGACCAGTACCTTATTCCTGTCTTTTCACTCACTGATTGTCCTTAACAAGCCAGTCTAGATCTATGTCAATCCCTGGCCACTACATGCTCTCCCTGTAAATTCAAAGGTGGGTGACCCACAAGGGCATTGATCATTGCCTTGTCCCTAATTCCTTCTGGGGGCAGATGTGTTTCACCCTTTCTTAGCAAACATAACTCCTGTGTGAATTTGTCTGCCACCTTTGGCAGTAGGGCCACAAGGCCACAATATCAAATTGTTGCAATTTCTCATTCTCAACCATACATTCTTGACATACTCTTTGGCCTCCTTTAGATTGAATCCTGACTCTCAAACGTCCATACACTCTTCTTTAAATGTTGCATATGCATGAAATAAACATACATCAGACACTGTTCACTCAACTATCACATCCTGAGCTTCAACTGTGTCACATTATTCTGAAGGGGGTATTGACAACAATCCGCTGATTGCTTACCCTAGACATATATCTTATCTTCAGTAGTCTAGATTCAAATCTTGCTCAGTACTTTTTTATGTCCCCTACATGGAGTATGCACATCAGGGGTTTATAACATCTTACTTTAGATTGAAAGGTGCAACCCACACAAACTGCCTGTAGTGTTCCACTGCTCACAAGCTAATACTTCACACTTAAATATTGATTTTGTTTCTACTTGGTTGAAGGCATGTGGAGCTAAGATAATCATTGCTTCTCTCTAATTTTTGTTGTGGTAACACAGCCCTTAATCATTTGCACAGATGCTGAGTTTCTCAGTGAGGTAGCTGAGGGTCTTCATGGTGACAGACCTGTAAATGATGCAGCATAATTTGAGGATGATACCTGCTTGCAGTGGGAGCCAGTGCAGTTCGATGATGGTCAGTGTGGTGTGGTCAAATTTGCAGCATTCCTTGATGAGTCATGCTGCAGCATGCAGGATACATTGCAGTGGTGCCAGGGTAGTCACCAAAAGTAATTCCAAAATGGTAGTGCATCCACCCGGTGGGAAGGGACCAAGGGTTGGACAGCAAGCCTGAAGTTGTTTTCTGGGAGGAAGAGCATGATTTTCCAAAGGAGAGAATGTTGGCACCATGCGTTTTCTATCTTCCTTGATATCTCTTATATTTAAATCAGTGGTGTCTGTCAATATAAAACCAAAGAGACTTGAAACAGGTGGCCAGCTGGGGTGTGAAGCGTTTGAGGTTCATAGCAGAGAGCCATTTCAGTGCCACTGTGTTCAGTATTGTTGGTCAGCAGCAGCGATTCCGTCTTGAAGGGGTTGAGCTTAAGAAGAGCAGTGCACATCGAAGACTGGATCAATGTGATGCAGGGTTTGATCCTGTGGATGTCTTAGATGGAAGATATCTTGAGATAGAGCTGTGTGCCCTCTGTATAATGGTGGATGAAAATGTTGTGTGGAGCATGGAGAGTTCTGAGTGGTTCCATATAAGGCTTGAAGATCACAGGGAAGAGGATTGATCCTTGCTAGACTCCACAAGTGATGGGTAGTGTTAGTGATCTTGAAGAATCCATTGGTACAAATGTTTAGTGGTTATCAAGATAGGATGTGAAGAGACAATCTCACAGATCCCCATGTGGCAATGTAGATTGTTGGTGAGTGTCTGGTAGTCTACTGTGTCGAATGCTGCTGAGAGGTCAAGGAGAACCATGAGGCAAGGATGCCATCATCAATTATTTTAAGGTTGTAAGCTTTCCATTGCTCTTCTGAAGACTTTAGTGTGTTCTTTTACTTCCTTGTTACAGATCAGTATGCCATCCTTGAAGTACCTTACTCCAGGAATGTGCTTAAATATATTATCTACTAGCTTCTGCAAATGTTACCTGGTGGAGGTTAGACCAAAAGGAATTTGTTGAATTCAGAAAAACATCAGTTAGGACGATAAACAGAGTTAAATGTTAGCTGTTTTGTGTGAAACTCAATTGACAATAAGGACTCCTTAGGTTGAGAATCTCCAATCTTGCTTAGGTTGATTGGCTGCCGAGCCAATATTGAATACAATGCACCCTAGATTGTGAAGAGCAGGCTCTGAAACCTATGGACCTCCAGATGTTTTGAACTAAGTCTCCTCTCAGACCTAACGAACATAGTCAATGATCTTGAGAGTCACAGGTTACAGAACCCTGGCATAGAGTATGACAGTCAGCTATGATGTTGGCATTCAATTCTCTCAAGTCTACAGTGGCATAGTCACTGAGAAGACTAGGGGATGATTCGCAGGAGACCTCGGGGTCCGTAACCACTGCCCACTATACAATGCTGGCCTCACCGACAGTATGCAAGGAATCTCGCCGAATTTCCCCTATTCTTACCTCATAAATAAAGTGAATATCTTAAAATTTTGTCCAGAAGACTGCCTCTGAGACCGAGACCGATCATAGGGGATATCCACAGGGATCACAGACAGGGTTTCTGAGGAAAAAGAGAGAAACTCATACAATAACGTTTGGATGGTCAGAAAATCAGTACATGTTCTTTCATACATACCTGAGTTGGGCAGAGTACTGGAGTGGTACAGGAGGGCAGAGGCTTTGAGAAGGTCAAATTAGATGGAATCAGACTCCAAAATTGTCAGGCTCACTTTTATGTAGTCAGCCCTTTGAGCTGCAGGCCACCTTACAGGTTTACATGATGCAGACACTTCACATGGGCTGGAGGCAGGTGGCTGGGCAAGCAGCTAATTCAGATTCATAAATAACCAGCACAACCAGAGAGTAGGCATTTAAAAGAGGGTTCATTTTGGGAAATGGAATGCAAGTAAGGAGCAAATCATGAGGAGTGTTGCGAGACAGAGAGAGAGTGTATGCAAATGTAAGTGAAAAAAGTGCAGAGGTCTATTGAAGAGAGACAGTACAAGTGCAGAGGTGAGGTAGAGCAAGAAAACAACAGGAAGAGAACTCCACGAGGAAGTAGGAAAGTTAGGAAAGGGAAAGGACTGCATGGAAGTAGGGAAAGCAGAGCGAAGCAGCACAGAGGAAATAGAAAGGAGGAGACAAGGAGAAAAGAGACACCTGGGAGAAAAGCGTAGGTGTGAAGTAGCAAAAGAATGAATGTTAGGAGGAAGAGAACAGGGTTTTTCAGTTAATGTCATGGGTTTTTATCAGTGCATGCTATTTTCCTACAACTTACTAATATCATACTTACCCAATATAGCAATATTTGTGTCCAATTTACAAAGTGTCACCTTAAAACTCTGCCATTTCCCACCTTCTAGAATCATTTTTAACACTTCTATACACTTTTTGCAAATATTTCAAATAGTTTTGCATCCGTAGACGTCTACGAACATCTGACTTCATTGCGGACCTTACAGACAGTGCCACATGACCATACGCTGGCGCGCAGCATGATGACGTGTCAGAGAACCCGTCCGCACTTCAGAATAAGATCTGTGCTTCGCGGGCAGTTCAGAACTGCATTTTCTACTGATCTATGGGCTTTCAACTTCAAAATTTCCCTTGCACAGCTCCAACACCTATTCCTACTCATTATCCCTTAACAATCTAGTACACAGTACATACTTTTAGCAAAACTGCTATCCATCTTAAAATGGCATCAGCTAATGCCATCCCTCGTCCCCAACGCCCCCTACCTTAGAAATAACACACACGCAACATTTTCCCCTGTCCACCTACCCCTCCATATTAGTGTTTGGTGCCTCTTCCCTCATTTCCCTCTCCACCTTTCGTTCTTAGTTCTCCTGCCAAAAAAGAAAAATACATCCAAAACAATAAAATAAATGTTCCTTTAGGAACCACTTTTTACAGTTAGAAAATACAACAAAAAAATCATATAGACTCCATCTACTTTATATTTCTCAGTAAAGTACGTAAACTCAATAATATTTTCCAACATTCCATTTGCATTTTGTGTTATGCTAATGGGAATATTGCGGCGTTCATCCTCCGTTCCAGGGACTGGAATGATGGAAACCGGCCCGGCAGCCCAAGTTATCAGCCCAAGTGAAGCGAGGGTGGTTAACGAGGTCTCTGGACCATTATCGCCCCATCCCAGCCCCTGTAATGGGGGATGAAGGCCTTTAGCACCCTAGGTTCCCAAAGCGGCAATCCGGGGTGCTAAAAAAAGGATTTTTCTTCCTAAACCGGGACACCTTCCTTTCTGTAAGGGAAATCCTTTTCCAAGATGACCTCCATGTAAAGGGAAGGAAGGGTTCCATACAGGGCCCCTCTTCGCTTTCCATTGCAGCCTGCAGAAGGCAAAAAGAGAACTCTATGACCATATTACCATAAGCACATTTTTCTTCCTTTTCAAACCTATCCCAATTTCGAATAACTTTACCCCAAAGCCAATCCCAGGTGGACATGGCCAATTTAACTCCATGTTTTGTCCCTCATGCTCATGCCCAGTAGCCGGATTGTCCGGATCATGATCTTATTCCATGACCCGCACAATCTGGCCACTGCCCATGGCCACAGGCTACACCTCAGTCACCAAAGGTAGTTCACTATTTTTTGTACCTACTTTATGACACTTGTCAAAAAAGAAAATGCAGGCACATTTGCAAAACGATGCTTTCCGGTCCTTCTCAATGCTCCTTACACAAGTTTGCTGGAAATCCACCCATGTTTAATTTCTTCAAAAGTGTCAAATGCATGCAGATACAATCGTCATATAACCTAACCGCCACTTGACAAAATCCATTCAGACTTTACAAAAAAACATTTATATCTAGATCTATAATCTTTTTGCAAACCTTTTTGTAGATTTGTCAAATGGCACCACATTTATAAGCCTTCACAATATTCTGGGACCCCACTTTCTGATTCTGCCCCCTCTTGACAAAATCCCACCAAACTTCACAGAATCATTTATATCTAGATCATTATCAGTTTGCCAAATTAAGTGTACATTCGTCAAACGGCACCTCATTTATAAGCCTTTACTTTATTTTAAGACCCCCCTCTAATTTTGCCCCCTCTTGACAGAATTCCACAAAAATTTGCAAACACATTCAGGATCAGGTTAGAAATATAATTGCAGTATTTCATGCAGTTTCATTAGGTGGCTCCAAAGTTATAAGCCATCCAAGAATTGCTTTCACCCTATAATGCAGAGGTGTCTGCGAACTTCACAGGACTGCTCGCGAACATCCGAACCGTTCGTGGACTTTTGCAGTGAAAAACACCTGTTTTTTTGCTTCTTGCAGCCATATTCCATCCCATCCGCATCATCCCTCACCTCCCCAGAGATTATTTGATAAGTTTGACAAGTGCAATGTTGTGTTTTTTAATATGTTTTTACCGCAATATCCGCGGACACTGGTCGCTGTCCGCGAATCCAAGATGGTGGGAGTTTCCAAAAATCTGACGCACCTCACGCTTCACTCCAACCAATCGGCCAAAATGTTGCGTGACCGTTGACATGGCGCAAGCCAATTATCCAATCGGTGTCCTGTCCGTGGAGCGAACAGGGAAGTGTGTCCTCGGAGCGGACATAGCTATCACTATTTTTTTTTAGACCCACTTTTTGGTCATTTTAAAAAAAGTACTGGACGGATTTTCGGGACCAAGCCGCTGCTCCTGCCGCAAATTTGGTGAAAATCCATCCAGCGTTTGGGCTGTAGGCGTGACGGAAATTTTTACTCCATTCAGTCTATGGAGGATTTGTCCAGCTGAGAGCGAAGCTATAAGACACCCAAAACTGCTCTTCCTATCGGTTTAGCAACTTAACCATAACTACATGGCCGCTACCGCAGGCCATGTAATGAAGCCAAATAAAGATAAATAAATCAGTGCTGAGTTGCTGTTGACCCCTCAACCTTCACAGCATGCACATATGGATTCTCTGATCCAGTTTTTCTGCCAGCTTAATGGTGGCCCTATAGATACAACAGTACTTTCCTCCCTTCACAGCCTCCTCTTCTAGTTTTGTATTTTTCTTGAAAATCTTTATGTGCCCACATTTTATTTATATCAACGCACCAACAACGGACATTGTACCTCAATGAAGTAATAAAGTGAACAACTCAATGCAATAATATCACAAGACAAATTTGCATTATTGGACTCTAAGACAAGGACCAAGCTGAAAGGATATACATTAACTCCTGTACTTCCCAAAGAAACTATAATTCAACTCTATGATACCACAATAGAGATACTCAAGTGCAGCAATTTACTAATAATCATTCATTAAAAAAACGATTGCCGCAAAAACTTGATCTCTCACATCCTTTATTTTCCCCAGCTACATAATAACACTTATCATGCTTGCTTTATCAAAGATGCCCGAATACAAAATAACATACCACAATACGAAACAACTGAACTGGCTACATTGAAATGCCAGTCTAGCTACATAATAATACTTATGCTTGTTTTACAGATATTATACCGCAATAAGAAATGGCTTGACTAAGTGCATAAAAGTGACAGTCTTGCTTCATAATAACAATTATCATGCTTGATTTACTAATCATGTCCAATTCAAAATGGCATACCACAATATGAAATGACTGAACTGGCTGCATTAAATTGCATGTCTAGCTACATAATAACACTTATGCTTGTTTTACCAATGGTATTTTTAACTGGACTATCTATAATAGGCCAACACACACAATCAAAGTGATTATGTGAGTATGCAAGGCGCTGGGTGGACGGGGGGGAGGCGACGGGGTATGGTATTTTTTTAATAGACATCTATCACAGATGTCCAGTAAAAAAATACCATTCCTGTCTTCTGGGCCTCACAGTGCCAAACACACACACACAATCAACGTGAATATGTGTGTATGCAAGGTGTTGGGTGGCCAGAGGGGCAGGTATGGTATTGTTTCCTAAACATCTATCATAGATGTCCAGTAAAAAAATGCCATGCCTGTCTCCTTGGCCTCACAGTGCCAAACACACACACAATCAAAGTGATTATGTGTGTACGCAGGGTGCTGGGGGGCCAGAGGGGCAGGAAGGGTATTTTTTACTGGACATCTATCATAGATGTCCAGTAAAACAATACCATCCTTGTACCCTGGGCCCCACAGCACCTCAGACGCAGAGCTGATTTTGGCCGGTGGGGAAGGGTTTTGTGCAACAAAGGCATTTTTAAAATGCCTTTGTTGTACACACCTCCTACCCCCACTTGCCAAAATCCTCTCAGACCAGCAAACACACACACACACACAACATACACACAGCAAACACTCACTGTCTCATTCACAGTCACGAGCACCCATCATGCACTCATTCCTAAAACAAGCATACATGCATTCATACAAATGTTTAAATAATAAATAAACATACAAACACACACATTTACACAACACACACAAACAACCTACACACAGCAAGCACTCTTTCATTCACACAGACATCCATCATGCACTCACTCAAAACACAAGCATACACGTATCCATACACATATTTAAATAAATAAATGAACATACAAACACACACATTTAGACAACATACGAACTGCAAGCAGTCTTTCATTCATACAAGAACCCATCATGCACTCTCATAACACAAGCATACACGCATCCATACACATACTTAAATAATAAACAAATTAGTTTAAAAACACACATTACACAACACATATGCAGTGAACATTTTAATTCACATGAGCATCCATCATGCACTCACTCATAATAAAAGCATGCACAGATCCATACACATATTTAAATATTAATCAAATGAACATACAAACACACACAGTTACACAACAACACACAGAAAGTACTCTATCGTTCACACCAGCATCTATCATACATTAATTCACCTAACAACACAAGCATGCATGCATCCATACGCGTAATTTAAATTTTAAAAAATGAACATAAACAAACGTACATTCTTCCGCGGGTCCGGAAGTTCCAGTTCTCCAGCCCCATGCAAGCATGAACAGGAATCAGGAAGTTTCCTGGTTCCTGCACATGCGTGCAAGGGGCCTGAGCTGGGTCCGGAGATGCCCCACTCCAGACTGCTCTGTCTGTATATTCGAGCAGGAACGGGAGCGCCCCTTGCACATAAAGATGTGCAGTTCCCCAGCCAGCATTTCAAATGAGCCATGCAAGGCTGGGGAAGCAAACACCCCCAGTCTTGCATGGCTCATTGAGCTTGCGTGGCTGGGGAAATGTAACTGTGAAAGGGAAACAGAGATTCCCTTTCACATTTAAGAGCAATCCCTCAGCTGAAAAAAAACTGCTGAGGGAGTGCTAGTATTATACTGGGCTGGCTCCTCCAGAATGGGTGAGAGGGGGCCAAGACCCAGTGGGTCGACGCCCCCTCACCCATTATGGACGAACCGCCTCTGCTCTATTGTTCTTTGTACTGCTATATACATCACAATAGTCTATGAAAGACAATATGCCATGGTACAAAAAGTATGCTTTTCCATGTGGATGCTCTTCTTAAGGATGAATTGCCTGTCCATCTTTGCCACCAATTTGTCATATGCATTGAGTACCTTTCCCTCAATTTCTATTTCTGTAACGCTCACCTGATTCCCACGGAGGCGCTGGTCTTGGCAGGAAGGTGTCTGTGACCCGAAAAGTGATGTGCAGGACTCGATTTGCTTCTGGGGCCGAACCTCTTCGCACTGTGTGTCGAACTCGAAGAGTGAGATTTCTGCAGGTGAAAGAATATGGGGGTTAATGATCTGGGTTGTTGAATGTCCCTCTCGCTCTCTCTCTTCCTAGCTTCTCCGTAGAGCCCCCAGGTCAACGTGCTCACCTTAGATAGGTGAATGCTGGACTCTCCATCTGCGTCTGGTGCAGGGTGCCGTTGCCAGTTCCTTCACTGGTGAAACATAGGCCTCTTGACATCAGAGGATCGCTACTGTCGTTAACTGCACGAGCGGTGAGTTTCCAGACACCTTTTTAGTCCTTATAGTCTTTAGGTGCGTGGGCACGTTAATATAGAACAGGACTCTGTATAATGCTTTTTCCTATTTGTCTTGCAGGGCTCTTGAGATAGGAGATGGTGTGAAGAAAGCCGAAGTTGGAGCCAAAGCCTTGGAATGAAGCGCTTGGAAATGCGTAAGTAAATGTAAGCGCTCTAACTGTCTCTTTTCCCTTGCAGCTGTGAGTTCGTGCTGAAGAGATGCTGGAAAACGCCGGAGTATTTGCAGGCGTTCTATTGTGGCGAGCGCGATGGACGTGAGTAAATACCTGTCTAATGTCTCTTCGTTTGTCTTTCAGATGCTGGGTTGCAGCGTTGAAGAAATCCGGAATTTCGCGGAGTGCTGGTAAGTAATAACAATGCTTTTGTCTTCACAGGCGGAGGTGCAGCGTGAAGAAATGTTCGCTGCCGATGGATCAGGTGAGGAAAGCGCTGCGTGTAAAGGTTGCCGTGCTAACCTGTTGTTTCTTGTCTTTGCAGGTGCTGCTGAATACTGGATACAGGAGTGGTAAGTATTGTTCTTGCAGGTTCAGGATCGGAAGGAAGAAAGGCTGGAACAGACTCGGTGAGCGTTCTGCTGCAGATGCAGAATAACGCGAAGCACGTTTGTTCACTCGGGTGTGGTTTAAATAGCCTTGGAGTGATGAGGCGTCTTCCTCCACGGCCCCGCCTAGGTAAGAAAAGAGTTCCAGTTCCAGAAGAGTTCCCGTGTTGTATCCAGGGAGTGGAGCTTGCCCCACCCAGGTAAGAAAGTAGTTCCTGTTCACAGAGGATTCCTATGTGGCTGGTAAGTAAGCAGCATGGTCTGCTGCAGGTAAGTCCACCCAAGCATCTTCATACATATTATGAGCCCGGCGCTTCCAGTGCCGGGACCGATGGCTTTGATGAGCCTGGTGCCACCGGCGCCAGGACAAGGTCCAAAAGGTCCCAGTGGGGACCGGCTGGTGCCTAAAATGACGATTAGGGGCCTGCTTCCAAGGACGTTGGGCTGTTCCTGACTCCTTGGAAGCAGTGATCATGACAATTTCTGGTGGCAGTCATGGTACACTTCTTAAACCCAGAGCCCAAGCAATGAAGGTATTTTGTGTTTCCCTTGCCATTGGATACGGAATGCCATGTGTTGCCCCTCGGTAGGTATTAAACACTGGTTTCCACCACCTGTAGGATATTGGCATGTTTGTTCAGAAGTTTTGGAGTGGGCTCTTGCTTTTTCATGGTACAATTTTGGGCTAGAAAGGCTTTACTGCCTTTATTAGTGTGTTGGGGCAAACTCACAGGTATGCCAGAGGGACACTGGAAGTTCACTGACTTGGAGAGCCAAACTCCCTCCTTCCCAAGAAACACGGAGGACTCAGTCAACAGCAAGTTCCAACTCTGGTTTATTACAGGAAAAACCAACAGGGATCAGCACTGGAACAGAGAAAATCCATGCACATCACGCTCTTCCTTGGCTCGCAGGCTGGTTTAAATGTGATGTGTCCTCAGCATGATGTCACAAGCTGGGCCCTTCTCAAGACAACCTATCAGGCCACACAAATGGGTATTGAGTATTATACCACCTATGGTGGACTATATAGATGTTATTCTACTGGCTCCCACATGTCAGGTGGCTGGCCTGGTCCATACCCAGGTTACTATCGATAACAATGTTGTAGCGTGGTGAATTTACCATTGGTTCTTGCCCGTTGCCACTCACCTCAAGGGTACTGAACTGTGATTGGTTAGAGCTGACGTCCCCAGGCCTTAGATCTGCAAGAGTTCTCTCTCTGTGTACCTCTTCAAGGTAACAAAAATGACTATGGGCCTCATTACGAGTGCGGCAGTAAGGGGTTAACGCCGCCAGTAAGGATGCCAGTGCTGTTAACCCCTTACCGCCGCATTCCGAGGTCCCTTAGCGGGTCCTGCTAAGGACGGCTGGTTTTACCAGCCGCCCTTAGTGGGAGCCGCTAAGGGACCAGGGAGCTAATAACGGGCCCGTTAACAACGGGCCCGTTATTAGCTCCTTCCCCATTCCCATTGAGCCCTATGGAGGCTCGAATGGGAATGGGGATGGGTATTTTGAATGGGGACTTACCGGGTCATCCAAGGTTGGAATGACCCGGTAAGTCCCCATTCAAAGAACCCGGACACGAGTTTGGAGGCAGCCATTGCGCTAATAGCACCATGGCTACCTCCAAACTTGTAATGACCCCCTATGTGTCTGCATTGTAAGTTGTATACACCACCTTAGCTCATGAGAGTGCCCTCCTGATCAGGGCAACACTTTTTAGAAATGCTGCGGACTTGTCGCTGTCTGTGTCTAGAGGCCTGGGACCAGTGATCCTTTCCCACCGCTGATCACTGTCCATTGTCTGCCGCGGCTGCGTCATGTGTTCAGAAACCACGAATTTGAGCGCTTTTCAGCTCTGAATTATGAGGATTTAAAGATGGTTCTGCAGCTGATCCCCTTGTCATCTGTGGATTGGAATGTCATTCGTATCTCTTGGCCTTGGCTGCGGGTCCTGTTTCACATGTCTTTCTCCCTGTTCAGCCTGAATTTCAGTTCAGCTCGTCTCTTGCTGAAGGGCCTGTCCTGTCACCTGCTCTACTTTTCCTAAACCTTATAATGCAGTTTCTACAGTGTCCATACTATACTACATTTACATAGGTAAGTCACACTTGGTTCTGTCAGGTCCCAAAGGTGCTCCTACAGTTCCATAGGATTAATTGCATGTAAGCATCTACAAGCTGTGCTTAGGATCTCTTGTCTCTTGTAGTTTCTGCATTGCTGTGTTTGGCTAATGGTGAAAATAATAAAAGCAATGACAGTATTTATATGTATCTGTCTACTAACTATAGAACAGTATGCTTGTGTTCTTCATGTATTTTTGTGTGTGTGTTTGTTTCCCGAAGTGCGAATGGCACGTGTGATTCATGTCTAACGCTGCTTTGTCGTGGTGTCTCTAACGATGTCAGCAACATGGTTTCTTGGTGCTTAGTCCAGGTTGTCAATAGAGGTGTCTTTGATCCTGGCCTGTGGCTCTTCATCCACGCAGGGGTAAATCTGCACTGCACCTGGTTTGTAGGGCTGGTTGAGGGGGTATGGCTGGCTGAGGAGATATCTCTCGACATACTTGTCAATCATAGGACCACTGAGAATCGGTTTCAAAAAGAATGGGTGCTTGCAGAGGGGAGGAGGGGGCGGCAGGCTTCCCCATTGCTCTTCAGTCCCACCTTTGGTCGACCTGTCAACCACATCTTTATATGACAGTCCTTTTGCTCTTGGCTGCCATATCTTTGTTATTCCTCCGAGGTGCCCATAGTAGTTTGTGTGGTCATCGAACTACCAGTGCATTCAACAGCACACTCCTTCGGGGTTGCACCAGACCCACTTCCCTTCATAGTACTTATGATCAAATGGGTTGTCCAGCTTCATGGATTCAGTTGGGAATAGTTGGCATTATGCAATTCTTTCTCTGTGCTTGTCCCTTTCTGCTACAATCTCGTCTTCTGCTCCTCCTATGTGTACATCCATCAGGATCTGCATTCCGATAGCCTCTTCTGCTGTCTTCTTGCATTTGGCCGTGCAGATTTTGAACCCACACATTGATGTTGCTGCCAGCACAAGAGTTCCCATTATCATCTTTAGTTCATCTGACAGCCATGATGGCATCCATGAGCATATGTATGCTATCCAGCTTTCATCCTTCCATGTCCCCCTTGCTTCCTCCTCCATTTTGGCATGCATCTATGCCTGTTGTGCCACTGCATCTGATAGAGTCTTGTTATCTTCGTTGTTGGCAAGCATGAATGTGTAACAGGAACTCCCTATCTTTGCTCAAACTCATTTTCCATAGCCGTGAGGAGATCCAGAACATACCTATTCTGGAGCGCCACTAACCTTATTTCTCTGAGCTCTTCCTTTGTTGCGTTGAACCCATTTACAGTAGAATTAATCGTTAACGTCAGGTCCCAGTGAGTGATTTGTTACCACTTTGCATTTTTTTACCTCTGTACATATGGTATTATTGATGCAAAGAACATTTGTGTCCTGCTGAACAGCCTGTGTTCTGTTGGAACCTCATTTAGTGCTGCTTCTGATGCTCCTGAGAAGTAATTTCCTCCTCTTTTTACCCGGCTCAATCCTGCTTGCTTCTCTACCATCTCTGTCTTGGCAGTTGGTGCCCCGTCAATCGATCTCTTCTTTCGTTTGTTGTTGTCCATATTCGGGAACTCATCGAGCTTCACCTGCTTTCTGGGCACGACCAACGAAGGCATGTTGATGTGTACCAACAAGCAAACTATTCCCCAGTCAGGTGGCAGCTTCTTGTATGCTTTTGATCCACAAGCCCAATAGTGATCCATCAGCACTGCCGTTCCTGCCTTCATAGCTGTGAGTTGTTCAATGTGCTTGCACACAACATTCTCGCGAACTTCAACTTCGCCATTGTTCTGATAGCACAGTGCTGGTGTCTTCAGAGGTATTATCGGCACTGGAACAGCTTCGTTCTCCACCCAGGTCAGTAACTTTGCACTTGCTTCCCATTATTTCAGGCATTTGCCATTTCCTTCCTGCACTTTGTTCACTGCTGACTGTGTTAGTGTCAGTGCTTTGCTTCCCACCACTCAATCTTGCCATCCATCGTGTCTGTATACTTGGCCATACACTAGTATCTGCGGCCTTTCCCAGCAACCAAGCTCTCCTCCTGTCTCACTCACTCTTGTCCAAGGACATGGCAGTTCCTTCAGAGTGATAGACTTTGTTTCTCCCTTCTCATGTCCGTCAGTTATGTACTGTAAACCTTCATCTGGCTGCCGATAAGTGTTCATCATGTCTAATGTAATTATCTTCATATGGGAACGTTCCCTTGGACATCCATCTCAACGTGGCTGTCTTCCCTTGAAATCTTCCTCGAGTTTGGACCATCGAGAGATACACTAGGCATTGTGCTCTTGCAGCTGGAATATTTGGTGCTATGATCGTTCTGGAGGCACTCATTACGTAGGGGATTAAATAACAGACATAGCAGCTCTCCCTGGTGGTTTCCTTACCTACTTTTGTCATGTGTTTGTACCACATATTATTAAACACTCCAGCAGTGTCAGTGAGATACATGTCAACCCCTTTCATGTCTGTGTCAACACTGCGTACAGCTCTCCTTACTGTAGTGAGGCAAGACACACCAGGTGAGGATAAACGCAGATTTATTGGGACACGTATCAGACATATAGTTGAGACCCCCAACCAGGACAGCATCAGATCTCCAACTGCCGAAATAAAATACATAACAAATCCTAAGTTCCATAGCAGTGCATTGTGACCTCAACCATGCACAGCCCAATGACTTCACATAAAGAATGCTCATCATCCCCATAGCAACACTTGGCATTCCCCTAGCACAGCAAACCCATATATACCAGTAAACCCATATATACAACACCCCCCCCCCCTTATCTGAACAAAGTTTAAAATTAATAAAAAAATGTTACTTAGCTTAACTGGGTATTAAAATTAAAAAAAAATGTGAATATAAGATATAACATCAGCAGACATTGCACTTTTGACATATCACAAGGATGGTTCAAGACATCTGCTTTCTGAACTTCGCAACTCTTGACAAATTCCAAATGTGGCCGCTCTCTGTCCTAACGGCACTTCTGTACACTTGGAAAACCTTGACAGGATCCGAATACAACAGATCCCCTTTCCTGTTTATTACGGGCTTCCGTATTCTGATCCAATCACCCACCTCAACAATTGTTACCTTCCTCTTCGGGGACTTCTCATTCATCCTCTCAACCCATTTATCCTTTCGTTCTTCCATTCTTTTTTTAACTTCCTCTACAACCTCATTGGTTTTTCTCACTCTTCCAACCATGCCGGTGATAACACAGTGTTACCTCTTCGCCCTCTCATCAATTCGAAGGGACTTACTCTTGTTTCAGTATTTGGGGCCATCCGTAAAGCATACAAACGCTCTTTGATTGCTACTTTGCGATCACTACCACATGCACTTGCTCCTCGAATACCATCCATTATACAACGATTCATTCTCTCAACCATTCCGTTCCCTTGTGGATAATACAATGCAGTCTTCTTGTGCCGAATTCCACATTTGAAAAGATATTCTTGGAACAACTTACGCGTGAATTGTGGACCATTGTCTGTGAGAAGGGTCCTTGGCAATCCCTCCCTTTCAAAAACACTCTCTAAAAACTCCACAATGGATTGACTTGTAACATCCCTCAATACTTTTAACTCCGTCCACCTTGAAAACATATCTATTAAGACAATAATAAACCTTCCTTGTCCCCTACCCATATCGACAGGGCCCAGAACATCAATGGCAAGATCTTGCCACACACTTTCCGGTATCAACGTCTTTCTTACTGGCTGGATCAACGCCGAAAGATTTTTTCCTGATTTAATGCACACTACACACTCACCTACAACTCTTTCGATTTCTCGATCGCAACATGGCCACCAATAATCAGCCTTTATAACATCCTTAGTCTTGGATACACCCACGTGACCGCAATGGGCAATTTCCACCAGCCTTCTTCTCAAACTCCCAGGAACAACCAATTTGTCCCACCGATATAATATGCCATCTCTCACCGACAATTCCACTCTTATTTCCCACAATGATCTCTACTCTTCTGGCAACAATCTCTTTTCCGGCCAACCTTCTCTGACGAAACCCATGATGCGTCTCCACATATCGTCAGACTGCAGAGCTTCAATCCACTCTTCTCTCTGTATCACCCTTTCAGTGGTCGCAAATACCATATTACCAACATCACCACATTTTTCACTCTCCTCATCATCACTACTATCCACTCTTAACCTCGAAGCATAATCAGCTTGTACATTGCTTTTCCCAGGGACAACTTCCATATTGAATTTGAGGCATTGTAACCTGGTTACCCTGCATGCAACTCTTCTTGAGACTTTATCCAGGCCTTTACTTTCAAAGATTGCCTTTAATGGTTTATGGTCAGTTCTCAAAATGAATTCCTGACCTCACACAAAATTTTTCAGTTTTTCAATTCCCCAATGGCACGCTAGAGCCTCCTTTTTTATGACTGCGTAATTCAACTCAGCCCCTTTCAACATGCGTGAAGCATGTGAAACTACATCTTCCATACCATCCACTCCTACTTGGGACATAACCCCACCAATCCCCATTTCGCTAGCATCCACCGATAAGATAGTCTTTTTCTTGATGTCGCCATATCAATTTTCGATTTTATTTCTTCAAACTCCTTTTGACAAGTTCTATCCCAGTCAAATTCAACACCTTTCTTTAGCAGAGCTCTCAAATGTATTACCCTATCCGCAAAATTTTCTACAAAACGATGGTAAAATTCTATGGTACCTAAAAATGACCTCAATTCTGCCTTGTTTTTCGGAACTTGCATTCTTCTTATCCCATCAACCAAATCCTTCCTGGGTCTAAGACCTCCCTCAGATATTTCATGGCCCAAGTACTCCACCGTACGAGTGCAAATGACACACTTCTGACCACGTAACGTAATTCCAGCTCTTTGAATATCTTTAGAACCATCTCCACTTTTTCTCTCAATGCCTCTTCAGTTTCCCCACATACTAACACATCGTCTTGGAAGCACCAGACATCTTTCACTCCCTTTAGTAATTTGTCCATCACTTTTTGAAATACTGATGAAGCAGATATTAGCCCAAACGGCATACGTCGGAATTGATAAACTCCTTCATACTTAATGAATGCAGTAAGTTTTCGCAACTCAATATCCAAATCTATTTGATGGTATGCACTTGCCATGTCTAGCTTCGCAAAAAAATTAGCGTTACCAATTTGACTCAGCAATTCACCCATATTGGGTAGGGGATGTTGATCAGCTATGACACACTTATTCACTTCTCTTAAGTCTATACACACTCTTAATTCACCACTTGGCTTCTGTACCACCACAACCGGGGAAATCCACGCTACATCCTTGGCTGGTTCAAAGATACCCGCCTTTTCCAGTTTCATTAGTTCTTCCTTCAGAGCATCACGCATCGTCATAGGTAATGGTCTCAGTTTCGCACACACTGGCTTACTCCCATCTCTCAACGTAATTTTGTGCACCATACCCTTCAGACAACCGACTCCATTACTGAAGACTTCGGGATATTTCGTTATCAAATCACTGTTAACATCCCCCCTCTACTATGCCCTCCGACATTTCCAATGTTGAGGACTTGTTCTTCACAATTGGGGTCCAGTTTGATGCCCAGACCTCTTTGTTCTCTCCACCCGAGTAAAGTTTCCCCCTTCCTTGTAACATATATTTTGCCATATGTCGTTCTCCCTTTGAAACTGAAATGAGCCATGCAGCACCCCAATAGCTCTATTTTCCCGCCATTGTAGTCCCCAGGGTTTTTATCAGATGGTGTTAAATCTTCCATCCGACCATGTACTATATTCTCATAAGTACCCCTTGACATCAAAGTAATCTTTGAACAAGAGTCTGCTAACATTCTTACTTCTTGCCCATTCACCTTAACCAACGCCGCAGGATGTTCACACTCATCATTCTGAGAACATTTCACCATATTAACAGTGACCACCTCACTCTCAGACTCTTCACCCTCTACTGATGATACAACCTCACATTCCTCAACAAATATGGTCCCTTTAGCCCCAGCTATACGATAATTTTTACAGCAGTTTTCAAAATGTCCCCACTTCTTGCACATAGAGCAATTAGTTCGTCTGCCAGGACATATCGGTGAAGTTGATAAGTGACGCGCACTCCCACACCTAAAACATAAACTTTCCTCTCTTCTTGGACCTCTATAAGTAACCTCCTTCTGAGTATTTGTATTACTCAGTTGAGCTTGCCCAGCCCCACTCTTGCTCTGAACTGAGTCATTCCCTCTTACAAGTTTATTTCTTGATTTCCTTTTCTCCTTAGTACCCCCCTTCTTAGGGTCACTAATCTTTAAAACTTCAATAGGCTGAACAGGTTTTGTCTCGTTCGTACCCAATTTTGCCACACACTTCAATGTGTGCTCTATCCTCTTAGCAATACTTATAACTTCATCTAAATTAGGGTCGTCCTTCCACCACACTTCCTCTCGAATTTTATCATTTGAACAATGTAACATGAACTGATCCCTTATATGTTCATCTAATGACCCACCAAATGTGCAATTCAATGACAAGTGTCTCAAAGCTGTACTGTATTCTTCTACTGACTCGCCGTCATTTTGGAATCTCATTCTGAAATGATAACGTTCCAACACCGAGCTGATCTTTGCCTCAAAATGTTTGTCTAACTTAAGTAAAGCATAGTCAAAGTCATTACCACCATCTTCCATGTCCAATTCTGCAATATCAGGCAGTGTTTCATAAATTCTTTGCCCTTCATAGCCCAAAAAGTGCATTAACATGGATACTATCCTTTCCGTAGACATACCATTTCCACATGTCGCCTTAACATAATGCAAAAATCCCCTTTTCCATGGGCCCCACTTGATCCTAGAGGGGCCTGGGTAGGCATGAACATTTGTGGCCCAGGGACACCAGACAAAGCCATGTTAGGAGTAACTGTATCAGTATCTTCTATAGCAGTGGTGCTCTTCTTCACTCACGTGACCAAAGTTTTGTTAAATTTACTAATCAACAGCAAACCCTGCCACGTTGTTTCTCACCTGGACAAATAATAGTGTATGTTCGACCTTTTTCTTCAACAGATAGCACGTCGCCGCCTTCCCAAAAGGGCCCTGGGCGGTTGACGAATCTCGTTGCAGCTTCCTGGGGTCAAGGTGTCAGTTCCAACCAACGGAGATTGCAAGGAAAAGAAATTATGATGTTGTCACGTGACCAGGTACGCACTTGCCGTCCATGTATCAAATTTTGGATCACATGAGCTGGCGTTACGACTACAGGAAGAAGGAATTCAGTGAAGCCACCCACTCTTCGCGGCACAGAAAGATGGTCCACTCGATGCTGTACACGGTACGTTGAGAGCCGTATCACATTGCACGCCGCTCCACACTCGCCATGTTGCTCACACCGCACAACGCAACAGCCGTGTCCCGATACTTCTTCGACAAATTAGCACTGGTTGTGTCGCGACCGGACAACACTCGGGTTTGGCAGCTGCCGACCTCTGTACCTTTAAGTACCAGGCAGCGTGTACGGTGCTGGAGACGGCGTATGACGAGCAAACGGTGATCCACTCTTCAAGGACCGCTGCAATCCAATCGTTGGGTAATCTACAGGGACTGCAGAGTAGGTCCGCAACGATTCGCTGGGCTGGGGGTCTCAAAACTCCTTCACCATCAAGGCTTGCCTGGGTAGTTCTCTCTGACTTCTTCAGTATCCCATCCTCGTCGCCAATGTAGCGAGGCAAGACACACCAGGTGAGGATAAACGCAGATTTATTGGGACACGTATCAGACATATAGTTGAGACCCCCAACCAGGACAGCATCAGATCTCCAACTGCCGAAATACAATACATAACAAATCCTAAGTTCCATAGCAGTGCATTGTGACCTCAACCATGCACAGCCCAATGACTTCACATAAAGAATGCTCATCATCCCCATAGCAACACTTGGCATTCCCCTAGCACAGCAAACCCACATATACCAGTAAACCCATATATACAACACTTACCTTATCACCAGTGTTCTCTCACCCAGCTACCCAAACCTGCTTGGGTTGGGGGAATGTTAGTAGAGGGTACAGAGGTAGCAGTAACAACAATGTATAATTGCCAGAATACAAATCCTGCCAACCCACTTGGAAGTAATAGACACAACATATTAATAACGTTCTTTATTGTTTCCCTCATTTCCACTGACGCTGCTTGATCCTTGCAGCCTGAAGATATAGTTGCCTGCCTGAAATGTGAAAAGAAATGCGTAACTTTGTTAGTATTGTGAAACACTCTTATGCCCGCGGACCAAATATTCACTAATGGCAAAGGCAAACACTTCCTCCCACAGCTCCCTTACTGATGGGTCTCTAAGAGTGGCAAGCGCTGGAGGATCACTGTGCTTAAGCTGAGGATACGTTTGTGCCAGATATTCTATAAAGGCAAGATAGTATACTCCGGGGGATCCTTCTCGGAATCTGCTGTTGACGGAATCTCCTTACAGCGTGGACAAATTGGTTGGAAAAGGTATCTGGGTGACGGGTAGAGGTCAACATGAATATACGCAACAGTAACAGTGGTATAGGCTTGCACATAGGGTCTGTGTGTGTGGAAGAGATAAATAACTAACAGACAGTGTACCCTAATCTATATCCACAAGAGTTGCAGTCTCTACTTCTGCTGCTCGGGAGTGCGTGACCATTGGATGTCCGGATCTCCCTAGTCATGTGAGTTCAGAATGCAATTGTAGCTCTCCTATGTGCTGAACGTTGGCCCTGTTGGTCACAGTGACTTGGTTGTGAGGTGAGACCACTGCTTTGTAGGGCTTGACATCTGACAAGTAGTTACAGACCATCTTACCCTCTAGTTTGACTTCCCAGTCAGCCACTTTCTCCACGAAGTGCGTCCAGTGAAACAAGGTGCATTCCAGTGCCTTACAAAGTTACGCAGGAGGACAATGTCACCAACTTTCACAGGGTTTTTGAGTCCAGAGTCTTGAGGTGCGCTGTCTTTGTTGCTCTCTTTCGCTTTCTTCTCGGCCTCCCCAGTGTCATTGTATCTGGTGAGAGATAAAAGAAGCGCTAGCCACCAAAGAAGTTACATAGTCGCTCATCTCCTGACCTAACACATCTGCACTATTCTCACAATCTTTCAGTGCTCTTGTGGGAGGAGCCAGGGGAAGATGCATGTGCCATCCAGTCATCACCTCATGGGGTGTTAAATGGTGGTCAGACCCAGGCTTATTGTGCAATGCAAACAGTGTAAGAGGTAAACAGTGCAGCCAAATCTTCTTAGTACCCTGTTGTCTATTGGCTATGCACTCTTTCAAAAGCCTGTTCAGGCGTTCACACACCCCATTTGCTTGCAGGTGGTATGCACAGGCAAACTTATATTGGATGCCCAACAATGCTGTGATATGCTGAAACACTTAGTTGGTGAAGTGAGGCCCAATGTCAGGCCGCAGGACCTCACACATGCCCCATCTTGGAAAAACCCCTCTAACAAAGAATTTGGCCACCCTAATGGCATCAGCATGGGAGCAGGGCCCAGCCTCAATCCATTTGGAGAATGGGCATACAACCACTATCATGTAGTGGTACCCTTGCAGACTTGGATCATGTCTACATAATCCACATGTAAATGCTGCAATGGACCCACTGGTCTCTGTATGGCTCCTCTCACCACTCTCAAGGTATGCCCAGCTGCAAACAGTTGGCAGGTCAAGCAGTTGCTCACAAATTCAGCCACATGTTAATTTAAATTGGGACAGAAACATGTTTCTCCAGTGCATGTAACAATGACCTCCTTTTCTGTGTGTTTTGGATAGTGTAATTGTGTCAATGCTGTGTTCAATAAGGCTAGTGGCATCACTACCTTCCCTGTGTTATCTTCTCTCCATAGCGCATCTGTGGGAGACATTGAACACCCTCTCCTTACCCATCGCCCCTTCTCTTCCAAAATCTGTGCTTCTGGCAGCACGTTGTACCCTTCCTTCAGTACCATATTCCTGGTGCACTCTTTCACATTTGAGGTTCCTCCTAACTCCCATAGTTCTCCAAAATATGCTGGTCACTTCACCTCAAAATCTGCTGCTTCGTTACCCCTTGAGATAGGATCTTCCCCTTACGTGTGTGCTCGGCACTTCACAATTGCTACCTGTTTTGCATAAGCAATTATTTCGATCAGTCTGCCCAATAAAAGTGCATGCTGCACTGGGGTCCTGTCTGCTCTCCTGAACCCTCTACTGAGCCATCGTGCCAGTCCTGAATATATTGTTGATATCACATAGGCAGAGTCAGAATAGATTGTCACTTCCTTCTCTATACTGTTTTCCAGTGCTAGCATTAGGGCCACTAGTTCTGCTGCTTGTATGAATAATGGGATGGCAGCTGCGCACTTGCTATCACTTCACTTGCCCCATCTTCCTTCAGTCTTACCACTGCAGTCCCAGTATGTCTGGCCCCATCTGTCTGGTCAATTGTTGAAAAACCGTCAATATAGTGTACGTTTCCCCCCTCAAGTGCATCCTCCCCACCTTGCAAGTTCCACAGAACATCTCTATGATCGCTGTACAGTCGTGTGCATAGTCTCCTACCTGTTGAACGTCTGCTAGGAATGTGGCTGGGTTGACAGTCCTGCATCCCACTATTTTAGGACCTGCGGATAGTGTCACCTCATATCCTGGTGCTCAAAGTGCTCTTTGACTTCTGCAGTATGACAAAGAGTGCATGCTCCACAAAAAGAGTGGTGAGGCACCCCATGGTTACCGCTGCTGACTTTTCCACTGCGAATGTGGCAGCTGCCAGAGCTTGTTCGCACTGATAGTGTTTTCTCATCCCTGGGTCAAGTTGCCCACATTAGTAGGCTATTGGCTTGTGTCCCATGCTTGTCTTCTGTGTCAGTACTGCCTTAATCACTATAACATCAGTGTGAGAAAATAGGAATAATTTCTTTTTTGAAGTCTTGGATCCCTAGCACTGGTTCTGTTCTTATTGCTTCGTTCAGTTCCTCGAAGGCCTCAGTCATCTCTATGGTCCATGTCAGTGTCTTTGTTTTTTTCTGTGCTTGTTTCAATGCACCCAACAGTGGCCTTGTGTATGAGCTGTAGTCAAAGACCCATGCTCTGCAGTTGTTGCATAACCCTAAGAACTGTTGTGGGTTTAGGTGTATTGCGTATTGTCTCTGCTCACCCTGGGGTTATCTGTCAGCCATTTTGGGATATTGTCGGTCCAATGAATAGCATTTCCTGCTGGCTGTACTGTAACTTGGCCTTGTCCACGTTGGACCCCTTGTCAGCTAACACGGTCAGCACGTATACTGAGTCCTTTCTACATTGGTCCTCTGTCGTGCTGCAGATCAAAATGGCATCTACATACTGCAAAACTGTGCTTTCCATCTATACTTTGCTATAGTCCATCTGTATCACTCTGTCAAAGATAGATGGTGACTCGCAGTACCCTTGTGGTAAACAAGTGTGTTTGCACTTCTGATTTCTATGCAAAAAGCTGGTCAAGTCTTGAATGTCTGGGTGTAGTCGCAATGAGAACGCATTCTTCAAGTCAATTACTGTGAAGCAGGCAGCATCCCCTGGAATGCTGCACAAAATTGTCACTGGATTCGCAACTGGAGGATACTCTGCATCCACAACATGGATAAGAGGCCTTAAATCCTGTATGAAATGCCATGACCCTCTGTTTGCCTTGCGCACTGGGTACACCGCAGTGTTACATGGGGATTCCGATTGTACAAGAATGTCTCTCCCAATCAGTGCTGTGATCGTCTCATAAATGCTCTCATCTGCCTCTTTGGTTAGGGGATACTGCTTTACTCTTGGTAAGATTGCTACTTGATTTAGTTTGATCTTTAGCCACCATATGCACTTCATGCAACCAGCGTCAAAGGGAATTGTCATCCACAGGATGCTGGGTACCTTGGCCATGTCCTCTTCCCAAAATGCAGGTCGCGCCTCCAGCGCCAGTGCCATTCTCTGTGGCACTTCTTTGTAGTGGATTTGTAACCAATAGTTCACACTCATTTCGAACATCATCTCTATTTCTAGCCTTTCTTCCCTGAAAAGCTCTTCATCTGTCACTGTTGTCAACCTGCATGCCTCTGCTACTGCAATCACTGCTCTCCATGCCCGTTCTGTGTCATCATACCATGTACTGCAATCCAATCCTCTCTTGCAGCTACTGCCTCTATTTCTATTGGCACTATCGTTCCCTCTGGCACGTCCATGGGTAGCTCTGGACTGAATAGATACTTGTTTGGAAACCGCCGCATTTTCCCTTTAATGCCTGGAAGCCATGCAATGGCAATGTCAGTCCCGTACTGGAACATTTCTAGGTCCACTGGCTCCCCCCTCTGTACCTTGCATCCACAGTAAGCTTGGACAATCTGTCTCGCATTAAGCCTGTGTATTCCTGGTGTAGAACATATTATTCCTTTGTCTGTGAATGAGATGGTCATGTTCAGTCTGCTCATAAAGTCTCATCCCAGAATGTTTAAAGGTGTTTGTTGAGAGTAAAGCAAAGGTAGTGATAGATTGTGATCTCTGATGGAGATTGCGATATTGACTGAAAAAGGAACTACTTCCCGAGCCGCAGAGAATCCGTGAGTGTTCATGGCATTGCCTGACATGCTCCTTCCCCAATGCAGAAACTAGTTGCCCCTGTGTTAACGATAAATGAAAAGGTCTTGTCACCAATCGCCACCCCTATGCAAGGTTCCTCCGCGTGATTGACAGGGTGGGACACATCAAGTTCATCTGTGGGCGGTCCTATTGAGGGTACATGGACATCCCATTCACTGTAAAGGGGTTATTCCCCACCATGGTAACTCCTCCTAATGGTGTGATGGGTACTGTCACCACTGTGTCCACATGTCATGTACTGGTGTGTCATTGCTCTGTGTCTGTGCTACTTGCTGTGTGTTCCCTCAGGTCTGTGGTGCTTGTAAATATTGTGGTACTGGTGATGCTGGTGGTTTCGGTGCTTGTGCTTGTGGCATCTGATGATATGTGCCCTGCATCTGTCCTTGGTGTAGCTGGACCTGTGCATAATAATCATCCTGCTCTCCTTGGTAGGGCTGCTGGCTGGCCCTGCCCTCCCCAATTCTGTTGCATTCCCCTGTATCACAACACTCTTGAAATGTGTCCTGTCTTCCCACAGGTCCAACACTGCGGTGTATCCCTCCTTTGCCCCTGGAAAACCCAGCTGGAAAATCCACTGGGTTCTGTTGCATCTGTTGCCCATATCCTCGAAACCCGTTTGTGAAATCCCCTTGGTTGTGATATCTGTGGTCCAAAGTCACACTGTTGTAGTGTATCTCTGAGTGCTGGTGACATCACTGACCCTGGAATGCTGTGATGTCAGTGTGTGTAGAGTGCTTATGTTTTATGTTCTGAACAGGGGTTCCAACAGTTACATTTGGAGAGTGTAAACTGGCAAGGAGGCACTTGCCGGTGTCTTCCTGGAATATATCCACCAATAAACCTACAAGTAACTTACCTGCTGGTCCGGATGTTGATTTCTGGTACCACATTATTTCACTGGCGACGAGGATGGGATCCTGTCGAGAAGGGGGCAGCAGTTGAGTCCTGGAACATCACCCTTCATGTACCCACATCCCATGGGTGAAGCCAGTTATGTTTGCTCTCGGTTTCCAGAGCTAGGGACAGTGTCTCAGCAGGCCGGGTGGTGCTGAGTTCAAGAGTCCTGTGTGCTAAGGAGCGAAGCTGAACTGCACATAGTTCCGTGTGCAGTGGAGGAGGGTAACCCGGAGAAGGTGCCTTCTGAAGTCCCTGTGGCTTTCAGGGCGTTAGTGCATCGTGCCCTTGTAGGGGCTCCACGGCACACAGTTCGGTGTGCGGAGGAGGAGCGAGACGTTGGTGGGTGCTCCAGCACTAAGCTGTGCTCCAGCAGCGTGAGCCCATTCAGGCTGGGCGGTGCCTCAGGGCAGCTGGAGTTGGGTGACAGGAGTGCAGAAGCCATGACTTGTGCTTTTCTGAGCTGGTGGCCGGAGGGAACATGGACCAGACTGGTGAGGCAGCACGGTTGCAGAGAAGAAGTTGGCCAGTGATGGCCAGTGACCGGGAGGTGCCCGATGGAAAAGGATCATTGCAGTGTATGGCTGCGTATGGGAGCTGTGCGAACAAGCGCTGTGTTAAGGCTGCAGTCGAGTCACGGTATCAGTGGAGGGCATTGTGATGGTGGTTCCCCGGTGTCATGGACTCCAGGAGAGTTGCCGAGTTTGAGGGTCAGAGGCGATGTGGCCTCTGTGGATCCGAGAGTGAACTGATGATGTTGGATAGTTATCTTGCGGCGTTCCAACGTGAGCGGCTGGAACGCAGAAGTATATTTACACGGGCTGCATGTGCAGCCTGCTGTCACACAAGAGGCGTTGGAATGCCATCTCGCGAAGGGGGTTTTGACTGCTCGAAGGGTTCGGTCCTGGTCCCGATGAGCGGAATGTGTGCCCCACTGGAGGTGAACAGAGTAACCGTAGCAGGGGTGCCATTCGGCAGAGGTGTGGATTGTACTTTGGAGAACGTGATCAGGAAGGAACTAAGGTCAACGTGTTCCATTGGAGTTGCGGACATGTGTATTTTCCTGCATGTTCTTTGGTCCAGCTGCGTTCTCATTAAGGTGTGTCGAGCCTTGGTTCCAGGGAGCTGCTTCTCGCTTGGAGGACATTTTTACCATAAATGGACAGCATGCAGTAGGTGTATGGAGGCCGTTTGGGTGGAGTCTTTGTGTGTATGTTGTGGCCTTATTTGTTAGGTTGGTCGTTGGGTGTGCCTGACCTGTTCGGTGTATGTGTGTTTACGTTGTGGCCCCGTTCATGGTGATATTGTCAGTTTGTTAACCTGTGTTTTTCTTTCAGTCGTGTTTGGACTCGTGGGTTGCGGGTTCATGTCCATTATTGCATTTATGCATCTATTGCCGATTGAAAATATGTACTAATATTGTTAACATTATTTATTTTGCAGGTGGGCCTAATAGATTTTTCCAACCTGGACTCGCGGGTGGGTTTGGACTCGGGGTTGTTAGGTCCATCTTTTGATTGTTGCCCAGCTATTGGTGTTCTCACAATCATCACGGTAAACCATTTTCTGGCACGGAGAACTAGATTATTTTTTGTCGTTCAGTGAGATTGCACTTGCTATTATGATCTCCAATTTTGGAGCATTTGCTTATTGTTGCCAAAGTTTTGTGCTATGCTAATATGTTCACCTGTCTCGTGCATGGCATGGGTGGTGTGTGGTGTGTGAGGAGGCGTTGTGGATGATACCTGGGCGTTGTGTATTATACCTACCTTAAATGAACAGGGGTTCCACGGCATAGTATCGTAGCCTGGCCTGCGCTGCGGGTCCCATATGTTGTGCGCTGTGTTGTACTGCGGTGGTGCATTTCGGCAGGAACTAGAGGTCTTGTGTGTGTGTGTGGCGATGTACTGTGTTGGTGCGGATTGTATGGACTAGTGGTTCCATGTGGTGAGTGAAGGTGTTGCTGCATTGCAGCCTGGCAAGGACTTGGGGTCCTGTAGTGTAGTGGAGGTGTACTGCAGTGTTATGGTGCTGTAGTTTGGGCAGGGACTAGGGGTCCCGCATATGTGATGATGTACTGCAGTGGTGCAGTTGGCTTGGACTAGGGGTCCTGGGTGTGCGGTTGGTGTACTGCTGTAGGCAGTTGGCAGGGACTTGGGGTCTCCTGGTGTTGTGGTTTAAGGCGTGTGTTTGGCGCTATTGAGATTCACAGTGGTTTCTGAAGGAGTTTGTGTATGTGAGTGTGCTCGTTATGAGAGCTGTTGTGGACTGATGTTAGTGGTGATGTGCTTGTTGTTGCTCCCTGTTGAGCTGGGATAGTGCCCGTGGGTGGCAGCCCTGGTGCCCTGGGGTGCAGACTAAGGCGGAAGGTTGTTGGTGCACGGAAGGCTTAGAGTGTTAGTGTAATGTACTTTTGGGGAACGCTGGGGCGTGGCAGGCCCTAGCTTTCAAGGGGCAGCTTGAAACATGTGGAGTGGGCAGTTTTTTTATTTTTGTTCCTCATGTGTTTCCAGTTCAGGTTTTAGGGGAGGTGTAGCCCTTATTCTACTTCGGTGGTTTCCTCACCTGTTGTGGTCTTGTGTGGACGGAGTGGGGTTTGAATGTATTCTTCTTCGGCACGAGTACAGTGCAGGTTCTTGTGTACCATTTTATTTATCGGCACGGTTTGGTGCAGATTTTTGGGGTGCCACGTAGGTTTATGGTTGCGATGTGGTTTTGGTGTTGAGTGAGGCGCATGGTCTTTGGTGTTCTTTTAGGTTGGCCGGTCTTTTAGTATTATGCAATGCTGGTTTTGGGGTTGTGAGCAAGCTCCAGGTGGAAAGTGTCTTCTAGGGATATTAGTGGTGTCCTTTTGGGGTCTGGTGTGTTGGTACATTTACGTGCTAGTCACACGTATATGTGGGGGATTGTTCTGGGTGGAAGTATTAGAGTTGTGAGATCCTTCTTGTTTCAGAAATGTAAGGAGGGAGAAGTGTTGTAGTGTATCTCTGAGTGCTGGTGACATTACTGACCCTGGAATGATGTGATGTCAGTGAGTGTAGAGTCCTTATGTGTTATGTTCTGAACAGGGTTCCAACAGTTACAGTTGGAGAGTGTAAGCTGGCATGGAGGGACGTGCCGGTGTCTTCCTCGCATATATCTACCAATAAACCTACAAGTAACTTACCTGCTGGTCTGGGTGTTGGTTTCTGGTACCACATTATTTAAAACGCCCTTGCTGTTGGCCCCCCTTCCTCAGAAACCTTGCTTTGGCCCACCTCGGTCCATGTACTCTCCTCCCATGGGTGGTGTAAACTGCTTTGGTTGTGGCTTTTGCTGCAGCTGCTGGGGCGGTGGGGTGGGGCTGGTTATGACCACACCCTCCGCATACTTTGATAGTTTTTTCTGTACTATGTTTGCTTTATCTGTCTTATTGTCTTCGTCCTTTTTCTTAACCTTCTCCTGCCACAGCCTATAATGGTGACCTATCATGAGCTGTATTTCTGGCCATCCTTTTGCCACCATTCCTACCAATTTCCTGAAGCTCTTCTGAACTGCTCTGATAGGCCCTGCACTAGTATGTGATAGAATATAGCTACTGTTTTGTCCCAAGCCTCTCGAGTTTCAAGGTGCCAAAGCTCTTGAATGTCCTGAATGGACTGCACAGGGCCTTCATCTTCCCTCATTTTGCATGATGTAATTGCCCCTATGTCTGACGTGTCTGGAAACTGTGTCCTCAATGCTTGCCATACTGCTGCCCTGCAGTGTGCAAATGGCGAACGGTCATGTGATGTGTTTTGTGTCATCACTCCTAGGAACGCCACCCTTTTCCATGCATTATCAGCTGCGTCTCTTAAGATCGATACTAAAAGTCCCTTTATGTCACCCACAGCCAACCTATGTCCCGCTATCATTTTCTCCATCTCATAAATCCACTTCCCAGCCTCTTCACTCAACGATGGTAACTTAAACTTCACATTCTCCTTTTCTGTGTGCTTCCATGGCATGTACTGAGGTTGCACACCTGCTCTCTCTAATAAGGGCATCGGTGTGTATGCTGCCTCCTCCTCATGCGTCCTTCTTGTCAGCCTAACTTGTCAATCCCCCCTTTTGCTCTCGATGCCTGTGCATACATCTATTGGTTCTAGTATGGGTACACTCCTGCTGTCCTCATGCCTTCTTGTCAACCATCCCCTTGAACAAGCCATTGCTGTCTCCGCCTTCCTTCGTCCTGGGAGGTCTCTGAGCCTATCAATATATGTGGTGGTGTCCTGTTGGGTGTTGAAGTCGGTTGTCAGTCGTCTGTGCTCATTCGTGCTGCCCCCTTCTTCTCCCCCTGTGTGCATCCTAAACTCCCATGACACCCAGTTGTCCAACCCTGTCCCCATTGACTGTGATTGTCACTGCTCCCACCTCTTGTCCAAACTGTACTTGTCCTCATTGTCAGAACCTGTGTCCATACTACTACAAAAATTGTCTGCAAAACGAAGCCTCCTCGATGTCGAGTCTGTGTTAGGTTTCATACTGAGGTCAATGTCTCTCAAGTCATATCGGCTTCCTCCACTCCAGGCTCCTACGCCTGCTCCCGCCTTTTCTCCTGTGCTCCTTCCGCGTGAGCTAGTGCTGTCTGGTTCTGTTCGTCTGGCCTCCTCGAATCTGTTGCCTCACCTGTCTAGGGCTATTTGTGTCTTTACGACCCGTATTGCTTGCTCATCCTCTTCCCTGCACGCTCTTTCCCTTGCTAGTCTATCCAGCTTCAACTTGCTCTTCTCACACTCTGCTAACTTGTGTTTTTCCTGCTCTGCTGCCTCTCTTCGTCTCTTGATCTTTTCCAGCTCCCTTTCCCTTTTCTCCCTCTTCTCTCTTTCCACTCTCTTCCTTTCCTTAAGATCTCTCTCAATCCTTTCTTCCTATTCCCTCCCCATGTGTTACTTCTTCTCCTCCTTCCTTTGTTCCCTTTCCTCCATTTTCAAGTTCTCTTCTCTCCTTCTTTTCCTGGCCTCCCGTGCCAATCTCTCTTCCCTGTCTTTTTCCTTCCTGTCCTCCTTGTCCATTATTTCTGCCCAGTCTACTGCCTCGCTGCTTCTCTTCAGATGTTCCATTGACTTAGTCGCCCCTTCTGCCTCTTCATCTGTCTTCCCTTGCAACTTCACGAGTATCTGTCCTCCTATCCAGTCATTTGCGGCTATGCCTTCGAGCCCCTGCTTCGCATCCTGCTGCGCCTCACTGCTCGCCTTTTGCTCAACAGCTGGCTGCCCTGCGCCTTTTGGCTTCTCCTCTTTAGTATATGGTGGTGGCTTTTATGTCGGATTTGAGAACCCTTCTGCAGCCCTTAATTCTCGCATCGGGTACATTCCCTGCTCATCATCTGTGTCATCAGATGCTATGCTTGGAGGAACATGGGGGTGTCTGGAGGGATGAGTACCTGGGTCCTTCTTCTCCTGCTGGCTCAGAATCCACTGATGCCTCACAGGATCCCCCTTGCCTTCCTGAAACATACGCCACAGCTCGAATATAGCCATGTGTTTGGTCTGCTTCTTCCCTTATAGGCACCCTGTATGTTCGTCAGTAGTGATTGATGCATGTCTTTGGAGAAACTTCCGCAAGGTGGCCATGGTTTGGTTAACCTCCCCTCTGTATTTTTGGACAATTCTATGCTATATTTCTCTTGATAAGGTGGTAATGTCTTTCACAAGTGCTGAAGCCCCCCCCCCTGCATTTTCACTGATACATTATTTTGTACCTTCACCTGACCTCAAGGTGAGGGTTTCGATAGTACGCTGTTAAGGGAGAAAGGCACAATATAGTGACAATGCTTTTCAGTTTCTACCAGCTTCTCCTACTCCACAACTTATCCAGTGTGCTCCAGGCACTGCCCTTCCTTCACACTCGTTGCCTCCTCAGGCGCACCCACAATCTTGCGCATGCACCTTTCCGCGCAACGCCGCTGGTTCACCTCATCTGCCAATACCAAGTTTCCAATACTAGCTCCTCACCGTCTCGAGCTCTCTGTGTCCTATGTGCAAAGCTATGGGTGACATCACCAGTTCTTGACAAGGCACTACACAAACAAATACTGCGTGCACAGCACAGTAGCATGTTACTCCCAAACCATACAAAAACCCCACAAATGTCTTCCCTCACTCCAGGCGGAGTATACCAATATTCTCTTGTGATCGAACTGCACCCTAGCATGCGAAACATCTCACTTAACCAGTTGACTCACCATCCGCAATCTAGGCCATCTCCCGTACTAGCCCTTATGGGGATACCGTCATCCATGACCCGGGCTAAAACGCCCAACCTTCATGAATACCAATATTTACATATCTTCTGTCATCCAAGCCCTCGATTCAATAGTCTAGGTTATTCACCAGAACCTTTTACCTCTAAGACCAAATGTGCCCTAAGCATAGAAAAAAAGGACTTCAACCTCCGCTCCTGTCCCTATTACCTTGACAATGCTAGATAATACTTTGACAATACTCAACACTACTAAATAATACTTCACAATACTCAAAACCCTCCCACACCCACAGATGCCGTTAGACTGGGTCAATAATTACACTCCATGGTCTGCTGATGCTGCTCAGCTGCCGACTCCTCCTCAAGGCGCTCACCTGCCCATCCTGGTCTTCTAGGACAAGTCGCTGACTTTGGGCAGGATGATTTCCAAGGGGCTCCTGATGACCTTAACATAGGCATGCATTTTCCCATCCTCTCGAAATATGCGAGGGTCCTGCAGGCTTTCAGATTTGGCGGCGAAGGAGACGACCTGGTGCCGGGCTCACACAGCGAACCATCACCTCTGCTACCAACTTGTTGGGACGAACTCCCAGGTATGCCAGAGGGACACTGGAAGTGTGCACACTTGGAGAGCCCAACTCCCTCCTTCCAAAGATACACAGAGGACTCAGTCAACGGCATGTTCAGACTGTCGTTTAGTACAGGCAAAACCAACAGGGATCAGCACAGGAACAGAGAAAATCCATGCACAGCACGCTCTTCCTCGGCTCGCAGGCCAGTTTTTATGTGATATGTCGTCAGCATGACATCACAACATGAGCCCTTCTCCAGAAAACCTATTGGGCAACAAAATTGGGTATTGAGTATTATACCACTTATAGTGGACTAGATAGATGTTATTCTACTGGTTCCAGCATGTCAGGTGGCTGGCCTGGTCCACTCCCAAATTACTATCTATAACAATGTTGCAACTTGGTGGACTTACCATTGGTTCTTGCCCATTGCTACCCACCCCTAAGGTACTAAACTGTGATTAGCTAGAGCTGACGTCCCCAGGCCTGGGATCTGCAAGAGTTCTCAGCTCTCTGTTTACCTCTTCAAGGTAACAAAAACGGCTATGTGTCTGCATTGTAACTTGTGCACAACACCTTAGCTCATGAGAGTGCTCTCCTGATCGGCACAACACTTGTTGTACATTGTTGCGGACTTGTCGCTGTATGTGTCTAGCAGCCTGGGACCAGTGCTCCATTTCCACCGCTGATTGCTGTCCATTAGCTGCCTCGGCCACATCACGTGTTCAGAAACCACGAATTGGAGCTGCGCATCTCTGAATTATGAAGATTTAATAGCTGGTTCTGCAGCTGGTCCCCCTGTCGTCTGTGGATTGAAATGTCATCCGTATCTCTTGGCCTTGGCTGCGAGTCCAGTTTCACACGTCTTGTTCCCCGTGCAGCCTGAATTTCAGCTCATCTCATCTATTGCTGAAGGACATGTGGCCTGCTGTACTTTTCCTAAACCTTATAATGCGGTTTCTACAGTGTCCATACTATACTACATTTCCATAGGTTAGTCACACTTGGTTCTGTCAGGTTCCATAGGTGCTCCTGCATTTCCATAGGGTTAATTGCATGGACGCATCTGCAAGCTGTGCTCAGGATCTCTTGTCTCTTGCGGTTTCTGCATTGCTGCATTTGGCTAATGGCAAAAATAATAAAAACAATGACAGTATGTATATGTATCTGTCCACTAACTATAGAACTGTATGTTTGTGTTCTTCATGTATTCGTGTGTGTGTGTGTGTGTGTTTGGCTCCCAAAGTGCGGATGAAATGTGTGCTTCATGTCTAACGCTGCTGTCATGGTGTCTCTAACAATGCCAGCAACTTGGCTTCTCGGTGCTTAGTCCATGCTGTCAATAGAGGTGTCTTTGATCATGGCCTGTGGCTCTTCATCCACGCTGGGGTAAATCCGTATCAACCCTGGTCTGTAGGGCTGGTTTCCGGAGTATGGCTGGCTGATGGCTATCTCATGACATACTTGTCAATCATATGACCACTGGGGATCGGTCCGAAATAGAATGGGTGTTTGCAGTGTTTCCGGCCAACCTTTCTTGTCATGAATTTCGGAGGAAGGGGAGGAGTTAGCAGGCTTCCCCATTCCTCTTCAAGTGGCTCACTGAGAAGTTCGGACTGGAGCCAGATGAGTGCATAGGAACCATTTTTCCTTTTGTACTGCTTGGCCAGCATATATTAGTTGTTATTTATTTGTGTTCACTCTGTGAGTGTATGCCATAGAGGAGGGACTTTGGAGTCTGTTTATTGCACACTTTCCATTGCTGCAGGCTCTCTCTGTGTAGTTACTTAATCTGCACATTTACATTTGCTGTGCAATGCTGCCCTCACAGTGTTTTCATTTGGGTTGCTTTGCTTCGTGCTTCTGAGGCTGTGCAACATTCACAGTTAAATGCGTGGGGAACATGTGTGAGTTGGTTGCTAGGCAACCGGGCACTGTCACAGTCTTTCCTCCCTTTTGATTACACTGATACTCTAGTCACTTCACTCAAAAGACATGAAATTTGGGAAGGCAGAAGGGCCTTGCATGTCACAATCCCTTGTCAAATAGAGGTACTTGGGCAGGGATAGTGCACTGAATAGTGCCTTTGGGGACGATCACATGCTTGTGCCAATGTATGGCCTTCCTCATACCTGGAGTTTTATGGGCTCACGTGGTGCAATATCAACTGGGTGGTGCAGCATGGAACACTTACCTTTCACCTGTGGGTTCTGTCAGGGGGCAACCTTCAATTGGAGTGCAGACAGCAAGGTCCATGCAAGAAGATGTAAGAGCTTCGAAGAAGGAAGCTGACACAAAGGTGGCATGGTGGTGGTTATAGACTTTTATTTTCAGTACCAAAAAATGTTCGATCTCTATCTCTGTTAGGGGTTTCCCGGCCTCAAAACTAATACTAACAGGGTTGTCTGGTGTAGCTCTATGCAGTGTCCAATAAAGCCAGGGGGAATTACTCCCTTGCCCTGGCGTCTCCATCACAACTCCCAGTTTGGGACCAGAACTGAAACTAAAAGTCCCAAGGTTGCGCTTCTCTGATATGTAAATGATGGAGTCAAATTTTTGCTTTTCAGAGATCTATTGAATTTATTATTCTGTAGTGTTTAGCACAAGAAAAAATAAGAACAAATAATACAAGGATATAGTTAATTCACTATTTCATTAAACAAACAAGAAAAAGAACCCAAAAATTATACAAACTGGTCAGTCACGACTCTTTTTTGTTAATGAAATTCTTTTGAGTCTCTTATTTGAGTCGACTTTGTTCCAAACACTTGGTTGATCTCCTTGTTATTTGAGAAGTTCCTTAAATTTGGAGCAAGGTGGGATGAGTATTAAACAGAGGCCTGATTTCCTTATTGCTTTTGCGGGCCAAAGTTCTAGATTGATTGTTGTTGTTTGGTTAAGAGCGGTGAGCTCTAAGATCTGAAAAGGTCCTTGAAAGTGGTAAGCTCTGAGTTCTGAAGAGATCCTCGACACGTGTTTCCTCACCATGTAGTTGCAGCAGTTCATCGGGAGGAAAAGGAGGATGTTTTTGAATAAAGTTCCAGTTTGCTGAAACCCGTTGCTGACTTAAATGATAGTCTCCATTTTGAAGATGTGCTATATGTTACATTGGTGTTAAAATAACTAATGCGTCTTATTGTCTTTCCAGTGGTATAAGTCAATGGATTTATTTGTGATGCATCTATTGTTTGTCCAATAATGTTAACTGAAATCCTTTCCAGTCAGTTGTCAGTACTGTTCTTAGATCCGTTCTCGTCCATGATGATGGTCTGTCCAGTTTGGGACCAGGAGAATGCCTCCCTTCTCCTGGTATTGCTTGGCACAGTTTACAACAAGGCCAGGGGGAATACCTCCCTTGCCCTGGTGTCTTTATCATAACTCTAATTCAGTACCAGAAGAAGGTCCCATGTGTTAATAATCCAGGAAAAATATCGTGATACAAAAATATCGCCATATTTTTGCGGCGATATTGACCCATGGACCCTGCGCGGGACACCCCTGCAACCCCCACATTATTTTTAAATGTGCAGGGGGGACCCCCGCATCCCCCACTCCCACAAATTACCCCCCCAAAAAATATTGCCTATGGCGAGACAAACAGCCATATGTACGGCGATATTTTTGGTGGGAATATTGTGTAGGGATACCCAGAAGAATGACTCCCTTCTCCTGGTATTGTTTGGCACAGTTCTTTCTGACTGCTTTCAGCTTGATGTACACTCTGCCACTCTGGTTTGTTGTTAGCAAGTCCCAAATCTTATTGGGTCCCTGACCCTTCCCTGCTGTTCAGCAGTTCTCTCTTTAACCTTGTGACAAGGACGATTTCCTCTAATGTTCTCAGTATCCACTTTCGGCCCCAGACCCTTCTCTGGTGGTCAGTGCTTTTCTCTTTCCCATTGTGATGAGGAAGATTTCCTCTTAATTTCTTAGTATTTACTTACGGGTCTCAGACCCTTCTCTGTTAGTCAGTGGTTTTCTCTTCCCACTGTGACAAGGAAGATTTACTCTTATGCTCTCAGTATTTGCTTTCGTGTCCCAGACCCTTCCCTGGTGGTCAGTGGTTTTCTCTTTTCCACTGTGATGAGGAATAATTCCTCTAATGCTCTTGGTTCTGCTTTCAGGTCCCAGTCCCTTCTCTGGTTATACCAAGTAGCGGGCCTCCCCTACTGAGGCAAGAGATAGCTTTGTGAACCAGTCTCCCTTGTATCATTGTGTTCCCTTCGGGTCGCCTGTACCTCCAGTTAACCTGTATGGGATTGTGGTACATCACAGGGACTTCTTGGGACCGCAAGTCTTCTCTCTGGCTCTACTGGTTCCCTGCCAAGGCTCCATCGGCTGTGTAGTCCTTCCTTCGTCTGTTCCGCGCCTCCGCTCTCTTGCTTGGTCTGCTGCCCGGGTTTGCCCCTGCAGAACCTGTGGAGGAGTCCAACAGCACTTCACTGACATCCTCTTTCCTCTGGTCACTGGTCAGGACCTGGGCCTGTCACGCTGCTTCACCTCCACACCTGCTGCCAGACCTGGCAGGATTTGACACACTGAGCTTGACACATTTGATAGTCTTTTGTTCCTTTTTATACATTGTATTGAGTTCCTCCCATGCAGATTGTAATACTCCTTTGTCTCTGTTAAAAACTGACTCCTTATGTGTCTCTGGCCCACCTCACACCAGTACAAACACAGTCAATAACCTTCATGTCTCCTATGTTCTTCTTCGTCCTAGTACTTTTGGTTTTAGGTTTATCTCTGGTATGGGACCAGTACATGGAGAGACTTTCAATAAAGTGATACTGAACAGTGAGAAGGGCTAGGGAATGTTGGGGAGTGATAACACTAAATGGGCTGTACCCCAGGCGATCGTCCTTGTCCCCAGAGGGGGAGTCCTACCCCATGAGGTTCTCTCGCATTAAACCACCTGTAGGGGCACTATTAATTAGCGATCGCACCTCCATAGCCTCATTGAAAAGGAATACCCTTTGGGGAGAAGTTACGACACCTTGTGAATCATCACAAAAAAAGAAAGTTGTTAGGAAGAAAAAATGGGCCAGATTGTTCCCATTTAGTACATTATGGGTCAGCCCATGGTAAGGTCCTACTTCTTTATTGCGATGCAGGAGCTCCAACAGCTCTGCCTCATCACGCCTTACATTATCTGGAATAAGTGTTGTTATGGAGCCTGCAGTGATCCCTGAGAATGTTTTTATACATGAATGTTATTTGCAGTAGTAATTAGCAAGAGTGATGAGCTTCTGTCAATGGTATCTGTTGTGAATATTACTCCTTACACGAGGACACAGTGGAATGACTTTAAGGCAGGTTTTATAGGGTCATTCTTGTTATCCTTGAAAAAAATGTGAGCATGTTTTTGTGTCATGTTGGGTTTCGAAATACACTATATTTCATTGATCTGTTTCAGTTTCGATCAGTGACCTATTGTTAATTCACACAGCAACAAGGAGAGGTAAACACGTTTGGCTTCATGTTTCTTTTATTTTATGTGTCCCTGTGCTTCAGATCACAGACATGCACTGTGCCTACATTTGAATTAAAAAATCATGAGTGAGAAAGTACTGCTCCCTGTCTTCGCAACAAGTTTTATTTAGACTGCCGGTGTCTGGAATCCTATATGAATACTTCCCTTTGGCACAATTTATTTTAATAGAAAATCAAGTGGGAGTATGTTATGCTCCTAACAACAAAATTAATTCAAGCTGCCGGTACACTGAATCTCATAAAAACATACGCTCTATTGTAAAAGAATACAAATTGTCCCACGATGTAAAAATACCATATTTGAAGCAGAAAAACAGGAATGATGTTTCTTCCGGCAAACGAGAATTCATACACCGGGACCCATGAATGCCACCCAGAGACGTTCCCAAACTTGATAAATGCAACAAGAAAAACATGTCCAAGTGCTTCAGACTTTCAGTAGTTTCATGGTCTTAGTCTTTGATTGTTGCCAAAGTCATTGCTATTCAGATTTGAGGGCTGTGCAACCATCTAGACAACAAATCCAACCAAAAGGTAAGCCAACCCGCTCTGGTGGGTCATAGCAATGGCAGAGCAATCAGACTTACATTTAACAGGGAGAAGAGCTTTTAAGGAAGACCAGTTAGCCCACACAGTTAACCAGAATTTTTTTTAGCCGACTATGGTATACTAAAAAGAAATGCATTTTATTAAAGTCACACACACAAATATCAGGTTCAAATAAGTACTTTAGGTACGCATAGCATGCAATGTAACCAGTGTACGCATAAAAACAGCAGCGGTCAGTTAAGACCCAATCCAAACAGCAGCGGTCAGTTAAGACCCCATCCACCCATATTGCTAGCACGTGAGGTCCCCCTTTCTGATCATAGTCCCTGCACATATAGACTAAGGGGCAAAGGGGAGATAAGGGAACCATAGGGTATTTGGTCAATACATCGACTGCCAAACCGTCTAATGCCATACCATTGAAAAAAATGCATTGACAAAAAAAGCATCAAATGCATTTTTTTCAATGGTAAAGGGTTTCTTTTAATTATTTTGGGTTTTAAAGGCTAAAAAAGGGGTGTTGGGGGAGAACCCCCCACCCCCATTAAAAAAAATGAAAAAGAAATGCATTCAATGCTTTTTTTGTCGATGCATTTTTTTCAATTGTATGGCATTCGACGGTTTGGCAGTCAATGCAATGACTATGAACCGAACCATAGTCAAAGTAAAACATTGCATTCACATAGTCCTCGTCAGAACCCAAGATGCCACACAAACAGTTATCACAAAATTCCTAAGCCTCGATTGCATAGTATAATTGGTGATACACATGCACACTGGCCGTTATACATATAGAACTAGAGGGAGAAAAGCAGAACTTAAACAACCGTACCTAGAGGGCACCAAAAGGAAAGAATGAGTTAGACTCACAGTACTAGTCACAAGGACTCATTACGCTCCAAGAAGAGAGACTGACACAACAGCAGCCGCAAGTGAAACAATGTAAATGGGATTTTCCATAATCTAAAAGTTATTGCAGTTGTTTAAAAGTATAGGTGCAATCAGGAGAAACTGCGGTCCATTGCTTTGACCTAAAACATCAGGGAATCTGGGGTAATACAAAAAATGTAAATATCCAGGTAAGTCAAAAGTCAAAACGAAGGATTAGACTCAATGTATTTGTCTCTACCTATCAGAGCTACTCATACTTATTTCTGGCACTCACCATCTGCACCATGTCCTCCTGTTTGCAGCCCTCATCTCCATACATCTCAAATGGGGTTCGGTGGCGCTGAAACTTGTAATTCTCCATGGCATCCACCACTCACTCCTCACTCAGGACCCCAACTGACAGAGGTCAGGAAATGCATAGATTATGTGCCTTCATTCCTCATTGCTTGGTCTCGCTTGTTCTGCCCAAAGGGCAACGCACCATGAATTCGACCACCACCAACAGGAGGCTGCACTGCTAGGGGTGGTGAAGTGGTGCCGCTCATCAGTGGTGACACTGGACTACTTGGACACATCAGTGTACCACATCCTGAAGAGCCTTTGCATCCAGGAGGTGCCTAAGTAAATTGGTTTACTCTGGCAAACTACTTTCTGGCACAGAGGTTGCATATTACTCTGCCCCCCCCCCCCGCCCCCACTACAGTAACAACAGTCGGTGCTGTCATGGGTGTGGATGTCATTTGACCTGACTTCACTCTCTTTTTGAAAGCCTAAGCCCACCTTGCCCCCTCTGTACAGTCGGGCAATGGCTCAATACAACCAGTCTCCAAGTCCTGAACCATGTGATTGGGGACACTCTCTGGCTGCTCTGTGTGCTTCTCTGCGATTTCCTGCAGCAGCACCACCTTCAACTCCTCTGTCTAGTGCCTTTCATACCCCTGTACCTACGTGGCTACCTCCCTATGCTGCTCCTGGAGTGTTCCCTTTTCTCAGCTAACGCCAAAGGCAAGGAACTTGCTGACCATCTGACTCTGCAGCCATCACAACTAGCTTTGACTTGGTAGCCATATCCTCCTCAATCACCATCCGTCTCCCTTTCCTCCAACACTGTCTCCTCCTCAATCAGTGTCTTCCTCTCCTCAACCACTGGTGTCCCCTCCTCATGCTCCATCTGTCCTCCTCAGGCTCCTGCCCTTACTCAGCCTTGAGATTGAGAAGTCCACACCGTCATCTTCTCCCCTGCCAGCCCCTCCAATTAAAACGACATGTTGTCTATGGTCTTATTGTGCAAACCACAAATGTGCCTAACATGCAAAAGTGGTCTTTCAATGTACAACACACAAAACAACTGATAAAGACAAACAAAGGGATTCTCTCAGTACTTGCATAATGACAAATGTTTATCGAAACAAATAAACAGTAGTGAAGGTCATTGAGCACAGCACTGGAAGACTGTGTGGGTTCACACACAAAGGTTTCTATAGAAATGCATGAAAGGAAAGGTGTTTGGAAACTTGTATTTCATTTTTGTGGTGGAAAAGAGTAACAGGGAAAGTATAAGAGGAACATCTTTTTACAACAGTTTTTTTAAAAAGATTAAGGGTAAAATGGGAAGATTAGAGAGGGAGCCTATAGGAAACACAAGAACAAACAAAGGGGCTAACACAGGCATCGAGAAACACAGAAAACACCACAAGCAATTGACAAAATCCACAAAAGCAATACAAAACTTTCCTAAACTTGCCAAAAGATCATCAAATCACCTGCAAAACCACCAATGTGTGTGCCTGTCCTATGCACATTTAACTCTGCAACCAAATAAAACCCCCAAAGGATGCAGAAAGCAAGCTGCGCCTTTTAAAGGCACTGAAACCAATTGTAGAATAGCTCACAGCCTCTGATTGGCTAGTCAAATTACCTTCTCAGGTACCAGGGCTTGCAAAAGAATTGCAGGACTCTAACCCTGCCACGAGTCTTGTGTCAGGGTACAACCCTCTGGAAATTCCATGAGAATATCACAGGTTGTGTCCTATACACCCAGAAAAGCTTGACTTTTCCGGCAAGACGTATTTTAGGACATTTTAGCAGCCATAATCCCTAACACACATAGGCATGTTGAAAAATGTGGAGCACACAATAAAATGCAATAATCTCCACAACATTTCTTGTAATGTGGATATTCTAAATATGGATTCGAGAAAAGAAGCCACATTACATTAATTTGAAAAAGAAACATGATTTTCAGTGTTCGGTGAAATTTGAAGACCCCTGCTATAGCGGCAGAGTGGGTGACCACTCATAGAAGACCCAGGTCAACCCTGGTGTATGTGGGAGACCTGGGGGCATAGGGAGACGGCCCACGCGAGGAGGCCAACCCCGGAAGCTCGTACGAGCCACATCGGCAGGGAGTGGGATCGAGCCACAGGCAGGTAAGCCACTGCGTGCAGATCCAAGTGAAGCAGTGGCAGGCGGGAATAACCCGCCCAGTGAATGAATGAAAGTGCCGCGAATCGCAGGACAATCAAACTCTTCTAACAACACTACAGAAGATTCAGAGTACATTACCCCTGGTAATGTCAAGTTGGCACACACTGATTGAGCACGGTTTACCAACCGATGAGAGCTTCTTTAGACATTTACGTGTTATGTATTGATTGTTTGTTTTTAGATGCTGAGCAAAGAAAAATAATTAAGTAGAATAGATTTAATTTGCAAAACACATGCCACACGATCTAAAATCCAAGATGTGTGTTTCTTTTAGTTTAGTTTAGTTTAAACGTTAGCAGGGACTGTGAAAGAATAGCGATAGGGCCAGTTTATTGACTTATCCCCTCACCCTGGATAAACATCCAATCAGCGCTACCTAGCTATAAAGACCACATGAGGGACTAGTTAGATCTGTTGGAGGGCAGGCTAGTTTAGAGTTACACTATTGGTAACGTAAAAAAAGTAACTTTATTCAGTGCAATAGCTAAGACATAGATAAGGAAGGGAGGGGGAGAGAGGGAAGGAAATGGAAACAAATAGGTGACTATCGTACTAGGCCTGACGCCATTTCTGGTAGAGCTGGAGAAAACAAAAGGTGAGGGAGAGGGGCACAGAAAGGGATGGGATGAACAAAACAAGTGACTGTCGTACTAGGCCTGATGACATTTCAGATAGTGCTGGGGGCGGGAAAGCTAAATGGAGGGGGAGGAGATAGACAAGGTTTATATCATACTAGGTCCAGGGACAATTCTGATAGAATAAGTGCATAAAAGAAAGTAAGGAGAGGAGGGGAGGAGATAGGAAAAGGGAGAAAGGGAGAGGAGGAGAGAACAGAGAGTAAGCACTCAAAAAGTGTGGAGAAGCAAGAGGGGAGAGCGGATACAATTGCAGAAGTGAGTAGTAACACATAACGTTGTAAGCCTGTATAGAAGATGAAGATGGGAACAGCATGATTCAGAGCCACCTTGAGAAAGGGTGACACACTGTGAATCAATGAAGTCCATAAAAGTCAAATCCAGCATTGGCCACAGGACAGTGATGGTGAAACCACCTGCTTTATGTCACAAACCCACATGCTTCTGTTCCTCACTACCTCAGTGGGGGCGAGGTGTATGGCAAATTTTCTGGGTTTAAGGATATGATATGATATGAAATGATTTGATATGATATGATGAGGCATTTGTAACGCGCCTGTACACAAGTGTTTATCAGCACGACAAGACAAGGAGGGGGAAACAAAGGGAGGACAAAATAACAATCTTACTAGGCCTTGTCTCATTCAGATCGTGCAAGTGGGGGTTTGAAGGAAGGGGAGAAGTGGCAGGGGGGAGCTGAAGGGGGAAGTGCTGTTATCCCACAAGTGCCAGCAGGTGGCTCATAAGTGCAGAGAGAAGGGACTGCAGATACAGACCCTTAATTGCTGAGGAGCCCAGAGGCAGTGTGAGGGCAATTGGACATGCAGGAGCCTGGGCCCGAGTTCAGAGGGTGACCAGGTGACCAGTGCATAGAGCAGTTAAGTGCATCAGCAGGGGAGAGGAAGAGAGAAAGCAGAAGCAAAAAGGAAGGTCTTGAGTTGCTTCCAGAACCGAGGTGGTTCTGCTCAAGTTTGAGAGAGGCAGTGAGGCTGTTCCAGAGGGAGGCCCCAGCTGAGGAGATAAATCTGCCCCCAACTCTTTGCTTAGAGAAGCGTCTGACCCTCAGAGAGTTGGAGGTGGATGAGGGGAGAGCTCGAGAAGGAATATGTTTTGTAAGAGAAAGTTGGAGGTAGAACGGTCCCAGACCCCCTAAAGCCGTGTGGATGATGCAGAGAGTCTTGAACTTGATCCTTGCAGCCACAGGGAACCAGTGAAGAGCTTTTAGATCAGGAGAGATATGATCCCTGGGCTTGAGGCCAAGGACAAATCTTGCAGTCTTGTCTGGATAAGTTGTAAAGGTCAAAGAGTAGAGGCAGAAAGATTTAGAAAAAGGCAGTTGCAATAGTCCAGCCTACAGAGGACCAGAGCTCTGGAGATAGTGAGCTTCCTGGGGAAAGTGAGAAAAGGAAGAATACTTCTGAGGAGGTGCAGCTGATAGTTTGACTTCTCAGAGATGTCAGAGTTATGAGGAGGGAAGGAGTGGGTGGAGTTGAAGATGACACCAAGGTTCTTGGCCTCACAGGAAGGGCAGGAAGAGGGCCAAAAGTGGGCGGCCATACAGAGAGAGGAAAGGAAGGAGCGGGTGTCCAAATGAGGAAGATCTCAGTCTTACGGGAATTGCAGCCAGACAGTCTGGTATGAGAGAAGAAGCAGAGGTGGCTGAGGGGAGCCTGAAAGAGAGCTGAGTGTCATCTGCATAACATTGCAAATTGAAGCAGAAAGTAGCGATGCGATAAGCAAGAGGTGCCAGGTTCTGGTTGAAGAGCCAAGAAGAGAGGTTATACCCCTCGGGAACACCACAAGTAGAGTGAGAAATAGAAGAGAGGACAGACTCCAGTTTGACCTGAGAGGGTGTGTTGGTGAGAAAGGAGGTCATCCAGGCCAGGGCCTGATCAGTAATTCCAAGGTTGTCGCAGAGGCAAATGAGCAGGGAGGCATGGTTGACAGTGTCAAAAGCAGAGGATAGATCGAGGATAATGAGGACAGAAGGGAGATTAGAGTAAAGATTGTAGAGCAAGTCTTCATGCATGTTCAGGAGAGCAGTTTTCTTGCTTCTGGCAGCTCTGAAGACAGACTGGTGGTTATGGGGGCAACCATCAGATTCAGTACGCAGATTAAGCTGGGAGATGGCCAGCTTTTCCAAGAGTTTGCCTGGGAAAGGAGTGATTGAGATCAGGAGATAGTTAGCCGGTGAGGAAGGATCGGCCGAGGGCTTCTTTAGAAGGCGTGCACAAGGGAGTGCTTAAGAGGGAGGGGAAAGTTCCAGTGGCAAAGGAGTGATTGCAGAAATCGGCCAAAGCTAGAGTAAGGGTGTCAATGTGGTCCTTGATGGTTCTGGATGAGCAGGGGAGAACCTGTTTTGACAAGACTTTAATAGATCAGACTTGTCTTAAGTCAGTTCTGTATTTGGGGAGGAATTGGTGCCTGGAGGACAGGGATTTTGTGGGAGGCTTGGGATTTAGGATACAACTGGAGGGGTTTGGATACTTGGGGATCGAAGTCCCAAGGGAACGCAAATACCTGTTTGATAAGAATGACCTCCCTCTGTGGGAAAGGATACAGCTAGGCCTACAATGGTGGGGTTGTCCAAATTTCTTGTGGATGGCACGCCTCGATTGCATCAAAATGACGATCCTTCCCAAGCTATTGTTTCTCTTCCATATGCTCCCAATGGCAGACCCAACCCCATTTTTTGTAACCATGCTGAGGGCTCTTCTGTGGTTTTTGTGGGCAGGGGCAAAGTCTCCGGTAGCCTATAGGACTTTGGTCCTACCATAAAACGAGGGAGGGGTGGGATTCCCGGACCTCATGGCTTACTATAAAGTGCCATAGCTGCACATTATGGTGGACAATCTAGATCCCAGATCAGGGAAACAGTGGGTTTTATGGACAACACGGTCCTTGTGCCGGTCATGTTGGGCAAATGGCTGTGGGTACCCCTGAAGGAAATCTGCAGAAGGGTACTGAAGAACCACATGCTAGACGTATTTTGGTCAATATGGCGAGTGAGAAAATAACACTTCACGTGGGCTTTCAGCCTCTCAGTTGTATTTGGGCAACCCCCCTGAGGAACTCGATTATGGACCCAGAAAAGTTTCAAACCTGGTATGAAGCTGGCCTCTCAGGGACAGCGCAGTTGTGGGCCGGGGGGTGGTAGTTTTATATCATTAGAAAGATTGGACGAATGCCTCCACATTGGAACACTCTCAGTATTCTGGTACTTACAGTTTAAAGGGGTCCTTCCGAAGCCGGGTTGGGAGGATTACCTGCAAAGAGACCTCAACTCCTTTGAAAGAATATCAATGCAGGCCTGTCACTGCTTCTATATGGAGGATAAGAGTAATACACTGAAACAATGTCAAGTTGTCAATAACATAACTTTATTAACATTAATCTCTTCTCTCTTTTTTTATATTTTAGGCTTAAAGGATACGTGTTGCTGGAGTCTTTCTCAGATCGTATACAAGAACCTTCACAGCCACGGTAAGTGTTCTGGTAAGTCTTGTGCTTTCCCTTATTTTAGTTTTCTCCTCTCCTTCTTCTTATTATATATAGTTAATTTCTCCTGTACTGTCTTCTTTCTTTAAAATATCTTTACCATATGTCATATATACTGTCTCTCCAAGCTTTCTTTCTGTCCTTTATGACATTCATTGTACTTTGAGGGTGTCTCTATGTACATCAGATTGTAACTTGTAACTGTGCCTTTGACTTTAGTCTCGTTCGTAGCTTTGTACTATCTTAGTTTAGAAAGTATCTTTTGCACACTCTTCTCGCTTACTTTGCCTTTCGTTCTAACGTACGGACAAGCTCAAATGTCTTCTCTATACAGACTGTGTGACGAGGAGCATTCATACACTCTTTTAGGATTGTTCACAATTGGCTGCAAAACACGCTTACGGCAGTGTTTATCTTTCACACTTCTATCAGCTGAAGCCATACCACTATAGACTATGCGTCTTGTTTCGGGGCATTGTGCTCCGACGATAGGCTCACACGTAGGCTGCCCCTCCCTTTGGCACAGAGACTTCTACTTCCTTCTCGAGCATTGCTTAGGCTCTGATTGGTCTGGGAAGTTCAGCTGGCTCCCCAGCTGATATCTCCTGCCTTCTCTTCTGGTGTTGCGGGCAAGCCACACCCCGCTGAAACAACACTCGCTTCGGCCCGATCTGTGACGAACGACTTGTAATGTTCTGTAACACCTCTCAATTATAACAAACAGTTCCTTATATCTTTTAACAGTTCAATGAGCGCAACGGCGCATTTACTTTTTAAACAACATCTCATAAACTTCTTCTCCGTCTTCAACTAATACGCCCATTCGTAACGGACATTTTCTGTCTCATCTCCCCCTGTCTCCAAGCAACAGACAGATATACAGTATGCGGTTAGCAAAAGGGTCCCTACACGTTCAGGTGTGCATTTCATTGGAGGATTATACTGTCCATCACCCAAGCAAGTACTGCCTTCTAATGTTCAACCCTTCCCACAGCTGTACTGCCTGGTATTGTTAGAGTTTGCCTTTGGGACAGAATAATCACAATACCAGGCAGTACAGCTGGGTTGGGAGGATTACCTCAAAGTGACCCTATTGACATTCTGCCAGTGAGGGTCAAATGGGCTAAAGATCTAAACAGTGACATAACGGATTGTTTTTCATAAAGAATGTGTACGAGGGTAAAGTGGTCTTTGGTATCATTGCAATATGGGATATGTTGCCAGGCACTTAAGGGTTAATGAGTGCGGCCCCCGCCGTTGGGAAGGCGAGCTATTGTAACGGGGAGTGGGAGGAAGAAAGGGGAGTTCTGGGTAAGGCACGGAGAGCGCCAGTTCCTGTTTGGTATCTGTTTGAATAAAGAGTCGTTCGTTTCCACTCCGTGTGCGCGTCCTCCTTATTGACCCTTCTAAGAGGGAAACACTGGCGACGAGGCCATTCCGTGCGCACGACGGAGTCCTCCTCCTCCTTGGCAGTCCGCCATCTCCGCGCCTGGGGCGCATCCGAGCCTCCGAACTCCTTCCTTGGCAGTCCGCCACATTCGCGCTGGTGCGTGTCCGACGTTCCTGCCGGCAATCCGCCGCACGCACGCCCACTCACATCCGGGCCTCCTCCTGCTTTCCTCCTCCTGTTTCGGCGGCGGCTGCACGCCGCAGACGCGCGCATTCACGCACCACCATCCTCTCTCCCTCCGCTCCACCGGGAGAGGGCCGTCTGCTCCCCAGTGGAAGCAGAAGCACAAGGAAGTGCGCAGTTGGGCCATGACAGCCCGCCTGGCCCCTCCTGCATTCGCGTGTTGGTGATCCCAACCACGCCGCCAGCAGCTTCTCAAGGTCGCCTGGGGTGTCCTCCTGCCTCCTGCACTCGCCACAACAGCCTGACAAGACTGAGGGCCGCCCCTCCCTGCAACACCAAGGACGCCACCTGCCCACTCCCGGCAGCAGACTCCAGGTGGGTGTCACGTGCACGCTCACCAACCGAAGCAGACACACAGGCTGAGTGCAACCCCCACAAGCTACCACCACCAGGCATCATGAGCAGAAGGGGTTCCACTTCTGGGTCCGGGCCCAGCTCACCTCAACAGGTTCGCACGATGCAGCCAATTCAGCTACGGCTACCCCCGCCCTTCACCATGACCCCACAAGCCACGAAGGGACCGAGATGTACTGATTGGATGGAGGACTTCCAACATTATGTAATGGGGTCTGGTGATGGTGACTCTCCCAACATCAGGGACATCTTCCTCAATTTGGTAGGGGGGAGATAAAAACCGTAGTGAAGACTATCCCCGCAGCTGAACAGAACACATTCAAAAACTTGATCACGGCGTTAGATAAACTCATCATAGAAGTCAACCGTGATTATGAACGCTATCTGTTCAACAAGTGCACCCAAATGCCACAAGAGACTGTCGATGAGTTCATAACCCGCCTAAGGGTGAAAGGGGCAAACTGCCAATTTGACGCATTCTCGCTAGAGGAAGCAATAAGACTGAGAGTCATTGAAGGATGTCTGTCCCCTGCCCTCAAGAAACAGCTCTTAAAGAAACCTCTCAACATCCAAGAGGTGAGCGAGCTCGCCCGCATACATGAGAGGGTCGACGCTCAAGCCACATCCATGGGCAATCCAGACAACCCCAAACAAGAGACAGCTGAGCTCGTCGCGGCCATACAGCCATCTCGTCCAGGTGACAGAGCGTCACATCCATACAGAACGCAACCCACGCAAGTTCCCCGCCAACAGAGGCAATGCTATCGCTGTGGGATGTCCTTTCCACATGCAGGGTCATGCCCAGCGTTATCCCAACGGTGCACAAACTGTGGAAGAGAGGGTCATTTTCACTCTGTGTGCCGAGAAGGCATACCATTTCCGCCGATGAGGCCTCAAGCACAGACCAGGACGCCTTTCCGCCGCTGCCTCACCAATACAACCAACCCAGATACCACCAACAAGGACAGGGACAAAGGCGATACATCAGAGCCATTGATGAGTACCAACCACAGGGATACTCGTTGCAGCCTGACCAGGCAGATCAACCCAGGCATCTCACCGATGAATATGACCACCCACCGATGGAATACAGGTACGAGACTGCCTACCACGAGGAGCAGGAAGGTGCATACGATATGTCTTACGACCCACACAACCAGGACGAATTTGTCAATCTCATACTTGACACTGAAGAGGCCAGAGAGGCCCCCAAAATCCCCGTCAAAATGGGTAACTGCCAGTTCCAATTCATGATTGACTCAGGCGCAACTGTTAACATTATGGGCGAGCAGGATTACGCCAGGATACCGAACCCGCCAGCACTCGAACTTTCTCGCTCAAGGATTTTCCAGTGGGGAGCTGCAACCCCCCTACAGACAGTGGGATGCTTCACGCAACGTCTCCTCTTGAATGGCCGGCAGGTTGACACGACGATACACATCATCCGGTCACTTGCCAGAAGTCGATGCCTACTCAGTTACCACACGGCGTCTCGCTTGGTGCTAATTGAGATACACGTGAAAACGGGAGACACCATCACGGCAACCTCGAACAACCTAAATCTGAGAGACTCGGTCGGCACCATAACATGCTACCAATCACAAAACCTGATCACACAAGCTGACATCGCAAGAGACTTTCCCAACCTATGCAAGGGGCTGGGCAAGCTCAAGGCCCCTCCCATCTGGCTTCACATCGACCCCTTGGTGAAGCCAGTACCGCAACATCCTCGGAGAGTCGGTTTTCACCTACAAGCAGCGGTGTCGGAGGCACTCCAACAATTGCTTTCCGATGGTATTATCGAACCTGCTACGGGGCCAACGCCATGGGTATCTCCCCTTGTAGTCGTGCCCAAGGAAGGGGGCAAGATCCGGCTGTGCGTGGACATGAGGGTGGCAAACACTGCTATTCAGCGTGAGAGACATCCGGGACCGTGCATCGAGGACATGATTGTCCAACTGAACAACGCACAGATGTTCTCCAAGCTCGACCTCATTCAAGGCTACCATCAGTTGGAGTTACACCCGGAGTCCAGGCCCATCACAACGTTCGCCACCCATGATGGACTCTACAGATACAGGCGGCTAAACTTTGGGATCTCATCCGCTTCAGAGATTTTCCAGGAGGCTATACGGCAGGTGATCAGACCCATTAAGGGCACGCTAAATTACAGCGACGATATCCTCGTTTTTGGATCAACGAAGGAGTCCCATTACAAGGCCCTGCATGCTACGTGCGCGGCACTTCAGGAAGCGGGCCTCACTCTCAACATCACCAAGTGTCGGTTCAGCAAGACAAAACTGAAATTTTTCGGACACATCTTCTCCCGCGATGGGATGCTCCCAGATCCTGACAAGGTCGACACGATCACCAACCTGGGTGAGCCGAAACAGGTAGCAGATGTCTGCTCGTTCCTCGGCATGGCGGGCTACTGTGCAAGGTACATACCCCACTATGCGTCCCTTACTGAACCGCTGAGGAAACTTCTACAAAAGGAGTCGATCTTCGAGTGGACCACTGCCTGCCGTCAGGCGTTCTCTGACATCAAGCAAGCCCTTACGGAGGCGCACCGCCTCGCATACTTCAACCCGTCGTGGCACACCGAAATTGTCGTGGATGCGAGCCCGGTGGGCCTTGGCGCCATCCTGGCCCAAACCAGCGGCGCAGATGTCCACCCAAGACATGTGATCGCCTATGCGAGTAGGGCGCTGTCCACCCCGGAGCTCGCCTACTCCCAGGCAGAGAAGGAGAGCCTAGCCGCTGTCTGGGCCTGTGAGCATTTTCATAACTTCATCATTGGGAAAAAGTTCACGTTAATCACGGACCACCAGGCCCTGCTGTCCCTATTTGGGAACCCAGACACCAACATGCCCCCCAGAATTGAGCGGTGGGGCATCCGCCTGCAGGAATACAATTACGACATTGTCCACCGCCCCGGGGGTGACCTGAACCCCGCTGACTATCTGTCACGACATCCTGTCGGGGCGCCACTGACCCGGAAAGGGGACGTCACCTATGTGTAGTACATATCATCCAATTCACTACCCCCTGCGCAGTCCCTTGAGAGGGTTGCCGCCGCCTCAGCCGCTGACCCTACCACAGCCCTCGCCATCAGCATCACGTAAACCAACAAGTGGAACGACCATCACAGAGCAATGCTGGCGCACCCAGGGGTGTGCAGACAAGAGATCGAGAGGCTGGCCAGGATACATAGAGAACTGGCCGTCAAGGACAGCAACATCCTCCTCAGAGGGTGCAAGATCGTCATCCCCGCCACGCTAAGGAAAGAGGTCGTCAACTCGGCCCATGAGGGACACAGAGGAGCCGACAACACGAAGAAGCAGCTGAGGTGCCACGTCTGGTTCCCATTTTTAGACGCAGCAGTAGAAGAATGGGTGAGGAACTGTCATGCATGCCAGTGCACAGCCCCTCCAGAACATCCACCCCCACTACAACACACACAGATTCCAGAACGTCGTGGGAGCGCGTGGCAATGGACTTCTATGGGCCGACGGAAGCTGGTGACTACCTCCTGCTCTTCATAGACGAGCACTCAAGATTTCCCATCGTCAAGACAGTTACCACCACCGCATTCCCGCAAGTAGCGGCAGCAATAGAGGAAGTGTTCAGCGAGTGGGGGATCCCTAAAACAGTCAAATCCGACAATGGACCACCGTTCTGCGGGTACGAGTTCAGGACACTAGCGGAACACTTGGGGTTTGAACACATGAAGATAACCCCTCGCCACCCGCAAGCGAACGGTATGGCTGAACGCTTCATGGCGTCAATTAAGAAGACAAGACAAAGGGCCAGAGTAGAGGCAGTTGATCCTCACCAGGCACTGTGCCGACTCCTACGGGACTATAGAAATACCCCCCATGAAGCCACAAACAAGACGCCCGCGGAGTTAATGCTCCGCTACAATGTGAGAACCCGCATACCTCACAACTCATCATATGAGGAGCTGCCTAACATGGACGTACTCCAAAGGGACGCAGAGGCAAAAGAGAAAGCAAGACGGGACACTGATTCCCGCCGCCACGCAGTGATACCGGACTTTCACATAGGGGATGAAGTGCTCGTTCAACAACCAACGCCCAGGACGACAGATCCGCGGTTTGCCCCGAGCCCCATGAGGGTAACCGCAGTAAAAGGCACGATGGTGACAGCCGAGGACCAGAACAGAGCTGTCACCAGGAACTGTCAACAATTCAGACACTACAGCAGACGAGAGGGAGTGGAACCGCCCCAGCGGTCGATCTCTCCAGAGCTGCGAGAATCGCGGGATGACTTGTGGATCCCTCCGGGAAGAGACCCGGGAAAAATAAGTCAGGAGGAAGAAACTCCGGAATCATCAGGGCCGAGTACCCTCGACGAGAGACCTCAGAGAGCCGTCAAGAAGCCGGCGAGATTAGTTGAAGAGTGTTGACTCTGATGTTTGGCCATATTGTTCGGGGTTGGTGTTGCCAGGCACTCAAGGGTTAATGAGTGCGGCCCCCGCCGTTGGGAAGGCGGAGCTATTGTAACGGGGAGTGGGAGGAAGAAAGGGGAGTTCTGGGAAAGGCGCGGAGAGCGCCAGTTCCTGTTTGGTATCTGTTTGAATAAAGAGTCGTTTGTTTCCACTCCGTTTGCGAGTCCTCCTTATTGACCCTTCTAAGAGGGAAACAGGATGCAGGTGGTTAAATGGATACACTATTGGCACTATTCCCTGGCAGCATTGGCCAAATTCTGTTGGAGCTGTAGGCCACCACATATTGACTATTTCCACATGTATTGGGGGTGCACTCACACACAGAGGTACTGCAAGGAAGTCCTAAACTGGCTTAAAGACTTGGATCGGATACAGAGGATGCTTTCACCAGGGCTATTGCTGTTTGGGGAGCATGGGGAAAACGTAGCGGAAGAGGAGGAGGGCCATATTGTGCGCACCCTGCTAGTGGTGGTTAGAAGTTGCAACGCACAGCATTGGAAAAGGGGTCAAGTTTGCACTGAAAAGGAGTGGGTGCAGAAGAGGAGAGTCATATACGGTATACCGTTGTTTCATCAACAGTTGTTTGTACGGCTGTTTTTTTTACGAGTACAGTTTGCCGAAAAAAATCATCAACATTTTGAGGAGGGGTGGGAAAGGACAGATAAATATTTGGGATTGTTGGGAATAGTTAAAAATAGGTTGGAGAGGGGGAGGTTAGGGGGGAACCCCCCAGAAAATAATTTAAAACAGATTTCAATTACTTTTTCCAGCAAAATATATTCGTAAAACACTAGTCGTAAAAATGACTGGTGATGAAATGACATAGAACAGTCATATACGAAATGGAATACCTAACACACTTGGTGGATGACACACGCATGGAAATAGAGGGAGCCTGGCTTCCAGTTTTTACTAAATATTTACACTAACCAGCCATGGCAGAGCAAAATTGTGGAATAGGCAGGTGAATGATGTGACGGGAGTTTTAGGTGGTTTTCATAGTATTGTGTGGAGTGGAGGGGAGGGACAGGGTTATGTGTTCAAGCATATACAGGTACACAACGTACATCAACACAAATCAGCCAGGAGTATGCTGACATGGCTGCCTAGAACAAACATCAGGCAAGTGCAATATGTATAACATAGGAAGCTATAGAGTACAACACCACAATGAGCCCACATCCCTGACATAAGACGTGGTAATGACGAAAACAACACGCATATAGAGTATGTTATCCAGCAGATATATCTGTGACAGAGGGAAGTGCAGGATCCTAAGAACAAGGAGTGATACCCTGGGAGGACCAACCCAACAATGACCTGAAAGAGGTTTTGCTAAACCTGAGGTTAGCCTGGGCGAGTCCAGAGAAGGAGAAGCAAATAATGTGTCTTTCCCTAAGGACCAAGGAGGTCCTTTAAAACCTGAGAGTCTTACTATTTCGTGGTGGCTTTCTTTTTCTCTGAAGTAGGGAGGTAGGGTGCTCTCCTGGAGCACCAGATGACAGGATATCTGGCCAGGTCAATCTCAAGGACATTGTAGGGTGGTACTTGGTCACCATACATTGGAGGTAACCTGCCCCACACCCAGTGGAAGATACATAATGGGTTGAAGGTGCCCCAGACCCTGAATCGGACAAGCCTAGCCACCTTTTTCTGGGTGACCTGGGGCAAGTGGAGTAAATACAGACAGTTACAATAGTAAAATCTCAAGAGGACCATAGCTCAGGTCACCTTCACGTAAGAAGAGAAACTCAGACAGGCAGAATATGTTTGATTAATACAGTTGGAAGTGAGGCATTTTAGATTGCACAGATGAAACCATAGTACGTGTAAAGCCCACAGAGGTGGGCCACAGAAAAATCTTGCAAAATCAAACGCAGTGGATATATAAAGCAGGATGAGGATGGCAGGACAGTTTTTATCAAGTGACTGCACAAGTTTGTCACTTTTAATATGGAGGTCTGACTCAGTTACTTTGTTAGTCCGGAATACATATTAGTGGTCGTGCAACAAGACAGTATACTTTGTAAAGTCAATGAGTGCCGAAGTAGCCATCTTCTCAAGGACTTTTCCAATAAATGGCATGAAGGCAAAGGTGCAGAAATTGCCGCGGACTGACAGGTCTTCATTTAATTTTCGGAGCAGAGGCAGGATGAGGGTATTCTGTTTATCTCTTGAGGGAATATACCTTGGAGGAAGGAGTTGTAACACAGAACAGCCAAAGAGAGGAGCAACATGCCAATAATGTATTTTCTGGTGCTGGCTGAGCAAGGGAAATCTTGTTCTGCTGACAATTCTTTTTTCTTCACTGCAACTGTAATATCAGTTGGCGAGGTGCTTTGGAGGAGGCGGGTCCAATGGTGTTGGACTGTTGAATAGGGGGATGTAAGTGCTTAAAACTGAGATGCTCTAGTGGCCTGTTCAGCTTTTGTTTTACAATGAAAAAGACACACAATTCAACAAGGGATGGAGAACATGAAGGCATAGAAACATACCTCAGGGAAACTGATATCCGTGCAGATTGTGAAATCTTCAGCTGATTTGCTTGTCCTGTGCTCAATGTGCCCTCATCCACTCTGACCTCCCTGTCTCTCTCTTCCCCACTAGTCACATATGCCCGATGAAATGAGTGTCAGCTGCTGCCTTTGCTTCCACCTTCATCCCTCTTCCCCCTACCTCAGATTCTACCACCGACTCTGCTCTCAGCAACTTCCACTTGTCCATCACCAACACTCTTGACATTCTTGCCCCAGTCATGAGGATCCACCTGAAACCTGCCTCTAAGTGTAACACCTGGCATGACACCGAACTTGCGTCCCTGAAATGAAAGTATAGAGCGGCGGAACGGAAGTGGCAAACCTCAGGGTCATCCTCTGACAATGTGACCTGCCGCCTGCTCCAAAGGCATTACAGACTCTCCTTCCGTGCCAAGAAACGAGCCCACATAAAGGCACGGGTTTCCGGTGCATCCAACAACACTGCTGAACTTTTCAAGATCTGCAGGGAACTAGCCAACCCTTATGCAGTCTGCTCCTCCCCCTCCCTTTCCCAGGACCTCTGCAAAGCACTGGCCACTCACTTCACCACCAAAACTCAGGAGATCCTTAACACCCTTGAAACTCACCCTCCCAACCCATCCCACACCCCTTGCCTCACTTGGGCCCTCTCCCCTGTTCTACTTCCCTCTCCTCGTTCTCCCCTGTCACACCTGAAGATGTTACCAGAGTTGACCACTCCATGAAGGCCTCTTCTGAACAGGTTTCCCCTTGCTCATCCAGAACCATTAAGGACAACATTGGGTCCCTTGTCCCTGCACTCGCTGATTTCCATAATCCTTCTTATGCCACTGGATCTTTCCCCTCTTCCCTCAAACACTCCCTGGTGCGCCGCATCCTGAAAAAAAACCCATCAGCAGACCCTACCTGTCCCACCACCAACTGTCCTATTTCCATCACCCCCTTCCTGCGGAAACTGCTGGAAAAGTTGGCCTTGCCCCAACTCAACTCGCACACTGAGCTTGCTGGTGGTCTCCACGACCATCAATCTGGATTCCAAGCATCCAGAGGCACAGAAACTGCTCTTCTGAACACCCATGAAGAACTGCTTGCATCTCTGGACTCCAACTCCCCAGCTATCCCCATCCCACTCGATCTCGCCTCTGCCTTTGACACACGGTCAATCATTCCATTCAAATACAAAGGGTCCACGATACCCTTGGTATCTCAGAACGGGCACTGGATGGGCTGGCATCCTTCCTAACTGACCGCTCGTCACAAGTCATCCTTGGCACCTGTGCCTCTTTTACTTAATTTTCCACCTCTGGTATCCCCACTGTTCTATCCTCTCCCCTTGGCTTTCTAACTACCTTGCTCAGCTGGCATGCATCATCTCCTCCTTACCCCCCAACTTCCAGTGTTATGCAGACAAGAATCAGCTATTTTTCAAACTTCCTGCTGACCCTCTCGCACCTTCCATCATCCCTGACTGCCTATCTGCCATCCAATCCTGGTGCACCTCCAATGAATGCTGCATCAATGCCTGCAAAACTGCTTCCTTCTTCTTCCCTTCACTCTGGTCTACCTCTATGGGCTCTCCCCCTGCTCCTTTCTCTGAAGCCAGAAACCGTGGAGTTTCTTCGACTCCTCTCTCTTCTTCCTCCGTCACGCTCAGGACATTTCCAAGAAGTCCCACTTTCAGCTCTTCTTTCTCAAAGGAATTCTCAATTTTCTCGCTTTCCCCCAGAGGCTCAATGTTACCCAAGCCCTGGTTCTCTCTAGGTTTAACTATTGCAATAGCCTCCTCCTGAATCTACTTTCTTCCACTCTGCGACCCCTCCAGCTAATCCAGAATAGGGCAGCAACACTTATCCTTGGCCTTAAGCCCAAGGACCGCATCTCTCCTGCCCTAAACATTCTTCACTGGCTCCTGGTTCATGCACAGTTTACATTTAAATAACTCTGCATCATCCACAAGGCTGTCTGGCCATGGGGACCACACTATATTCAACTTTATCTCACTAAATACTCTCCCTCCAGACCTCTTTGTTTCTCTGTCACCAACTATTTTGCTAAACAGAGGGTAGGAGGTTGATCGCTTTCCTCAACTGGCTCCCTCCTATGGAACAGCCTCCCCCTCCCTCTATGCCTTGAGTAGGACTTTCTTAAATTCCAGAAGCTCCTCAAGACTTTCCTCTTTACCTCCTCCTTCCCTTCTTTTCTCCTTTGCTAATTCCACAGTTGCTGTGATTGTTGTCCTGGGCCCTTATGCATCCTTGGGGCCCTTGACCTCCACACCCAATCGCTCCAGCTCCTGTCTACCCTCAGCACGTGCCCTAGCACACTGCCTTGGAGGCTCGCAACTATACTCAATGTGGCTCCTGGCCGTCTAGCACTGACCAAACCATGCACTTCAACCATGCACTTCATCTGTGGCTCACCCACGAGCACGGACACTTCAGCACTTCCCCCTTTGCCCTCTTCCTTGCAGCACTTGCACAGTCTGCATACTCACAAGGCATATTAGGTTCGTCCTTTTTTCTTTTTCCCTCCACTGTTTTTAATATTTTTATGATTTTAATGTGTTTACTCCCTTGTTCCCTCCATCTGCCCTGTGGGCACTTTGAAACAGTATTTACATGCTGTATAAGCATCTAACAAGCTAACGATAAATATGGCATAGACATGCCTGTATGTTTTGATTTTCTCCAGTACCGTTCAATAAATCTATTAATTCTCTCATGTTGGCAACGTCTTAGTCAAGCTGTTCAATTTCTGTTGAGGTGTTTTCTTAGTTTTGACAATAGCTGCCATGATATACAGGGTGATTGCTAGGGTGCCATGCAGGCTAGACGTAAGGGGATCAGGTTCAGTGGGCAGGGGGTTGCAGTCAGACTTACTAGTGTTGTGGTGCTCGTTGATCTTACAGATAGGAGCATACTGATAAACCATTGAATATTTCTCCTTTGATAGGTCACGTTTGATAAATGTGTACTTTTTAAACCCTTCTGAGTAGGCACCTTCCCACAGAACAAGCTATTAAATCCATGTTCATCCACAGTAGTTGGAGGTTCACATTGTTGGCCAATTCCTGTGGGATCGTCACTGTAATTTATGTAGATTTAGTCAGATGTGGACCCCTTGCTCTGTGTGTCTATATAGATACAGACTGACCTCGCTGATGATACCCAACAAGGCAGAAACGCGTGTCTGGGGTTGCTGTAGGTACTCTTGCTCAGAGAATAATTGCTGAGCACTTCATTAATGGACTGTTCTTGCTGGTGTAACCAGACTGATATACCAGTGGATATGTCTCCTTTTATAAGCTACAGTGTGCAAAAAGGTGATTTTATACTGTTGTGTTCTTGGCATGATGTAATTTTCACAAAGATCGTGTGTGGTCTGTTGGAGATTTGGTCTGGATTAAAAATCACTGTTTGGAATTTAAATGTCTTGAGAGTCAAGTACAGCTTGACTTTAAGGTTCATGTGGAAAAGAATGAACAAATAGCTTATTTTGAATTGCATCTATTGACGAAAATTATGCTTTTTATGTGGTGCGAAATGTAGGCCTCAGTGTTAGCCTACATAAAGATGGAGGAAATGCTTTACTGGTGAGTTTCCTTAAAGCCAGAATTCTCCCAATAAAATAACATTTCATGCGGCATACAAACTGACTGCAGAGATGAGGACTTTTCATCATGCTTGCCCATCTATTTTAAAATGAATTTTTGTATATTTTCATGGTCTAAAAAAGAATGGATGTGGGCAACTTTATGTAAAAGGCATTGAGGTCAATAAACTGCACAGAATAGATGACAATTGGCAAGTGAGACTGCAAATTCCTAAACCAAATAGGAAGAAACCCGCAAGCAATGCTTCTCTTTGCGCTCAAGCGCTGAGCCCCTTTGTCCAGTCTCATTGCACTTCATTCTAACTTTGCTGGGATGAATAAAAGGTCTGCAGATTTGTCGACTGTCATATGTTGAGGAATAACAAAACTGTGAAGAAAAGTTGGTCACTTGCAAGGAAATAGGGGATCCCTCGTTATCATTTTGAAAATGTAGTAAAAGATAGAGGGTGTTTAATGCAATGGGCCTGATTCACAAAGGGTTTTTCAACGAGGTACACATGCTTCAAATGCTTTGTGAATCAGGTCCCATCAGTCACAAATGTTAGTATAATTAGGATACTCAAGGTAGAAGAGAGAGGCCAGGCATGGAAAGAGGTTAGTGGTATAATCGAAGAAACCCCAATAGTAGTAAAGTGGTAGTTATAAAATGTATTTGTAGGGCACAACTTTTCACTGCATAAAAAAAATCTAAAGGTGCAGATGTCATTTAGCACAGCACAAACCATACAAATAACAGACCTGCATTATACATAGATAAAACAAAATACAAATCTTATGAACATTTGACATCAAGGTACACACAACATGACGCCCCTCCATTACAGCCTGATGGAGCATCATGCGACATCAATAGGCAGTTTATACTGCTTAAGTCTAAATTTAAATGTTGGAAGAGATGTGTATTGTCTGATGACAAGAGGTGCTTATTCCACACTGTGCATCCAACGGTACGAATCAAGCTGCTCCCGAACCGTACATATTGTATTTGCCTACTGTTAGTTGTTCCTGAGAGCTAGATCTAAGGGAGAGTGAAGTGGCAGATAGGCAGTCGCCATGTTTATTCATGTATTTATTTACTGAGCATTGTCAGCAAGATAGCAAAGAGTAGCATAATGGACAATCTTCTAAATCCGGGTCAGAGCCCTTACCTCAATGTTGGCCTCCATCCGGAGCCAGTGAAAAGACCTTCTGGCATCTATAGTAAGTCATAAGTGGAAGAAACAAAGTTGCCAATAGCAACGTTCTGTTTGCAATCATTCAACCATAGTAGGGCTAAACCTGAGATTGTCATCACCTTTGCTAAGTAATGCTGCAGAATACTGTGCTCCAGCGTATCCAATGGCTCTGAGAGGTCCAAATGATGAGATCTTCTGGATTGCCTCTAGCCCTTAGATCTAACATCTTCTCACAAATAAATAAAACTGTGGTTGCCATACTGTGTTGGAAGCGGAAACCCGATAGCATCACCCCAAGAAAATGGGAGAGTTGATTAACAACTTTGCCCTCCACAATCTCACTAAGAAATGGAAGGTTTGAGATTGGCCTGTAGTTTTCCAACTGAGTGGAATCAAAATGGAGCTTTTTTAATAATGGAGAGATTTGAGCCTCTTTTAATTGGTCTGGATAACACCCTCTTTGAAAAGAGTCATTGAAGATATTTGCTAGATCTTCTGCCAATAGGTCAACATGATCTTTTATGAATCTCTGAGGTACTGGATCTAACGAGGCTCCTGAACGTTTAAGACTGTGTACTTTTTTGATAACATCAGTGCCTGACAGAACGTACAAATAATTAAAATGCCTATGGTTAGACGTGTTTAGTCAGGCAAACAGGTATAGGTTCTGGGTCCAGCCATAATTATTTCTCGTAATTTGGCTTCCTTATCAGAGAAGTGCAATGCTACCTTGTCACAAATCTCTTGTAACTGAGTCGTAGGCTTCTGACCTTCACACGGGTTGTTAATTCGGTTATATGTGATTTTACAGACCCAAATTTCTGAGTGGTACATTAAATTGCTGCCATAATACCGGAAAACTGCTTTTTTTTTAATTTGGGGGGCCAAGCTCCCTGTTGTTCTACCCTTCTAACACCACCCCAACCCCATACTGACTCATTTTAATCCATTACCCCACTACCCCATATGTATGTAATTAATACTTTTGGTGTTTTTTGGTGTTATGTACTTCGGTGAAATGAACCACTCTTTTTGTATTCGGTAAAATAACTGGGTACTGTTAATTCATGATAGATTGTAAACATCTATGAGCTATTTGATGAGGCTGCATGAATTATTTCAGAAAAATAGTTTCTTAGCCTGCAGAATGGTTTTCTTGTAAAAAGCCAGGTGATTAGTACATGCCTTCTTATCTGAGATTAAACACATTTGAAATTTCCCAGGCATGGCGCTTTCAATGGCACAGATGGATCCAGGTATGGGGGGCATGACTAAATGGAACAATAAAGACTATCCCCTAGTATACAATATGGTCCTGGTGTGAATTGAATGAAAGTTTTCTGATTGAGAGTAATGCAGATCCAGAATGCGATTAACTTCTCGATGTCTTCATATTAGTGACATATATGCAATGTTTGCTGGAAAAAGAAAGTGATGTTCTGTTTCGAAATGTCAATGCCAATGAACTAGAGGGCACAGGTAATCCATTTGTTTTAGACTGCAGTATGAATATCTCCAAACACCCAGTCTCTGGATTCCAGGAGCAATATGACGAGATAGCATTACTGATCGATATTGCAAAAAACATATTTTTGACCATTTGAGAGAGAAACGTGCTTACGTTTGAGACTCTTGTACTTTGGACTACTTGGAAGTTCATATCTAATCAACTAGTAATTGTATGCACCAGGATTGCAAAAAGAACATCAGTTCTCTGACGATTGGCAGAAGGCAAATTAAAAATCATTTGAAAGCTAAACAGATTATCAGTGGATTATCAGATGATTATCAGTGGAAGCCCACCCTCCCTTGCTGCTGTTTTGCAGTCATGTAGAGCAAAAGCAAGAGGCATCCTGGAATACAGTGTTTAGCCTGGAGTTATTAATATGCACAGCCACACCTGGAAGAAAAGCATTCATTCTAAAATGTTTACGTGCCATTTGGAATGTTGTCATTACCTATCTAGAGACATGAGTGTACAGAATGGATGCATTTGCTTATCCTGCAGATCCCCCCTCAGAATTCCATAATGGGGTATGGATTTAGAGCAAAGAATATGTGCAAAGAGTAAAGGACTATTTAACAGAGTTTCTAGTTTTGTATTAATTTTTTATGTTTTTTATTTAATTTATAGAGCCTGATTGCAAAGCGTTTAACAGGTACAAAAGGGGGACAGTACATAAAATGATGAGTAAAACATCCACGTAATAAATGATATGGGGAAAAAGCAAACAATTATTACAAAGGTTGAACATAAGATGATTTTTAGCATGTGGCCAACTTTGCACCAAACCTACAGAGGAATTGGCCTGCTGTTAAATCTCAGTTACCAGTTTAATGTTATCCACTACAGAGTGTAATTTGCTTTCTGACTTTGAGAACATTTAGGGATGTAATTGCTCATTTTACTATAGCTGGTAAAATAGCTATAGCCGATAAGATAGGTCAGTGGGTTGTGTGCTCACTGCTGCGATGTGTGTGTGTGATCTTGAGGTTCGAATCCCAGCAAGGCCAACTCAGCATTTCATCCTTCTGAGGTCGTTAATGAGTGCCAACACAGGTTGAGTGATACTATATGTATATTTGTTCTATATAAAGTGCTTAAGCATAAGTGCCATTTAATAACACATCATTATAGTTTGGCCTTAGATGTCTGCTTGCATTCACAATAATTTGGTAATACAGTCCTATACACACTGTTATTAATGATACATATGGTAATCCATTCTTGTATGAAACGTTTATCACATTACAGTGATATCATAACCATATTTTTCTTAGTGTACTTAGGAACAATGCTATGTGATGCCACTTCCTTTTTTGTCAAGGGGTGAAAGGTCGTGTTCCACCACTTCCTGTGATGTCACTTTAGGGTGGGGTGAAATTACATCACTTCCTGTAATGTCATCAGAGTTCAAGGGTTGTGTGATGTCACTTCCGCTACCCCTGGCATTTTGGTGAAATGACGTCCACGGGAGGAACTTGAAAAGAGAGCTTTTGCCTATGGAGAGCCAACCAGCATTGTGTTAGTTAGTAGGAGTGGGGAATGATCTCAGTAGGTTGTAGATAATGCAAGTAGCGAAGTTGGGGACTTTGTCTAGAGTGAGGAAGAAGTAGTCATGAACAGTAGTCAGGTTTTCAAATCACGCGTTGTGGGATATTTTTACCCATACCAATGCGCCCCACTGCACCCCTTGGCCCGTGGAGAAAGAAACAGCCAAAAATGAATGCGCTAACCCCTGTGCATGCAAAAATCTGCAAAACTGTGCATGGTTCACCATCACCAAAAGGCTGCACACCCCTGCCACACACAGTCAAAGTTGGTGTAAAACCAGGACTCATGCAGGAGAATGCCAGTGGGTGCTGTTACATATAACATGAAGCAAGGCCACAGAAGTGGGCTAAAAACCGAAAATGCCTTTTAAAATGCAGCTTCCCCAACCAATTGCAACCTTCAAAGTGCTGTTTTGTTGCTAAATTCCGTCATTTTCCAAGTGAACCATTGAAATTAAAAGTTTACTGAAATCACAGATTCTCCAGGTGGCTCAGAGAAAACGGGGCCTCACTGACTGACAGCAGCTAAGAAATGTATTTCATGAAAAACTAGTCCAGCAACAGTTTGTTTACAGTTACAGGAGAAAAATGCAGCTACAAGTGGCAAAACATAACATTTTGTCTCATTTGCAGCTGTGCAGTAAAAATTCTAAGCAAAGGCTGAATATTTACTTCCAGATTGCAAAAAAATTCCAGCACTCAAGGACAGAAATTATGCTGAGTAGATGCGTATGCTGCAAAGGAAACTCTGATGTAAAAGACTCTGTTTAAATGTGCTTTTCCATGAAGAAATTGCAAAATTTGCCTGTGAAAAAGCAATTTTTGTGAAGGGCTTAATTCCTTTAATTGTCAAAATCCCCTATAAAATCTGTGCATTTTATATATTTTATATCTTTTAAATAGAAGATTTTATGTGAATCTTAAAATAACCCAGTTTGGAGTTAACTGGTTAATTCTGATTGGACAGTGCCCAGCCTGGGAAAGATGGCACTTCATGTTGACACTATGCTGCTACAGGAAGCCTTAGGTGATGCTGGAGGTTCTCGCATATTTAGAACAAAGACCTCATTAGATATTCATCTTGGGCTTAGCCAAGGACAATGGCAGGCTGCATACTGATCCCTTCAAATGAGGGGTAGGGAACTTCCTCCCTCTCAAAGGCAGAGGACCCCACCCTGATCAAAGGAAGTTGACAGCTGTTGCCTGTTGAAAGGAGAGAAAAAATATTGCGGAAAGATGTTTGTTGTTAAAATGCCTGTTTGTGATTAAGTTTTGAAACTCTTTAACTTTGCGACATGAAGAAGGACACATCTAAAAATTGGTAGTTATAAATCAAATGCTATGCTCTTTCTGTGGAGACATTAGTGAACACTGCACCACATAAGGAACCAAAGTTACACCAAAACCCTAATTGTGGCAAAAACTATTGATGCCGCAAATATGTTATTGTATACCCATGTTCTAGGGGTAATCACTCAGATATGTATTGAATTAGAAATTGTTAGGCCAAACCGTTATTAAAATGGACAAAATTCCACTGAGCGCCAACGACAGCTCTCACAGAGATGGACTTTGGATGTGAGGATAACTCACAAAATATATAATGTATGTGTCTGATTTTATTAGGGGGCATAATTATAGAAATGTGCATTTGTGCAAAAGTTAAATTGTGTTTCAAATCAATGTGGGAGTTCCTAAATCACACCATAAAGATGACAGCTCTTTTCTGACTTCCAAGCAGTACAAGGCAAGTGCCTTTGACCACTCACAGCCGTGGGAGTGTGGTTTGAAATTCTGCCCCTACCATACACTTTGTGATGTCACTTGGCATGATAAATATAGGAACTTCACCACACACAAACACACTGATTCCTGACTGCCTCCTGATTTCCGCGCAGCGCTTTGTTCCTGACTTCTTCATCCTTTCCAGAACTTTTCATCTTGTCCTGATTCCAGACTTATTTGCCAAAACCAAGGCCCCCCATTTGCTGACCTCTTTTCAGCTTGGCCCAAATTCAACCATCCTAAACTTCAGCAAAGAATAATTCTGATCCAGTCTGGCTTGCTACCATCACGCTTGCCTGCTGAAACTCGCCATCAGGCTAATCTACTGTGTCCAGTGACCAGAAGGGTCAATCCAAATCCAGTCTGAGGTGCAGTCCAAATTGACCAGAACTGCCCCGCTGACCATCCTGCCAGAGGTGTCCCGCTGTTCGGTAGACCCGATCTGGGATGACCAGAGCCCTGACAGTCCAATATTAAATTAGAGTGGACTGTAAGTATCAACAGGAATCACAGTCACCCATAGTATATATTTGCCTTGTCCTACCCCAATCTCAACCATCCCATCTTTAACTTTAGAACCCTAATATTGTCAGAACCATTCTTACGCTGATTTCTTTTCTCATTTGTTTCATTAAACCATAACCCATTAGTGATTTGGATTAAATAAAGTAATTCCCATACAGAACGGAAACCAGAGTATCATACGTGAAGAGTTACAATCGGCCGTGCGTAACTGTGGAGATTACCAGGTGACATTCTCTTTTTCATGGTCATTAATATAGTTTAAATAACGCAATCTGTCATTTTTAAAACCAAATTTCTACATTTCTCTGTTCTAATATTTTTCAAAAACGCCTCTCACTAAAACGCTCCTAACTTCTTTTTATAACTAGAGACCTAATTTCAACACTCAGTTAAACCTATGACCCTTAGCTACATCCACAACTAAAAACCGCATTGTAGAACAGTATATTTGACCCGTTTTTATTAAAATCGCATAGTGAAATTTTTCTGCGAATTTGCATTTTGCACAAGTTTTACACGTGTCTTGTTTCATTCAAAGTGTTTCTTAACTCCCACTCTGATTTAAAGTGTGTACTGTTGCTCATCAAATAGCTCATGTTGGTTAGAATCTAAGTTGCTCCCATAGAGGGAGTAAGTTCCCTACCCCTCATTTGAAGGGATCAGTATGCAGCCTGCCATTGTCCTTGGCTAAGCAACTTTAAACAGATTCTAACCAACATGAGCTACTAGATGAGCAATCAGAATGGGAATTTTTATCAATTTAAACTTTTTTGCACACTTTTTATTGTTCTTGAAGCCATTTCCAACTCTTATGTTTTAAAGTGTCAAAGTTCCAAAAACGTTTTCTCTCTCGTTTGGGGAGAGAAGAGTGTGTTCAAACACTGTACTCTGTTCTTCATTTTTAAATACCTGCTACTTACTTACATCTGTGTAGGACTGCTCATTTGTGAATTAAGAACTTTGCATGGGGAAATGTTAACCTAATCACTATCTTTTCACAAGCCAAAACTGTTCTTTTTCCTGTGTTTTATCTTCTGTATTAATATAAGTGAATTCATTTGCTTTACTTACTTTCTGAATTGTTTTCTCACCACATTGGTGATTGCCCCATATATATATATATATATATATATACACATTAAAAAAACTTTGTTAAAGGGACGTTATGGTTAAGTTGCGCTACTAAAAACCTATGAAATTTTGTAAAAAAAACTTTGTTAAAGGGACGTTATGGTTCAAAGTAAAACCGAAAAACCCCTGAAATTTGCCAGTTATGGTAAGCTAAGCAACCATAACTCGCACCACCGTGCACTGCTAACATTAACACCCAGGACATCAAAGATGACATCACAACTGTGGGGCCATTCGCAAGGTTGTACCTTGCGAGGAGCGTAGTAGGTTGAGTTCCTCTACTACATCCTCCGTTTCCAATCCTGTCACCACAAGGAACACTCCTGTGGGAGAGCATATCCCTCCAGCTGCCTCACAGGCCATTAGCAATGCTGATGACCCTTACCTTTCGAAGGTCACAGTTGTGTGTATGTACTGTGACACAGTACTCTGCAGGGGGGAGAGATTTCGTAGTGCTTTTGAGACTACAGAATCAGAGCACGAGAAGACCTACCCACTACCTAAGTAAGGCCCCCCCTACATCTTACTCTCTCCACCCGCCCTTTCTTATCCCCGTGGTTGGTGTCCCCACCTTACCCTCCTTTCCCCTCCTCTCCTAGTGTGTTGTGTGTAAAAAACAAAAAAAATATAAAACAACAAAAATAAAAAAGGCTCTTTTCAGAGCCGCCTTTCACAGTTTAAAAATCGAAGTGGCAAAAAAATGGAGCAGGGTCCTGTGTAGTTTTTAGAAGTCTGTGGACAGTTCACGGACATCTCAATTGTTTGGGTGCTGCCCTATCATAACCATTGCAGTTTTCTCTGGGAGGAAGTGGTGGCTCTGAAAAGAGCCTTTTGGTGGTGTTTGTTTGTGTTTGAAAAACTTGAAATGTCAACACCTACTGCAAAATGGATGGCTGAAATTGCAAAAAAGGTCACAATGCATTTTGTACATTTCTCAGAAAAATCTGATTGCCAGCATAAGTAAAATGGACTCCATCTCTGCGAAAATTGTATGTGCTACGAAACATAATATTTTCATTGTGAAAAGAGTACATGCCAACATCTCTTAGAAAGGCACAAACAGCCTTATTGACATTGCGCCTCGCTTTCTCCATTTGTGGACCAAATGAAGAAGAACGCAGTCATATTTGTCTCTGCGCAATCCGAGAAAAAATTACTTCAGAATTTGGAAACATGTCCATGACCTTCCCAAGTCCTTCTTTCATTGCAAATTGCAAAGAAATTCCAGACACATGTCCTCAACTATTCCCTCCACAATGAATTATCATTATGTCTGGATGATGCTCTGTCTCCAAAGTAGCACAGAGAGGTAGCAAGTCCAGCCACTTCATTCCACGCACTCCATGCCAGTGCACTTCCACATGTGGGAATCCAAGATCTACAGCTACTCCACAGCTTTCTGCATGCACCTTCAACCAATGTATCCGCGAGTCTCCCAAAATCCTGACAATCTGTTTTCTGAAACATACAGCCATAGCTATCTGGAAAAATACTTTCTGACAAAGTCTCCCCTGACACAACACACCCACTAAACTTTACTGACCAATCCCTTGCTCTGTTCATTCTTATTTGCATGCCTCCCCACCCCAAAATCCCTGTATGTAACACGCAATGTCAGCGGACTACCGCCATGTCCGCGGACATATCGTAACATGGACAGCCCTTCTACCATTTCCACTTCACTCTCTGTGCCATTCCCTCATTGGATAAATCTAAGCAGTCACACAACCATCCACCAATCACATCCAAGACCTCTACATCTAACTCCATCATCATAGATCAGCACTTCAAATGTACTGTTAATCACTCTGAGTACAAGTGTCATATCATTGGAAAGCACCTACTACAAGAACTACTGTACAAGTCTCCAAGATGTCTACTTGCAGCTGCATGCATATCCATATGCATGAACACAAACTACAGGTATGCATATTTTCTGTATAGTACATGTACAATTCTTATAAATGCATATAAACAGATTAACTGTCTTTTAACCTGTATAACCTATACAATGAACCTAATGTTATTTTTCCCATCTGCTAAAATCAACTGTCACTTCCAAACGTATCTGCTATTTAATTTCTTTTTACACACACATTTGCAAAGCATGTTGAACTAACATATTTAAAATATAAAGAATGCACATAGTCAAACGAAATTGCATGCACACACTATGTTCAGATATCAAACAAGAATACTTGTACAAAAACATAAAAATCAATGTCTAAATTAACATCAGTGCTATAAACACACAAAAGTACTAATTTCTTTCCTTTACAATTGCAGTGAAGACCACTCTCCTGAAAAGCAGCAGCAGAATCTGAAGTACAAACAACAACTCAGAAGAAACCTGCTCATTCCACAAAAAAAGTTAGTTAAATACCACCATGATATTTTTACTATTACTCAAACACACTGTGGGGTTCATTCATGGTATTTCTGCACCTAAAAACAGAGATTGTGCACCATCCTGTCCACAAATCCCCATTTGTTAAACAGGGATTTGCAGGCAGAATGGCGCACAAATCCCCATTTTTCGACGCACAAATGACATAACTCAGCCCCTAGAATTTTAATATTATAGAACAAAGAACTGTTTTAATTCTATACAATTAGATTTACTATTTGTGCTTCTCCTCACCACTAGCTTACTTTCTACTGTCATCTGAACCCCAGTTTAGTAGCACATAAATTCAAGAATACCCATGCCAACTAGTTGTAGTTGCCCAATGCACAATCACACACCATCACATACATCTTTATCATCATACTCAAACACTCATGCACACAGCACACATACATTGCAGAACACCCCAACCCATACCTTCTTTATTTTTTTCAACATACCCTAAAGAATGCCTACCAAAAATCAAGTCCGTAGAAAGCAACGCAGAAGAAGAGCAAATGGAAATAGAAGTGTCCAAAATAAGCATCCATCTCTAGCATAATTTGTACAAGAAGTTCAAACAAAACAGCTAACACAGTCATTTAGCGAAACAAAACAAGCTTCAAGTACAGAAACTTTGCCTCCTCTATCAAAATGTAAAACGAAACAGAAAACGATTAACAAGAATTCAGCTACCACTACTGCTAAAACTGTTCCTATAAATCTTGATATAGTGCCAAGTAAGCATACCAAAAAAGTATTTTAGCAAAAATGTTCCGCCACAGAGTCCTTCAAAATCTTATAAAAACAGGAGAGAAATCATACACAACCCTTAAAACCTAACGTAGAAAATTAATCTTTGAAGCTTTGATAGACAGTGCAATCCTTCTCAAAAGAAAGTTATTTATTTTAGTGTTAAACAAAATGAAACCACTAACAAAACTAATGATTAAATTACAAAAAAGACTTCTCAATAAACGAAATGTCAACAAAAATAACTTCTTAAATATCTGTGGAGGTGAGTGGAGTCACACCACAAGCACAGAACCATATTTCAATGAACAAGCATACACACAAAAGCAAACAAATACAATTGCCATACATAGCAGTGGACGAGGTTATGAAAAAGTTAATAAAACCATAATGGAACAAGAAATACTGCTTACAAAAATATCCCCAGAAAACTTAGAATTACCTCTCCATTGAACTGAACCAGAACGTCTAGTATACAAATGGCCATGCACGTCAATGTGTAACATTCCCAAAAAATCTTTCAAGTCTTTACGCCAACTCCTCAATCAGCATTCGAAAGGCAAAGACAAAATCAAAATGAAACTACTGCAAAATATGGATACCTGTCCAGTGCACAAGTACATAGGACTACAAGGACATTCATTAGCCTGAATTTCAGGACCTATTTGCAAAACCACCTTCCATCATATCAAAATGATATCAACACATCATTCAACTATAAGAAATCTAGTCTATAAACTGTACTATGCTATAAGTCCTGCTTTAGCACTAGCCAATTTAAATAACATTCTTCTACATGGTACAGCCAAAGACCTACTTGAAGAAATCGTCTATATCCAGAAAAAATATTTTGAAAGTGAAAGCCACTTACAAAATGCAATAGCTTTACAACAGACTAGCAACAATTCTACACATGGCAACCTTCTACTACACACATAGAAAAAAGAAATACTGAAATTTAAAAGTGCATCTGCTGAAGTACCAAACCATGTGTGTGTATGTTGCCGCAGAACTTTTTATAAAAGTAACACAAAAACTGTAGACCTAACATACAAAATAAAAGACAATGAAGATTCTAAATGGTTTGAATTAGCTCTCTACCTTATAGCAGAAAACAAATACGAAATAACTGACCCCTTAATACTTTGCATTTGCTGCACTATAAAACTTGACAACAACCAAACTCCTTCACGTGCTATCACAAATAATTTGGAATTATTCCCACTACCAAAACCCCTACAACAACTCAATTTGTATGAGAGCATCATAATTCAAACAGTGCATCCCTTTCAAGCAATAATATGCCTTCAACCAAAAACAGCAAAATTACCTCCCTCTGAATTGGCGAAAGGCATCGTGGCAAAGTAGTGTATTTACCATTAGATCTAAAACAAAATGTGCACACTCTGGGAGTGCAACGTCTAATGGAGCAATCTTTTATTATCTTAGTAAATGGTGTACCTAAAAAAGACAAAGAAAATTGGCAACAACTGGTAGACTTACATAAAGTTAGACAAGCCTTGCAATATCTAAAAGACAATAATGAATACTACAAAGAAAATAATATTGAAGAAAACTTGAAGGAAATCACTGAAATAATTCAAGAGTCACCAGAAACAGGTCAATTTGAGCTTCTAGATCCTGCTACAGTATCCAATATTTTAGACCATTATACAATTCATCCTTTGCACTCTAATGACACCGTAGAAGATGCACTAGAAACGTACCAAATGCGACAAACAAAAGGATCACCAATCAGCATATGGGAAAAAAGTATAGAAGCACATGCTTTTCCTCTACTCTTTCCTACTGGCAAAGGAGGAAGGTACGATGATAGACCTATTCAAATAACAGCATGAGAATACCGCTCGTTACGGATGTATTCTGAAGATCCCAGATTTAGACAAAATGTGGAATACATATTCCACCTACTCTTTGAAAGTGAGCTACCAACTCTATGTTACGGAGTTGCACACACATTAAAATCAGGAATCCACTTTCAAAATATGTCAGCTACACAATTATTACAAAAAGTGCAAGAAAAAGATGAGGTTTTACAATCAAGTATTACAAATCTATTAGCAAACATGTGTGGTACTAAAGAGTACTGGTTCCGACATCATGGAGATGTACGTTGTATGATAATAAGCCTTGGCCCACCCACTTGGTTTGTTACATTAAGTTGTGCAGAATATGCATGAGGAGATTTACATGATTTCCTACGCATATCAAACAAAAACAAAACAAACATAGATATACTAACACCTGGAGAACTTTGGTCTCTAGATCCTGTTAATGTTTCAAGATATTTTCATCATCGCTTCATTGCTATGCTACACTTTATTTTTAATAAAACTGCTCCTCCCCTAGGAGAAGTGAAACACTTCTTTTGGAGAAAAGAATACCAAGCCAGAGGAGCACCACATATCCACATGCTTTTATGGATTAAAGATGCTCCTAAATTTGGTCAAGACAATGATGCCACTGTGTTACAGTCACTTGTGAAATTCCATCGGAAGCGACAAATAGTGATCTTCATGCACAAATTTTACAATTTCAAAGACACAAATGTGGCAAATATTGCCGTCGCAAATACAAAAAGAAAGGGAAATACTACACCAAATGCCGCTTTGGTTTCCCTAGACCAGTTACAAAAACAGGTCAAGTAAACAACTTCATGTCTTCAGTTAGACATAGGGCCTCATTACAACCCAGGCGGTAAGTTACCGCCTGGGTTGTGACTTTACCGCCATGGCGTAAACTACGTTTACGCCATGGCGGAATGGGGATTTACCGCCCCATTCCGACCTTGGCGGGGCGGTAAATCCCCATGTCCCATTTACCCTTCCGCATTCCCATTTTCGCCCCATAGGGCATAATGGGAGTGGGGAAGGCGTTAATTACGCCACCGTAAATTACGGTGGCGTAATTAACTCCATGGTCCCTTAGCGCCATGGATTTTAACACCTGCTAAAAGCAGGTGTTAAAAGCGCCATGGCGCTAAGGGACCTCGTAATTGGCGGTAAGGGGTCGGCGCAGCTAACGCTGGCGTAAACCCCTTACCGCCAGGGTCGTAATGAGGCCCATAGTGTGAAAGGTAAATCACCTAAAAATACATATTACATAAAAAGAACAGAAGCAGAAAAATATATCAATGATTACAATGCAATCATTGCCCTCTTATGGAATGCAAACATAGATGTGCAGTAAATTGCAGACAATTCCACTGCAGTTGCACGATATGTTACAGCAAACTTAACCAAAGCAGAAAAAACAGAGCTTCAAGACCTCTGGAATGACCTGTCATCAGACAAAACACTGTCTCAGAAATTGTACAGCTTGGGCATAAAAATGTTCTCCCATAGAGAATGTGGCTCCTATGATGTAGCAGATTGTTTAACCGGTACTGCTTTGTATGGAAAATCTGAAAATATAGTATGGCTAAGTCTTGGTCCTGCTAAATCTAGAAAAAGAGTTCTCAAATCATACGATGACATAGAAACAATAGCCAAAAATGATCCCAACAGCCAAGACATTTTGAAAAACAATTTGCTGGACACATACTACCCAAACAGAAGTACCACTTTGGAAACCATGTGTCTATACCACATAGCCCAAAACTTCACATACAAAAATAATATAAAACCCGATGAAAAAAAGGTAGATACAGAGTGACAAATTGTGAAGGAAGCTTAGTAAAACTCACCAAACCAAGTTTAATTAATCATATGAAATTGTCATTAAAGACTCCTCAACATAAAGAAATATATTACATGGCCCTGCTACAACTCTTTAAACCATGGAGAAAAGAACAAGAAATACTAGATAACTATGACTCCTACGAAGATGTTTTCAAAGCAAATGAAAGCACTATAACCGATGTAAACTTTACACACTACAAAACAATGTTGCACAATGAACAGCAACACGAAGAAGAACTCCAGGCCCAACTAGATAAGTACACTCCTGACAGTAGTCAACCTTCTGTAACAGGAAGCCAAGAACCACTGGGACAGCCACTAATAGCAAATGAGGCAGAATTAGCTATGACGGAAGTAGAAAACACCATGTGTCAGTATGAAGATAAAGAAGACCTAACTATACTACAATCAAAATTAAACAATGAGCAGCGTAGCATTTTTCAAGGAGTAACAAAAGAAACTGCAAATGGTTTACAACATGAAAATAAAGCACGCCCCTGCCAAAATTACATACCTATACTACTGTACGTCAGTGGTGAAGCTGGTTCTGGCAAAACATTCTTAATCAAAATCATCAGCAAATTCCTTCAACAATTGGCAAACAAAAAACTGTCAGCTGTTGTCACTACCCCCACAGGTTTAGCTGCCTACAACATAGGCAGTGTCACTTTACACCGATTACTACTCCTGCCAGTAGAACACCAAAACAAATTAGACTATTACACACTTTCTGCAATGGAACTACGCAGAGTATTAAAACAAATGAAAATGCTACTAATAGATGAAGTGAGCATGGTCTCCAACCTAATGTTGGCTTTGATTCACCTCAGATTACAACAAGTACTCAAAACAAACTACGAAGAGCTCTTTGGAGGAAAAGACATTATTGTTTTCGGAGATCTTCAATTGACACCAAACTCTGCTGTAAAACTGTTGGCAGCATAGGAAATGTCAAACTTTGGCAACATTTCCAAGACAGAGAATTAACAGAAAACATGCGACAATCTGCAGATCTCACTTAGGCCAACGTCGTAAAAAGTATTAGAGTTGGTATACTATCTCAAGAATCACAAACAATATTGAAAACCTGGCACATTCATGCACTTTATAGCGATAATGTATGTGCTACGGATGTTGTGAAACAATTAGCACACAAAAATATCAATTGTATGGCCTTAATGCCAACTCTTGCAAGCTGTTCCAAATTCAATGAAACAATGTTGAAAAAAGAAATGCAACCAATAATGGAAATTAGCGCCACAGACAAACTAGACGTACATGGTATGACACTACCCATATGTGAGCAAGCCACAACAAGACTAAATAGTTTAGAAAATTCAATCTCCAACACAGCTGGGTTGGAAAAAATATTAAAATGATCCTTAAACAGTAGAGTAATGCTTAAACGTAACCTTGACGTAGATCAAGGACTAGTTAATGGAGCACTGGGTACAGTTGTTGGCTTTCAAACATACCCACGTGACAACAATATTCAGTTTGTCAATATTCTCTTTGACAAACTTTCGGAAGTGAAAAGGATAGGACGCTGAACAGCTGGATTCCTTCTCTTCAAAGACATGTATGTAGGCAGAGAACAATTTTCTCTAACTCTTGCACACGCAGTCACCATTCATAAATCACAAGGTCTTACCCTAGACAAAGCATTGATAGATATTGGTAACTCAGTCTTTAAAGAAGGCATGAGCTACGTAGCACTATCACGCTTACGTACACTTGAGGGTCTTTTTCTAATCAACTTTGATGCAAGTAAAGTAAACGCTGATATTCCTTGCATTTTAGAATACAATAGACTTCGTTCACTATACACCCCCATCTAAAAACATATCCTGTTCCACAAAAAGTAAAACGTTGTAAAAGAAATCTAAATCAAACAGAAATACAACAGGATGTCACTGCAAATCCTCCAAAGAGAGTAAAAGAAACTAATACTTCATCAATTACCACAACCAAAGAAGAACCTATTACTCAAAGTAACTTAAGTACTTCTTCAAAGAAACAACATACGTTCCGAAAAAAATGACTTGGACACAGACTTATCTGGTCCATTTAAATTTTCATATATAACTGGTGTAAGTTGCTACGCAAATGTAGCAATGAATATTCTATTTCAATTACCACCAATTGTTGACAACATTTACTTACACAGTACAGACCAATTGTGATTGCAAATGTTAGTACTTCATAGAAACACAACAAACAATCCTGACAACACGTATAGTGTTCATGGAATAAGGCAAGAATTGGACTACTATGCTGGAATGGGGAAATTCACTATAAACTCACAGGAAGATCCAAAAGAATTTCTAATGTACCTACTACAAGTACTGGAAAACAAAAACATACCTATAAATGAAATCTTCCAGATTTCATACATGTGGAAACATACATGCACTCTCTGCAACAATGTGACACAGGAACAAATCCCCAATGAACACTTTGTTTATGTATCCACAGCCAATTGTGAATCCGTTCCATTTCAGCAATTTGTACAAAATGCAAACCATGGTAGATTATGTACTACCTGCAATTCGGATAATCGCTCCAACTTACTAATACAAACACATAGTAAATACGTAATACTAATGCTTCTACGCTACAATGCAGATGGTACCAAAAACAACTGCAAGCTGACTGGATTCACACATGGTCAAGTATCACTTGGTAAGAAAACCTTCACAACAATAGGTATAATCTACCACGCAGGAGCCACAACCAATGCAGGTCACTATATTGCATATATATAAAAAAATGTGGATGGTTCGAATGTAATGATAGTACCATTACTCTAAAGCAGAGATTACCAGCAAATCTTACAAACTCTTATTTAATCTTCTTAAAACCAAAATGTATTAACTAATCTGTACTTAAACATTAACAAAACTTCAATTAAAAAACTATAAACTGTTAGAATATGCCAACAAGTATCTAACTGCCCCAAGATTCTACAACAACTAAACAGATAAATGAATACCACTAAATTATATAAAAAAATAAACAGTTAGAATACGCCAACTGGTATCTAACTGCCCCAATATTTTACAATATCCAAACAGATAAATCAATACCACTTCATTAAAACAAAAAATAGACAGAATATGCCAACAGGTATCTAACTGCTCCAAGAATCTGCAACAAGCCAACATATAGAACATTAGCCAGAAACAACAAGTGAACACTGAAAACAAACAAATAGACTGTAGCATAACAAAAAAGTTTTTTTTTTAATCCAACATGGATTTTTTTTCCCACAGACCCAATGATTTTAGCAACAAACACAGAAACTGAGCAAATTGCACAGTACACTGGTTTGTAATCTACTAAATATGAGGGTAAAAATGATTATTCAATGTTATAAGTCATTACAAACTACCAATACTAACATGATCTTTTCTTTTATCACATAAATTAACAAGGAATATATGTACTCCAGTTACTAAACCAAACAGTAAATATATTATAATAAGTACAACCATCACAGCAAATCACACCCATAGTGGCTTATAACTTCAGTGCTTATAAATTTGGTCTTGGCCATGCACCCAAGACTCTAGGCCCTGGCCACAACCACCGCAGCAAATCACACCCATAGTGGCTTATAACTTCGGTGCTTATAAATTTGGTCTTGGCCATGCACCCAAGAATCTAGGGCCTGGCCACAACCACCACAGCATATCACACCCATAGTAGCTTATAACTTCGGTGCTTATAAATTTGGTCTTGTCCATGCACCCAAGACTCTAGGCCCTGGCCACAACCACTGCAGCATATCACACCCATGGATCACACCCATAGAATCAAACATTTTAACTATGCCATATGGGTGCTTTTAATGCTTTTAATGTCCGCAAACAATATGAGTGTTCTTAGAACAGTTTCAACTTGCCTACGGACAATACAGACAGGTATAGCGTCCTCAGGACACCCCCATTTTGTTTATTTACGAACATCCCAGGACACTTGATGTGTTCTTAGAACAGTTTCAACTTGCCTACGAACAGTACAGACAGGTATAGCGTCCTCAGGACACCCCCATTTTGTTTATTTACGAACATCCCAGGAGACTTGATGAGTTCTTAGAACAATTTCAACTTGCCCACGAACAATACGGACAGCGTACTCAGGACACCCCCATTTAGTTTATTTACAAACATTTCAGGACACCGCGTGTGTTCTTAGGACAGTTTTAACTTGCTTGCAAACAATACGGACAGGCATAGCGTCCTCAGAACACCCCCATTTTGTTTATTTACGAACATCCCAGGACACTTGATGTGTTCTTAGAACAGTTTCAACTTGCCTACGAACCATACGGACAGGCGTAGTGTCCTCAGGACACCCCCATTTCGTTTATTTACGAACATTTCAGGACACCTGTATTGTCCGCGGTCAGAACGAACACAACAGGGGTGCCTGCAACCTAAATAAATACAACATTTAACCCATCTCTTACTCCCCCACCCTCCCCAAACAGTCTTACACGCCAACACACTTGACTAAATAGTATTTTTCCACCAAGTTTCACCGCTCTGTCCGCGGATGTCCGCGAATACAAGATGACGGGCATGCCCAGAAAATCTGACGCACCACACGCTCTCAACCACTCAATCAGCGAACACGTCCAATGTCCATGGACACGATGCGCATCGCCCAGCCAATCAGGACCCTGTCCGTGAAGCGAACAGGGAAGTGTGTCCGCGGACCGAACACAGATATCACTAATTTTTTGGGACCTACTTTTTGGTCATTTTAAAAAAAGCTACTGGACCAAGCCGCTGCTCCTGGTCCAAATTTGGTGAAAATCCATCCAGCGGTTTGGGCTGTAGGCGTGAGCAAAGTTTTTTCCCCATCCAAACAGCAACTTAATATATATATATATATATACACCCAAAAAGTGCTCTTCCTATGGAAACAGCAACTTAACCATAACTACATGGCCACTACCGTGGCCATGTAATATATATATATATATATATATATATATATCGGCCATGTAGTTATGGTTAAGTAGGTGTTTCCATACGAAGAGCACTTTTTGGGCGGCTTATAACTTCGCTCCCCCTGGGCGAATCCTCACCAAACTTTGCAAAAAAAGTATATGGCCCACTCTGCAAAGTTTGGTGAGGATTCGTCCATGGGGGGAAACGTTATAGGGGGGGTCCCAAAACTTTTTTTTTTCCCATAGACTGAATGGGAAAAAACTTTGCGCACGGCTACAGCCCGAACCGCTGGACGGATTTACACCAAATTTGTGACAGTAGCGGCGGCCTGGTCCCGAAAGCGTGCTTTTGCAAATTTGGTGTAAATCCGTCCAGTAGTTTTTTTTTAAAATGACCAAAATGTAAGGCAAAAAAATTAGTGATATCTGTGTTCGCTTCGCGGACGGACTTCCCTGTTCGCTCCGTGGACAGCACCCCGATTGGCCCATGGCCTTGCGTCATGTCCGCGGACATGTGACGTGTTGGCTGATTGGACGGCGAGGGGCGTGGAGCGCGTCAGATTTTCTGTGGCGCCCGCCATCTTGTATTCGCTGTCGACCGCGTACAGCGCGGTGAAACGTGGATAAAAAATTGTATTTAGTGCCCTGTGTTGATGTGTAAGAGTGTTTGGGGAGGGTGGGGGAGTATGAGATAGGTTCAATGTTTTGTTTTTTTATGTGCTAGACGTTTTTGTTGCGTTCGATTTGTCCGCGGAGAACACAGCTGTTCTGACATTTTGTAAATAAACTAAATGGTGGGGTGTTTAGAGGACGGAGTATGTGTCATTTTTGTTTGCAAGGAAGGTAAAAATGAGCTATGAACACTCGCGGTGTACTTAATTGTTCGTAAATACACAAACTGGGGGTGTCCTCAGGATGCTGTCCGTATTGTAATCTGTCTAGTTGAAGGTGTTCTAAGAACACTCGCGGTGTCCCGAAATGGTTGCAATTACACAAAATGGAGGTGTTCTGAGAACGTTGTTTGTATTGTTCGTTGTCAGGGTGAAAGTGTTTTAGGACCACTCCTTTTGTCCGCTAATAGTACAATTTCCTATGGGCGTCAACCGACTTTTTGTCCACTAAAGAAACGATAAATCCGGCTGGTGTGCTGGTGTGCGCCGACATTATGTGATAATCCTATGACTGGCGCTATTGACCTGGCTGACTTGCTTTTGCGACACTAAATCATATCTCCCGCCCCTAAACCTGATATTAACAAAGCATTCATATTCCTTGCCTCTCTCCGTGACGTTACAGGGTGCGTCATCAAACGCGCCCAGTCCTCTCCAGTCCTAAGTGACTTTAAACAGAACCCGGAAGACAACACATATTATGTCACAACACAGCGCGCCACAATTCGGAATATGAAACAGTGATTTAAAAGCAAACAGCAAGATTGTAAATTTTGTAAAGTACATTTATTTGACATCAAGGGGCCGATTCATGGAACAAACGTGCGCCGAAAATCCATGCGCAAGCAGGCGCAAGGGAGCGCAAGCGTGAGAAACGCAGCGCACGCGCACGCGTGCGATTCAAGGAAGACGCTGCGCGTGTTTCCCGCTGTCCGTGCGCCCAATGCAGCCATGGCGCACGCAGGCATACACGGCGTGCGCTAGGCGCACAGCAAAAGTGCACATAGCGCGGCGCACACAACCAAAGTGGGCGGAACAGTGGGCGTAACACGTGGAATGGGGAACAACGCGTGAAAAAGAAGGCGTAACTGGGGAAGTACTACACGGAACGCCCACACGCACGCGAACAACCCGTATTCATGAATCCGAATATGGGAAACCCGCGCACGGCAAAAGACGCACACAGGCGTCAACGCGTCCGCCACACGAAGGCAGGCGGAAGCGTCCCCGCACACAGTACAAAAGTGCGCGCAAACAACAAACACGTATATACAGCTACGATGAATGCCCCATTTGTCGCAGCACTGATCGTGGGACACCGCAGGAGGAGGAGAATAGCCAGGGAACGCATTTTCGCACCACGGACAAGCCTTTTTGGGATGCCTGACGACCAGGTCTACGGCAGGTATAGGTTTCCACCCCACATCATCCTAGACCTGGTCAGGGAGTGGGAAGATGACCTTACATCCCCCACCCTTTGCTCCCAAGCATTGAGCCCCTTGGAGAAGGTGCTCAATGTCCTACATTCCATGTGGCTGAACTACTGCCCCCCAGAGCCCCGAGCACGCTCTCACCTGCCATCTGCTGTTGCCTGACTGCCTGCTGCCCACGTGCCCTGCCATTTGCTGCCTGCACATCAGCCAGGGGTGCTGTTGCTGTGACCACCCCTGCTGGAACCGAAGACTCCCGACTGGGATTCCATCGCTCCACAGCCCAGCCCCAGGACCCAGTTGCCCACCCACTCCTGCCTCTGGGGTTGTCATGTTGGGCAATGCAACATCTGGCACCACTGACAACCCCCGGCCAGAGAGGCAGAGGGGCACCAGCTTCAGTGCCACCCAAGTTGGTGTCCTGGTGGAGCAAGTCCTGGGGCAGTATGATGCCCTCTTCGGAAGTTCCCGCGCCGACAAGAAAGGACGGACTCGGATCTGGACTGACATCGTGACTGCCATCAACGCGGAGGGGGTGGCAGTCCGCGACTTCCAACATGTCAAGAAGCGCTGGGAGGACTTCAGGTCCAGGACCCTGAACAAGGCCCGGCGCCTCTTGAAGGCAGCGGATGCCAAGGGGCGCCGGGGCCACTTGTCAGAAGATCAGATGAGGGTCCTGGAACGCATATCCCCAGCGCTCCACGTCCAGGTCCTTGAGAGGCAGACCCGCCTGGAGTCGAGCGGTAAGTGTACATGCATCCTGATTGTGAGCTGTGCGTGTGGTGATGTTTCAGTAGTGTGCAGGTTGCACATCTGTTTGTATGGGGTCGAGTATGGGTGGGGGTGTACAGGGCCGTGGGGCTAACACATGCGAGGGCTGTAATGTGTGAGACATGGATGGTGCTTGTGTGTGTAGGCTTGCATGCCAAATGCAGTTGTGTGGGCACACATGTTTGGATGAATGTGTATGTAAGTAGACATGTCCGTGATGTCACGCATGTATGTTGTTTTCAGCTGCATGTATCAGCACTGTGTACATGTGCATTTGTGTGTATTTGACAAGGGTGCAACAGTGATGCAACATGGATGCATGTGACAGCGGGATGTGGAAGCCTGATTGGAAGATGTGACATGGATGCCCATCTGAACACTGCGACACTTGGCAGAGGTGTACACATGCATGCAAGTGTGGTGGTGTGTGTACATGTGTGGTGCACTTCCTGTGTTGCATGTGATGTCTGGCTCAGCTTTGCCGGCTCATGCTGTTGTATGTGTATGGATGGTGCTGGCAGTTGCGATATGGCTGTGGTATGGCTCATGTGTGCGAGTTGAAATGACATGTGTGTTGGGGATTGTGATGGCATGTCTGAGGTTTGCCAATGCCACTCATGTACAACTGTCATGTGTGTATGTGTCCATTGTACAGTGCCCTGATGCCCGTGTTTTATTTCTCCCTGTCTGCAGCGTCAACTGATGAAGAGGGCGGAGAAGGTGCTGTGGAGCACAGCGGCGGGGATCCCACCGCCAGCCGGAGACGCAAGGCCCGGTTCCCCTCCCATGTTGTCATCTCGTCGGGGAGTGAGGAGTCCGGTGCCGCGTCCCAGGCCGCAGCTGCCGGGGGGAGGTCCAAGAAGCGGAGGTTGGAGTTGGACTCCTCGGCAGCAGAAGGGGCAGCTGGGACCCCACAGGGCCCAACGGGGGAAGATGGCACGGAGTCATCCAGGTTGGTGGGGTGTTTGTTGGAGGAGGAGGCCGTGCAAGCAACAGAGACGGGGTCTGGAGGTGGGGATCCCACTGGGGCTAGTGGTGCAGTGCAGGACCAGGGACAGGAGGCAGCACAGGCCGCCGCGGAGGTGCCTGTGTGCAATCCTGTCCCTGATCCTGTCCCTGCATCATCTTGCACCAGCAGGGATGCCTACGTCCAGACCCGTTTTCAGGCAGGGGATGAGCAAACGACAACTGGCCTTCCTCTGCCTGCGGACGTGTCTATCTGGGTCCGGGTTGAGCCTGTCCTGACTGGTGTGGCGTTGCGTCAACGGGCCATGCGAGGTGACCTGCAGTCTTTTCATGAGGAGACTGCACGCCATCTCGAATGGCTCGTTGACCGCGTCAGCCTTCTGGGACAGGTCACCCAGGCCGGATTCCTCCATTTGATGGGGCTTGCTCCGACCCCCTCCTCAACGGAACCCCCTACGCGCCAGTTGTACTCCGTGCCATCTTCCCACCCATCAGTCACCTGGGTGGCCTGTGGAGCTGCCTCTGACGGTGCGGCCAGGCTGGTGGAGCAGGCATCCCTGCCACAGTCGGGAGTCGGACGTCCAGCAGGGGTGGCCACATCAATGACTGCACCCCAGCCGGCGGAGGATGTGCAGGCAGCAGGAGGCACTGCACGGGCAGAGGCACAGCAGCAAAGTGGTGGGAGCCATGAAGGCTCGGGGCCTTCAACATCGGAGGGGCAGGCATCGGCCGGAGGGCAGGGGGACCCAGGACAGAGAGTGTCTTCCGTGTGGCAGCGGTTGGGCCACGCCATAGATGCGGAGCGGCAGCGGGCGGAAGAGGCACGGCTCACAATGGTCAGGGCGGAGAACTCCATGCGGAGGGCCCTGAGGCGGGCCGAGTGCCTCGAGGCAATCTGCAGGGGGTTGGAGGTGGACACGTCGACGGCCATGCGGACCCTCGGGCCCATGGAGGAGGACCGCCTCCGGGACATTGATCAGGAGTTTGATGATGCCTTGGCCCGGGACATCCAAAAGTGAGCCGTCAGACTAGCCCGCTGCCCTTGTACATAGTTATGTAGGTAGTGTTAGGTTTCCTTTGTTTTTTGATTTATTTTGGACGTTTTGGACATTGGCCACATTTTTGTATATAGTTTATTTTATTAGTTAGTGTTGTTAGATAGGTTTCATTTCTTTTGTTGGGATAATGGACCCTGGCTTGTTCGTCTGTACATAGTTCACTGTTGGATTTTATTTTTCTTTCACAATTTACTCATGGAGCAATGGCTTTCAATTATTATTTCCCATTGGATTTTCTTTTGTGGACAGTGACTTTGGACACCATTACTTTGGATTATGATTTTTGGTTTTGCTTTTTTTCACGGACATGCTTCTTTTCATTTTTGTACATTCCCATTTCTGTTTGTTTATTTTTGAATCTATTTATGTTTCCTTTAATACATATTTTTTATCCAACTTCAATGTGTAGTATCATCTCATTGGTTTCATGCATATCATGATATGGGTTTTGGAATTCACTGACACCCATTGGGTGTATGTGAGGGACATGTGTTTGTTTCAAAACTTGCAATTGGTGTTCTGTCATGTAATTGCCATTTCTGAGTGGGTGGATACAATACTCGGGTGGGTGTTTTGCATTTGGAGGCTGACCATAGGGACCAGGGATCTAGATTGTGATGACATGTTGGCTGGGGAACATGAGTTGGGGCCTGCTGGCAGGTGCCCCACAGTGCTGGGGGGTGGGGGTGGTGGGAGACATGGGTGGGGGCCTGGTGGAGGCTGCCCCTGCACAGCTGGGAGGTGGGGGTGGTGGGAGACATGGGTGGGGGCCTGCTGGCAGGTGCCCCACAGTTCTGGGGGGGAGGGGTGGTGGGGACATGAGTTGGACATGGGTGGGGGCCTGCTGGCAGGTGCCCCACAGTGCTGGGGGGAGGGGGTGGTGGGGAACATGAGTTGGACATGGGTGGGGGCCTGCTGGCAGGTGCACCACAGTGCTGGGGGGTGGGGGTGGTGGGAGACATGGGTGGGGGCCTGGTGGAGGCTGCACCTGCACTGCTGGGGGTGGGGGTGGTGGGAGACATGGGTGGGGGCCTGGTGGAGGCTGCCCCTGCACTGCTGGGGGGTGGGGGTGGTGGGAGACATGGGTGGGGGCCTGCTGGCAGGTGCCCCACAGTGCTGGTGGGTGGGGGTGGTGGGGAACATGAGTTGGACATGGGTGGGGGCCTGCTGGCAGGTGCCCCACAGTGCTGGGGGGTGGGGGTGGTGGGAGACATGGGTGGGGGCCTGGTGGAGGCTGCCCCTGCACTGCTGAGGGGTGTGGGTGGTGGGAGACATGGGTGGGGGCCTGGTGGAGGCTGCCCCTGCACTGCTGGGGGATGGGGGTGGTGGGAGACATGGGTGGGGGCCTGCTGGCAGGGGCCCCACAGTGCTGGGGGGTGGGGGGGTGGGGAACATGAGTTGGACATGGGTGGGGGCCTGCTGGGAGGTGCCCCACAGTGCTGGGGGGTCGGGGTGGTGGGGACATGAGTTGGACATGGGTGGGGGCCTGGTGGAGGCTGCCCCTGCACTGCTGGGGGGTGGGGGTGGTGGGAGACATGGGTGGGGGCCTGCTGGCAGGTGCCCCACAGTGCTGGGGGGTGGGGGTGGTGGGAGACATGGGTGGGGGCCTGGTGGAGGCTGCCCCTGCACTGCTGGGGGGTGGGGGTGGTGGGAGACATGGGTGGGGGCCTGGTGGAGGCTGCCCCTGCACTGCTGGGGGGTGGGGGTGGTGGGAGACATGGGTGGGGGCCTGCTGGCAGGTGCCCCACAGTGCCGGGGGGTGGGGGTGGTGGAAGACATGGGTGGGGGCCTGCTGGCAGGTGCCCCACAGTGCTGGGGGGTGGGGGTGGTGTTAGACATGGGTGGGGGCCTGGTGGAGGCTGCCCCTGCACTGCTGGGGGGTGGGGGTGGTGGGAGACATGGGTGGGGGGCTGCTGGTAGGTGCCCCACAGTGCTGGGGGGTGGGGGTGGTGGGGAACATGAGTTGGACATGGGTGGGGGCCTGCTGGCAGGTGCCCCACAGTGCTGGGGGTGGGGGTGGTGGGAGACATGGGTGGGGGCCTGGTGGAGGGTGCCCCTGGTGGCTGGGGGTGCAGGGGGACATGCGTTGGTGGGCAGTAGTGCAAGTTGACATGTGGGTTGTCTGGGGGGCATGGCCATGGTGGATGGGGTGCCTGCAGAACATGTGCAGGGTAGGCCCCTGTGGTGTGAGCCACCTGCAGGGGCCGTGGAGGGTGTAGAGGGTACACCTGGGAGGACCCACACGTGCAATTCACGTGTGGTGCTCCCCGCGCACCCCTGTAATACACGTACCGTGATGGAATTGCGTGCGATACTTTCTGCGCACCCCTGATATGCACGTACCCTGCTGATATTGCGTGTGAAACTTCCCGCGCACCCCGAAATACACGTAGCCTGGACATTCGCGTGTGGAACTTCCCGCGCACCCCTGGAATACACGTACCCTGCTGATATCGTGTGTGAAACTTCCCGCGCACCCCGAATTACACGTAGCCTGGACATTCGCGTGTGGAACTTCCTGCGCACCCCTGGAATACACGTACCCTGCTGATATTGCGTGTGAAACTTCCCGCGCACCCCGAAATACACGTAGCCTGGACATTCGCGTGTGGAACTTCCCGCGCACCCCTGGAATACACGTACCCTGCTGATATCGCGTGTGAAACTTCACGCGCACCCCGAAATACACGTAGCCTGGACATTCGCGTGTGTAACTTCCCACGCACCCCTGGAATACACGTACCCTGCTGATATCGCGTGTGTAACTTCCCGCGCACCCCGAAATACACGTAGCCTGGACATTCGCGTGTGGAACTTCCCGCACACCCCTGGAATACACGTACCCTGCTGATATCGCGTGTGAAACTTCCCGCGCACCCCGAAATACACGTAGCCTGGACATTCGCGTGTGGAACTTCCCGCGCACCCCTGAAATACACGTACCCTGCTGAAAATCGCGTGTGGAACTTCCCGCGCACCCCTGAAATACATGTACCCTGATGGAATCGCGTGTGACACTTCCCGCGCACCCCTGAAATGCACGTACCCAGCTGAAATGAGGTGAGGTACTTCCCGCGCAGCCCAGTGATACACGTAGCCCGCTTGCCGTGTTGGTACAGGGTTAGCGCAGCCCTTTGCGCTGGATTGGGGATTTTGATGGCTTTTCCCTGCGCGAGAGGCGTTCTTGGGGGCGTAACTGGCGCTGCTGCAGGGTCGCTGCGCCACTGTGCGCAATACGCTGTGCGCGGAAATGGGTTTTAGCGCACGCTGCTGGTGCAGGGATTCGCACGCGCACACTGTGCGCCAGCCGCGTGCGCCACTTGTGCGCTGAATTCTATGAATTACCCCCCAAATGTTTAGAGAATATTCAGCAATTTGAATTTGTCTTTGTTGTCGATCCGCAAAAGTTCATGTTGAGGCACGCGATGTTCCTTTGCGGTACAGATGGTGTTAGATCAGCTTACAACTCAGTGCGCCACAATTCGGAAAATGAAACTGTGGTTTAAAAGTAAACAGCAGGATTGTACATTTGGTAAAGTACATTTACAGTGAAGTGGCACAGCGAGTAGAGCACTTGACCGCCTATGGACCGGTTAAATTATTTATATTAACCCACCCTGTGTCGTCTGCCTTTTTCAGAGCCCTCTAAACGACAGGGGATCAATTCGGCGGTGATAGTGCGCGGTAGAAAACATTATGCCACTTTCAACTAACAAGTTCAACTTGAGTGGTCTTTAATGCTACGCTATTGTAATTATATTTGGTATAAAATAATCTAAAGGGTTACTTACAGTACAATTGCAATTTCCATTGTCTACGAGTGGTGCAGTCCCAAAGTACGACTCCGCGTGTGCCAACGATCTTTCGCATAGTGATATAATATATAAAAGTGGTTTTGTTTTAGAAATTTCATACTTATCTTCTCTTACGTTTTAGCAACACTACGTCGAGAGAAGTCTTTCATCACAATCTCTGTCTGTCAAGGTCAAAACACAATAGAACCTTATAGTCCGCTTCGTGAGCCTCTCTGGGGCCTGAGAAAAAAATGGAAGCAGCTGACCTTCACTGTGAACAAGCATAAATTCTTACTTTGCAACATTCTGTGTAAAGCCATCTGTAGAAGTTGGTTTTTGCACGCCATGTTTGTATATTGTTTGTGTGATATTAAAAAAAGTTTGTTTAAAGGACGTGATGGTTCTAAGTACAGCCGAAAGACCCCTGAAAATAGCAAGTTATGGTAAGCTATGAAAAATAACTCGCGCCACCACCGTGCACTGCTAAGACTAACACCCAGCACATCAAAGATGACATCGCAAATGGTATTGATGAAATCACTGATGACATCACATGTGTATGTACTTTTCATGGAATTTGTGTACTAGGGATTTTTATTATAATGTTCCGAAAAAAGTGTCAAGGATATTGCAATAAATATACCGTTATTAGTGCTTTGAACGATGCATTGATATAAATATCATTGTATTATGGGATTCTATCTAGTATACTGAGCTACTAATGGAGAAAAATAGCATTGTGTGCAGAGTACAAGATGAAAGTATAATATTTGTAATGTTAATATGTTGAATAATGAAATGATAATTGTCCTGAAATGTTCGAAAATTCACAAAATGGGGGTGTTCTGAGGACGTTATTCGTATTGTGTGATTGCTTAGCTGTATGCAATGAGGGAATGGCACAGAGAGTAAAGTGGACGCCGTCCGCGGACACCGCGGCTGTTCGTGGACAGGGCGTGCTACATCCGGGTTTTTCCAGGAAATCCAACATGGAAAGAAGACTGTACGGATCAGCCAATCAGATGTCGAGGTTGTGGATTTGCTTTGAAAGAGACTGTGTGTGGTGAAGATGGCAGAAGTGGAGAAAGTCAGGGTGTTGGTGCTCGGAGATATGTTTGTGCATGGGTTACAGCAGTACGCTGAATGCAGGCACGTTGCAAAGAACTTTGATGTCAAAGGAGTGGAGGTGGTGTGGAGCACTGTGCCTGATTGCAATGTACAGTGAATTGTACAAGTTTGTGAGGATATGGCCACGATGAACAGTCCGCATGTGGTAGTTTTGCACTATGGTGCTTTCCATTTGGGCAACGTCAGTGCCCCTACTTTGTTGGCTGATTTGGAACGCTTGGTTCAAGCCGTAATGAAGATCCTTCCAAATGCGAAATTAATTTTTTCTGCATTACTACCTAGGGCAATATGGGACAATAGTTCAGTTTTTTGTCCTCAGCAAAACATTGCTAGGTGTGTCATCAACCGAGGCATGTGTGCCTTCATGCTTAGAGCTGGTATGTTCTTCTGTAACAATGAGAATATTGATGCCAGTAATGCTGTTCATTTTAAAGAAGGTGGTATTTCTTTATCTTTTACGCGAAATGCCTTTCTATTTTGGAATGTAAGGGTTGCTTTGGAGAAGGTTATGTGAAGATTTTAGGAGTAAAGTAAGAAAAAAAAACAAGAAAAAAATACAAAATAACAGGTGTCTGTCAAGCATCTGTAAAAAAAAAAAAAACGGCTCTTTTCAGAGCCAACTTCAGAGGGGAAATGGGGCACACTATTTAAATTAACATTCACCACGCTCAGATATTCGATATGTCCGCGGACATGATGGTAGTCCGCGGACATGAAAATCACTACGAGGGGGTTAGTATGTTCTATGTTACATGTATATGAAGTCAGGGATATTATGGTTAAGTTGTGCTACTAAAAACCTATGAAATTCAGTGAAAAAACTTTGTTAAAGGGACGTTATGATTAAGTTGCGCTACTAAAAACCTATGAAATTCAGTAAAAAAAACTTTGTTAAAGGGACGTTATGGTTAAGTTGCGCTACTAAAAACCTATGAAATTCAGTGAAAAAACTTTGTTAAAGGGACGTTATGGTTCAAAGTAAAACCGAAAAACCCCTGAAATTCGGCAGTTATGGTAAGATAAGCAACCATAACTCGCGCCGCCACCGTGCACTGCTAACACTAACACCCAGGACATCAAAGATGACATCACAAATGTCATTGATGACATCACTGATGACATCACATGTGCATTTACCTTTCATGAAAAGTCTGTACAACGGATTCTTAGTGTAATGTTAATAAAAAAAGTGTCAAAGATTATTGGAATAAATATCAAGTGCTAATCAGTACATTAAGCTATGCATTGATATAAATAGCATTCTATTATTAACTTTAATCCAGTATACTAAGGTACTCATGTAGAAACATAGGCATTGTGTGCAGCATACATGATGGAGGTGCAATATTCATAAGCTTGCCATGTTCAATATTGGAATGTTAACTGTTTTCATATTAGAGTTTTGCATACAGTGAAACTTGTGATAAGTAGGTAATAAAACCCACTTACTACATAATTGCATTATTATACACAAATTACAAAGAGACAACACCACATACAAATATGAATATATACAAGGGAATTGAAGTAGAAAAAAGAAACAGCAATAGTAGCAGAAAGTGTTCATAACCTAACTGATTACCTTTATGGAGAGAAATAATTGCTCTGTTTCAAAGCTGTTACTTACCCTATCTATATATATCACATGATGTGTCTGGACCCTAAGGAAAATAGTGTGAGTACAACATATAAAAATATGAGCATATACAGGGAAAGTACAGTAATAAAAAAACATCAAAAGTATCAGAAAGTGCTGATAAATCTACTGATAATTTTAATGCACAAAAAGGATTGTTGTCTTTCAAGGTTGTGACTTCGCCTATGTATATGTTTCATATGATATGACTGGACCATAAGGGAATTATTCTAAGAACATACTTGAAAGATAAGTCTACGAATATAGTAATTTACAATTTTTAGTTCCTGACTGTTACTGAAGAAAATCATGTGGCCTAGATATGTCAGGAAAGGAAAAAAAGGGAGAGCCAGCCACGTGATGTCATCAGTGATGCCATCAATGACATTTGTGATGTCATCTTTGATGTCCTGGGTGTTAGTGTTAGCAGTGCACGGTGGCGGTGCGAGTTATGGTTGCTTATCTTACCATAACTGCCGAATTTCAGGGGTTTTTCGGTTTTACTTTGAACCATAACGTCCCTTTAACAAAGTTTTTCCACTGAATATATATATATATATATATATATATATAAATATATATATATTTATATATATATTTATATATATTAAAACTTATGTGTGATTTGAATTTTAAACAATAAATACATATTTAAGTTTACCAACCAGCCTGATTCCTGGTCCACTGTGACATGGAACGGGGGATATTTTGAGATGGGTGTTATATGAATGGTATATCACTCAGAATATTGAACCTATAGACATAATAAATAAGTATTTCATCCGTGCATTACATGCTAGGCGAGACCCGTGTGTATGCCTGATTCAAATCCTTAACAGATTTTGGGTGCTCGTCTGGGAGTTCGAGTTACCACCCATGACAGTTTAACACAGCATACTAGCCTGCAGGGTACAGACACCTTGCTGAGTTGGTGTACTGTGCTACACTGTACAAGCACCTCTCAAAATAAATATTCCAAAATCAGGCCTGTTTGTAAGAGTAAAAGTAAATTCACCCTAAAATAAGTCATAAGGAAATTGATATTTCTAAAATGGCGACCCCATTAGAAATTAATATCACTGGGGAGCACCCCCTGCACAAACTGTTTGTCAGGGGTGAGTGGCCAGAACAGAATGAGCAGATCTGGCTGCAAGAAATCAAAGAACAGGTCACTGCCATGGACCTAGATACATGGCAGGACAAAGGCTGATTACATCAAGCTCTTAGTGAACTGTACATGGCCCCAAAAGTAAAAGAGGAGCAGAGCAAAATTGCCAAAATAGCAGCATACCTGTTCCTCCACATAGGATTAATGCAGGAAAAGAATGCAGAAAACATAGTTCTGGCAAAGAAGCAAGTGGAAACACTAGAGAAAATCCAAACTAACCTAGACTCTGAAGAGTAAAGGCTACTGAAGAGCCAAGAATCAGAGACAGAAGCTAGGCAGTATCTATCAAAACTAAAGGAAGACCTGGCTCTCCTACTGCAAGAGAAGGCAGTGTAAGATACCCATGTTTAGGCACTGAAAGATGAGTGCCATGACAGGGTTGACTCTTTACAACAGAGTCAACAGAAACTGGAGCAACAATTAACTTTTAACAGAGCCTGCACAGAACAGGTAGTTATTTTACAAGACCGGATATGATATGATAGTTTATTTATATAGCGCCTATACGCAATGGGCCTCATTACACGGTACGCGGTAAAAAAATGGCATTTACCGGCATGGCGCTATTAACGTGTCCGCCTTGGCAAGAGGCCGCTAATTGCGTACCATTAGGAGTACGCGGACACGAGCATAGCGCCATGCCGGTAATTACCCTACCGCCATGCCATTAAAGACCCCAAAAAAAACCTTAGCGGCACCAACAAAAGCGCTGATAGCACTACCGACCTCCTGCACCACGTAAATAGCGGTCACCGCTGTTAGCGGTCACCGTTAAATAGCGGAACCGGAAATAGCATCATCGCACAGGAATGGGAAAGAGCTTTAAAAACACAATCCATTGCCATCCTCTGCCCCAGGACCTGTTTCGACACCAGTGACACCCCTAAGCCCCAAGGATCCCCTCACCATGCCAAAGGCCATTGAAAAAAACAACAGACCGCCAGCGTAAAGAGAAATCTACGAATGATGAACTCATAATGCTGACAGAGACCCTTGCAGCAAACTCTGATGTGGTATTTGCCAATGAAATGCGGCAGGAGACCCTGATCCAGAAAAAGGCCATCTGGGCAGAGGTCACCCTGAAAGTGAGTGCGGTGGGCACCACCACCCGCACCGTTAGGGAGTGCAGGAAGCGGTGGGACGATCTCCGCCTCCGGGTCCGCAGAATACTGTCTGCGAACCGCAAGCTGGCCATGGCCATAGGAGATGGCGCTGATTCACCAATTAAACTGAAGGAGTGGGAGGAGACCTGCGCCAGCATGATTGGCGTGGGATCCATCGAGGGAGTCGGGAGCATGGAGCATGGCGTGGCCACGACATCAGATGGAGGTGAGTGTACACATGAAACAGAAACAATGCACTGTGAACGGTGAGGCACCCCCCAAATGTGAGCCCAGATTCACCTCATGGATGAGGCCACAAACATACATGCACACAACCCTGCCCATGTGAGTGTCACACCCCAACACACACACATGCACACATCACCACAGACAAGTGCCACACAGACCCATGCATGGAAGACCCACTCAACAGCCCCATCACCTGAATGCCCACTAATGAAGTCCCAATGCACAGAACAGCATGATGAACTGAATCTGCATGAATCACGTTGAACCATCACCAATGCCATCCCCCCTTTGTTCCCCACAGGCTCACATACAGACAGCGAAGAACGTGCCACAGCGACTCAGGCCAACCCTGCCAAGAAAAAACCCAGGGCACAGGACACACCCCCACCACATCAAGGGGCACAGGGAGGAGTGGGCACGTACAGAGGGGCAAACATCGCAAGAGTGCCACTGCACCAATACCACAATCTACACCAGCAACAATTGCCACACCCACTGATGTAAACCCCCCAACACAGGTTACGCCCACGGAGGGCACACCCTCCGCTGCCACAAGTTCAACTGGTGAGGCAGCAGCCACAGCGCCGCTGTCAGATGTGGAGGTCCCTAGTCAGGTCACAATGCAAATGCAAACCCCCACCCCCCCAGGAAGCCCAGAAGCATCTCCACGGCCAACACCAGGATCCAGTTTCCATGGCCAGTCTGGCGAGGAGAACACGGGAGGGTGCTGGAGCCCACCGGTGGCCTCACCTGATGTTCCGGGACATTGAGGAAGGTGCAGCAGCCACACCACGAGCTGGCCACAGTGGCCATGACCTAGCCACCATCAGGCAGCACCAGGAGGACATTACAGTGCTGGTTGGGCAGCATGTGGAAGAGGCTGTGATTACATCTCAAGTACATTGTGGCCTTCCATGATGGACATTGGCGTACATCTGTATGTCCATTTGTCCTACGGACGACAGTCAACACCCAGGGGGAGTATGTATCTCTCCCACTCCAATCACACCCAGGTGGAGTATGTATCTCCCCCCCCAATCACACCCAGGTGGAATATGTATCTCCCCCCCCTATCACACCCAGGTGGAGTATGTATCTCTCCCCCCCAATCACACCCAGGTGGAGTATGTATCTCTCCCCTCCAATCACACCCAGGTGGAGTATGTATCTCTCCCCCCCAATCACACCCAGGTGGAGTATGTATCCCCCCCAATCACACCCAGGTGGAGTATGTATCTCCCCCCCCAATCACACCCAGCTCCATGTAGTGTGGTATGGTTGAGTTCCGCAGGACCATTGAATCATGGTTTGATCCGGGAAATCGGGCACAACAATGTGTGATTATCTTGTTTGCGTCACATACCATTTGGGCATTGATAGAGTGGAATTGCTTTCTGTTTCAGTAGACTACTTCATTGTGATGTGGGACCACCAATTCCACATGGGTACAGTTGATGGCCCTGATGCAACTTGGGATGCCTGCCAGTGAATAGAAGCCAACTTTGGTGTTTGCGATCTCCTGGGCAGTCCGTGGCAGGAATATGTGTTCACGTGCATGCTTCAGGAGGGCATTGAGAACCTGGTTCGGCCTGTGTGAGAATACTTGTTGTGAGATGCCATGCATCTGCCCCACTGTATGTTGGTAGGTGCCTGTGGCCAGGAAGTGGAGCACAGTCACCACCTTCAGTAGAGGGGGGATGGCAGTTCTGATGTCTATGAGGCTCACAATGTCGTCATGTATCATGTCCACGATGCTGGTGATGGTATCCCGGTCCAGACGGTACAGGGTGTGTATCTGCTCAGGGGTTGGGTTAAATTGACTGGCTCTGATCCTGGGGATTGGTGGCTGCCTCTGTGGTATTACTAGGTGCCCTGGTGGTGCTTGCTGCGCCTGTCTTGCCCTCCTCCTCTTCCTCCTCCTGCGTCTCCTCTGTGCTGCCTGTTGTTGTTGGTGCTGCACTGCAATCATGTCCTCCAGCCCATGTAATGCTGCTAGTATTGGAACCATCTTGGTGTGGGAAGGGGTGTGTGAAGAGGTGTGGTGTGCTCCTTTTGTGCTGCCACAGTCTCCATTGCCTCCACCTGTGCTGATTGTGTCCTCCTGTGGCAGGTGGGAACACTGCTCAGTTCTCTTAACGGGTGGTTCGCGATGCCGGTATTAGCGCCATGCCGGTAAGGGTTTTTTGGGGCTTTGCCTTGCCGCTATTTGCATGTTCGCATGGCTTGTGATGGTGTGCTATTAGCGCCATTCCGCTATTTACGGGATGAAGGGTCGCGCGCCCGCGAACTAGCCGCTATTAGTGGCACCGTACTTAGCGGTGCCGCTAATAGCGGTTATCCGGGTCGTAATTGGCATGGGTATTAAACGATACTGGTATTCCCTTACCAGTAACGTTAATCCCCTACCGCACAACGTATAATGAGGCCCAATGTGTTTCAAAGCGCTTCAAAGCAAGGGCGGGAACAAGGGAAAATACAATGACATTCTTACAGGCCATGAAGAGTAAGGATGTGAAATTAACTATTGTACTCAGCCTGACAACATTTCAGATAGTGCAAGAGCTAAGACATAGGAAGGGAGGGGGAGAGTGGGGAGAAAATGGAAGCCTACAGACAAATTAAAAGAGGAAAACAATAAATTAATTCTTAAAGATTTAGAATCTCAAACCGAATTTGATAAGGAGCACCAGATATTGCATGCATTTAAAAAAAGGGTCGACCTGGCTGAACAGAGGGGCATTCTAAGGGGGTCATTACGAGGTTGGAGGTAGCCATGGTGCTATTAGCGCCATGGCTGCCTCCAGAATCGTTCCGACTCTGGTCTGGTGGATGGAGCAATTACCGGTCCATTCCGAGGTCGGTGGGACCGGTAATTCCCCATTCACTAGAGCCATTCCCCATTCCCATTTGAGCCCCCATAGGGCTGAATGGGAAGGGGAAAGGCGGCAATAATGGTACCGCAAATTGCGGTACCGTTATTGACCCCGGTATCCCTTTGCGGGTCCCGCCCTTAACGCCTGCTAAAACCAGGTGTTAAGGAAGGACCCGCAAAAGGAACTCGTAGTAGGGCGGTAAGGGATTACCGGCACCGTTGCCCTTACCAGTGCCGGTAATCACTTACCGCCCACCTCGTAATGAGGCCCTAAGTCACGAGAGGGTTGCCTTAGGCCAGGAAGTGAGCCAATTACAAACCAAGCTAGAGGAAAGAAAGCTGGCCCTGCAGGAGTTTAGTGAAGTTAAAACAGAACATGAGAGGATAACTGAGCACACCAGGCGGGTGGAGGATGCTCTGGAAAAGAACACCCAGACCAATAAAGCTAAAACTCAGGAGGTGAGTCTCCTACAGCAGAAATTGGCCCAGTATTTCCACACCAGGCAGGAAGCACAGAGAGACAATGAGGCTCTCTGTGAAAAAAATGACAGGCTCCACAAACAGATAGCCATGCAAGAGCAAATCATTGAAACCAGTAAGGCCTTAATAGAGGAGCAAAAGAGTCAGATTTTGGCATATCAACAGAGAATAGGGGCTGAAAGAGAAGAGGCAGGGAGGGCCAGAGAAACCCCTGAGCATAACATCAGGGACTCTAACCCCTTCAGTACCATGGACTCTGCCACCTCCATGTCCACTGGCTCATATGAACCAAGGGCCTTAGGGATGGTAGACTTCAGCAGAATTGTCAAAAGAGGACTGACAGATCAGCGCCTCCCAGAAATTGATGGACGGCATCTCTGTACAGATCCCCAAATGTTAGGGCTAGCCTCTCTGATCAGGAAGACTCCTGTGAGGGGAGAATCAGGGAATTGGATCCTCAAAAATACCGCCTACCAAAGGATCAGTTTGTCATATTTTTTGGGGAACTCCAGGAAAGCGGTTCCATGTGATATTTTCGCCGCAAAAATATCGCGATGCAAAAATATCGCCATATTTTTGCGGCGAAAAAAACACATGGACCCTGCGAGGGACACCCCCGCAAGCCCTGCATCATTTTTTTATGTGCGGGGGACACCCCCGCAACCACTGCACCTAATATTTTCGCCACCAAAAATATCGCCTATGGCCGTTCCCGACGACCATATGTTCGGCGATATTTTTGCTGGCGAAAATATTACCTGATACCAGGAAAGCAAGCCCACGAAGAGTATCCTAAAGACCTCTTCCCAGCTAGGGCAGTGGGGGGGTACTCTGCCAATCCTGAGAGCAGGGGAGAGACAGGGGAGAGACAGAAGACTCTTCTGAGTGCCATAGGCATCAAGAAACTAGGCCCCCACATTCTGCAAGCCCTTCTCAAACTCGCAGAATCAGGGAGAGCCTAGTGGATCAGACAGCCACCTCCTGTAGTAGTGCCTCTGAGTCAGAGGATGAGTGGACTCGGGTGACTAAGACCAAAAAGGCCAACAAAATAAAGAGGGCTTTACTAAAAGATCCCCTGAAGCAGATCAAGGCCATTAGGAGTGTTATAACTCCCTATCACAAAAATGTGAAATATTCAGCCTGGGAACACGTTGAATTGTACGAGCTGATGATAGCTACTTTCCATCTGAAGTCAGAGTTGCATCCAATATGTAAAATGGACATTCTCCCCTGAGTACTCCAGCTTATTTGCGGGGCTGGAGGATCAGAACCACTCATGATGGTCCACCTATAGGGAGGCCATCTTAAAACATTTTTCTGTCCATAGGAACCCCCAAGAGGCCCGCAAGGCGGCCTACAATCTGCAGTGTGGGGAAGATCAGGCCCCACAAGAATTTGTGCAAGAACTAAAATGTGCCTTTGCGCAGACCACTAGGAGGGTGTGCACAGACAGCAGGGAATTCATTAACACCTTCTTTCATGCACTCCCTAAATACACCATGACCCAGCTGGTGAGGGACTTCCACAAGAAGAGATCACTGGACTGGGTCATTGAACAGGCGACCCGTATTTTTGAAGTGCAGAAACCTGCAGAGAACAAAAATACAAATAAAAAACACAAACCAGCCAACACCCCTGCTGCTGCTAAGGTGGCGGAGGTGAAGGTTGGCCCCATTTTAGATATGGAGATGGGGGGGCCTAAAAATATTCCTGTACAGAATCCATCTTCTAACCAAAGAATCAGAAGGCCCTCGGGCCAATCCCAAACAGGTAGTCAGGGAGGTAATCCCACAAATGGGACCACTAACTCCCCTGATTATATTAGCCCCCGTTACAAGGGCAACAAACCCATCCTGGGATATTTGTGGACTCCCCCAGGCCAAGGGGGGATCCAATCAGGTAGGCACCGCCCGGGAAACTTCCCTCCTAACTTTCCCCAGGAGGGCAGTAATCCCCCAAATATCGGGTTGAGCTTCTTCCCCAGGTACCAGCAAAATTTCAATCCACAAAACAAACCTTCTTTCTTTTCCCACTTTCCTGAGCCCAGATAGCCCAATCCAGGAGAGGCGAGGCCAGGGGTGGAGGGTTACCAGAACTATCCCAATCCAGGGTATTATGGGAGAATGGACAGTTACCCTTCCCATGATCTACCTAGGATGGAGCAGAGACCTCCGTACCATGCCTGAGCGGGTGTCCCAACTGGAGCAGCAGGTCCAGAACTTGTCCCACGATCTGGGTCGCATGTTGAAGGCTCAGCAGAACCCTCAGATGAACATGGGGGCCCAGAACTAAAACAAATTTCTGGTGCTCCAGAGCAATGACGGGGAGAGAAGCTCGACAACCCACCGGTTCCAAAGGAGGAGGCACGGGAGGACGGGGGGGTGAAAAGTCTTAGAGGAAGCTTCCTTCCCCATTTGTGAAAAGCCCCTGGAAGCCCAGGAACCGTAACCATAATCTCCTGCCCCCGAAAGTCTGCAACCTAAGGAACAGAGTGCGGTTAGGAGAAATAAAGGACCTAAAAAGATCCATTTTGTGGAGGAGGTTAGTGTCCTCCAATTTGAAGGAGAGGGGTCCTCAGAGGACTCTGGGAAAAGGATCTTCTCCTTCAGGGATGGGGGAACTCCTCCCAAAGGAAAATGGGTCCCAAGGGATTCTAATCAAGACTGGGTAAATGTGGGTACCGAGTTAAAACCACCCATCATTAAACCCCAGAATGATTGCTTGGAAAACCACACTGCCCAAAATATTCTGGGGACTGCCTCCAAAAAGGGGGAGGGGGGATCCAGAATCAGAACCAGGGGAGCTCAAAACTCCCCCGATATCCAACTGCCATATTTTTCTTACAGATTGCCAAGCTCTCACACTGAATCCTGCCCAAACTACCCATGTGTCAGAATCAAGAGTCAAGAAATTAACCCACAAACTGGCCCAAAATGCACATTATCTTTGCCTCCTTGAGGAAAAGGAGGGAAGATTTTATGCCCCGGTCCAAATACAGGGGCAGTGTACATTTTTGGCACTGGTGGACACTGAATCCCAAGCCACCCTTCTGTTAAAGAGAGCCTGGGATCAGCTGATTTCAGGAAGGGGGGAGAGATACCAGATCCCTCTCACCCCTCTTCCTGGACAACTTCAGAACTTCAATGGGAATGAAATTCCTGTCGAGGGGCCTGCGGATTTGGCAATTAAAATTGGGCAACACAAGGTGAAACACCCGGTCATAGTTGTGACTCCGGAGGGCACACCACGTTTACTGGGGAATGACATCCTCCGTAGACTGTCTCCCCTCAAAAACTGTGCAAACAAGGTCCTCTGGACCCAGACTAACCGACCAATAAAATTAAAACACAGTGGGCCTCATCACGACCCTGGCGCTAAGTGAAAAACGATGGCGGTAAATGGTTACCGCCATCTTTTTCCGCCAGGTCCGATCATGACATGTGACCGTTAACTACGATGCCATTAGCGGCATCGTAGTCAACGCTGCCGCTAACTGCGACAAGGGTCCGCGACCGCGCCCGCCCACACCGTACTTAGCGCCATGGCGGAAAGTTACGCAAATCCCGACCCAAGCGGACATGCACCTAACGCCATCACCCAGCCCGTTAAGTACCTTACCACCATGGTGCTAACAACGCCATCGCGAACCAACCGTAAAGGGCCATGTTAAGTGAATGCAGCTGCCACAGGTGCACTGAAACAGCACAGGTGAAGGCAATACAGACTCAGGAAGTACAAAAAGAGCCCACCCCACCCCTTCCCACACCCAGACACACTCCACAATGATACCAATTCGAATGGCAATGTTGGGGCTGGAGGACCTGATAGCAATGCATGTGCTACAACAGCAACAACAACAACAACAACTACTACAACAGCAACAACACCAGGCAGCACAGAGGAGACGCAGGAGGAGAAGGAGGGCAAGGCAGGCCCAGCAAGCCCCACCTGCACAGCCAGTGCCACCACGCAGGCAGCCCCCAATCCCACGCATCAGAGCCAATCCATTCAACCTCACTGCTGAGCAGATCCACACCCTGTACCGTTTGGACCGGGACACCATCACCGCCATCGTAGACATGACACACAACGACATCGTCAGCATGATAGAAAGTCCAACCGCCATCCCCCCCCTACTGAAGGTAGTGGCTGTACTCCACTTCCTGGCCACAGGCAGCTACCAGCACACAGTGGGGCACCTGCATGGCATTTCACAACCATTATTCTCGCAAACACTCATCCAAGTGCTCGATGCCCTCCTCAAGCACACAGACAACCACATCTCATTACCACGGACTGCACAGGAGATAGCTAACACCAAAGTGGGTTTCCATGCACTAGCCGGCATACCCGGTTGCATTGGTGCCATCGACTGCACCCATGTGGAATTGGTGGTTCCACGTGCCGTGGAGGTACCGTACCGCAACCGGAAACAGTTCCACTCAATCAACGTGCAAATGGTCTGTGACTCCAACAAGATCATCACACATTTTTGTGCCCGATTCCCCGGATCAACCCATGATTCCATGGTCCTGAGGAACTCCACAATACCACGCTACATGGAGCAACATGCAGGCCCAAGATCCTGGCTACTCGGTGAGTCCAATGTAATGGAAGTGGGCAGGTGAATGACGTACCGATGCATACTCCACCTGGCAGAAAGGGGGGGGGGAATGCATACTCCACCTGGCTGAAAGGGGGGGGATGCATACTCCACCTGGATGAAAGGGGGGGGATGCATACTCCACCTGGATGAAAGGGGGGGGGGGATGCATACTCCACCTGGATGAAAGGGGGGGGGATGCATACTCCACCTGGATGAAAGGGGGGGGGATGCATACTCCACCTGGCTGAAAGGGGGGGGTGCATACTCCACCTGGATGAAAGGGGGGGGGATGCATACTCCACCTGGCTGAAAGGGGGGGGGGATGCATACTCCACCTGTCTGTGAGTAACACGGAGATCGGAGACAGAGGATGGGCACTTACAATGCACACAACTCCTCTGCATACATTGGGTGATGGCATGCAAAACAGGCCATGGAAGCCATGAGCATATACAGGTAGCATTGTGTGAATAAATTAGGTCATGTAGATGTGAGCCAAATTAACAGTTGGAAGCAAGCCATGATGGAACATCATGTTCCTGATCAGACAACATGACTGACACATACATTCTCGCCTACATACAGGTGATGCTGGCTATCCCCTGAAGAGTTGGCTCCTTACACCAGTCCGGAACCCGCAGAACCAGCACGAGGAGGACTTCAACCGTGCACATACACGTACTCGTGTGGTCATAGAGCAGACATTCGGCCTATTGAAGGCACGGTTCCGAAGCCTCAGTAGGTCTGGTGGGGCACTCCTGTATGGCCATGAGAAGGTGGCAAAGATCGTCATGGCATGTGTAATGCTACACAATATGTGCGTCAGGCAGAATGTGCCCCTGCCCCCTGACGCAGAACTACAACCACCTGACGATGAGGATGAGGAGGGAGCAGATGGGGCGGCACCCCATGGAGGAGGCGATGCACAGGAGGGGCGTGCAATGCGCCAAACTATCATCGACCACTGCTTCTAGCACACATGGCTGGTGTGTGTCATATGGTGACTGCACTTGGGGCACTGTGTGGCACCGGGACATGCACACTGTGGACTGTACACCAATAAAGCACACATGCGCAAAGAAAAAATCAACACACTCTGGGTTTTTTTTCAAGGTAAAAGTGTATTCAAGACATGGAACGTTGTGACCCACCACCTCCCACCTCCCCCCTGCACACACCCCCCCCCAAACTCCCCCCTTAACTCCCCAACACACCTCCCCGCCACCCCCCTGCACACCCCAACACACCCACTCCCCCCTCCACCCTCCCCCCCCCCCTGGAATCCCAACAAAGGTGTGAGTTAGTCTGTGCAGCAGTGTCAGAAGTAGGATTCCTACACTGTCCGGCCACTATTGGCAGCCCCCTCCACTGGCCCCCGGGGCACCCCTGCCTGTGCTGCGGAGGTTCCTCCCCGATCGGCGGATGGGGCTGCTCGGTGTCGAGCTGGCAACCGAGGAGGATCCTGCCTGCTCATTTGGACGCATGGCCCGTATTGTCTGCACAAGGTCAGTGATGGCGTGCCGCACAGCAGCTAGTTCCGCGCAGATGTCCTTTGTGGACGACTCTATAGCTGCCTTCACTGTCTCTGCACATTTCTCCATTGCTGCACATGACCCCCCACATTCAGCAACATGTTCTTCGAGCAGCGAGGAAAGTTGCTGCTGCCGGGTGGCAATCGCCTCCAGAGAATGGTTGGTATTCTGGCCCATGGCTAATGGCAGTGGTATTCCCATTGGGCTGATCTGCCCCTGCAGCGGGGATGGAGTGGCTGGCCAATCGTCATCCTCTGGCTGACCCTGTGTGGCATCCGCATGTGGGCTGCTTAGGGACAGGTAGGGGGAATGAGGGTGGCCTGTGGGGCTTCTGACATCACTCTCCTCAAAGATCCCTGCTTCGCTGTCGGAGGAGGCAGCAATGGCAGCAGTTTCCCCAATTGTGCTGCTTGCAGCAGAGGCTGTGGCTTCTGTGGGCATGATTTGTGTGATGTCTGCTGCTGCTGCTGCTGCTGTACTGCCTGCTGGGGTGGCTGTCTGTGCCCTGTCCTGTTTCCCTTGCATGGATTTTGGCTGCTGTGGGGTTTTCCTCGGGAGGGCAGAGGTGGAGGGTTGTGGTGTTGGCACAGTTGGCCTGGCCCTCTTGGTGGGTGTGGAGGCAGTGGTGTCCTCTTCCTCAAGGTCGGAATTTGAGCCTGTGGTGGGACAGAGGAGGGAGAGTGTTATTGATGGGTCTGCGGACATTGGCCGGGCATTGTGGCGACTGGCATCTTATCAGTTAGTACATGTGGCACATTTCATGCAGGGGAAAAAAGTTGTCTCCCTTTTGTGTGGAAGTAGCATGGAGGTATGTGGGTGGCTGCAGTTAGGGTGTGCATACTGCATGTGTACAGGGTGCAGATCGGATGTATCTGTGGGCAGTCTCCGGCTGATGTGTTGCATTTACACTATGGGCCAACATTGTACTTCACATGAATGGACTTAGGTGAGATTTGCATGCCTTGATTTGAGCCACTTACCTGCATCGCCCGATGTCGGGGCTCCTCTCTCCATTCCTCCTACTCCTTCAATGCTCTGCATTCCGATTGTGGAGGCACAGATTTCCTCCCATGGCTGCAATTTTATAGGGGACTCCGATCCTCCCCCAGTTGCCATTGCCAGGTTCATGTTAGCTGATAGTATGCTCCTGACTCTGAGCCGGAGATCGTCCCACCGCTTGCGGCACTGTTTGACGTTGCGGGGTGTTGTTCCCACGGCACTGACCCGCTGAGCTACCAGTGCCCATATGGCCTTCTTCTTGGATATGGCCGGTCTTGTCAGTTGGTTGGAGAATACCACTGCAGCGTTCTCCTGGAGGGTCTCCGCTAGCATGGTAAGCTCCTCTCTGGAGAAGCGGTCTTGCCGCTGGCGGTCACAGGCTTTTTTCACAACTTTAGGCATCTTCCTGCAGGTAGAAGGTTGAAGCCGGTATTTGCGGGGTCTCAGGCTCGGATGTCCAGTGGTTTCGGAGGATGGCAATGGATTGTGTTTTTAAAGATGGCCGCCGTGCTCTTTCCCGTTCCGCCGCGGTGACGCTACTTCCGGTTCCGCTTATCTACGGTCAACGCTAATTGCGGTGACCGCTAACTACGGTCACCGCTATGTACGGCGGTGGCGGTGGTGCACCTTGCGCCGCATGCGATGCCGGTAGGTGCCGTTTTGGGGGCACTACCGCCATGGCGCAGTTTACATTACCGCCATGGCGTAATGCTCGTGCGCGATGGGTCGTAATGTGGCGCCCTTTACGCCATCGTCCCACGGCGTTAACGTTCATTACGCCATGGCGGTAATGACGGCGGATTACCGCCAGGGTCGTAATGAGGCCCAGTGTCAACCATGTTAGATTAAATGGCACATGCCACATGGTTGAACAAAAACTGGATCATATTGAATTCCATTTTCAAAACAACCAAATCCCTGATGTGACAGTAATTGCAGTAGGACAACAAACTGGTGATGGGAAGCCCTCTCTATTTTTGAAAATCAACCTTCTGTCCAGTCTCAAGTGGCATTCCACACTGGAAGGAAAAACTCTGAAATTCTATACCAATTCACAATCAGAAAATCCCACTTCCATAGTTCAAAAGGGTGAGAAACCAGCTCAAAGCTTAGCTTACATTCAGAAGATTAGAGAACAGTTGTTCATCCCTATTCAGTTAAATGAGGAGAAGGACTCTGTTCTCGCCCGCGTGTGCGTGAACAACGGTAAGAGCTTCATCAGCGAAGCCATGTTCCAAAAACTCCCAAAAGATCCAGCCATTCTCACATTTAAATTGATAGACAAATGGGAAATGGACATGGAAACTCCCAATTCCAAACATCTCCTGCCTAGCAGGTGTATGCTAAAAATGTCAAAAGGCAACAAAAGTATAGTACATAACTGTTGGGCCGTGCAAGATGCCACTGCTGCATTTTATTTAGGCAGTGACATTCTCAATCGCTTTGCCATTTGTTTGGACCTGATAAACTTCAAAGCCTGGTCCCAATTAGCGGGTAATCCCATGGACTTTGATGATCCAGAGAAAGCATTTTAGTCAACTCACCTGCTGCCATATGCAGTTGAAGTTCAGATTGGAGAGGAAGTCACCATCCCAGAATGGACCCGACTATTGCCACTTAAAGTAAAAATTCAAAAAGGACAGAAACTGCTAAATCCTGACGCATATGTTCATCTCAATGCCCATCTCCAACAGCAAGGGTTGTGGGTAAACCCAACACCACTAGTCAATACAGAACACAACACTATTCAAATAGTGGTGGATAACAGCGACCTTAGGAGTATCACTGTGGGCGCAGGGACCATTATTGGAATGGCGATTGATGACCAACATTTTTCCATAGATTTAGGTAATGAACTGATAGGGCCAATCCCCAATAACTGTTTTGACAGTGATAACGACAATGACACAACACCAGACAGGATTTTCACCCGGCATGGTGTACTCTTCCTGCCCTTATGGTAAGGAAGAGGTGACCTGGGACTTCGGTAGGGATGAGGTGATCTTTCAAGTCCACCAGGACTGCCTTCCCCACGTGAAGCCAGCAGTCCAAGTCAGTACTTTAACCAGAGACTTCTCAACCCAACTAGAGGAGGCCACTGAGATAGCCAAACCAGAAGTTTTTCCGGGCTTCAGGCAAATGGTTGAAGAGAGAGTCAACCTAGCTGATGCCTGTGAGACTCTGGAGCAAAGTCTAAAGTTGAAACAAGTTTTCTTAGATTTTCAGGATCTCTTTGCGGTGGACTTATATAACTGTGGTCGCACCGAAATTCATACAACAATTCTCACGGACCCTGGTATGACTCCAGTGTTTGTGAAGCAATACTGCTTGGCTCTCGCATCCATGGAGTGCCTCACAGAAATAATTAAAATCCTTGAGTCCCGTGGGATAGTTTGCCCCGTCCACAGCACCTTCAATAATCCAGTGCTGGGGATTTTGAAACCAAACGGCGAGTGGAGACTCTGTGCTGACCTAAGGGAGCTAAACAAACAGGTCCACACTTCCTGATGGCCTCTTCCTTACATTGACTAAGGGCTGGCCCAGATCCAGGGGTCAAAAGTATACACTGCCATTGACCTGACCAATGGGGTACTGGACCGTACCTGTCAGTAGGGAGGACCAATACAAGCTGGCCTTTACCTCCAGGGGGCAGCAGTACACTTGGACCCAGACTCCCTTCGGATACATCAACTCCGGCAATGAATTTAATATCCTCTTGCATAAGGCCATGCCCGACTTGGGTGAAAGGTTTAACCTGGCCTATGTAGATGATGTTCTGATCAAAAGCTCAACTGTGGAGGAACACATACTGGAGATCCATTATGTTCTGACCTAGTTGAGGGCTGCTGGAGCAAAACTATCTTTCCAAAAGGCACAGTGGTGCAGGACATGTGTACATTTCTTGGGGCATGAGATAACTCCTGAGGGTCTCTGTCCCCAGGAAAAGAAAGTAGAAGCACTCTTGAAACTAAATGACCCCACAACTCTGCGTGAGCTAAGGAGCATCCTTGAACTGACTAATTGCAGTAGAAAGTTCATTGAGGATTACGCAGAGATCACAAGACCCCTTATTCATGTGTTGAAGGGGGGGTCAAGTGGGAGTGGGGTCCACAACAAGCCAAGGCAGTAAAACAACTGAAAAAGAAGCCTCTCACAAGTGCCTTGCCTAGCTTACCCTGTCAAAAACAAGGAGTTCTTCTTGGAGACCGGGTTCTCAAATACTTGCTTGATGGCAGCATTATACCAAAACCATGACAAGGTCAATAAAGTAATCTCCTATGCAAGTAAGACTTTATCCTCTGTGTAGGAAAAATTCAACGATTGTGAGTAGGCACTCCTGGCAATGGTATGGGCATTGAAGAATTACCACCTCTTCATCCAGGGGGAACACATCATAGTGCAGACTCCACACCAGCCTCTGCAATATGTTCAAAGTGACACAATCCGGGCCGGAAATGTGAGTAATTCCCGAATTACTTCCTGGATTCTGTCAATGCAATGCTTTCCTGTGGAGGTCAGATATGGCCAAAACAAGAAGAGTCCCCTCGCGCAAGGTTTGGCTGACTTGCATGATTGTGCCAGAGAAAACTGTCTCGAGGATGAAAGTCTTAAAATCAAGGACAACGTGGAGGCATACCTGAATTCCCTGCACAAAGTCTATGAAGAAGACAAGTGTGAGGGAATGACCACTGTCTATGTGGATGGGTGCTCCTACCATTTTGACAACAACAGGGAAAAGGAACTAGTGGCCAGCGTGGGGAATGCCTGGGTGAATGATGCCCTGGAACCCTCATCTGGATACAAAATCGGTCCCCATAGTAGTGAGGTGGCAGAGCTGATGGCTGTGCATCAAGCCATCCTCACTGCTGTCCAAAACCAAATCCACAAACTAGTCATAATCACTGATTCAGATTATGTCCGGAATGGGTTCGTGGAGCACCTGGTTAATTGGAAAACCAGATGCATGCCATGTGCTAATAACAAACCACTAAAACATGGAAAATTAATACAAAATATTGATGAACTGGTCACCTTTGGTGGGATGGCCATCTACTGGAAAAAGATCAAGGGTCATTCTAAGGTAGAGGGACCAGACAAAACTGGAAATGACTTAGCTTATCAGCTGGCCAAAACCAGAGCCATCCAAGGAGGTCTCTTTGAGATCAAGTCCCTCTTGGGCGAAATCCAGGTCACTACTATCACTAGGTCACAGACAAAGGCTCACAATGAACTCTCAACTTCCCAGTGGAGTAAGGAGACCCCAGATGCTGATTTAATCATGGCTCAAAAAGGAAATCCAATCATTGGTAAGTTTTATCAACACATTGAGGACCCTGAGAACTTTCCCCTGACGGAAACCAGTTGCATTGGGAAAGAGGACCTCAGAGTGTTGATGAAATGTCCAAAAAATGTCTGAATCCAAGACGGTTTTTTGGTGAGGAGATCTATATCTGGCTGTGACCAGTGGGTGGTCCCTACCTCATTCCAAAGCCTGAGGCTGAGTCATGCCGTTGATGCGGCTACAGCCAGTCATCGGGGGTTTCATACGATATTAGAAATCTTGTGACAGGTTGCAGACTGGCCACACATGGGGCAGGACCTCGACCAATACTCGAAGGGGTGTCTTGTGTGTGCACAATTTCAGCAAACATCACTCACAAACCGTGCTCCCCTCCAAAAGAGGTGGATGACACTGCATTGGTCAGATTTGCATGTCGATTTCATCGGGCCAGTGATTCGCTTCTCTAGGGGGAATAAGTACATGTTAACCATAACATGCTTGTTTACTAAATGGGTGGAATGTCTCTCGGCCCCAAATTGCAAGGCAGAAACAGCAGCTGCCCTGATGATCAATCACATCTTCTCGCATTTTGGACTACCCCAAAGGATTGAGTAAACCGAGGTAGTCACTTCACCAGCAAAGTGATGACAAAGATGTGGGAGAGACTTGGGGTAAAAAGGAAATTAGACATTGCATACTGCCAGTCCTCTAGTGGTGGAGTTGAGAGGTACAATCAAACCATTGTGAGCATATTAAAAAAGTTTGTTGCAGACTCTGGGCCAGGTTGGAATATTCAATTACCCCTTTTCCTGATGGCCATCAGATCTACCCCTTCTTCTCCAACAAAAATGTCTCCATTTGAGCTGATGACTGGACAAAGGATGGTGCTACCCCACATTTGTAAATGCCTCCACAACTCATGAATATGTTGAGAATCTGAGAAAACACCTTCAACATGCTTTTGCATATGCTCAGTGGAATCTAGAAAGATCTGCAGACACTATGAAGACTCACTATGACCTTAAGACAACCAAAAAGGAATATCAAGTAGGAGACAGGGTCTACTTGTACAATTTCCAAAGGAACCAAGCCACGGAGTGCAAATTTCTGCCTAGCTGGCGGGGACCGTTTGAAATTGTGGACAGAATCTCACCAGTCGCCTAAAGAATCTGCATCCCCAAGGGAAATTTGACAGAAGGGGAAGACAAGTGAGTCCACATAAAACAGCTAAAGAGTTGCCATCCCAGACATACTTTGCCGCAAATAGAAGAGCCTACCGGAAAACCAGAGGAAGATAACCCGGACACCTAGAAAATTGTTAAATTGTCATTGAATATTATGATATTTGTTGTTAAAATGCTTATTTGTGATTAAGTTTTGAAACTCTTTAACTTTGCAACATGAAGAAGGACAAATCTAAAAATTGGTAGTTATAAATCAATGGGCCTCATTACACGGAAGGCGGTGAGCCATGGCGCTATTAGCGCCATGGCTCATGCCGGTAAAATACCGGCACCGCCTTGGCGGAAAGGGGATTTACCGCCCCATTCCAAGGTTGGAGGGGCGGTAAATCCCCCTTCCGTCATTGCCCTTCCCCATTCCCATTTCTGCCCCATAGGGCTCTATGGGAATGGGGAAGGCGCTAATTACGGCACCTCAATTTTGCGGTGCCGTATTTAGCTCCGAGGTCCCTTGGCGGGTTGGTTTTTAACGCCTGCAAAAAGCAGGCGTTAAAGCACCAACCCGCTAAGGGACCTCATAGTAAGGCGGTAATGGTTAACGGTCACCGTTACCATTAACGGTGGCCGTTAACCATTACCGCCTTCCGTGTAATGAGGCCCAATGTCATGCTCTTTCTGTGGAGACATTAGTGAACACTGTACTACATAAGGGACCAAAGTTACACCAAAACCCTAATTGTTGCAAAACTATTGATGCTGCAAATATGATATTGCACACCCATGTTCTAGGGGTAATCGCCCAGATATGTATTGAATTAGAAATTGTTAGGCCAAACCGTCATGATTACAATGGACAAAATTCCACAGAACGACAAACACAGCTCTCACACAGATGTGAATTGGACATAAGGATAACTCAAAAAAATATAATGTGTGTGTCTGATTTTATTAGGGGGCATAATTATAGAAATGTGCATTTGTGCAAAAGTTAAATTGTGGTTCAAATCAATGTAGGAAATCCTAAACTTCAGGAAAGAATAATTCCAATCCAGTCTGGCTTGCTACCATCACGCTTGCCTGCTGAAACTCGCCATCACACTAATCTACCATGTCCAGTGACCAGAAGGGCCAATCCAAACCCAGTCTGAGGTGCAGTCCAAATTAACCAGAACCACCCCGCTGACCATCCTGCTAGAGGTGCCCTGCTGCCGGTAGACCCGATCCGTAATGACCAGAACCCTGACGGTCCAGTCTTAAATTACAGTGGACTGTAAGTATCAACAGGAATCATAGTCACCCATAGTATGTATTTGCCTTGTCCTACCCCAATCTCAACCATCCCATCGTTAACTTCAGAACTCTAATATTGTCAGAACAGTTCTTGCGCTGATTTCTTTTCTCATTTGTTTCATTAAACCATAACCCATTAGTGATTTGGATTACATAGAGTAATTCCCACACAGAACAGAAACCAGAGTATCAAACGTGAAGAGTTACAATCGGCCGTGCATAACTGTGGCGATTCACGGGTGACATTCTCTTATTCATAGTAATTAATATTGTTTAAATAACCCAATCTGTCATTTTTATAACCAATTTCTAATTTTCTCTGTTCTAATTTCTTTCAAAAACGCCTGCCACTAAAACTTCCCTAACTTCTTCACTTGTATAGCTAGAGACTTAATTTCAACTCTCAGTTACACCTAAGACCCTTGGCTACATCTACAACTAAAAATATATGCTGAACAATATATTTGACCCATTTTTATTAAAAATTGCATTGTGAAATTTTGCCACGAATTCGCATTTTGCAGAAATTTTACATGTGTCTTTTTTTCATTCAAAGTGTTTCTTAACTGCCATTCTGATTTAAAGTGTGTACTGTTGCTCATCTTGTAGCTCATGTTGGTTAGAATCTGCTTAGAGTTGCGCCCATAGGAATTTTTATCAATTTAAACATGTTTGCATACTTTTTATTGTTCACAAAGCCATTTCCAACACTTATTTTTTAAAGTGTTAAAGTTCCAAAAACTTTTTCTCTCTTGTTTGGGGAGGGAAGAGTATGTTCAAACATTGTACTCTGTTCTTCATTTCTAAATACCAGATACTTACTTACATCTGTGTAGGACTGCTCATTTGTGAATTAAGAACTTTACAGGGGGAAATCGTAACCTAAGCGCTACCTTTTCTCAGCCAAAACTGTTCTTTTTGCTGTGTTTTATCTTCTGTATTAATATAAGTGAATTCAATTGCTTTACATACTTTCTGAATTGTTTTGTCACCACATTGTTGATTGCTGCCCCATATATATATATTAAAACGTGTGTGATTTGAATTTTAAACAATAAAAACATATTTACCTTTACCAACCAGCCTGATTCATGGTCCAGTGTGACGTCAGGGGTATTTTGAGACGGTTGTGATATGAGTGGTATATCACTCAGAATATTGAACCTATAGACATAATAACTAACTATTTCATTTGTGCATTACATGCTAGGCGAGACCTGGGTGTGTGCATGATTGAAATCCTTAACAGCGTTGATCATGCGAGACAGTCTGGGGGCCATCACGCAGGTCCTCACCTCTATCCTGCTGCTCATGCAGCAGCCACAACCCGCACCAGCCGTGCAAAACACCAGGCCTTCCACCCCACTCACCACACCCCCATCTTCCACACTCGCTTCCTCTGCACCCTCCAGCCCTGTGCGTTCAATAAGACGGAGTGTGAGGCACTCAGAAACGCTGCCCCAGGACAACAAGAAATCAAGGAAATAGTGTGGGAGAACAATGGGAGTGGGTCACATGGTGTCAATGGTGTATGGGTGTATTAGGGGGATTTCATTGGGGGTTTTTGGGAGTTTATTGGGGGGTTTTGTGAGTTCATTGGGGGTTTTGGGAGTTCATTGATGGGTATGGGGAGTCCATTGGGGTCTGGGGTGTTTTGGTGTTGTGGGGGGTAGCACATTTCTGTAGTTGATATTAATACACCTGTTGTGTGAACAATCATTCAATGACTGGACATTGGTAATTTCGTGTGTATCCATTTAATTCATGACGGTGCACAGTGCTCAACTCCCCACATTCCCTGTGTGCATGTCCACATGGACCCAGTGTACAATGTGTCACTGACACATATCTATCGACGTCCCTGTGGGTCAGAAGTATTCGCCAATCAGTGATTGGCGTCCTGCACGGCCATCTTGTGCATCACGTACTGGCAGGGGTGTTGCTTCTCCTCCATCTTCATCCTCATCATCCTCACCCGGTGAATGCATGTCAATGTCAGGTGGCAGTGGTACATTTCTCTGGACGCACATGTTGTGCAGCATGACACAGGCCATGGTGATCTTTGCCACCTTCTCAGGCCTATAAAGGAGTGCTCCACCAGACCTGCTTAGGCAGCGGAACCGCGCCTTCAACAGGCCAAAGGTCTGCTCAATCACAACACGGGTACCTCTATGAACCCGATTGTACTCCTCTTCATGGCTGTTCTGCGGGTTCCGCACAGGGGTAAGTAGCCACGGCTTCAAGGGATATCCTCCATCACCTGCAAGTGAATACAAATAGGTGTATGTGAGTCACTCTGAGCTACTACCTTCATGATTCACAGCCATGGCTGCAGCTATTTTCTGTCGACCTGCACATGTCCCTGTACGTATGCAAAATGGTATTAGGATGCATTCTATACTGCAATATGGTGTGGTAGTCTGGATGGCATTGTACAGATGATGCAGGGTGAATTCTTGCATGTTGATGCGGATGTACTTTGGTTGCAGGGCACTGTTTTGCCTCACATTTTTGCTGTGTATACTACACTGTGCATGGTCACACTAGCCACATTGGCACAGTTGCAATCATGTTCAGTCATGCATTGCTTGATATACCCATGGTTGCCAGGTTGTGCATCTTACATGTTGTCATTGATATACGGCATTGGTCCAATGTGTGCCAGTGATGTGTAATGTTCGGGTTGGGGGGTTCAGGTCAGGAGTGTTTAGCTCTGCGTGCATTCTCCACTCACCGGCCATTCCCACCCAGGTGGAGTATGCGCCCCCCCTTTCCCGCCCAGGTGGAATATGCATCCCCCCCATTCCAACCCAGGTGGAGTATGCATCCCAACACATCACAACCCCGATGCACTGCCAAGGGCCAGTCAGTTAACTCACCAAGCAGCCAGGCACATCATCCAGCATGTCGCTCCATGTGACAGGGTAGCTTGGAGTTACGCAGCACCATGGCATCATGCGTCGATCCGGGATATCGGGCGCAGCAATGTGTTATGATCTTGCTGGAGTCACATCTGCACATTAATGGAGTGGTATTGCTTGCGATTGTGGTACACCGCCTCTACGGCATGGGGGACTACCAATTCTACATTGGTGCAGTCGAGGGCACCAACACAATTGGGCATGCCTGCCAGTGCATGGAAGCCTACCTTGGTGTCGGCTCTCTCCTGGGCAGTCCGTGGTAGGGATATGTGGGTGCTAGCGTGCTTTAGGAGGGCATCCAGCACTTCGGTCAGCATGCGTGAAAATAGTGGTTGTGAAATGCCATGCAGTTGGCCCACTGTGTGCTGGTAGGTGCCTGTGGCCTGGAAGTGGAGCACAGACACCACCTGTGTATATGTGTATTTATAGTGTGTATTTCTATGAGGCTGACGATGTCGTTGTGTATCATGTCCACTATGGTGGTGATGGTGTCCCGGTCCAACCGGTACAGGGTGTGGATCTGCTCAGGGGTTAGATTGAATGGACTGGGTCTGATGAGAGGGATTGGTGGCTGCCTACAAGGTACTACTGACTGCACTGGTGGTAATTGCTGGCCCTGTCTCAGCCTCCTTCTCCTCCTGTGTATCCTCTGTGCTGCCTGTTGCTGTTGCTGTAGTTGTTGTTGTAGTTGCTGTTGTTGCTGTAGTTGTAGCAGTATAGGCATGTCCTCCAGCCCCATGATTGCAACAGCTAGTGGTATCATTTTGGTGTAGGAAGGGGTGTGGTGTGTGGGTGTACTCCTTTTATACTGGGACAGGCTCCATTGACTTCACCTGTGGTGATTGTGTGCACGTGTGGCAGTTGCCTTGATTACATATTGCTGTTTTACGGGTGGTCTGCGATGCCTGTATGGCGGCCATCGTGCAGGCCCGAATTACCGCCTTCGGGATGTCGTTAATTGCATGCCCGTGTGAGTTGTGATGTCCTCCTATTACCGGCATCACGGTATTTACTCCACGAAGGGGCGTGTGTACGCATGCAAGCCAGTATGAAGGGGCACGGTACGGGCGGTGGTGGTATTGGCGGGTTGTCGGGTCGTAATGCCCCGGACCCGTTAACGAAGCCGGTATTACCATTCCGCCTTCCTTTTTTCATTACATCCATTCTCATAATGAGGCCCAATGTGTTGTCTTCACAGTGTGGAATTCAATATCATCACACACCACCCCTATGGGGACTTCAACAAACTCACAGAAAAATAAGGAAGTAAAGTAAGTCACAATTTGATTGGTTTGTTACAAAAGTAGCCAATGCTTAAAATGAATCTGGAAGTATGTTGTGCAGTGAGGGGAGACTTACGTTGCGTATCAATTATATCCAATTCTGTAAACATACACAATACACAAAAAACAGCTAAATTTCATTATTTTACATTTAAACGCTGAGTTCAGGCCATTTAAAACACAATTGAATTTGTGTACAAATTGTTCCCATGAATCTGCTGTCTACTGCCTAAGCATGTAGGGCATCCGATTTATCAAGTGTGCTTAAATTCCTGTCCGTGTGTTGATGACTGCAATACCACACCCTTTTAAGTTGTTTTAAGTCATTTGCAAGGCATTACCATGTTGGGACTTGGGTTCAGGTCCCCACAGTGAAACCAAGTCCCCACAGCGTGTGTGTGTTTTCATACCCAAGTCTCCACAAGGATAATAACACAAACTCACACACATATCCACATATGGCAGAGTTAAGTGTTGCAGACCGCTTACAAAAAAGAAAATTAGAAAAATGCAAATGTTATACTTTTTATATTGTCTACACCATGGAATCTACCAATTTACCTAATGTAAGGTTTGTAGCTTGTTGGGAAGTATGCCGTTGATCTTAAGGACAGATGAGAGGCGGAACACTGCATATTTACATCTTGGACTTAGAGAATCAGATTCACCCGGATTAGAATGATCTAACCAGCCTTCCATCCCAGTATATTGAAATGCAAGGAGAGACACTTAAATCATTGAAAATTCTGTTATTAATATAAGGATTCTATACATGGAACGACAATTCCTTGAGAGGCTACGAAAATACCTGTAGAAGATTCATTCTACCTTCACGTTATCAAGCAAAGATCTGGCTATTATAACTTCACCTAATCAACCTTAACAACACAAAAGACCTGAGAATGTTCAGATCCTATTCACACTTGAATCAGGATCCTTTCTTCGGACTGCGTCCACTGGCCATTATCTGAAAATGTTTTCACTAAAAGAAGAAACAGATTTGTATCATAAAAATAGTCAAAGTGACGCACCTCCTGAAGAATGTTCCTAACCTATGTCAAGAACTGAAACATGTTGAGTCTAAACTTCTAGTATTTGTGTAACTAGAACTCTAAGTGAACAGAACAAAGTTGTTGCTAGCGGAAAGAAGATATGTTTTCTTATGTTGCGGGGCGTGCCCTAGAGGAGCTCCACAGATCTGACACTGATCCTTCTGAAAAACGTGGCATTCAGGAGACAATGCATGCCGGCAGCGCACCCATGGATGTGTGAATGACCTGTGCACACATCGAGCGCCCAGGGAGTCCGATCAGTGGTGGAGAAGAGAAGTTACAGCCACCGAAATGCAGCGAGGTGCCCGGGACCTAAGGACTGGCAAGATGGCGTACCAAGGACAAAGGGCAATAAACTGACCACGGGGCCGCGGCCGAAATTGTAAGCTAGTGTGGCCGCGGTTAAGCCCGCTATGACTTTGTGATACTCGTGGAGCCCACGAAAAGTGCAGGAGAGGCAGGAGGATTTTGCCGACACTAATCGCTGGACACAGCGCAGGGCTGGAGGGGGTAGCTCCCGGCGGCTCTGTTGCCACAGCGCACGGGGCAGCGAGACGGCTGGCGCTGTGCACTCTTAGCATCGGGACTGGAGCCTGGGCACCCGGCAAAGCAGAGGCCCCCGCAGGGTCGATGGCCCGGAAGGGGCCGGACAGAGCTGGAGACCCTGGCCCTCACAGTGACTCGGACCACCTGGGGGAGGGTGCCGGAACCCTTCCTGCACGGTGAAACAGAGACCCACACCAACTAGACCCAGCAGGCACTCGGGCTGACCGAGCCGCGACCTGCTGCACCGGATAACAGAGCTCAAGGACCTGAATCAGCGAAGTCAGAGACCCATTATAAAATCGGGGTGCCCCGGAGGTGGCGCCCTGTGGGGCTCCCATGGAGCGCTCATTAGGTGCACAGGAACAGACACCCAGCTCTGGGACGTGGGTGTGGTGACTGGCCCCCAGCCCGATCCGGCACCCATAACAATTGCGCGTCTGCCAGTGCATCGCACAGGCCGGGGAGGGGAAACCTGAGTGCCTGGGCCAAAAGACAGACGAGGAATGCACTGGGACCGGGGACATTCATCAGAGTCCCCACGCGAGTGTCCACGAAGGAGAAAAGGACCAGCAGCCAGCCCTGGTAAGGGCCCGGAGCTGCGAGACACTGTTGTCCACAGAAAGGGGCAGACGTGCCCAGTTTGATCCAGGGCATACGCCACATACGAGAGAGCACGCAGGAGACAGCCTATACCGGCACGGGTATGGTGGATGCGCTGACGACACCACTGCTGGTCAAGGAGGCATAGGATCATGCTGAGGACCAGATCAGAAGGGTGTGGAACCAGTGGACGCGCCAGACCAACGGTGCCCACGGGAGTTACAGCGTATACCGGCACAGGTGGATTGGGCCAAGACGAATACGTGGGAGGACATAGCCCACTCCAGGAGTGTAACTAGTAGCCGGCACACACCCCTGACACAGTCGAATTGGGCCCAAATACAGGGAACCGTCCAACACAGTGAAGGCCTGCTCAGGAAGGGTTGTTGTGTAAACCCACACCTCGCCACTACAGCACGATGGCCAACAAGAGCGTGAAATTGAAGAGCAAGCAGCCCACACTGGATGACTACGCCAAGACATCACATGGGGCAGAAGGGGCCAGGAGCAAAGACAAAACTACCTCTGGGAGCGCAGAGGCGCCAAGCATGATCCAGGAGGTGCTTGCCGCGATTGCAGACCTGAAAGTTACCTGGGAAACCAAATTGGGACTGGCCATGAACGAACTCAAAGTGGCAATGGACCTCAAGGTTGGAGCGGTCCAGGAAGAGGTGAACCTCCTCAGGCAAGATCTTAGGACATTGGCGGAGCGCACCGGAGACCTGGAAAAGGAGATGGCCCCGAACACAGCGGATTGCGCCGCCCACAAATCGGAACTTCATGCCCTGGTGCAGCGAGTGGGCAACCTAGAAAGCAGGGCGGAAGAAGCAGAAGGACGCGCCCCCCGGAAGACGCCATGGGGTGGCTGGACATGCAGAGCTGCCCCCAAGAATCGGGTATCCAGACAAGAGTTGGAGAAGATAAGTAATACGAGGCGATGGCACCCAGGGTGACTTCGCGCAAGACACTGGGACTGGAATATAGACAGGGAAAGTGCTGCCTAGGATGTACATGCATGTAGGATCCGTTTGAACTGAATAATCTTACACATGTATGCAGAAGCTCCTGGGAGCCAACCCTTGTACCCCCACAGCATTAAGCTTAGTTAGGTCACTGGGAGTCCGGTGACACCCTGCCGGGTTCCTATCCTCGGGTATTCCTGGGAGGGACCAAACGCGGGTGGGCCTGAGATCCAGGGATGGAGCTGGGCATTTGTTGGGGCTGGGTGGGGGGGGTCGGGCAAGGGTTGTGTGCAGTGGGTTGTAGTTGGGGAAGGGTGAGAAGGGGAGACTGTTGGGGTTGGGAGGGAAAAGCGCCAGACTATGTGTTATCAGATGGGAAATGGGAAATTGAGAGAAGAGGCAGGACACCATGTTAATGGCGTCGGGTAGTTTTAGGGTGGTGTCCTGGAACTTGCAGGGCCTCAATAGTTACCTAAAACTAAAAAGTGATGATGTATCTGAGGAGGATGAGGATCAACATAGCTTTATTACAGGAAACCCGCCTCACCAAAGAGAAACTGGAGGTGGTTAAAAGAAAATGGAAGGGAAATGTCACGGGAGCCACATACTCAGCGTATGCGAGAGGGGTCATTATATGGGTGGCACCACACGTGCCGTTTCAGCTGCTCCGGTCAACAATAGATCCGGAAGGTCGAATGGTGGTGGTGGAGGGGCTCCTGGAGAACCGAGAAGTGAACGTTATAAATTTATACGCCCGTAACAAGGAAACAGCGGCTTACTTTAGGTCTTTATATAGTAAACTCAGCCCCCTGCTAGGTGGAGCGATTCTGTGGGGAGGCGATTTCAATTGCACCATGAACCGCAAGTTGGACAGGTCAGATAGTAAGCTGGAAAGACCAACCCCGGCAGCCAAAGCATTGGGGGCACTGTTGACAGATTTTAAACTGGAGGATGTGTGGAGACGGTTGCACCCAACACATAGGCATTACTCACACTACGCAGCGCCACATGACCTGCACACCAGGCTGGATTATGTGTTCGCTGCCGCTGAAATAGCAGGATAAATGGTGGGAGCAGAGTATAAGGCCAGGGTGCTCTCGGACCATTCCCCTTTGGTCCTGGAGTGGCGATACCATCCCCCTAGGGCGTGTATCCCGACGTTGAGGCTCAGGGCTGTGGCCCTACAGGATTCCGGATTCGGAGAGGACCTAAGGGAGGCCATCACAGAATACTTCGACATTAATACTGGTAGTGTGCAATCAGTGGGAACAGTATGGGAGGTATTCAAAGTGGTGGCACGAGGGGTAGCTATATCAAAATCTAAGGGGCTCCAAGGGGGTATAGAACGGGAGTTGCAGGAAACGGAAAGAGAGCTAGAGGATTTGATGCGCAAGAGGGGCAACATGCGGGGGGGACAAGCCAGGCAGATTGCTTGCCTGGTTAGATAAAAATGAGACACCTTGATCAGTGATTAAAGAAATCAGGGGAGAGGGAGGCCAGATCTGCAATACCCAGGAGGGGGTGAATGAGGAGTTCCTCAGGTATTATAAACGCTTGTATGAGGATGCAGGGGAAGACATGGGCCAAGAAATACAGGAAACACTAGAAGATATAGGCCTGCCCACTTTAGATGACCTGGAACGAGCAGACCTAGAGGCCCCTATCACCGCAGACGAACTGGACGCAGTGATCGAGCACCTGCCCACGTGTAAAGCGTCTGGGTCAGATGGGTTACCCAGCGAATTCTATAAAGCGTACAGGCAGGAGTTGCTCCAGCTGCTGCTGGCCATGTTCAACGAGGCCTATGAACGGGGGGAGTTGCCACAGACCCTGCGAGAAGCGGTGATCATTCCGCTCCTGAAACCGGGTAAGCCGGACACAGACTGTGGGTCGTACAGACCCTTATCTATGCTCAACCAGGATAGCAAAATACTCACAGTGGTGCTTGCCAACAGGCTCAAGCAAGTATTGGGCAGACTGATACATCCTGACCAAACAGGCTACATCCCCGGCAGAAACATCACAGACAACCATAGGAGGCTACAACATATTATTGACCAAACAGAGAAAGACCTGGGTGAAATGGCCATTGTGTCGTTGGATGCGGTCAAGGCCTTCGACTCAGTGAGATGGCCATGGTTGATGGCGACCCTGAAAGGGTTTGGGATGGGACTGGGGTACATGAGATGGGTCAAGATGTTATACAGCTCCCTGATCGCTAGGTTCAAACAGGCGCCATAATCTCAGACAAGTGGCAACTCAGCAGGGGTACCAGACAAGGATGCCCCTGGTCGCCCATGTTATATATTCTTGCATTGGAGCCGTTGGCAGTTTGCCTTAGGCAACAAAATGGGGAGGTGGGTATTCATACGATATGAGGCATACATTTGATATCATTGTATGCCGATGACATACTCCTCTATCTGCGCTTCCCGGAAGAGAAGCTGCAACACGTCCTGGAGGTGATGGAACGTTAAGCCACCCTCTCGGGCATATCGGTAAACCCAGGGAAGTCCTGAGTGTTCCCCTGGGGGAGATACAGGGTCATTCCGCCAGATAAGCTGCCCATTTTGCAATTACCCAGGCAGACCGAGACGTTCCGATACCTAGGCATAAATGTATACCACAGGTTAGAGGCGGAGCATAAATACAACACAGAGAAAGCGATTGAAGGTATCAAAAACAGCATGGTGTTCTGGTCCAGGTTGCCCCTAGCCATGATGGGAAGGGCAGCCTTGCTCAAGATGGTCGTTCTTCCCAGACTGCTACACTTTTTTGTGAATGTCCCGTACTTGATCCTTAAACACTTTTTTGCCAGACTCAATAGCCTGTGCAGGGGCTTCATATGGCACAATTCCAGGAACGGGGTGGCCCTCTGGAAATTGCAAAATTCGTGTGACAGGGGGTATAAACCTGCCGAATTTTGAATTATATTATCTGGCGGGACAGCTATTATATGTAGCTAAGCCGTTGTCCGAAGATGACTTGGCGTAAGCTAGGCTTTTGCGGGGTGACTCTGCCCCTTATTTTCTTAGAGAGACAGTGTGGTTGCCGAAGGTGAAAGTGTTGGGGAAGGGGAGGCTGCTGGTGCTGTGCTGGGAGGTCTGGCGTAGAGCATGGCGAACTGTGGGTGACCCAGACCCACTCTCTCAACAGGTCCCACTGGTGGTGTTATGTGGGGGAGACTCCCAACTGATTAAAGGGGTCCGCAGATACTGGGAACCGGTGGGCCTGGTCACCCAGGGTGACATATGGCAGGAGGGGGAGGCATTGGGATTCCAGAGATTAATGGAGGAGACTGGGGTGCATAAAGGCCAACATATCACTTATTCTAGAATCATGAAACGGGTGAGGGAAAGGTGGCCCGAAACAGTACTTGCAGAACAACCTGATGCCACCATAGAAACGATGTCTTGGAGGTCGGGCATGAAATATCTCGGATATATGAGTTACTGAGCACTAAAGCGGGGAAGGAGCTACTTCAGCTGAGGCATGACTGGGAGGGGGAGGTGGGGGAACCCATGACGGACAGACAATGGGATAGAGCCCAAAGGTACCATAAGAAGGTGTCCCGGAATGCGAGGCTTCAGCAGATCCAGCTATATGTCACCCATAGGGCGTATTTGACTCCTGGCAGAATAGCCAGGTTTGGGGGCTCGGCTGCACAGAAATGCCCCAGGTGCGGGGAGGAGGAGGCTGGGCTGCTACACATGTTCTGGGCCTGTCCGGAAGTCAACAGATTCTGGATAGAACTGAAAACAAGATTGGCTAGCAGTGGAGTGGTGCTTGACGTTGGATCTGCTTGGGCATGCATGTTAGGGAGTTTTCCCAGGCCACGTAACCTAAAGCATATTAGCAAGATGAAGGACCTAGCTTATATTTTGGCCAAGCGCAGAATTGCGATATGCTGGAAGGTGGCCCACCGGCCTAGCTTGGAGATGTGGTGGGCAGACCTCCTGAACTGGGCAGAGGCAGAAACTGCGGCCTGGCATGAAGCAGTCATCAGAGGTGGGGAGGAGGAGTTGGGTCCCTGATAGCTTGGAGGCAAATGGTGACCTCAATGGTAAACCTCACCAGGCCAATCACGAAGTAGATGACTTAGAGGAGATGATAACGGAGACACATGGAGAGGCTCCGGTAGATGACACGGATGTAATGGCTCAAGTTAACGGGGGAAGGGGACAGTAAAGTGCATTTCATAATGAAACGCCTTAACATTGTTTACGAATGTCCTAAATGGTTGTAATGTTTGAAGTGTTGTTTGTTAAAAAAAAAAAAAAAAATGTTTTGAAAAAAAAAATGTTTTCTGATGATGCTTTGTAATTAATTGAGTCTATGTACTATTCAAACTCCTATTACTAGGGGTAATTTGTCACAGGACTATTGTTTTATAGTAGTTTTTAACATGTATGCATTTTTCATTTCAACATGGTGCTGTTTGTTTTGTATTGATTAAGCTTTAATACAATTTGATATATTCTGAAATGTATTGTAATACTGGTCAAACTGTTGCAAAATCCAAATTCCTTCCTTATATATTGTGGGAGGTATGCTGAACATTTCGAACAGACATACACATATCCACATATGGCAGGCATAAGCATTGCACACAGCTTGAAAAAAAAAACAAATTAAAATATCTTTATTTAATACTTTTTACATTGTCTTCACTATGGAACCTACCCACATGCCAAATTTCAGGTTCCTATATATATATATATATATATATATATATATATATATAACCTATCTCATGCTGCTCAGAAATATGTCTTTGCTCTTTAATAATTGCACTGCATTTGTATTGACAGTTTTTTAATACTGTCAAATGCTGATTGTTAATTAAAATTGCCTACATTTTAAATGCAAATTGTACAACTATTGACTGTATTATCTTTAAAACGCATGCAGAAAACGCTTTGAAATACAAAGGCGGAATTGACAAAATACCTTGTATAACTTCAAGAACATATAGATAGGTTCAGCTATACCGGTCCCCATCATAAATGATGCTTTTGTATCTTTTCTTATTAACCAGAGTGACTTAAAGCCTATAATCCGTCATGAAACTGTTCTGGAAACAAATGACCCAACTTAACCCCACAGAGTGTGTGAAATCAAGCCCAACAAGAAGGTACTTATACAGAAGGAAATGGCATGATAAATCATGCAGAAGAGATGGCGCTTTTCTCTATATTTACCCTTTTGTTTTCATCAAAACAAGTTAACCTCAGCTCTTGCCATTCATCTCTTATCGGTGAATGCTTACAAAAAACTGCATTTAGCCCAAGATGCTTCACGTGATGAATTATTAAAAATCTTTAACTGTAGGACAACCTTCCAGAGGTATACGATTTTTAAAAAATTACTCCTCATTTTGCTCCCAGGGCAGGCGGCTAATGAAAAATGGTTCAGAATTATTGTGAAACAATTGTCTATAGTGTAATCAAGTCTGCTTGTGCCCTGCAACTACTCCTGGCTGTAATGATACATGTGTCATTAGGCAGCTGTGCTGGGCGCCCGAGGAAACCGCTGGAAACGCGTACCTTGTTTTCCTTTCCCTGCGCCCTGCTGTACTTTGAAGAAATGTCTTGCCAGAGACGGATTTTCACAGAAAAGGATGGCTTTACCTATGTGCAGCAACATTTATGGCCGCTAATGTATGTTTAGAGTCTGATTGTGCAGTAGCTGAGGTTTCTATCAAAGGGGCCCGCCTGTCAGCAGTACATAGTGGACATTGCTTAAGCACATGTGAAGTATTTAGGATTATAAACATGGGAATAGTTTAAAATCAGACAATTTGGGTATCTTTATTGGTCTCAAAGTAGCAAGCATAGGAGACACTACTAAGAGTTATTTTACAATGACATTGGGGGTCATTACAAGGTGGGCGGTAAGGGATACCGGGCACCGGTAAGGAGACCGGTGCCGGTAATCCCTTAACACCCTATTCCAAGTTCCCTTTGCAGGGACCGTAAGGAACGTGTGGTCCGACCACACGTCCCTTACGGGTCCCGCTAAGGGATCAGGGCGCTAATAATGGGCTTGCAAGTTGCAAGCCCGTTATTAGCGCCCTCCCCATTCCCATTGAGCCCTATAGGGGCTCAAATGGGAATGGGGAATGGTTTGTGCAATGGGACTTACCGGTCCCGCCTGGGTCGGACTACACCGGTAACTTCTCATTGCACAACACCGGTACCGGACCCGTTATTGGTGGCAGTCATGGCGTAAATAGCGCCATGACTACCACCAATCTCGGAATGAAGCCCATTGACTCCTAATTTGCATGTTTCTTAAAAGCCAATGAAGGGTTTCATTCAAAACAAATACTTAATTTTCATAATAACATTTAATAATCGTTAAAGCAACTAAAATAGAGGTGGAGGCGAAATCTCATCTCAGAGTATTGTGGGATCCGCAAGGTAATTGTTCAGACCGTAGCATGGAGAACAAACCAGCAGAATGCGTGCCCAACCAGTGGTCAAAGGTTCGAATCCCAGCAGAGCCCACTCAGATGCCGATACGTTTAAAACAGTTGAGTTGGATAAAAATTGCACCTATTTTTACAGGTCTTAGAAGGGGGAGAAATCTGTTGTGAAGCTCTGTGTAACAAGCATGGCAAAACCAATTGATTGTGTCTGTCGTATGTCTAGTTGAGCCTCAAATTCCAAATAATGATGGTATCCGCCTTTACTTCACCCAGAAAACGCTTTCTTCACTTATTGTATCCACATTCACTTCACCAGATATGTGCTTTGTCATGCATGTGCTTCTTCATGCCTTTACTTTGACTGCATCTTCACATTGTGAAGGTGGCAATGCGTGTGGCTGAGGTGTGCTTAAGGTTAGAGATGGGGTTAAGGAATAGCAGGGGTGTGAATATATATAGAGTAGAAAAGAAGGGGGTGCACCACAAGGTGTCTCCCCCTGTAATGAATGTTAGGGGAAGTGAAGGTATGGAGAAGTAAATATAACAAAAAGAATGTATTGGGAAGTGAATGCAGGAAAAATAAAGACATACATCCAATAATGCAACCCTATGCCTCGCGTAGTTACCATATGATATGCTATATACCCCGGCATGTGGAGATGCTGCCGTCATATGCCATGGACATCCTCAAATACTCCTATAGTGCACTTTCTAAGGTTAATAATATAGAAATAACAACAGGGGTGTGCTAGATCTAGTAGCTCCACAAAACGTCAGAGTAACTAATGGGACTTCTTCCGGTTTGCACCTATATAATGGTAACTACTGCATCTAGTTGGAGCATACGGTTCCTGAGACATTAGGTGTGTGTGTGTGGGTGTGTCTATGATCGACAATAACAATTAATCTGATCAAATAAAAACACCCCAGGAACTTTTTCAAAAACTCATACGTGAGCAACTGGGTGCAACACAGTCGTAACAATCTCTAAATGGTCACCCGTGTACACCCATGCACCCACCTGCCTATCTATACCATGTACCAATAATAGTTGTCATTGATATATGGAAACCTTGTATTGGGATCTGTACGGTATGTCTGAGAAGAATCAGCCTTTATGTTATGGCAGGTCTGTGTGCAATGCATAGGAGTCTACAAGGTACTGTTTGAGAAGAAGGCATATATCAATATATGCTATTGAAAGAGGGAAAAAATGTAAGTGTACTAAGATTGCACAGTACTCTTTTTAAAAATGTGCTTTGCTACTTTATAATGACCTCTTTCAGTATATATTGTTATCATAATAAGGACATTGTACATAGCTTACTGAAAAAAGTGTGTGTGGTGTAAAAGCAATACACTCGTAGGTGGTACACCTGCATGCAATACATCCCTAGGACACAGATATGGGGCATACTTGCATACACTCATATGCTAATACACTTATACCCCAAAAACGTATATGACAGACACGCATATGCTTTATGCCACAAAATCCAAAGAAAATACTTTAATGTGAATTTTCAGACCTATTTTAGTGAACATGTACGAAATGCAAAACTCATACATGTACCCTGTGCTTAATCTGAGGGTCCAGCCTACAAAACAAAGCTCACATGACCTACAATACCCAGGACTCTTCCTGAAGTGTTTTAAGCCATCTGGAACACTGTGGTTGGCTCCCAGAGGGATATGTGACTGACTGGTGGTTCGTTTAACAATACATGTTTTTTTCCATGGTCGCATCCTGCTTTGCCAGAGTACCCTGTGCATCATCTGATGGTCCTGCCTACAAAACAAAGCTCTGTGGGCCTATAACACCCTAGTATCTTCCTGCAAGTGTGGAACCCATCTGCAATGCTATGACTGGCTCCCAGAGGGACATGTGACTGTTCAGAGGTTCATTTTTCAATAACGTTGTTTTTCCCTTGGCGACATTCTTCTTTACCAGAGGACCCTCTGCATCATCTAAGGGTCCTGTCTACAAAACAAAGCTCTCTGAGCCTACAACACATAGGACTCTGCCAGGAAGTTTGGAAGCCATCTCGATCACTGTGATTGGCTCTCAGAGGAACATGTGACACACTGCCTCCCTTATTCAGTCTCCCCTGGGCGTCCAGCCCGGGCATCTGCATCAAAGGGCTAAAAATATCAAAGGGTAGCTCCCTGTTTGGACCTATCTCTGCCTAGTAACTGAGCTCATATGAACCCTTTGCCACCAAGCCATTAGACTATTTGCTGCTTTAAGCATAGATAAGCCTTCAGCCCATATTGTGCATGACTTCAATACATTATTTAGAAGTGGAATGTGCTAAGCAAGAGGTTACCGAAAATGCAAATGAAAGAAACCAAAAAAGGCAGCCTAAAGAGTAATGGACATTTCATTTAAGAAACTCCTTTTTTAATCCTGTAATTGGGCAATTGAAAAGTGTACAGAGAAGGAAATAATAAGTGACTTTGGGTGTCAAGGTGAACAAAAAGCTCACAATAAAATAGAAAAAGCAAGCCTGGTTATATAAAAAGCATTGGAGCAGGTGGGATCAAATCCAGTGTTCACAAACGCTCCTCAATCAAAGGTGTAAGTTAAAACCACTGCAATACCAACACTGTACTTGTGAATAATATACAAATCCACATAAGCTTTAGCCCACTGTGTTATGCCACGAGGCCAGGGTGAATGCAGAGGTGTCAGTCATTTGTGTCTCTCTAAGCCTATTGGCCACAATTAAAAATAAACCAGAGGTCATTCACTCGGACAAACGGTCTTGTATCTGGGCTAGGAGAGCATCATATGTTGGCGTGTATTTCAAATGTCTTGTATAGGGCAAAGGGTATATATCATGTGTTGGCCGGTATTTCAAATGTCGATGACAAGTTCTGTAAAAATTGGCTTATAGAAATGAAAGGACAAAAAATATTAAATATGAATCAAATTGAGCACTATGAGTTTAGATATTTTCTGAGGAGAGATTATTAAATGTGCTCTTGCGAGTTCGCAACATAACATACTGGTGAACCCTGAACTAATAGTCTTCCTGTAGAGTTAATTCTAAATTGCATCCTTCAACAGGCTGCCCCTTTGTCAGTCCTACATATCAATGTGTGTATGTTCTATTGAAAATTGGAACTGATAGGAGAATAATTACAGTCATGCTATGACCCTACCAGTAACGACCTGATGCGGCCCGCTAGGCAGAGAACTTAGTTGATTCTCAGATAGTTTTATGCTTTATATATCCCATACATACACCCCTACACCTTGCAGGAAATATTGAAAGAACAAGTGGAATCTTTAAAGATGGCACTATATATTGCATCAATGAAAGAGAGGATTTAATGTTATTTAACTAGCTTTGTGGATCCAGTTCATACCAGATTACCATAAGAATCTGTTTCAACATGCAGAGACAATCTTGTGACAGGAGGGGAGACAAAGATGATTGTGTACAGTGTGGTGATGCTCCATAAGCAGCAGTATTTTATAAAAAGTCCATGGGGAGGAGCAAGAGCATTGAATGTCTCAACCACAGTGGTTCCTGGTTTGATGGCACTCATGCTTCTGTAAAGTGGTGCAAGAAACTTTCAGATCCCACTGTCACAAACAGATTCAATGGTGAGGATGCAGGAGCAAGTGGCATTCAGCAGTGGCCGAGATGGTGCTGTGTGTTTAGGACAACTAATTGGCAAACTCTGTTCATGAGACCTGATTTTATAACAAAGGGTCACATTTCTGTGAGCAAAAGTAATTGTCCAGGTATGAGTAGACATTCTTACCTGCTGGCAAGCATTTGTTGTTGGAGAGGGTCGTCAGTGTCATTGAATGAATGGATAATAAATACCTAACTGTGGTAGAAAAAACATCTTGAAATGCAGCATCTGCAATTTAATCGATGTTGTAAGGATGTAGCTGTACATGTCCTGTGCATCAGATAGGGATTGTATAGAATGCGGCAGATACACGTCCTGCATAATCAAATGGTAAAATTATAGCCATGAGGGTCGCTTTCAAATGTGCAGAAGCTGATATTCGGCAAGATGAACACGCATTTTGTTGAACCTAGATTATTAATTGTATGTACTGCAAGTTCAATGGTCTACATGAGAAAATGTGAGAAAGAAGATGAGATAGGAGAATAACAGACCCTCAATACAAGATTGAGATGATAAGGAACTGAGGAAATAACATTTCCTAGGAAGGATACACGCTAGCTATCTTTTGTTTGATCAGTTGCGTTTTTTGTATGGGTTTGTTGGTCTAAGGAATTGATACCCATCATGCCAGGTGGTGGGTGCTGTTGCCTGACTTCCATTCTGGGCATGGGCAAAATATTGGATATGGACAGTGTTTTTCTTTCCTTTACCCATACAATGCGCCACCGACAGCTTGAGTTTGTATGCTACCCAACAAGCATTCAAATGATATTGTAGAAATCTTGGGCAACCAGGCCTTCATGTGTTTATTGGTGTTGGGACACCACAAAGAGATAATTTGGGTGAGTTTGGGGATTTAAAATTGTGTTGGTATAACAGGGCACCCTCACCAACATCTTTGTTATATTTTAAGGTGCACTCGTGTATTTGGGGGAAGAGGGTGGAGCTCTCTTCAGCCATGATTCCAAAAGAAAAAGATCTGATCTTGATTTATGATTTTGTGCCAGGTAATTTGCTTGATATTGATATTGATATTTTATATGAATCACGCTCGTACACAAGGGTTTCAGAGTGCCACAAGGCAAGGGAGGGGAACATGGGAGAACAAAAACAAAGATCTTACTAGGCCCAGTGACATTTAGAACGTGCAAGTGCATGGGAGATGGAAAGGGGAAAGTGCAAGGATGGAGGGAGAAATGGAAAGTGCTGAGCAGAGGAAAACAGATAAATAATAAATAAACAAATAATAAAAGCAACAAACAGTGGTAGTGCAGCCAGCAAGTGGTAAGTGCTGGATTTAAGGCACCAGAGAGGGTGTGTCTGGTAAAGTGCAGGGGTGGGGGGCTATATGGTTACAGATACAGACCCCATTGCAAGGCACTGCCAGGAGACAGTGCAGGTGGGTGGCAGGGTGAGCAGGTAACTGGGCTCAGAAGTCAGAGGGTAGGCCAGGTGCCTGGTGCCGAGAGAGAGCAGATCAGCAGGGGAGAGGAGGGACGAAGGCAGAAGCAAAGAGGAAGGTCTTGAGGTGCTTCCGGAACCAGAGGTGGTTTTCCTCAAGTTTCAGAGTGGCAGGGAGGCTGTTCCAGAGGGAGACCCCAGCCGAAGACAGAGCTCTTCCCCCAGCTCGTTTCTTTGAAAAACTAGTGACCCTGAGGGAGTTAGAGGTAGAGGAGCGAAGATCGAGAGGGGAGATATTTGATCAAGTTAACGCTACTAAAACACGCCCCACGGCCCCGTGCTTTGTGCAATTGTGCACGGATATAGGGAGTCATCGGAATGTGCAAATCTATGAGGCAAACATGCTGATAGTCTTTGTCACTAGGGAACCACTTCCTCTCCACAAACGGGAGGATAGCTCGGGGCAACGTGTTAACCTAGAAACAAGATTACACAGAGCACCACAGGTTCGATCCCTGGGTCCTCACTTAGAAAACTCTGGGTATTAAGCGTGTTATAAATAACCTATCATATCATAAACTTCATAAGTGCACGTGTGTGAAACACATTTGGAAAATCAGACCCAATGGATGAATACCCATGTAAATAACAAAGTAAAAGTGGTGCCTACATGTGGTGCCTACATTGTAGCAAACAGCACCGGCAAGATCCCCTTCAGTAAACGGACGTGGTTTGCTGAAGGATTCTGTAGTGATCCTTGTCAATGCCTACAGGTATCTGAACCTTCTGCACAAATAAGACTCTGTGAGAGTAGGCCAATCCAAACAGGCACCAATACTTGCTTCGGTCGCAAGAAGTGTGATGACTAGACTACAACGGCCAGTGCCAGACTCCTCAGACCGCTTTCACCAATAAAGTGGGCATGCATCATCCAAAATGAAAAATAATCCACATCTTGCGAGCTAAATCATACACGAAGCATTAATTCCCAATCAATACACGTCGTGGACATGTAAAATGGGGCTGCATATTAATATCGCCTTCTGTCTGCTCGCTCGCCTCAAACAAGGTCAATTCATCTTCCCGGCCGAGTTCAAAGCAGCGATTTGTTTCACATGTGCGCTCCATGCACAGCTTGGCATAACATCAACCTTCGCTTAACAAAGCAGGCTCACAGCAGGCCCCCTGTGACTTTAAACACAAAAATAGCAATGTATTCAAATAGATGTTGTTTACAATGCAGAAGCCATAGGCACTCTTCTTTAGTGTAGATTTGTGTATCCAAACGATCATGTTTGAAAAGAAAAAAATCACTATTTGCTGAAGGTTTTGAAAGTTTTCCTTTGAATTAAATAGCAATAGAAGCAACTTCAACATTTTTGTTTTTGCTTTGGTATTTTTCCCAAACTTTTTTAGCACACGATTGTAGTTAAATTCGTATTGAAAAGTGATTTGAAAGTCACAAAAATGTACCTATATTTCTGAACAATTTCATCTACAATCTCTGATATTCATCATTCTCCTCTCCCGAGGGAGCACGGTTGGACATTTCACAGACCAAGGAGGCACACATACTAAGGCTGTTGTTGTCTTCTGTCTCCCACATTTGCAATTCCTCACCTTTGGTTGTGTTCCTTGCTTTAAATGTACGGGTTTCCTGTAAGGGATTGAAATCCGTTTTCTCTTTCTTCTTTCTAAAAAAAAAATGGAAGGTTTGGTCACTTAAGGAACTGCCAGAGATAGCTTTTAGGAATAAAATGTGCTACAGCTAGACAAAGTGGGCTATTTGTCAATACTTCTGAATTGGCCAGTTTAATGATTTGATGGTTCTTTCTTGACATGACATCTAGTTTAAATGAGTTATTAATTTCTTTTGTCTTGCTTTTTTGGAATATGATGATCTGCGCTGTCTACTTTTCATTTGCACCCAGCACACTGTACGCTAAACCACGCGGTAGGTACTATCTTAAATTCATAAGATAAATTAGAGAACAAAAGGTATGCACATAACAAGAAAGTATGTTAAGAGAAGTCAAGAAGAGGTCATGAGCACACTTAAACAGCAGGCAATGCAGTCAGTATTATAATCTGTAACAAAGTTTTGTAAGTAAGAACTGCGGGGTTGCCTGTACATTGCAGAGGCTAACTTAACTAAACTGAAGAAAGTCAGAATTCAAATATATAACGTAGGTCCACAATGAATTAACTACACCGAAAGGTCCAAAGAGATTACAAAGACAGCTTGGTATACCCTTAACTGAAAGGAGAACCATAGAGAAGATATGCAGAAGAAAGACAGGGTTCAGATCAATTCAAAGTATGCCTCACCACTTCTCAGTCTTCAGGGGAATCCTCTCATTAAGGGGCCGATTCATGGAACAAATGTGTGCCGAAAATCTCGGCGCAAGCCAGCGCAAGCGTGAAAAAGCAAGCGCACTCGTGCGATTCATGGAAGGCTCTGCACGTGTTTGCCCTGGTAAGTGCACCCAATCCGTGTGGACGCACACGTCATTGCAACATCCAGAACGCTGTGCACAAGGCGCACAGCGAAAGTGCACAACGTTAGCGCACACACCAAAAAGGGGGCGGAACACAGGACGTAACGCGCGGAATGGGGAACAATGCGTGAAAATAAGGGCGTAACTGGGGATGTACTGCTGGGAAGCACACGGAACACCCACACGCACGTGAACCACGTGTATTCATGGAATCGAATAGGGGAAACCAGCGCATGGCCAAAGACACGCACAGGCCTAAACACGTCTGCCACACGAAGGCAGGGCGATAGCGTCCCTGCGCATTACAAAAGTGTGCGCAAACAAAAAACACGTATATACAGCTACGATGAATGTCCCATTCTGTGGCCCCCTAGGTCAAATTACATGTCACGCAATGCACATGCATCCCAGAAAATCAGAAAAAAGAGATAAGCGACCCTTGTTGCTCACGTGCGTGTAAAAAAAACACATTGTGGCAGCCAGGAACACCAAAAATACGTACGTGATCAACACACAGGCTAGTACGCCCATAAAAAAAGGGGCATGCGACAAACATGGACACCCGCAGTGACAAAAATAGCGTGTGTGACTCACCGTCTGCCTTGCGTGTAGAAGAAGAACGCATAGCCAACACCGACCCGCTGTGAAGTAATCACATGTGAACCCCAACGCCTGGAAAACACACGCACCACTTCCCACAAAAAGCACGTACAGAGCGATGGAAACCCACGTGGGATCTTCTACCCGTGCCTGGGGAATGCCCGCGCTTGTCACGTCACAGACGCGCTTACGCGCTAAGGGCCTTTCCTTGAATTATACGCTGACGTGCAGTTTATTCACGTGCCTATTCACTCCGTATTAAGCGGGACACGCGACAACACATGGAAGACTACGCTCCTGCCCAGAAGGCTGAATTCCTGCCCCCCAGAGCCCCGAGCAGCCTCCCACGAGCCATCTGCTGCTGCCTGCCTGCTGCCACCGTGCCCTGCCATTTGGTGCCTACACATCTGCCATCTCCAGGGGTCCATTTGCTGTGACCACCCCTGCTGGAACAGAGGACTCCCGACTTGCATTCCATCACTCCACAGCCCGGCCCCAGGACCCAGTTGCCCATCCACACCTGCCTGCCTTGGGGGTTGCCATGTCTGACACAACATCATCTTGCACCAGTGGCAACCCCCCAGCTGAGAGGCAGAGGGCTGCCAGCTTCAATTCCAATGAAGTTGGCATCCTGGTGGAGCAAGTCCTGGGGCATTATGATGCCCTCTTCACACCATCGCGCGCCGACAAGGAAGGACGGAGGAGGATATGGACGGACATAGGGGGTGCCATCGATGCGGAGAGGATGGCACCCCGCTACATCAAACACATCCAGAAGAGCTGGGAGGACTACAAGTCGGGACCCTCAAGAAGGCCCGCCGCCTCTTAGACGCAGCGGATGCAGAGGGGCACCGGCGCCAGCTTACCAACCAGCAGATGAGGGTCCTGGAGCGCATTCGCCCAGTGCTTCACCACCAGATCCTCAGGATGCAGGCCTGTCTGGAGTCGAGCGGTAAGTGGCCATGCATTGCTGTGTGAAACAGGGCATGTTGCAGTGTGCTGGTAGTTAGCTACTTGCCTGTTTGTGTGACATGGGCCATGTATGGATGTGTGTGTGCAGGGACATGATGGTGCTGCATTTGAGTCCAGTCATGTATGAACCACATGGATGGTGTATGTGTTACAATGCAACATGCGGTGCAGCATGCAGAATACACAAATGAATGCATGCCTGTGTCTGTTCTTGGACATGGTTGGGGTGTGAGAGATGGGTGCTGCTGTCATGGACATGTATGGTGTACATGTCTGTGTGTCTGAGTAGCAGGTGTGTGACTTGTGAACGCCATGGATGCATGACACATGTCCGTGACGATGTGTTGATTCACTGATGCAGCCTAGTCATCCTTGTATCCACTGTGTCTTGAGGTGTATGAGGCCAGATGCATGAAACTACGGTGATGTTTGTGCATGTGATCAGTATGCATGATGCATGTGAGTTTCAACCCACCATTGTATGTTTCAACAGTTCCTTGGGCATGGATGTAAATTTACATTGCATGCGCCATGCCTGTTTTTGCATGTGTGTTGCCTGCACTGACCCATGTGTTGTGGAGGGACATGATGGAAGTGACGTTTGACAGTGCAACTCATGTGCTATTGCTTCCTGTCTAAGGGACTATTGTACAGTACCCTGATGCTTGTGTTCTATGTCTCCCTCTACACAGCGGCGAGTGAAGAAGAGGGCGGAGACGGCGCTGTGGAGCAAAGTGGCGGGGATGCCTCCACCGGCCGGCGACGCAAAGCCAAGTCACACTCACAGGAATTGCCATCATCCGGGAGCGAGGGGACTGGTGCTGCATCTGCCACTACGGCTGCAGTGGAAGGGGAGGGTGATCCCCCACAGGGGCTTGCGACGGAAGAAGACGGTGTGGAGCCATCCAGGTTGGTGTTGTGCACAGAGGAGGAGGAGGCCGCTACTGACCTGCACATGGGGCCTGGTGGGGGTGGTACCACTGGTGCAAGTGGTGCAGTCCGGGGGCAGGGGCAGGAGGAAGCACAGGTCGCCGTGGAGGGGCCTCTGCATGTCACTATCCCTGACACTATGACTGCACCACCATGCACCATCAGGGATGCCCATTCACAGGCCTGTCCGCAGATAGGGGGGAGATCCACGTCATCTGGCACTCCTCTACCTGCGGACGAGGCGACCCATGACCGTATGGAGTCTGTCCTGATTGGTGTCGCGTTGCGCATGTGTGACATTCATGATGACGTGCGTGCTTCCTGGGGGGACCACGCACGTCATCACGAAGAGCTGCGTGCCAACGTGGCCCAGTTGGGAGGGGCCATGGTCAGGGGTTTCCTACATGTGTCGGGCACTCTGGCGGCCCTCTCCTCCTCTGTGCAGACTATGCGCCAGTCGTTCTCCATGCCGTCTTCCGGCCCAGATGCCAACAGGGCCCCCTGTGGACCTGCCCCGACCAACGCAGCCAGCTCGGTGGAGATCCCATCCCTGCCACAGTCGGGAGTCGGAGGTCCAGCAGGGGTGGACACCCCAGCAACTGGACACCAGCAGATGGAGGATGTGCTGGCATCATCGGGCAGAGTACGTGCACGACGGTGCCAGTGGATTCCATCAGCCCGGATGCCGTCGTGCTGGCAGAGGCAGTTGCGTCAGAGGCAGCGGCAGGCTCAGCGTGGGAGGCATCATGGCTCGGGTCCATCAACACCAGAGGGGCAGGCATTGGCCGTAGGGCAGGAGTACACTGGAATGGGAGTGTCTTCCGTGTGGCAGCAGTTGGGCCAGCGGATAGATGCAGAGCGGCGGCGGGCGGAGGAGGCACGGCTCACTATGGTCAGGGTGGAAAACTTCATGCGCGGGGCATTGAGGCGGGCTGAGTGCCTCGAGGCAACTCACAGGGAGTTGGAACAGGCCATTACTGCATCCCTGCGAGACCTCGAGGACAGGGAAGAGGCCTGCCTCCGGCACATCGACGTGGTGTTCGATGATGCCCTGGCCCAGAACATCACAGAGTGAGCCGTAGTACTTGCCCGCTGCCATTTTATATAGTTCATTAATCTTGGGTTTCCTTTCTATTTTTCTTTCATTTGGGGCGCATGGACTATGCCCCACCTTTTTGTATATAGTTATTTGTTAGGTAGGGCATTTTTTAGGTTTCCTTTGGATTGTTGGGCTCATGGGCCCTGGATTTTCGCATTGTATATAGTTCTGGACTGGATTTTACTTCATTGATTTTTTTTTACCCATGGAGCAATGGTTTTCTTTATTGTATACCTTTGGATTTGGTTTGATGTACGAACGCTTTGGAGCCTTTTTCATTTGGATTTATTTGGATTCAGCATTCATATATTTTTCATTCATTTTGGGCATGCAGCCTTTTGTTTATTATTTCTTTTATTTCGTGATTTTCTTTCATTCCATTTTGTATTTAATGCATTTTGGTTTCATACTTCATTTGTGTGGTATTCTCTCATTGGTTTCATGCATGTCACAATGTAGGTGTTCTCATTCACTTGCACCCATCGTGTGTGTGTGACGGCAATGTATTGATGTGCATACTTATCATTTGGGATCTATCATGACATGGGGATTTCAATGTGGGGTGGATGGAATACTTGGTTGGGTGTTTGGACTGAGGTGGTGTGGGGTGGGATTTGGGTGGCCATAAGGGCCATGAGTGTGGATCGTGATGACATGTTGGGGGAAGGACATGAGTTGGGGCCTGCTGGCAGGTGCCCGTCACTGCTGGGTGGGTGGGGTACAGGGGGACATGAGTCGGGGCCTGCTGGCAGGTGGCCATCAATGGTGGGTGGGACATGTGTTGGGGCTCTCAAGTGCATGGTGCTATGTGGGCTGCCTGCAGGGCATGCCCAGGTTGGATGGGCTGCCTGCGGGGCATGCCTTGGGTGGATGGTCTGCCTGCGGGGCATGCCCGGGTGGATGGACTGTCTGTGGGGCATGCCCGGGGTGGATGGGCTGCCTGCAGGACATGGCCAGGGGTGTAGGGTAGTCCCCTGTGGTGTGGGCTGCCTGCAGGGCCTGGGGAGGGGGCACTCCCGGGAGGACCCACACTGCCAAATCGCGTGTAAAACTCCCCGTGTACGCCTCACAATAGACGTACCCCGCTCGTGCTAGCGAAAACGCGCGTAAAACTCCCCATGAACCCCTCAGAATATACGTACCCCACTCGCACTAACGAAAACGCGTGTAAAACTGCCTGCGCACCCCTCGGAATACATGTAATCCGCTCGCGCAAGCGAAAACGCGTGTAAAACTCCCTGCACACCCATCAGAATACATGTACCCCGCTCGCGCTAGCGAAAACGTGTGTAAAACTCCCCGCGCACCCCTCAGAATACACGTACTCCTCTCGCGCTAGCGAAAACGAGTGTGAACCTGCCCGCGCAACCCTCGGAATAAACTCTCCTCCCATATAACAACCCTAGCTGCCTGTCAGCAAATAACATTACGTCTAGTGAAATGTATACCCCCACTACAGACTCATCAACCTTACTCAAGTCCTCCCTTAAAGCCGCTCCTATTAATGCAGACATGGTTAATAATCTCCAAAACATTATCACTGCTCATACACTTCACCTTCAGCCATTACTGAGACCTTGTTCTAGATCATCCCTACCTCTCAAATGTGATCTATTACCACTCAACTTTAAAATCCTGTGAAAAGAGAGACCCGCATCAGGGGGCAATGGTAGCTTTAATATGCTCTAATATCATTATTTTAAAGGAAATGTTCGTCTAATTAACCTGTTGAACACTATGTGGTTAAGGTGACCTCTTTTCCTTCTACTTCATAAATAGCTATCACCCACTAAAGTAAAATGCCAGTCTTTGCCAGAGAGTTAAATGACTTCATCTAGCATATCACCTTGATCTCAAATTATTCCTGACCTCTGTGCACTTCCAAACTCGGAGCTGAGGATTTAATGGGACAGGGTCAATGACTTGACGCTGTCAAGAATGAAAGGGGTTCCTCCTGACTTGGGGAAAAGGAACTCCCATGGCATAAGAAAGAGCATTCCCTGACCCCAAGCCAGGAAGTTGGACTTTTGGGAAGGCTCTGTTCCTTGAACCCCAATAAGCCTGCGATGTTAACAGTGGTACCCCCCTCTGCCGCCCAATGTATCCCAGTATGGCAGTTGTCCTAAATTCTCTTTTTGTCAATCAGAACTACAAGTACCAGATTCCTGGCAGCAGCTAATAAGCACAATAAGCAAACAGACATGATCTACATCAATGTAGTGAGAAGCAGCTTCCAAAACACTAGCAAAGTTAAGAACTCACCAGAACCAAAGAAAAAATGAAACACCAGAGCCGCAGCACACTAGAGAAACAGCACATATTGCAAATAAACTTGTGCTGGAAAAGTGGGTGGCCTTGAATGGATCTCTAAAGCCTTGCACCTATGCAATCCACCCTCTTGGGAAAAGACAATCACAGATTGGCCCACAGAGTTTGGTGAGAACTGAAACCAATGGAATTGCAGAGTGGCAAAGAACGAGGAAGAGAACCATATAAAGGAGAAGACAGAGCATGGGTTGCAGGGATAAGGTCAGGCATTATGGAGGCAGACAGAGAGACCAGTCGGTGGACGGATGGTGGAGTGAAGTGCTGAAGAGTTGCTGGTAGAGTTGATGTAGAGTTCAAGTGAGGTAGGTGTTGTGAGAGATAGGGGTAGCTAGCTAAGTGTAGTGCAGTAAGGAAGTGCAAATGGTGAGTGAGAAAGAGACAATGAAAGATAGAGGGGAGAAGTAATAGGGGAATTACGGAGATAATGTGAGTGGGAGTGCAAGTCTGAGGGTGTAGAGAGAGTGCAAGCTGGTTTTGGATGTAGTTGGAAGAGATAGATGGAGAGAGTGTGATAGGAGTAGGGCACAAAGGCATCAAGAGGTGACTGGGAGTTTAGAGTCAAAAAGAGAGATGTGGGTTGAGTGGTAGGAAGAGAAGTAAGGAGCAAGGTGTGTAGAGAGGTGGGGTGAGCAGTAAATAGAACAATGTGTAGAGAAGTGAGGAAAGGGGTGTGTAGAGAGGTGAGGAGAAAGAGCAGACATCAGGGGGACAGAAGGAGAGAGTTTGTGAGAGAGAGAGACAGAGAGAGAGAGAAAGAGACAGAGAGAGAGAGAAAGAGACAGAGAGAGAGAGAGAGAGAGAGAGAGGTAGAGAGAGAGAGAGAGAGAGAGAGAGAGAGAGAGAGAAAGAGCAAGAGAGAGGGAAGAGGAAGAAGACCTGAGGCTGCAAGAGAAGGCAGAGAAGGGATAGGGGTGAGTGAGAGTAGAGTAGAGCATGGGGCTTAAGGGGTGGCGAGATAAGGGAAAGGATAGAATGTGCATGAGGGAATGGTACAGGGTATCTGTTACCAGCACAAAAAAAACATGATTTCCTTTTGAAACCTGGGAAGTGCCTGGAAGGAACTCTGCAAAATCCTTCTGCAGTCTCCTCTGCCATTCCAGCCACTCAGCACTGCACTGGCCTCTCACTTCATAACCAAAATTCAGGACATCCTGTCCTCACTCACCTTTTCCCCCCTCCCTTTTCCCTCACCCGCTCTCAAGCCTCCCTTGGCTCCGCTCTCCTGTCCTTCCTACTCTTTCTCGCCCATATCACCGGATGAGATCTCTAACAAGTCCTCTCTATGAAAGTCTCCTCCAAACAGCTTCTCCCTGTTGAACGAAAATCATATAGTGCCTCCTTTTGAATAATATTGGCCTAAGCCTAGTTGCTCTATGAAGAAAACCACGTTGCAAAGTTCTGATTTTGGGTCGACTTCACCGCCATTTTGATTTCTGTTCGTATGATTCTCTGTTCTAAAATGGTGGACTGGGTTTTCAACTTGCAACCAAGCCTCCGGCCTTTGAGTTCTGTTAATGTTTAGGTTGTCCAAGAGCCGACTGTTTAGACTGAGTAAAGAGACCTTGTGCTCCGTATGAACTGCCGTCGAGTATTGTCCGCGCACATAAGATACATCCCTGTGTAAACGTTGGGACAATACAAAGTAAATCTCAAGCGTGGACACAGGCGGAACTACATTGTGAAGGGATATAGGCTAAGGCTTACTGCGGGATCCGAGAATATACATCGCCATTGTAACTTGATGTAAATGCAAACTCATGTAATCTGTATGCATATTATTGTATAAGCTGTATGTGAACTAGGCACAAACTCTAGACCACAGATTATTAACATGTAGAGGGGCTGGACAATATTTCTGAGAATTGTATGAAAAGTGTGAATGTCTAGATGTCCAGCTCTCTCACTCCTCTCTTTGACGGGCTGATACTCATTGTGGGGTGTTGAGAGCCAGATAGCTATCTGTATCTATGTTTCTTTGTAAACTGCACAGAATAAAAGATCTGTGAATCTTTATAGCCCGTGTTTGGTGTATTTCCTTTGTGGTACTCAGCCTCGATATTCCCTTTGCTTTTACATCACCTGCTCCTCCAGAATGATTAAGGATAACATTTAATCCCTGGCACCGGCATTGGCTGATTTCTGTAATCACTCCTTTGCCACTGGCTCCTTCCCGCTACCCCTCAAGTGCGCCGTTGTGCACCCTCTACTCAAAAAGTCTTCTGCTGATCTCTACTGCCCGGCTAACTACTGCCCAATCTCCATGGCCCCCTTCCTAGGCAAACTCTTGGAGACGCTGGTTATCTCCCAGCTGATCCACCACACTGAATCTTTTAGTTGGCTCAATGACTACCAGTCTCGTTGTAGAGCAGCCAGCTGCTTGGAAACTGCACTCCTGAACACCGGTGAAGACTTGCTCTCAAATCTCAATTCCAACTCTCCTTCCATTCTCATCCTTCTTGACCTCTCCTCTGCCTTTGATGCGGTCCATCTTGCCACCCTTTTAAATCGGCTATGACCTGCATCTGGACTGGTTTACCTTCTTCCTCTCTGACCAACCTTCCCATGTTCAACTTGGCTCTTTTCTCTCCCCATGACACTTTCCACCTGCAGCATCCCTCAGGTCTCTACCCTCTCGCCATGGCTCCTCAACATTTACCTTGCCCCTCTAGCCCATTTGATCTTGACCTTTTCTACTCACTTATAGTGTTATGCAGATGGCACGCAACTCTCTACCTCTCCTTCAAGCTTCCTTCCACTTTCTCCTCTTCTTCCTCTCTCAGTCCTGATTGTCTGACGCTTATTAAGGCATGGTTTGATGCTAACGATCTCTGCCTTAATGCCAGTAAGATTGGGATCCTTCTCATTGGGACCCCTGTTCGATCCTTCCCTCCTACTCACTGGCTGTCCTCCATGGTACCCCTCCCCTCACCCTCTTGTTAGGCAAGAAACCTTGGTGTCCTCTTTGAGTCCTCTCTCTCCTTCTCTCCTTACATCACAGACCTTGCCAAGAAGGCCCACTTACAAGTGCATCTCCTCAGAAGCATTCTCCCTTTCCTCGCCTTCCTCCAAAAATGCATTGTCTCCAGAGCTCTTGTCCTCTCTAGGCTGGACTTCTGCAAAAACCTCTGCCACAATCTGCCTAAATTCTCCCTTCGCTCCCTTCAACTAATCCAGAATAGGACTGCAAGACGTATCCTTGGCCTTGAGCCCATGGACTGCATCTCTCCAGTCCTAGAATCTCTCCACTGGCTCTCAGTTTCTGTGAGGATCAAGTTCAAGACCCCCTGCATCATCCACAAGGATTTCTAGGGCCTGGGACCCTCTTACCTCCAACTCTCTCTCCTAAATACGTCCCCGCTAGAGACTTTTGTTCTTCTAACTCCAACTCTCTGCAGATCAGAAGCTTTTCCAAGCAGAGAGTGGGGGTAGATCTCTCTATTCTGTAGGAGCCTCCCTCTGGAATGGCCTCCCTCCCCCTCTCAGGCTTGAGCTGGTTCTCCTTAAGTTTCAGAAGCTTTTCAAGAGCCTCCTTTTCTCTTCTTCCTTACTTCTCCCCCTCCCCTGATAATGTCACCCCTGCCGCATTTTGACTGGCTGCCAGGTTCCTTCTGAGTCTTATAGGGCACCAGGCCCTCTTCTCTCAGTCTGCCCTGACCGCCCCAAAATTCACTTTGCATTTGCCCCTACCAGGCTCCTCCCCCCTGTACTAGCCTGGTGGCACCTACACTCCAACTGAGCCCGATACAGCCCACCCTCGTAATTAGCATGTAGACCCTCATTCCCTGCACTCCTGGCTTTCCCCTGGCACTTGTCCACTTGGCCCCCCCCTTAGCACTCACCTAGCCCAGGGGCTCCCTTACCCCCTTCCTGCCCCCCCGCCATTGCATGCTCTCCAATCTTCCCTTCCGACCTTAGCATTAACACATTCTGCTCTGACCTGCGACACCCCCATCCCTACTCCTCTGCACCTCTTGTTACTGCACTTGCACAATCCAAATGGCACAGGGCCTAGTAGGACCGTTTTTTGTTATTCTTCCTCCCTGCTCTCCGCCCCCCTCTTTTGTGTTGTGGCACCTTGAAACACCATTTGCTGTATAGGGGCTTTATTAATACCCAATAAATAAATAAATACAAGTGGTAGGGAACACCTACAGGAAGCCAGATGAATAAGGTTTTTCGCCTTTTGGCAATCACCTACAGTCAGATTGAGGCATTGGGTCTTGTTTATCATTAGCTGGAAGACTTGGGAATTAGGGACACATGAGGTAGGGTGGAGGAGCCCACTGGAGGTTCAGATAGAAAAGCCTTTTAAAGTACTCTGCCAGCACATGCACCAGAATAAAAATAGTTATTCTGACCTTTTAAAAATTAAAACCCTTTAACCATCTTTAAAGTCTGGTAGTTATTGAATAATATCGATAATATTAACTAACATATTTATACAGGTGATCATTGAGGATATGTGCCGTCTTGGCTTTACGCAACTGCTTCAGCAACCTTCTCATGAAGTCAGCCACTGTCTACGTCTTGTACTTTCATGAATAGTAACATCATGATCAATGTCTATCTACCAATCTAATGCACCGATCACCAATCACATTGTAATCCTCTTCAAGATGGCAAATGAGTTCAAGACCTCCACCAAGAATGTGCATAGTCCTCATTCCTGATAAAACAATTGTATTGATGACTCTTCCAATTCATTCTTTAAAGGCTCCTCCACTGTACATAGTTTTCAGGATACTCCACAATATTCAAAAAGCAGGGTTAGCTTATGCCTTAAACATTGTGGCCCACCATCATAGGTACGGTCCCAAATCGAGAAAACCCATAAGAAACACATTTATTTAATGTATTTATTTTGCAATTTGTGTAGCGCTGCAAAACCAGAAGACTCCAGAGGCAACAAAATGGTTTGTTGATGGATTATGGTTTATACAATGGCATGGAAGAGGTCTGAAAATGTGCTGAAAAAAAACCAACATTTACTTTAGAGCATTTTGCAATATCGTCAACAACAGTTAAACAGTTAAAAGACCTACAGTTAAACAGTTAAAAGACCTCCATCCTGAGAACTAAGAATGACCACTTCCATAACTACATTTTCATAATCATGAACACGACTCCAAAAAGTGAGTAAACTTAGCCAGATCTGGTTTCGGGTCAGGGTACCCTATTGAGATCTGATTCCCATTATCTCACAGCTGGAAGTTTGTCATCAGTGAATTTGCCACTAACAGCCTGAGGGAGACCAGAAGGAATGAACATCCTTCGTCAAAGAGCTTCCCAAAAACGTGAGTGTTCTTAGGCCCCACTCACAAACTCAATGTTGGAAAAAACAATGTCTACTCTGGATGCAAGTAAATCAATGTATTTCCATTAGAACCACGTGCATTTGGCATGCTTTGATGGATTTGGTACGCCTTTGGTGTATAGATGACCAGGTGTGGAATGCTCGCCTTCCCAGTATGGCTCCAGAAACTACAGAGAACGCCCAGAGGAGGAAAGCTTATTCTGAAATGCTGCCATTGGGAGACACCCCTGAGGAAATGTAATAGGGTGCAATCCTCTTTCTAATTTGGGGGATAGTACTGCTAGTCAGGAGAGAGTATTCTTTGGGTTGTTTTTAGATTTTGGACCTTAGCATTCATTATTGTGTTTGTAAATCAGGGCCATGGCCTTTTATGGCTATAGTCTGAAGGCGCACCAAAGGTCATCAACACACACCAAACGCCTGTGGCCCACTTTATAAACACCACTGCCACAATACTTTTCGAAATCACAAATAGCACTTTGTGCATGGAAGGGCAGGCACCTTAATATCTCCATGACAGTGCTCTGTTGTATGAAGAAGCTTAGAGGACTGGCGGCTCTTGAACTCCAATTTTATGCTTTCTCAGGCCAGCTGAAAACTGTTCTGGAATGTCAAGCCAGCTCTCCCTGGACAAGTTATGGCCGTATCTCAGATTTGCTATTTGACCTCCAAGGAATATATCACACTTAGACTAGCGATGCAGGTCTTCACAGAACTGCTGAAGCAATTTCGGTATGTTGTGTTTAAAGAAGGGAGTTATATTTTGGAGCAATGTTAACACAATGTATCTTACATAATATAACTCCCATTAAAATGAGGGTGATTTTGTTTGAAGATTGTACTTTGGACAATTGATATTAAGTCCTTAAGATTGTTGAGGACCAATTTCGTAGCCTGACATTGATTGGAAAATCTCCTGCTTACTACTAATTGTGCCAAGGATTATTCAGGTATTTGATCATACAATAGATGTCAGCAATAAGTGCTGCTGGGAGACCACCTTTCTCATGGGATTTTCGTTTTAAGGTATGGTTTGTGTAAAGGGTTCTATTGTTAACAAAGAAGGTGATGGCGGTAAGGGTCACCCTTGTCTTGTAGCCTTGAAAAGAATACATTTTAGGATGAAATCATTATTAATCCCAATTCTTTCATTGTCAAAATTGGCTGCAATGGAATTTGGCATCACTATGCTGAAACCAGATTTAGTGTGCACTGGTAATCCCAGTTAATACAGCCAAAGGCCTTTTCAGCATCAAGAGCCAAAAATGCTGCTGAGTACTCACTTAGATTCTTGTGAGTAAACTAGGCAGGGCATTGCAAACCTGGCACATATTGGCAAACATTTAGCTAAACTCCTTTAAAATGCAATTTACAAGCCAAAGAAGAAGCTTGCCCTGCCCTAACCCAAAACCTCCCTACCTGACCCCTCCTCTCCTTCCAGTGCCATCTCATAATGTCATTTTGTATATTTGTACAAAATTCCTCATTAATATGAAGCACTTGCGCTCCTAATTAATACTTTTATAGTTCACCTCTTTCATACGTATATACAACTGGGATCTTCTATGTCTAAAATAGAGTGAAATAATTATGCAAAGTTAAGAAATCATTGACAAAACTTGGAGAGGGGGAGACAGGGTCTTTTTTGAAAATGTAAAACAGCGAGATGAACCCATCGGGTTTTGGGGCCTTCTTGTTAAGGATTCTCTGACTCATCCCCTTCATTTCCTGAAGGTGATCCTCATCTTAGATTTTCGGGAGGGCAAGATTATCCAGATAATCCAGTGCCTGTTTATGATTCAATCATTCGTCTGATTCCAGCTTGGTGTAATACAAGTGAAGAGAGCAGCTCATTGTCTCTCCTCAGTTTTCACGTATTTTATGTTTGTCTAATTGTGTTATGCCTTGAGCTTCTAGAGAAAGAGCTCATCATCTTTATAACATTTATAAAACTAGATTGATTGTGCTTTGCAGAGGATGTTTCTTTGATAAGTGAATTGACAATGGGCCTCATTCCGAGTATGGCGGTAAGGGATAGCGGCCACCGGTAACGAGACCGGTGGCGGTATTCCCTTACCGCCATACTCCGAGTTCCCTCTGCGCCCTCGCCTTTAATGCCTGCTTTGAGCAGGCGTTAAAGTCGAGGGCGCAAAGGGGCCCCCAAGCCAATAACGGTGACCATAATGAACGGTCACCGTTATTTGCATCTTCCCCATTCCCATTGAGCCCTATGGGGGCTCATTTGGGAATGGGGAAGGGCCTTGGTGAATGGGGAATCACCGCCCCGCCAACCTTGGAATGGGGCGGTGATTCCGCCATCCACCAAGGCACTGCCGTTCCGGGTACGGCGTCAACCAAGGCGTTAATAGCGCCATTGGTTAGCGCCGTACTCGGAATGAGGCCCAATGACTCTTATTGAGCCTCTAACATCTGAGACATGGTGGAGAGTCTTAGCAGCACCTTAGAAAGCCAGAGAAAACCCTGAAGCGGTGAGGGAATAGCTGCCATCATGGACTTACGCACAGCAGGCAGCTATTCCCTCACCGCTTCAGGGTTTTCTCTGGCTTTCCTGCCTTCCCGTCCATGCTTCAGGTCACACCCCTCATCTCTCCACTCCGAGGTGTTCCACGGCTTCCTGATTTTCTGGCTGGTGACCTATCCAACCCACTCCTCACCACCAATGTGTCAGATTGCAGCCTGCCCGCAATCTCATGTTTTCTGGGCTCTGCCTTCCTACACTAATACTTCACAAACTCTCTTCCTGTCACTTCTTCATTCAACCCTTTATGCTACAAGAAATATCCCTTCTTCTGAGAAAGGAAGAAAAGGCATATTCCTCATCCTTTATAAGGGCCTTTTCTGAAATACAGACTTTGGCTACGTAAAGTTGGGGATTTGTTGCATTTGGGAAAGTTGAAAGACCTTGTTCTACAATGCATGTTTGAGGCTGATGAATTGAATGGTGGCAGTGGCTGCTCTTGGTACTGTTGGAGAGAAATGATATCATCCAGAATAACGCTATTAGTGTCAGCCTTGCTATCAGGATTTCCTGGTCAGTTTTTATCAACGATCACTACTAAGTCTATGAGGATTCAACATCAGATGAAATTGATAATTGAGAAAAATCCAGCTCATTGATAACATGATATTAGTGTTTCAGACAATTTAGTCACAGGTGTAGGGGGTGCCTGTGAGCAGGAGATTCAAATATTCCCACAAACAACTCCACCTCCATATTGTGATAATACAGAATTGTAAATTGTAGATTTGTTATTAGGTGAAACCACTCTTGACTCTGAATTTGTTGATGCCCTGGTCATTATTACATGAGAATGCTTAATTAACTATGTAAGAAAACAAAACTGTTGAACAGAAAATGTTGAAGATGAACGCGTAAATAATATATTCATTACATTAAATCATTAGAAATAGTGAAAGCATGAACAGTGATATTCTGATATTTTTTTAATTAAAAAACAGACCTTGGAAAAAATAGAATGTGAGGAATCATTAATCTTTGGTATTTTTACAGCATTGACTCATCATTGAGGATTTTCTTGTAATTGAACTTGTTTGGAATCCAACCCTTCCAAAAAACATTTATCCTGACCTCCTTTCATCAGCCAATTCTGTACGTGTGTCACCTCATTTATACACAACAATATTTGCTTCTTTTGCCTTGTCAAATCCATCCAGGGAATACAATAAAGTAATGTGTCTATGCCTCATTATATTTTTCAGTGGTCAAATCCATGATCATGTCATTACTCTCTCCTGTGGATGCATGACCTCCCACTCAAAGCTTTACATCAGTCTGCTGTCCGACCCACATCCAGACCAAATATTTTGACCATCTTTCCCACTGTTTTAAAACATTCACTAATATCCTCTTGAGGCACGGATCGGCTCCAAAGCACTGTTCCCTAAAGCCATAACCATGGATTGAAACTGGTGGGGGCTTGCAGCTATTTAGTTCCTGCTTGTTGCTATAAAAGCCTGCCTTGTTGACACCAACAAGTGCTAGGAGCAATTTTTGACTTTTCTGACCAGCGGGTAACATACAAACATACTTAAGTGGCATTAACTATGTGTATTTGGAAGTGTGTATAAAGGGGCATTACACCCATCTAAAAAAAACAAGTCAAGAAGCGACATGCTTGAGAGTTTAGCCCCCGCTTAATTGAAGAAATCCCAGTAGAGCCAAGGTCAGCATTGGCCCGCCTGCATCCACCTTGACCATTAAATCCATTGAGGCCTTGGCATGTTGTATATTCTCACCTCAGATCAATGTTGATCAGTGTTGATCCCTGTATACCAGCTTGTAAGAACCAGTTCATTCAAACACTGCAAAATATTTCTGACGAAGAAGGGGACAGTCTACCATATGGTCTTGAACCCATATCAGTACCTCCCTGATGGATTTATCTCAGAGGATTTGTTTTCTTCTAAACTCAAAGTGGCCACAACACAAGCACGTATAACTCCAGAGTTTGCCCTCCAATGGGCCTGTTCTTGTGCTCAATTTGCAGAGTAGAACAGGGCGAAAGCAGTGGTAGGGAGCAGGATAAAAGTGAAAGAGAGTTAATACAGAGGGAATGATCAGGCATTTGCATTGGCAGGGAACATTGGTTCATGAGCTTCTTGCATGGCAGAGTAAAGAGCCGGAGGAGAGTGAAAGAATGAAAAGTGCAGAAGGACAGATCAGGCAGTGTTGGTTTATGCTGAGGTACTCATTTTCCAATTAATATGTGAGCACTTCGCTAAAAATGTACACTCATTTCCTGCATGGTTCCCTTGATTGACTAATAGGGGCTGTTTCCCAGGCTTGCTCTCATGTCCTCCACATTGATCTTTCCGTCCAGTATTGTGGCCTAAATTGCTTCTTGGTCTCATCTCAGGCTCAGCAGAACAGAGGCGGTTTAGTGTATAATCACTCTAAATTATAATTTGGTTGTGCTCTGTGCGGCCTATCAAGTCCATTTTCTGGTTTGCTGCTAATGCAGCCCATGGTGCATTAGGGTACTCTCGAACGCCTTTGTCGACGGCCAGAGGTAGATTGCTCCTGACTGGCAAGCAGGCCATGTTGCTTTAGAGTCTCATAGGGGGGTTGAAATGCGCACCCGGAGACATAATGCTGTGGATCTTGTCCCACAGGTATGATTGGGAGTTGTTCAAATAAGGGAAGAGGTTTCCACAAGGGTGTGCAGGCCTGAATCAAGCTATGTATTTTGCAAAGTATCCCCCACTGTCCGCACTGCCTAAAGCCTGATGCAAATCATCAGGATACACTGTTGTGTGACCCACTGTACTGATATGGAGTGGCTCCCATCAGCAGACCAGGCCCATCCGGCTCCCAGGGGATATAGCCCCAAGGGCTGAGAATGTAATGTAGTCCCTATCAAAGATCAAGGAAGCTCATCACATGGGACTTTTTCTTTTCTTGTTGTGCCTTAACTCGTTGGCACCCAAGTTCTCAATGCACCCTCTCACATGTAATTAGTCTATTTAATGTTTCACAATCATATTTCTTCTAAGGCGATTACTCTTTAGTGATAACATTAATTGACTTAACACCTTACAATGTGTTTTGAATGTCAGCCATGATCATTCCTCACTGTTCCTGTTGGCCAGCAAGGGTTGCTCTTAGCAGACGCTGAATGTGCGCATCATGTGCTGTGCCGGCCCCATGCAAATTACAATGTTTCGGTGTCAAACGGTTTTACGGGGCTCTATGGTCAGTTTGCCCTTCTCTTGGGGTGAATTCTGCAGTTTGTCTTATAAATTCAGACTACCGTAATGTACCCCATTTTCACACACAAGTGATATGCATATGATGTTTACCATGTGTGCATGTTGCTCTGCACCCATGTTGGTTGGCTGAAGATTTGTGGGTTGCACCCTATGTATTTTTCTGCCATTGTAGTGCTGCTCCACCTTGGAACTCTGCTTTTGTTTTTAGCCAATTGCTTTCTTAGATATGCTTTGTGGGCCATGCCGAATGTATAATGTTTCCAATTGTGGACTCAAGAGGACCTCTCCCTCTGACCAACAGGTTTGGCTTGTCTCTGGTCTTTGTATCATATTATTTTACGGGTAATGATATTTCGGTGTCCTTGGCAACATAGCCTTGGTGGGCCTATGCTCTCAGGCTAGGTTAGGCAGCGGGCTGAAAGGATGGGAATCCTCATCTCCACCTCTCCTGCGATCGATAGTATATATGGCGGATGGTGGTGCCATATGACTGGAGTGGACAAATGCAGCTAATTCTATGATGAAAGGGTCAGGGATGCACTAACCGGCATGGGTCAAGCCTTTCCTATACAAGTAGAGGGCCCATTCCCGGCAGCGATCAGAAAGCAGTATTTTGTCTTCACAACAGAGCAGAGCGGCCAAACAATTTGGGCTAATCTTGTGGCTTACTTGTGCATTTCTTTATTGCATATTCACTTGTATTTTAGAGCACCCTCATGCCCCCTCCACACCCAACGCTAAGGGCTTGCATGTACTTGATATCTCATGGCCTTGCTTATTCTAATGCCTTTTAATTCTTTTGCCAAGCTTTCGGTGGATCTATGAACTGCACACCAGTTATTTTGTTTGGGTGATACTGCTCTCTTCTTTTAACTGTAAACCTCAAAAATAGTACAGGATATTCTTTACATGGTTACCCTATTCTCAATCTGCTAATTAAAGAAAAATCTTGTGAAGTTATCAAGAGCAAAATATTGTTGATTATGCCTCCGATTTTATATCATCTTCTATATTTATCTCTTAACGTATCTCAACTTATTAACTAAAATAAATCTCAGGCAATTAGGAAGAGCTGCACATATTGATCTCCTAATGAGCCTCCCTCTCCAAAGAGCAAAGCAGATTTGGCGTTTGAAGGTTATGGTAATGTGTTACCCATTCCCTCACCCCTCCTGTATCCCTGCATTCGACCTATGCATGACTAGCCCTGGGTCCTGTACATTTTATCAGTAGTGGGGCCTCACAGCACACCATTGTGCATTTTGTGATAAACTCACTAAATTTGGGACATATATATCTTGATACATATTCAACAGATTCATATAGAGAGCAATAGCACATTTAGTCAAGGACAGAAATGGTGGGCATTTTCCAAAATGGCCACCGGGGAGGTAAATTTGCCATTAGAGCCACCAACTAAAGAACATCTATGTAACTCCACTACAATATTTGAAATCAAAAGCTATCAGGAGGTTGAGAAAAATAATTTACAGGGAGTTTTTCAGGGACGTCATTTCACCAAAATGCATGGGGTTTGCAGGAGTGACATCACATGACCCTTGACCTCTGATGACATCAACGGAAGTGATGTCATTGGACCCCCACAACGAAGGGACATTGCGGGAAGTGATGAACACGACCTTTCACCCCTTGACAAAACAGGAAGTGGCATCACATAGCATTGTTCCTAAGTACACTACCAAAAATATGGTTACGATATCACTATAATGTGATATACATTTTAGAAAAGAATGAATCACCATATGTATCGTTAATATCAGTGTGTATAGCACGGCCATTAACAAATCTACACTTGAACGGATGGATAAGCTTCCTGTCCCAACTAATTCAGTTTCTATGTGTGATGTCATTCTTTTGGAATTGGCACCCCAACTAGATAAGTTAAACCTACCACTTTTGGACGTTTAATGCCTCCAAACTTTTGAGGTGGAAGATCTCTCATTTCTAACTGAACATCAGAGTAGTATTCAGGAAATGGAATGAGAATACCAGGATAACAACTCAGATCCCCCTCAGATCCCCCTCAGCAGGAAGTACTGCATCATACTTTAGAAGAACTTGATAACCAGCATAGACTAACTGCATCCGAGATTTCAGCGTTGATGGTGTTCTTTCTCAACGCTATATGATATTATACGTTTGGGATAAAATACACATATGTTACAGTTAAGTGACATAAAGATAATGCTGGAACTGGTGCACGACTGTCTTAAATCCATTACTGGAACGGCTAATGTACTTCAAAATTTGGAAGATGCAGTTCAAGATCCTCCTGGGTTAAATAAGGAGGAAGTACCAGCCCAGACTGTAATAGTGTAACAGAGTACAATAAAATTGAGATCATAGCAAAACGGGAAGAAAAATAGAAAAGCTGACTCAAGAACATTTCGAAGAATTGTAACTATTATCGATGAGTCAATATTATTGACAAGAGACCTGAGTCCAGCCAGGAATCAAAGGTTTGACACAGTGCGGCAGGAAGTACTGAATAACTCTATATCAATCCCTTGTGGAGAAGAAAGAGATTCATCATTTGTTTTTGAGGAAGTAATTGACTGTTCTACTTTGTATTTGGAAGACGACATTGAAAGAAACACAGTCAGCAAACAAACAGGAGTCGGAGAGAAAGTGGACAACCCGACTCTAGCAGTGGGACTAAGGAAAGAGATAACCTCAAAACTATTGATGAGTGAATAAGTTGTCACAATTTATCTAAGACCTTGAACACTGCAGGATCCTCTGCCTGTAAACAATCGGGAACTAGAAAGCAATAATTGTTCCCTATTTTTCACTTACTACCTCAAAAACCTGTCATAAAATGAAATATTGTTAAATTAATTGTGGAAAATGTGGTAGGTGAAATAGGAAGGAATACTGGTCCTGAAAATGTGAATACTGGGTCTGATGTGGTCCAACAGGACCAGGGCTTGCAGGAAATTAAAATAGGCCACCGATCCGATCATGAGAACGTTGTGGTCAGTGTAACATTTAATGATGAGGGGGTGCGTTCAGGGTTTCAGTCTGCTCCATTGAAAGTAAGTCATTTAGCATCATGTGAAATTAGTATTACAGGGAGGACTGATCTCAGTGTGCCTAAACTGGGCCTGTTGCTGAAGCATTTTGATAATCCTGTGTTTCTTTCTTCTAAGCCTACATGGAAGTCAGAAAATAGGGTCTGTACGGTCCAGTATGTAACCTTGTGCACTGATCAGGAAAGGTACATTTCCCCCTCTGTTGTTGTTTCCGACTTCCCCTAAAGAAAATAGACTGGATCATGTGTCTGATTGCATGTATAGAAAGAATGCCAATGTTCAAGAACAGGTTCATGATGTGAATATGGTGGCATCTGCAAACAAACAAATTGTAACAATGAAATGGATGGAAAACATAAATTAGGGGAATCAGCAAGTGCAAGCTAGTGGTAGTGGTTTACCACTGCGCATAGAAAATAGCAGGGTAAGACAATAACATTTGGGAGCTAATAGAATGAGACCGTGTGAGAGTAGGCCTTCATTGCCTGTTCACACACCTCATTTAAGGGATGGTAGTAATAAAACCCACAATTCTACCATAAATAAAGTTACTAAAAATAGGGGCGACTCCACCCCTTACATTTCTATTAGAACGGATTGTAAAAGGCCCGTATGAGGTTACACTGAATGGGTCAAATGTAATAAGATTACTTCACGAGATCCCACAATTAAGACTACCGGAGTCTCGAGATGTAGAAAGGGTGTTTTTCCGTAACTGTGTCTTCTAGTTATTCAAATTATTTTGAATTAAATTCATATCCTAAGTGCTCTTGTTTAGGACTTAAGGAAATATGAAGAGGCACCTGTAGACTGAGAGGATGGAGGAGATGGGCGTGGAGATGGGCGTGGGTATTTTCAGTCTGGGGTCTCATCCCTCCCTTAAGATCATATGCAAGACCGATGAGGTGAATGTGAGGAAGGTTGAGTTTGTGCAACCATTGACGACCAAAGCCAACAAGAATTTTCAAGTTTGGCTGTGGTTGTCCCAGACTCTTGCAAAACCATTCCAGAAACTTGGAGATCTCGGGACTAGACTCTAGCACATAGCGAGACATCGGCTACTATTCAAATCCTGAGCTGGAATACCCAGGGTTTTAATGGCTTCCTGGGTAATGAGGTGAGACAGGAAATCTTCAAGGAAAATCATATTTTGTCTTTGCAGGAGTTGTGGCTGATGGACCCATTAATTGTTGATGGCTTTTCTACTCATCAGCAAATGGCATCAAAAGGGCAGGGGTAAGCCCCTCAGGAGGTCTCACAATATTGGCACACAATTCTATTTTGGTTGAATCGCAGTTAATTTCAGATTCTACTAATGGCTTTCTGGTGATTAGGGTCATTCTAAAGGGTATACACCAACATAGAGCAATTTGTTAATTTTAATGGAAAATTGGGTGAAGTTTTGGGTCACTTTGTGTGTGAGAATGATGGGACCGATATAATGATACTTGGGGACCTAAATGTAGATTGCTTGCAAATAATGGGGAAGGATTACAAAAATAGAATCCAGAGAGGAGGCAACCTCCAACTGTGAGCTGCACGGGCTCTCACAACCCTGTTTTTCAAAAATATTGGGGTAGGTACTGGACGCTCTGCTGCGCCATGTGTCGGAACACATCTCCCTACCCCGTACACTTGCAGAGGTCATTGCAGCCAAGTTGGCATTCCATGCCATTGCAGCCATGCCAAATTGCATAGGTGCATTAGACTGCACCCACATAGAGCTGACAGTATCACATGCAATGGAGATGGTGTACCGCAATAGGAAGCAGTACCACTCACTGAATGTACAGATGGTATGTGATGCCGGACTGCTGATTACACATTGCTGCGCACGTTTTCCGGGGTCAAAACATGACTCAATGGTCCTGCGGAATTCCACATTGTCACGCTACATGGAACGCTACGCTGGACAAAGCACATGGCTATTGGGTGAGTACCACTGCCAATGCAAAGGCCCTGTGGAAGTGTGTTGAGTGTCCAGGCCAATGACCTGTGTAAGTGGGCTGCTACAACTGCACATGCATCACCCCCTGGCCCATGTAATGGACGGTCAGCATAACCCACACATCACATATCTACACATGACAGGTTGCCACAGTACACACCCTGCCTAAGGAGACATACGACCAATGCTACCAACAGGCCATACAAGTTGATCCACTCAATCCAGCCACCCACACTTAGGACCACTTCCCCCCCAATGCACATGACGGCTGCACATGAGACATCCTGCAACAGCCAAATCATCACAGGCCATGGAATGACTCCCCCATGTGTGCTTGTCATTGCACAGTGCCTTACTTACCAACCACTATCGTGTATAAGGTCCACTTCATATGCACAGCAAGTAATAGTGCAATGTCCAAATGCCACCATCTACAACAATTACCCATGGATGGCAATCACCCGCCCTTCCGACCATGGCTAGGCCCATATGGATGAATGTATGATGGCAGAATATTGCATTGCATCAGATCGTGAGATGAACCACAAACACTGACATGTCCCACACATTTACATCCCATGTAGGTGATGCTGGATATGCACGCACGCTATGGTCGATGACACCTATACGGAGGCCAAGGAACAGGCATGAGGAGGCGTACAACAGGGCACACGTCCGCACACGTGGCATGATTGAGAGGAAATTTGGCCTACTTAAGGCCAGGTTCCGCTGCTTGAGCCGATCTGGAGGATCACTGCTCTACAACCCAGTGAAGACGGGTAAAATTGTGCTTGTGTGTGCCATGCTGCACAATCTGTGCTTGCGCAGGAACATTCCGCTGCCCCCAGATGCAGAAGATGAAGATGGGGATGGAGATGGGGATGGCGATGGGGATGGGGATGAGGATGGGGTGGCACCACAACCTCACAGCGGTGCGCAAGATGGCCAACAAGCACGGGATGCACTCATTCAGATTTACTTTTGAGAGACTGCACATTGACAGCAAAGCATGGATATGAAGATGCCGGTGAATACATGATTTTTGTCTGCTGATGAAATGACAGATGTCCACTCATTATGGTAGTTTTCAAAGGTTTTGTATTATCAATTAAACAGGGAAGAAAGTGCATTGGGTGCCCACCCACCACCCAAACCACCCAAATGTTCCCACCCCCAACCGGCCCCTAACAACTAACCCCCTAATGGGCAACCCCCACCACCCCCACCACCCAAACGTTCCCACCCCTCCAACACCCATGGTGTCCCGAAATGTCATGTCGACTGGCATCCCCACATGCCACAATTTGCGGGGGTGCTTGTGCGCAGGTTTGTCCTTGCTGGCGGATCCAGTCAACCGACTTGAATGCCTCCGTGGGCTGCCAGTGGCCCAAAGTAAAAAGAAAGAACTGAGAAGGGAGATAAGAGTACTGAGAGTCCATATTGGTAATGGGAGTCTCTATTCTGAAAAAGCTAGAGGTTTGAAGCAGAAATTTTAAAACTGGCTGAAAGGATATAGGTATGAGTGGGGCCATAACCAGGCCCTTAAAATGCTGGCCATTGTAATCAAACATGACTCTAGATTTTTTTTGGGAGAAAATGTACTCGATGAATAGACTTCAGAGTTCCATTCAGGGTAATCCTGTTTAGGAAAAAGACTGGATGGCACACTTTGGCAAAGTTTATAAGAAATCTCTACAATCCATTTTGTTTGATATCTTGGATATCGCATGGAACCTGTCTATCTTAGTAGAACACATAGAGATACTTGTAAAGAAATCTTCCAATTCCAGGGCAGCTGGCCCTATTGGGCCATCAGCTTAAAGACAGATTCTATTATGTGGTCTTCCATATTCTACATCCTTTTTTGCAGAATTCTGTCGACATGTATCATACCAGTTTCATGGAAATGTGCAGATATCATCCCGATTTATAAGAAGCGAGAGAGAGCCCATCCAAATAATTATCGCCCTATCTCCCTACTGGATAGTGAAAGCAACGATTTTGGACAGAGAACTCTGCGAGGGCTGCATTTTGTCTCACTGCCTCTTCAATCTATTCCAAGATGCTATGGGTGATTTTTCTCTCTGGTTTTGTGTTCGTTCCTCCCCGTATTAGCACAAACATTGTCCCATTTTTGGCATATGCACCTGATGTTGTTCTGTTTGACAGAACCCCTTTGGGTCTACAGAAACAGCTGAATGCCATCTCTGAATATCTAGTGATAAACAAAATAATTATCAATAGCAGGAAATAGAATGTTATCACATTCACAAGCAATAGTAAATAAAAATAATGGGTTACATATTGAGGGTTGACAAACATCAATGAGAGCCATCAAACTCCCTTACCTATCTTGGTTTTCAACTCTATATAAAGAACAATGCTGGTACTTTAACGGTGAGACTGATGATTAAGGCATTACAGGGAGGCATTGAGATGAAACAAATCAGAGCACAGTACTGCAGGTTTACTATGTCTCCTACGTTAACTTACTATAGGATGAAGGTAGTACCTTGTTTACTGTATGGTATAGAGATTTGCCATGCCTCTAGACATTTGTGAATGACAGGGTGAAATCACGCATCTGGAGGAGGGTGTTAGGATTGCCAGAATGTGTACTGATAGCCACACTCAGATTTGAGTCAGGTTGACATCATTGAGCTGTCTGGTAGAAATTAAAATACTTCTACTCTACATAAGGTTGTTGGTTCCACTAATGGATTCTCTTTACGAGCACCTAGATGAAGTACTGTTGAGAACAACATCACATGCAATGATTCATTTGAAGACATTTGGCTGATGGGATACTGGCCGTAGCAGAATTATCTACTCAAGATCTCCTTGAACAGCCCGACCAGATAAAAAGATCTTGATCAGGTGGGACTGGATCAACATATTGGGAACAATGAAGGGATGCAGATTTTATAATAGCCTGTCTTCTCCGTATAAATCTCTGGGAGTAATCCCCAGATACCTAAGGTAATTTCCCAATGGGTATTTGTCATGAACCTGTGCCATAACGCACGTCCGATACGGAAACATATCTTTCCTATGGTGTTGGCAGTTGCCATGGTTCTCGCGTTGACTAACAACAGTATCACCATGGTTAGCTGACGCAAGGCGAAACGTCAGTGTGCTGCATCCTCTTCCCCAGGACCATAGAGAACAGCCTCACAATGGCACTGGTTCTTCTGATTGAAGTTAGTACCCGCGCATCATGGTTTCCGTGCTTCTTGTCTTGAACTTCCTTTGACTCTGTTTTTGCACTACCAACTCCTTTGGATTCCGATTTGGTCCTTCTGTTTTGCTGATTACCTGGTAACAAATGGTTGAGGTTTATTGGACTGCTCTCTGGATTGCCCTATGTTTACTGTGGTTTCTTGGTCTTTGAGTCTGTGGATTGTGGACATTAGTTGATTACTGATCCGTGGAGGGCTGTGTTGTGCTCTGCTGTTTTGACTAATTCTGTGCACCATGCTGTCGTTAGTGCGTCCTCTTGTCGCCCGGGGGTAGGTCCCTACTAATCCTACTAATTCCCCTCCTTCTTCCCTGTTTTTAATGCTCGTCTTTCCGGTGGATTACCCTGGAACTGCTACTCTGGTCACTCAACAGTTACAGGACTTCACTCTCTGTCTATCAAGGTAAGGCAGACACTCCTTGGGAACTGTACTCGACCTTTGTATTTCAGTCCATTTAGTTCATGCTTCTGCACTCACTTTCTATCTTGAGTGAGAAAATACCCTTTTTTCCACCAGATGACCCCTTGAATAACTGGCTGAGCCCCAAGCCTCACCAGGTTAGTGCTGACCTTATTCCTTGCATATCACAAGTACAGTAGAGTGTCAGTATTAAGACCTATCCTTATTTTCACAGCCTGGTGCATACCTGGTGGTATTTGTTGCTCTTTCATTTGAACTACACCTTTGTTTGTGTTTATTTGAAAAGAGAGGAGGTGTATTAAAAGCAAGGTCACCCTCATGGAGGAGACCCCACCTTTTAGGTTTGAGTTTGCAAGAGTACCGAATAGAATGGTGGTTCTGTCACCTTTATACTTGGTGAGTACTGACAGTATTGGGCTGGCCAGTTTATTTGCTATAAACTCAATCTTCTCCCAACGGGGGAAATCAGTAATCTAAGATAAACAAACGAAGATTACATCAGAGGATGTCCCTTGTGTGAAAATGTTACAGTAACTCAGAACAGAAAGCATATTCTCATAGATGGTCCTGCCCTGATAAAACAGAGATCCAACTGGTTGGGCAGATTTGTTCACAACTATACATTACTTGACCCTGCACTTTTTTTTTAAAGGATCTCAAGTGGCAATGAAACATCTGTGACTATTGCTGTTATCAAGCTACTTAAAGTAGCAGGGCTGATTAAGTTGAGATTTTATTGTGAGGTTATTTTGTTTTACTTTTAAATATTATGGTATAGTGAGAATGTGCTATTTGTATTACATATTGTATTTATTGTTTTATTCTCTTTTTTAAAATGTATTCTTTCTTTATTGTATGACATTTATTGAATACTTTTTGCTATTGTTTAAGGTTGGGTAAATACAACCAAAATCACAAATAAAAAAAATAAAAGAATTATACTGGCATGCCGGTGTCTCCAGGATAATCTTGCGTTGGACAAGGCTTGATGATGTAATCCCATGAGTGCAAATCATCCAACCAGGGCTGGATGGCATCCCTGTGAATACCAGGTGAGCGTAACAGAATGCAAAGCATCAATAATATTATCCACCTGGGTGTCATGGAGACTTCAGAGACTGACCAGTTAGTTCAGTTGTTGGGACAATTACGCGCTGAAGTACATTCAGCCAGGCAAGAAACCAACGCTCTTAGGATGGATTTGATTGTTACTAAGGATCGTACCGATGAAGTAAGTAGACAATTGCTCCAATCACAGGCAGGACAGACTCCATTGCCTGGTAACATTCCTCCAGCACCTGTACCAACTTCTTCCACCAATCCAGTACAAATAACCCTTCCTGGGGCAGTTCCTTTAGCTCCACATGAACGATTTACATGGGACCCCAAGAAGTACGCAATGTTCATGAACCAGTGTCGTCTTCATTTCCTTTGCAGACCTGTGGCTTTTCTTAACAACCAAGCTCAGGTTGCTTTTGTCTTGTCATATCTGAGTGGCAGTGCTGCGTATTGGTCGGTACCATTGGTAAGTCAGGATAAACCGTTGTTACATGACTTTGGGGGTTTCCAGATGGAAATGGAAAAACTCTTTGATCGTCATACCCAAGGCCAAGCATTAGACAATGAACTTTTGTCACTCCATCAAGGAACTCAAGACTTCCTTATATATATAGCAACATTTAACAGACTAGTCGTTGAAGCTGGGTGGCCTGAGGAAAAAAGGACAACACTATTTCATCGGGGCCTACAAGGGAAACTAAAGGATGTCCTTGCTCAAGTGGTTAACCCACCTAAAGACTGTGGAGAATTCATCAACCTTGTGGTGCAATTGGATCACAGATTACAAGTCCGAAAAGTGGACCGGATAAGGTTAGACACTCGAGCTGTGTATGTCCGGTCAAAGGATAATGTTTCACGTACATTGGAAAACGTGGTAGAACCCGTGCAAATCGGAGGTGTATGGCCCCCTTTAACTAAAACTGAAAGAGACAAGAGAAGGCAACAGCAATTGTGCTTATATTGCGGAAAATCAGGCCACTTCCTCAAAGAATGTCCAGTGAAACCACCAAGGAGAACTATTGGAGCCACAGAGAAGGAAGATAATAACAAGGAGTCAGAAAACTACCAAGCCCGGCAAGCGTAGAGGTCCGCTTGTCAAGTGAGAAGGATGAGCCACAGATCTCATACTTTGCGGTACCAGTAATTTTGATCACCAACAACCGGCTCGGATGCATGCTGTCGAAGCATACATAGACAACGGAGCAGTTGGGAATTATGCAGATCAACATCTGGCAGCAGAAATGGGGCTTCCCTTATGCTCGTCTACTGAAAAAGTTACTACAGTTGATGGGACAGAAATAGCTTCCAGACCAGTAACCCAATACACAGCAGCACTGACCCTACTGTGCCAGGATGGACACCGAGAATCTATTGATTCAACGTCATCAAAGCCCCTCAGTTTCGACTAATCTTAGGGATGCCATAGTTGGTAGCTCACAATCCTCTAATAGATTGGCGTGCCAAGAAGTTGGCCTTTTCCGATTATTGTGCTTGCACCTGTTATTACCAAGAAAAGGGGAAAACAGACGTTTGTGCATCTGCTACTCCCAGTACTGCGGTGATTGTACTAGGTGTGACTAGTACTCTACCAAATGAAGACCAAGATTTTCAAGACGTGTTCCAGAAAGAACAAGCCGATACTCTACCACCGCACAGGCCCTAAGATTGTCAGATTGACCTCATACCTGGTGCTCAAATTCCTTGTGGTCGAATCTATGCACTTACTGAACCGGAAAACCTCCATTTGAAATTTTATCTTGATCAGTACCTGGCAAATGGATTTATCCACATATCTAAATCACCGCAGCCAGTCCCTTATTCTTTGTACCAAAGAAGGAAGGAGATTTGAGGACTTGCATCGACTATCGCGCATTAAACCAGATCACAGTAAAAAACGTTATCCACTGCCCCTTATTCCTGAATTATTGGATCAAGTCAAAGACGCCCAAATCTATACCAAACTGAACCTTCGGGGGGGCGTACCATCTTGTTCAAGTGAAGAAAGGAGACGAATGGATAACCGCCTTTCGTACCCAATACGGCTTGTATGAATACCAGGTAATGCCTTTTGGACTTTGCAATGCTCCTGCTGCATTCCAGTACTTTATAAATGATGTTTTGCAGGAGTTAATCAACATTTGCGCCCTTGTTTACATTGATGACATCTTAGTGTATTCTTTTACAAAAGAAGACCATGTCAGGCATTTCGCTCCATCCTTACTAAACTCTGCCAACATAAACTGTATGCTAAACTTGAAAAATGCTCTTTTCATGTCACTGAAGTGGAGTTCCTCGGTTTTATCCTCACACCAAAAGGTATCAGAATGGATAGGCACAAAGTAGATGCCATTCTTAACTGGCCGTCACCAACTTCATTTAAAGGAATCCAGAGTATGTCGGGCTTTGCAAACTTTTACCGCCGATTCATCCCAGATTTTTCCCAAATAGTGCATCCAATTACATCACTATTGAGAAAAAACAATAAAAAGTTCCATTGGACCAAAGAAGCAGAGAAGGCCTTTCAAGAACTTAAGAAAAAAATTCATTTCTGATCCAGTTCTACGGCATCCACGCCAAGACCTCCCTTATATAGTTGAAACAGATGCCTCTAGCATGGCTATGGGAATTGTTCTCTCACAAAAGGACCCAGGAACTGGCCAGTTACACCCTGTGGCCTTCTGGTCATGAACATTCTCACCTCCCGAACTCAACTATGCTATCACAGACAAAGAACTCTTGGCTATAAAATCAGCTTTCAAGGCATGGCAACACTATCTCCTTGGTGCTAGACATACTGTCACGGTCATAACTGATCATCGAAACCTGCAATACCTAAAAACAGCAAAGGCTCAATCATCCCATCAACTGCGGTGGGCTCTTTTCTCCTCTGAAAATGACTATGTGATCACCTACCAGCCAGGAGTCCGAAACGGAAAGGCTGGCACCTTATCCCGCATGGTTGTGATTAAAAGGTATAAATAACTCCAGATCCAGTAGCCATCATTCCAGATGACAAACTCCTGGGTCTTACGACAACATTGACACAGGGTGAACTCCAAAACAAAATCCAACTCTTAATGGATCCGACTTTCTCACAAGAGTGATGTACTCAAGGAGAACATTACACCATTAAAGACCAGTTACCATATTTTAGGAACCTTCTATACTTGCCAAGTAAAGACTTACAAGAGCAGGTTATTTCGGGTTATCACGACTCCTTGATTGAAGGTCATCCTGGAATTGCCAAAACTCTAGCTAAAGTAAAACGTAACTATTGGTGGCCCACATGGCGTAAAGACATCATACAATTTCCAATCTTGCGGTGTGTGTGCACAAAACAAGTCCCAAAAGCAGAAACCAGCTGGTCTTCTCCAACCATTGGAAATTCCTCCCGCACGATGGCACACACTGTCCCTTGATGTCATTACAGATCTACTTCCCAGTCAAGGATTCAACACCATCTTAGTAGTTGTAGAGTTGTTCTCTAAAATGGCACACTTTATTCCTTTTAAGGGTCTTCCAAATGCATCCAATTTAGCAAAAATGTTCCTGGAGGAAATCGTACGGCTACATGGCTTTCCATCAGTCTTGATATTAGATCGAGGGAGTCAGTTTGTATCCAACTTCTGGAGGAAATGCTGTTCATTGGCCCAAATTGACATTCGACTGTCCACAAGTCACCATCCTCAAACAGATGGCCAAACAGAAAGAACAAACCAAACCCTCGAGCAATACTTACGTTGCATGTTACATCAAGTGGAAAGAAATTGGAAGGACTTGTTATGGATAACCGAATATGCCTATAATAATTAATTACACACCAGCACTGGACAAACCCCTTTCTCCATTATATATGGTAGACATCCACGTACTTCAGAATTGGATCTCCCAACCCCTTTCAAAATTCCAGCGGTTAAAACCCTACATACGACTATTTTCGAGGCCTTCAAAGAAGCAGCAAAACATTTACTCCAAGCCAAGAACAGACAAAAGAAATTTGCTGACCAACATCGTAGTAAAGCCCCCAACTATCAAATTGGAGACAAGGTCTGGTTAGCATCAAAATATGTGCCCATAAAAGGGATTCGGACCTTTCGTCCCCGATATCTAAGACCTTATTCTATTGAATCCATAATAAATCCAGTGGCAGTTAAATTAACCCTAGCACCCACTATGCAGATTCATCCTGTGTTTCACGTATCACTCCTGAAACTGGTACAACCCGGTATTCGGGTTATTACACCACCAAAACCAGAATTAGTTGACAGAGAACCAGAGTTTGAAGTAAAGGATATCCTAGACTCAAAATACACCAGATCCAACCTATACTACTTAGTTGATTGGAAGGGATATGGCCCTCAAGACAGATCATGGGAACCTAGTGAATACATCCATGCACCTCGCTTAATTAAAAAGTTCCATCAGAATTACCCAGCCAAACCAGGACCAGGCAGAATGGCCACAGTGAGAGGGGCCTTTGGGGGGAGTGATGTCATGACCCTTGCCCCTGGCCCTCACTGGCAAGTCAGCCTTCCAGTTAGGGCCTGGTCAAAGGACTTAAAACCTCATCCAAGACTCTCTTGGAGTCAGCCCTGGTGCCTTTGGCACCAGGCTCATAACCATCATGAAGACCAACATCAGAATGGGACTATTTACTTGGGGTTATTTATACTTGGGGGGGTTCAGCCAACATGGAGGCACACACATAGCTCAGTTAAAATGAACTGAGCTATGCAGTGTAGTCTTTTGGGTTTGTCAGGCCTGGGACTACTTTACCTGGACTACTTTGGGTGTGGCAGGCTTGGGACTATTTTACCTGGACTACTTTACCTGAGACTATTTAAACGGCACCCAAACAGCAGAACATGCTTTGCGTTATTCTGCTGTGGGCAGCATAACGCTCACCGTGTCCAGTTCTTTGATGCCAGTTTACCTGAAACCAAGGACCTGCAGAGAGAGAGAGAACACTACAAAACTTACCTGGAAGAGTATCCTGTCTTCAATCCATCGCCGACTTCATTTCCACTCACCTGAAGGTACGAACTCCATCATCCGGCACCACATGCATCCTGGAATACCATAACACTGCGCTTTCACCTAGGGGCCCATGCTCATCTTCAAATTGCATGACAACATCAAAATACCTTTCCATACCTAAAAGAAAAGAAGACATTATTATTCGAACTAAGAGGAACATAAGAACTGCATGTAAAGACTGTAAAGCAGAAAACCTACGGAGTCGCAGCAGGCCTGGATTCGCACAGGGGGGCTTGCACCAGTGAAGTAACTTGGTCTTTGCTCGCACCCCCACATCTACGCGCCCCTGCCATGAGGAGCAGAATGGAGAATCCAACTTTTACAATATTAAGGTGAGGAGAGGGCCCAAGGGGGAGGAAGGAGTGGAGGCCAAGGGAGGTGGGAAAACATAAAGACAATCTGGTATTGAATCCAGCTCTCATATATTGCAGACCCATTTTTAACCAGAGGCCTTGCCAAGGGACTGGGAGAGGATTCGAGAGTGCAAATCATCCAACCAGGGCTGGGTGGCGTCCCTGTGGATACCAGGTGGGCATAACAGGACTCAAACGCTCTCTCTGTTGTCATTCTCCTCGATCCTTCTTCTTTCTTTGACACAGTTGACCACTCTATCCTCATAAATCATCTCCATGATATTCTTGGCATCATGGATGGGCACTGGTGTGGTTGACCTCCTTCCTTTCAAAGAGACCCTCCCAAGTGCAAATGGGTCCTTTCCTCTCCTCCACCTCACTCTCTACCTGTGTTGTCCCTCAGGGCTCTATCCTATCATCAGGGGTTTTCAACATCTACCTAGCCCCCATGGCCCACCTGATCTCCACATTCTCCCCTCATTTCCAGTGTTAGGCAAATGACACACAGCTCTCCTTTAAGCTGCCTTGCTCTACCTCCTCTCTCCCACCTGACTGCTATTCAGGAGTGATGCTCTGCCAATGATCTCTGCCTAATGCCAGTAAGACAGAGATCTTTCTCATTGGGATGCCTGCTCTCTGTTTCTCCCCCCACCCCCAACATCTCTGGCCACTCTCTCCTCACCCAATTGTGAGGCAAAAACACCTGGGGTCATCTTTGACTCCTCTCTCTCTTTCTCTCCACATATCACAGACCTTGCCAAGAAGTCCAACTTTCAGCTCCACCTCCTCAGAGGCATTCTACCTTTTTTCACCTTCCCCCACAGGCTCAATTTCTTCAGATCAATGATTCTCTCTAGTCTGGACTACTGCAACAGCCACTTCCTCAATCTACCTCTTTCCTCCCTTCACCCCTTCAACTAGTCCGGAATAGGGCTGTGAGACTTATCCTTGGCCCCAAGCCTAGGGACTTCATCTCTCCAGCCCTAAAATCTCACCACTGTTCCCAGTGACTGCAAGGATCAAATCCAAGACCCTTTGCATCATCCACAAGGTTGTCTGTGGCCTGGGATCTCTGTATATGCAGCTTTCTCTCCCTAACATCTCCCTGCTAGAGTTCTTCGGTCCTCTAGCTCCAAATCTGCAGGTCAGACGTTTCTCCATAGAGTGGGAGGTAGGGATCTGGAACAGCCTCCTTGCCCCCCTCAGACTTGAGTCGGACCTTCTTAAATTCTGGAAACTTTTCAAGACTTTCCTCTTCTCCTCTTCCTTCCCTCTCCCCCTCCTGTGCTAATGTCCCTCTGCTGCTGCGACTGGGCCTTAGTGATGGTCATGCGGAGCACAACTGAAGATGGGGAACCGTAGTATGTGGTGCAATGTATATTGATACAAAATGTATATGAGAGATATTACATTATCTCAGTGAATAGAAGTGATATGGCAAGAAATGTCAGTCATGGTGGCACATACACATACCCACACAGCTATGACTAGCAATATCAGTCAAAGGGGTGTGCACGCACACAAACACACACACGCACACACAGACACTCTATCGTGGTGCCCCATGCCATTCACTGTAACATGGTAGATTATCTTGGGGCAGGCTGGAAGCAGTTGGCTGTCAGACCCACAGCTAGGTTAGTAGACAAAGGCACAGCCAGTTGTAGGCATAATGCATGGCTGTGTAAAGGGATGAGTCCCCCCCTCCCCAAACTGAATTCAGTGAAGGTAGACCCCCACTACATCAAACCGAATGACAATAACTTATTAGGTTGAGCAAGGCTTTCAAATGTTGCAGAAATTAAAATTATAGTGCTTCACAGGAAAGCGCTTTAAGGGATGATTACGTTTATGGAGTCAGAAAGTTATGTGGAGTAGAGAATGTGTCAAATAATAAATGTTATGATATAGTATCAAAGAATCTAGTTCCAAATCGGAGCAGGTCCCAAGTGTTATGCAACATTGGGGATGGTCAGCCATTTCATAAGTGATCCGCCACTTTGGGTTTTGTGTCAAGGTCAGACACTTTAAACTGGATACTTGCTTGAGCAGACAAATTGGTTGCTTTGTGCTAACTCATTATGACCTCAGTGGCATATCCACTGTGATTAGCACGTTTGAATTCTGAAGTATTGTGGGGAAACCCAAGGAATGATTCAGCTCCTGCTTGGCTCTTGGTATTGTTGGATCACAGACATTATTTTCCAGTCTTCAATTTCAAGAGTAAGCACACATCAATATCTAGAACTGAGGAACTACATATGTATCCTTCCTGAATGAGGTACACTTTTGTAATGACTTGCAGAAGTTTCTGAAGACCCATTTTGGCTGTGAAGCAGTGTGCACTAACTTATGCTGAGAGGGGGGATTTGGCTATCTTCTTCTTTTCTGGTTTCTAGTAGTTGTCAGTGACATTTGTACAGTAGGTTCATCCCGGCGATAGAATTGTTTTTTTTCTCCATATGTTTGAATAGCTGAACTATTCATAGCATGATTGTAGTCTATACTGACATCATGGCTCTTACTCAAAAATCATCTACACCATGAACCGTACCCAAACTCTTTTCCCCCAGGAGGAGGTTGCCTCCCTTTGTTGTTTACATTGAAAGAGCCACAGATCCTATAATATGATATCATATGATATATGATAAGTCATTAATAATACGCCTGTACACAAGTGTTTCTAGGCGTGCCAAGACAAGGGAGGGACGACAGAGGAAGGACAAGAGAAACGATCTTACCAGGCTTTGTGTCATTCAGATTGTGCAAGTTCGAGAATGAGAAGTGCAAGGGGAAAGCGAGGGTGGAAGTTCAAGTGAGTGGGGAGGGGAAACCAGTGCAGCAATGCTCTGAGTAGGTGCAGCAAGGCAGCGCGGCTCTAGGTAGTGCAAGGAGAACAAGGGACTGTAGGGTTACAGTTACAGCCACTAAGTGCGTGGTAGGCCCATAGGCAGTGCAAGGGTGACTGATCAAGAAACAGCCTGGTAACCTATAATTCAAAGGGCACACTGGTAAAAGCAAGACAGAACTAAATGGCTTCCTGCACATTCATTCCTGGGTGAACAATAACCATATTCGCATTTATACCTCCAAAAAGCGGTTCTCATCATTGTTCCAGTGAAAATGTATCTTTACCTTTTGCTTGGTCTGTGGTGCTAGCTTGAGCGTCCATACCCAATCCTCAGATCCGAAAGTGATCATCTGCCTAACTAACCAAGTCCTTCACCAAAGAGTTCCTTCTCTACCAGACAACCAGACTAGTATTAATAACATTGGAATCACCTGCAGTTCTGAAAATTACAATCATGCTGTAAAATGTACAAAGGTTTTCATGCATGTTGTCTGTGAGAATGGTATGGCTGTCATTTTATTAACATTTAGTGCTCTGTGGCATATCATAAATCAAGGGATGAGAAGGAAGAAGTAGATAGTGTGGAATAGATAGAAATGTTACACGAAATAGACTCCATTCAAAGATGGTGACCAGGGGGTGACACAAGAACGATAGAGGCTTAGAAAGGGCAACACTTCTAGGTTAGGTCAGGAAGGTATTTATAACCCAGCTTGGATAGATGGTTGCTGGGCAACATGTTTCCTTGTTGCTGTGGCTGTGGAATTGTCTTTCTTTGCAATTACCTTTACATCAGAAAATGTTTTATGTTGTTTCTGAATTTTTGTTGTATTTCTTTGTTCTTCTGTTTTCCTGCCCTTCGTTTTCTTCCATCTACAGCAGAGGGTTGTTGTTTACTGACTGGCTGGGTTCCCTGGTTTCTCTGAGTTGTGCAGATTTCTGGTCCTCCCCGTGTTCCCTCACAGTCTGTTTCCCTGGTCTATTACAGTGTGTCCCTGTCATATTTCCCTTATGCTTGCTGGAACCAGTCCTTTTTCTGTTTCTCATTTCCCCTGGATCATATAGGTTATTCCTTAGTCAATCTTGCCCGTTTCCTATTCCTTGTCAGACGTGCTCCTACAAACTCCCAGAGTGAGCACCTCTGCTACTATGCTTACAGTTTGCATATGTTCTCTTGTGCCTTCATTTTAAAGGGCTTTGGGAGACACTGCACCATTCTATCAATGCCAACATTCCTAAATCTCCCGTGTCACCTATCCTCAAGCTGAGAATATCTATCTCCCAATTCGTTGACATTTGTGTATGTACACTTGCCAGTCCTGGTGCCTTACCCTGTATGGTGAGATGCCTTCTAGGCTTTTACCTTAGGCACCTTTTCTAAGTTTGAAACTCTCAGCATTAAGAGCAACGCTCTCTGCCTCTCTGAGCTCAGTCATCACTATTTGCTGGAGTTTTCATAGCTCTCTTTTTGTTGTTGTTGCGGATCCACTACATTTTCCTCTCCCAATTTTCTTTTAGTCCCTGACCAACCCAGAAGCAGCAGAGGGAGGCAGCCAGCAGCTCTAATGCTAATGCTGTATGTATTCTTGATACAACCTGCATATCTTGCCTAAGGTACCCCGCTCCAGGGTAGTAACAGTGTTTTTTTTTCTATATGGCCTTTTTCTCCTTCCCCTCAGGAAATTACTGTCCTTTGGTACGAGGTATGGCTGACACTTTCCTGAGAGACTTGGTGGAGCTTTTTTTGAAATTATATTTAACAATTGAGGAAACTCTTATTTTCAAAAACCTAACAGGGCATAGCTCATCCATGCTGCATAATGTGGTCCCAAGGTTGTGCTTTCTATGCTCTGCACATACCTTGGCAGAATGACATGTTCTAGTTCTATTGGTCTGTATTTAAGACATGTCTGATCATTGACACAAAGGTCTTCCCATTTGCATGAGTCGGCCAGTCCTCATGATGGACATGCATATGTTGTATACATGTGGATCAATAAGGAGACATACAGTCAGGCATTCTACTACTTGCCAAGACATTATGCAGTGGGTGTGATTTACATTGTGGGCCACTGATCAAGGAATTGTACATGTGAGGTGCACCACATCTCTTGTTAAGTGGTGTACTATGTTAATTCCACAAGGCATGTCACTTACATTGTGTATTACGAGAAATGGCTGTGTTGCCTGCGTGGGAAGATTTCTGTCAAATTCCCTGCTGCAGTTCTGATATTGTTGTTAATCACCAAGCAATGTATGCTTGACATCTGAGGTTGTGATAAAGGGGCACAATGGCACAGGGTAAACATCACACTTTGATGAGCCTGACTGTGGGCCTCATTACGACCCAGGCGGTAAGTTACCGCCTGGGCCGTGACTTTACCACCATGGCGTAAACTACGTTTACGCCATGGTGGTTGGCGGACTTACCGCCCCATTCCGCCCCATTCTGACCTTGGCGGGGCGGTAAGTCCCCAATCCCCATTTACCCTTCCCCATTTCCCATTTTTGCCCCATAGGGCATAATGGGAGTGGGGAAGGCGTTAATTAACTCCATGGTCCCTTAGCGCCATGGATTTTAACACCTGCTAAAAGCAGGTGTTAAATCCGCCATGGCGCTAAGGGACCTCGTACTCAGGCGGTAAGGGTCGGCGCTGTTTACGGCGCCGTAAACCCCTTACCGCCTGAGTTGTAATGAGGCCCTGTATGTCAAGTAGTTACACATCTATGGTAAACATATTATTTTCTCTTTTGCACCCTCGGTCGCATGTTTGTTATTGTAGATCATGTGGGCAGTACCATGAGATGAACTGGCTGTGAAAGTTCAAATGGTTTTCTGACAGGGGGGCATATCTTGTGCACATATTTTGCCTAGCCTGCTTTACTGATCCTTTGAACTTTTGCTGGACTTTTATTGTAGTTTCATCTTCCATCAACCCATGACTAGAGGTGCGAGTAGTGCAGGGTATGAAGGCAGCACCATTACCCTGAAAAGACACAGAATCCATCTTGCGACTTACTCCTTTGTAGGGTAGTAGGATGATGTTCCAACAGGTTAAGAGCTAATATAGACATTTCTGAGGGGCTTGTTCCATTAAGATATGGTGAGACCTCAGCATTTGAAGGAGTGGAGCTTCTGCGTGGCTAGGAAAGCTTAACTGGAAAAGGATGGGAAAGGATATTGAGCATTTCCGGCTGGTGGTGCAGTGGATGTGGAGGGACCCAGGAAATGTGAGGTTCTGACCTCTCCTGGTGTGGACACGATGGTGGTGTGGTGCCAGCCATCATGATGTTCAGAGTGTTGCCACTAGTGTAGGGCACCCACTGTATTTAGACTCTGCTCTGTCCTGCGCACTAGAACATCTGGAGAGGGAAGTTCACTATTGAGGACATTCTTAATGATCAATACAAGATATTTATTTAAATGGTAGTCTGTGAGGCGTAGCCTCCAGTCAGTATGTGGGAATAACATTGCCACAAGTCATGCTCTCACCGGTGCAGTGCCTCCTGTTCAACAAAATCCTTCGTACCAACCTTGCCACCTTCTTCAGAGGAGAGGCCTGTCCTCACTGTGGCTGTTCACGCTGTCTTGATAGACTGCCTTTCCACCACATATGAGAGTGGTTTGCAGGCCATTTTGGTGGCTCTTTCACATGTGAAGGTTTACATTCCACCTGCCAATGCTGAGGAAGAGATTGCAGAGACTATTGAAGAGGAGCAGGTGAATGTGAGGGAACACGTGGAGAAGATAAAAGACAGTCAGGCCTCTTGGTAGGGTCAGCATGCAGATATGTACATACCCATTCTATTATAGATTTAGATTTCTTGATGAGAGAATATGTTTATATTGAGTTTAATGTTATAGTCCCACCTCAAATCCTAAATACATCCTTTCATCTCTGTAACATTTTGATTATGTTTTGTTAATTTCAGGAATATCCACTTGGTGTTATGGGACGTCCACGTGTGAGCTAGGCTCACAGAAGCGTGGTTCCTGCATGTGTTGATGTCATTGGCTTTCCATGCATTTGCGGTCTAGGGACCCAGGGATCACATGTGTCGTTGATACCAGTATTCACAAGCGTCTGTGTATGCTATGCATAATAGTTTTCAGGCGTTTTCACAGTCTGTGGGCTCCAGTGTGGGTGTTGCTGAAGGTCTGCTGCCTAGATGTTGACAGCTGAGCATCTACAATAGCGGATATTGTGTTCCGTGTTGTTTGCCATAGTCACATTTGCAATATGCGTACTGATGAGCATGGTCCGTCGTCGTCGGTGTGGCACTGCAGTTATCATGCACTGTGCAGGCATGGTTATCTGTAACAAGACAGGGTCCTTTCATTTGGTCCTGCAAAACCTTTGTGTAACTGATGTATGGACTCTGGAAATTGCTGTTTTAATTATTTACTTTCTACAAAAGCTCCACATGTGCCGTGCTCATCTTTCCCAGACTGCCATACTGTGAGTTTCTAGGATGTGTGCATGACGTATTCATTATGGGTGTTGGTAGAGGAGCTGTGCACATTGACATGTCTGTCACTAGGAGTAAGGTCCATCCAACCAATTTCCTGGTGGTTGCAGGCAGGCACCAGATACAGTGTGGCGGTGGAATAAAGATATTGTTCTTCAGAAGAAGCTGTGGGGGTCGTTCGAACGTCATGCATGCCATGATATTCATGCTATGTATCTTTATGTGCATGTGTGAGTTGTGTGTTTTTAGAAATGTGATGTAGCTGATGTGCAGAGTTTCAAGATAGGAAACTTTGATAAATCCATCTGTTGCAGTGGTGGTCATTAATGTGTTTACTTACCGTTTTTTGGTCCACACCTGGAAATGTGTGCACAGTTCTGTCGCTGGCTTGTGTTGGTGTTTCACGACTGATGTGTAGTGTGTTTCGCTAGATGATATCTCCTCTGCTGTGTACCTCCACTTTGCTTTGTTTTTCTGTTATGCTCTTTTAAGATACATGATATGATATATATTGGTTATTTGCAACGCGCTTAATACTTAGAGGATTCTAAGCGCGGACCCAGGGATCAAACCTGTGTGGCTCTGTGTCGTCTTGCTTCCAAGGCGAGCACGTTGACCCTGAGCTATCCTCCCGAGACATGCACATTTGACATTTTTCTGGGGTTGTGCATTGTTTAGTTTTCATTTCGATGCCATGGATTGTCATTTGTGTTTGTTGGTGCTTTCGGTGTAGGTAGTTTCTACTACTGTGATATCCTTGGACTGTGTATAACAATCCTGTATTACATGATGATCAATGCATAAGGATCTTTATTATAATTTTGCTGCACATAATTTGTATATTCTTTTTTTCTCAATTGACTGCCATTTTGTGAAACCTAGGCCTTTTCTCCCACTATCTAAGAATCTCCAATCTAGTTGTGTTTTACTCAACTGACTGCCATTTTGTGAAGCCTAGGCCTTTTTCTCTCACTATCTAGGAATCTCAGAACTAGTTGTGTTTTACTCAACTGACTGCCATTTTGTGAAACCTATGCCTTTTCTCCCACTATCTAGGAATCTCAAATCTAGGTGTGTTTTTTTCTCAATTGACTGCCATTTTGTGAAACCTAGGCCTTTTCTCCCACTATCTAGGAATCTCAAATCTAGGTGTGCTTCTCTCAATTGACTGCCATTTTTTGAAGCCTAGGCCTTTTCTACCACTATTTAGGGGTCGCAGTTCTAGGTGTGTTCTTCTCAATTGACTGCCATTTTGTGAAACCTAGGCTTCTCTCCCACTAGCCAGGAAGCTGAAATCCAAGGGTGATCTCCCATTGCCAGCCATCTACAAATCCAAGGCCCGCCCTTTCAACCACGAACACGTAGCAACCACTGAAAGCTAGTACTGATAGCCAGGTCACTGCCCAACAGGAACCAGTCGCCCACCTACCATACCCAACTGCAGTGCCTTCTTCTAACAAGTTGTACCCAGCCAGAGCCCTCCATAAACAGGCCACCCATAGACAGAGGGACACCAGAACCTAACCCACTAAGTGGACAACCACCAATAGAAGACATCCAGCTATCACTTCGCAAGAGGATAACTAGGAAAGACAAAGAGGTAAGAGTGGGAGAGAGACAGAAAAATAAAATAAAAATATAACAAAAATAAAAACATGTTAACCCAACCCTCAACATTCCTCATACAACTCTCACACAAAAAAGCAGATAGCCACCTGTCTGCACAGCAATCCACACACACTTCACCACATTGCAACAACAAACTAACAACACATTGCCCTGCACAACAGCCATGGGAGTTCGCACAGACCTGTTAGCCATGCTTAAGCTCAGCGAACGGTGGAAACTGAACTGAAGCTGCCAACACAAAATCACAAATCTCACTTTCCTGTTCTCAACTACAGAGCGCCTGGGGACCACTTTGGTGGTGACGGTGCACGGTACAAATACCTTTAACATTAACATGAATACGTAAGAGCTAAAGTTTGTCCATACACAGTCACTGTGCTCACATTGTGGGGTGCAGAATTTTGAGGCCACGATTTTCAGGACCAAAATGAGCTTACATGTATACTGCTACAGTTGCAGCTTGCTAACACTTTTTATGTGAATTGCCCACTTGGACGTGTTTGTAACTGGTTGCAGGCGTGAACCATAGTTCGCTCCAGCTGCCCCATTGCATACGCTTTGCACTGCTGCAAGTGCAATCAGCACTAGGGCAAACAATGCATGTGTAAATAAATCTTTCAATGCATTTCATAGGACTAGGATAAGCATTTCCCTAGTGCAAGAGCGTGTTGAGTGTGCTTTTTGCACTAGGACAGCGTTGTCCTAGTGTGAATGGCACTTGCACAATTGCAGCATTTCTGTAATACCACCCCTGCTCTTACATTTCTCCCTGGCTCAAAGCACTTTTCCATGGATGCACATCGTGAATGCAGTTATTTTATCAGTTTAATAAGTCATATTTTTAAGACATGTCAGCTAATGTTGGCTGTGGTATGAGATACCTACATAAACTGAGCAGGACTGGACTGGGAACCAAAAGTTACCCTGGAAATGTTTTTCAAAGTGGCTCCATATTAGTATATACTGGAAGCTTTGGAACACATTCTTTACTTCATCCCACTGAAAAGAGGCCCATGGTGCAAAGGCGCATTGGGAAATCTCCAGAGTTCCCTGTAGGCCAGTCCACCAGTGACGCTGAGGCTTATTTCTGAACAGTGGCAGGGATATGTGATGCTGTAAGATATCACATACTGCTGGTCTCTTGTGCTGCCCTAGAAAGTGGCCAGTTCAGCCGCCAGCATCGTGGACCGGCTACCTCCGCTCAATGCTCCCTTACTCAATCAATGACCTTGTTGCCATGGCAGGCTAACACGAGGTGCCACTGATGATGACTCGATTTCCTTTCACATGTGAAGTGGAGAGGGAGAAGACAGACTAAATGAAATCCCATCCATCTTAATGAAATACAATTATATCCTCCTGATTAATCATTTAAAAATCAATACATCTCTTCTTGGTGAACCTCGCCAGTATTTGTCATCCCCTGGACGGACTACATAAGTCTTGGCCTGTTCTGATTTTTATAGGTTTAGCCACCTGTGTCCCTGGGAACGTAACTGCGTTTGATTCCAATATGTGAAAGGAGGGGACGACCGTGCAGCGAGAGAGGGGTCACTATTGCAATTCAGCCGGTCAGAAGAAATGATGCCGTCTGCGACGTTAGGCCACCACTGATATCATTTTCTGAAAGCTGGTTTCCAAGTGATGAGCGGGGAGATAGATGGAAGCACGAAGCTTAGTGAGTTTTAAAAATTCATCAAGGGCAATAAGAGCCTGGGTGTCAAATGTTTCATATAATTTATCCGGCTTTAAATAGATGAGAAAATAGCAGGACAAAAGTCACAGTTGGAAGCAAAAGAAGAGAAAATGGCCGCCGCAAATGTGGATTAAGGGAAGCAGAAGGAATGATAAAAGGAACAGAAAATTGGAAAAAAAAAATATATTATTGTATTCCTTTGTTTCATGGAAATAGGCCAGCACAGGCATCTGAGTCCAGAATGCAATCCTGGCATCATGGAAGTAGTTTTATTTTCTGATATGAGCAATTGTGTGTTTCTTTATCCACATCAACAGGGTAATTCATGAAATGATTATTGTTAAATAGGCCCAGCCTTGAAAAGGACCCAAGTGGGTCGAAACACGTGTTGGCTTCCAAATGGGCTGTAACTAGCACTTGAACGAGTTGTTTTTGTACTTTGCTTTCTTGGCTTCCAAATGGGCTGTAACCAACACTTGAACGAGTTGTTTTTGTACTTTGCTTTCGTTTGGGCAACCAATAAGACCCACATACCATTCAATTTTTTTCTTTGCTTTTGTTTGGGCAACCAATAAGACCCACATGGTAGTGCAGTTCAAATTAAAATTCAAATTAAACCAATTACCCAACAAGGGCATTTAACACTGTTTCCTGACTGTTTCGTTTACAACATTAGTAACAGTGGCAGCGCACACTCCCGACACAACTCATTATCTGGTGTTCATATTGCTTTTGCAGGTTGGGATTAACCTGCAAGTGTTAGGAAGTGCAGCAGTCACCCTCCATAGGCATATAGATACCTCTATATATTTATTCTAAAGCTCCCAGCACCTGGTAAAATCCAATTTTTTCCCCAGTAATCCTAGAACTGTTTGCTGAGTGGGAGGATGACCTCACATTACCCACCCTGTGCTCCCAAACCTTGGAAAAGGTCCTCAATGTACTGCATTTCTTTGCTACTGGGTAGTTTCAGCAGACAAGTGCCATAGTTGGGGCGTCTCACAGGCCACGCAGTCATGCTGCCTACACCAGGTGTTGTGGATCATGACTGCACGCCCCTCAGTCTGCAGGCACATATACATGCCCAGAACACCTGCAGAAAGGCGGGCCGTGGTCCAGGACTTTTACTGGGTGGCACACTTCCCCAAAGTGCTAGGTGCCATTGATTGCACCCATGTGGCTTTACGTCCTCCCAGGGCCACTGAGCACATCTATCGAAAACCGCAAGCACTGCCATTCCATCAACGTGCAGGTTGTATGTGATGCCAAGGGAATCATCACCTACTGATCATATACTGATATGCCAACTATCCGTGGTCCAGCCATGACATTTTTTATATTTAGAATGTCACCCCTAAAACGGGACCTGGAAGCTGGGAGGCATGGCGACACATGGCTCATTGGTGAGTACAAATGCCTCTGCACATGCATGCATGTCAGACACTGAGAAATGGGAAAACCCAACTAATGACAACCATTATCACCTCCCCAGGGGACAGTGCCTACCCTCTGAGCACCTACATGATGACGCCAATACGGAACCCCACCACACCACCTGAGGTAAGATACAACACAGCCCATATTGCAACCCGGGGCATAGCGGAGCACACATTCGAAGTGCTGAAGTCACGTTTTCGATCCCTTGACCGCTCTGGTGGCCAGCCGCTATATGCGCCCCAGTAGTGTGCAGGATCATTGTGGCAGCATGTGTCCTGCACAACGCTGCAACACGGCGGGGTCGTACCCGTGGACATGGTGGTGGCCCCACATCCCCAACAACAGGCATGGCTGCTTCGAATGAGAGGGGAAAGGGCACGTGGTGAGGCAGCCAGTATCCAGCTTGTAGCAAATTTCTTCACCTAAAATCCCACCCCTGCGGAGTGCACACAGGCCTGGCACATACCAGCTGACAATTGATGATGATGATGTCAAAAAAAGGGACAGTCAACTGTCACAACCATACCACCCTGAGATTGTTTTCCTGGAAGTGCTACATTGTGTGCATCCCAAGCTACTTAAACAGACCCAATGCTGTGTCAGTAAAAGGCGCACGTTCATACAGCAGGAAGGACTAACTCCTTGCAAAATAGTACACCCAAATAGTGGCATGTCACCCCTCCCTAACCCCATCTCAGCTACCCAGGACACCATGGCATGGCATGCAATGTGAAAGCAACCAAATGAATGCACAACACATGACACAAGTGTCACAAAGTGCACCCTCCCAAATGGAAACAGTCCAGAGACAATTCCCTCTCACTAATGAAAAAGAAACAGCACACATGAACAAATACTTACCAGCAAGCCAAAACATAAGTACAGGACCCAACAGTGGCAGCGTATGACAGTAAAAAATGAAAGTAGTGCAAGTGTCACAATCTGAAATAGGCAGCACATCGACCCCTTCCATCTCCAGTGTGTTGCTGGTAGGCAAATGTGGCAGTGTACTGCATACAACTTGAACTGCATCTGCAATGGAGACCGGCTCGTTAAGACATGAAGAAGCTACATGCATGTAAGCAAAATGTCCTGTATGGAATACAATATACAAATCATCACCAATCCCCACTAGGGTTGTGTACACAATTTGGACTACAGAATGCCCACACAACTTATGGGAGCCCAATGCATCTGTGTAAGTTACTGTCACTTGGTCACACCCTTGCGAACCCATGGAAAGAGGAAGCAGGAGTGGCATATGTGTCAGGAACCCAAGTTTCAAACCCAAACACAGGAGAAGCGTGCATGTGCCCAGCTGGAACACACAGTGGATGCCTACAGGAGCCACACAAAGCAACACAATGTAACATGAATTTACAATCTGAAAGAAAATAGTTATCAACAAAAAAGGAAATGTAAATTAAAAAAATGAAATGAAAAATAAGAAAAAAATGAAAATGAAAAGTAAACAAAATAAATCAAATTAAAAATCAAAATACTAATTACATTTTTAAAAAAATAAACGAAAAAGAAAATGAAAAAATCAAATGAAACATGAAATGAAAATAATAAACTGAAAAAAGCAAAAGAAAAAATGAAAATCAAAAAATGAAAATCTAGTTAAAATGTTCAAATCGGATTCAAATATGAAAAAGAAAAAAGAAAAAAGAAAAAGAAAAAGAAAAAGAAAAAGAAAAAAATACAAAAAATTGTCAAAAAGAAAAACAAAAAAGAAAAATCAAAAATGGCTATGTGTTGACCGGGGGGGCAGGATGGAGGAGGTACAGGGTGCACCCCAACACCCACATGTGTGGATGTTGAGAAAAAAAATAAAAACCTCCATGGGCTCATGGCCTGCACGGCTACCCTGTAGTGGGAGAACTGCCATCGCTGTCATCACCCTCTGGTGGTACATTAGAAGGTGTGCATGGTATGGGAGGCAGACCACGCAAAGCCCTGGCATGCTTCTCCATGGCAGCAAGCATGCAGGTCTGAAAGGTTTGGTTCTGCAGGATGATGGTCCGGAGATCCCCATGCAGCACCTCACGGGTAGCACAGACTTCTGCCTACAAGGCCTTGCGTGATGCCCGGATCTCCTCACGGGTTGCCTGGAGCTCAGCTGAGATTGTGCATGTTAGCTGCTCCAGCTGCTGTTCTGACCTTGTACTCTGGGACACCTCAAGTGCACCCAGAGTATCTCTGAGGGACCTGTGTTCTAACCTCAGGGCATCCGGGTGGGCCTGTGACTCTACAGATATGGCTGTGCGCAGAGTCTCCAGTTCAGCCCGTCGGTCCCTGTTGGACGCCAACATGCCCTCCCTGTGTGAGCGGCACAAGGACTCAGTTGCCTGCTGCTGGAGCTCCATCTGCCTTTCAGGGGGGAGAATGGAAGTGGCCACCCTATCCACTGCAGGAGCCATCATCTCACACAATGCCCCCTGTTGTGCTGCAATAGTATAGATGGAGTTCTCCCACACAGTATTGCCTGGTGGCGCACGGCCACCGCATTGGCGGGCACCCCACCTGTTTGGGCCAAGGTGATGTGCACCTTGCTGTGCTGGGACTGCCTTATGCTGCAGGACTGCATTCCTCCTTTGATCTGCTGGCCCAGGAACAGGAGCAAATATAGTGGAGTGTGACCCTGCATCCGTAACCACCACAGGTGGACATTCCAACACTGAATTCCCCATTGAGGGTTCTACCCCTAGTGCAGGTAGGTTGGACAGAACAGCATCCCTGCCAGAAACACTCACCTGCTACGGGACATTTGTCTCAATGTCAGATTCAGCATGAGCCATAGACGTCTTCGGAGGTGTACCCAGAGACACCCGTGGACAGGATGGTCTGTAGGACTAATGGATTTTCCTCCACCACCACCCCACATCCTACACTGGTGCCTGGTTGGGGCTCTGAGTACTCCTGCCCCTGCGCCATCTCCTCCTCCTCAACAGCATCTAGTGCCTCATCACCTGCACAAACATAAAACAAAAGTAATGAAGACAAGCATGAACAGCATAGCCGACACACATAGGCATCACATTCTACACATCGAATACATTAATGGCACATGTCACACATGACACTAACTCTGGCATGCATGCACTGGCAATGAAGTGGAAGGGGACCCTAAAAGCAGACACTGAGGACTCCAAGATGGAAAAGCAACACATGTGCTGCATGCTGCATAGCACCTGCATCACACATTAGCCTGTGAGTGGCATGGACAATCCACATACATGACACATGCCAGCACACAGATGGCACGTAGCATAGCCATGGCTGATTTGACAAGGACACCCAGATGGTAGTAAATCAGTTCTGTCCCCCCATCCATGTGAGATGCACATCATGAAATAGAACATGTAAAAGAGTGTGACAATACACGCATGTGTCACACGCTGCAACAAAGCCAGTGTTTACTAATACAGTGATGATAGGCACATGGATACATCAATGGTTGGTCACTTTGACATGACACAAGTCAATTGTCATGTTGAACATTCAAATAGGACCCCGAAGTGATTGTGTGCAGAGCATGTGTAGGTGCACAAAAGCCAATCAGCCTGATTGATGAAATCATTCCCATAAAAAGTAAACAAATGTGGGCATTGTGGGGTGAAATCTATGTCTGAAGTATGATGAATGAATTTGGGGCAGAACAGCACACAAATGTGTGTTTATCAAGCAAATGATTCCATCAATCAGGCAGAATGAACAGGAAAACAGTATTAACAATGTTGTGGCATGATGCCAGTTGAAGGGCAAGTGCAGCAATCAGGTGCAAAGTGTTAACTGCGGTCAGAAGGGATACTGTGAAACCCAAACCCAAGGGCAGGTGATGGTTTGGAGGCACCACATGGGTGACCTATAGCAGTCATGACTACACAGCCTGACCTAGTATCAAGCCAAAAAGGTGCTGTTACGTCACAGATTGGCCCTATTAGGTTTAAATCATGTGAATGCAGTTACCTGGTCCAATCCTGTTAGGCAACAAAAGTTGTTCCTTCTACATTCAATCATACAAAACAAAAGACACCTTATCAGCCCCAAGTCTATAAAAAAATCAAAGTGTTATTATTGAAAACATAATCATATCAGAAAAAGAAAATGGATAAGTGACATTTTACATGTTACAATTGCAGAAAGAACAGAAACTATGCAGTGAAGCCCAACATAAAGGGCACATTGAAATAGCATTTGCATCAACAAATACACATTCTTGAACGTAGACATGAGGTAAATAAAATTAAAACAAAGACACGTCGAACATAAAAAAGGGCATGTGTAGACTACATGCTCAGTCTGTCAGTTTAATCAGAAATAAGGCTTATTTTTTTAAACCAAATTATATTTCTGACTATATTGCTAACTCAAAAAAGACAAACCTTTTTGTTTGAGATACGAGAGGAAAGTGGATCCTCTTCTCAGATTATAAGGAGATCCCAGAATTGGAGATTATTCTAATCTAGGGTTGGGTCTGCCAACACAGAAGGGTGAGTTTAGGAGGAACCTAGAGAGATGTTCCTTCAAAAGGTGGACTCTCAACAGTCCGAGGTCCAGGTGGATGATGTAATCTGTAAAGGACCTTTTATCCCCTCTTGTAGCAGTGCGTTTCGGCGGTTATAAACAGGTAAAGTCATTTGTTCAAAACAGAATAAAATGATCCGCCTTCATCAGGGCAGTAGGTAACAGGACCCTGTGGTTCAAGAAAAAGAAGAGAAAGTAAAAAAAGAGTTGTGAAGAAATGTTAAAGGAAAGAGAGAGGGGTAGCAAGGGGGGTTATATCTACTGCGGAGTAAGGTTCAGTATGTATGGAATGTAAAATGATATAGTTCAATAATTGTATCACAGTTAGCATAAACATGCTTATAGAAGGCTCCAAACCATGTATACGGTCCCAATTTCGGGGATACTCCAACTGCATACAGCTAAAGTCCCCGGGGGAGATAGAATCATAGTTCAGGGGTCCCTTCTAGAACCACACACGGATCCCAAGTTTAGACGACCAAGAAAAAAGTCCCCTTGCAGGGAAAACCAGGAAGGGGGGGATCCTAATTGGCAACTAGGTGAGGTACACCATGGGAGATGACAAACTCACCTATAACAGTCGAAACCAGCGTACAAACACTGTGTTCCTGATTGGAGTAATAATTTGATGCTCCTGCAAGTGGGAGACGTCACAGATGTATGGCGTCTACAAGTACGCCGTCAGGTGTGGTGCACCTGAAAAAAATACAGAAAAGATCGGAAGAAATTCAAATGCGGTGCTTTAATCATATATATAGGGTAAGAATGGTGAAGATGTGGGTGCATCGCCCCATTCATTATTCATGTGGACCCGAGGTCACAAATGACGCACACTGTGCCCGTCAGCAGGCGTGCTAAAAAAGGTAGAGAAAGGTACCTGAAATAGGCCAGCTGTGCGCTGTCTAATGCGATGTCAAGGAGAGACCGCAGCTTGTGTAATGCGCCGTGTAGTGGGCGATTGGGAGAGGTGCTCAACCTATTATGTCATCCTCCAGTTCAGCATCCACGTAGTTCATCCAAATTGTGGCGTGGTATGTCTGAATTGGAGAGAGAAAGGTCAAAATGAAAAAGCGTGACTCTCTGCATCTGGCGTGTAGATACATATTCAAAAGCCAGTGGGGGTCCACTGGGAGGGCAGGAGACGGGAGATCTGAGACAAGTTGTCCGGGTACGTGTGGCGGGGGAAGCACGTACCTGGTGAAACAAAATGCAGTACTCTCCTTGGTGTGCCCGGGAGTCGAGGCTGCAAGAGATCTGCAAAGCCGAGTTCCGAGTGTTGCAGCACGACCTCGGAATGCGGAAGGGCACTGCATGCTACTATGGTTACGGTGTCTCGTGCGAAGGCCGGGAACGTGCCGTGTTGCCTGATTGGTGCATTTCATGAGTGGGAGGTATCAGGGGACAAGGCATCATCATGATGTGACCCTGGTGGGAGGGGGAACAACCAGGAAGAGCGGGTGCTGTGGCTCCATATCGTACAGTCACAGCACTTCTCAAGACTGCAAAACATGAGTGATCCGACCCCGGTTCCTGTGTGAAACATCAAAAGGCTAATCTTATTGGTGCATAATTGATGGAATCACCCCTCATCATGTGTTGGCGTACAGCCACATGTGCAGTGGTTCAGGCCATCTCTGTGTTACAGCGAATAGTGTTTGTAACAGGAGAAATGGTGTGCTGCAACGTGCAGCAGAGGGGGAAATAAATCCCGCCCATGTAAGGGCTGTAATCATACGTGAGTTGCGCTTGTTTAATGAGGTATGAGTGTGTGAGAGCAATGGAATCCCTAGCACATCTCGAACCGAGGAGTAATGGTGTGAAGTCCTATGTATGCCCACTAGTAATGCCCTGTGTGGATAATGGGAATATGTTCCTAAACAGGGGGAGGTGATGCTCCGAATGTAGCATATGTTTCTGGTCCATGGACTATGGAGGTGTACCATCGGATATCCGAGGAAATCCAAGTTTGCATACCACATTTTAGGGGGGAGCCTGTTCGTTTAACCCATTTTTGAAGGAATCCAATCTATGGATCCACCTCTTTTCCAAGCTAAGAAGTCTGTTCTGTATATTTTGGCCCGTTTGGATTTTCTCCAGGACCCACCAGAGAATGTCGCCTGGTGTATGGTGATTGGCCAAAAAGTGTGTGACCAGGGTGCTGTGATGTTCTTGTAACGGATCCTGGACCGATGCTCTGAAATCCGCGTACCAACATTACGCATTGTTTGGCCCACGTAGCGGAGACCGCATGGGCACTCGATGCAGTATATGACTTGACTGTTTTTACAGTTAGATTGGTTTTTGAGAAACCATTGTTTGTCACCAATTTCAAATGTTTGTATTTTCATGGTAAATTTGCACACTGAGCAGGAGCCGCATGGGTAGTGCCCTGTCACTTTCCGTAGATTCCAAAGTCCCGTGCGTGGTGGGTCACGGGTGAATGAAGAGTGAACCAGATGTTCCTTGATGTTCCTCGCTCTTTTGAAGGCGAACCTTGGTATTGGTTCATCTGTAAGTTGTAGCCTGACTATAGGCCAATATTTGCGAAATCACTTTTTTAAGGTCAAAGGTATTGGGGCCATGTATGATAACGCAGGTCAATCTTTCTTCTTTGTGTTGGTCGGAGTCCATCCGGGGTGTCAGAAGTAGATCCCTATTGGTGGATCTAGCTCTTTTGTTCCCGTTGGCCACCAATCTTTTCGGGTATCCACGTGCCCTTAATCGTGTACACAATGCATTCGTGTTTTTGTAAAAATCTTCCAACGAGGTACAGTTTCTTCTGACCCTCAAAAATTGGCCATATGGAAGATTTTGCTTGATGTGCTGAGGGTGGTCACTCTGATAGTGTAAGAGTGTGTTTCGATCAGTAGTCTTTCTAAACAGATTACAGGTAAGTTTGTTTTCCAGACACAAAATTTGAAGGTCCAGAAAGTATATCTGTGCATTACTGTACTCCATCGTAAATTGAATGTTATAGTTACATGTGTTGAGCCAATCCAAAAAATGTTTAAGAGACGCCTCATCACCTGCCCAAATGAAGATAATATTGTCAATGTAACGTTGCCATTGAAGGATTTTGGAACTCCATTGGTTAATTTGACTGTATATGAACTGATCCTCAAATGTAGCCATGAAGAGGATTGCTAGACTTGGTGTGAACGTCGCACCCATCGCTGTTCCCTTGACTTGTAAATAGAACTGGTTATTGAATGTGAAGAAATTTTTGCACAAAGCTAAATTGGCTAATTCAATAATGAATTCCAGCGGTACCCGGTACGATTCCGGCTGGGCATATTCGCGGGTCAAGTATTCATATATACAGTCTATTGCTGCATCCTGTGGGATCTATGTATATAATGATTTGATGTCCATAGTTACTAAGAGATGCTGTTTACAATCAAAAGGTAGATTCTCAAATATCTGAATGGTATGCATCGTATCCCTGAGGTATGATTTAATTTTTACACTTAAAGATTTGAGAAAATAATCAATGAAACGACCTATGTGTTCTAAGATTGAACCGCATCCTGAAACAATGGGTCTCCCTGGTGGGTCCTGTGTATTTTTATGAATCTTGGGGAGAGCATGTAAGCACGGTGTGCGGTTTTGTGATGTTGTCAAAAAGGCAGCTTCCTTCTCAGTGATCCAGCCTGACCTGGCACTCAATCAGAACACATCACCCAAGCAACATACACATGGTTTGCACACACATGCATGGCCACTCACCGGACAATGCGTCAAGATCTGGTAGGTCTCCCACGTCTTGGATCTGATCCTCTGTGATGAAGCCTCCAGCGATTGACTTGTGTTCTGTGACTACTTCCTCCTCTGGTGGAGACCCACTGCCAGTCACCAGAGTAGAGGCATGATTGGAAGCCAGCTTGTTTTTTGCTCGGCGTTTGAGGTCATTCCACCGCTTTGAGCAATCATCAGCTGTGTGCCTCACACATCCAAGGGAACTAATCTGGTCCGCGATGCACTGCCAGTGGGCCCTACGTTTAGCAGTCATAGTCTTGCACCCTGCAGTCACCAGCATTTCGCGGCCATGGGCTGACACGTAGCCGACAAGTGCGTCTAGTTCCAAATCATTAAAACTCTTCTTCCTTGACGTGCTGGAGGGGTGAGCTGTGTCTTGGGTCCCAGCCTGTTCAGCAAGAGCACGCTTCTTTCTCTTGAGAGGTGGTGCGGACCCTGAGTGGCTCACGCCGCTCTGGTCGGTAGAGGCTGAAGCGCAGGTGGACTGGACACTGGAAGCAGGCAAAGGCACGATGACCAAAGGTCTCACTGCAGGCATTGGCTGCTGGGTGCTGTTGCCAGGACCAACCTTGGTGTGATGGTCTGGGTCCAACACTTTCCCGGCTGGGTGACTCAGAGCCAGGGTGGATTGAGCTGCAGCTGCCCCTGCAGCCTTCTCACCCTGGCTACTTGGGGCAGCAGATGACATTGCTGCCCCAGATCCACGTGGCCTGGTGACAGCAACTTTCACCGCCACACGTGGCTTTGACTTTGTGACACGGAAGTCAGCCTGTGAGTCATCCCGTGTTAGTTTGGTGAACAATCTGGGCCAGGATAACAGGGCCTGAGCTGGTCTAGTGTCAGCTGCATCTCCCTGACCCATTGAGGGGGGGTGTAGGTGTCCCTGATTGCTCCTCCATACACTGGCCTCTTGGGCCACCCTGCTCATCCTGGCCACGTCCCCTACCGCCGACACCTCTTGGAGGTCATCCACCTTTGCCTCCCTTACTACTTGGTCACCTCCCAACCATGGCACTGATGTTCTTGTGCGCATGGGAGGCGTAGTAAACAATTGTCCTGGGCAATTGGGGCGAAGGGGACAGGGTATTAGATGGAATACGTACCCCTGTGCTCTGGCAAGGCTGTCTGTGAGCCCAGGGGGAAGATGATGGGTCACGCAATGCTCAGGCACCCTGAAAACAAAATTTAATGTGCATGCGACCCCTGGTAGCCCGCGTGCATGGAATAAAGGACCTGCACTATGCTGTGGCACAGAGAAGCACGTAAATAAGCATACGCTTGGTACACGCAGGCTACAATGACCTCTGAATCGGTACGCAACACACGGGGGCAACCACAGTTGAAAAATATGTGCGCGACTCACCGTCTGCCTGGAAAAAGAATGTAAAAAAGACACGCGTGGGCATGTTGGCAACACCCCCGCCAAAAGAAGAATTGAACGCTGTCTGAGTAAACAAGGAATACAAACTGCAACCGTTGTGAAGTAATCACATGTGAACCGACAAGAAGTACAAGAATCACCCGCTCGCTCTCCACAAAAAGCATGTATGAGAAAATGGCATCCTACACGTACCTTTTAACCCTGCCCAGACGTGCCACGTCACTTACATGCTTACGCGCTAAGGGCCTTTCCTCCAATTACACGCAGTGACACCCGGATGTGTAGTTTTTGCACGTGCAGATTCACTATGCACCCGTGACAAGGGAAACACCTGCGCGCGTCACATCACTTACGCTCTTACGCACTAAGAGCCTTTCCTCGAATTACATGCTGACATGCTGTTTTTTCACATGCCAAATCACTCTGTATCAAGCTGGCCATGCAGCAACACACGGAAGACAACGCTCCTGCCAAGAAGGCTGAATTACTGCTGCCCAGAGCCCCAAGCCCACCCCTACCAGCCATCTGCTGCTGCCTGCCTGCCTGCTGGCCATGTGCCCTGCTATTTGGTGCCTGCACACCAGCCATCTGCAGGGGTCCAGTTGCTGTGACCACCCCTGCTGGAAGAGAAGACTCTCGACTGAAGTTCCATCGCTCCACAGCCCAACACCAGGACCCAGTTGCCCACCTACACCTGCCTCAGGGGTTGCCATGTCGGGGGAAACACCATCAGAGACCACTGGCAACCCCCAGCCAGAGAGGCAGAGGGCTACCAGCTTCAGTGCCGCAGAAATTGGTATCCTGGTGGAGCAAGTCCTGGTGCATTATGATGCCCTCTACGGAAGAAGACGCACCAACAAGGATGGACATGAGAGGATATGGAAGGACATCGTGGCTGCCATCAACGTGGAGGGGGTGGCAGCCCGTGGCATATGACACTGGAAGCGCTGGGAGGACTTCAGGTCCAGGACGCTCAGGAAGGCCTGGTGCCTCTTTGAAGCAGCGCATCCAGTGAGGCGCCGGGTCCACCTTACCACCGATGACATGAGGGTGCTGGAACGCATTAACCCAGCGCTTCACCACTAGATCCTCGAGAGGCAGAGCAGTCCGGAGTCGAGCGGTAAGTGTCCATGCATACTTATTGGATGCAGTGCATGCTAAGGTGTGCCAGGAGTGTGCAGCTTGGACATATGTCTGGAAAGGCCCATGTATGGATGTGTATATGCAGGGTCAAGTAAAAATGAGGGTGCCTGGCGGGGTCCTGATATACCCAGGTGGGCACATGTATAAATATCAAAACAATCAGGATGAGAGATCCTATAAGCGGTTGTGGGGTTCTGAACATATACATTTATTTAAAAAACACAGAATATTTTGTTGACTTTGCAATTAGTTTACAGTACTTTCGATAAGCACGAAAGTAAAAGACAACGGACAGGAGTGATTATAATCAGTGGTAATACAAGGTAAGTATCAACCTCTCTAATATCGAGGTAAAGACTCCACATAGGGGCACAATCACATATGATGGAAGGAAAGACCTACAGTTGAACCAGGTGCACCCGGGACGGAGAGTAGTCCAGGGCGTGGTTAACACAGGGTGTACACAACAATTTCTACAGAACATACACGAAAAGGGGGTTTCACAGTTGTGTCACAGGGGATCGACACAGTGTGTTCCGGCCAAAACGGGCTTGATTGGAGCTTGTCTGTCTGTTGGACTTCATCAGGATTGACACCAGTTGCGGTGTTGTCCGTAATATCTGTGGATGAGATAAGGGCTGTAAGGATTTCGGGAAGTTGTTGAGTCATTAAAGGAATTACTAAATAAAGGCTTAGGCCCTCATTACGACCCTGGCGGATTTTTTCCGCCAGCGACGGACTTTCCGGCCATGGCGCAAAGTCCCTTTACGCCATGGCGGATGGCGGACTTACCGCCCCATTCCGAGGTCGGCGGGGCGGTAAGTCCCCATTGACCCATTTACCCTTCCCCATTCCCATTTCGGCCCCATAGGGCTCAATGGGAGTGGGGAAGGAGTTAATTACGCCACCGTAAAATACGGTGGCGTAATTAACACCAAGGTCCCAGAGCGCCATGGATTTTTCCGCCCGCAAAAAGCGGGCGGAAAAATGACCATGGCGCTCCAGGAACTCGTAGTTGGCGGTAAGGGGTCCGCGCAGCTAACGCTGGCGCAGACCCCTTAGCGCCAGGGTCGTAATGAGGCCCTTAGTGGTGCCATGATGATACATCAAATGGTGTATCAATGTGCAGCTTACCTGCTGCTGCAATAGCAGTGGGGTGCTGTAGACAATCCTAAATTGGTTACTGGATTGCGGGTGCGTAATGCACTTGGGGTGGGCCGTGGATTCCTGAAGGCCAGATTTGTCTCAGGATCCCGCGAGCCGGGAAAGGGCCTGTGTAGGTCCCAGATCTAGGAGAAACAAGTATGGACCATGAGAAAAATCCGGCATTCAGGAATCCACGGCCCACCCCAAGTGGAACTTTCATGCTGGAATACCTCAAGACCGGGATCATACCAGAAGGGCTACAAGTGAAAAACATTCCCTGGGTTTTCACGGACAACCCCAAGTTCAAAACGAACTTCAGCGGGGTCGGCAACAAATGCAGCCGCGATTGGATTATTCTTATCATTGACTCCGCCCAGGAAGAATGCAAGAAACAAGGAGAAGATCTGGCCACTTTGGAAAAGAAATTCATTGAGGACAAAACCGTAAATGACGCCAAGAAGAAACTAGAAAAACTAGAAGAGGAGGTGACCAAATTTAACCAACTCACTGTAGAGCGTAAGGTACAACAATTCAGGAAGGATCTGACAAACTACGCTGAGGAGAAGACATAACCTTATCTTAAGGAGACTTATTATAGCAACCTACAGCAGCAACGACAAACCAACTACAACAGACGCAACCGTGTCATAAACTTCTCTGGATGCTCAGGCTGTTCAAGTGGCAGCGCCCCCGGTTCACCCGGTGGTGGTAGAAACACCGGACCACCACCACAACACCCTTTTTTTCAGAGAGGGGGCCAATGGGGCAGACCGAAGAGACGCCCACAACAAACGGCCAACAAATGAGGACACGCCAGTGGTACTCCAACCAGCCCTAGCATCCATCCCCATTTTCAATTTGTCATCAAGAACACTAGACCAAGCGGAACAGACCCTCCTTGAAAGAAGGCTATCATTCGTTCCTGCAACCAAGGCGGATCCTTTCAAGACAGAGGCCGAATTAAGAAAATTCTTTCACACTTTAAGACTGAAATACTTCTTCGAGGTATACTTACCAGAGAAACAAGACTCTGAGAACATCATCATCCAAGAACCAGATGTATCATCAGACATCACGACAGTTTTAAAACCCAAGTCCAACTTTACTCCTCCCCCCCATACCATCCCGGGGGAGTTCGACACCTTCGAAAAAATAGTCATGAAAACAATCACCAGCGGCTTGGCACAGAAAAACTTTTATCAAGACAATTTGAACAAGGAAGAAAGACAGTCCCTCAGAAATCTCAATCAGAACAAAACCATAACCATCAAACCAGCCGACAAGGGCGGTGGAATCGTGGTCATGAACACCGAAGACTATATCGATGAGTGCCAGCGCCTTTTAGACGACACCACATCATACAAGAAACTCAACAGAGAACCAACGCAACGCCTATAAGAAGAAATTAGTAGTCTCACCAAACATGCTGAAGAAGAGGGGTGAATTTACCCGGACGAACGTGTGTTTTTGAACAAAACAGATCCCAGCATTTTACATTCTGCCCAAAATACATAAACATGCCACCAAACCACCAGGTCGACCGATTGTTTCTGCATGTGACTCCCTCTTAGAACCTCTAACATTATACACGGACTACTTCATGAAACCGTTCGTCAGCAAGATGGAATCCTACATCAAGGACAGTACAGAAACCATTAAGATCTTAGATACCATTAATTTGACCACCGACTCGATCCTCGTCACTATGGATGTCGAGGCCTTGTATGCCTCCATTCCCCAACTGGAAGGACTACAAGCACTCGCCAGCTGCCTCGAGAAAAGGGCAGACACGACCACTACTCCAACCAACTTCCTCTTGGAGTGCATTCGCATAGCCATGGGAGAAAACTTTTTCCTGTTTGGACACCAGATGTATCAACAGATTAAAGGTGTCAGCATGGGTGCAACTTTCGCACCAGATGTGGCCAACCTCTCCATGGCCCAGTGTGAGGAAGACAACATCTACCACAACAACAGCTCCATCTGGCTCACTACAAAAGACAAAGATCCAATCAACAGGACCGAATGTGTCACCACGTACAACCCAGTGAGCAAACTTATCAAGACCACAATTAACAAACACTGGCACTTGATAAAAAACGAGGGGAGCCTAGCTAAGAAACCTTTGTTTGCCTTCAGAAAAAACAAAAACCTTAAGGACACTCTGATCCATACCTTCCTGGAACCCACAAAGACATCAGCAACTTTGTGGAACCTTCCACCAGTAGTGGGACATTTCAGCTGCGGGCGTTGTGTCGCATGTCGCTACACCACAAATGGCAAAACCTTCACTCACAAGGATTTCACCTGGAAGATGAACAATCACACCAATTGCGAGAGCAAATATGTTGTCTACGCCATAAAATGCCCGTGCAACCTGGTCTACATCTGCAAAACCATCAGACCCGTTAAGCAGAGCATCAATGAACACAGATCCTGCATCAAAAATCAAGTACAAGATAAACCTTTGGTTGAACACTTCAGCAAGAAAGGACACACGCACAAACAATTTACCTGGACTGTTCTACAACAACTACAGCCACAACGACGCAGAGGCACCATCCATTTGGCCCTCATAAAACTAGAACAAAAATGGGTCCATAAACTCGATTCAGTCCGCAACGGTCCCAACCTCACCGTGGAATGGAAACACTTCTGGGAGTAACCTTCCATCCACCCAAGCAACCCAGAATACTGAGACACACAATCCCCCACCACTGGGGGATGACACCTCACTCCATGTTTCAGAATAGATAACCACGCATTGTGTCTACCAAACACCATCACCCGCTTGGACACTGCCGGGTCAACCATTACCCAGTGGGAAGTGCTTTATGTATCCTGGGCTGATCATGTCACATCAGAAATACCACAAAACCCAATGTATTCAGGATTTAGATGTTTGTGGTAAACACACTGCCTTTTTGACATTTCACCTGGGCATAAGCACGAAAATGCAGCGTTCATGTTCAATCATAGATATGAAGAAATGTATGCACCTCTTGTTTTGACGGGCCGGCAGGCCATACAAATGACAACTGATGTATGCAGACCATTTTTATGCATGTAATACGTTGCTGTGCTATGTTCCTCAGTCATTATCTCTGGTGCACCCATAGGCATGTTTTGGCAAATGACAACTGATGTATGCAAACCATTTGTATGCGTGTAATACGTTGCTGTGCTATGTTTCTCAGTCATTATCTCTGGTGCGCCCATCGGCATGTTTTGGTGACCAAACGTATTGTCAAGTTGAATCATCTGTGCATCTTTAGTGCACCCTCCCATGGTGCCGAGACATTTTTCGGACTCATTTTCTCATACCATCCCAAAGACGGCTGAAACCACCAGTGATCCAGAATCGACGCAATCCACGCACAATAACAGTGGATCCGTGCAACCCCACCTCCAATACAACTCTTTATCGGGGATTTACACACACCGGACCACAAGTCCCATGATGCCCTGGGCACAGTGTAGTCCGTGAACTTCTAGGGGGTTGCCTTTAATTTTCAACCAGCCAGCTCGTCCCTGATTGGGTGACCTTGACAGATCGTGGTGATTGGTTGAGGGACTTGCCTCCACAATCAACAATCAACCACGCATCCTCATTGGCTCCCTATCACCCAACGGTTGTACTTCTTACCAGGAAGCACATCCATAGCCTACAGCAACCACTCCACACTGAGGAACCTGCACCAGCCAGACTCTCTTTTTTGTAAATGCTGTTTTCTAACTACTCTGCAGCCACCATCAGATTGTAAAGTATGGGCGGCCTTTTTTATATCAATGGCCAGGCGCCACCACTCAGTCCACCCGTGTCAATGGACCACGCACAGCAAAAGCATTGTGCTGCCAGTCGCACCACAGTGCATTAGGCACAACACCTCCGGGCTCCCCTCCAAACGACTGCATCGCATGGAACTCCATCAATGTAAAACACCCACACCAGACCTGGTCCACAGCACCCAATGGGGTGTGCTCACTTCCCGTGCCTCTATGGACACCCCCACGGGCACTTCTAGCAAATTCAGATGTCGCTCTGTGACACACACTATGTCGAGGCACGACACCTTTTACGACACCATGTACTAGCAAGAGCACCCACCAACGAGTCAGCTTGTCCAATGAGTAAATTGACCCTTGATGGTTTTTTCTCTTCGCCAACTGGAACCATCACCAATAGATCTCACCAACGTATCGGACCGCTATTATGCCTCATGGTCCATACTTGTTTCTCCTAGATCTGGGACCTACACAGGCCCTTTCCTGGCTCGTGGGATCCTGAGACAAATCCGGCCTTCAGGAATCCACGGCCCACCCCAAGTGCATTACGCACCCTCAATCCAGTTACCAATTCAGGATTGTCTACAGCACCCGACTGCTATTGCAGCAGCAGGTAAGCTGTACATTGATACACCATGTGATGTATCATCATGGCACCACTAAGCCTTTATTTAGTAATTCCTTTAATGACTCAACAACTTCCCGAGATCCTTACAGCCCTTATCTCATCCACAGATATTACGGACAACACCGCAACTGGTGTCAATCCTGATGAAGGCCAACATACAGACAGGCTCCAATCAAGCCCGCTTTGGCCGAAACACACCCGTGTCGATCCCCTGTGACACAACTGTGAAACCCCCTTTTTGTGTATGTTCTGTAGAAGTTGTTGTGTACACCCTGTGTTAACCACGCCCTGGACTACTCTCCGTCCCTGGTGCACCTCGTTCAACTGTAGGTCTTTGCTACCATCATATGTGATTGTGCCCCCATGTGGAGTCTTTACCTCGATATTACAGAGGTTGATACTTACCTTGTATTACCACTGATTATAATCACTCCTGTCCGTTGTCTTTTACTTTCGTGCTTATCGAAAGTACTGTAAACTAATTGCAAAGTCACCAAAATATTCTGTGTTTTTTTAAATAAATGTATATGTTCAGAACCACACAACCGCTTATAGGATCTCTCATCCTGATTGTTTTGATATTTATACATGTGTATGTGCAGGGACATGACTGTGCTGCATGTGAGTCCTGTCATGTGTGATGAACATCAATGGTGTATGTGTTCCAAAGCATGATGCACAACGGCATGTGGAGATGTACACATGTTAGCATTTCTGTGTATGTACTTTGGCATGGTTGGGGTGTGACACATGGATGCTGGATCCACCTTCATGTACGTGCATGACATACATGTGTGTGTCTGTGTTTCACATGTGTGCGAATGTGATATGCCATGGATGCATGTGACAAAGACATGTAGGAACCCGATTGGCAGATGTGACATTGTTGCCGATGATTGCACTGTGACAGGTGGTGGAGATGTACAGATGCATGTCTGTCTGTTGGCGTGTGTGCATGTGTTCGGCACTTCCCATGTTGCTTGTGACGTCATGCCAACCTTCGGATGTTGATGCTGGTGGGTGTGTATGGATGCTGCTGCTTGCTGCACGATTCCTATTAATTTGTGCATGTGTGTGGATTAAAATGATATGAGTGCTGGGGAGTGTGATGCCATCTGTGAAGTTTGACACTGCCAGTCATGTGCAACTGTCATGTGTGTATATGACCATTGTACAGTGCCCTGATACCTGTGTTCTGTCTCTCCCTCACTGCAGCGTCGACTGATGAAGAGAGCGTGGACAGTGCTGTAGAGCACAGCGGCAGGGATCCCATTGCCAGCCGCAGCCGCAAGGCCCAGCTCTCCTCCCACATTGTCATCTCTTCTGGGAGTGAGGAATCTGGTGCCACGTCCAGGGCCGCAGCTGCCGAGGGGAGGTCCAAGAGGCAGAGGTTGGAGGTGGACTCCTCGGCAGCAGTAGGAGCCGCTGAGCCCCCACTGGGGCCTATGGAGGAAGATGGCACAGAGTAATCCTGGTTGGAGGAGGAGGCAGTTGAAGGCCCACGCACGGGGCCTGGAGGGGGGGATTCCACTGGTGCTAGTGGTGCAGTCCAGGGGCAGGGACAGGAGGCAGCACACGCTGCCGCAGAGGTGCCTCTGTGTAATCCTGTCCCGGTTCCTGTGACTGTATCATCCCGCACCAGCAGGGATGCCTTCGTTCAGACCTGTTTTCAGAGAGGGGATGTTCAAACAACAACTGGCCTTCCTCTGCCTGAGGATGTGGCAATCCGTGACTGGGTTGAGCCTGTCCTAGCTGGTGTGGCGTTGCATCAAATTGGTATTCAGGGTGACGTGCAGGCTTCTCGTGAGGAGAATGCATGTCATTTCGAATACCTCATTGACCACGTCGGCCTACAAGTCTGGGTTCCTCCGTGTGTCCGTGTGCTGGATCTTCTAGCGACCCCCTCCTCAACTGCACCCCCTATGCGCCAGTCGTCCTCCGTGCCATCTTCCTGCCTGAGTATCACCTGGGCACCCTGTGGAGCTGCCCCTAAGCTAGCGGCCAGGCTGGTGGAGGACACATCCCTGCCACAGTCAGGAGTCGGACGTCCAGCAGGGGTCGCCACCACACCAACTGGACCCCAACTCGGGGCCATCAACATCACAGGGGCAGGCATTGGCCAGAGGGCAGGAGGACCCTGGATTGGGAGTGTCTTCCGTGTTGCAGCGGTTGGGCCAGCAGATAGATGCGGAGTGGCGGTGGGCAGAGGAGGCTCGGCTCACTATGGTCAGGGCGGAGAACTCCATGCGCAGGGCATTGAGGCAGGCTGAGTGCCTCGAGGCAACTTGCAGGGAGTTGGAAGAGGCCATGGCTACATCCCTGTGAGACCTCGAGGCCAGGGAAGAGGCCCACCTCCGGGACGTTGAAGAGGAGTTTGATGATGCCCTGGCCTGGCACATCAAAGAGTGAGCCATAGGACTTGCCCGCCGCCTTTGTACATAGTTATTTAGGGTTAGGTTTCCTTTGTTTAATATTTTTTTGGGGATTTCATGGACATTGCTCCACTTTATGTATATCGTTTTTTATTGATAGGTTTTTTGGTAGGTTTCCTTTTCTTTTGGGGTCATGGACCCTTTGGATTTGCACTGTAAATAGTTCAAGACTTGTACATACTTTCATTATTTGAACTTCCCATGGATCAATGGTTTTTATTTTATTTTTATTTTTTCAATTATATGGATATTGGGGATGGACCACTTTTCAGTTTTCATGTCGTGGATTTTTGATTTTAATTGGATTTACCCTTTCTTTTGGTATTGCATTCATTATTTCTTTTTTGCAAGTTTGGTTTTCATTATGTTATTTCATTCTGTTATTTAATACATTTCATGTATCTTCATTATTGTTGTTGTGTACTCTCATTGGTTTTGTGCATGTCTCTATGAGCATTGCCTCAGTCATGTGTTGCCACTGTGTGGCTCTGTTGTACATTTTTGCATGGCCATGCTGGTTGTTTAGAGACTCTCATGGCATGGGTATTTTGTGAGTAGGTGCAATGGATGCTTGCGTGCTTGTACTGGGGGGGCAGGGGTGATTTGGGTTGTCATTAGGACCATGGGTCTGTTTTGTTATAACATGGTGTTTGGTGGGTCTTGAGTCGGGGCCTGCTGGCAGGTGCCCATCAATGATGGGTGGGTGGGTGGAGGACATGAGTCGGGTCCTGCTGGCAGGTGCCCGTCAATGGTGGGTGGGCGTTTGGGGGACGTGAGTCGGGGCCTGCTGGCAGGTGCCCGTCAATGGTGGGTGAGTGGGGTGGGGGACATGAGTTGGGGCTCCCAAGTGCATGGTGCCATGTGGCCTGCCTGCGGGGCATGGCCCGGAGTGAGGGGTGGTCTCCTGTAGTGTGGGCTGCCTGCGGGGCATAGGGAGGGGGGGCACACCTGGGAGGGCACACACTGCCAAATCGCATGTGAGACTCCCCGTGTACCCCCGGAATACACGTACCACGCTCGCGCCAGCGAAAACACATGGAAAATTCCCCACGCACCCACAGACTACACGTACCCTGCTCACGCCAGCAAAATCGCGTGTAAAACTCCCTGCGACCCACAGGAATACATGTACCCTGCTCGCGCCAGCAAAAACGCATGGAAAACTCCCCGCACGCCCCCAGAATACACGTACCCCACTCGCGCTTGCAAAATCGCGTGGAAAACTCCCCACGCACCCCCGGAATACACATACCCCGCTCACGCCAGCAAAAACACGTGGAAAACTGGCCGCGCAACCCCAGAATACACGTACCCGCTCGCACTAGCAATATTGCATGGAAAACTCCCTGCGCACCCCCGGAATACACATACCCCACTTGCGCTACCGAAATCGCATGGAAAACTCCCTGCGCACCTCCCGGAATACACGTACCCCACTCGCGCTAGCGAAATCGCGTGGAAAACTCCCTGCACATCTCCGGAATACACAAACCCTGCTTGCGCTAGCAAAATCGTGTGTAAAACTCCCCACGCACCCCCGGAATACACGTACTCCGCTCGTGCTAGCGAAATCACGTGGAAAACTCCCCTTGCACCCCCGAAATATATGTACCCGCTCACGCTAGCGCAAATCGTGTGTAAAACTCCTCGCGCACCCCCGGAATACACGAACCCTGCTCGCGCCAGGTCAATCGCGCGTAGAAATCCATGCGCACCCCTCAGAATACACATACCCCGCTCGCGCTAGCGAAATCACGTGTAAAACTGCCCACGCACCCCCGGAATACACGTACCCCGCTTGCGCCAGACCAATCATGTGTAGAAATCCATGCGCACCCCTCAGAATACACGTACCCCGCTCGCAGCAGCAAAATCACATGTAAAACTCCCTGTGCACCCCCGGAATAGGCGCAGTCAGCCCATCCACCCTGGACTGCCCATTCACCCTCCCCTTGCCCCGCAGGAAGCCCATCCACCCTGGGAATGCCCCGCAGGCAGACCATTCACCCTCCCCATGCCCCGCAGGCAGACCATCCACCCTTGGCATGCCCCACAGGTAGCCCATTCACCCTGGGCATGCCCCACAGGCAGCCCACACCACAGGGGGGACTTTTTCCACGCAATTTACCTGGCGCGAGTGGGATACGCGTATTCCAAGGGGTGCATGGGGAGTTTTACACGCGATTTCGCTGTGCGAGCGGGGTACCCGTATTCCGAGGGGGTGCGCAAGTACACTTTCACATGTTTTGGCTGCCGTGAGCGGAATACGCGTAGTATTTTCATGCGATTACAGTGTAGTGGCCCTGTAAACTGGCTCAGGGTTAGCGCGGCCCTTTGTGCCGTATTGGGGATTTCAATGGCTTTTCCTTGCGCAAAGGGCGTTCTTGGGGGCATAACTGGCGTTCAGGATGTTCGCCGCGCCAGGGATCAAAATGGCTTAGGAAATCCATGAATGCGCGGTGCGCCAGAATGCTGTTTAGCGCACACGGCTGGTACACGCTCCCTCTCTGAGCTGCTCGCATGCGCTGCCTCTGCGCTGAAATCTATGAATTACCCCCCAAATGTGATGAGAAATATCTTTTTCCTATACATTGCCACATCTAATCAGTGTGTGAACTGTTACGTTGGCATGTTAGATACATTTGTCAACTTCAGCTGTTAAACACCCACATCTGAGGTCACAAACCTGATTCGTGCAAAGTATATGGATCAGGTCCTGGATGGACTAACAGATACGGCAAATACACGTGCTAAAGCATGGTCTGAGGTATGTTGTGCAACTTTCATAATTGAACAACTGGAGGTTGGTGCTCGTATATTTAGCTAAAAGGATGACTTTAGGTGGAGTCAGTTCTTACACATTTCAAGAAAATATGTACGTCCTGATTCCCAAAGATGAGCAGTGGAGCAAAAGAGGAGATGCCTGTCAGCATGTCGGATTTTCACCCGCCACCTTATGCCTGATTTTCAAAACCTAATATTGGAGCAAATATGGAGGTGCTGCCAGCATCTTTGAAATGCTCAGATGCAAATGTGATCATGAAACTTTTGCACAAGGACACCAAAGCATTGTTGGAATGTTGTCCAGCTCTGGCCTCAAGACTCACATCACCTTGCATTTTGGAACTCTCAAGACTCACATCACCTTGCATTTTGGAACTTCTAACAGAGAACTTATAATTGGAATGGACATGTTTAAGAAAAGGAAATGCAATGAGACAAAGCAAAAAGGACCAGCACGAAATCTGAAGTCTGACATATAAAACCATTGGCATTCTATTTCAACATAGTTTTGTTATGTTATGGTATGGTGCATTTGTATAGCGCCTTGTGTACCATTGGTATGATCTCAAAGCATTGTGGGTTGATCGTCCTTGGGGACCGTAGTCCAGGTCAGTGGAGAGAGTAGGGTAGTTTACACTGCTTGGCAGAATGTGTCCAGCTAGTTCGGTTTGCACAGTGAGTAGCTGCATTCTAATGCTAGGCGCAGTGCTGTGGTTTGAGAGATCAGTGCAACATGTGCAGCAAGGTAGTTGGCCTCCGAGTCTGCATTCTGGCAGCAGTGGAACCTGTGCATGAGAGTAAGTGTGCAGCTAGGCCAATTTGTTTTGAGAGGCCCCTATTCCTGGTTGCTTTCCAGAGCCCACTGAGCTGATTGTGTCTGTCCTGGTGGTTCGTGGTAATGGATCTCCGAGAGAAATTCTCTTACTAGTGCGGAGTATGTTGTGATTGCCTGGTTAGAGGGTCCTTGTTTCTGAGGCTCTGTTGTAAGTGCCAGAGGGCCCATTTTCCTGGTCCCTGGTCATTGTTTATAGCGGGTAGATCGGTATTCCTGACATGTTTATGGTTTCAGGTGTGGAATTATATCCCATCAACCTTGTCCCTTCTGAGAGTAGGAATGCTTGTGAGTGGACTGGCTGAGGACATAGTGCATATTATCAGGCAGTAAGAGCAAGTCCAACCAACCATAGTTGCTATAGCTCCTCGGGTGAAGGAGTTCATGGCATTATTCCTAGGTAAGCAACTGTAACCTGACTTTTTCAGATACCGCCTTGTGTACCCGATGGGTGACATGATCTGTCCCAATCGTAATGTTTGAAACAGTGCTATTATGCTCCGCGTTAGTGGCCCTGCATGTTAATTCCCAGATAGGTAAAATTTGACAGAGAATTAACAAGAACAGCCCCAATCGTATTTGACTATGAGAGTGTGAGGAATCTGTTTGAGGTACTTATGAAGTAGAACTCTGCGCCCTCTGTGTTAGTTCACGCACTTTAATTTATAGGTCGCATTAGCCCGGGTAACAATGGAGTCCTTGATTCCTCTACTCCATTAGGAAAGGACCGTTCAAAAAGGGTTACCGTTGGGGTATTATATTCATGTGCCCATTTATTTGAATTCCATTGAAAGAAATGAAAAAGTCACACGCAGTATGTATTTGCCTCACACAGTGTTGATTTATATAGAAATGCAATGCCCTTTAGTGATGACACGTGTTTCGACGTATAAAACGTCTTTTTCAAATCAGGGCCAGTAGTTATTGTTGCATTAGATATCCTTCACAGCCTTTTCATCCAGTCATGGGATAATCCCTGTTTCCCTCCGTTTTGTTCAGGAAATGTCTTTCTGTCTTCGTGCCAATCGTATTTGACTGACAGAGGAGCCTGTGATAATGGCTCTGCGTGTTAATTCCCAGCTAGGTAAAGTTTGATACAGGTTAACAGGAACAGCCCCAATCGTATTTCACTGACAGAGGAGCTATTATGTTCTAGGATTGTAGTAATGTGTAGTTGTTTGAGTAAAGGTTTGTTTGACAGCGGTTGGCCTCTCCTGGAGTGATATCGCTGTGCTTGCTTAGGGCAAGATAATGTTTAAGCTCAATTATTGCGGAGAACGTCGGCTCTAGTTTGGAGTCAGGGTACTTGTTTCCAGGTTGATAGATAAAGACAGACATCTCCTGGCCTTAGAGCGCATTGCATGGCTGGTCGGTTGACAGTGAGCGGGCCTGGTAATAGCATAAGATTATGATATTGTTATATCTCAGGTTTGGAGTCGTGGGCATCTAGGATTGGAGCACCAGCGTTGGGGGGCATGGTCAGCTTGTTGGCACACGGGGGCTGCTAGGCCATTGTAGTCGAGCCAGCAGCTATCTGGCTCAGAGCAGACTGATCCTTTGAGCCGGCATCCGTGACCCAACTGTTCCTACTTTTCCATGATGATGTAGTTATAACTGGCTCCCACGACCCGACTGTTCCTATTTTCCGTGTTAATGCCATTCTAGCCAAATTCTGGCCATTGGTGGGGGGTTTAGCGGCCCTAGGCAGCCTCTTACATGGTTTTAGGGAAATATGCATTTTTCATTGCTTTACGGAATGCCATGTAGTCTTGTTTTTGTCGAATGTGGGGAAGCAGTGAGTTCTAAAGTGTTGTTGCCAAGGTTGAGTATGTGGACCCTCCAATCCTGGCTGAATTGGAGGCTAAAATCACTAGCAGGAGGGCCAAGCTTGACCTTAGGGTGCGTGTTGGGAGGTAAGGCATCATCTTTTCTTGTAGGTATATTGGTCCTGCCTTGTGTACTGCTTGGCGGGTAATGCATAGGATTTTAAAAATGGCCCTTCATCCAATTGGGAGCCAGTGAAGGGTGCGGAGCAGGTGAGATTTGATCCCTTCATCCCAGTGCTAGAAGGAGTCTGTCAGCTGCGTTTTGGACTCTTTGGAATTTGTTAAATTGGTAGGCCGGTACACCCAAGAAGATGGAGTTCACATAGTCCAGTCTGGACATGACAATGGACAAAATTGCAGCCAGACTGTTGGGGTAGGTGAGCTAATGGAAGACGCCTCTTCAAGGCCTAAAGTGGTAGTGACAGGATTTTGATCCATTATTGTCTGGTGGGACAGGGTTAGGCCCAAGTCTATTGTGCAGCCAAGGTTTTTGAGTGTGGTGGAGGTGGAGGAAATGCCGAAGGAGGGGGGCCATGGGAGTGGATGCGGCAGTAGAGCTCTATTGCCACACACCATGATCTCCATTTTCCCTGGGTTCAGAAGGAGGTGGTTACTTGTCATCCTTAAGTCTATGGGCCTCATTACACGGTAGACCGTGCACCTTGGTCCATGCCGGTAAAAAACTGGCACCGCCTTGGAGGAAAGGGGTATTACCGCCCTATTCCAAGGTTGGCGGGGCAGTAATTCCCCCTTCCCGCATTGCCCTTCCACATTCCCATTTTTGCCCCATAGGGCATAATGGAAATGGGGAAGGTGCTAATTACGGTACCGCAAATTGCGCTACCGTAATTAGCAACCTGGTCCCTTTGCGGGTTGGTTTTTAATGCCTGCTAAAAAGCAGGCGTTAAAGTACCAACCCGCAAAGGGACCTCGTAGTAAGGCGGTAAGGGTTAACGGTCACCGGTACCATTACCGGTGACCGTTAACCCTTACTGCCTTCCGTGTAATGAGGCCCTATATCTCTGAGACATGCTGCTAGGTCAGGTCATGGAGGGGAGCTCAATTTGGTACTTCTCAGGATAATTTGGGTGTCATCAGCGTAGTTATAGCAGATGAGGTTGTGCAAGCGGATGATCCCTGGCAAAGGGGTCATGTAGAGGTTGACGAGAATATGTGAGAGGCAGGTAACTTGGGGTACTCCAGTGCTCACTGGGCATGCAGTGGAGAGGAAAGGAGGGAGGAAAGTGATTGTGTGTCTATTGTTAAAGAAAGAGGCAATCCGGTTGAGTGCCGAATTTCATATTCCTAGGGAGTGGAGTAAGTCAAGGAGAATTGAGTGGTTACTGGTGAAGCTGCTGCAAGATCAAGAAGAATAAGTGCTGCTCATCCTTCAGAGTCTGCCGTGACTTTGAGGTCATCCCAGATCGAGATCAGCTTGGTTTCTGTTCTGTGGTGCGGCCGGAAGCCTGATGGTGCAGGGTCTAGGAGGTTTTTGGATTCAACGAATAGGTTGAGCTGAAAGTATGCAGAGCGGTCGATCAGTTTCGCCAAGAATCGGGTGTTAGAGATGGGCCTGTAATTATTTAGCTGGAGGGAGTCGAGGCATGCTTCCTTTAAAAGGAGTTTGACATGCGCTAATTTGAAGGGTTCTGGGAAGATGCCAGTGGTGAGGGAGTCGCTGAGTATGGACCTTGCCCATTCTTCTACATAGGTGGAGGCAAAGATTTCTTTGAGGAGAGAGGCAGGGTAAAGGTCAAGGGAGGAGCCAGAAGGTCTGCTGCTGGAAAGTAGTTTGAGGAACTCCTCGAATGAGGGTTGAAAGAGGTGAAAGAAGGCATTAAATGCGGGATGGGGTGTGGTAGAATTGTGAGGAGTGGGATTTGGGCATCAGGTAAGGTTGGAAAGTTTGACATTAAGGGTGGCCGTCCTGTCCAGTGCTGTGTTGTGGAAGTGTTGAGAGTGGAAGTTGCAGAGAGTTTGCGTGGACGTGGTTGGGGCAGTGGGGCTTCACAAATTCTGTGATGATCCTCTGGATCTCTTTGCTGCTGCTGAGGCTGCTCAGGATTCTTTTATTGTAATCAACTTTTTTGGCCTTTCGGATCTCATGTTTGTAGTTTTGGTGATGGTGTGTGAAAACTGAAATGCTAGGAGGGGTTTGGGATTTTGCCATTTGCGCTCGATGGAGCGATTATGGGTTTGGAAAGCCTTCAGGTGGGGGTTGAACCATTTGGGGGTTGGTCCTTTGTGGGTGGCAGCTGGGCGGGCTGGGGTGAAAGGGAGGAGTGAGTCATTAAGCCATGAGTCAAAGGCTTGGATAGGTATGGGTCTATCTGTGGCCAGGAGTGCTGGGAGTGTGCGTAGCAGCACTTCAGCTAGGTCAGGAAGAACCTTGACCTTGTTTAAAGCATTTGTGATCTTGTGGAGGGACAGGGCAGGCCTTGGGAGGTGGGGGCGATGTGTGGACAGAGAAAGGTAAGCCTGAGTGGTCTGTCCAGATGAGGTCTTTGGGGGTGGACACTAAAACGAGGTCGGAGGAGCTGAATATCACATCTAGGGTGTGGTCTCCAATGTGTGTGGGACTTGTGGTATGCCGGAAAAGGTTGCGTGCCTCTAGACTGTCGACCAGCGGTTGGGTCATGGAGATCTTGGGCATGTGAAACTAGATGTTAAAGTCTCCCAGTAGGGTGAATGCTGGGTCGTTAACCAGTGTGGTTGCTAGTGAGTCACAGAGACTGTTAGCTGTTAGCAAAATGTCTGTTGTGGCCTGTAGATGAGTAGGAAGCTCTGTGAAAGAGTGAGCAACAGAGAGTTTGACTAGAAGGAATTTGCAGCAAGCTGTGCATGGCTCAGTTTCTGTGAGTGAGATGGAAATGTGAGGTTTGTGGAGGATGGCTACTCCAGCACCTCTGGAAGGTCTGCTGTGGGATATGAGTGAATAGTAAGGAGGGAAAGCTTAATGCGCAATTGGTTTGAAATTGTTTGAAAGATGCTGTGTCTGTTTTTGGACTCAGAGCGGGCATTAAATAGGAGGCAGGTGACTTGATGGGACGCTGTGACATTTCCCCAGGTGCTCATGGACAGAAGGACTTGGATGGCCTGAGTGGCCGGTGGGAAGGTGTCAGTCTCGGGAGGGGTTGGGGGGGCCGAAGGGCATTGTGGACGGAAGGGCCAGAACAATCGGTGTGAATGGAGGGGTGGTGATGATTTGGGTCAGGGATTCTGTTTGTGGGGACGGGGAGTGTGTGAGGTGGATTGGGAGCGGGAAGAGTGAACAGGTAGTAGCCGGCTTGCATGAGAGGAAAGGTGAGGGAACGGGGTTGGGGTGTGGGACGTGAGTGGTGCCGGTTTGGTGGGTGGTTTCTGGCTTGTTGTTGAGTGGGTTTCATGTTGAGAGGGAGGGAGAGGTGTAGATGTAGTGGGTGAGGGATCGTGTTCAAAGAAGGAGAATCAGGGAATGGCTAGCAGGGTGGTCCTGGCTAGGGAAGGTGAGATGGGTGGACTGATGCAGGCATGGCGGGGTATGAAGAGTCAAGGGTGAGGGCCGGTCTCTGCTCACGGGCTTTGTGTTGGGTGCAAGAGGTGTGTGATAGAGGGTGGGGGGCCTGAGGGGAAAGGGGATGAAGTGATAGTTCTTAAAAGAGCAAGGTGTGACATGCTGAGTGAGGGGAAATGGCTGGATGGGGTGGTCTGGGGAGGGAGTTTGAGAGGGGTCCAGAGGAGGGGTGGGGGCATGTTTTTTGTGGGGGTGTGGTCCTAGCAGGTGATGAGGATGTTGGGCTGGACGGGGTAGATGTGGGGGGTGGTGAGAGTGGGTTATGGCTGTCAAGATAACATCAGTTTTTCTTGGGAGAGGTGGTGGGGTGGGTCAGAGTTGGAAGGGAGGGATGCTATGTGTACAGAAGGTGGGTCAGGATAATTAGTGCAGAGAGGAGCTTCCCACGTATGAGTGTTTGATATGGGGTTATGTGAGGGCTTCCTTGGGAGGAATGGGGTGGGTGGATGCACTGATCTGGAAGGGGACTTCCTGAAAGGGAGCAAAGCTGTTGCGCTAGTGACGGGATAGTTGTATCGTTTGGAGTGCGATAGAGCTCCTCTGGCCTGATAATTGGATGCTTGGCAGTGTGTAGAAGTGGTGGGGTGTGGGTCTTTCTCACAGGGTGTGCGGAAGTTTATGGGTGAGGGGTATGGGAGAGGTGATTCTTGGTGCGCCAGACAGCTCTTCTGGTCTGAGAGTTGGAGGGGGCGTGGTTAAAGGAGGAGAGGTATGGTGGGTCAAAGTGTAAGGTTCAAGTGCAGTGGTTGGAGATAGATAGGTGTGCGGGCGTGCAAAGAGGGTTCATGAATGAAGGTGGTAGTGTGGAGGATGTAGAGCAGATTGGGTGCTTTTTGGCTTTGGTTTGTGGGTTGGGATGTGTGTGGTGAGTGGCTGTGTGTGGGAGCGATGCTCTGGTTGAGTGTGGTGCAGATGGATCAGAGTTGTGAGGGCGGAGCGGTGTACTTAGTCATCTTGGGTGAAACCTAGAGGAGTCTCAGGGGGAGCCGTGAAACCCGTAGGACAACTTGTGGGAGAAGCACATATGCCTGGGTTTGTAGGGAGTGAGCAAGTAGACAAGATACATGCGATCAGGAGAGACCAGGCAGTCAGATTGGGAGAAACAGAGATTTGGAACAACCACCAAATGAGCGGACATCAGTGGGATGTGCTGCTTGTCTTCTTTACACTCCTTCACCAACATTTGCTGTGTGCACTGTGCATTCCATAATGTCATGTGGTCATTTCAAGGTATAATAAAACTAACAATCAAAACCGCTGGTCACTCAAGGGTACTTGTCCAAGTACAAGAACATGCACAGTTCATCACAGCAATCAGTGTAGGCCCAGATCGACAGTGGAGATTGCACTTTTAGTATCTCCCAGCATCTCAGGGACTTGGAAGGAGGTGTGCAGATCTTATCTAACAAAAATCACGGAAGAGCCTGAAAATTCCAGGTCTCTATCTCCATTGCCCCCATACGCTAAGTCAGATAGTAATGGTGATGAGATGGATGATGATCTACAAAAAGGTCATGCTCCATCTGAGTCCAAGAGGAACATGCATTGCTGCAGGAAAGCAGAGATACTCATATTGAACAGTCAAATTCCACCACAGATGCAGAGCATTCAGTAGTCCCACCTATCTAAAGACTCTTTGAGAAACAGACATCTTGTAATCTTGTCACAGAACAGAAAGCACATTACTTCCTTAGGTGGCATCCAGAACTCCACCTTCACTGCCAGCAACATCACATCCAAATGAACTCAGCCTGTGTGCTACTAGTCCACTATGAATGTCAAAGGTATGACAGTACCTCAGAGCATATACACAGTAAACAACACAGACCACTTGCATACTCTGCCAGAAAGCTGTGTGATGAGGGATGGCAGAGACCAACTCAGGCAACATATCCATTTGGTCCCATAATCAATGGCAGCCTGCCGAGAAATAGAGTAACAAGAACATTCTGAGGTGCATCCCTCCCCACATCAGACGAGCAGCATTCATGCACCAGTCTTTCCAATTTCCCCTGAAAATACTTTAGCTGCATGAGTGCTTGCCACTGGGAGTAGGACACCAAAAACCATTGCAATGACCCTCCAATGCAACCAGGTAGTATTTGAGTGTTCCCATGCATATAAAAAGTCCCATGAAAGACAGCACATACTCAATGCTAGCCTAGTAACAATGTTGGCAATTGATCTCTTGCCCTACTCATCTGTGGAACATTCTGGATGCTCGTACCTTATGGGAAAAGACAATCACCACTAAGAAGGTCCCAGCTGGTGTTTTTTCTCTCACAAAGCTACACCAGAATTGTACACAAATGTTATGCCTACTTTTTGGCAGCTACTACTGCAGTCCATGGTCCCAAAATTCTAGTTTGACATGTGAACCAGTGATGAAAGCATTTACCTCATGGCCATCACAGCATACTGGGTGGTCCTTCCAACAGCCCAAACATGTACTGGAATATTTCAAGGGGCAGCAGGTGCATGTGATTTGGCACTAGCCACGGCTGTGCTTGCAAAGTTTTATGGCAGAAGTCTTAGGGAAGCTGGCATCGGTAAGAAGGTAGAGGAGATAGAAGCACAGTGGCTCAGTTCACAAAGTGTGTATTTGGGCTTTGTTACAGCAGGCAATGTATCAAATGTCCTTGCTGCCTTATGAATTAGCAAGACAATGCATAGTCACATGCTGTATTAGAATGTGTGAGCCAGTCATAGGGATGTTGCTGTGGCTGAAAAGGTCAGCTCCCATTGCTGCTGGGTTTACCATGTCACAAATCAACTACTCCAATTGCAAGTGTACCACAAGCTACCACTACACAACCTAAAGCCCTCATTGTCAACCCTCTGGAAATGTACTTTCTGCATGCTAGAGAGAGCACATGAGCGTTGAAATGCCATCACAGTTTACTCATAGAAGAGACCTACATTGGACATTTTCAAAACTATGGGCCTCAGTACAAGTTTGGAGGCAGCCATGCCGCTATTTGCGGCAAGGCTGCCTCCAAACTCGGGTCTGGGTCCGGGTTCCCTGAATGGGGACTTACCGGGTCATTCCAACCTTGGAGGACCCGTTATTTCCCCATTCAGGGAAGCCATCCCCATTCCCATTCGAGCCCCCATAGGACTCAATGGGAATAATAATGCTAATAACGGGCCCGTTAACAACAGGCCGGTTATTAGCTCCCTGGTCCTTTAGCGGGACCCACTTAAGGACCTCGGAAGGCGGCGGTAAGGGGTCAATGGCAACGGCATCCTTACCGGTGTCATTAACCCCTTACCGCCGCACTTGGAATGAGGCCCTATGTCAGTGACAGCTGCTGTCTAATGTCTGCTTTGTGCAATTACCTTATCGAGGAGACCATCAAGTGGGTTAATATTCACAACGCATCCTTAAGTGAGTTTGTCCCTCACGTGTACCTGCTTGAGCTCAACCTGACTAACATAGATTTGGCCTATGGTATGACAGGTGATGCCAATGCAGCATGGCTGGTGAAGGACTTGCATGGTGATCCATGGGTTGTTGTACACAAAAGTAACACTGAGTACGTTTTGACTTTCTTTGTGGACCAATGTTGCAAAGTAAAAGTGAGCAGTTTTAATTTGCATGTCTCAGGAGAAGTGGTCTTGCAGCAAGCATCACAAGGAGCAGACACTACACAATTGTGCAAGGATAATTTGCTGAACTGCTTGCTATATTAATTGTCACAAGAACATAGAAAGAAGGAATATTACCTAACATTTCAAATGTTGCCAAAGTTCATGATGACGAGGCATCAATGGGGCTGTGTATTGCTGTTACATGTTGAAGGCTTTGTCAGCAGTGCAGGCACAGCCTACAGGGAGGAGAGTCTGTAGGGCATCCTCCTTAGGGACTCAGGCATCTTTATAGGAATTCCTCATCAATAAGAGCAAACAGTGGTACCTAAGCCGCACATGTTTTTGATGCCCCCATGGGGGAGATGGCTAAATGGGGAGAACCTCCTACCAATATACAAATCTTATACAAATCCTTCCACATCTCAAAAAACCAACACACTGTTGATCTCAGAAACTACTGCCCATCACCCATCTTCTCTTTCTCTCCTGCAGAAAATCAAGCCTGTCATTCCAGAAAATAACTTCAGATCTGCTGTCCAAGTCTTGGTCCTCTCCCATCTGGATGGTGGCAATGCTCTTTTGGAAGGTCTTCCAGTGACTACCCTCGCACCCCTGAGATGTGTACTGCATGCTGCAGCATGTCTCAGCAAAGGACTCTGCAAAGTTTACTGCATCACCCCGACCCACATCAAACTGCATAGGCTCCCAATGCCAGCACATATTCTCTTCAAATCCTGCAGCCCCACCTTAAGGTTCTAGAGTTTTTTAGCAGCGTGCACCCTCCCTTTATGATTCCCCCATTATTGTACAGGGTGCACCCAAACTTAAGGTTAATTGTCTCTTTCACAGACCGTTTCTGCCCATTAAAGTTCTCAATCTCCCCCACAGAGCAAATCACTGGCGTTCTGCATCTCTCCCGCAGCCTTCTGCCACTTTATAGGTGTGGCAATCTCCCTGTGTGGCCAGTTCCAAACCCCTGAGAGCCCCTGTAGATTCCCACAAATGCATTCTCTTGCTGGTACTCCGCCCTTGCATGCTTTTGGGCATGGAAACGGCAAACGAGTACTGCTGCTGGCCACATATGCTGGCACCACTGACACTAAATGGGCAGACTGTGAGGTGGGGTTTTGTCCATGGCATGCTCAATGCCATTGTCTGTTATCTACAAAAAGAAATTTGAGTTCCCTTAGCCCAAGATATTTTTTGGCTATTTCATATCTTAATTTTCCGAATTCCCTAAGATATGAAATAGCCAAAAAATATCTTGGGCTAAGGGAACCCAGTGTGATTAGTCCACACGTGTTTGACCAAATATTGAATCTAACAGGAGAACCTATTTAGGATGATTCACTTGTGTTGTTTTAAGGTTGATTGATTGTTTTATGTTATATGATCATTTTTATGATGACCTTTTTAGTAATGAACTTTGTATGATTAATAAAATGTGTATTCTTTGAATTTTATAGTATTACTTAACTGCTAGATGGGATACCCATGTGTGTTTGGCACCTTTTAGGAATCAAATTTCTTTTTGTAGATAACAGACACTGCTCCACAGAGTAAGAAGTTTGTAAATCCCCAACTGTGGCTTTTAGCCGTTTTGAGAACAATGCTCAATGCCATTGCCATGCAGTGCCCTACCCTGGTGCATGCTGGAAACATCTTCCTCTCCTCCACTGGAGGGAGATATTTTCTCTTCATGGTCGCTGGCCTATGAGAACATGTGTTCCTAGTATCCCCTGGTTTACCATTGCATTCTTCTCTAAGGTATGGCTGCCACTTGTCTGTTGTACTGTCCACCCACTTTCAACATCCCTCCACTGTGTAAAAGACATCAGGCTTCACCCTGATGGATGGAGACCACAACCTCCACTATGCACCTCAGCCAGCCAGGACCCATCCCAAACACCTCCAGCACGGTGCTTTCTGCAGCCACACCCTCCTTCCACATAACATACATGGTTGTTTCTCCAATGCCTCTGTTTGGGCGTTCACATGAGGTCCTCACTCCCCTACCTCTGTACTTGCCACCACTGGAGCATCCCCTGTTGGCATTGCCTCTTTTCTGATTCCTGGGGCCTGCCTTAATGCCATGAACACACCCACAGATTAGGAGAATTGGCGGTGCTCTCTGACCTGGGGCCACAAACCAGCACCCAAGAAGAGCACAAGGTTGCCCCCCATCAATCATGGAAGACTCTTCCTCCTGCCAGGAGAAATACAGGCTTTCCCTTTCCACCCTGCCTTCTTAACCTTTCCCTACCAGAATTGCATGCAGGCCATGACTGCTACATATGGTTGTGCCTGAGAATATACAAGTGTGTACCCTGAGAACCAGAGACAACAAGCACAACCCAAGTGAACCAAGTGGAGAGTAAAGGAAACAAACAAACCTATCCAACTCCCAGACCTACAAATAAAACTACAAGTAAGAGCTCCAAGGTGCTCTTGGGCAAATGCTGCGCTTAATACATCCCCTCAAATCAAATCAAATCAAACTAATACAATACTACAATACCATGCAAAGAAGTACATGACAAACCCACATTGTGAAAGTGTAATGTTTAGTGGGTTGTTTGCTTTGAGTCTACACATAGGTGTATGTACCTTTTTTAAAACTTGTATAACTTTTTGCAAGGAGACTGTTCAAAGGTATACCTCGGGAGGCAAAAGTGAGGTTTCATATTTTATTTAATTAGATCCTCAAATACAACAGTGCAGATTACAATGAATGACACGAGCTCATATCAGTGTTGAGTGGGAGATATTGACGAGCCCACCAGCTTCCACCACCCAGGCTGAATCCTAGTAACTGCCTTGGTTGAAATGCACGCCTTCAAATGAATACATAAACATTCCACTCACTGGGGAGACATTCTCTTGGTGTCATAACAGTAATACAACATTGTACATTCTCTTGGTCAATTTCAGTATATAACAGGCATCCCCCTTTCTTTCACTTTTGGGAGACAAGAGATAAAAATCATCACATCACCCAACTCCATCTCTTATAAAGACAAGTGAATACTCAATCTAATCACATCCTAATAGATGAACACATAACAACAATACAGATGTAAATATGTAAGAACGTTGATGAACATTTTAAACATTAAGTGTGTTATGTTGACACTTATGGAGCACACAATGCAAGGCAAATGCAGAACATAATGTGATATTACAAAATTGTAACTCAACTGAACATGGAGAGCGAGAGAGACGTCTCTGCCTATATCAGTATTCCAACACTGTATTGTGCAGAACATCCCTTCTCACAACAGCATTGTAGATGTTTGAAGAACGTAATGTGGGTAACCAATCACAGCACTTAGAAAGAAATAACAGACCATTCATAAATAACAATTTCATAACTGAAAATCATTAGTAATAACCCCAGCCTAATGGGTGTCACATGTTCGTGATGTATGTAATATATTAACCTTATTTAATTGTTTTAATCAATGCACTTACTCTCTTAAAATTCCAACAGACAATTCTGGAAAGTACGTTATGAAACATCACCGACGTATAGTGGAATATACTTCCTGTACATGCAACAATGTGAAATTGCATTATTGTATAGCAACTACAGGTGAGAAAGTCATCCCAACCTATACCTGATTTTAAACTGTACAGCAGGAGACGTCCCAACCCACATGAATCACTTTCATGTAGTCATATATGTTTTATATCACTACATAAGTACTTACAAGAAAATTGCAGTCCTACACTGCCAAGGCAAGTTTCCACACTGCAATGCAGGAGGCATCCCATCCCACAAGCGTGTTGTTCTGAACACATGTGAATTTACATGTATAAAGAACATACTGTAAGTGGCAAAACACAGCAATGAGCAAAAATGTGTCAGAATTGCGCATACATTGTAACGAATATTCAGTGCAGCAAATATAAGGAAGTTGTTACTATTGTAACCCTCATCAATGAAGTGATGCATCATATGGCAATTTACGTCTGCCAAATGAGCATCAGGAAATGTTAGTAGTTGCTCTCCATACTAAAACACCATTGTGTCACATACTTGATATATGTAACTTTTTAACCCTGTTTTACAATAGTAATGGAGAGCACGAGGCCCAGGGTAGTTGTCAAGTAACATGCCCCTAACTTCAAACATCTTTTGTACTGGCAATATCATGGATGAGTTACAAATGTTACAATGACACGCATCAGCACCTCCAACACCATGAAATTCCTAATAGATAAGGTTGTCACACATGTGTAAATAAGTAACTGTGCAACCTTCGATGGAGCTCATAATTACACAATAATATGATGAAGATCTAACTCGGCAGCACATGGACTTGGTGACGATAGCTTTAAAGTTTGCAAAAGTACAAGCATTCCTCACAAATACTGCACATATAGTTACTGTATACATAGGACAAGCTCCGGCTTCTCTCACAAACGGAACAGCTACAGGGACAACATAGGACTAGTCCATGTTTTCCTCAAACAGGTTCAACATCGACCATGCTATTGCAAGTGGTCCTCTATATCCATCAGGAACTGCACGGGCAAGGACAGTGCATGCTTTCCACAAACAAGTACAACATGTACAGAGTCATTAAAGCTTCCCTAACAACCAATTATGCATGGGCTGGGCTAGTGCATGATTACATTTCAGATACAGCGTTAATACAACAAGAGCAAACCTCTCTCACAAACAGTTCAGCATGTTAACAAAGAAGTTGCCTCACAAAACAAAAAGTCAATGCAAGCCTCCCTCACAAAAAAGTACAGCCATACAGTGAGCAGGCCAGTGCATGTTTCCCTCAAAAGTGGTTAGGGACAGCTATAGAGCAAATCCAAAGGCTGCAGTGCAGCTTGGCTGGAGCATGTGCAGCCCGTTGGAGTAGAAGTGCACTGCTGACTAAGTGCCATCAGTGTACTTCGTGTTGAAGTACAAGCGAGTAGAGTTGTTCGTAGTAGCGGGAAGTCTTCAAAACAGAGGGAATTGTTAAAGCTAAAGTGCCCGCATAGATAGAAACCCTTTATATTCCCTTTGTTGCATGTAAAGCATTAACCAGTGGTCATATGTCTATTAAGAGGGAGAACATTGCTGGTAATAATTCAAGAAGTAGCAGCTAACCTTCAGCAGCTAACCTTCCCAAAGTGTTTAACATCAAAGAGAGATCACACGTAAGAAACTGTTTTTCCCAACCCATGTTAAAGCGGAACGCAGCACGAATAAAAAGGAACAGAAGTCTTTAAGTGGAAGTTCATCATCAAAGAGAGATTGTGTATACCTAAATTAATTTCTAATGTGAAACCTGACTCTTGAAACATTAAGAACAATTATTTTTGCAGTTGTAGAAGTTGCTGAAGTCACAAGAAGAACACGCATTACCCAAGCCATTAGACAGATTATGTCTAAGGTGAAACCAGCTCAATTAAGATCTAAGCACTGATGTTTTAAAGTTGAGGAAGCTGTTGTAAACCCAGAGTCCTCTGATGCAAGGATGACAAGGTTATCCAAGGCTGTGTCAATACAACTTTGGGTGACTTCTTGTGACTTCTGGTGACAGAAAGGTGTGCATAAAGCTTGTGAAGGGAGCTGGGTGATGGTTAAAATAACCAATCAACAAGTTGTAAAGCTGAGACTGTTGAAGATGATAGAGAGGAGAAGTCTAGAAGCCGAGACAGATTTTTTGGTAGCTGTAAGACAGACAGTAGAGGCAAATAGGCTTCCCTTTTTTATGGTATAAGACAGAATAGTGCCTTGTCTACCTATAGAGGTCAAAGAGTCTTGTCTAAATTGCCTAATACATTGTCAAAGTATCAGGTTGCAGCAGAGACAGTAGAACTGTGGTTGTCTATAATTTTGTCAGAACATTTTATATAGAACGTAGTTGAAGCAGTAGTAGACTTTGAAGCAAAGGAGCCTGCTTTCCCACTACCTTTTGGAGAAGGGAGATCACAAGGAGAAAGCAACATTCTTAGAAGATGCATCCTGACAAATATATTAAAGATGTTGCAGAGGTTACAAAAGAAGAATTATTGTTGAAGCAGAAGTGGTACTTTTGTTTTTAACTTTATCATCTCTAGCCTGGAAGAAGGTTATCCAAGATTACCAATGGAGCTCTTTTCTTTGTGGAACTTGGAAAGGGAACTTTGCAACGCCTGAAAAAGCAAATGTTACCAGTGGATTTTTGCTTGAGTGAAGTTGTGTTTCTTTGGAACTTTTCAAAACTGATTTAAGACTTCACTTTTCTTTGGGAGGAATTGGCTTTCGAAAATTCTGGGGAACGAGATCTAACTAGGACAAGCAGAAGTCATCCAAGACACTGGTTGTTTGGTAATCTTTCTTTTATGTTGTTTATGCTTTGTTTTAACTGCTTTGTTGTTTAGTGTGCGGGCCAGGTTTGTGTATGAAAGGGGGTTTTCCCTTAGATCCTAGACTAGGAAGGGAACTCCCTGGTAGAGTAGGCTTAGTTAGGTTTTCGTTGCCTTCTTTTGTTTAAAATAAAATATCAAATACTGAGGAAGCTACAAGCAGGTGTTGGCCTCACATTAATGACACCTCACAGTGTCCAAAATAAACAATGTTTATTCATGAAATAGTTGTAATTTTGCATGAATAAATATGGATTTCTTCCAGTGGAGAGCAAACACTGCAACAAATCATTTGTGAGGTCAGTACTCAAAGTCAGCCCTTCCAGCATTGCTTAGGAAATTGTACCTATCAGGTTGTTCATGCTAATGAAAATGTTTCAAAGTAAATGTGCTGCAAGAATATGAGGATAAGGCCCGTCATCTCAGTGTTGCTGAACTTGCATGAGACCCTTGAACCCCCCACCATCTCCCTCTAGATCCTTACTTTGAGGTTTACTTCACCCATGCTCTGTCACTAGACGTTCCCGCAGGGTTCTACTGTGACTCTTGACTTGTCTGTTGTGAGTGTTTTGGTTCTGACCATGTTCTTTTCTAAACATGTCTACCTGCTAGGCCTCTGTGTGTGTTTTAATTTGACCCAGACCATATTTTGTGCTGCTCAAAAACATGTGTCAATAGGCAATAGCCCTGCTTTCACTGCCATGTTAGAGGCTAGTAGAAATGTAAGCAGTGTGAAGCATGGCATCCTCTAGTTAAAAGAGAGCATTAAGCAGCTACTTTAACTCAGTTTGATTTACATCTATTTTGCAATTAATGAAAACAGAGAGAAACAATGCTCTTTGGCACACCCTGCTGGACGGCACCATAGATAGCTGCTTAGTTTGCCTAGTGCTTGCACCGGCCCTGCTGACTGTCAGCACAATTTCAGAGATGGCTCTGAATGGCTATAATAACATCACAAATAAACATGTTATTTATCACAAGATCTGCCACTCCTGATTGGATAAAGAACCACTGATTGACACCAAGAAGAGATTTTCCAGCGCTCAAAATCCTGCCTCCTTCTCGAAATATGAGTGAATCTATTCTAAAGAAATGTGTCTACTTTCTCGGGACAGTTTAAGAGAAGTTCATTCATGGCTATGTAGCCGTTATGTGGTAACCAGGCTGCTATTGTATGGCTAAATAATTAATATGCCCCTAGTAGTCATTTACATCACCCAAATGACCAGGAACTTATTTTCTTTGATTTACCAAGAAGATGAGGGATTGAGTCATAATTTGTAATTCAGGAAAATATGATATTGCATGTGTGTAGTGCCAGAAAGTGTGTTCCCATTATAAACAAGCCTCAAGTAGTTGTGATCTCTGCATGTCATCAATGGGTGTTAATACTAATAGTTGTTGTTTTATTCATCTTCGAAACAAGTAATGCTGTGAGTCTGCCAAGAAGAGTTTGCACGGACACGGACACGCGCGCACACACACACACACACACACACACACACACACACACGCACGCATGCACGCACGCACGCACGCACGCACACACACACACACACACACACTTTTCAACAAAGACAGTTATTGACCTTCCTTGCATTTGACATTCTAGTGCAGTGAAAAAATATATATACCCTTAATTCACATTAATTCAGTGGTCTATGAATGTACAATAATAGGAAATTACCATTTAAAGCATGCATATGAGAGGCTGAATTAAATCTAAGCTTACTAATGGCACTTTCACTCATTACACATGGTTCTCTCTATAAGTGATTTCAATCCAGTACACACCCAAGTCAACACCTAGCACGTAGTGCACAACTAAAATCCTTATTTATTTTTGTCTAAAAGTTCTTTATTCTGAACGATATACCACTCATATCACGTCCTTCTCCTGGAACCCCCCCGGTCACACTGAACCAGGAATCAGGCTGGTTTGCAAAGGTAAATATTTATGTATGTATTTAAAATGTTATCACAATATGTTTAATAGGTACACAACACTCACCAATGGGGTGATGTAACACTTAATAATCTCTTTAATACACAAGGAGTAAGTAGTGAGCAAAACAATTCAGCACAGAAAATAGTACTTTTGTGTTGGTTCAGATCAGATAGCACTGTGATTAGAGGTTCCCCATGCACACCCCTCAACCCCCAATAGGTAATGTAAAGCGATAGGAGGAGAGAGCAGGTATTCAGGAATGGTGGAATTCAAACAACATATCAATCCCACTTTCCCCCAGCAAACACAAGAGAAAAATGGATCTGACTATCAAGCTGTCAGAATGGTTTTTCAGATTGTCTTTAGAATGGACTGGGCAAAAACACCAAATATGGCCAGAATTACTGAAATTATTATACATTCTTATGGGAGCCGCTTTGGGTAGTTGCACACAAACAGAAGCAATGATTTATTCCTTTTTTTTTAAAAATATATTTATTGTTTTTACAAATACAATACAACCAGTATCATCAACATAGTAATCAGTTATGTGACAATAGTAACTCCCCACCTTTCCTCCCCCCCAATGTAAACCCAGACCAGGACATTGAGCTGTCGACTGCTTGCGCTAAGGTGAGCCTGGACTGTCCAGGTCCTCACCGGAGGAGGTGTCTTCTTTGGTGCGGAACAGAGCTGCTGTGAGGGCTATCCATTGTAGGAGGTCCTCAGAGTCGCCAATTTTTTGTTGTCGGTGCGCCAGCTCCCAGGCCCCGGTTTCGGCCACAGTCCATCTACGGAGGTCTTCCCACCATGTTGTGATGCTGGGGGCTCTGGGGCATTTCCAGGCCATGGCGATACGTCTTTTTGCCAGGATGTACATTAAATCCTTGAGTCTGTTAAGGGGCTTGTTCTTTTTGCCTCTCGGGTATGAGCCCAAAATGCAGGCCCTGGGGGACTGCACGTCCAATGATATGTCCGCTTCTGCTACCTTAGCTTGAACGTGGGACCAGAAGGTCTGTATGGCCGGGCAGGCCCAGAACATGTGGGTCAGTGTGGCTGAGGGTTCTTGGCACTTGGGGCACGTCACCGCACCGGTGCCGTTGAATCTCGAGATGACAGCTGGGGTAAGGTAGGCTCTGTGGATGATGTAGAATTGAATAAGCTGGAATCGGGCATTCCTGGATACTCTTTTATGGTAATGTGTTATGGTTTCCCATTCCGTGTCTCCAAACTGCGTGTTTAGTTCAGATTCCCATTTGCCTTTACACTTGAGTTCGTTTTGTGTGCTGTTGCCAATTAAGATCTCGTAGAGCCTCGAAGTTTCGTGCCCCCCTCTGCAACGCTCAGCAAGTTTTCGATGACCTTGTGCCCAGCGTAGAGGGACTTTGCGTCTGGCCATTGCTTCTTGAGCTTTTCCAACACTGCCCCGTGTAGGAGGAACTGACCCAGCGGGATCCCTGTCAACTCATGCAGCTCAGAGAATGTGTGGATGCCCTGGTCATCAGCCAGGTCACCCAGGGTGGCGATACCAGAGGGTTCCCATATGTTCCGGATCGCCTTTTGGTCCTCTGGTCTGGTGGACATGATAGCAGCTATTGGGATTTGTGGGGTGTAAGGGTCAGTCAATTTGGCCATTTTGCAGGCTCGATTCCAGATCTGGGTGCCCAGGCAGATTAGGTGTGCATTATGCGTTTTCGGTGCCGGTTCAGATCCAGAGTACGTCCCTGAGCAACCAGGGTGCGTCTGATGGCTGTAACAGGCGTGTGTCCGTTGAGGCGTCATCAGCCATCCACTGAATCACGTGCTTGAGCTGGGGTGCTATATAGTAGTGCTCGAAGTTGGGGGTTTTTAGGCCTCCTTCATCGTACGGTCTCTGTGTTATGTCTAGGGTGACTCTGTGCCTTCCTTCCTGCCATAGAAGTTTCCTACAAAGTTTATTCAGGTCTCTGAAGAATTGTTGCGGGAAATTGTACGGGACATTGGTGAAGAAGTGTAGGAGGCGCGGGAGTGCCACCATTTTAAGGAGGCCCATCCTGCCAGCCATCGAGAGAGGTAGCTTGCACCAGAAGTCGATTGATTTAGCCAGGCCCTCCCTTGCCCTACCGGTGTTTAGTGCGTGTTCGGCTATGGGGTCGCGGTGGATCATAACGCCCAGGTATTTGAATGTGGTGGGTTCCCATTTGAGGGCTAGAGGGGGGAGGTGTTCTTTCTTGGTCTCGCTGAGGGCAGCCAGGGGGAATAGACAAGACTTGCCGTGTTTGATCTGGATCCCGGTGCATCTATGGAACCCATCTAGGGTTTCAAGAATGTAGGGGAGGATGTGTTCGGGATCTTTTAAGTAGAGGAGCATGTCGTCCGCGTACATGGAAATGAGGTGTTTCACCCCATTTATCATTATACCCCCGTCTCCGTACTCCTGCCTGAGGTATGCCGCCACTGGTTCGATCGCTAAGATGTAGAGCAAAGGGGATAGGGGGCATCATTGCCGGGTGCCTCTGGCCAGACTCCATTTTTCTGAAAAGGTGGTATTGGTGCGCACTCTGGCGGTGGGATTGGTGTAGACGAGTTTGACCCAATTCAAGAAGGCCGGTCTGATCCCCATCTTGGATAGGGCGGCGTAGAGCCATTTCCATCGGACCGAATCAAAGGCCTTAGAAGCGTCGAGGGACGCTACTGCGTATTTACCAGGTACTCTGTTTGTGCTGTGTATGACGTGGTGCAGCCTGCGCAGGTTCTCTGAGATGGAACGGCCCTGTACGTAACCCGTTTGATCTTGGTGTATGAGATGTGGGATAGCTGCTTGAAGCCTTCTGGCCAGTAGTGCTGTAAGGATTTTGTTATCTACGTTTAGCATGGACAAGGGTCGATACAAGCCGCAGTCAGTGCTATCTTTGTCAGTAAGTAAGGGGATGATGATGGCTTCAGCCATGGAGTCGGGGAGGTAGCCTTTTTCGTACGCCTCATTGTATACTTTGGACAATAGGGGGGCGAGTATGTCCTCGTAGGCTTTATAAAATTCGCCTGGGAGTCCGTCTGGTCCCGGCGTTTTCCCAGAGGGTAGAGATCTGATGGTGGCCATGACCTTGTCTGGGGTGACGGGGCTTCCGAGGGGATCTGCCAGGTGATCGTCTAGGCGTGGGAGCCTCATGATGTCCACGACATCTTCAATTGCGGAGACTGGGGGCGGTGCGGGGTCGGAATAAAGGGTTTGGTAATATTCTTTGAACACTGCATTGATCCCCACTTGCGTGTGGGAGGTCAGGTCGTCTTTGTTACGGATAGAGCAGATGGGGTTCCTGGGAGTTTCTCGCTTGTATAGCCATGCGAGTAGTTTCCTGGGTTTATCGCCTAGGGCGTGGTTCCTTTCGGTGTATTTAGCGTAGCTTAGTTTCCCCAGTGTCTCCCAGTGTGTCAGGCACGTTTGTTTGAGTTCGATCAGTTTGTGCGTATGGGCTGGGTCAAGGGATGGTGTTGCTTCGAGGGCTTGGAGTTCGGCTTCGGTGTGCGCTAGTTGGGACGTGATGAGTTTTTGGGCCCCGCCAGCGGCGGCTATCATTTCCCCCCTTGTTACCACTTTATAGGCTTCCCATGCTGCACTTATGTGTTGTACACTATCAATGTTGGTTTGCCAGTAGTGTGTGGTGCCCTCTCTGATTTGTTCGTTAAAGGCTTTGTCTAGTAACGCTTCGCTTCTCAGTTTCCATGTCGGGATGGGGGGTCTAGGGGCTGTAACCGCCCATGAGGTCATCAGGGGGGAGTGGTCCGATAGCACTCTGGCCAGGTACTGCGTGTCCTCAAATCTGGCAGCATGCTCTTCACTAACGAATAAACAATCTATTCTGGTGTGAACCTTATGTGGGGGAGAGTAAAAGGAGTAGCCTCTGGTCTCGGGGTGTTGTGCTCTCCACAGGTCTTTCAGGGCGTATTGTTGCATGAGGGCGTTCAGTATTCTGGCGGGTGGGGAGGGGTCGACATGCTTGCTGTCCGATCTGTCTATGCGGGGATCTAAGGTTCAGTTATTATCGCCTCCCCATATTGTTATGCATTTGTTACTCGGGGACAGCCGGGTGTACAGCGAGCGGAAGAAGACAGTTGCATCATGATTTGGGGCGTAGGTGCAGATCAAGCGTATATTGCGCCCTTCTATGGTGCCCTGTACCAGGGCCATTCTGCCTTCGTTGTCCATTTTGGTGTGGGTCAGCGAGACGGGGACGGAGGGGGCAATCCATATCAAGACTCCTCTTGATTATGTGGAGTACGAGGAGCCCACCAAGGTTCCTCTCCAGACTTTGGCCAGTGCTGCTAGCTTGGGGGCGCTTAGGTGGGTCTCCTGAAGGAGAGCAATTCCAACTCTGTGGCGTTTCATGTAGGCGTGGATACAGCGCTGTTTGATGTAGCTATTTAGTCCCCTGACGTTCCAGGACATGACTCTGATCTTATCAGCCATAGTCTGGATGTGGTCGTGGGGCTGTGGGCAGCCTGAGGTCGAGGTTTTTAGCGGGCTTGGTCGGCCTGGGGGCGATTCCGTTGAGCGTGGTCCTGGTCTGGCGTGTGAAGAACTTTAACTGAAATCCCAACTTGGGGTTCTGACCCCCATGAATAATAACGTCTAACTTAACTTTAAACACAACACGTCTAGCGAGGTTTCCCTTGCTCTGACTTTCCCGTTTCTGCTCCATCGGAGCTGGGTCTCCTGGTGCCCTACGGGTGGGTGAACTCACCCAAACTAGTCTGGGGGTAGGGGAGGGGTTGCCTCCGGGGATATTATCGAGAGGTACGCCGTGTCTGGTGCCGCTCCAATACCATCGGTGTCGCCGCCTTCACTGGCGTGCTGCTGTGTGTTTAATGGGTGCTGCCCAAGAGAAGTGAGGAAGGGTCCAACGCTGCAGGCGGCTAGGGCCTGCGTTGCTTCAGTTCGATGTCTGGGATCTGTTCTCTGTCCATCCATTCGCAGGCCTCCGCGGGGGTATCGAATAAGTGTGCCTTGTTGTTGCGTAGGACTTTCAGTCTAGCCGGGTAGAGGAGTAAATAACGCAGGCCTGCGTTCTTGAGTCTGGCTTTGGTGTGGTGGAACTGGGCCCTACTCCTTTGACCCTGCAGGGTGTAGTCGGGGTATATGGAGATCCTTGCAGTGTCCCTCTGTATAGAGCCGCCCATTCTGGAGAAGGCCAAGATGGTTTCCCTGTCCTTGTAGTTGAGGACTTTGGCTATTATAGGTCTGGGTGGGTTCCCCGGAGGGGGCCGCCTGGCTAGGGAGCGGTGGGCTCTTTCTATGGTGAAGCCCTGTGACAATTTTACGGCTCCAATTTCGTGTATGAGGAGGTGCTCGATGTAATTAGTGGGGTTGTTGCCCTCGATGCCCTCGGGCAGGCCGATGATTCTAATGTTATTTCTGCGGGCCCGTCCTTCGGCCTCATCGGCCCTGTCTTCCAGGTTCTTCACCTTTTGCGCCAAAATATCCACTTCCTTTAAAAGCTGTGTTTTGGTTTCGGAGTTGTCCCGAACCTGGATCTCCAGGGCGTCCGTTCTGCTAGCGATGGAGCGCACATCCTGCCGCAGTAAGTTCAGGTCAATGGCTACCGCGTCTATTTTGTTCTCCATGGTCTTCTGAAGTGTCATGATGGCCTCTAGTAGCTGGGAGTTGGCCGGCTCAGGCGTCTCGGCGCTTGGCGCCTCTCCAGGGGCGGGAGCCGCATCGGGCCCAGTCGCTCCGGCGGCCGCGAAGGACTCCATGGTGGTTTGACGGTGTTTGCTTCGGGCGCCCTTGGTGGTCATGTCCCCGCCGCAAGGCCCCCTAGTCCTCGGCAGGCGCTGCGCGGTCCGTAGCCTCTGGTTGTGCCGATGGTCTACTGTCGTGCGAGGGATGCCTAGAATGGGTAATCCTGCGTGTGTCGTCAGGGCAGGCTCGACCGGCAAGTGTGGGGGGAAGCATTCGCGCTCCGAGGGGCCTGTCTCCCGGTGGGCGTGTACAAGCACTGGTTGTCCTCAGGCTTCGCTCAGGGTGCTATTGGGCTATGGGTCATCGGCCCACCGGGCAATGTCAGCGGAGTGTGGGCACCTCAGCTGCTTGGCAAGGTGGCTGGGTACAGTTCGGCTCCGAGGCCCCTGCCCCGGGTCCAGTGGGAGTGTAGTAAAGGCCGCGCCAGGCGCTCCCCCCCTCCGACTCCTTACCGCTTTCCTTCGTAGCTCTGCGTGGGAGTGTGAATCTTGACAGGGAAGCTGCGGTGTCTGCGCGGCCTCAGCAGCGTGCAGGGAAGTGGTGTACCCAGGCCACAGCAGCCGCTTCCGTCCGATTTCCTCCGAGGCTGCTCCGACTCCGCTTCCAACGGCCCGGAGCTCGGGCGTGCAGGTCCGGGCCCCGCGGATGCAGGCCGCGCTCTTCGGATCACCGTTGGTTGGGCGCCCAGGTCCTCGGCGAGCACCCGCAGGATCGGCCGCAGTGCTCTGCTTACAGCGCAGGGCCGGGACTCACGATGGCCGCCATTTTCTGTGTCCGCATGGCGTTCTTTTCTCTTCGTCGCAGCGGGTCAGCGGAGGGACGCAGGGCTTCCAAACTTCAACAGCGGGCAGTCCAGGCTTTCGCACGGCGTATGTGCGATTTTCAGATGTTTGTAGTCGGAAAAAGCAGTAGTTGGCGGCGGATCGTTAAACGTATCACACGGAGCTGCACCGAGCACGTCTCTCCTACATGGCAGTTAGCCACGCCCCCCAAGCAATGATTTATTCCTAAGAAAACATTTGAAATCTTAAAATTCAAGTCGGGAGCAATTAAAAGCTGTTTTACACGTGTCAAAATTTCCCAAAATGAAAATTTGCGGCAAACTTTCCACTGCGCGATATTCGCGATAACGGGAGAATCGCATTGATTTGGACTGCGGTCTTAGGTGTGATTGATAGATATAGATGTTAGCTACAAGCAGGAGTTTCTATCACCAAAACTGAGGGAGTTAGAGACGTTTTAGTAGAGGTCGTTTTTTTGAGATAGGCTCGAGAATAGAAAACAGGAATGTGCTTTTAAAATGACAAATGGGTTTTCTTAAGCTAGAGGATGATTATGAACAAAAACGAATACCACACAAAAACACAGTCACTTGATCAAGGTGACTGCCTGCTAAGGAAACTCGCCTTCATCAGATGAGAAAAGATCAGCGCAAAGATAGTTTTAACAATATGGGTTCTGGAGGAGAGATAGGATGGTTTGGAAAAGAGGGTTCAGACAATGCAAAGATACTCCTAACAATACAGGTTCTGAATACAAGATAGAATGGGTCTACGATAGGGATAAGACTATCCAAAGTAAATATGCTAGTGACACAATTATTCCTATTTATACTCACTGGATACGTTTTTAAATGGGACAGTCAATTCTGGTCAGGGGATGGGATCTGGTTTTGGAAAGACAGCTGGGCACATCGGACTGGGCAGCGTCAGCAAGGCGCTCTGGTCACTGCACGCACAGGACTGCACTGGATCTGCAATGCACTCTGGTCACGGCACTGCCCAGGACTGGACTGGATCTGCCCTTTTTGGTTCTGAGGACATTTATTTTCAGCAAGCAAGCAGTAACAGCACAGCCCGGCTGTATTATGATGCTTCCCTTTAGGCTTGTGGGGTTTCTGTTCTGGAATATGAGGCCTAGCTGAGAATGGTTCAGCTATGCAGTGGGCCTTTTGCTTTGCCAAGTTTTTGGAGTCTGGAGAAAGGAAGATGTAGAGTTCAGCAGCAGGGTGCTCCACCTGCATAAGGATAGTGGGTGAATCTGTCTGTCCTTATGTGTGGTGAACTATCTCTATTTATGCTATGACTGACATCATAAAGGGAGGGTGTGTGGGCCAGTTTAGCCTAAGCTTGCCCCTTTGACAGGTGATTGGGTCATAGTCTGCTCTCTGCCTTGATAGGAGGAGAGAAACAGAGAGTCATCTTTATGGTGCGATACTATGAGGCTGGAAATCCACCCTTAGCCCCTGGAACACAAACTCTATTTTCACATGTGCAACCTCTCTAAAAATCACATATATAGATTACATATTTTACATAGTAGCTATTCCTCAAAACCCTGTAGCTGTGGGATCTTGTCTCCGCTTTTCACAGAATTTTGCCCTTTTCACTAGGAACACAATATCCTTTTCACAGAATTTTGTCCTTTTCACTAGGAACACAATATCCAATTTTAAAGCAAATTTCTACAAGTGTGCGTGTTTAGCATGGGAATAAGTGTATAAAGGTTCACACTTTTGGGGCCCTGTGACACATTCCGGTAGTGAGAGCTCTGTTCCACCACTGACAACATGCGTGGCAGATTGGGCAGCCATCTTTTGTGCATTGAGAAGCACGGTTTTGAGGGATTATGGCACGCACAAGGGTTTTGCGGCCATTTTGCTATTTCTGATCTCATCATAACAAAGTGATGCAGCATAGCAGAGCAAACGTGGGTCAATACATCCCACATCTCCTCATAGGGAGGGTAAATAAATGACATACTACAATGTTTGATAAGTGGCCTCTAGAATTCGGAGAAAGTAGCATTTATTCAAATCATGTGAGTTTGACCATGGGTAAAATATTGTGCATATAAGGCAATATAATGTAAGACATGAAGACACATCAAACATAGCAGCATAAAGTGATTTTCCATTTATATGTATGTAATAAAATGTTGGTTGCTGATTCATCTTGCAATCGCCTTTTGTTGGATACACTGTGTTGCTTGTTTGGAAATCTCTGAATCATCATCGCCCACTCCATTATCTCATTTAATTTTACTGACTAAGCCATACCATTGTCTATCAGATTAGATCAGAAGACACTCCTTGACCCATCCTTGAATTTCTATTGCCTAAACTGGTGCACCGCAAGCTATGGCTAACCAGAAGATTTGTACTACAATTCTCATCTACATTAGACACCCTTGACAATTGTGATGAGATGATGGGAGCCATAATCCCAATGGTCTGGAGAGTCACAGGTGGCAGACCCCTGCCCTAAACCTTGGATTGTTGATATTTCCTGGAAATTAGGGTAAATTGACACATGAATCTAGGACAAATGTGTGTGAATGTAGTGTTGTTTGCAAAGGTGCATACTGGAGAGCTCACATGCCTAGTGTGTCAGTGGTTAGATGTCTTTGGCTGCAAAGTTTGTATGAGTGGGTGCAAGTGGGAGGAGTGTCTGTTTGTCCTCCTTTCACATTTTATTTAGTATGTTTTTCTCATGGAGAACAGGGACAACTAGAGCTCAGAATGAATCTTTCTCATAAAAATATAGTAAGTATTTATCATGTAGACACACAGCATACACATGCAGATGTTATCCAACAAGATGTAAATTGGATTTTCAGAGCATTCTGAACATGTCCTCTCTAGATCATTACAGGGGTATGTTCTTAACACAAGGCAGAGTCTGATGGCTTTTATCATTTTCCCTGACAAAGAAGTCGCCAAGGGGATAGAGGTACACACAGTAGTCAAAGTGGGCGGAAGTGGTGCTCCTCTACTTTTTAACATTATGTTTTATTGTTCCCATACTTTTATTTTAAAAAGAAACCGTTCCGGAAGGGTTTTGCTTTAAAATAAAAGCTTGCATACGGAAGTGCCTGAAGTGTTGTGCTGCTGAGCCTGGAGACACTGCACGACTGTTGCTTTGTCTCGACACTGACTTTTTATCCAAAGTCCAGGCTGCACACACAAGAAATACTGTGCACATCAGCCACGTCGAAATACTACGAGGAACTACTCTTACCAGTAATTTTTATTGAACTATTTTCAAGTAACGCTTTAGGGACTTGCTGGTGGACTTGCTGTTTAAATTATCATCTATACTACTGACTCATGTCAGTCACGTTTACTGATTTTTTGTTTCTTCTTTTCCTTCAGTAACGCTGTGCATGTCTGGCCCCGCCCCGCTGCTTCCCAGGAACACCTCATAGAGCATGGTGCGCGCGCATTCGCGCACGCATTCTGAAATGCCTGAAGTGTTGTGCTGTTGTGCTGTTAGGCTGGGTGGCTGATGTGTGTGCAGTATTAGTTGTAAGGTATCCTGATTCTAACTCGCTATCATCCTAAGCGTTGTTCAGGTGGCTGGGTGTATGGGCGAGTGGAGAGGTGTGGTGAGTAAACATCTGGTGTGTTGCAATCTCAGCCTCATCATTGTAAAGATGGGTGACTGGTTTGAAGTATCCCCTTAGTGAATGGTGAGTGGATTGAGGAGTGGTAAGGGCTTAGGATCCGCCTTCATCCTGCCGGCCTCCTTTAACTACAAGAACCTCACGTGGCTAATAAATTAATTTTTGGTGTAAATAAAAACACTGCCATGGAGGAAAAAGTACGAGATGTAAATGTGGATAAAGTTCAGGAGCAAAATTGCCCCAAAGGTACTCAGAATCATCTTATCAGCGATATTAACTCTGATGAATTTCAAATAGAAACTATTGGTAATAAAGGGGAGAACACAGATTTCCTCATAAACTCCATCATGGAAAGCTCTATGTCTCGTTGTACCAACTCCTTAAGTAAAGAAATGCAACAGAACACTAATACTGTATCTTTAAATTCATCAGGCGAGTTTGGAATAACGGATATGACGGATCTGGATAGCAAGATCCGTCTTTCAATTGGAATGCTAACTCCATTAATACAAAGGGAGACATTCTTTAAAGACTCAATTGATGTAAATTGTGGGTCCAAGTACCCTGCAGTATGCTGTAAAGCCTGAGAGGGATGGAAAACCCTGTTATAGAGAAAATAGGTCTGTCTGGGGACAGTATAGGCAATTCACAGCCCTCCGACCAGGGGACTAGTTCCAGCACAAATAAGAACCATATAACATCTCCACCTATCCCAGACTCTCCTAGCAATAACCCTTTTCCTGTTATAATTAGCATTCTTGATTTGTTGGATAAGGGTCATGACCTTACACATCTTGAATTACGCGATATTAAATTTAATATTCAGGAAATCATGGCTAAACTCAACAGTTTAGATGGATATATTTTGGCAAAGGACACCTATATGAAAGAATACATCTCATGTGAATCGAGGAAAACAAAAATAACACATGAGCAAGGTACACAGTGGGATGGTGTGGCATCGGCATCCCTTGAGAAGAGTTACTCCCAAAAGGACAGGATATCCTAAACATTGTAGATACTGTTCTTATTGCTTTAAACACAACTAATGCTAATATAGCGGACATAAAAAAAGAAGTTGCTGCTTTTCAATCTAAAGACTTGAGGCAACAGGAGTTAAAAATTGATGAGCTTCTCGATAGTCCCATCGCATTGATCAACTCAACAGAACTACAAAACAGTGCAGAACTGTCTGTTGCAACCTCCCCAGCAAATCATGTTTTTTTTTTTTTTTTATCTCAATGCCACTGTAAGTTGCAGAAACAGGCTGTAAAAAAGAGGCAATCCGCCAATGAAAAAAAAAAAAAAATATTCAAAGAATGAAAATGCTACTAAGATGACCGGGACTCAAACAAATCTTGAATCCTCCTTAAAGGAAGAAGAAGAAGTGATAGATGTTTATCAACTCTCTAAGGAAAGCCAACTCCATCTTAGTAGTAAAATGGTCACCAAGAATGATGATTTAGAGGAAATGAAGTCTGCATTATTGATAAAAGTTCCCAAAGTAACTACTGGGGGGAATGAAGCTTCTAAAAAAAACATAGATCTGAAGATAGTTTCAAAAAATAAAATTGTCTTAGTCGAAGATCTAGGGGAAGATTATACAAAAACTCAGAAACTACTATTAACTTATTTTCCGTCTGAAGGTAGGAAATGTACAATGATAATTTTGAACAATGATCAAAAGGAGAACAACCCTAATAATAGTTTTGAAAAAGATATTGTCAGCAATTCCCAAGTGCCTTTATACTCCGAAATGTGTAATATGCTTCCGAATGTGGGGATTGGTAGACCTGTGTCACAAAGTTCTACTATAACTAAGATTGGGATGGGGAAATGCAAAGAACTTATTGTATCGGAGGAAACTGTCAAACCCAATTTTGCTAATGTTCATGTTCAGGAATTGGAAGGTAGAGGTTCTGCTCCCACTTCTTCAGAGTCAAGGGTGTACACAAATTCTAATTCAGTACTAAGCATGGATACTATATGTAACCATCCAAATAAGGAAGGATGTACGCAAACAGCAACTTTAAAGTACACTAACTGTGACTCTTATGCAACAAATAACCCTAGTATTAGAAATGTTGGTATTAAAGGGAGGGCCATTGATTTAACTTGTCCCAACACTAAAGAAAAAATAACTGAATAAGAACTCAAAAAGAGAATAAACATGATGGGTCTGGTGGGTCGACATGAAATACTAGGACCTGATAGAATTAATAGAAGATACATATTAGATCTAATATATACAATTCCCTCTATATGATTGCTAACCTCTAATGACTTTGAAAAGCTTGCATTGGCTTCTCACAACAACTACCGTATGATGTGTCATCTTTATTCTGAACCGGTATTGAAACTCATCTGGTCATTTAGAAATGAGCTTGCAGAATTGGGGTTTGTTCTTCACACATTTGATGGTGAGAAAGTGGCTGAAGAATTTCTACCTTATAAATCAATGAATCATATAGACCATGAACATAAGGAGAATGGTAACACCCAAGGAGAAAAGCTTTGCATTTCCCAAATTATGGATTTTGCCTGAAACAACAGTGATCAGGCATGGTTGGAACCACTATTAAAAACAATCTATGCAGCAAAGCCAGGACCTAACAATGCATAGAGCAAGGCTGATTTGAATATTAAGGTGATGTTGTGGAATTCATGTGGATTTCAGAACATCGTAAAATGGTCTCAAGCTCTTGCTGGGGTAATTCCCCATTGATTATTCTTTTACACGAAACTTTGAAGGTAGATGAACTGATGATTCATGAGTACTGTACATATTGTTCCTACACATGTAAAGGTTTGAAAGGGCGTCCGTCAGGTGGGCTTGCAATATGTATAAATAACTCCATAGACTTTTTCTCGAAGCTGATATACTCATCAGATCAAATCTTGGCTGTTTCTGTAGATATAAAGAGGATTGAGTGTAATGCACTTCTATTGATCAGTTTGTATTGGAAACCGATGAAATACTTGATTGGAGACATGTTTGATGACATTGACAGATGTCTTGAATATGCACTAATTATTGATCTTGATTTTAAAGTAATAATAGGTGGAGATTTCATCTCTGTATGTAACGTATCCATCAAATCGCTGAATACATTTCTCCTCCCTAAGCTGAATCAGTCATGACAAAGAGGGGACAAATGAAGATCTTATTTTAGGGATTGGGAAATTTCATTTGTACAATATACCAAACTAGCTTCTACCTATACATGGAAAAGAGGGGTATCTAGCTCTATGATCGACTATTTGTGCATATCTGATGCACTTACATCAAAGATTGTAAATGCAGAAATAAACGATTTTACTTATAGCGTACAACTGTCACTCTTAATTAAATGTAAACCACTAGAGATAATCAACTCTTTAAAGCTAATCGAAACCAAGCGCACTGAAATTTCAATTAATTGAAAAAAAGGAATTCCGTAGTTTGTAGAAAATTAGTAGAAATAGTCTCTACTGAATTATTCTACGGGGACGCGTTCACTTTCCCCAAAGGTAGGGATTCCCAATACTGGGATCCAATAGTGATAGTGACTATCAAGAATGCTCTATCATATCTGTTAAGCATTCAAAAGCCTTGCAGAACTGATACCGCACATTGTTTTGATTATGACATCATATATCTTAAACGAAAGAAAAATAGGGATATTAGAAATGTAAAAAGATTTAATACAAGTGGATCTCAACACATGTATTTGAAAAATAGAATCATACAAAAATACAAGATATTCTTAAATGTAATAAACAAAATTGTGATATGATTAGTGGTATTTGTAATAACAATAGCAGATTTATATGGTCCGAAATTAAAAGTAACTTGAATAATGGCGCTATTACCTCCAAAAATCTAATTCAAGCAGATGCATGGAGCAGCTTTTCTGGCTCCAAATTAGAATTACCTGCACGATCTGCTGACAAAAAATGTGCAATTCCATCGAATTGTACATCCGCAGCATTCAAGTGGACAGAAGAAGATATCGAATGGTGAATTATGAAATTATCCAATTCAAGAGCCGCTGGGCCGGATCAGATTCCTGAGAGTGTGTATACAAGGCAGATGCACATTTTTGGGCAAGGATTCTAAAAATCTAATTCGATAAAATCTTGATTTCAGGCGTATTGCCTGAATCATGGGTGACTGCAATTCTCATTCCCATTTATAAAAAAGGGGACCCACTAAATCCTGGGAATTATATGCCTATTTTGTTGACAGACCCAGCAGCCAAAAAATGTTCAATCCTTGTTCTATATGAACTAGACAAGCAATTGAGAGCTCTCAATGCATATTCTAAAATGCAAATTGGATTCAGAAAATGCATGAGTACTTCTTTGAACGCAACCATAATGGCACACCTTTTAGCAGGAATCAAATCAAAATAGCTAAATACCTTGTACATTGCATCAATTGACATGACGGATGTGTTTGATATGATGGTTCGTGACGATCTGATTTTGTTCGATTTGACTCCCACTGGCCTACGAAGAAAACTGCAAATGTTCTCTGATTATGCCCATCAGTTCAATTTGAAACCAAATCCATCAAAAACCAATGGGCCTCATTACGAGGTTGGAGGTAGTCATGGGGCTGTTAGCGCCATGACTACCTCCAATACTGGTACCGAGTCCGCCCTCGTTCAATGGGGATTTACCGGTCTATTCTGACCGGTAAGTCCCCATTGAAAAAGCCACTCCCCATTCCCATTTCAGCCCCTATAGGGCTCAATGGGAAGGCGCAAATAACAGTACCGCAAATTGCGGTACTGTTATTAGCTCTGACGTCCCTTAACGGGCCCCGTCCATAACGCCTGGTAAAACCAGGCATTAAGGAAGGGACCCACTAAGGGACCTCGGAATAGGACGCAAAGGGATTACCGGCACCAATGTCCTTAACGGTGCCCGGTATCCCTTTGCGCCCACCTCGTAATGAGGCCCAATATCATGATATTTAATGCTGGCAAAAAAATTAAAACATTTTCTTGGAACATTGATGCCTGGCCGATTGATCAACCAGAGTATGTGCTTTACCTGGGATATCGCTTGAGTAATTTAACAACATTGAAGGTGTGGAATGAATATTTGCATTCAAAAGCCAGGCCTCTGTCATGTCAGATGAGGGTTATATTTCAAAAGTATTGCAAATTTTCTTTGAATCCTCTACTGGAATCTTTAACTTTAAAAGTGAAACCAGTGTTATTGTATTCTGTGAATATTTGTTTACACAATATAAAAAGTTAACTAAACTCCATACAGGGTACTCGGTTAAAGTCAGCACTCCTATTATCTCCATCCATTCCGAATAGTATTATCAGGCATGAGTGTGGTTTGATTTCCTTGGGATGCAGATGGGAATGACGCTCTTTGGAAAATTATAATAAAATTAGTAACCCTCATTGAATTCCCTTTAACAAGATCTAAACACTATGATCATAGGTGGTAGTTCAAGATTCCTTAGGGCATTTTGTATAAACATTTAAGTAATTTTAAGATCCTTAGGAGTCAACCTAATGGATTTTCACAGGAGACCTGGTTATGTAAAACAAAAACTTTTTGAACAGGATTGGATAATCACTATTGAAGAACTTCCAAAATTGAAAACCTATAAAGAATATGGGAAATAACCACGTAAAAGGGATGGCTGTTGCCTAGGAGGCACTATATTAGATTCAAACTGAATCAGATTCACACCTTGGAAAGAATAAAGCATTGGGCCCCTCTTAAAGACGGTCCTTTGAAAACTAGTTGTCGATTTTTAAACTGTAATGAAAATGTTGAAACCTTGAAACATTTGGTATTAGAATGCCCGTTTTTCAAACATGCCCGAACAATGCACCTAATGAGATTTGTGAATACTAACTATGTCGACTGTATGGAAAGTCTATGGGACTGTTTGATGCTAGGGCAAGGGAAATCATTAATGTATGCCCTTGTGACTTTAATAAAGATAATTGAAGAAGAATTGCTTTTGTTACAACCATGAGGAAATGATAGATACATTTTAGTATCTCTGTGGTTTTGTATAAAGGCTGGATGATTAATGAAGATTGAGCTGGACTGTCTAGATCATTTTGACTGTTTCAAAAATCATAATTCAAAAGAGTCTGTATAGAATGTTGTTTATTATTTTCAATTCTTTTCAATTGTTTTCCCTAAATGTTTTAAATGTGATTTAAAGATGAAAAATTCTGTCTGAAGAATTGGAATGTAAATTTAAATTTTGTAAAGGTTTATATTCTTTTTAACCATGAACAAATAAATAAATAAAAAAAGCATAGGAAAAAGTTGAAACGTGCACTTCAGTGCACTGCAATGAACGTTCCCTTAAACAGCAGGCGCATTTGTTTAGGAGTTTTGATTGCGCATGGAAGGGGGTGTGGTGATGAGGTCTGTGGGAAGCGGGGACAGGCCAGCAGGAAACATAGTTCCACTACTTCTTTTCGTACACTTAAACCATTGGGTACACATGCATTCTATTTAAATACGTTATTAGGTAGCTCCCTTTACTGCAAGAGCATTCATTTGGATATGATATGATATGATATTTTATTTGTATCATGCTCCTACACAGGTGTTTCAGAGAGTGACGAAGCAAGGGAGAGGAACAAGGGAGGACAAAACAACTATCTTACTAGGCCCAGCGACATTGAGAACGTGCAAATGCAGGGGAGAGGGAAGGGGTAGATGCAAGGGGGAGGGTAGGAGTGGAAAGTGCTACACACAGGATAAAACAACAACAGGTAGTGCAGCCAGCAGGTGGCAAGTGCAATGTTAAAGCGCAGACAAGGGGTGTCTAATAGGTGCAGGTAAGGGGACTCTAGGGTTGCAGATACAGACCCAAGTGCAAGGGTTGCCAGGAGGCACTGCGGGTGTGTGGCTGGGTGGGCAAGGACCTGGGCCGGAAAATCAGAGGGTAACCAAGTGCCCTTTGCCAAAGCAGACAGATCAGCAGGGGAGAGGAAGAGCAAAGGCAGAAGAAAGAGGAAGGTCTTGAGGTGCTTCCGGAACCAAAGATGGTTCTCCTCATGTTTCAGAGAGGCAGGGAGGCTGTTCCAGGGTGAGGCCCCAGCCGAAGAAAGAGATCTACCCCAACTTGTTGCTTGGAGAAGCGACTGACCCTGAGTGAGTTGGAGTGGAGGAGCGAAGAGCTCGAGTAGGAAGGTATTTGAGGAGGGAGAGTTGAAGGTATTGTGGACCCAGACCCCAGAAACCCGTGTGGACAATGCAAAGCGTCTTGAATTTAATCCTTGCAGCCACTGGGAGCCAATGGCGAGATTTCAGGGCTGGGGAGATACGATCCCAGGGCTTGAGGCCAATGACAAGTCTCACAGTCCTGTTCTGGAGGAGTTGCCGAGGGCGAACAGTAGTAGCAGGCAGATTTAGAAAGAGGCTGTTGCGGTAGTCCAGCCTAGAGAGAATCAGAGCTCTAGAGACAGTGGACTTCTGAGGGAAGGAGAGGAAAGGAAGAATACCTCTGAGGGCGTGCAGTTGGTAGTTTGACTTCTTAGAGACGTTAGAGATGTGAGGAGAAAAGGAGAGTGTGGAGGCGAAGCTGACCTCGAGGTTCTGAGCCTCGCAGATGGGAGCAGGAAGAGGGCCAAGGGAGGCCGGCCAGAGAGTGACAGGAAAGGAGGGTGCAGGTGTGCCGATGAGGAGAATCTCAGTCGATGAGGAGAATCTCCATCTTACTGGCATTAAGGCAGATATCATGGGCGGCACACCACTCCTTTGGAGATCAGGCGCTCTTGCAATGCAAAGATGCACAAGCTCTAAATGTGCCGGCCACAAATGTATCTATAGCACAAGCAAGAACAGTGATAATGCAATGTCAGGTCACTGTCCGTAATCCTGGGACACAGTAACATAAACGCTTCACCTCAAGTAACATAACCTCTAAAAATTGAAATAATTGCTGCATGTGAGTTAGCAGTAGTGATGAGGTTGAGGTGACGCTGACAACAAAAAGCATTATTCAGTGCAACACAGGCAATAACTGTGGCACCCCTCTGACAGACAGCAAAAGGTGATGTACAGAACATTTATTGCAGTGGCACTTCAAGCTTGCCCCTCATCACAGAATATGTGGGGCACAGACAGCTACAGTGCAAGCAGTGGCGCCTGGTGAATTTTGGAAGTGGTAGGGGTAAATGTATGCCCCTAATATGCGTGAGTTACCAAACGCAACGAGAGATCCCAAACCAAATCAGGCGGGTTTTTCAAGCATTCTCCCCCCGAGAAAATAGTTAAGATAATGGGTTGAAATTGTATATTTTACAGCACTTTCTGTGACAAATTGATTGGATTAAAAGCCACACAGTTTGCAATCAATTGTGTATGGAAGCACATGAAAAACCCAAACGATGTAAGTTACCAACAGTGCCCAGGACCCTTTCCATGTGAATTTCCATTATGTCTTTGCCCACAAGATATGCTACTTCATAAAATATTTTCATGCTGGCTGTGACCATACTGTGGCATGCTGGAGTAAGGAGTCAGCCAAAGTGGTGGCATGTTTACAACAATCTTTATTCAAATAATAATGAACAAGGCCTATCTTTCCCTATCTCTAAAGGGTTTTGCGTACCTAACTAAAGAAGAACTTGGGCTCGTCGTCAGAGTGGTTGTCAAACTCAAAGTGTCTGTCCTCTGTCGAAACTAACCTACTCTAGCCCTACTGCTAACACAAGACATTAACATAAATGGCTCAAGGAGAATGACTCCCTTCTTCTGGTGCAATATTTCTATTAGTCTCTGATAATAGTTCAAGATCTACACTTGTAAAGAATACCAGGAGAATGACTCCTTTCTCCTGGTGCCACAGTTCAACGTCCTCTATCCCCTCTTGGTCGACTTGATTGGCATCCAAACTTCTGTTTAGTAACCTTTTGCCTTAGTTTCTGATTAAACAAATTAAGTGATGCACACTTAAGAGGCGCAGTAACTGTTCATCAAGAGTAAAGCAACGTCAAGTGTTAGTATGTGGGTAGACTGGCCTAGATTCAATGTAGGACAGTCTATCCAAGTAACAACGAGAGCTATCAACTAACCGACCACTCGTGAGTTTGACCTACAAAAAAACAAACAACCCCGAGGCCACAAATGGGTCAGAAAACCTGCGAGCAGGGCAGGCTGAGAAAAACGGTCATAATTTACTAAAGTGATGACCCTTTTACAGGCAAAGTAAACCTTTCATCTGTGTACAATAGCTTTACTGAGTGCTGCTTCTGCCAGTGGCAGATCTTTGATCTCCTGTGATCTCCTAAAGTTGGCAGATTTTGCATCCCAGAATTGTATAGCCTTGCAGTCACAACTCCAAAAAAAACGATTTAAGATTTGGAGTCAGGCACACAAGTGACTGGTGAGTTTGGGTTGACAAAAATGCTAAATTCTGAAAATGTAAATCATGCACTGATATACAAGTGTTTAGAAGTGGATTCATTGTAAGTCCTGAAAATTGTGTTTGCCCCATGAATGCATACATTCATTATTGATGTTTCAATTTGTCATGAAAGTCACTGATAATAAACACACATTCCCAGCACAGTTGTGCCCAAGATCACACCGCACTCCAGTGCAATCCAATCATTTCGAATTACCTATTAAGGTGTAACTCAAAAGTACAATGCAGTGCACACTTTAGCTCAGTGATTCAAATAAGATGAAATGTTTGTCTTTCAAACTTATCACAAATCACATCTAATTTACAGCCCTATTAGGGCAAATACATATATCTATACTGTTTAACACTATCACTAACACTAAGAAGTTTCTGCAGGGGAAGCAGTGGCCGGCCGTCAACCATCATCTACAAGGATCAGTAAGGTAGGAGTGGCCTGGGTCAGGAGTAGAGCAACGACTCTACCCCAGACTACGAGCCACTTACCAAACCCAAAGTAAAGAAGATGATTGCATTGTATGATGTTTAGATTGCATTGATAGGCCTCTCTCCCACTATACAGGTCTCGTAAATTTAGCAGGTGCTCTGTCTCCAAATTGCATTGTACGATGTTTAGATTGCATGATTAGGCCTCTCAAATTTAGCAGGTGTTCTGTCTCCAAATTGCTTTGTGTGTTGTTTAGATTGCACTGATAAGCCTCTCTCCCACTAAACAGCTCTCTCAAATTTAGCAGAGGTTCTGTCTCCAAATTGCATTGTATGATGTTTAGATTGCACTGATAGGCCTCTCTCCCACTATACAGGTCTCTCAAATTTAGCAGGGGTTCTGTCTCCAAATTGCGTTGTACGATGTTTAGATTGCATGATTAGGCCCCTCAAATTTAGCAGGGGTTCTGTCTCCAAATTGCATTGTATGATGTTTAGATTGCACTGATAGGCCTCTCTCCCACTATACAGGTCTCTCAAATTTAGCAGGGGTTCTGTCCCCAAACTGCATTGTATGATGTTTAGATTGCACTGATAGGCCTCTCTCCCACTACACGGGTCTCTCAAGTTTGGCGGGGGTTCTGTCTCCAAATTGCATTGTATGACGCCTAGATTGCACTGATAGGCCTCTCTCCCACTATACAGGTCTCTCGGACTTGGCAGGGGTTCTGTCTCCAGGTTGCATTGTATGATGTTTAGATCGCACGGATAGGCCTCTCTCCCATTACACAGGTCTCTCAAATTTAGCAGGGGTTCTGTCTCCAAATTGCATTGTATGAAGTTTAGATTGCACTAATAGGCCTCTCTCCCACTATATAAGGTCTCTCAAATTTTAGCATGGTCTATCTCCAAAATGCATTGTATGATACTGATAGGCCTCTCTCCCACTATACAGGTCTCTCAAATTTTAGCAGGGGCTCTGTCTCCAAACTGCCTTGAATGATGTTTAGACTGCACTGATAGGCCTCTCAAATTTAGCAGGGGTTTTGTCTCCAAATGGCATTGTTTGATGTTTAGATTGCACTGATAGGCCTCTCTCCCACTATACAGGTCTCTCACACCTAGCAGTGGCTCTGTCTGGAAACCGCGCTAAGTGATGTTTAGACTGCATGGTTAGGCCACTCTCCCACTGTACAGGTATCTCAAATCTAGCAGGGGTTCTGTCTCCAAACTGCATTGTGTGATGCTTAGATTGCACTGATGGGACTCTCTCCCACTATACAGGTCTCTCAAATAACCTAACTGCGCTTAGCTCAGTACTCTATCAACCTGGAAACCCACCACAACCTAACTCAATTAAGTCCCATTCCAGCAGACCGTTAAGACCCTAACCCCTCGACAGTGCACCCTTAGGAAACACACCCTACCCACCGACAGAAAAGCAACACTGAGCCAGAATACACCCCAGCGTTTCCAGAGAAGGGAAAACCGAGGTCACTGCAACAGCACAACACAGCATAGAGGACCAGCTACCTTACTACGCCTGCACTTAAACTGGAATACGTCCCGACCCAGAAAAGAACGCTGAGAAAGAGAACAAGATTGTGCAACAAGAGACGCAAACACACAACACTGACAGAACCCACAAGAAGCAGCCCCATTGGAAGGAAACACGCCTAACGCAGCCATAACCGGAACAAAATCTACAAGAGAAAAATCCTTATACCTCACACCTTACCTCGCAACAACCACGGTACACCGACACCCCAACACGGAAACCTCGAAACATGCAAAGAATTTCCTGAAACACGCGGAAAAAAGATGGGAGCACTCAACAAGAGAGTGGGAGGGCTCCAACCCCATTACACCTTACATCACAAGAACAGAGGGGCAACATTGATTTCCACTACATCCCGCACAATACGGCAAAGCACCAACAACCAACAATTCTACCCCCCACCCAACAATCGGACAATGGAAGAAACCACCGCTGATCCTCATCCCAGCACCATCACAGCAGAAACACCAAGACTAATCAGCCCTGTTATCAACCTATTGGACCGCTTCAATGAAGAAGCAGCCGTCGCCGTTCTTCATCCTACCAACATCAACGCGGAAACACCACGAACAGACAATTACAAACTTGAGCACCAAATAACCTCAAAACAAAATCTCACCCAGAAAATCCACTGTAACCTAATAAACACCAGGTCAATGTCCAAACATTCAACTGAAATATACGACCTCCTGTCAGAAGGAGGCATAGACATCCTATTTGTAACCGAAACATGGCAAGACGACAACTACAAGATCTCCTTCAACAACTGCCTGCCTGAAAACTTCAAATGCATCCAAACAAACAGAAAATCCAAAAGAGGAGGAGGGCTAGCGATCATCCACAAGGAACAACTGGCCATCAAAATGGAAGACCCACTAAACACCGAGAAATGCGAATCCTTTATACTACGACTTTCAGTAAATCCCAAAACTAACCTGAAATTCATCCTGATATACAGACCACCAACCTACGATGTGACTTTCATAGACGCTTTCATGGAAGCAATCACCATCCTAGCCATCAAATACAACCATCTGATCATCCTCAGAGATTTCAACAACTGGTTCGACGAGGAAACCACAACTACACAAAAATCCTTAACCGCCCAACGAGCAGCCATGAACCTACAACAACTAGTCAAAGGAGCAACCCATTCAGCAGGGCACACACTTGACGCAATCTTCACCAACAAGAATCTCATCACCACGGCACCCCCAATTCAAATACTTTGGAGCAACCACCTCATCATTCCATTCATAATCACAACGGCCGCTGCAACAAAAAAGCAACAAGAACAACGACCCATCGTGATGAAAAGAAATTGGAGAACCATAAAAAACTCCAACCTAACCGAACTCCTAGAACTCAGCAAACCACAAGCATCAACCATGGAAGAAGCAGACCTAGACAAAAAAGTTGCACTACTTCATACCTGCATCGCAACAACCCTAGACGACATTGCCAAAGAAAATCCCTTCACCCCATCATGTGAGAAAACTACAGCAAAATGGTTCACCCCGCTACTCAACGCCATGAAAAGAAAACAACGAAAACTAGAATCTGAATGGAGGACCAACAACACCACTGCAAACAAATTGAAATTTCTACAACAGATCCGCTCATATAAAAAGGAAATACAAAACGCGAAGAGGAAACATTACGACAACCGAATCTTCAGAGCACCAAAAGCTCAAAAAGAACTATTCAAAATCATAAACGAAATAAAAAACCCACCAGGCTGCAATAACACGCCAATTCCATCGACGAAACTCTGCGAGGACCTCGGAGACCACTTCAAAAACAAAATAACCTCCATCCAACACTCCATACAAAACAGACCAAGCGATCACAGCTCAAACCCCACCGACACCGACGAGGAACACGCAAACAAGCTACGAAACTTCCCAGAAATATCAGTTGAGGCTTTTGTCAAACTGGTAAACCAAAGCAACAAATCAGGCTCTCCTGAAGACCCTTGCCCCCCAGACATATACAAAACAATTCTCAAACAAGGAACCCCCATGGAATACCACAGGAACATCCTCAACCTCTCAATCTCAACAGGTAAAGTACCACAGGCCTTCAAATCAGCCTACATCAAGCCGCTTCTCAAAGACACAACAGGAAACGGAGAGGACTTATCCAACTACAGACCCATCTCCAACATACCTCACATAGCCGAACTGCTAGAAACGTACGTCTACCAAATAACCCAAGAATTCATAGAAGAGCATTGCCTACTAGAACAGGCACAAGTTGGTCTCAGACCCATGAGAGGAACAGAATCAGCTCTCCTCTCAACATGGGACGACCTAAAAACAAACGCTGACTCGGACAACAGTACCGCCCTGATTCTCCTTGATCTGTCTGCAGCCTTCGACACTGTCAACCACGCCATCCTCATAAAGAGATTAGAAGGACTAGAGATAACAGACACTGCCCTACTATGGATAAAATCCTTCCTAACAAACAGAACAGAACAGTATGGATGAAACCTTTTAAATCCAAACCCAGAGACTCCACGTGCGGAGTACCACAAGGACCATCCTTCTCACCACTTCTATTCAACATCTACATGTACCTATTAATCAAACTCATCAAAAAACACGGTCTCACATGCTACAACTATGCCGACGAAACTCAAATAATCTTCAACATACAAGATACCCCAGAAGAAAACACCACACTAGAGAATTGTCTTTGCGACATATTCAACTGGATGAACCTCAACCATCTCAAAATCAACCCAGGCAAAACAGATTTAATGATCGTTTCAAAAAAAGGAGGAGACATCAACTACATCCCCTGGCCAAGAGAGCTCGGCACCACACCAGAACCATCATCAACGGTAAAAAACCTAGGGGTCCTGATGGATAACAACCTCACTCTAGAGCCACAAGTAAACTCGATAATCAAGAAATGTTTCTTCCTCCTGCAAGCAGCAAAAAGGATCCTACCGTTCCTGTCGTTCACCAACAAAACACTTACCATCATTGCTCTGATCATGTCCAGAGTAGAAAATGCCAATACCCTATACCTTTGCATGCCTGAGCGATTTCTAAAAATACTGCAATGCACACAAAATGCAGCAGCCAGACTCCCCCTCAAGCTACCCAGAAGAGAACACATCACACCCACGCTACAAATACTACACTGGCTACCACTAAAACAGCGAATAAAGTTCAAGTCCATGTGCATCATGCACAGAGTAATACACAAACAAGGCGCACAATTCCTAAGCGACAAACTACGCCTACATCAACCGACAAGAACACTAAGATCAAGCACCGACATACGCCTGGAACCAAAACCCTACAACAGAAAAAAACTCGGAGGATCCTCTTTCTCTCACCAGGCACCCAAAACCTGCAACGACCTACCTAAGAATATACGGAACACAACAAACCACCTAGCATTCAGGAAACTCCTCATATCATGGCTCTTCACAGCATAACCACAACGGAGACGCACTAGAATGTGCAGACATTAAAACAACGATGAACATAACTCCAACCTCGGCCTCTCTCAAATTGGACAAACACTCAAACCAAAGAACCAACCACTCGACGGAGCATAAGATATCATGGAAAATCGCCACTAAATGGAGGCTCGAGAGACTGATCACATACCTAGACCTAGACGAAAACCCTCTAGTGACTCGCCCACTTGTACGTACCGGACGGACCATATCCAGACCGGCAGACGCATTTAGATAGAATTGTGAATGTTAGCATGGCCACACTTGGATGGAGTTGTGGATATTGGCCTGCGTCGCATCTGGATGGAACTTTGAATGTTGGATTGCCCGCACTTGGATGGGATTGTGAATGCTGGCCTGTGTCGCATCTGGATAGGACCTTGAATGTTAGCATGCCCGCAATTAGGGGAAACCTGAATGTCAACATGCCCACACTTAGATTTGTGAATATTAGCCTACGTCGCATCTAGATAGGACTCTGAATATTAGCATGCCCGCACCTAAGCTAAACATGAAGACTAGCACAGGCCACACTTAGAATTGTGGACAATTGGCCTGCGTCGCATCTAGATAGGATGGATTGAAGGATAACATGCCCGCGCCTAGATGAAACTTGAATGTTAGCATGTGCCACACTTAGAATTGTGAACACCAGCCTGTGCCACATCCAGATTAAGTTAGGAATGTTAGCATGCCCACACTTAGACAGATTTCTAAACACTAGCCTGAGCCGCACCTAGAAAAGACTGTGAATGTAGGCATGCCCACATGTGAAGGCCAAAAATTGCCACACTTAGACAAAACTGTGAATGTTAGCATGCTAAAGGTCATGTAACCCACTAACCAATATAAGCTCAAACTCTGCATACTTATCTCACTCAAAAAACTCACACAACCATCTCTCGCACAACAAGCCGCACGCACTTCACAACACTGCAGCAACATATAAGCCGGAGCAACAGCACACGCTGACTGACACTGATCCAATAACCGCACCAAAGCTCAGCACCCTGTGTACACCGAGTTGAAGCTGCCAACAGAACACCACTCCTCTCACTATCCTACTCCCTCTTCACCCTACTAACCAATTCCCCCCCCTTATCATTTAGAGATCTGCCAGAGCGCCTTGGGACCAATTCCGTTGGTGACGGTGCGTGGTACAAATACCTTTAACATTTAACATTTAACATAAAAATATAAATAAAGGTTTCTAATTTTAATGTAATTGTCCTCAATGTCATGGGTTCACAGTGCATTTTGACCTTTTAGTAAGGTGGTCATACATATTCAAAGTATGCACATTTGCACAGTGCAGGCCTTGGGAGTGTGAGCAATTCATAAGTGAATCTTGAGCCCACTGTGAAAAGTTGGTGTCTATGGGTAATAACACTTGCCATGTTTGCTGTACCCTTGATGCACAGTAACTGTCTGTGACTCAAGTGTAGAGCAAAGACAAGTGTCATTACGTGAATAAACTAGTCTACATGCAATAGCCCAGTCTAGGCAAATCATGGTTGCTTTACCCTTGATGGACAGCAATTATGCATCATGGGTAAAGCAATGATAAGTGTTATCACCTGGACAGAGGTGGAGAGGGCAGGAGCCCCACCAAACCCCTTGAGAAGCCGCTGCAGCACCTACGAACACCAGATGCAACACAGCGCTGGATTCACATTTCCGACCCTCTCCAGCAGCCGATCGCAACCTGGTGAGGCCCGCACTGCCCATCTGGCCACTGCCGCCTGCACCCCCACCTAGATTCCACACATTGTGCATCCTTACTTGCTTCGGCACTAATCTTGAGCCACCAGCTGTTTTTTGTTTAATCTTTTGGAAACAAAATGTCTGGCGCTTCACGGCCCCAGAAAGAGGATAGGCTTCTCCGGCATTGCCAAGCAACGTGTTGTTTTTTAAATTCAACAACATCTGGCAGCAGGTGGAAGGAGCTGGCGGCCCAAGAAAGGCCAGAAAAAGGCCCTGTTTGCCCCAGACCCCTACACTTTCACCCAGCGAGGTGGCGAGGGCAGAAGCTCCCACCACCCCCCTTAAGAAGCAGCTGCAGTACCTACGACCGCTGATGCAACACAGCGCTGGATTCACATCGCCGACCCACTCCTGCAGCCAATCGCAACCTGGTGAGGCCTGCGCTGCCCATCTGGCCACTGCCGCCTGCACCCCCACCTAGATTCCACACATTGTGCCTCCTTACTTGCTTCGGCACTAATCATAAGCCACCAGCTGTTTTTTGTTTCATCTTTCAGAAACAAAATGTCAGGCGCTTAACGGCCCCAGAATGAGGCTCAACGTGTTGATTTTTAAATTCAACAACATCGGCCGGCAGGTGGAAGGAGCCGGCGGACTGAGAAAGGCCAGAAAAAGGTCCTGTTTGCCCCTGTTTGTGCGTGGGCCGCAAGGCTCCACCACTCCATGCAATTCAAACTTATTGGTGAGCAACTCTTCTTTCTACTGATCCTCACTATTACGAACTGCGTCACAACTGTGATTGTCTGATGATCCCTGCTCTCTACAGGTCACCCCACGACTAAAATAACGCTAATGAACACCAAAACGCATGAGCTTTCACCAGGCGCTCTCCGCCAACGCGGAATGCTACTCCCCACCAAATCCAACTGGGCCGTATTGTGTATCTACCCCTAACACATACTGCAGCCCCCTATGAGAACACATCCATCCCTGCCTGTGCCATTGATTGATTATTGTTGCTCATTATTGCCTACAATTGATTACTGCTGCTCCACATGTCCTCAATTGACTATTGTTGCTCATTATTGCCCACAGTTGTTTTATTGCTGCTCCATGTGCCCTCAATTGATAAGTGTTGCTCATTATTGCCCTCAATTGATTACTGCGGCTCCATGTGACCGCAATTGATTATTGCTGCACATTATTGCCCACAGTTGTTTTATTGCAGCTCCATGTGCCCTCAATTGATTATTGTTGCTCATTATTGCCCTCAATTGATTACTGCGGCCCCATGTGCCCTCAATTGATTGCTCACTATTGCCCACTACGATAATTGCTGCTCCCTGCCCGCTTCCTGCCTGCCTGTAACATGGCCAACATTGCACGCCCCTCCCAATTAAACATCCCCCCACTCTCTTCCTACCATCCTACTCCACGAAACCCACCAATCACACAATACATCCTAGAACCACTAGCTCTAGAAACCTACTACGAGGCTTCCGCTCCAGATACCCACCCAAAACTTCACAAGCCAGCCACTGTAACTCACAGACCACAGGCCATTCTAAACTGGCGACAAACCCAGCCTTATATAGCATGTCCAAGGCTACACCCACCCACAAACACTATGGAAGCTACCATAAGTAAAAACAAAGAAAAATTGACCTCATGACACCTTCTAACCTACAGTGCTCACTGATCAATACCAGATCCTTTCCTGCACATGCCATAGAAATCCATCACCTCTTAACTAACCTTGATATCCTCGCCATCACTGAAACTTGGCTACACAATGCAGCTGGCCCAGCCCTCTCACTAGCCATTCCACCAGGATACACCATCATTAGACAGGACAGACCTCTAACTACAGGCGGGAGAGTAGCCTTCATAGTCAAGGACCACCTAGAGATAAAACAATCCTCCTCCAATCTCTGAAAAAACAATTGACTCCCTTGCAGCCAAGAGCTCGCTATCCTCCAACACCACATCACCATCAATCTAGCCTACCACCCACCAGGCCTTATATCTGACTACCATGACAACCTGATGCACCTCCTACCTGAAAACTTGAAAACAACTACTAAAACCATCCTCCTAGGCGATCTCAATCTGGGATTCAATGACCAAAAGGACAGATCATCCTTAGCCTTGGCACAAGCACTCCTAGAACTAGGCTTTGACCAAATAATCCACGCACCCACACACTGCAAAGGACGCACCCTTGACTGGGTACTTGACCACAACTGCAACATCGACATCAGCTCCATCACCACCACTCCATGGTCGGACCACTCACGCATACATTTCCTCATCCCTACACCTGCTACCACAGCAAGAAAAACCAGCCCAACTCCACCAGCCATGGCCAGAAGCGCCAGGAACCTCACTAAAGAAAGGATTCTCCCCTACCTAGACACACTCATCAACAACCTCCTCTCCACCCCAGACCCAGCGGTACTGGCGGACATCTACAAATCCACAATCAGTACAGCGATAGATATAATCGCCCCCTCCAAAAGAAAAAAGCCAAAAACATCAAACACTCCAATACTTGGTTCTCATCAGAACTAAAAGTGCTGTGCACCAAAAAACACAAAGCACTGAACGAATGGCAAAGCTCCCCCAAAGCCTCTTCACTATCACTGTACAAATCACTGGCTACACAATACAAAAAGCCGTTATTACAGCCAAATCCACATCGTACAATGATAGAATCCCGAAAGCCAGCTCTGAATCAAAAGAGCTTTTTGACATTTTCAAAGAACTATTAACCCCAGCCACAAAGACCCATGAGATTGCTAAAGATCAAACTTGGTGCAAAACCATACAGTTTGCCCTTCTAAACAAAATCGAACTCCTTCAGAAGAAAATTCTAGACCACCCTTAAAACCTCACTCAACACATCAAATCAGCATCCCACATTGAGACAGAGATAGAAGCTGCAAAAGACCTGATTGCAATCTTCAAATTCAGAGAAATCTCCGAACTAGAAGTAATAGAAATTGTCAACAAAATCAAGCCCTCCAACCGCAAAGGAGACGCCTGCCCCGCCTAACTAGTCAAAGACTGCGTAGAAACACTTGCACCATTTCTCAAGTCATTTATCAATGCCTTCTTCAACTCCAATTCAGTCCCAGAAAGCCTAAAAGAAGCTTGGGTGCGCCCACTTCTCATAAAACCAACCCTAGACGCAGAAAATGCCAACAACTACAGACCGTCCCCTTCCTGCTCAAGATCCTGGACAAAGTGGCCTACACGCAAATCCAGCAATACCTAGAAGAAAATCACATCCTAGGAAAAAGACAATCAGGCTTCCGTCCATGACACGGGACTGAGTCTGCCTTACTTGATCTCAAAATACAACTCGGCGACATCATGGACAAAGGTAAACAGGCACGTTTGCTCCTGCTGGATCTGTCCACTGCCTTTGACCTGGTCAACCACGGCATCCTAGGTATGCAACTGAAAAACAAGGCCCACTTCTCCCCTCAAGCCATCTCCTGGGACGACTCATGAAAGTCTTCTCGGTCTCCGTCTTTGCCACCCCGAGTACCATCCACTGTCGAGTCCCACAGGGCTCATGCACAGCCCCCACACTGTACACTATATTCACCCTCACACTCTTCTGACCTGGATCGTCGTGACATAGCCTACACCAACTATGTCGACGACACTCAAGTCTTACTCCCCCTCACCAGCATCTACGAACAAGACGCTGCAGCGCTAACCAAGATCTACACAGCCATCCAAACTTGGATGGCAGTCAACGGCCTCTGCTTAAAAGGAGACAAAACAGAGATCCTCATAGTAGGCACCAAGGAAACCTTGAACAAACTCCCACCACAATACAAAACCTTTAATATTGACAACTACACCATTACTGTCTCCTCAGCAGTAAAAATCCTAGGGGTATACCTGGACTCAACTCTGTCAATGTCATGTCAAGTCAATGCAATAGCCTCCTCCGCTGCGCTCACCACTAAGGTAATCAATGCGATTAAACCTTTCCTCTCTACTAAAAACTGCCTATCAATAGCTAGAGCCACAGTAGGCACCAAACTTGACTATTGCAATGCCCTTTTCTTGGGCACCTCTGCAAAAAATCTAAACAAAATGTAAATCACACAGAACAATGCCCTGAGAGCAGCATTGAGTATTCCCATAACGGAACACATCTCTCAGGCTAGGAAAGAGGCACATTGGCTACCAGTAAAAGAATGCATCCTATTCAAATCGATGGCCATCACACATAGGGGCCTCTACGCTGATGCCCCTCCCTACCTATCCGAAAGAATCACCCGCAACTCGTCCAGCAGACCCACCAGATCCAACCTGACCAACCAGATTTTCGTACCCACCTTCAAAAGAAGCAAAGCAGGCGGGTCCAGCTTCCAACACCTAGCACCAAAAAGCTAGAACACACTACCCACTGCACTAAGAAATGAAAAATCCTACAATACATTTTGCAAACTGTTGAAAACCACTCTGTTTAACTAACCCGCTTCTTCACCTTGCTTAAACTGTTTGACTGTATGTAACGCTATGAATGTACCTGCTGTAATGTATTCCTGCACCAAGTGAGCATACTGTAACAGCACTACGATGCCCCCGGGCCGATGTACACTATATAAATTTAAATAAAATAAATAAATAAATTGCCCTACATTCAATGTAGGCCAGCCTCTTCATGTAATAACAATTCACTTACCCTTTTTTGCTTTACCCTTGATGCACGGTATGGTGCATCCAGTGAAAAGCAAAGACTAGTGTTATTACATGGATAGACCTGCCTAAATGAAATGTAAGCCAGTCCAGCCAAATCATGTTTGCTTTACCCTTGATGGACGGTAACTGTGCATCACGGGTAAAGCAAAGATAAGTGTTATTATTTGGATAGACCATGGAATAGCACTTCACTTACCATGTTTGCTTTGCCCTGGATGCCCGGTATTGTGTGCATCCAGGATAAAGCAAAAATTAATGCCATGCCCAAAGCAGTCCCACCCCTAAATAGTGGAGGCTGCTTTCGGCATGGCCCTGCGGGCCCCTCCATTTCGGGTTGGGGTCTGACACAGACACGCAACACACAGAAGCACTTTGACCTGCACATTAAGACATCATTCACACACAATAAACACCAAACTAATGCATACATACAAATTAAATACAAAAAATGCTCTTGCCTCACCTGCATGCATCCACATGCACCCGTGCTGCCACAGGGAGGATCAGATAACCCTCCCCTCCTCTGGGAATGGACACATGTTGCCTGACAGAAGATGCCACTCCTCTCAGTCTCCGTGTTCACGTTGCATTGCAAAGTGAACATGCTGACTGACAGCAGAGGCTCCTCTTCTGTCAGACAGTGGGGGTCATTACGACCCTGGTGGTAGGGGGTTAATGGCGCTGGTAGAGCTGCCGGTGCCGTCAGGGGTGGACTGGGAACCAAAAAAGGCCCTGGAAACAACGTTCAAAGTGGCCCCATAACATTTTCAGCAAACCCAGCCCTTTTCCTATGAGACAATGTGAAAATAAAATAGTGTCCCAGAAAAAAGAGGCCAAGGGTGCAGAGGGCTACCAGGAAATCTACGGAGTTCCCTATGGACCAGTTCACACCCTGTCTGCAGCTAGGAAATGAATTGGGTCTTTCTACATTCGATTGGGGTAAAATCATTTTAGTTTTAAAGATTTGCTGACAGAAAGGGCCTGTGCGTTTCACAAACAAGGACAGGGCTGACATTTAAACAGACAACAAAATGCCCAAGTGCAACTTCAATTTAATCAATTAGAAATGGTTTAGGCTGGAACATAGGGTTTTAAAACAAATATGAACAATTAGTAGGAACATTGCAGTTGAAATCTGGGCCTGGTTTCTCGTGTTTCCGGTGTCTATTGATTTCAGCTGCATACATTCCAACATGTTGCATTCAATTTGGAATTGATAAGTACAGTCCTGATTTTAACTTTGCATTCTGGTACTTGCAGCACTGGATTTCCCCATCATAAACACAGGACTCCAAGTTCCAGAATACAAAGCTAAAACCAGACCTGCACTGGTATCCCCTAATGGAATAAGGCATGCTGTCATGTATGCAGTTAGTTTCTTTTTCTCCTGTCTGGATATAGGCAAAGTCCAGTAACCCAGACGCTCCAGTTAATTTTATTAGAAATGTTTTTTAAATTAGAATTTCCAGCAGGGAAGGGTTTTTCCATCTTTAGTATCAATGTACCAGCATAATCCTTAAAAAAATCTCCTATGGAAAGTTGCCATCTTACACTTAACTTGCAGCCACAGGATGTGATACGTTACAGTGTAAGCTTCCCCTTGCTATGCTGAAGCTCGCCTGGGCCCTAAATTATCTTTTTCGAAGACTAGCTCACTCTTTTCTTACAGTAAGCAGTTTAAAAACAATCATTTTGATAGGCCGCTCCAAACTATTACTGTTCTTTGGGCAAACAGAGCATTGCCTTCCTTCAAGTCGAGGCACTCCCAAAATAGCCACCAGCATATAATGTGCAGTGCCTAAAAGGCGTGTTTATGCGTGGACCCCTTTCCTGCCACTACACCCTTCCCTCCATCCTGACACCGGTTATCCCCCCAACAGTCTGTGGGTCGGTGCTTTCTGCGTGGGAATCCCGGATGATGGATGGTGATGCAGGGGGATGCTGCAAGCATCCTACATCCCATCCGCACTCAGTGATGCAAGTGATGGACCACTCTCTTTCCAGCTCCAGGAACCTCCTTTAAGGCATGCTTTTCATCGTCCGGCTGTCGATGAAATCAGTGCCTCCAGCGGTTCATGGCGCCCCCTATTTCTAAAAAGCATGAGTAGTGAGGTTGGGTTGTGGACTTTATAAATAACCTAATAAGATCACATGGCAGTGAATAGAGGGTTACCAAATTCGGCGCACGGCTTGTATGAAACACAGGCAGTGGTTGAAGTTCTTGTGGTGTATTTACATAGCAATGTAATCCTGCTTGATGCTACCCCAACCCAACTTGCCCATAGTTGTCTGATATGCCTTGCAAAGGATGGAATTCTGCTGTATACTGAGATTCAAACCTGCAACTTACATTCACAAGCAGCCAGCCGGTGCATTGATCCATTGAGCTGTGTTACTGGGATTCAAACGGGGGGGTCACATCCAGGCTAGAAACATATCTGAACAGCTGATGCATTAGCCCACCGAGCTATCAGCTGGAATTTGAACCAATGTCTTATTGGCCCCAAACAAAGCAGACACACTGACCCCCTGAGCTCCTCCCGCGTGAACCCCTGCACCCCAGTATTTCTCTCCTGTCTGGATTGAACCCCCTGCTCTGGTAATGGGAGAACTGTTGGTGTGTGCTCCTGCTTTACTCGAGAACAAGTGAGGTCTGAGGTATGAGGGGGTGATGGAGTGGGACTCTGGAGGTGAGGGAGGGGTTTTTGGGAGCCTTGTTTTGTCTGTGGGCAGATGAGGACAGGAGGTGGGGGGGTGGGTAAGCACCAAAAACTGCCACACCAACAGGAAAGCCAGGTAGAGGGAAGAAAAAGAGGAGGGGAGCTGGGAGTGCAGGGCGAAGAGGTCATATGATAGGCAGATAAGGGCAGATACGGGAGACAGCGGTTAGGGGCACAGAAAAATAGAAGGAACACTGCGATAGAGGAGATAGGTTATGGGTAATGAAGGACAGAGAGGAGAGATATTGCTGGCATACAGAAGCCGAGGAGAAGTAGTGGGGTCAGAGGAGAGAGGCACAGAGTTACAAAGACGAGTGAGATAGGGAATGAGCACGGGAGAGGTATCTGGTGTGGATGTGGGTAAAGGAGAGTAAAAGGCAGGGAGGACGAGGAGGCGGAAGCTCCATGGAAAATATTTTCCAAGCATTCGCTCCCGAACAGAGGTGCCCCGCGTTTTGATTACCCAGCCACCCTCGGGCTCCTCCATCCAACACCTCCACCCACTGCACCACCAAGCAATGTTCTAATGCATTTGCGCACTTCGCACTTGAGTGAAAATGCTGCTCTGCTGCGCTCGCCTCGCCTGTCGCACTCGTCGTAGAGCACTTTGTGAAGTGCATCATATGATGCAACATGATTCGAGCGAGCACACTGACCAGGGCTGCATTCTGGCACATGAGGTTCCACCTACTCGGGCAGTGCCCTGGCCTCAAGAGGCGCAAGCGCCAGCCTGGCTGTCGTTTGCTATGGATGGGTAGAAAAGAAATGCGCAGCCAATTTCAACCGAACTACCCAGACTGACTGGGTTTTCTCACATGATTTGTATCCTTGCGCAGTTCATTTGGTTAACTCCCAAAGAGGCCCTATGCCCCGAGGCCTAGCGGGGAAACTCCCGGTGTCCCGGTGGGCCAGTCCAGCCCTGGGTGCCGTTAACCCCCTACCGCCTCATTACGCGGTCCGCTCGCAGGGCCAGCTAAGGACGCCTGGTAAAACCAGGCATCCTTAGCGGACCCCGCGAGTGGTCAGCATGCTAACAACGGGCCCGTCATTAACAGGCCCTTTGTTAGCATCATCCCCATTCCCATTGAGCCCCATGGGGGCTCGAATGGGAATGGGGATGCACAGGGTCTGGGTTCCCTGAATGGGGAAATACCGGGCCCGACAAGGTCCAAATGGCCCGGTATTTCCACTTTCAGGGCACCAGGAACCGGTACCCGGTATGGGATTAGCCATACTCGGAATGACCCCCAGTGTGTCTATGCTGCAGGTGTAATAATGAGAACCGGCGGGGCCAGTCTTCTGACTCCCTGCCAGCTCCCATCATTCACTTCCACGTTTGTTGCGGAGCCCAAAGGCTCCGCAACAAAAACAAAATAGAACAGACAGAGATGTGCCCCTGCAGATAGGCAGGCAGCACTGTCCCATGTGAAAATAAAGGATACAGCGGACTGTGCTGCCTGTCACTTAGGTGAGGTGGCGGTCCACCCTCCCATAGTGGACGGGCGCCACTGAGTGCAAGTTTCATTGAAAGAGAACAGGTAGTGACAAATCAGCGTAATCAACAACAGTGCAAGCACCACTCACCCACAGAATTGGTGCTCAGTAGGAATCGTCAGTGGAAGCTTAATAACATCAGGTTGTTATGGAGTGATTCATTCCTTATTCCTCCTCCGTCTAATCACTGTAATAACAGATGTCGCTTAATACTCTAATTTGATCTACCTCAATGTGATGAAGATCTTTGTAGGCAAGACCAGGGGCCTCATTACGACCCTGGTGCTCATGTAATGAAGGGTGTCGGTACGGGACCGACACCCTTCATTACGTGAGCGCCGATTGCAAGGTTCCCTTTGCGGGACCCGGACAAGACTTCCGGGTCCCGCGAGGGGAAGAGGGAGGTAATAACGGGCCATTTGTAATGTGCCCGTTATTACCTCCCTCCCCATTCCCATTGAGCCCTATGGGTGCTCAAATGGGAATGGGAAATGGTTCCTTCAAGGAGGAATTACCGGGTCCTCCAATGTTGGAATGACCCGGTTATTCCTCATTGAAGGAACCCGGTAATGGAGCACGGTTTGGAGGCAGCCATGGTGCTAATAGAACCATGACGGCCTCCAAACTCGTAATGAGGCCCCAGAACTGAAACTTACGAGCTACGGGATGGTACCATGTCAGAAGGGAGAACTGACACTTCAATTAGACAAAACAGATACAACACAGGCAACAGACTTGAAAACTTCCCTATGGTATAACCAGTGGAGAACTGGCAGCAGAAGTAGGGGAAATTACTCACACACACATAAAGGAGATGGACTGACAGCAGAAGTGTCACCTTCTTTAACGCAAACATAACAACTACAGCACAGGCAGTATCGGTGCAAGTATCACCCATAGAGAGATCAGGAAGAGCAAAGGCAGATGAAGTGAAAGCTTCACTTTTAGATATAGAACTCGAACTTCATAGACAGCACCAACAGTCCAATATTACAGTACACAGAAGAGGCACAGCACATACAGGACACTTGTTTCACTTAAGCATGAACTGCTGGGGCAGTGGGCAGCTTTGGGGGCCTCCTAATTTAATTTGTATTTCTGCTGGTGGTGTGGCCTGGACCTGTTTTAAATTGCATGCGCCTGTTCATGTATTCATCTATTGGGGGATAGCAGTGGCAGGGCAACACTCTTTTACTTCTTTGGATGGGTCTTGTGGACAGCTCCCTTCATCGGCAAAGCACCTGCCCTGTTTTAGCTATTTGGGTGGGAAATGGGGCATAGATTTGGCTCAGCAGGCTTCTTGCCCATTTCGGCATTATGAACAAGTGGGAGGGGTGGTGGCTGGACTGCGGCCAAACATATATAGACGTCAAGAGCACAGCTGGGCTCCAAGAAGGCAGGTACTATCAACAAACCCTGCATCCACTCTCCTTGAGGGTCTCTTATAGTTTACCTTATATTCTGCCACCCATCATCACCTGCGTCTCCTCTCCTCATGGGTTAAATGGTATGATAAATGTCTTTCAGACCTAACAAGCTCAGTCTACACTTTAGACAAATGCCCTCATACCTTATCGGCTCCCGCTGAAACAAAATTGTTAGACCATGCAGTCTGCTCGTTTTCATTTGTTGTCACAAGCATGGAGCTTATTTGTAAGCATGATGTGTAGACTTTACGAAGTTCAAAAAAGGCATACCCATTATTGTGCATGTCAAACAAGCATGGAGACATTTATGGCTCTCCTTTGAGAACTCAGTTACTCCCTTCGACTCTTTGCTTGCACTTTAGCTCATTGATTTATTATGTCTGACAGGGAAATGTGAATGCTGCAGCTGTGTTTTGTGGTGCTGTCCAAGGTAGCTCCTATATATTCCAGTGAAAGGATACTACAAAGGTGCTCCATTTCATCCTAGGATGAGCCCACAAACCTTGAAGGTGTGTTGGTGTCACATGCTACAACTGGGATTACTTTGTGACCCTTTAAGTTTGGGGAGAAGACACAGATGTGTAGTAAACTGTAGCCGTGGCAGAGCATTACGGTGCTTTTGCACCCATCCTGTTCTTACCACTTAAAGTTCACACTTAAAGGGCTTGCCGGGGACATTGGTCTATGATGACTTACCGCTGCTTCCTCTGCCAAAGGACATCTCGTTTGAACGTGCTTCTGATTAAACTGAGCCCTGTGAAACAGGATGTGTGCGAGGAGGTGATTGTGGCCCAAAGAGTAAGGTTCTATGTTAAGGGGGTCATAGGATGACGGACAGCCAAGGAACACCCCGTTCTGGGCTGAGCATCCAGGTCTCAACTTGGGATGTGGGGGCTAGTAAAAAATCGAATTGAGTTGGGGTGGCGCTGTGGAGCAGCCCAAGATGGCTGCTTAGCCTTTGAGCTCCGTGTGGGATCGGCGGACATCTGCTTCCATCTGCGACCAACGGGGTACAATCAACCCGCATCTCGGCTGGGCTGCTGCCCTGCATCACCGTGCTGCTGCCTGCGAAATTCCGGCTCCTCTCTGGGTCGGGAAGCCTCCGGACGGGCCCTGTACTGCGGCGGCCCGCAGCCTCGTGAAGGCCGCGGCGTTGGCATCCGCCTGTTTCCTGTCTTCCCCGCTGGGTGGCCTGCCGTGTTTTGCGACGCGGGTCGGGGCGCTACCCCTGTGTGCACCGCTCGCCTTGCTGTGACCCCCGCCAGGTGGAGGCCCGATCGGGGCTTGGAGCTGTGGAGCGGGCTGCGACTGCCCCTCTGTGCGGATCGCCCTGTCGGCGGCCCGGTACCCACCCGGCCTGTGTGAAGTGGAGGTGTCGTGGCGGTCCCTGGGCAGGTGCTGATCGCCGCCGAGGTGGGTGGGCCGGCCCCTGAGAGCCCCGCTCGCCTATCCTGGTGCCCTACAGACCTGGGCCGCGCGGCTGGACGACTGGCGACTGCTGCACTCCCTGGGTGAAACGCTGCATCTGCGGCCCGCTGTGGGCCCCCGACCCGCTGCTGCCCGGCGAGGACTGGTTCACTGCCATATTGAGGTGAGGTGTGGGGGGGAGTCCCGCTCTGGGCAGTAGATACCCACAACCCTCTTACCACGCTGCTGGCCTGCTGTCTACCAGAGACCCCCGGGCTTCCTACGCCCCCCGGAGCGCGGGCCGAGCGGATACATACCAGGCCCGCTCCTTCTTCTCATTCCACATGTTGAGCACCTGCCCCCCGCCTTGATACCGCGCAGTGACTGTGGGGCGGCTCCCCTCATCTGCACCGGGTCCCCCTCCGGTGGTGCGGCCCCTGTGGCAATCCTTATCCCTACTGTCATTTGCCTCCACCACTGCTGGGTATATACGGACGCCTCCACCTTGCCCCATTGGTCTTGGGACTACGCTCTCTCCCTCAGGAACCGGATCTTTGCTCAGCGCCACTCCTGCATCCGCGATGCCTAATAAGACCAAGGGGTCTTCCAGGGGGGGAGCCATGGATAGATTCGCAATGGCTGTCCCGAGGGGGGAGGAGGATCATGAATCGCCCGTACAGGAGGAGCGGGTGGCGGACCATCTTCCTATTGCCTCACCCCCTGATTTGACTACACTTATGGAATCGATGGCCAAGAACTTCGCTTCCTTTCACGAGAAGCTGGACGACATCAACGCCAATGTCGCCTCATTAAAAACACGGGTGGATCAGGCGGGGACCAGAATTACTGACGCTGAGAATCGGATATCAACAAATGAGGATGAAATACATGTGCTGCAGAACACTGTTGCTTCCCTATCGCGTGACATGCGTAGTGTGAAAGCGAAGTGCGACGACCTCGAATCCCGCTCTCGCAGAAATAATCTACGTATCATCGGAGTCCCCGAAAATGCCCTTAAGGGGCGCATGGAAGATGCAGTGGAAACCCTGCTCAAGGACCTGCTGGGTGACCCGGCCCTGTCTCCGTACTTCACTGTTGAGCGGGCTCATCGTGCTCTATCACCAAGGCCCAAACCGGGTGATATCCCTAGGCCCATAATAGCCAGAATCCTCAACTATAGGGACAGAGACCTTATCCTCCGTCTGTCGCGGGAGAAGGGAGACCTGCGCCTTGACTCACACACTATAAGGATCTTTCCAGATTTTTCAATAGCGGTGCAGCAGGAGAGGCGCCAGTTCATTGGAGTCAAGAAGCTTCTTAGAGAGCGTAATATTCCCTATGCCATTCTTTTCCCGGCAATCCTTAAGATTACCTACAATGGCAAACTATATTTCTTCACCTTGCCGGAGGAAGCGGTGAAATTCATTGAAGCACACTTACCGCTCCCTGGCCCGGCGGGCCCCCCTGCCAAGGTCGAGTGATTCAGTGAGACACTACCCGGAGCCCATTTATTAATCCAGTGAATCCGAGACTTGGAACGTGTATATGGCAACAACGTACTGTACACCCAACGATCCAAGCTCCTCTGGCGTCTGATGGGGCTGGGACTAGACCTGACTGGGGCCGACGGCGCCCTCTCTGCCCTACGGGGCGCCCCGCCGGTCATGTTCCCTAGTTATTTCTTGGTCCGGTCTCGCCCCAGCGTTCAGCTAGGCATGGAGACCTGTTTGGAGATCCGCCCGTAGCAGAACTTACATCCGGCAGCACATGCTGTTCTACATGTTATTCTAAGAGCCGCCCACACGGCAACAGCACACCTACTTGCGATTGCAATGTTTATGTTTTGTTGGTTGTCACTGTTTGTTTGCCCCTGTTGGGCTTTCAATGGGGCGTATACCGGTTGGACCACGCCCTCCGACCTCTCCCGCTTGGGGAGAGTCGGGTTTACTGATGACACCGGTACAGTGGGGTGGGGGTTTTACACTGCAAGTTGGGGGTGGGCAGTGAGGGTGGGGGTTGGCACTGTTGGGGTTTGGGGGAATGTTATAGGAAAAGGCAGAGGCGGACCGACAGACCGCGTCACATCGGGTCTTCTACACCCGAAATGGCTTGATCTCGCATCTGAACTGCGGCGACAGAGGTGGGAGGGCAACTCCTGCGAGGATCCTCCTCATTTAGGATGTGGGCCCCGGCGCCGCCTGTGGGATGTACCTTAGGCATCTGAAATGTCCACAGTAGTAATGTCCTGGAATGTCCGGGGTTTAAGCAATTACACCAAAACGCGCAGAATCGTGGCCTACGCCAACAGGCACGGCTGTAAGATTCTGCTTTTGCAGGAAACTCACTGTAAAGGCCGGCTGACCAGGTGCATGGCACCATCGTGGGGTCCCCACAGATATTCTACTGCTTACTCGACCCGCGCCAGAGGGGTATTAACGATGATCCACAGGTCACTCAAGTTCGTGCTCCATAAGAGCTACATAGACCCAGAGGGGAGGTACGTCATCCTACATTGTGCAATTGCCAACAGGGAATATTTGCTAGTTAATACATATGGCCCTAATGTGGACTCTCCCGACTTTATCGACCAGGTGGCCTCCATATTGCTGGGATACATCGGGGTGCAGATCATCTGGGGGGGGGACATGAATTTCATATTAGACACCACATTGGACAGAACAGGCTCGGCCCCCAGACTCCTTTCCAGCGCTGCCCGTAAGCTCCTTGCACACAGCACAACCCCTGACATTCAAGACCCATGGCGGGTAATGCACCCGCAGACGCGTGAATACACTCACTATTCCTCTGTGCATGATAGCTCTGCCAGAATTGACATGTTCTTCCTGTCCAGTGCCTTGCTGGGGAGGGTGGCTGAAACTCAGATACTGGCGCGTACCCTGTCGGACCATTCACCGATCCGATTATCCCTGGACCTGGGTGGGCCCCCCCCCACAATTAACACATGGCGATTCAAGTCCGTTGCTCTACAAGACATAGTCTTCAGGGCTGACATTTTGTCCGATATCCAGACCTATTTCAAGCTTAATACGCCCCAGGCTACCTCTGTGGGGGTCCGGTGGGAGGCTTTCAAAGTCTTTATCAGAGGTATGTCCATTTCTAGGGAGGCGGGAGTCCTCAAGGCCATTAGGGCTGCCCTTGCCCGCTTTGAAACCAGGCTGCGTGAACTTGAGAGTGCCCATCCTGCATCCGTTGACCCTGCCATCCTGCCCCGGATCAGCGAGGAACTCCAACTCTTTAACAAACAGGCTACAAGGGAAGTTCACTACTTTAGTCGCCCGCAGGCTGCCCGTAAGTATGGGGAGGAGGACAGGCCCGGCAGGACGCTGGCGGCGTTGGCGAGGGGTGAGTGGGGTCAGGCCCAGATTTCTTGTATCAAGGACCCCCAGGGGTCGGAACTGTGGTCGGACCAACGTATTTTGGAGGTCTTTACGGACTTCTATTCAGAACTGTACACCCAACCCCCCGAGCACAGCGAGGGCCAAATGCGCAACCTCCTCGAGCAGATCCCCACGACTATTGTCTCTCCCGCTACCAGAGACCAATTGGAATCCCCCATCCGTTTGGATGAAATAGTTGATGCTATATCTAAATTCCCTAAAGGAAAAGCACCTGGCCCGGATGGGCTGACAGCTGAGTTTTATCAGGAGCACGTGGCCATTCTGGCCCCCAAACTGTTGGAGGTTTGGAACGAGTCACTCCGGCTGGGCGCCCTTCCCCCATCGTTGCGAGAGGCAGTCATCACTGTCCTGCTTAAACCTGGTAAACCCGCTAATGAGTGCGGATCAAATCGGCCCCTCTCACTAATGAATTTGGACACCAAAATCTTTGCCAAGGTGATCGCTAATCGCTTCATCCCGGTCATGTCGTACATGGTCCATGATGATCAGTCGGGATTCGTTCCCGGGAGGTCAACATCACACAACATTAGAAGACTGCTTAATGTGATGTCACGCATTGACCAGAGGGTGAGCGCGGTCGCGGTCACACTGGATGCCCAGAAGGCGTTCGACATGGTGTCTTGGAAATATACATGGTTGGTTTTAGAAAATATGGGTATAGGGCCCAACATGATAGCATACATTCGGTTACTGTACACTTCCCCGGTGGCCAGAGTGCGAGTTAACTCCCAGACGTCCGGTCTGTTCCCTCTTCTCAGAGGCACTCGACAGGGTTGCCCGTTCTCCCCGATCCTGTTTGCCTTGGCCATAGAGCCAATGGCCGATTATGTCAGGGAAAGGCATGCGCGCAAAGGGGTGCGGCTAAAAGACTCCCCTGAAATTATCTCGCTTTATGCGGACGATGTATTGCTCTTTGTAAGAGACCCAACGGCCCATCTAGACCCAATTCTGCGTGACATCACCCGCATTGGCACATACTCTGGGTTTACTATAAATTATACTAAGTCTGAGATCTTTCCCCTCACTAGCTCCACGGTCCAGCCCACCACCGAGTACCCGCTCCGCTGGTCCCCGGACGGGATTAAGTACTTGGGGGTTCAGGTGTCCCTCTCCAAAGACTCGCTACTGGCAGACAATTACCGGACTGCTGCAGAGCAGGCCGAGATCAAGATTGCACGCTGGCGCGCTCTCCCACTGTCATTGGCCGGAAGACTTTCGCTGGTGAAGATGATATTGCTCCCTAAGTTCCTTTATGTATTTAGTAATGTCCCCGTCTGGCCTGGTAAGGGATACTTTGCGAACCTGCACACTCTGCTCGCTCAATTCCTGTGGCACTCCGGTGCGGTGCGTAAAAAGTGGTCGGATATGTCATTACCCTATGACAAAGGGGGATTCACAGCCCCGGACCTGTTGCGATACTGGACTGCTTCACAGGCGCAGTTCGCAACCTACTGGTATCCTGGGCCTACACCCCGTCCCCACGTCAAACTCGAGGCTCTGGCAGCAGCAGGCACCGATGTAATGTCCCTGATTCTGGACCGGCAGTATGTGCCGGACTCGCCCATTGACCCGATCCGGACTACGGTGCAGGCTTGGGGCCAGATATTTAAAACCTGCGACGAGCAAAACCCATACTATAAATGGCTCCCCGCCTGGAGCTCTCCCGGGCTGGAACCCACGCACGATACCACCCTGGCGTGACACTTGGAGGCCCTGGGTTACCGCGCCCTCACTGATTTTTATCCGGAGGGACAGTTCATAACACCGCACACGTGGAGGCCGGGACACTCGTGCTCGGTTCTCGAGCTTCTGCAGTTCTACAGACTCCGTGCTGCCTTTCGAAATGCCTGGCCTGTTTTCCCCATTGAGCCCCAGGACTTTCCCGGAATTGCTTACATTGCTAACTCGGGTGGTGCCCGTGGGGTGGTCTCTTCATTGTACAAGCTCCTCCTGTCCGCTGCTTCTCCCCCTCCATCCAGGGCTCGTGCCGGCTGGGCCTCCGAGCTGGAGCTGGATCTTACGGATCAACAGTGGGAGAAGATGTGCTCTCATACTAGCAGGGTGTCCCTAAACTTCCGCTACCGCACCATACAGTATAAATTACTCAACCGGTTGTATTATACCCCAGGTAGGATTTCGAAGTTTGCTCGTTCTGACCCTCAACTGTGCCCCCGCTGCGGTGCGGAGGGTGCTGACCACCTGCACATGTTCTGGGACTGCCCGGAACTGGTCACATTTTGGAGGAAAGTTATAGAGACATTGTCCGCAATCACCGACACTGTTGTTGTTCCCGATCCAATGGGGGTTCTGTTCGGGGTGTGGCAGACTGGAGGGGCTAAAGAAATTGTTAGGTTCTTGAATGTGAGCTGTGTCATAGCCAAGAAATGTGTTCTACAAAACTGGAAAAGCCCTACGCCCCCTACATTCCAGAAGTGGTTAAATCTGCTTACGTGGTCCCGAAACTGCGAGGAGGAGTTTCTGGGCATGCTCCCAGTGAGCTCTCGACCTCGGAACATTTGGTCGGCATTCAACAGTTACTTAATTAACTCAAGTGACACTTCTTCAACGGATGAATCCTCCTAGCCCCTCAGTCGGTGGCTCTGTGTTCTGGTCAACTGTGATATGCTGCCCCCTGTCTGTTGTCGTCGTATATTTGCCTTTTTGTTCTGTATGCGCATGTATATGTTACATACTCGTCCATATGCCTCTGACGTGTCTGTATGTTGTTTTCCTCTGCCAGCAAAAATAAGTTTAAAAAAAAAAAAAAATCGAATTGAGTTCAAGACAGCCACTTGCCAAAGCCAAAAAAGTCCTGATTGCCTCACCTACCTCCAGAAATCACACAGTCATTATAATGCACAAAGTGTTTCCCTTCTTACAAATATGCAAATATCAGGAAAACAGTTCAACTACCATTTTTTGACATCAGCTACTTTTGTATGGTAATCTTTGGATCTTACATTGCCCACCGCGTAGCTCTGAAGCTCAAGTGCAGTGACGTGTTGATTTCAATGATGATCACAGTAACAACACATCAATGGCCAGGTACCAAGAATATTTTCTAGAAAACGATCCTGCATGCCCGTGCAAAATAGAGGAAACTTCTAATGAAGGAGAATCCCCTCCAGCATATACTGCTGTTGTTGTTGTGCTGTTGTTATGGATGTAAATGCAATCTGTTTGCATTCTTATTCTTTCCGATTGCTAACTGTCTGTTTTTTTGCAAAGCATTTTCCCCAGCTTTGTGTTGCTGCTGTCTGTCATTTCAGAGCTCATAGGGCAAGCCCTCCATCTAGGTTGTAGCAGCACAGGAGTTCAGGGGGCCCAGGAGTGGGCACGCAGCAATCCCTTTACTGGCACTCTGACATTGCGGCTCTTGCTTTAACCCTAAAAGTTGGTGGTGCTTGGACTTTACCTTCAAAGGATGTGAGATAAAGGAACATAGGGCCATTTCTCATTATAACCCAAGCCCACATCTGGCCCTGCTACGCCATACACAGAAAGCTGGCTTCCGAACATCCCAGCTCGTGGCAATAAAATGAGAATACATCTTCTTTTCAGAGGCGAGGGGCATCAGCAATAAAGTACAAAATAATACAATTAAGCCTCGAAAATAGACAGAAGCCATAATGTTGTCATTACAGAAATTCAAGAATGCATCATGTGCATTTAGGGTAGGGTTAAAGGGTACTAAATGAGGATGAGTGACAATAAAAGACGTCAGAGGACAAAATAACATAAGGTATGAATCAAGGTTTGTGCATGATACAATAATCAGATTATACTAAATGCATGTCAATAACACACCTCATTCAGTTCCTGTTAGGGCTCCTCTAATGACATCTTGCAATGTCAACAAATACCAGAGAGTGTAGCCTTTATAACAGATCCCATATGCTGGGTAAGCAACAACATTTGACCAGGTTTGAGGTAGAAATCGTTACTGGAATTTAAACAGCACATCTATATCCTAAACGGCGTGTGGTTAGTGTGGCTGACTGGCTGTGTGCACTGAAAGAACACTGGCTCTGCTCTGCATCGTTTGCAATGCGCCCACAATCTCTGTTGGTAAGAGCTCCATTGTTCAAAGCAACAGTTGAGTAACAAACACACATCAGTGCTTTCAAACTCAAGAAGCCAAGACACATAGTGGCCTGATCTCCAGCCTTTGTTATAATTTGCATGTGCAAAATCCACCGGAAACTTCGATAACAGGCACAATTTGCACCTGCCATGATTTACAAAGTGCACTTGTACGTCTTCTTTCCGCCATATGTAATGACGTGCAGCATGTCACTACAAGCTATTATAAAGGACAGACACCACCAGCCTCAGGCATAGACCAATTGCAGCAAGTACTCCAAGCATCTGTGTGGTGCGTGCGTTGACTTGGAGAGCGCATACCATCTTGTGACAAGCAGCAGAGCAGTGCATGTGTTTCTCACGTCTGCAATGGCATTTATTTATCTCCTACCAGGCCGTAGTGTATGGGCAGAAGTGACTTCAGTTGCCCATGCAGCCTGAGTGGAGCAGACAACCAGGGATCCAGCAAACTGGCAAGACGCAGTGTGTTTAGAGACTCAAGAATCCTTCTCCCAAGAAGCCAGGCCATTTGCCATTCCATAACTCACTGGAACAAACTTGGTTGTGTGGGTGCTCGTGCAGCCTGTGGGGTGTTTATACTCTCCAGTGGTGGTGCCTGAGGCAGGTTTTTCAGGGTTGTCGTGTAGCCTAGAAGCCAACATCACCTTCCCTTGTTCTGCAGCGCACACATTCTAGGGGGACAGTCAAGGAATACGATAGCCATGGTGAAGACAGAGATCGTCTCCTCCTCAAGCCCTAGAAGTCAACTAGGGCAAAGGTCAGTTGATCCCCAGTGGACTGCCTTCCCAGGAGCTCTGATGCCTGAGTCTGATGCAAGTGCTTCTCTTGCTTACAAGGTCCCAAATGGGACCCATGGGTCCAATGACTGGAGGTGTATTTCACCACGACCACAGAAACGGAGGAAGTGACGAAGAAGATGATGATGCTCTTCATGCAGGCGATGCTGTTCACAAAATATTTAAAAGTCCCTAAACTAGGGATGGCTCTTATGTGGCTGCATGACGGGATTACCTGGCCTCCTTCAGCCCTTTCATCAATGATGATTATGAGAGATTTCATCTCCCCAAGTACAACAGGAGTGCTTGATAACTAATCCTGCTGATTGTGCCAATTGGCTCTAATATAAACATGGGAGATGAGGAATGTGAAGTTTGTGCACAACTAACACAGGGATTTTTCTCATCCAGCCTTTGCTGGCAGATTTCAAGCAAATAATATCAGTAATCTGGCAGCAAAAAATTATTAAATGAGACAGATGACATGAAGATCATGAGAGTGAAGAAGGTCAGCATATTCTGTTAACACTTTGGGCCTCATTACACGGACGGCAGTGGACCAAGGTGCTATTAGCACCTTGGTCCATGCCGGTAAAATACCGACACCGCCTTGGAGGAAAGGGGAATTACCGCCCTAGTCCAAGGTTGGTGGGGCGGTAATTCCCCATTGCCCTTCCCCATTCCCATTTTTGCCCCATAGGGCATAATGGGAATGGGGAAGGTGCTAATTACGGCACCGTAAATTGCGGTACCGTAATTAGCTCCCTGGTCTCTTTGCGGGTTGGTTTTTAACGCCTGCAAAAAGCAGGCGTTAAAGTCTCCAACCCGCAAAGGGACCTCGTAGTAAGGCGGTAAGGGTTAACGGTCACCGGTACCATTAACGGTGACCGTTAACCCTTACCGCCGTCTGTGTAATGAGGCCCTTAAGTGTCACAGGATTGTCTGGGAAGGAGGGGCATGCAGTGGAACAAACAAACCGTAAACATCACCAACTTCACCACGAGTTTGGTGGGAATGTTGTGAAGGTAATGTCCACCCAGGATAATATCCTGCCTGTTGTCAGACATGCGAACGCTGTTAGTGGCTGAACCACCACCAGCAAGGTGTGTCACGCAAAGAGACAAGTTTCAGAAGTGAAAGTCATGCATGGCCAAAGTGGCACCAGTGGCATCTGCTGCAAAGTGAAATTGGGATTAGCCGGGGATGATGATGAGGTGGAGGAAGCCTGTTTCATCTCTATATGTTTTGGTGCCAATACAGGACAGAAGCGACAGCTTCGCTGGATGGCAACAATACAAGACGTGGATGTTACAGAACTACAATGGTGAATGTGATGGCCAAGGACCAATTTATCTACCCACTTCCCACATTCCTCTTTGGTGAATGGGCAAGATATTTTCATAAGGAGGATCCGTGCCTTTGCTTTTGGAGGGGCGGCTTCATGGCAGAAGTTCATTATGAGCTGGAAGCGTGCAAGCAAGATTCCATTTGCCCTGAGGAGGCAGACACATTTCTCAGTCAAAAGACTTTGTAGCACGTTCACTCTGCAAATGGGGAGTATGAATAAGAGATGGAAACCTTACTAGTGGAGTATGAAAGCCTGTTTAAAGGAATTGGGTGCCTAAGAAGGCCGCAATTATTATTACACATCGAACCAACAGTGTATTCTGCGTGAAACATGAGTTGGCTGAACTTGAAGTGGGTGGCATCATTGAAAATGTTACGGGGATGATGTGGTTGGCACCCCTGATTGCAGTGGCAGTCATGCCAAAGCAGCCTGGACCTAATGATATTCCTGGACATGAGATTGTGCAAAAAAAAGCTATAAGATGGTCAGGACTGTCACACTAGATAATAATATTATATTGGACCAACACAACAGGGAATAACTATTCACAACATTTATTCACAACATTTATTTATCTATCAACATTTATTGGTATTGATAAATAAATAAATGTTGTGAATAAATGTTGTGAATAGCTATTCCCTGTTCTGTTGGTCCAATATTATATTATTGTTATATGGCGCCTGGAGGACCAGGGACTTTAATCAGGCACCCCTTTTTTGTATAATACTGTCACACTAGATGACATCATAGTGGATGTGTATGGGAACCCAATGTTTTCTACAGGACAACATCAAGTACTTCTACCTCCTGACTCGAGATTCTTCACTATGTTCTCCTCATGCCCAGGCCTGTGAATGCACACATGGCTTAGCTTCGGGGTGTCTTCTGCAGTTGAGATATTTCTGTACATCATTAGGTGTGTGCTGGCCCACCTCCCTTGGGTTAGTAATGTGAGTGATGACATCCTGAACTACCCATCATTGCTCCAGGATCATCTAGCAAGATGGCAGAAGTATTTCAATGGGCCTCATTACACGGATGGCGGTGGACCAAGATGCTATTAGCAGCTTGGTTCATGCCGGTAAAATACCGGCACCGTCTTGGTGGAAAGGGGAATTACCGCCCTATTCCAAGGTTGGTGGGGCGGTAATACCCCCTTCCCCCATTGCCCTTCCCCTTTCCCATATTTGCTCCATAGGGCTCTATGGGAATGGGGAAGGCACTAATTACGGTACCGCAAATTGCGGTACCATAATTAGCTCCCTGGGCCCTTTGCGGGTTGGTTTTTAACGCCTGCAAAAAGCAGGCGTTAAATTCCCCAAACCGCAAAGGGACCTCATAGTAAGGCGGTAAGGGTTTACCGGTACCGATAATATACCGGTACCGGTAAAGCCTTACTGCCTACCGTGTAATGAGGCCCATTAATGTCTCCAAGAACATGGCTTAATGCCGAACATAGACAAATTGTTTTCCACAGAATCAGATTGAATTATTTGGCTACATTTTCCAGAGTTCTGATTTATCCGCCGATCTAAAAAAGGAAGGCTGATACACAAAAGGTGTCAGCACAATGCATGCTGTGCCAGACGAGAAGCTCCCTAGGACGGCTCAGTTTTGGTGTCCATTTTATACCAGACCTTGCAATTCTTACATTTTTTCTCTCAGATGGCGCATAAAGAACGTCTGTCCATGTGAACTGGGTGAAAAGGACAAGAACGCTTTGGTGTTCACAAATCAACAGATGACCACAGAGACAAAGATGACACTTTTTGACCCAGCTGGGGCTATGGATATTGTGGTGCCTGCCAGCCCATCAGCCCTAGCGGTTGTGCTGGTGTCAGTAGTTGCTGATGGAGGCAGACTTCCCATTGCCTATTTCAGCAGGGCCCTTATTACCACTAAAAAGCACTACTCCGAAATTGAGAGGGAGGCTCTCTGGCTGTTCCCTGGGGCTCTAAACACGTTCACCTGTATATCTCTGCTTTACATCTATTGTTAGCCACTATGAGCAGTTCTGGACCACACGCCTCTTCTGCCCGTAAGCACCAAGGCCATGAGCTAGAATAGCTAGAGGGTTGCTACAATGCCAGGAATACAGTGTCCCTTGGTGTTTCCACCTAAGGTTAGACAACCCAGCAGAATTGATTGTCATTCGGAGGGTCCGCCTTGTATGAAAGTGATTGAACTGGTCATACCAGAAGAACGTATCCAGGTGATCACTCAGGCCACACTGCCACTATGTTAGTGGATAAACTTCAGCCATCCACGGAGGAGGATGACTGTCTGCAACTGGTTAAAACTCATCTACTCTCTAGAAAATGGGAGGAGTTTTTGGCTCAGCAATGCCACCTCACGGATGAGGCAACATACATCTTCTAAAGTCTCTGACTGGTGGATACAGAGCTATCATTCTCCATTGACGACCTCCTCCTCCGGGGCTCTAGCATAGTGATATTGTAAGCCTTCATAGAGCAGGTGATGGTTTGGCACATGGTGGACATCAAATGGCTTTGAAGAACAAAACCTCCCCTAGATAGAAGGTCTAGTTCCCAGGAGTGGAAACAATGGTGTAAAACATGGTACAGGGTTTCTTACACCTATACCTTCAAATACTAGTTTTCATTTTTCTCTTCTCAAGGCCTCTCTACACTCTTCAATCACATTGTTAACCGAGAAAAAGGACTTGATTTACATAAACATTTTAACATGGGAAAGTCCCATATTTTGTCCTGCCCCTCCAAATGTCTTTCCCATAAATTCATATCTTAGACAGAATAAAGGGCTTCATTACAAATTTGACCGTACCATTACTGTATGCCATGAGGGGAAGAGTAACCATGATTCATAGTCATGCTTTCCCTTAAATTATTTCCAATTTTTTTATTCCATAATACTTCACTGGGGACATACTGTATTACTGTTTGCGATGATACTATGCTAATACCGTATGCCCTAACGCTTTAGTTATTCCCTCTACATAAAAGCAAGAATTTCAACCATTAAATTGTGAATTACCACTATAGCAAACCTTACAATGAGGCCCTAACTCACTGAGTCATGGACCATTCATGCAATTTCCAAATCTCGCGTAATGTTTTGTACAGCCTGCTGTATCATCCCTACACATGTCTTTTGTATAAAATGAGAATAGCCATAGCAACCATATGTTCTTCTCCATCCCATCATAGGCTGTTCTCGGAATTTGAACCCACTAGTTGAAGGTATTACGTTATTTTACTTTGTGAGTGATACTAGTACTATCAACAGCATTAACTAATTTACTTACACATCTGGGGCAGACCACATGCCACGAAAAGCCTCTGAGTGCATGAACAAGGTGAAAGGACACATGAGAAGCAGAGGAGGGGTGATAATTACAGTAGGTAATAGGCAAGACTGTATCCCCTCTGAATTTGACATGGTTGGGATTTGAGACGTAGTGAGTCTGGGAGAGAGTTGTATAGATTTAAGATGATATCGAAAATGGCTCCACCTGTGGCATGTTTAGACTACAGTTTCCAGAAAGGCAAGTGAGGAATTAACTTCTGAGATGAGGAGTTCAGACACCAGCCCTCTACAAGTTTGTACACAATGCAGGATTCATTGACCTAAGCACTGTTTGAGACCAGAAGTCAATGGTCGGCAGGCAAAAAGTGTTCTCTGCAGTTAAGGCGTTGGATCAGTCTTGACACTTAGCACGTTGGTGTTGGGGGATTTGATGCCATTGATATCAAGTCTAATGGGATGCTAGTGTGGTCTGTAATCTCACATGCCAGGAGACATTGAGTAATTTAGTTATCATTTCTGCCACTTCCTATTTATGACCTCTTAATTAAGAGTTCAATGTTTGAGTATTCAAATGCCAGCAGTACTGTTTTGTTTTTAAATTGATTTGCCAATTTCTGATCATTCTTTTGCAATTGCCTGTCACCTTTGCTCTCTGCTAGCGATAGTTATTAAATTACGCTTTTAACGGTTCTGCATTCATTGGCTTCTTATACATCTTTGCTCCCACTTCCCTTCAGTCTCAATATCCAACACACTGTTCTCTGTCGTTTGCAGAACACTTACCATCTTTGTTTGCTTGTTTCATGCATTTGGCAATATTTCCCTATTTGGAAGCTTTTTCCCACCACGGTTCTTGTTCCTTTTTAATCATCTCACTTCCAACCAAAGGCGTGGTGGTTTCTTGGAACTCTGAAGCTTTTTCGAACTTTCTTAAGGGCCATAATAACCAGCCTTGCTTTGGTTTTCAGAGTATTCACAGCACACGTTTTTGAATGCTGAGAATTAATGTGATGATTGAATGTATTATCGGATGGATAAAATTGCAAAACGGTTTGTAATAAATCAAAATGTGCATAATACATAAAAAAATGCTTTACAATAGCTCCACAAATGGCTGCAGATAGCAAGGGTTAAGTAGATGATAAAGAATGCAGAAGTAACATTTCCAGTATGCAACAGATAGCGGAAATTCAAAGTCACATAGGATAGAAATATCTAGGTATTTGACTAATTTCCTTTACAAAATTGAACATTTGGTCCCAACGTGGGATTTATTTTTATTCCATAAAATAAAGAAATGTCTGACTCCTTTGTTCTTTTTTAAAATGTTTTAGTTATTATACCTATTAGGCATATAGTGTGGTGACCATTAATTGGCCTTCTTCTTTGCTATTATTATTTCCACTCTTTCTTAAGAATTTTTATCTGTTTTATTAAATTGTCTTATGTAACACTCAGCATTAACATACAAAACCGGACCCCTTCCATATAATCCAGAATATACTAAAGGTCTTCTAAGGAAATTTTAGTCATCCACGGTCACCAGCGACATTAACCTAGACCACGACCCTGGCATACCTCACCAAAGATAGTACTTTCATGAAGGAGGAAAAATGGAGAACACTTTGCTCTTCATAGTCCGTGCTCAAAGTATCAAAGTACCAAGATTGAGGTCATAAAAAAATATCCCTCTGGAAAATGCTCTGCATTTGACTATAGTAATTACTATTTCTTGAAATGTAACACCGACAGCACTGAAACTTCCCTTAAAGACGTGTTTATGAAAGTGGGTATATTGCCAGATCTATAGGCAATTGACAGAAATATAGGGCAGCTATTTAGTTTTACATTGGTATTGAGCCATGGCCATGAGGAATTCCAGTGCTTTTCAAGACGTTTCCACATCAGGAAAGAGCACTGTTGTATGATTCGTACCTGTGTTCAGTTACAAAAAATGCATGGAGGCAGCAGAGGGCATTACCTACTGTATTGCTCACTTAGATGTACTACTCTCTCATAGACAGTGCCATGCTTTCAAAATAAGAGAATGTTGGATAGCCCTCAACAGCCCTCAACAGAATATAAATGGTGATCCTATTCAGAGGCCTAAAAGATATCTTGTTTTCCCTATGACCCTGGAACATTTATTGTCACAATTAGAAGGTTTACGAAACATAAACAGGAAATGTCCTATGAATTAGGACACTTTTTTGCAATTTGGGTGATTTTATAGCCCCTCCTGTTTCTATTTTCTCCTTTGGATTTATTCACAGAATACCACCCCCCCACATTTATATTAGCATGTATACTGTCATACAATAATGAGACGATTGAAATCCATCTTATACTAATCATACAGTTTTCTATGTTCACCCTGTTGTATATACTACACTTTTCTTTTGTTATATGATGTCATTATGAATTGTTATTGTTTTTGATGATATATGTTGCGTTCTTCAGCATTGTTTTAAAATCCATGCACTATATGTTTGTTTGTATTAGCAAATACATTTGGAAATACTATTGACAAATTTGAAGCTAAGATGTTAAGAATTCTGCTGCGAATGCCAAATGTAGTACCATATGAATACATGATGCTAGAATGTGATTTATTAAGTATAAGAAGTAAAGTACAACTGTCCTCTGCTGTACTATATGCGAAGCTTACACGACTCAACAATGATACCTTTATAGTGCGATTGATGGAACAATATAAGGGACTTGATTGTAAAACAGATTTCAAAACAATAGACAGATGGAGATTAAACTACCTCCAAATGATCAAAAATGAGACTTATACCTGGCTGCTATACTCTGTAGCCCAGATAAAAAATAAATTGAAAAAATTAATTTGGGAATTAGATAGAGAACAAAAAATAGTAAATCTGGCCACTAAAATGAATACTGGAATATATATAGAATATATACAAAAGAGGACACTGAAACCTAAATACCAGATGTCCTACCCTAATTGCTCCACCATTCGATGGTATCTGTTGTTCAAATTTAATGTATGTGAGGTTTTAGAAATATTAGGAGCACGTGTGGGAATTCCTCGCGGACAAAGACTGTGTCGTCTTTGTGGCACCGATGCGATCGAATCGGCATACCACATTATATGTGAGTGTGAAAGTGTGCAAACTATACGCACCCAATATCTGCTGAAATATGACAACTCAATGAATATGTGCAATATGCATAGTGTATGGGAGAAGCTTGTGGAAGGTAATGATGTAAATCTAATTTTTTATTTAATGAAATTCTATGTGTTGGTTTTAGCAATTTTAAAAGATTTATCCCTGGATATTTTATACTATTAAGTGTGTAATGAAGTTGTTATATATATTTTTTTTAACAAGAGACTGCCAGAGATGTGTACATTCTAAGCTAGCAACTTTGATGTGATGATTTAAGTAAAAATATGTAAAACTGTATTGTTATATACATATTATCAAATAAATAAATACTGTCCAAATACATTATTGCTTTGGAATTTCTGTATTCTTGAACACAGTGAGCGGTTTGTACATTTTTTTGACCCCTTGCTTGGATCTGCAACTTAGCAGACCAACCCTTCCACTAAACTGTGGACCGGCTTAAACACCTGAATCGGTCCAACTAAACAATTGCCTTGAGTATTGTTCACTAGCAAGGGCACACTCATTTGTTTTCATGATCCTATTCAGAGGAACACTCTTTAAAATATATGCATTTCTTGTGCTGTTTGAAGTGTGGGAAAACCAGAGCAATAGGTACATGTATTTAAAGCTCAGACTTTTAACTTATCAGCATTGCTTTTATGTTAACTTTAAATGCTCATCAGCTGCATTCCGTTGGATTGTGTTATTTTTGCTGTGATCTCCATCTGTGGGACTGCCTCTGCAACCCTAAGTACCAAAAGTCCACATGTTTGTGTATGCTTTCTCTAAATGGTGTTTCTTGGGAGTACTCATGTGGTTTAGTGGAGCTTTTTTAGCATACCCTTAAATGTGAATAACATTTTATATTTTGAATTGTTGTACTTATGTTTATAATTTTCACCCAAAAATGTGAGTTACACTATGAAATGCTGAAATGCCCTCTCTGCTAGAACATAGGCTGCTCCAGGACCACATCCGACCTGGTGCTCCAGGAGGGACTCAGGGAAAACCGCCGACAACTAATCAATACAGCAAAGGCCTCCTACTGTCAGAACCCATGCAGAAGCAAACAACAAAAGCAGCCCCTCTTCAAAGCGGTCAAGCACTGCGTAATCCGCTACCCGACCCTGCCATACAACACTCCATTGAAAAATCCAATGCCATCAACACCTTCTTCATCTACAAAAACATCACGATTCACCAGCACATAGACACCAGCTCTGCATCCAGAAACCCACCTCACGTCCCTCCTCATGAAATCTCTACGCCCTGGAAAACATTCAAGACACTTTCTACAGAGGACATGGTAGAAAATCTGGCTACCCTCAAAGTCACATCATATACAGACGACATCCTCCCAGCATCCATCCTGAAGACCCTCCCCACAGAAGCTCTCCTTCCCTACCTGAAGATCATCAACAGCTCCTTAACTCAAGGCACCATCTCATTGACCCTATTGACAGGACAAATCTTCCCTCTACTGGAAACCAACTCTGGATCCTGACAACCTAGGTAACTATTGCCCTATCACCGATCGTCCCATCCTAGGTAAGATAATAGAGTAAGTGGTAGCCGCGTAAATGCAGCAACACATCAACATCAACAATCTCTTCCAAACCTACCAATTTGGGTTCAGACACAGATGCAGCACAGAGAAGGCAACCATACAGGTGGTCAAAGACACCCTCAACACCATTTATGAAGGCCACCCCTGCCTCCTGGTTCAACTCAACCTCTCAGCATTTTTTGACACAGTAGATCACCAGGCGCTCACAGACACCCTACATCGGCACATGGGGTTCAGCAACCTTGTCCTACACTGGTTCAAGTCCTACCATGCCAACTACCAGCAGTTTGTTCAGATGGACTCCTCTAGATCGCCAATGATACCTGTCACCTGTGGAGTCCCACAGGGTCCATCCTCTCCCCAGTGATCATCAATTTATACATGGAGTCACTGGGAGCCCTCCTAGCCACACACAACATCCACATGCTCCAATGCACTGATGTCACACAGCTATACCTCAAGATCGACTCCATCAAGGACATCCATAGCTCATAACCTGCCTCTCGCTGATCCAGTTTTGGATGTCCAGTGTATACTTGAAGCTCAACCCCTCCAAGACTGAATTGTTAATCCTCACGAACACCACCGAGCTCCCCGACATACAGAGCAAGCTATCAGCCATGGACCCCGAGTTCACCTCCTGCACCAAGTCCCTCATTGAAAAACACCTCTTCTTCAAGACACATATAGCTAAGAAAACTCAGTGAGCTTGGTATCAGCTCTCCCTCCTGACGAAGGCCAAACCCTTCCTCCCTCCAGACAGCTTTAGATCCACTGTTCAAGCACTGGTCCTATCCCACCTGGATGGGGGATACGCCCTCCTCGAGGGGCTCCCGTCATCCTCCCTTATGTGCCTGAGAAGTGTCCAACATGTGGCTACATACCTCAAGGGTCTATGTAGATATGGCCACATAACCCACGGGCCTCATTGACTTTCACTGGCTACCACTGCACGCACAAATCACCTTCAAGTCTTGCTGCATCAACTATAAGGCAGTCATCCTCAAGTCACCCAGCTACCTCACGCAGAAACTCAGCATCTCTGGTGGACAGTGCACCACTAGAAGCCAGGACCCATGCAGATTTGAAATCCACCACTGCAAAAAGGAAAGGACCAGAAAGCAAGCCTTCTCTGCCTATGCCCCAAGACTATGGAGCCTCCTCCCCGTCAGCATCAGACTCACTCCCACGCTCGAACAATTCAGAAAAGAAAAGAACTCAAGAGTCACATCTTCAAGAAGTCTCTCCACCTCAACACCTAGGCAATCAAGTTGCCCAGCGCCACTAGATGCCATCCACCCCTCTCCTCCCTGCCGCCCTGCACAGCTGTAGTCCTCCCCTGTAACCCTCTGTACTCTACTCGTAGCTGTATATCTGTTCTGTTGTTACCTCTGAAAAGCCCTTCGTTATGCATCTGTACCGCTGTATACCTCTGAAAAGTGCTCTGTTGTGCATCTGTATTGTTGTATACCTCTGTAAAGCACTCTGTCCCTCTCAAAGCTAGGTCCTGTGAGAAACCTGAGGGTGTTCTTACTTCTAGTGCCTTTGGATCTTCTGTGCAGGTACCCTGGGAAAGGCCATTGCTTTTAGATCCTGTCCCTGGGGGTGGAGGGATCAACCGGATAGAGGGTCCTCAGGGGTTGGAGGTGAGAGGCCCCTAGATGAGACACAGTAATCTAGATCCTCCTATTCAAAAGGAACCCCTATCCCAGAAGTGGTAGTAGGATATTGCTCATCTAGTTCCATGGTTTCTGAGAAGGGTAGGAATTAGTATCATGCCAACCAGGTTAAACAAAGGAAGAGGAAGAGTAGAGATGGGATATTTGGGAGTGAATCTTGGTATCATACTTTTCCTAAGGATGGCAAACCTAGTCTTCCTCCAACCTTTATGGGTTATTGCAAAAGTGTTCCACTTCCCTCACCCTATGAAAAGCATAGCAATATTGGGACGAGGAAGAGGCAACTAGGAGCTCTGAAGTTTACTTCCATTTACCATTCAGGTACTGGGACGAAGAAGAGGCCTGAAGGTCAGGCATGTCCCATGGACTCACTCAATTATGGTCGGGCAGGCCATTCCAGGAGAACCCTTAGTGTACACCTGTAGTCTATTGTGCCACACAGGTGTATGAAGGTGGGGACTGCAGGAAGATAAGGCAGTTTGAGGGAGAGTGATCTGAAAGGCGAGTGGAACGGCCCGAGTTACAAAGGACCAGCTGAAGGAGGACAACAAGCCGAGATGCTGAAGGTCTGCAAGTTCAAGCAGCAAGAGGAAGTGTGGTGAGGGAGCCATGCCTCCAAGGAGCCAGAGAGGTCCATGAAAGGGAGACGGGAGGCGTGTTATTCCCTTTTGATGAGGTGTCAAGAAAGGGCTCATTTCCTGGGCTAAGAAAGTAGCCCAGGAGTGTCTGAGGGGCAGGCAGTGAAACCTTGACCTCAGGGGAAAAAGACCTTCGGGGGAAAGCCAAGAAAATACAACTGTTAAGTTAAATCCAAGCAGCAACCCGTTAAGTGTCTTATGCGAGTGAATACAAAGTAACAGAGCAAACGCATAGGGTAGAAAGACGCGTTTGTTAGAACTTTGGAAAGCCGTCAATATAACAATGAAGCGATACATAGTTTCCGAGTTGGCGTGTCCAAGAAAACCCATTTTTGAAAGACTCTGTCTGGAACAGTAAGCCTCACGCGACGAGGGGGAGCTGTGCACAGAAATAAAGTGGGAGCAAAATTGAGATCCAAAAAGGGGAGCTATGTGAATACCGAAGTCCCCAAGAAAAGCCTGCTAAGAGTGAAACCAAATGAATGACACAGAACCTGTTGTTCCCTTAAATTGAATGAAACAAACTGCATTACTAATATTGAATACCAAACTGAACGAAGTAAGTGAAAGTAATTTACTGCACTGATTGAAACAGAATGTGTAGCTCTTAATGAACACTGAAGTTAGTAAATCAAGTGAGAAGAACTTACTTTGAACACCAAATTGAATTAACAATGCAAAAACTATCCTTATTAAATACTGCATTGAAAGGCCAGGAGATATATGTGAAGCCAAAGTCTAATCTACAGCAAAGTACTGAATTAAATTAAAGCAACCCATGTAGCAAAAGAGGGAAGCTGCATTCTAAGTACTGTATATTACAATAAATATTGAACTTTGAAGGAAACTTGAGAGCCCATGGTTGCGTGACCTGTAATAGGTGGACCTTTGGCCTAAAATTGTGCCTTGACCAGAGAGCTGCTACTTGTGAAGCAAAGGAAAAGTGAATGTTACGTTCCTGGTTTATGTGACCTGTGGTCTATAACTGCACTTTGACCAGAGAACTTCTTGGTGTCATTGAGGAAACTTGCTGTGGTGAAAGCAGGAAACCAAATACCATCAGACTTAAGGGAGGGCGTCCTGAGTGGTGAAATTCCAGCTGAAAGACCAAAGGTGTTTTTCTTTTGAGTTGAACAATAAGCTTGGGGAAGGGAACCTTGATCCTTGGTATTTTGAAACTGTTGTTTTCCTGCAGTTGTGTTCAAGATATTTCATTTATATAGTGACACTAAGCTTGGGGAAGGGAACCCTAAGTTTTTGTGCTCTGGTCCTGTATTGCCCTAGAACTGTGTTGAACTTGGGCAAGGGCAAACTAACCTTCATGAAACTGTGTTTCTTCTGATGCTCGATGGAAGATACATTGAACTTTATAAGGGAAAGGAAGCTGAAGAGTAGGTCAGACCTGGAATCGGCTCAGAACTTTATGTTGTAAACACTATTTATGTTATGGTTGACATCCCCTCCACATTGTTTGAATTAGTTGTGAGGGAAGGATAGGATTTTGACATTAGTTGACCATAGTGACACAGACTTTCATTACTTTCTTCAGGTAGGGAAATCCCTCCATAGCGTATGTCAAATTAGGCCTTAATCCAGCATGGCTTTTTTTAAAAAAAAAAATTGTTTAACTTTTAATCCTTTGTCTGTGTCTCCTTCCATGAGGTCGAACACACAGTCCACGATCAATAAATACCATAATAATATCTAATTCAATTAGTTACCTCCAGCTGAGCTCCTTTCAATAATATATTTCCTACAAATCTCAAAAGGTCCTTTGCCATAATAGCACTCTATGACCTCGCACATCATTTGTTGACTCATTCCTGCTGTACCTTCACTGACTACTCACCAAAAAAAAATAACTTCTCTGTGGCCTGTTTTGCTGAACATTTAAACCAGACCAAGATATGCACTGTCACTATTTGCAGATGTGCGCATCTAAAAGGTTTCTCCTCTTCAAATAAATCAACAAAGACTAAATAACAATACGTAATAGAATGCACTCAGTATGTCCTAGCTCATTTTACTTTGATGCGGAAAGTGAAGTTACCTGAACATTGCGCCCGATCACATATGGTGATCTTTCCCTTTGTATGACGGTCATGATCTGTCACATCTGAAGTATAACCTGAGAAACTACACTTTTTCTTCAGAGCGTACGTCACGCTATGGAGACAAACTTACATCACATCACAATGCATCCGACAATACTACACACTGATTCATGGCATTTTTTGCATGGTGCAAAGTGACTTTGCACTGCCAACAAACACCCCGATTCATGGAACAGTGCAAAGTGTCTTTTTGCCGGGCAAAGTGAATTTGCACTGCAAAAAGACACTTTGCACTGCTCCATGAATCAGGGTGGAGCAGTGCAAAGGGATTATTTTGCAGTGCAAAGTGACGGCAAAAAGACACTGTGTACAGTTGCATGAATCAGGTTTTGTGTGGAAAGTGCAAACTCACTTTTCAGCAGTGCAAAGTAGTTTTGCACCGTGCTAAAAAAATTCCATTAATCGGGCCCACAATGGCAAGGAGCATAAACAAACCCATTGCTTTTTTTAATATTATACTTTCAACATCTGTGGACGTATTCCAGACAATTCGCATGGATCAAGTGCAATTTTGAACAGTATTAGTGGTATGGCAAAAAGTTGCCTCGCGCAAAAAACATATTTTTAAAGAATTTTTGCACCGGGTAATGTTTGCGCTAGTGCCAATAGGGAATGCTGCAAAGATGCATTGAAAAAATATATTTCTTTACATGAGACGAATTGTTGTCTTAGTGCTAATACCATGCAATATTGCAATTGCACGGGTACAGAATTTCTGTAATGCAGCTCCATGCATTGAAACGATAATATATTGAATGCGGTCATAGCAAATAAAATCGAGCCCAGCAGAATCAGGATTTATGAAGCACACAGTTCCTCCTTAAAATACGGGATGGACCCTTGAATTAAGCTGTACTTATACTGAAAACACTGGATCAACCTGCTGCTCAGCACACTTCAGAAGTGCTCGAAAATGGCACTCCCACTTTTTTAATTGTGTTGCATGAAAACGTGAATGTATATGAGCGCAGCCTGATGTCCACACATGAAGGCTAAACATGGGGCAGTCTGCATTCTCTGTAAAGAGATGCCAGCTTGATTGCTCGTAGCGTCTCGTCTCTGCTCAATGGTGCTGCCATTCCCCCTGCAGGAGGACAAGGCCTTCCTGTCCACGAGGACAGAGCCACAGGTCTCGATTAATCGGGCTCATCTCGATCCGTTCTTTCAACCGGAAATGATGTATTTTCTTGATTTCATGTTACTGGCCTGTGAAACCTGAAGTCAATATTATTAGTTGTACAGAAAAAACTGTTGTGGGAGAGGTAGAGAAGATTATAGAGCGACACTGTTAGGATGGTTTGCTAAATTTACACGATCTGGTTGGTTGAGCCTGTCACAAAGCATGCGGGCATGAGAGTTAACCCACTATTACTCTCGTGTTGAGTCAATATTGAAATAATGCCACCACGCTGTCTGCGCCAGTTTATTCGTATAGGTTTATTTACTGGTTCATTATGGTATCATCATAGAAAGTATCTGGTATGCTGGTAAAGCAATGAAAAGTGTCCAGTATGCGACAGGTGTTTCGGCCCATGGCCTTCTTCAAAGCTGAAAATTAAATGAACATTCAGTATCATACAATCTGAATTTTAGTGGTTACATCTCGTCATGGATGCCATGATTGTTGTCCCGGTGTAAAATCACCATACCTTGTCCACAGAGCTCTGTTCTCCCCGAACGGCGTTCTAGGAAATGAGTATTTGTATACTGAGAGACATTACAGCATGTTGCCTTCCTCTCATTCACAGCTGTGTTCCCCACCTGAGCTCGAGATAAGAGTTTCATTTTAGAGTCTGCTTAATTTTCCTATTAATAGTATACATTCTCTTGGCTGGGTCTCAAGTTGGGGCATCAGCCTGGCATGTAAACTTCTTAATTTTGTATATGAACTAAATTACTTTTCCCGGGATTTGCCATTGAAATAAAAAGTGGACTTTTTGAGCCAAAACGCCTTAGTTTTGAGGACCTCAAATTCCTGTCCTTGAGAGCAATAAGTGCACCAGGTTTTCAGGATAACCAATGATTATGCAAATAACCCCCATTTGGATGCACTATATTCAAGCCTATTTTGCACAGATATCCATAAGACAAGGAGTGGGCGCAGGCGTTTGCGGACTGGACTTGGAGACCCCTGCCTTGCTCTTTTTAGTCAAATGTTGACACAACGGAAATAAAGCATGGCTTCTTCTTCAAAGCTCTGCGCTCCTCCGGTTCGTGTTCCATAAAGGAAATTAAATTTGTCACGCCGTCGTCCATCATAAACCCTGTGGTACCTTGTCCCCACAGTGTGTCAAGAATAAAACAAAAGCATTTTGTGAAAAATTGCTAAGGAAGTAATGATTTCTGTTCTCAACTCTTTGTTTTGCCTTTCAATAAAGATGCCGACATGTGCCAGCGATGATGTATGGTTGTTGAGGCCTACCCTTAGTAATAGAGTGCATAAGCAAAGCCATGTTTCACAGCAGAGCAACCATAGTTTACTGGCCTTATGGCTCTGATGAGAATATACTGTTCTGCGCTTTATAAATGCTTCGAGGTCAACAGATGATTTGCTCCATTGCGTTCATCCAATGAGCAGCGGGTCCAAAAATATATCACGCCATTAGACAGCCCGGGATATAGGTTGCACACTGTAATCTCCCTGGTGTTTTTAAACAATTTAAAACATTGCAAGCCTGGGTGAGGTTCCCGGCGATGGAAAGCACTTTATGGAGACCGCTCTGTCAAGCGAGGATGAGATAATTAGATCCACGTAATGCATTGAAGCCCCATCAGGGCTGCGGAGTGCAAACATGTCATCTTTATGGGTCTTTCTCGTGCTCCCGAGCAGCACTGGCCTGAGATAGTAAAAAAGCGCTGAAGGATTCATCCGTGCCCTGCAACAACCGCACCAGCCGGATAATCAACCTCTCGTCTCTCCATCACGCTCATTACCCAGAGACCCGGCATCCGGGAAAACAAATGGCGCCGCGCCGCGCGGCCACACTCGGAATCCTCCTCCTCCTCGGCCGCGCTGTTATGGCGCAGGGGGACAGCGTGCCTGGATAACGAACCGCTGCAAAAGGGTTCGGTGCTTCGGCGGGAGCGCCGTATTTTTGTATTTGACAAGCAGTTCCTCAAATAATAGTCGATCCAAGTGCCAACAGATTAAATGCATGCATAGCTTTCAACTATACATAGCTCTCAACTCACACGCTTTTGGCGGGTGTCACCCGCCTTCTAAAGGGCTGACTCACCTGCCAAGCCTCCTACACGCCCATTCATTTCAATGGGCGTCTCACCCGCCAAAATCAAAATCGGGTGATTTCACCCGCCTTTGCAAAGCAAATGGTTGAGAGCTATGACTATATGTATAGCGGGTGCAACCCACCTAGTCCTATTTTTCTTATTTAAATGTTGGTAGTGGTCGTTTTGAGTTTTCTATTGGAAATGCAGGACTACAGGTACAGAGGACTGGATGGCTGCATCTTTTTTTGCATCGGCCTGTTTGAGAGCTAAAGCAGACGGCGTAGCTGCCACATTCCATGCATGGTTGTGGGTGAATATTTAGATGAATGGCTGGTCCACCAAAACCAGTCCCAGGGATGACCACAGGGTGACCAGACATCCCGGTTTACCCGATACTGTCCCGTCAATTGGAGCTCTGTCCCCCTTTTTCAAGATTATGTTTCCATTGGAAACTGCAGTGGTCCCGGTTTTTGGTTGTAGGTCTTCATAGTTGGCAGGCGGGAATGCACAATCTCGCACAGAAGAAATGCTGCATTTTACAACTTAAGACAGTGTTAGTTTGTGATAAATTAATTCTAATGTGTGTGTATTTGAACAGTAACACTTAAACCCCCTTCTCTTCCAGCTGCTACTGAAGTGTAGTGCCTTGACAGCCACTTTCAAGAGTTAGTCCTACTTGTATGTTAGTTGCCCTGTCCTATTTTCTTTTTTACTTTTTAAATCTGGTCACCCTACACAGGGTACCTCAAGAGCGTGCATGGCTAGGAATGCACTCAGGTGCCAGATTCCATGGCTCAGACTCCTACATATCACAGGCAAATGAGGTTGCACAATTGCTCTTTTTGCAGTGACAGTGATAGGTGGGGTGGGGATACCCTGGTGAGATTCTACTCTCTCATGTGCTCAGTGACCTTTGCCATCACTCACCTCTTCGCATCATGCTGCCTTATTTACATGTAATAATGGAGAACGGACTAGGTGCCTGACAAACTCTTGACTGAATTTCTGCCTAGAGCTAGAAGGTCTCTGGAAAAGGTTTGCTGGAAAGTTTCTTGAAGGGGTGAGAATCTGCATTCAACACATCCTCAAGCAGGGTCTGTAACCCACATCACGTGTTCACACAGTGTGCAAACTCTCCCCCCTCCACACTAGCGCAGAGACTGGTATCACATAGTTAGGATTCCATTTCCAGCGCCACATGAGCTACTACAACACGTGCTTTTTCTGAGTGAAAATGCTGCCATTCTGTGCATTCAGCATTTCACCCTTAAACGTGGCCTACATGCACGATGATGATACACGCCTGGAAATTTGAAGGTTTTTAGGTAGGAAGCTACCATTGATGTACTCCAAATAAAAGCTCTATCCCAGGTTCTACACGTTAATTACGTTCACGTAACGTACCTCTTCCTTGCCCCAGCAATCTTTTTGTACTACCAAACTGTGACAGGAATATTTTCTGGTAAATTCTTTTGGTCCCATCCCTTTCTCCGGTTCCATGTGTTAATAACCCTGCAACAATATCGCCATACAACAATAGCGCCTTTTTTTTGCAGCGATATTAACGTATGGAACCTGGGGGGGGGACACCCCTGCAGCCCACATATTTAACCCACGCTCCCATTTACCCCATAAATTATCCCCACCAATAATATTGCCTATGTTTTTTCCGACCACCATATATATGGCGCTATTATTGGTGGGGATAACATTGGTGGGGACCGGCTCTTCACCCAGTAACTCCAATTCTCCACCTTCCAGACTTGCATCTCCGTAGCCGGATTAAGAGTTGCCTGCCTGTGTTAATTACCATATTTGTATTATTTTGATGCCTATTACCATGACCATTTGTAACCTGGTCCTCACAATGTCCTTGTATTGCAGACACTGCACCTTGTATTAATGTTGTAACAAATGTCACCCAGCATCCTTTATTTGGAACCCATGTTTCATGTTTATTCTGTATTTGGAACCTATGCCCCATGTTTAATGCGCACAGATACCTCAGGGTTAGGCTGCAATTATACAAATAAAAACCAAACCAAACCAATATTACCTGATACCCTTTCTCTTGGGAGGCATCAGTGATCCGCTATCCCACAATCCATTAGTTTTAGTTTGGGCTATTAGGTGTTGCACACCTATACGCCAAATCTATTGTGTTAGAGTACAGATAGGGAGAAATGGCATATAAGGAGGAACACACAGCTTGTGGGTGTTGTTTGGGTATCTGCCCATGCGTTGACTGTCCATGGCCATGTTAATTACTGTGGCCATTCCGACCCAGTTCCTGTTTCAACCCACCCAAAACACCTCCTCATGAGAACTCTAGTTCGTTTTAAGCAAGGCTTACTATCAAACTTTGCACTCAAAGTGCAGGCCAGTGTTTTTTCAAAGCAGTCTTCAGAGAGCTAATTACTTAAATGGAGTTGTAAACCCAGACTGCCTTCAGCCACTCGATTTATAAGCACTCTGCCTGTCCTTCAATTAAGTCATTTTATAAAACAAGCATTGGCAAAGCCAACCGTTTGGCTTGTGAATAAGTATTAGGCATTTGGCAGGCACTGCTATTAGATGCCCAGGTACTTGCACCATTGGTCACCTGCTGCCATCAATGGGCAGTTAATACCACCACGACTGTACCTGGCAAGAGCCTTTCCCATGCCTGCACAAAAGCCCAAACCGTCGGGATTGCCAATGATGGTTATAGTGTGTTGCCTTCTAGATAGGGGCCACAGTAAGTAGCTGGGCTGACTAGTAAACTTTAACCTCTACACTTCTGGGCTGTTGAGAAGCAACCGTTTGCAAGTTCCCTTCTACATTTTTGCTGCTTGGTGAGGACACACTGCAGGCCAAGTGGCTTAGGTTGAGGCCAACCAGAGTCCTTTGTGATTCTCCAGAATAGAAGCAGTGTGTATTTGTAACATACTCCAGGCCAGAGACGGACATTGTGAAATGGGCATTAAGAAAGGTAGCAACATGGAAGAAAAAGAGACAGGAGTGGAACATAACTCCTTCATCTCCCCTGTCCTTCGTCATCCTCCTCCTCATGAAAGAACACAGAGTACTCACAGGATGAGAGTGATCCTGAGAGAAATGACATGACATGTTATCACTCTCCAAAGTACTTTCACATGTCTCAGGCAGCTTGAGGGTCGATGACCAGGGCAGTTCAAACATATCACCAGATTTCAAATGCCTTTGATCTGAGCTATTTGGAAACGGTTCAGAGAGACTGAAGAGACCCTGAAAAAGTGTTAGTCCGTGTTTCATGTCCAAATTGTATCCCTTGGAGGAAGAAGAAAACTCCAGCCCTGAGATCATTCAGGTTGATTGAATGATTTTTTTACATTGCATGGCATTCTATCATGGTCTCGTAAGATGCAGCACTGATCGATCGTCTAGATGAGAAAGCCGACTTAGGCTTTAAGAAGACAAATGCAGGGGTTCCTAGCCAGTACGCAAGCCTCCTACACGCGACACTCAGTACAAGGAGAATTCCAAAAGTTCTTCAAAGCAATTCATGGTGGATCTAGCAGTTCACCTACCCTGAGCATGATGCAGCATCAAGTGGCGTTACTATCTGAGCAGGCCTTTAACAAGGTTAGAGCCTCGGGCCTAGCAATTGGGGCAATAGCATCAGGATGCTGGCATATACACGCCAAACAGTAGGATGTTGAGGAAGCCCAGAAAAGAGCATCAATGAATCTTCCTTTCCAAGACACTCAGCTGGGGACCTACAAGAAGGCAACGTTTACAAAGCGTTCAAGGATACTAAATACATAAACAAACTCAAGAAGAAGATGGAACCGGTATGCAGATAAACAGACGTGCATTGAAATACCGTCACCCAGGCGTAGTACAAAACAGATTTAGACATAAGGCCAAGGAAAGAATTCTGGAGATCACAAGGAAGTCCCAATCTCTGTGACATCAAAACTCATTAAAGTCCTAAGAAACAAACACAAAGTGGCAGGGAAGGTGGGGGCTTGACTGCTGCACATCACAGAGGCATGGAGCCAGATAACACGAGATCATGTTTCTAAAGATAACAGAATTTGTGAGTGGTCTAAGGCAGTCTGGTCCAATTCATACCCCATCACAACAAGAAACATTCAAAGGCGACAACTACTGTGCCAAAGATATCGGGTGAGAATTCCATTCAAATCATATTCCTAGTGTCCTAACATTCAGGACAGTTTACATTGGTCGTAGACGTGAACCAACTCAACGTCATCTCAGCAATACAATAAAAAGAATTGGAAGCACTGACTCAGATAATCACACTTATCTGAAAAGGGGATTTCTTGGTGTGTGTCCACCTGCAGGATTCATACTATGTGTGCCCATCAAGAAATCACACCACAAGTTCCTTGTTTTTAGAGTGTTAAAACAGAGTACTAGTTGAAAGCATGTCCTTTGGCCTCCAAGCAGATCCTAGGGTTTCATAATGGTCCTGGCTCACATGATGTCATCATTACAACTAGAGGAGAAACACGTATTTTGGTACCCAATTGACTGGTTGATAGGAGCAACATCAGTAGATCGATTGAGGCCTCCTGGTATGAAATCCTGCATGATACAGTACTCTGTGGGCTGACCCCTGAACTGGAAAAAGGACAAGGATCCATTGCACAATGACATTCATTGGTGCATGCATTGTCACATGCCAGGAATTCATTTCTCGTGATGGATGGTCATTAAGGAACTGACAACAGCATTACACATTTTGTAAGGATACATGGCATAGTTTTCCTTTGTAATTACACAGAAAATGTACACCTCTGCCCATTAATGCCAAACCTGCACATGCACTAGAAAACATAATTTCCTAAATGGATAGCCCCCTTTCTGAAAGGGGCAATCTTGAAGGACAACCCATGATGATGAAAAAACATGGACAATCTACAAAATGTGTTCCAACGGAATCCTTCCCTGATGACAATACTTACTACAGTCTCCAGCAACAGTGGATGGGCAGCGACCGGGTAGGAGGTTTCATGCCAAGAGTAGTGGAACTTCAAGGAAGCAAGGGCATTTTTCAGAGCTCTACAAACCTCCTCAGAAAGACTACGGGGTACGTCACTGGTGGCCTGAACAGCCAACGCAATGGCAATGGCAAACATTAATGAGCAGGAGGGACACCAGATTCAGATGTCTGGAACTCTTGGCATATGACCTGGGATGTTTGATTGAGAAATCCCTAGTACCCATAAAGAGTGTCCATGCTAGGGGAGCAAACAACACCAGAGCAGATCAACTGAGTGTTATCATTCTTTCCTCTCATTAAATGCCATTATAACCTCAGACACTCAAGGAGATCTATGTGAAGTTCAGTCTACCATCACTGGACTCCCAGAATCGGTTCAAGGTTTTCGAATCCAAGACCAAGGCTCGATGGACACCATGTCTTTTACATGGCTTGAGGGTACACTCTACACATTTCCATTATTTTCCAGTTTCTTCTTGAAGATCAGAGAGTGATATGGAAGTGGTCCCATTTTGGTCAAAGAGATTGTAGTTCCATCTAATGATAGGACCTCCACAGCCCCAATGTGATGATGACTCCCATCTTTCATCTTTTCCCACTGAATGCTCTTGGGAGTCAATTGACCCACCACTTGCACTGACTTGTCTGGAAGCTGAGAGGGAGAGCCTACAAAACAAAGGCCTGACTGGTCAGAGAACATTGCCCATTAAATGATCCAGAAGCCTTTCAACCATTAAGGTTAACAAATGGCACACACTTGGCTTTGTGTCTTGTGTACTATGAACAAGTTAATGGATCTGTACTGTGGGCCAGTCCTTTAGATTTAACAAAACACATTTTCCTTGGTGTTCACAGTGTCCACCATAAGTGCACAGTGGACAACTGTTAGAGCCTTCAGGGACGACACAGTTCAGCAGGGGAGAACTGTTAGAGCCTTCAGGGACAACACAGTTCAACAGGGGAGATCCTAGGAGAGCACGGATGGCAGACCTCATGGGAGATTTGTGTTATGTAGAACCATATTTCAATTAGTGTACCCCTTGGAATATATCCCTGTTACTTTAAGCACTACAGGTTCACCCTTTTGAGCCAATGGAATGTATTACAAGAAAAGTTGAAAACCCGGAACATGTTTTCTAGTTGCCATTATGTCATCATGCAGAATGGGCAAAAATAGGCATTCTACTCTGCAAGAAGCCATTCTTTGTGACAGACCCTGAGGCAGTGACCCTTCATTTTGATCTGACATTTCTCCCCAAAGAGATTTCCAAGTTTCACCACACACCGGAAATTGCCTGCCTCTCTTTCTGTGCAAACCAAACCTCAGAAGAGGGATGGCACCATTGGACACAAGGAGAGTGGTATGGGAAAGCCTGGATAGGACTCTTCCAGGCAGTAGAGCTGACAATTTGTATGCAAAGTTTCTCAGGGGAGGGAAGGAAATATTTGATGGAGACCATATGCAAAGGGAAGAAAATTCCAAACTCAATTCTCGAGCAATGGGAAAGAACATGCGAAAGTCTCTTGTCACAACAAAATCTTGACAAATGTACTTTGATCCAGAACCCGAATAAAGTAAAGAGTAAACTATGGGAGCAAGATTGGTGTGAAACCATATATGTAAGATCAACCCAAAGTTGTATGAATCAAGTTGACCCTGAAGCAAGATCAATGAATAATCTACCTAAACATTTAGACATTTTTCCTTGTACCAAAAAAAGGAGTATTTTTATGAAATTTTGCTTAAATTTGTTCAAAACGAAGGAGGTATTGAGTTTGTGGCACAGAAACGAGGTTCTGGATGAAGTTTGCCGATTCTGTGACACATCAAGTGAGACTTTGAAACATCTCGTTCTACATTGCGCAAAAATGAAAAGACTTACGAACGACACATCTGGGGAAAGCAATGACAGAAAGGTCTTGTTCAAGTGACGAAGAGTGGTGGAGAGTGATGCACAAAGGTACTGACAGTAAATTGATCTTTGCGCTGACATTCTTCTTCGAAGAGATCGAAATGAGACTTGCGTAAAATAGTAATAGTAATGAAACTGACCTTAGATGATTGCCCGTTTGTAAAGTGAAAGACTACGTTTCTGCTGCTCCTTCAATACGTCTAATTTGTCCTTGTAACTCAAGAGTCTTCGTGAGTAATGTGGGTTAATTAATTTTAATGAACTAATAAAAAATAAAAAAAATCCCCAAAGAACATAGGCCCGTGGAGCACCATAGGGGTGCATCGAGACAAGGAATTGAATGATCTCTAATTTTTTAAAAGCTCACAAAATCATTTTATCCTCACAGTTCCTCCCATTCCCGTGAGAGATTCTTACCGAATGTTCCCTTCCTTCTCCCATTCCCATGAGATGAGACAATATCACAGGAAATCGACAGAAATTCATGATTTTGACAAGTCATCATAAAATAAAAATACCATAGAGGGCCTCAAAAGAGAAGTTCACTCAAAAGTTGTATTGCTTAAAAATGTTGCTGTTAAACAAAAATGTATGCAACTCATTAAAAAGAAATATTCCATGTAAATGTGCTTGAAAGTCACGCTTATCAAAACTGAGCAGGCATCCATTTGGTATAGTGTGTACTGTGTTTATTTCATTCAATGCCCTGCCAGCAAAAATCATACATATCCCCCACCAGGTAGCTCTTGCATGCTTACTATTGTCATGTCACTTTACATTGAAAAATTTCTTTAAAGAGTTCTATCCCTGTTTTAAAAAAAAGCAATATTTTTAAGCACTAACATTTTTGAGTGAACCTCTCCTTTAAGGCAACTTGGAAACACTAACCCTGAATGCCTGGGATGCTCGGTCTATCCCCTGGGGTGTCTTTTGTGCATACTCTCTTTTTAGTTATTCTTAGCAACATTGAGGGGCTGATTCATGGAATTATTTGCTCCGAAAAATGGGGATTTGTGCGCCATTCTGCCCGCAAATCCCTGTTTAACAAATGGGGATGTGCGGGCAGAATGGCGCACAAATCCCCGTTTTCGGCGCAAATAATTCCATGAATCAGCCCCTGAATTTTTTGTTGGTATTTTTGAATTGTTGTCCTAAGTCCCCAGTGCATTTCCAAATGGCAGTACAGAGAAGGCTCCTCTGGACACCATGAGGGACCGCAGATGTTGATCCCCACGGAGATATCATCTGGGTATTTATAGGCTGTGCCACTGGGGGGAATCTGAGTTAGAGAGTTGTCACTTTCCACACCCACCTAATTTCATGGTTTGTTTTGGTTGTTATAAATAGTGTGTTTATCTTACTTCTCTCTTACATTATGTTTTTAGTGCATTTCTAGTGTTTTGCTATGCTATATCTTTTCCTGTCTTCATATTTCGTTCCCCGTCCCCTTGAGACAATCCATGGGAACTTAACAAAAAAATATGATTTTGAGAGCCTCATAACAGTGAAATACCATAGAAAGCCTTAACGAAATGTCCCAAAAATGAATTTCGAAATTTATAAGCAGATGTTTTTTCTTTGCACGTGTTCCCCTGATGATTCCTATAAATATAGGAGGCCCACAAAGCACCATTGGGGTGATTAGAAACATTAACATGAATGAGCTCTCATTTTCAGACAGCTCACAAACACTTTTTATTCTCACTTTCTGCACCTTTCCTCTGATTACTAGGAGACTTTCTAAAAGGAACAAAAAACGAAATGATATACTTTCTAAGCCTGCGGACCCCTTTGTTCTTATTTACAGATATGACGTGTTCCTGTGAGATGTTCCTGCTGGAAATGAGTAACAAACAAATTCAGCACGATCTCAAACTCCAATCCAGTTGGGTCGCATTGTATTTCTGCAGAATGTGTTTTTTTGTTACTGTGACAAGCATGTGCACATTCCATTGCCATTCTTTCTTGTGGCTGGTGCAGAGCTCCTTAGCTTCTAAGAACCTCCATGATCAGTTTAGATGCTTTTCCTATCCATTGTCAACCCTTTGCTTCTCTTTGCCTTCTATCGCTTGGGGTGTATTTTATGTGTACTATTTTTTTTAAAGTTCCCTTTTCTTTATTTCTGGTGGGATTCCCTTTTGTGTTCATCTTTTTTTATTGTTCGCCACAACACCCCAATAACTTTCCTAATGGTGGGACACAGTCAAGCCCTCTTCGGACACGGGAGGAATACACCATGAAGATAGCTCATAGGAAGGAAATTACCAGCAGGTGACATTGACAGAGGAACAGACCTGCCCAAGCAAAGTCCACAGGAAAAAAAGGCAAAATGATCACGCCTAGGGTCCAACAGCTGGGGTTACTACCTTGTGCAAAAGAGTTAGACCCTCCATGCATGTTCTGCAGGAAGACACTGTACTCTGACCTATTCAATTTTATGTGCAAAGTATGACCACCGCCTCAATGATCTAGCATTTCTTCCAGGTGAACAATGCTTGCCGGTTGACTCACACATGGTGCAAACTACAAATGAGGTGGACCACCATATCCGGCATCCAACTACCTGGACGTCACCTGCTTCAAGCACACAGGCTATTACCACACTTCCAGTATACTTGATTTCTTCTCCACTACACCAAGCCACAAATCATTATTTTCATCCTGTTTATTTAAGTGTTGTTTTTTGTATTAAAAAACTCCTTGAAAAATGTACAAAGCCAAACATCCTACAAATGTATTTAACTATGTTGTTTTATTTACTTTGTTCTAACCTTTTCAATGTTCATCCCCACTCATTCCTTCTGCTCTAGATAACCTCTTCCCACACATCCTCGCAATGGCTCTTCTAAGCCAATGGAATGTATTACAAGAAAAGTTGAAAACCCGGAACATGTTTTCTAGTTGCCATTATGTCATCATGCAGACTGGGCAAAAATAGGCATTCAACTCTGCAAGAAGCCATTCTTTGTGACATTTAATTATGGTCGATTAGTCCAACAAATATTCCCTGAAAAGCGACTCCCCTGGAAAGGATCCTTCCATCCTATTTGCTGTTCCCATGACAATTACCAGCAAGTCATTGGCACACTTTTCAAAACTTGCCATGGGCATACGTTTATGTTTGCAGGAACGATGTTCCCACAAGAACAGACTGCTCTAAATTCTTGTCATTCTAGTGGACACTTTCTAAAAAAAACTCATGAAAATTGTGTAAATATCGCCCAAAGACATACATGAGCTAAAATCTAAATCTTTTACCATGTTGCCTTCAAAATTAAATATTCCTATTCACTAATCCAAACAGTCCCCAACTGTTGTTATTATTTACTATTTATTTTCTATTTACAATGTTGTGATTACCATGGAAACTTCCAACACCGACTTACATATTTGTGGCACACACTCGTTCGACTGAGCAGATCGCAGGAACGTAAGAAAGAACAAGAATGGAAAATAACATCTTCTGCTTCCCTGACCAAACTCTCCCTCTACCCAATCCCTAAAGTATCACTCGCCTACTTCCTCCCTGAGTGCAAGCACCCCCTTCTCCCCTTCCTAATTGGCAGAAAACTAAATTTAGAAAAAAAGGAAAATCTGCAATTGTTTGTGCCCACCTTGTTGCTAATTTGGTGCAAATTCATCCAGCAGGTGGTCAAAGGAAGCCAATTTGGATCTATGGGGATACGAATGGGTTTATGAAAACAGTTATTTTTTTCTATGCCCAATATGTCCAGTTCGTGGGTGTATTCCAGACAATTTATTTGAATAATTTCACCCAGATCTACCCACCAACTCAAAAGCTATTAGCAATAGAATGTTTGCAAAAAAAGTAAATAGTTCTGTTCTTAACTATAGAGCGGTGACTACTGACAAATACATATTGCCAATAGGGAGGTCTGTCGATTTCCTGGTGGGCACTTAGCGCTTTTGGGGAGGGTGTAAATAGCTGCAACATGCATGCCCAATGATCCTAGCAAAACAAAAAGCACTGTGTTTATCCTATTACAGCTGGCATACACAGAGTTGTGTTTGTTTCTCAAAACCAAGCATTGCTAACACGAAAGAAAGAAGCAGGGTTATTGTGTTATTGTGAAGCATGATATCTGGTTGGCATATATGTATGTATATATATATATATATATATATATATATATATATATATATATATTAGATTTATGAAGTGCAAACCTAGTTTGGGAAGGTCGGAGTGCTGTACATAGGAGAAGTATCCAGGGTGTTACAAGAAAGTGTTTAGTGATCGAAGAGGAGCTAGAATGGCTAGGCAAAGCCTTGGTGGGGAAGATCCAGGAGTGGAGAGTTAGGTTTGAATGGAACAATTAACTAAATGCTATTTGAAGTGTAGGGCTGTGGAGGATTGCCAAATGTCAAAGGTGGAGAAGTCCAGGCTTTTTTAATTGTTATTAACACTAGAATGATGTTGGTCATTCTATCCCAGAAAGGGTGTCCTGCTAACCAGACACCCTTTCTTAACCAGACACCCTTTCCTCAAGCTCCATGACAAAATGAATGTGTATAACTGGGACCTGCTGCATCACTATCCTGATCTGCAGCACCTGCTCTCCGTGGCATAGAGCAGGTTCAGAGGTCAGAGGTGCCATTTTACAGCTGGGGTGACACTTCAGCACAGAGGCTTGCTATAAAATAGGCACCTCTGTTCCAAAATCACATAAATATGAGGGTTCACAACATCTTGAACTGACTGCAACCTCGATCTGACCCTGATCATCCATCTGAATTGCATGGACCAAATATTGCACTCAACCGCACCAAACTCCTGCTTCGAACCGACTAGAAGCCAACTCCTCGCTTGTCCCAACATGACTTGCTGCACCCAAACCTGGTTTGAACTGCATAGCATCATGTCTTGCTGCCTGGTCAGATGCTTGTAAACTGGTCACCTTTGATCAAGCTACTTTGAACTGACCCTCCCACTCTAGTCCACCTTAATGGGCCCTAGAGACTGGTTTAGCCCTTTTCCACATTTTTCCACCAAGAACATATCATTTTTAAATTCTGTATTGCATTTCTTGCCTCTTTTACCTCCTTGCCACACCATTACTTTCTGCAGGCATTTCTCTGTCTTTTATTTTACAGGAGTGGGTTTTTATATTGTATTTTTATAGGGTGTTGTACATTTTTGTGTTTAAATAAAATATATATTCTCCCTCTATACATCTTATTGTGCGACTATCATTTCTTCTTTTGGGCTATCTCGCCATTTCTATGCTGATGGCACCCAACTATTTCTTCCTTTCTCTTCCTTTTCTCCCGAAATTCATCACAATCTTTCTGCTTGTTTGGTTGCAATCAAATCTTGGATGTCCTCCCACTACCTTACCCTCAATGCTGGGAAGACCAAAGTACTGTTTCTTCCCTGCCAACACTCTTGCTCCCCATCTCCCACCCTCTTTTACATCCTTTCTTCCATCTAAGCTCCGAATCTCACCTGCAGCCCGTAATCTTGGTCTTTACTTCGACCCAAATCTTTCCTTCTCCTACCATATTTTATGAACCTCCCATTCCTGCCGCTTTCATCTCTACAATACCCACAAAGCTCATCCATTTCTTATCTTTCAAGCATCTAAACTCTTAATTTCTTCTCTAATCTTTTCTCGACTCTTTTATTGTTCCTCTGCCCTGTTTGGATTCCCTAACTCCTGTCTTTCATCCCTTAAATCAGTATTTAATTCCTCAATTCATCTCTTGTGTTTTTTCTCGTGTTGGGATTCTATCACGTCTTCTCTTGCAACACTTGGCTGCCTGCCTTTTCATTCTCAAATTAAATTACATTTTCTCTGTGTTGTCTACACATCTCTATATGACCTTGCTCCTAGATATTTTACTGCACTACTATCTTTCTACATTCCTTCTTGCTTCCTTCTCTCTTCTTCTCAATTTTTACATCAGGCTCCACGTCCCTCTGTGCTCAGTCTCATTTTTGCTCCTTTGAACTTCTTGCTCCCCTTCATTGGAATGCTCTTACACTCTCTCTCCATTCTATTTCTGTTTATTCTCTTGTCCATGGTTCTCTGAAATCTCATCTGCTCCAACATCCTTGAGTGATTGTTTCCTGTATGTTATTGTTTATTCACTTTTATTTTACTGATCTGTATTCTATGTAACACGCTTTGGTCTAAGGTGCTTAATAAAACACAAATAAAATACAAATACAAAAATATATATTTTTACAGAATCTTGATTGGACATTCTTTTTGTTTGGACTGTTGTACTTTGCTTTTTGGGTTGCTATTGGATTCCATTCACACCCTTTCTGAGGGAATAGTCTTCCTTCAGCCCATGTTACCACAAAAGGCAAAGGTGCTATATCTCTTCGCTCTGCCTGTTTCACCATCACTGCTGGTTTGTAGAAGTGTGGTTTACCTTCTACTCATCCTTGTACTCCTGCTGAGCAGAAGACAATTCATCACAATGGTATTTACATCCTTTTTGAAGTGTAGAATGGAGGAAGATGGTATTTAAAGGTCATTTATTATGTGCCTATACACGTGTGTGTCTCAAGGCACAACTAGGCAAGGGGGGGTTATAGGGTGGAATTATCCTATTAGGACTTATACGTTCAGATCGTGCAAGTGCAGGTTATTTATAACACGCTTGGTTTCAAGCGCAGGTCCGGCATTCGAACCTGGGTTGCTCAGCGTACTCTTGCCGAAGAGCCGCGCATTGCCACAGGTCTTTCCTCCTGGCAATTTTCAGGCATGAATTTGCTGAATCAAAAATGTAGTTTTTGTGTCTCTAAGGCATTTAAACCAATGAGTGGGTGTTTTTATGATTGTTCCAATTAAGAGTGCTGTGGGTACATATGCTTTCATGAAGTCCTGGCAGTGAAGTGATCCTTCCTTTGCTGGCTGATCAGTCCTGCCCTCTTGTACATGTGCCAAGCTCCTTTCCATCCCCATCTATCATAGCCACTGACCCTCCTGCTGCTGAATTCACGGTGCGCTTCCATCAGTTCCTACCACAACTCTGCAGGGTTTCCTCCCTTTTCAGCACTACAATGCTACCTGTGTCTTCATCTCACAGCCCCACTATCCAACTGCTCTGGCCACAACTGTTGACACCCTTCACTCCCTTATTGCACTGTTTTCAACAACTGTGTCGATGAGGAGATAGCCCCTGAAAAATATGTAGCCTGCATGGGTCGTGCCATCAAAATCGTTGTATTGCTATCAGGAGTCTGGTATGTGAAACTATGTGCTCGTATAATGTTTGAATGTATATGCAGGAAACGCTTTTGAGGGGCTGTGTGTGTCTATGTGCAAACAAGTGCACTGTATATGTCCATACATGCATGTAAGGGGCTATGTTTGCATGTGTGCATGCCCATGTGAAAACTCCTAAATGATAATAAATGTAATAAATGTGGTGGGGTCTATGAAACATTGAAGCCAGCATGGTAATGGTCTTCATGGCTTTGACTGCCAGAAAAAAAGAAAAAATGAAGGGAAACACAAGCAGCGGAAATAAATTATTCACAGAAGAAGTGCATAGAAGAAATGTGGATTGCAGAATTTGGATCTTGCTGGTTATGAAGTGGGGAGCATTGTGATGTTTACCACTTGTGCAATTTAGAATTTGACATCATATTATAGCAGCTGAGTTCATAGGGTCCACCCATTTCTCTGACCTTTCAAATTCTTTTGGTTTCACTTCTGCTTGTAAGAGAATGAATTTAAGTGCAGAATGTAATAACACTGTTTTAATTTCACTGGTTCATTTAATTTATGATTTTTCCTTAAAAAGCGTGCTGCAGGACACTTCAAAGTACCTTTGTTCGTGGGGCAGTTTGTATCATCCCGGTATCAGTTACTTAGAATAAGTGTGTACGGGTGATCACTTTTTGCAGACGTCTGCGGTACAGTGCTAAGGGACCCAATCAGTTTCTGATGTTAATGTAGATATATAAACAGTCAAGGGGGCAGTAGGCTTTTCTAACTGAAATGATTAAGAGTTGGAAAGTTTGGTTGCAAAGTGATGTTCTGAGATCCTTCTTGAAATATTGATGTTGTGGACAAAGGCCTTGTAGAAATGTGTTCTTAAATGATCTTGTGTACAGAGCACCAAAAGGAGACCTACATATTTAAGCCTGTAAGCAGACTCTACATCTCTGTTGGACCGAAAACCCCCATGCTGCCCTCTGTAATCCGGGCAAGGTCACTGAAGCACAGGTTGAGGGTAGATGAGGCTGAATTATGCAGATATACTCACAGATGAGCCTAGCCTCAGCCTAAGATAATTGTGCCTCACAGATCTCAATACCCTGATCAATCTCCTAACAGGCCTAAAGAACTAACATGAAGTCCAGTTCAGGGGTTTTCTCCCAGATGAGTCGCAGTTCAAAACCCATCCTCATTCAAAAAGCCCTCACAGTTTTTCTCACTATAGAACCTGGCAAGTTGTGACTATTCAGGAAGAAAGTAAAAGTGTGTTTGCACTCCTGTTTCCATGTGCCTGGTTTCAACATAGCCAGAATCACAACATGGTGTTATGGAGAAATGTAAAGCCTGACTGTCCCTGAGCCAAAAACATACTCACACCATTAAAACATTTAACCCAAATGAGTTCCAGATTTTGACTGCATACAGAAGGACAGACATCTGGCATTTCTCTCTATACCTACCATGTATGTTGTACATACCCATCTTCTTTTCACACAAACGAATTAACAGAACCTGCAGAGTGAGATAAGGGTATATTTTCCCGTTGAAGATTGGTCCAAATTACTATAATTTTAAGAGAGCTTACTGTAACAATGCCAGTAAGCTTACCCTGTCAAGAGTGGATGTGGACCCCTCTCATCCTTGTGTGATCCATGGTATATTTGACTGCCAATGCATTGTCACTGCTATCAATGTGCCCTTTGGTATGTGCGTGCGTGTACATCACCCATAATAAAGGTTGAGTCTGTTTAAGGTCCCAAACTTGTTTCCAGAGCTGTCTGGAAGAGACAGTTTTATGCCTGTTTTCTCTGAAGTCATTCTGAATCCACCAAAGTAAATCAGTGTCATAAATCCTGAAAATGTTATGCTAAACCAAGACTACTAATGTGGGCTTCTGTGAGTCTGCCTGGTTTAGAGCCAGCAACAACCCATGTAACTCACCAGTCTGAGCTGATGTGTCTCAGATGTGTTTCATTGCAATTTCAGAATGTATAAGGTTTTACCATGTGTTAAAGTCCTTGTGATGGCTACACATGCAGCTGCACACTTAGAACAAGTTCCAACAGGTGGAATTGCTGATCCATCATAAAAGATTTCTTGATGGATGTCAAATTATGGAATTTCAGGTAACGTGATGTTTGGCTCTGTTACCTTGGTCTACGTCAGATCATTCATTCTTTTTAATTCTGCTTTATAATTACATTTTATATCTGGGGCATGCTGGGTCCCTGCACACTGTACTCATCTGGTGTGTAATGCTTTTGCATTAGTCACACTAAAGCAGTGGTCTTCAAACTGTGGGGCTGGCCCCAGAAGGGGGGCCCAAAGAGTGCCAAGGGGGGCATAATGCTCTTCAAAAAGTGATTATGAAGACTGCTTATAATGGAAAATATAGCAGAAATATTATCTGAGGGGACCAGCAACAATATTTTTACTCAAGGGGGGCTCAGCAGCAATATTTTCACTGAAGGGGGGGCTCAGCATAAAAACATCTGAATACCACTGCACTATAGCAAGTGGCAGCCTCAAGTTGAACTAAAGGAATGTTTATGTGCATTGTTCAATTCACAGCAAGGGACACTCTTTCTGAATAATAACCTGGACTGCGGTGAGGATCTTCTTCTCCAGTGTAAATATCAATTCAGGTGTCAAATATACATGTGATGTATAAGCCATTGCTTTGGCCTCTCCTAAATTGCAAACAGTTTTCATAAATGCATTGTCACCCGCCATCATATTTATATCCAGATTTCTGTCTTGTGTCATCAATGAGTACACATGCTGTAGCACGTAAGTGTGCTCTTGCAACCAGTTAGCCCCTTTAAAATTTGGTTTTATTATTTATTATTTGGTTTTATCAAGACATACAATGGTTTCAATAGTTCAGTGAAATCAGACACATATGATCTGCCAAATTGTAAAAGACCCAGAATTGCCTGCAATTGTCTAAGTGTGTTTGGTGGGCGTATTCTGACACTCTTTTCAGGAAAATCAAGTGACAGACCTCCGCCCCCATTCATAAGAGTGAAACACTGGAAGGTGGCTTTAATGTGAGCTATTTTAGACAAATATCCCCTGGCAGCCAACGTGCAAATGATTAAATTCACTTGTTGCAAGTGTTCATGTAAGTCCTCATGCGTGACATAAATATCATCTACATATTGCCAGCAGTTAAGAGTTTCTGTTAAGAGACTCTATAATGTCCTTGAGAAATTTCTGGGCGAATTCTTGTACCCATGCATAATTCTCATGAACACAAAATGACTCCACTTAAAAGTGAACACAGTGCATTTCTGGCTTTCTTCTCTTAAATGTTGCATAAAATATCAATTACCTAGATCAAGGTTTGTTTTGTATTTTCATCTATGCACATGGCTAAAAGTCCTAAGCTATGCTGATTTTGAACTGACTTTGTTTTATAATGTGCATTTAAAACGTGTTAATCTAACACCCAAAATCAGAGTATTATGTGGGCTTTCTTGCTTTATAATTACGCCTTGGTCCATTAATTGGTTCACTAGGGTTTGTAGGTGTGCCATTGCTTGTGGCAAAATGTCATACTGTCTTTGAGGTTGAGGATTGTGTCTTCCTTTGAAAAGGCAGGTATCAACACTTATCTACCGCTAGGTGCTTGTCTCACATACAGTGGTGGCCAATCCTGGAGTGCCAAAAGCCCTTTATATTGGATAGGCAACTGTGGCCCAAACAGTGCTCCAAATTCTTCGGGATTTTCATCTTCCAACTGAATGCTTACAAAAATACACTTCATTATTTGCTAACAGTTGTCCAGTGGGTGTAGTTATCTCTGTATTATGTGCCTTGGTGTCCTCCAATAATGTGACTACATTCAAAGATGGAAATGTCAGATCCAGAATCTAAGAGGACCTCTATTCAGTAAGTGTGATGCTTTGACTTGGGAATGATTTGTGCGCAGACTCTGCATTTCCATTTTGTTAAAACTGAAGGGCTGCAATGTGCTTCCTTTCAACTTTCACTTCTTTCCCCTCAGCCTTAAAATGGTCTGTTGTCTTTACCTGCGGGGAATGAGAGGATCCCTCATCTGTGGCACATTTCTGTGGATTCCTCATTTGTTTTCTATCTCTGTATTCATAGTCTGTTGGTCTAAAATGGGAGTGCCTTACCACTGGGAGGCATCCCTGTCTGCTGTAGCTTTTATTCCTCTACCACCCCTTCTCCCTTGAAAAGATGCCCTACCTCTTGAAGGTCTCCCTTGCAGATGTACCTATTTATCTTACTATCCTTATTAGCCTTTTTTGTGCCTCTGCAGGACTCTTGCCTAGGTTGTCTATGCCTAGTGATTGTTAAGTGGATATAACTGGGTCCTCAGATTGCTCCCTTTTTTCTTGCTCATCTTGCAGGCTCTCCTCTTAACAAAGGTAAAATTAGCCCCTCAATCATTTGATAATTATTAGATGCTATGGACAAGTTTAGATTTATGGTGGCATCAGCACCCTCTGTTCCCATAATGTCCCCTATTATTGACGATAAATATGTGATGGATGAAGTGCCTACAAGAGAGCATAATGTAATGTAAGGTTTCATACAGTGTCAAAATGTGCAGTCAGGAGTTCAAAGTCTGCTTGCAAAAAGGGCCTGCTGCGATTTGGCTGAACATGGGCTAAGAATTCTAGTGTCAGGTATAGTGTAGCTAATGGTCCGTGCTGGAATTCACGTGTAGATAAACTAAATTCCCTCCAAACCAGTTTGAATGATTTAAAGCTTATTCAGAAAAATCCTTTTGGCAGTATTGGATTATGTTTATTAGGAGAGTGGCATGCACATTATTGGTTCTGTTTGCTGGCATTTCCAAATATGTGAATATTGTTTCTCCTGGTAAACCTCCTAATTGTGCAATTGTAACAATAAAGTTTGTATTTGGAGCATTACAATTAAATAATCTAAGACAATCAAACAAGGCTGTACTGCAATGGATTGCATTTTGTGCCTCCTGAATATGAGCCATATTCTGTGCTCACCCTCTAATCTCCATTTAAAAAGCTTTTTTAGAGAATACATTTGCCCAGTCTATTTGATGTGACCGTTGCATGAGATTAAACAGTAGCAACTACTGTCATCCCTCTCAATGGGGTCCCACCTTCTGGGGGGACCACTTGTCTTGATTCCCTATTAATTTAGGAGAGAGCAGAAGCCTTGGTCTCCACCTCAGCAATCGAGGCTGTGAGTAATGGCTCCTGGTCAACAGTCATCATTCATGCCTAAAGCAAATCAAGCATGATCCTAGTGCTTTACATCTTCGTACCTGACACACTGTGATTTTAGCATGACTAAACAGAAATAGCCACGAAAGTATAGAGTTCGGGACCCTCTTGCAGATGACAGCTCTAAATTGTTCCACAAATGAATGACACTAGACTATGACCCTCATTATGAAGTTGCTGATAGGCTGCCAATAGTACTGCCAGCATAATGGCAACCTCGGCTTACCGTTTCCGCTGCCCGATAGCCCAGTAATACCATGATATTATGAGTTGTGATGGAACAGTAGGTTCCCATTCCCATCGAGTCCCCACAGGACCGGGAACACTGAAGCACTGGCACCGTTAGGGAGAGAAATATGAGGGCACAAAAGGAACAGCAAGGTTGGTTACTTAAGTCGATCCTGTAGGGAAACCATAAGATAGGTTCCTTTTAGATTGTTCCCTGAGGAAGTTCAGGGAGACAAGGTGTTAGCCTACAGGCCATCACAAGAAAACAGATCATGTTTTAGACCGTACAGGTTTCTATTCTCTACTAACAGTCTGGCAGTGGAGGATGCCTATGTTAGAATGGGACTGCTCCTTCCTAGGTTTGAGAGAGAAGACAGAGGTACAGCCTTTACGGCCCTCATTGAATTGAAAGTAAAAACCCTTGAACCATCTCTTGGAGTTGGATGTTATTGAGTCCATCTGTGATAGTATTCCCTACTAAGGTACCACCCTATCTTATCATGAACTAAAATAAAGTCTAACATAATAAGGCACAGAACAAACTCTTAATAATAACCATTTTGACATCAAGGGACCAGGCTTTTTCCAATGTTACTGTATTCGTTTGACCACTTGAATCCCTTACCTTCTGTCATCAATATCTTGAAAAATCAGTTCCATCTTAAATACATATTTACCTGTTTGCTCCTCAAACAGTTGAAGGTTCAGTCCCAATCACCTGTGCCTACACTGCTGAGCACTTCAACCTCTCTCTCTCCCTCTCTCTCTCTCTCTCTCTCTCTCTCTCTCTCTCTCTTTCTCTCTCTCGCTCTCTGTTTCTCTCTCTCACTGGTGAACTCTTCCCTTCCTTCTTTAAATCTGTCACTGTCTTCCTCATTTTGAAGAAGCCCTCTCCATACCCAAACATCCCAGCAAACTAGCACCTGCTTTCTCCCCTAACTCATTACTGAAATGTCTTTGAGAGAGTGGTCTCTACCCAATTACAAAGTAGCTTGAGGATAATGGCCTTGGTGATACACTTTGTCGGGGTGATCTCCCGGGGGCCGGCAGAGCTGCCCGCGGACCTCCGGGGCTGGGGAGGCCCCAACTCCTCCCATGTCCCAAAAGGAGTATGAGGCACACACAAGAGCAAAGTAATTACTGCTGTTTATTATAAAAAAAAGGACAGGGATGGTGCTTCGCCCGTATGCATCCGCAGAGACATTCTCATTCTTAGGAGGGCTGCAGGCCCTTTTTACCATAACATGACGCGCTACTCGTGTCATCTGGGAAAATCATCACAAAACCTATCACCACTTTGGGTTGGCTCCCCAAGTGGTAGGGTTAGTATAGATGCTTATATGAAGGAAGCTTATTGGATAAGGATGGGTCAGGTGGCACACTTTGGGGTGTCTCTAACACTTGCTAGACTGAACTTGTTACATGGGGACCCTTAATGATTGGCTAGCCAAAATGGCGTCAGTAAAGAGCGCCACGTCCCCTGATTGGTTCCCTCGTGAGCCCCCAAGCCTGGGACCATCGTTGTTCCCAGCCCGCGATGTACCTGCCATTTACAACATTGTGTAACTATGTGTTAGTGGGGGACAATGGACAGGTCTTTGCTAGTGGCGGATGATCACGCCTTTCCCATCGGTATGGATGTCCATCTCTGCAATTCATTGTTGCAACCTGTGTCCCAGACGTGGGACCCCGGAGACTTTCTGTCTCGTGAGCTTGGCACCTTGTCAGGTTGGCTTGGTCATGTGTGGAGAGACCATAGCTGGAGCATAATTATGAGCATTTAATTTGATTTGTTGGCCCGGAGGATGCTTGGCGGTGACAGGTGTAACCTTGGCGCTGGGAGTTCGGTATGCGGGTTGCAACATTTCGGCCTTGGTGATGGGCTCTCGCTGGAGCTCGCTCTGCCTGGTCAGCGCGTTGCATTTCGTCTCGAGAGGGTTTTCGTCTTATGGGCTCCGGCCTGGGGACTCTTGCTTGAGGCCTACTCGGGCCTTGTTCCTGGGAGGCGATATATGATCCACAACATGGGTGCCGTGGGGCAACAGGGTGTCACAAGTAGTTGTATTTTATGTACATATGACGGCATCTCTATAGGGATCAGGTAGCATTAACCGTCGGCAAGCGTATACAGGAGCTCTTGATGCATCTTGTGTTTCTGCGGTGCTGTAGGGGCCTATGTGAAAAATAACAACGATGCACATCCGTGAGTGAATCAGTCCGCTATGTCATAGCACTGAGTATGTTCTTTGTGGGGGTTGGTGTGTGAGTGACCAGTGTGCATGGTGGCACGTGTGTTCCTGTCAGTTGGCTATGTCGTCATGGCATCTCTAACGATGTTGATGGCTTGCGTTTGTTGTTTTAGTTGATCTGGTCCATATCGCAGGCGCCGGCTTGACCGGGGCATGGTAATGGGCAGGCTCTTCGTGCATGTGGGCCGCAAACACATGGTACCTTGTCACCTGGTAAGGAGGTGAGTGGGTCAATCTCCTCTCTTGGGGGGTGCTTGGGTCACGATCCTCTAGGCCAGGGTCTGGATGAGAATGGGGGGAAGGAAGTTTCCCATTTTCCCACTTCAGTCCCCCCTCTGGTCGACTTGTCAACCACAAAATTATCCACTCTCCTTTCTCCTCGTGGCCTCCATACTTTTGTTATCCCTCCTAAATGTCCATACTGGTTCACATGATCTTCAAATAACCAGTACATGTACACACATCCACCACCGGGTTTGCAATAAACCCACTTCCAAACATAGTTCTTTGGGATCCTTGGGTTCTCTACCTTCACAGACGGTGGGTGTGAGTCTGATTCTAGTATCTGCTTTTGCAATCTTTCCCTTTCTTTTTTTATCATATCTTTGTTTTTATCATCTTCAGCTGGCATCAAGGCATGCATTCCAATCATTTCCATCATCTCGTCAGTCGTCCGGGCTGCCCGAGCTTTCCACAACCTTAATCCTAAAATTGCCGCCATTCCCAATATTATGCACCCAGCTATTATTTTTAGGCCATCTGACAACCACGATGGCATACATTACCATAAATAAGAAAACCAGCTGCCGGCTTTCTTCACTCCCTTAGCTTCTTCTTCCATATTGGTGTTCATTCTGGCTTGTTGTGACACCGCTTCAGTAAGTGTACCATTGTCTGCATCGTTAGCAGGGAGGAATGTACAGCATGATTTTCCAATTTTTGCGCAAACTCCTCCTTCCATTGTGGTGAGAAGATCCAGTACATATCTATTCTTTAGCGCACTGCTCTCAATTCTTCTTTCATTGCGTTGAATCCATTTACTGTTGAGTTTATCGTCATCACTAGCTCCCACCTTGTAATTTGAAGCCATTCAGCATTTATGTACGCCTGCAGTCCCGGATGTATTATAGATGAGAAGAACATTGCCACTCTGCTAAACAGTCTGTGACCTGGTGGGATATCACTAAGAGCTGTTTCTGATCTTCCACACAAATAATTCCCTGTCAATGGTTCCCCCTGTCTTTTTGCACTCGACAACATGTTTGTGCTGTTATTTCCTTTTCCTTCTTTAATCGTCACAGATCTTCTCCTCCTTTTAGTCCCTTCGTCCATTTTAGGGAAGTTTTCTAAGTTCACATCCTTCTGCAGTACCACTAGGGATGGTACATTTATGTGTATCATTGTGCACAGTCCATTCCAGGATGGCGGCAAACTGTGGTAGGCCTTATCTCCACAGGCCCAATAGTGATCCATTAGAACTGCTGTACTACTCTTTTGCAATTGCTGTTTCTTCCGAAGTGGACGTCTCTGTTGTGTTGGTAGCATAGGGTCGGTGCAGTTAGAGGAAGTATGGAGACCGGGTCTTCATCCTTCTCCAACCAAGTCACTAGTCCAGCTGTCTTTATCCATCCGTTGAAACACTTGTTGTTCTCTCCGTCCATTTTCGCTATATTTGGCTTCGTTAGTGTTATAATTTCGCTCCCCACTACTCCGTCTGCCCATCCTTCCTTCGTGTATACCTTCCCATATATCAACAGTAGGAGTCTTTCCCAGCATCCCATTACTCCAGCAACTTCGCTTGCCCACCATTCACATGGTAGGTAGTTCAGCGTTACTTCCTTCGTCTGTCCTTTGTCTGGCCCATCCGTCACATATTGGAGGCCTTCTGCTAGTTGCCAGTAATGATTGTACATGTGGAGTGTCTTGAAGTTATTTTCATACGGGTATGTGTCTCTCATCTTCCATTTCATTATTGCCATTCTCCCTTGCAATCTTTCTTTTGTCTGGAACATGGCCAAATATATCAGACATTCTACTGATGTTGCTGGTACTTCAGTAGCCACAAAAGTTCTTGAGGCGCTCATGGGATATGGGATCAGTGAGCACACGTAGCAGTTGTCCTTAGTTGTCCCTTACCAATTTTAGACATGTGTTGAGTCCACATGTTATTTGAGACGTGTGCGGAATCTGTGATATGTGTCGACCCCATTATTATCAATGGCCATGCTACGTTTAAACCTTCCCCTTCTTATTCCTTCCTTGCTCGTGCCACCTGCAACCGTACCTGTTGCAGCTGTGGTGGGGGTTTCATTAGTAGAGGGTGTAGCCATAACAAAGGAAGCATAGTGTGCCTGCCAGACAGTGGCAGCAAATAGACAAGTGATGAACAACACTCCTATAATCTTTAATACAATAGCTAGTATCACTGGCATTTTCCTCTTACCTTTGCTGCGGTCCTGCAGCTTGTTGTGTCTGGTGATAAAGATGCCCGTCTGAAAATGTCTAAAAACAAGCATTCATTTGTTAGTTTGGATATTTAAGCCCTCCCTATTAGGTAGTCGTTTAATGCCCAAGCGAAAAGCTGTTCCCACACGTACCTTAGTTATCTATCTCTTAGGCTGGTAAGTGCTCGTGAAGATGAAGAAATGATTATTCTATGGCCAAAAGAAATGTGTTGTAATACAAACGTATTTTCCTCTTCTGTAAATATTTGGGTCTTTTTATAACATATACAAATTGGTGGGACAGTTCTTCAGGTGTGTTGTTGTCCGTGGGCAGCATTTACTCTGGGGAAAAACATAATGTTAGTTACTTTTCTTTAAATTTATACAGTAGAACGCAGTACCTGCATGTGCGAGACACAAATAGAAAGAGAACATGCACGTGTCTACAAGTGTGGTGCAATATTATAGTTTGTTAGACAATATCCTTCACTGGGGTAGTGGCCGGGACAGCGTTTGTTTGCTCTGGGATCTCGTGACCATGGGGTGGGCTATAGGCGATTGTCCATTTCAGTCCTTATGGGCGTCTGGGCTTTAGGCGGGGTCAGGGTCTCTGTCGCTGGTATCTTTTGTTAATGCTGATACTGTGTTTTCCTCCATTGTCGTTGCTGCTGTGTTGGCCCTGTCGTTGACGCAAGGGCAGGTCTTATCTTTGTAGGGCTTGACATCATGCAGGTGGTTCCAGACATTCTTATTTTTTAATTTTATTGCTCTGGGAGCTACTGCTTCCACCTGGTGGGGCCCTGTAAACCTAGGGCTGTTCCACCGGCGGTTAAAGTTGCGGAGGAGGACGTGGTCCCCCTCCTTAATAGTCCACTGTGAAGGTTGTTCCAGTCCTTCTGTTTCTTTGTCTTCTTGTTGGGTGGTCTTCGACCCGCCCCGCATCTTCTCGAGCTGTTGAGAGATAAAGGTGACACTAGTAATCAAGGAATTTATATATTCTATCATTTCATCACCAAAAACATTTTGTAAAGAATGGCAGTCAGTTATGGCCCTTGATGGTGGGGTTAGCGGAAGGTGCATTTGTCGCCCGGTCACCACCTCGTGGGGTGTGAGGTGGTGATCCGACCCTGGCCTATTTCTTAATTCAAATAGTGCTAAAGACAAACAGTAGAGTCAGCTCTTTTTTGTTGACTGTTGTATCTTTGCTATCTCTTCTTTTAGGAGGCCATTGAGGCGTTCACACACACCATCCGCCTGCGGGTGGTATGCACATGCAAACTTGTGTTTGATGCTAAGAAGGGTAGTTATGTGTTGGAGCAGTTTGTTTGCGAAGTGTGGGCCATTATCTGACCGCAATAACTCGCACACCCCCCACCGTGGGAATACTTCCCTCACCAGGAACTTGGCTGCTCTAACAGCATCTGCATGGGAACATGGCCCAGCTTCAATCTACTTTGAAAATGGGCATACTACTACAATTATGTATCTGTACCCTTGACATACGTTGATCATATCAACATAGTCTATGTGGAGGTGTAGGAACGGTCCTTACGGCCGGGGTATAACACCTTTTATCACTTGCAGCATTTGACCAGCCGTAAACTGCTGGCAAGTGAAGCAATTGCTAATGAAATTTGCATCATGTGAATTTAACTCAGGACAGAACCAACCTTCCTTAATTCGTGCTGCAATCACCTCTTTCCATGTATGTGCAGGATGATGCACTGGCCCCAGGGCTATTTTCAATAAGGCTAGGGGCATAACTAATTTGCCTGTGTTATTTTTCCACCATAACGCGTCTGTAGGGGACATTGTGCATCCCCTTTGACCCAAAGCACCTTTTTCTGCGATGGGTGCTGCTGCCTGTAGCTCCATTATTTCATTCTCAGGGATATGAGTGTACCCATCCCTCATCACCATCTGTCTTACCCCCAATTTCCCCTTATCCTTTTGTTTTTCTGGGTGGACCCATATCTCCCTATAGTACGCAGCATATTTAGCATGTGCGTCTGCTATTTCATTACCTTTGGAAATGTGATCATCCCCGTTTGTATGGGCCTGACACTTCACCAGGGCCACTTCTTTGGGCTCTTCAATTACATCAATTAATTCAGCAAGTAATAGGGCATGTTGCACTGGAATGCCGTCAGCCCTCCTGAAACCTCTGCGCTGCCACTTAATTAACCCAGAGTGTACAGTTGATGTGACATATGCACTGTCGGAATATATAGTTACTCTTTTGTCTTTGCTTTCTTTAAGTGCTAAAATTAAGGCCACTAACTCCGCTGCTTGGGCAGTGTAGTGCTGTGGTAGCTGGACACATTTTACTGAAACATATGTCCAGTCCTCTGTCAATTTTACCACAGCTGCACCAGTTCTGCGTACCCCATCGCTTTGGTCAATTGTTGAGGACCCATCAATGTACATTATTTCTCCCCCCTCTAGGGCGTTTTCCTCAACTTTCCTTGTGCTGCAATATATGTCAATAGCCTGTGTGCTGTCGTATGCATAGTTTGCTAGTTAAACACCTGTGTATAGGCGCGTTACAAATACCATATCATATCATATCATATCAGTTGTCACCTTCCGCTACCTCTGCTATGAATCTTGCTGGGTTCACAGTGTTGCACCTCACAATTGTTAACTCGGGCTTTGATAATATAGCCTCATACCCTGATGCCCGTTGAGTTGTCAGTGTCGATTTGGGTTTGTTCAGGATGGCAAAAAGGGCATGCTCTACATATAATGTTGTTGGACACCCCATTGTTATTGACAATGCTTTTTCCACCGCAAAGCTAAGCTATGCTCACACAGGAAGTGACCTAACATTACAGGATCCAAGTGCCCACTGTAAAATGCTACTGGTATGTGCCCCATGCTTGTTTTTTGTGTCAGCACTGCTCTCATAAATGTTGAGCTGCAATGTGAAAATATGAAAAATTGTGCTTCGTAATTTGGTGTGGCTAATACTGGTGTGGAGGATATGGCGTGTTTCAGTTCCATGAACGCGTCTGTCATTTCTGTGGTCCATGTCAACTTCTTTTTTCCTATCTGTGCTTCTTTTAATGCCTCAAGTAATGGCCCTGTGTATGAGCTATAATCAAAAACCCATGCTCTGCAATAAATGCATAGGCCCAAGAACTGCTGCAATTCTCTCACTGTCTGTGGCTGTGGTGTGTTTGTTATGGCCTGTGCTCGTTGTGGTGCGATGTGCCTTCCATTTTGTGAAATGAGCTGTCCTATGTAGAGCACTTGTTCTCGGCAGTACTGTAGTTTTTCCTTGTCTACCTTGTACCCTTTCTCTGCTAACACTGTGAGAATCTTGATAGAGTCTCTCCTGCACTTCTCTTCCATTGTGCTGCATATCATTATGTCGTCCATGTATTGTAATATCGTACTTTCCATTTCAATGTTTCCCAATTCCATTTGTATCACTGTTAAATATGGACGGGGACTCACAATGCGCTTGGGGCAACCTTGTGTGTTTCCACTTAGTGTTGCGGTATGTTAAACTTGTCAAATCTTGTCAGTCAGGGTGTAGTGGTATTGAGAAGAAAGCATTCTTGAGGTCAATCACAGTGAACCGTGATGCCTCTGCTGGTATTCCGCATAGTATAGTGGCTGGGTTAGCCACTATAGGATATTCTGCCTCTACATGATGGTTGAGGGGTCTTAGGTCTTGGATGAAACGCCAGAACCCTCCCTTGGCCTTGTGCACAGGATACACAGCCGTGTTACATGGGGATTCTGATGCTACTAATATACCTCTCTCAATTAATGCTGTTATCGTTTTGTATATTCCTTCTTCTGCCTCTTTTGATAATGGGTATTGCTTCACTCTCTGCAGTATGGCCCCTTTTTTCAGCTTTATTTTCACTCCTCCAATGCTATTGATGCAGCCCATATCATATGGACTGGTGGTCCATAGAGACGCAGGTACTTTCACCATATCTTCCTCATAAAATGGCGCAACTGTGGCTGCTGGTGCTTCTAGCTCCAATGCCATCCTCTGCGTTACGTCTCTGTATGTGATTGTCGCCCAGATGTGGACGCTCATTTGAAACACCATCTCCCCCTCTCCATTATTGTCCGAGAAGAGATCCTCATCAGATACTTGTGTCAGTCGGCATCCCTCTGCAAGAGCTATTACTGCTCTCCATGCCCTACCTCCCTCGTCTTGGGAATGTACTGCGATGTAGTCCTGTGTTGCCACAATGCTCTCAATGCTCAATGATATCCTTGCCCCTTCCCTCTCACCTGTTGGTGTTTAGGTCTGAAAAGGTAAGCTGCTGGCCTCCTCCAAACCTTCCCTTCGATCCCTGGCAACCATGCTATTGCCTTGTCTGTCCCGTATTGAAATAGTTCTCTGTCTATTGGCTCAGCCCTTGCTACTGTTTTGCCACAATAAGCCTGTAATATTTGTCATGCTGTGAGCATGCTTATACCTGGTGTTGAACAAACTATTCCCTTATCAGTAAAGGAAATAGTCATGTTCAAACTGCTCATTATGTCTCTGCCTAGTATGTTCACTGGTGACGTTTTCGAGTATAGTAGTGGCAGTGACATATCATGATCTCCTACGGACAAAGAGATGTTATTTGTAAAGGGAACCAACCCTCAAGCCCCACAGAATCCTTGTGTGTTCATAGCTTCACCTGACAGCCCAAACCTCCCCTCTCTTATGCTTGACCTAGTGGCCCCTGTGTCAACTAAGAAGGAAAGAATGTTGTCACCTATCATCACCTGTATGTGTGGTTCCTCCACAGGGTTAGGTGTTACTGATAGGATGGGACACATCAAGGATGTCTGTGGGCTGTCCTATTGTGTGTATAGTGACTTCCGTTTCCTGTGTATGGGTTGTGACCCAGTATTGTCACCTTTCCAAGCTGTGTCTGTGCTATAGGTGTATGAGTAGATGTTATTGCGTTGTCTTGTATTTGTGCCAGTTGTTGGCCAGTTGGAGCGTGTGGTTGCTGATGTATGTTTGCCTGTTGTGGTGTTTGTGCGTGCAGTTGCACCTGTGGTTGTTGCTGTAGTTGTGGTTCCAGTGTCTGTTGTTGTGGCATTTGTGTTTGTTGTGGTGGTAGTAGTTGTTGTACTCCCTGCTGTTGATAAACTTGTTGTTCTCCCATAAGCCCTTGCTGTCCCTGCTCCCCCCAAGCCGCCTGTACTGGTCTCATCCTACATGTACGAGACATGTGTCCCACCATTCCACATATCCAGCATGTTGGTGGTTCCTTTGCTTGCCATTGAAGTCCTCCCATGCAGTCCTGATACCCCTGCTGCCCCTGTTGATTATATCCTCAGAACCCTACCCCTTGCTGGTGGATGGGTGGGCCATATCCCCTTCCTCTCATTTGGCCGCCCCTCCCTCTATAGTTGTTCGAGTATCCGTTTCCCATGTGCATATAACCTCCCCCCATTTGTTGTGTATATGTCGGGGGAGGAAGCATTTGCTGTGTTACTACCTATGCCCTCTGTGAAGGTGCTACTTGTGGTTGTGTTGTGTCTTGTGTCACTGTTGCCTGTGGTTGTGCAGGGGCTGTTATCAGCGCTCCCTCCATGGCGTATTTCGATAACTTCTTCTGAACCAATTTAGCTTCCTCTGCCTTCGTATCCTCCTCCATTTGTTTCATCTTCTCTTGCCACATCCTTCAATAGTGAACAATTGTCAGCTGTATTTCCGGCCATCCTTTTGCTTCCATCCCCACTAACTTCTTTAATTGTCTCTGTACTTGTTCCGGGAGCCCTTGTATTAGTATATGATCAAATATTGCTGGTGTTTTGTCAGACTGTTCCCGAGTTTCCAAGTGCCACTTCTCCTGAATCCCCTGGATATATTCAACAGGATCTTCATTCTCACGCATCTTTCGTGATGTAATTGCCCATATGTCTGAGGTGTCTGGAAATGTTGCTCGTAATGTTGCCAGAGTGCATGCCCGCAATTAACATACGGTGCTCCATCATGTGCAGTATCATGTATTGTCACTCAAGGAAATCCCGCCCTTTTTCGTATGTCATCAGCAGCATCCCCCAATATGGAAACTAGGAGGCCCTTCACGTCTCCCACCGCTAACGTCTGCCCTGCAGTGTGTTTTTCCATCTCATATATCCATTTTCCCGCTCCCGCACTTAGTGATGGGAGTCTGCATTTTATATTTTCCTTGTCTGCATGCTTCCAGGGAATGTATTGTGGCCCCACTCCCCCCCTCTCAAGTAGTGGCATTAGATTATATCGTCTTTCCTCTATCTTCGCCTTCCCATATGTGGTTGTGTCATTATAGTCTTCCTTTTCCTTTATGTCTGGTAGTTCTTCGACATGGGCGATGTTGCAGGTGTGTCCCCTTCCTTCTTCTATATCCCTCCTCCCCTTTTTGTGTCCCTGCGGTCCTATTATATGTGTACTTCCCTTCTCTTCCTGCCTGCGTCCTGGGAGATCCCTAAGCCTATCAACATATGGGGTATGTACGGGTGTTGGTGTCAGTGGACGTGATGTTTGTGTAGATGTGTGTGTGGGTGTTAGTGGTCGTGACCTTTTCCCCATCGTGTCCCTATCCTTCTGTTCTCCAGTGCCTGGTCCTACCCTTCTTTCACATGCCCATGGTGAATCGCAATTTGTGCAAGTTATGTATAGTTTGTCTAAACTCTCCCTGCTGTCATTCCTTTCATTTATACTCGATTCCTCCTCTTCTTCGCTGCAAAATCCATCAGTTAATGTCGATCCCCACTCTGTGCGTTTGCCCCCTACTGTCACTGTCCATAGATCAATTAAATCTTCGTTTATGCACTCACCTCCTTTACCCTCAGCTACCCGTGTTGATGTTGATTCCATTTCGTTATCATGGTGTGTGTATTTCCACGCTCCATTCTCCGTCCACGTATTTCTTTTCTCTTCTTCCTTTTTCCTCACGACTTTACCACCTATCTCCTCTGTTTTCTTTTTTATTTCTTCCAATAATTCTTCACTTACCTTCGCTAGTATCCTCTCCTCATCCTCTTCCCTCTCCTTCATCCTTCCTTCTCTTCTTAGTATGTTTTCTATTAATTTCCCTTCTTCATACTTCTGTGCGCTTTCAGTTATTATCCTCTTTTTCCACATTCCCATTTCTCTGTCGTTCTCTTCTTTCTCCTCCTCCTTTCTCCTCATCTCCCTTTGCTCTACACGTGCCATTCTTTCTGCTGTTGCCTTAATGCGCTCTTCTTCCTTTTTCCTTTCTTCCTCCTTCACCTTCATTCTCGCCAGCTCTTCTTTATGTGCTTTCTTTTCACTCTGCCTCTTCCGTGTTTCTTCCTCGAACTGTCTGAGCAAGGCGCTTTGCGCGTTCCTCAATTCCGCCAACCTTTGCTCCAATATCTCTTCCTCCTCCTGCGATAGTCACCCTTCTCCTCCTATCTGCGTTCCCCTCTTCTCTTCTTCATTTACCTTTTTTACTTTTTCCTCCTCTTCTTTGCTTAATGTTCCTCGGAGCTTCAGAAGCACTTGCGCTGCTATCCATTCTTCTGGTCCCAAGTCTGCAAACCTCCCCAAGGACCTCCTGTCATCCCCCTTCCTTACCTGCGCAGTCGTTGAATCTGCCATACCTACCTCCCCTGTCTTCTTCTGATAGTCATCCGGGGGCGCATATGGTGGGGGATTGTACGTGGGGTTGGAGTACCCTTCAGCAGCCATTAGTTGTTGTCGGGCCGCTTCCCTTAGTTCTGTTAATGGGTACAGCCCCCCTTCCTCCTTCTTCACTACCTTTTCCACTGGCACATCTCCCGCCCCTTCTTGTTTCAAATTTACCTCTGCTACCGCAAACGGACCTTCCACCTCGTCTTCAGTTTCCTCACCGTTGGGTGCATTTTTCTTTTTCTTATCTCTGCTCCCTCCTTTCTTGTTTTCTCTCTTTACTTGCAGTCCTTCCTCCGTTCCCTTCTCCTCTTTTACCCCTTGTACTGTGTACATACCTGTATCTCCTGGCCTAGTTCCCTGGAACATCTTCCAGAGGTCAAAAACTTCTAAGTGGCTTGCTAATTTCGTCCCTTTATAAGTGTTGTGAATGTATGTTAACAAATTATGCTCTGTGTATGCATCGAAGCTGCCCTTGGGCGGCCACGGTACATTTACTTTATTGTCCGTCCCCTGTGTCCATTCTATGCTGTACTTTATTATTTTCTTTCTGTGTGGTGTCAGTGTTGTGCAAATATTCTGAAGTGGAGTTCTTAATGCGCTTCCCATATTCCTCCACCCCACTCCTGCCCCCGATCCATAGTACAACGCCATGTTACAAGTTTACTTTTCCAAATGTCAACCTTTTACCTGGTCCCTTAAACTGGAGACTTTGATTGTCAGCTGAAAAGGAAGCAAACTTTTATATAACAATTTATTGCTTCTAACTACGGCCCCCTTCGACCGTGGTACACAAAGCCCCCTGCGGCGATGTGTCCGGTGTGGCGTGCCTCTGGGCTGCCCCACCTTCCTCTTCCCTCTTTACCTCGTAACTCCTCTTCCTCCCCTCTTCCGCTCTCCTTCTTTTCAAACCACACCCTCTATTTTCACAAACCCTCGCTGAGTGCTGCCGGCGTTCCAACGGGGGAGGGCCACGGCTGCCTCTTCCCCCGTGGCCCTCCCCCGTTGGAACGCAGCCAGCGTTCTCCGTGCGTGGCTGCCTCTTCCCCCTATCCTTTTCTTCTCGCACCCTCCGTCCCTAACCGCCCAGGATGGACGCAAGACAGGACGCGAAGTGTATTGCGGTGTTCTATTCAAACCCTATGGGTGACGTCACCGATCTCTACAATGCACTGTAAGTACCTACACAATGTCAAATCTGTACAAATGCGCGCTTGTTTGTTACCCTCTTATCCCCTTTTAACCCCACAGCTGTCTTCTCGCCTCTTCTGGAGCAAGGAAATCCACTATCAAAATAATCGGACTGCGCACACTGCGTCGCCTCACGTGTGATACACCCCCTCTCCAGAGGAGCTTAACCAGCCAATTATCTTCTGCACTCGGTAAAGAACCTAGCTACCCCCTGCGGGAAAACATCATCTACTTAACGAGCTTCAATACTCACATAGTAGGGAACCTCATCTATTCATTGATCTATAACGTCAATTCATAGGAAAGCCACACCCCCTCTTATGCAGGTGTCTGCGATCTCCAACCAATCCGCGCCCTTTATCAATCACTCGTGGGTGCTTGAGGCCCCACCTTATCCACTCCGTGACGCTCTAGGGGATGACCCTCGTGTCTGTCCCCTTACGCTTCACACCTCTGTTGCTGCGGAAGAGCCAAAATCAATTTACACACACTGTGTCAACCGCCCTCCTGCCTCTTTACAACTCCTCCCCCCTCCCGCACAACATAACATTGCTGGTTGGGTGTGCGATACTCACCAAGTCCTCGTGAGCCGGGGCTGCTCGACTGCGGGCACCCCACCAAAAGCGGCTCGCCACCACCCCTTGTCTGGACCACGCCTGGACACTCGCCAACCGCGGGCGGAATACTTTTCAAGTCGGCTTCCGAGGGCCAATATCCGGATTGCACCGTCCGGTCTTCTCGCAGTTCCGCGATGGACCTTTAGTCCTCGAAAGGGGGCAATGGCAGAGGGGGCCGCGCTGCCAAGTTGCCTCGCTGCAGGAGGCCTGGTAGTCACGCTGTTAGAGAAATTTAGGTAGATCTCAACCGGATCTCAGCAGTGCCTCAAACTTGTCGGGGTGATCTCCCAGGGGCCGCCAGAGCCGTCCGTGGACCTCCGGGGCTGGGGAGGCCCCAACTCCTCCTGTGTCCCAAAAGGAGTATGACTCACACGCAAGAGCAAAGTAATTACTGCTGTTTATTATAACAACGGCAGGGATAGTGCTTCGCCTGAATGCATCCAGGGAGACCTACTCGTTCTTAGGAGGGCTCGCAGGCCTATTTTACCGTAACATGACGCGCTACTCGCGTCACCTGAGAAAATCATCACAAAACCTATCGCCACTTCGGGTTGGCTCCCCGAGTAGGGTTAGTATAGATGCTTATATGAAGGAAGGTTATTGGATAAGGACGGGTCAGGTGGCACACTTTGGGGTGTCTCTAACACTTGCTACACTGAACTTGTTACATGGGGACCCTTAATGATTGGCTAACCGAAATAGCGTCAGTAAAGAGCCCCGCGTCCCCTGATTGGTTCCCTCATGAGCCCCCAAGCCTGGGACCATCGTTGTTCCCAGCCCGCGAGGTACCTGGCGTTTGCAACATTGTGTAACTATGTGTTAGTGGGGGACAATGGACAGGTCTTTGCTAGTGGCGGATGATCACGCCTTTCCCATCGGTATGGATGTCCATCTTGGTGTTTTGTTGTTGCAACCTGTGTCCCAGACGTGGGACCCCGGCGACTTTCTTTCTCGTGAGCTTGGCAACTTGTCAGGTTGGCTTGGTCATATGTGGAGAGACCGTAGCTGGAGCATAATTATGAGCATTTAATTTGGTTTGTTGGCCCGGAGGGTGCTTGGCGGTGGCAGGTGTAACCTTGGCGCTGGGAGCTCGGTATGCGGGTTGCAACATTTCGGCCTTGGTGATGGGCTCTCGCTGGAGCTCGCTCTGCCTGGTCAGCGCGTTGCGTTTCGTCTCGAGAGGGTTTTCGTCTTATGGGCTCCGGCCTGGGGACTCTTGCTTGAGGCCTACTCGGCCTCGTTCCTGGGAGGCGATATATGATCCAAAACATGGGTGCCGTGGGGCAACAGGGTGTCACAAGTAGTTGTATTGTATGTACATATGACGGCGTCTCTATAGGGATCAGGTAGCATTAAGCGTCGGCAAGCGTATACACAAGCTCTTCAGGCATCTTGCATTTCTGCGGTGCTGTAGGGGCCTATGTGAAAAATAACAACGATGCATGTCCGGGAGTGAGACAGTCCACTATGTCATAGCACTGAGTATGTTATTCGTGTGGTTTGGTGTGTGAGTGACCAGTGTGCATGGTGGCAGGTGTGTTCCTGTCAGTTGGCTATGTCGTCATGGCATCTCTAACAATGTTGATGGCTTGTGTTTGTTGTTTTAGTCGATCTTGTCCATTTCACAGGCGTCGGCTTGACTGGGGCATGGTAATGGGCAGGCTCCTCGTGCATGTGGGCCGCGAACACATGGTACCTTGTCGCCTGGTAAGGAGGTGAGTGGGTCAAACTCCTCTCTTGGGGGGTGCTTGGGTTGCGATCCTCTAGGCCAGGGTCTGGATGAGAATGGGGGGAAGGAAGTTTCCCATTTTCCCACTTCAACTTCAATCATACTTCCATAATAAACATTGTCCCGAAACAGCACTCATGCATGTCTCAAACTTTAACTCTAAAGTTCATCACTCCAAACTCTCTACATTAATCATGCTTTTGACCACTGCCCTATCCTACTAACTCTCCATAACCTTGGATTCCTTAAATGTGCTCTAGCCTGGGCTCCCTCCTACCTGGAAAGTCACTTGTTTATGATCTCCTGGAGCTCACAAACCTCTAACCCCACCTCTTTCCCTTTTGACAACCTCCAACTATCATTGATTGGACATCTGCTCTTCACCCTCTAAACCTCTGCCCTAGGAGGACTTATCTCATCCTTTGGCCTTCACTGTCATCTGTTAGCAGATATCATTCAAATCTTTTTCACCTTTCCCTACTTCACTCAAGCCCTTTCAGAACGGATTACCACCTGCCTCATGCTGAACTTTTCAAAAATGGAAGTCATCTTTCTCTTGGCTTCCAACAACATCCTTCCCCTTCACTTTCCTAACACTTTCATGACTGACCACCTTGTTCCCTCGCCCAAGGCTTGCAACCTTGGGGTCTTCTTAAATGGAGACCTCGAACTGCACCTATTCATCAATATCACTTCCTAAGCTGCTAGTACGAACCTTCCCAATATTCAGAAAATGCATGCATTTCTCACTCACCACTCTACGAAGACTCTGGTCTATACCCCTGTGCTCAGCAAACTGGAATACTGCTCCTGCCTACTCCCTGGTTTTCATCTCCTCTGATTCCTCCCTCTACGCACAGAGTCCTCAGTTTACCTGCCTGCACTCTTTACCACGTCCTCAGATTATCCCTCATTTCTACCTACCAACAACATTCAGGTTGGCTGTCCATGCATTACCAATTCCTTTTCAAGTTTATTCTCCAATTCTACAAAGCTATCAACAGGCTTGTTCCTCAATATCTGGCTTGCTGTATCTCTGTCAACTCAGCATCTCCTGCTCTGCACTCAACGTTGCTGCCCCATGCCCCCCCCCCCCGGTCACCTCTCACATCCGCTCTTTCTCCTCAATTGCACCGCTCCACTGGAACCCGCTGGCCATCACAATCAAAGCCAACCTGACTGTGTATCTCATCAGAACATGGTTTAAACTTCACCTACTTGTCAAAGAGGGAGCTATCCCGCATTCCCTCCCCATCCTCTGTACCTGATCCCCCACCCCCTTTTCATCCAGTGCTAAGCAATAGTTGTATATTTGTACAGTACTCCTCTTTAGTTTCAAGCACTTGACCTCTCCCACCCAGGTAAACATTACCCTTGAATGTCACCTGTTTCTTCTATCTTTTAAGTCATGGTCAACAGCGTCGATTTGTGGCAGATTTATTCTGTCATGCTTCAAAATGCTGTAAAGAACAACACTCGTTATGACTTCTAGAAAAAGGCAGTGAGAGAACGTTCAATGGCACTTCTTTTATTGATAAAAATATACATAGTAGGGGAGTTTCACAAAAGAGTGATATCAATTTACAGGTGCGCAGGTCACACCCAAGTGGAAAGCAGGCCAGAATTCTGTGACCTGCCTGATTCATTAAATTGAAACGGCCCATGCAATATGTTTTGCTCAGGCATATTGCTTCTTATTAATCCATCTGAGCACAGAATGGGTCCAGGGATGGGACTGATATATATCAAATGAATTCCATTTTATAACTGGCTACCATTTAATTTGAAGCAGCTCTGTGCCTCTTTACCATGTGCCTGATTTACGTGTCACAACCCAGATGGCAGTGGAAAGTGCAAAGTAAATAGGGGTCTGAAAATACCCATGGCCGCAAGGCTCTGGCCCAAATAGAAAAGCTCATGCTTTCCATGGCTGTTTCTAGTTGTGCTGTCCCAAAGAGAGGTACAAATGTGAAAAATGCATGGGAAGAGATGGCCCCTTCATGGACGTCACTACAAATGCACTCACTAACACCAGACCCAGAGCCACATCTTGACAGTGAGCCAATGGATACGCAAGTGTCAGGAGGCGCCTTTGCATTGAATATTCAGTTGAATGTGAGATGTAGATACTAGTGCATGCAGACAGACACTACTTCCGCTCCAAGGAGGGCACCATAAACAGCCTGTGTCACAAGCAGTATGCTGTGGCCTCTAATGACAACAGGACGCCTGGAGTGATTCTAACTGCCTTTATTGTATATATCAACAGGTGTGTTCAATGGTCCATGGGCTGGGCAGTGGCAGGTACTCACAGTGTCAGGCTGGGCCTCCCAGTTGCTTCACTGGGGGCAAGGTGTGCAGTTGGACTACACGCTGTAAACTTCTAGGACCCCCATGAGGCCTCCTATGGCATTGGATTTATGCCCTGGAAGTTTTCTGTGTAAGCTCAAGTAACTGGGCTCCTTATCAGGAGCAGCGCTCTCCAGAACAACCTGTCTGGCACTCTGCCAGCCTTCCTCGGTCACCCCCGTGGAGCGTGGGCTCGCAAGATCACGTTGGGACGAGATCTCGCAAGACCGCGCTCCCGCGATCACGTGATGTCCCCACACACCTCCTTTGCTGGGAAAAGGATGGAAGGTCATTCCATGACGAAGTCTGCAAACTTGCTGGGTTTCCTTTTCTCTCTCTGTGGTCTGCCTTGATCTGGAAGCAGGGCAGGGTTGCGGGATGCACTCTTGGGAAGGTGCGGGTGATTCAGGTTCCCCTTGTCTTGCCCTGCGCTGTAACTTCCTGAGTGGGGTTGGGGAGTTGGTGTTCGAGAACTCGTCACCGTAGGGTATCTCCGAGGCATCTCTTCCTGGCTGGCGAGGGTTTTCGGGTGACTCTTGCTGGCCTTGATCTTCTCCAGTTTCCCAGTGTGGCTGTTCACAAGATTCTTTCCTGCGGTACATGGCCACCCTTTCTAGATTCCACTTGCTTCTGTCACTGGTGCAAATGTGGTTTGACCCTTTTGCAATGACTTCTATGGGACTGCTGTATCTGGAGCCGGTCGAAGTGTCTTTGTGGGGAAGGCGTATCTTGACCAGGTCGCCTATGTTAACTGCTGTGTGGCGAGCAGCTCGACGCATGTCCCCTTGAGCCTTCATGACTTCTTTTTTCCGCTGCATGCGAAAGACTACGTCTTCCATGTCCACATCTTCGTCAGCCCTCACTTGATGGATCCACGGTGGTACCAGTGTGGATGCTGCCCTTCTCCCCCTTAGCAGATGGAATGGTGACACGCCGGTGACGGCTTTGGGAGTGATGCAGTGGGCTGTGACGGCCTCCTTGACTGTCTTGTACGGGTTTAGGCCTGAGGCATGTGCTAGTTGCAGCGCCCCTTTAATGAAACGGTTTGCCCGCTCGACCAGGCCAATCGCCTGTGGGTGGTAGAGACTTACGCTTCGCTGATGAATATTGTTAAGTTTGAGGAAATTTCTCCATTTCTCGTGAGACCAACTGGACACCATTGCCCATCACTATTTCCTCGGGAAGGCCTTTGCGCTGGAATATGCAGTGAGAGCTTCTATGACTGTGTTTGTGGTGATGTCCGAGGTGAAATCAACTTCGACCCACTTTGAGAAATAGTCGACTGTGACTATCCCATATTTATGTTCCGGGGGCATGCTGTCCAGAGACACGATGAAATCTAACCCTAGTTTGCGCCACACCCCTTTGGGGACTTCGGTGGGCAGCATGGGGGCTTGTCTCACAGACAGGCGCTTGTCACTGTTTGCGCACTCATGACACCTTTCGACCATTTGTCGTATGTCCTGATCCATGCCTGGCCACCAGTAGGTGTCATGTATCCTGCGTCTGGTCATGTTGCACCCCAGATGGCCAGAGTGTGCTCTGCACAGTATTACTTTGCAAATTCCGCTGGGCGAGATCTCTTGGTCGCCTCTCAGGATGAGACCGTTTATGGTGTTGATTTCGTCGTTCACCTTCCAGTAGGGACGTAGGCCTTCGGGATTGCTCTTTCATCAGGGTGGCTCTTTCGTCAGGCCACCCTTCTTGGACCCAGGCTACTACGCGCCGTAGAGCATCGTCCTGCTCGAACTCCTCCTGCCAGTGGTGCTCACTCAGGTCCATGTACTCACCATTTCTCAAGGCGCTTATAGAGGCTACGACACATTCATCTTCCAAGAATGTGGTCCCAGGGGCATTTTTGTTCAGGAGCCTGGACATGCAGTCCGCTTGTGCGTTTTTCCAGCCGGCAATGTGGGCTATCTCGTACGTGTACTCTTGCAGTTTTGCGGCGATCCTGGCCAGTTTTGGGGTGGCAGTCTTGGTACCGCCCGGGCTCAACATGTGAATGAGGGGTGCCAAAACGTAAGACCTGAAGTAGTCGACGGGCCAGGCACAAGCCAACATCTCTTTCTCTATGGTGGAGTAATTCTTCTCCGCTGATGATAGGGCTTTAGATGAAAATGCCACGATATTTTCAGTGTTACCCTTCTTCTGGGTCAAGGTATCCCCCAGTCTGTACGCGCTGGCGCCCATAGTGATGCAGGTGTCCCATTCGGGGTTGAAGGGTTTCAGGCATGGTGCTTGCAGAATCCTCCTTTTGATGTCAGTGAATGCTTCATCTTGCTCTGGCCCCCAGGAGTTGTTTGCCCCTTTCTTCAGAAGTTCTCTCATGGGGGACGTGGTTTCAGAGAACCTTGGGACAAATTTTGCGTAGTACTCCGCTAGGCCCAGGAACGAGTGCAGTTCTTCTCTGGAAATCGGGGCTGGGGCGTCTGCTATGGCCTCCATGAGGTTCTTCTTGGGGCTCACCCCTTCACTTGAGATACAGTATCCTGAGTATTCTACCTTGCTCACTCGGAACACACATTTTTCGTGGCGTAGATGAACGCCTGCCTCTTGAAGCTTACTCAGGACCGCCCTGAGTGCATTGTCATGGGTCTCGTTGTCCTTGGCATACACAAGGATGTCATCCTGAAAGAATGAGACATTTGTGAGTCCTTTGAGTAGGGAGTTCATCATTCTCTGAAATGCGGACGCTGTCGAAGACAGCCCAAACGGCATGCGGGTGTATTGAAATGTGCCGAAAGGAGTGATGAATGCCATAAGGCGGCGCAAAGATTTGTGTAGTGGAATTTGGTGATAGGCGTCATGCATGTCCAGTTTCGAGAAGATTGCCGCCTCTTTCATCATGAGGACAATTTCGCTGCTGCTGGGGAGCGGAAAGCTATCTGTAACAACCTCTAGATTTAGACTTCTCAAATCGATGCATATTCTGAGGTCGTTGCTGGATTGTTTCTTAACTCGAACCACCGGACTCAACCACTCAAAGGATACCACCGTCTCAATGGTACCTTCTTTGACCATCTTCCAGAGGTGGGCGTCTAAAGCAGGTCTCACCGTGGCAGGCACCGGTCTAACTTTATGTTTCACAGGCACCGCATTCTCACTTTCCCAGGTTTCTCGGAGAACAGGCTAGGGAAAATCTCCTTGAAATTTTGCACTGCTCCTGAGGAGACCATGAGTACCTGTTCCGGGATGCTGGGGTCTAATTTAATGCTGAGTCTGTATTGATCGTCCCATCCGAGCACGGGTGGGCCTTTGGGTGAGAAGTACACCTTGGTGGTGGTAGACCTCCCTCTGAATTCAATTTGGGCTCTGATGTAACCCAGAAGGTCAACAGCTGCACCTCCAAAAACCGTCGGTTTTGCTTGGTCGTTCTGATCTCCACTTTTGCTTGTCCCATCATCTCCTTGTATGTGTCGATGGGGAGGATTGTGAGGTCTGATCCTGAGTCTGCCATGACGTGTGTTTCCATGCTGTCCACTTTAATGGTGCAGTGGGGCTTTTATCTCCTGGCATGTGGGGTGATGAGCATGATGACCATGGGTCTGTACTGAAGTTCGTCATCATCGCTTGACGCGAGGTCGCCATCGACACGGAAGACGTCTTTTTCCCCCCACGTGCGTGCCAGGGCCACGTGACCAATACGTCCGCACTTGGAGCACTCCTTATTCCTGGTGGGGCAGTCACAATCGTTCACCATGTGTTTGGTGCTGGCACATCTGTAACATTTCGGCACATCCCTCTGCTTGGGGCCTTTGTCTCTGGGGCTGTCACAGAACTGCTTGTCTCTGCGCCCTCTCCATTGCAGTGGCATAAACTCGGGTACCGGTAGATGACTTCCCTCCTCTTTGCGCCTGCTGGAGGTTTCTTCCTCGGCCCTGGTGATTTGGATGGCCTTGTCGAGGGTCACTTCCTTTTCTTGTATGAACTTGTCCTGCACTTTCCTAGAGTTGGTGTGAACGACCAGCATGTCGCAGATTACTTGTTCTGCGTTATCGCCGAAGGTGCATAACAAAGCCAGTGTAAAGACTGGTAGGGGGGTCTGTACTTCCGCTCTCTATATGGTAGAGGGGAGGCACAGAGGACCCCAGCCAAGATTCTCTAATATGGTAACGATGGACGAGCAATCAAGGCCTAGCTTCTCAGGAGGTGATGCAGGCTGGTTCTTAAGTACAGTGTATCCCCAAGCCCCCACAAAGGAATGTCCACACACTGTATTACTGAAAACACAGTCTTTATATAATTAATATTCAAGGGTTATGTACACTTATCACAATAACGCACTTTGTGCTCAGGAAAATCAGCAATGGTAAATATCTACAATTCTAAAGTGGTACCACTAATATTAGACCTCATTAAAGTGCATTCACAATACTGTTAAAATGGCACACAGATCAATAAGAAGGAAACCAGCAATAGAGAGAGGAGAGATAACAGAGGGTTGAAACAATAGGCAGAATACTGGCCCCTACCACTGGACACAGTTCTGTGTGGAGATCCCCCCACCTGGGCAACCTGTAAAATAAAGAGATATAACACCAGCCCAGTCCATATATTGTTCAATAGTCTATTTCTCTCCTATAATGTTTTTACCCCCCCAATGTACCTGGTGGAGTCGAGTTCTTCGAAGAGGCGTCGACAGATCCTTCTTGAATGACCCCCTTTAAAGCAGGAGTCACGGATCGTCGAGAGGCGTCGAGAAGCGTCGAGGAACTCGGTGTTCGGTGTCGGGGAATCGACGGCCCTTCTTGAATGCCTTCCCTTTCAAGCGGGAGACACGGGGCGTCGAACGTCCGACAACAAACAAGGTAGAACGGCGTCGATGAGGCGGCAGGCTTCGATCCGAGCGGTGCTCGTCGGCGTCGAGACGTCGGCGTCCTGCGAGGAAGAGGCGTGCGGGGCACCTCGGCGACACTAGTTCTGGACCGCAAAGATTGTGGGTGACGGTGGCCCAGCAAGGGCGTCGAGTCGCTCGAGTCTTTGGGGTCGTGAGGTGGCGGGAAACCCACCGGCGGATTCTCCTCGGCGCGTTGGTCGTCCTCGACTTTCTCCGGCGGGACAAAGCGGCCGACGATGCGGACGAGGGAGTCCTTCAAGGCAAATGTTCTTAGGCAAGGAGCGGACGGCTCCGGTCGTCGGCGGCACGGCGTCAAGTGGTTCCCACGGCGGGGCAACACAACTTCGACGGGCCTCCAGCGGTTACACAGACCTGCGAACCCTGGTCGACGGCAATGGACTTCGACAGCGTCGATGTCCGGGTGCTTCACTTCGATCTCCTCGGCGGTCCCGTCTCGGGTCGGCAGCCTTTCGAGGGTCTGACTTCCAGGGCGCTTCGGCGAAGATTCAGCGGTGCTCGATGGTCCCTCGGAGCACGGGAAGAGGGCGCCTAGCCAGGTCCTCTCTCGGGTCAGTCCTCGACGATTTCGACAACCTTCAGTTCCGTCGAAGCAAATGCCACAGCAAGTCTTCTTCTTCCAGCTGGACGTCGAGGATCAGCAAATCCAGTTACTCTTGAGTGGAGACTCAGCTTCTGAATGCTTCTGAACAATTTCCAGTGGTGAGAGGTCCCCAGATATACTATCCTGTCTCTCATCCACACTGCTGGCACACACACAGCAGCCAATCACACAGAAGGGCATTCATGCAGTCAGTCAGCCAATCAGGCGCACAGTGCATTCAGGCCACACTCCTCCCTTTCAGACACTCACAACAAGGAATGTGGATTGGGACAAGTACCCAGCCATTCAACACTACACACTGCATTCAGGCCAGTTTCGGGCAGGGCTGTCTCAGTCTTTGTCTCACATGCCAGAAACCAGACAACCACAACAAGAAGTGTATATTGGTCACACACTCCATTCACCCAGGTCCCACCCACAGGAGGTACCCACAACATACAGTCAAAGGGAAGGCTCCAGTCAGTCTAGCTGGGCCTTCACAACAACACCATATATGGAACTTCCACCCAACAGCCAGTCAGGGGGAAGGGACAGAGTCAGGGCTTCCCAGGACTTTGGGAAAAACAAGACAACAGGCAATAGAAAGCAAGAGGCCACAGGGGCCATCTTGTTTTCTATCAGGAATCAACTGATCCCAATGGCAGGGCCTGGGTATCCCAAAATGGAGGACGCCCAGAGCACCTGTCTAATTCAGCATGGAGCTGCCACCAGCCCATACCCTGCTCTGTGGGCCACCCACAGGTGCCCAAAAACATACACTAGGGGCACAGGGTTGTACCCCTACCCATGGGTGCCATAAGGGTATCCCATGGGTCTGTTCACCAAACCAAAAGAGAGAGCTGCACTGCCAGGAGTCCCAAATGGACTCCTGGGCAGAAAACATAACAGAACACACGATAAAAGGCAGAAAAGGACAAGGATTCAGAGGCCCTGTCCCTCTGATGCATTTCCAGCATCACAGCCAGCTCCCTCATCCTGGTGATGTAGTCGTCCACAGGTTCGCTCCCTTCTTGCTTATGGGTGTAGAAACTCAGCCTGTGTAGCACCACGTTCTCCTTATTGGTCAACCGCTTTACGAAGCGACGGGTTGCCTCTTTGTAGACATTGTCGTTGTCGTCGTCCACTGGTATGGCTGTTAGACTGGTAAAAATGCGCTGTCCCTTAACCCCCATTGCATTCAGCAGCATAGCCTTCTTCCGGGCGGGGGCATATCCTGTGCCGCCTACGGCCTCCAGATACGTGGAAAAGAGGGGCTCCCACTACATCCACGAAATTGCAGGGGTTCCCGGTGAGGGGAGGAACGCAGGGGGCGGTGTGGCGCCTTGCATGGTGGGTCCGTGGGTACTCTGATATCCTCGTCGCCAGTTATGTAGTGGCCTCTAATGACAACAGGACGCCTGGAGTGATTGTAACTGCTTTTATTATATATATCAACAGGTGTGTTCAATGGTCCATGGGCTGGGCAGTGGCAGGTACTCACAGTATCAGGCTGGGCCTCCCAGTTACTTCACTGGGGGCAAGGTGTGCAGTTGGACTGCACGCTGTAAACTTCCAGGGCCCCCATGAGGCCTCCTAAGGCATTGTATTTATGCCCTGGAAGTTGTCTGCGTAGGCTCATGTGGGCCTCAAATAACTGGGCTCCTTATCAGGAGCAGCGCTCTCCAGACCGACCTGTCTGGCGCTCTGCCAGCCTTCCTCGGTCGCGCCAACATTCTCCCCGTGGAGTGCGGGCTCGCGAGATCACGTTGGGATGAGATCTCGCGAGACCGCGCTCCCGTGATCACGTGATGTCCCCACACAGTAATTAAAATATGCTGACTAGGCATCTTTATGACTGAAATTGAAATAAAATAGAACCTACTGAAGCTTGTAAAGTGAACACTGTTAGATTGTAAAATTGTTTTAGCATCAGAAAGGTATTCGTAGCAGCAAAAAAATCAACCTAACATAAAAAAGATAATGTGATCATATATAATACAACTTTGTAACGTGTCGCTTATGTGTAAATGGAATCGCAGGGAGAACCGAGGGAACTGGTGAATTTGGGACCAGATAAAAGAAAAGAATAATTCTTACTCAGCATGACAAATGCAAGTACTTACAGTAACATTTTAACAATATTACAAAACAAAACTGATATAACACTAAAGACAATATTTAGATGTTACAAGAACACATCTAACTACGTGAATAATGCATCTCTGTCAGGGTAAAAGTGTTACAGTGACTTATGACTCCTCTGTTATGATTTGCTCCATAAATGTAGAATGTAGTCCCTACCGGACAAAAAACGTAAACTCCCATGAGAGGTGGTGCTGATTGTCTTTTAAAGTTTCAATTCATTATTGCAGAGAAACATATTGAGAAAGATGTAGTTTGTTTCCCTCTGGTGTGAAGTGGTGTCCTATGGTGTGCATGTTTCCGGCATGATAAGCTGTATGAGAGCAGATCCCAACAGGTTATACAGTGCCTACTTTAGTCTCATGTAAAGTGGTTGGTGGCTATGACTCTCATATGGTCAGGGTTTGCCTTCTCTGACATATCCGCCCTAGCTGTATTTCCCCAAATGATGTGCGCCCCTTGTTGTAGAGCCCAAAAATCCACGGTGTCTTGAGCAGATGAAGTGGCTGAGTCATAAATAAAGTATCTGAGGACAGTGGCAGACATTTTGAAATGGGGTGAATAGCACCTGAGTGAAGAAGTATATACAAAGGATGGGCCCGATTCATGGAATTAATTTCTCGGTAAATAGGGACTTTGCGTGCCAAATTGCTCTCCAATCCTCATTCGTCAATTCATTGAAAGCAATGCGCGGGGCTTACCAGCGACTTGTGAGAAATCTGCACCGTTCTGCCACATCACTGCGACTCAAAGAATGCCTTGCGCGAGACTCCAAGAAGAGGGTGGGACGGGCCTGCGCAGCCACCTAAAACGGGGGCGGAAAACGTGGAATGAGATAGAACAAGTGAAAATGTGGGCGTTAAGAGCAAAGTTCCACCGTCGAACAATCGCACCGCCCATACGCATGCAAAACAAATGTATTCATGGAAATTAACAGGGAACGGCGGGTCGATAAAAAGCACATGAAAAATCCTGAAACACCTATGCCGCGTGATGGCACGCGTAAACGACAACGCGCTCAAGAAAAAATGCATAAAAAGCATGTGCAAACAACAAACGCACGGATACAGCCACAATGAATGCACCATTTGTTGCAGCAATAATCCAGGGACATTGCAGGAGGAGGAGAATAGCCAGGGCACGGATCTTCTACCCAAAGACCAGCCTTTTTGCGATGGCTGATGACCAGGTCTATGTCAGGAATGGGTTCCCCCCACATATCATCCTAGACATGGTCAGGGAACGGGAAGATGACCTCACATCACCCACCATTGCTCCCAGGCACTGAGCCCCTTGCAAATGGTGCTGATTGCTCTGCATTTTTTGGCCACTGGGTCATTCCAGTGGACCAGCGCCATAGTAGATGGTATCTTCAAGGCAACGCAATCTCACTGCTTACACCAGGTATTGGGAATCATAACTGCACGTCCTTCTGTCAGATGGCAAATCTATATGCCCAGAACACCGGCAGAATGGCAAGCAGTGGTCCAGGACTTGTATGGGGTGGCACACTTTCCAAAAGTGCTAGATGCGATTGATTGTACCCATGTTGCTCTATGTCCACCTAGAGCAACAGAGCACATCTAGGGCAACCGGAAACATTGGCACTCCATCAATGTTCAGGTTGTGTGTGATGCCAAGGGCATCATTACTGAAGTGTATGCCAACTAGCCGGGTAGCACACATGATAGTTACATCTTCAGGATGTCCCTGCTACACCAGGCCCTGTAATTATGTCACCACATGGCTCATTGATGAGTATCAATGGCCATGCATGTGCACACATGTTGCACACAGACCAATACACCCAGTCAACAAATGCCAGTGACAACCATTCTCACATCTACAGGGGTCAATGCATACTCTCTGAGCAGATACATGATGACGACCCATATGCAACCCCGACTTCCCAGTCGAGGTTAGGTACAACACTGCCCATATTGCATCTCGGGGCACAGTGGAGCGCACATTCGGAGTGCTCAATTCACGTTTCCGCTCCCTTCACCATTCTGGCGGTGTGTTGTTATATGCACCACTAGTAGTCTGCTGGATCATTGTGGCAGCATGTGTCCTGCACAATGTTGCAACACTGCATGGCGTCCCGGTGGACATGGTGGTGCACACCTTCCACACCCACAGTCACACCACTTGCGTATGGCTGGGAAAAGGGCATGTGGAGGGGCTACACGTACCCAACTTGTGCAATGTTTTTTAACCTAAAATCCTTCCCCTGTGGAGTGCACATGATCCTGCCAAATCCCAGGTGCCATTCAATGATGACAATGGGCCAATCCACTGTGCCCACAAAACCATCCTGAGAAAGTGCCCTTGGAAGTGCAAATTTGTGTGCACCCCTTAGAACTAAAAAGACATTCCATTTTGTATTTCCAAAAGAAACGCATTGAAGAGGGAGGACACCACTACCACAATGCCAAGCATTGAATTAAATCACCCCATTGGCACCAATAACATCCCATATGACTACCTAACATACATGTCAAATGTGTAAGTAGCTATAAATCCTGAAACTCATCGAACATCATGTCCGAGCTGCAAGCCATACTTGGCATCCAAAAATAACATGTCCACAAAATACAAGAAGCACAATGGCATATTGCTGCACACATGTCTGAGAATGATCTTGATGCGCACAGACATATCCCTATTGTGGGGTATTGAAAAGCAGTACAATAAGGATCCACATGTGACAGAATCTGGCATCATGACCACAAGAAACCCAATCCCAAAAGAACCAATGACCATGAGGTAATTGACAATTGTGACAAAGAGGGCGACACAACAGAATGTCCACATCCAGACATGCAGCAACTAATGTATCCATTCTATGAGGATCAAGACAAATGCACATCTTACCTGTCTACTGGGCATGCAGTTGACAATTAAAAATCATACCATGAAATAACCATCATTCCCTGATGGAAGGATATGCAGACAATGAAAAAAATGAAACAGGGTGCAGCCAACACATCCATGCACCCAAAATGTCAAGACCCACGTGCCCCCTTCAGTGACATACAGCAGATGCAAACAACAACTCACAACATAACCATCAACATGTGTCCCACCACACATGCAGCAACACCAGCACACTGCATGCAATTCAAACACACAAAACACACACACTGAGAAACAACAACCCCCACACTGCCTAACCTCCTGAATGACATGCAGCAAATGTACGTCACCTATCCCCATTCCAAAGTTGATGGCACATACACAGCACACAAATCAGTCAACATGCTGCATGAAAGTGACAAGACGTAGGATATGCAGATAACTGAGGCCCAACAAAAGCAGGGACACCCCTCGAAGACAAGAAATGACATCACAAGGCATACCATCACCAGTGCAGTATTGGGACAGTGCAGTGAACACAGTCATGGGAGCCCACGATGCAAAGCATAAGAAGGCCAGTACACAAATACTCATCTTTTGCACTCCAGGCAGGATCATGCATAAGGCAGCATTTCACAGTAGCCGATGTCAGACTGGAAGGCTGGCCACTGAGGCGAGTATCATGGAAGACATAAGCAGACATAACAAAGCAATGTGATGCAACAAGCAAGGATAAATGCATGCAAAAGGTATGATGCAATTGAAACATGCAATGTCAATGCAGACTTCATTGTGACAGCATACTATTGGTTCAATTGTGCATTTAATAGAATGCATCAGCACCATGCACCCAGCTGCGGTCAACTTGAAGCTGCAAACACCATGGTGTAGCATGCATGGGACATGCATGTGAAAACACCAACACTGCACAAGGTAGTGTGCCTGTTCACAACATAGCATCCCAAAAATGTGCATCAATGGTTCCATGTTTGTGGATGGTAAGTGGGGCTGCACACCACAAAGTGGGCCCATGAGCAAGAGAGGACAAATGTGCCATTGGACCATCATCCCACAAACATTGCATGGGATGCAAAGTGTCACTTACTACACATGTGTAAAGTGCAATTAAACACATACCAGCAGAACCATCAACAACCGTCACAGGCCACAAACAGCTGGCCTTTTCACCTACTCCCAACCATGCAAGAAAGGCCCACACAGTTGGAGCGCCCACAATTTGGAATCTTAAACCTGTGGCACCATTAATCCATAGAAACCACACCATGACCAGACCTATGACCAGAATCATACTATGTTACACATGCACCCAAGTAGTAGTACCTGTGCCCCACAAGAAAAGTCAATCCAAAGTGATCACACACAGTGCAAGACTCCCAGCCAAACACCACACAAGAGTCTACAAATGCCCTTCACTTACATGCACAGGGTACCCACCTGTCTTGCATATGATGCAACCCACCAGGAGACACAGCTCCTAAATAAACGACATACATATTAACAACGGAAAGAATGTGAACATCCATGACAACGCATGAATGGAGCTTGAAAATATGCTGAGACCACCCACTGCAGATGGCCCTGGAGAGGATGCAAGAGGACAGGTTGCAAGAGGGTGACAGAACATAGATTGTGATCTGCCTGTGAGTGCAGCATAGCACAACATAGAGAGAGAGAGTGCCAGTGAGAGGGAACGCCAAGTGAAAAGCACATGAAGGAGTTCACTGCCAGGAATGGAGATGGCCAAGGAAATGCACTACACCACAGTAGGTGCGGGCATAGATGAATTGACTGAGGGAGGAAGACAGTGACAAGAGTACCACTTAATAAAACATCCTGGCATCGTAGCATGCAAAGCACATATAATGAAACTTCCACATGCAGCAAACATGAGGAACAATGGCGCATGCTGAAAATGGAAGACAGTGCTCATGCGTACCTGCTGACTGAGGCTGGCATGGTGTGAATCCTGCATCACCTTCACAGGAAACTGTGCCTCTGAAAGAGTGACAGAAGGGCCAGTGCCTGGAGGAAGGCATGGGGAGCATGGACGTCAAAGGGTGCAGGGTGTCTTCCCCGGGACAGCAGTCACCACCTCATTACGGATTACTGAAAAAACATGGGACAAGACATTACAACAGGCATAGTTAGGTACCATTCACACAGCACACATGTGTGAGGATTCACTGAACCCATGGTTACCTGCACATGCCATCCTGAGCACAACCATGCAAACATGCAGAGTTGACCTCCATCTGCATGCCTGCATGTCCACCACTGCATACGGAATGGGCTTGAGAGGGCAACTGCACAACTCAAGTAAAAAAAAAATGTAAACCCTGGAAAGGGCAACTCAAAAATAAAATGCCAACATGGGGTCTACAAAAGGGGCAACAAAATGGCCATCATGGACAGGGTGGGGGTGCACCCAGGACGAGGAAGGATAGGGTGCATGTCAACAATGTCCACAATAAAAAATAAAAAAAATAAAAACCCCTCCATGGGCTCATTGTCGTTTGGCTACGGTGGATCGGGAGGCATGTCTGTGCTGGCACCCCCATCTTGCGTTGAATCCACAGGTGGAAGTGATGCAGGAGGCTCGCCATGCCGTGCCCTGGCCTGGTCCTCAGTGGCACTGATGAATGCACCAGCAGACTGAGGGATGTGAGGTCACTATGCACAACCTGATGGGTTGCACAGAGTTTCTCTGAGATTGTCTGCCTCAATGCGAATACCTCCTGTTGGAACAGTCCTCTCGTGGCTGCATGTTACTCATGGATTGCAGCCCTGTGGGCCAACATATCACACCTCAGGGCATCCCTGTGTGCACGACCCTCTGCAAGCAGGGATGCCTGCAGACACTGCAAATCTTCCCATTGGCCCCTGATGTTGGGCACCATGCACAGTCTGTGGGAGCGGCATGTGGACCGCATGACCTGCAGCAGTTGCACCAGCTCTGTTGTAGGGGGGAAATGGCCACCCTATCCATGCCGTCATCTAACCTCTCAAAGGCAGCACCCTGTCGGTGTGCGGAATGCAACATATGCTGATCCCACTCTGTCTGCCCAGGCTGCACACGTTCCCCAGGTGTGCATGTCCCACACCTGCCTGATGCAAGGGAGCATGTCCCTTGCTCTGATGCCCCTGTCCTTGGCTTCAGGTCTGCAACACTTCCTTGGACATCTGTCCCAGGACCAGAATCCAGTGGTTACGGAGGGTGGCCAAGCAGCCATAACCACCGCAGACGGGGGGCACCACTGACTGGCCTTGTGAAGGCACCTGACCCCCTGAAGACACACAGGCTACAACTGCTCCACCCATTGGTACACTCACCTCCACCAGCATTCAGGACTGCACATCAGGTTCAGCCTCAGAGCCAGTTGAGTCCAAATATTCCGAGGAGTTTCCAGCATGACTGGGGATGTTCTGGAGCACCAGTGGGTTCTCACGGTCTGCTGTGCCGTGTCCTCCACTGGTGGTCTTAAGCACCACATACTCATCATCCTCCTCCACTGCATCTGTTGCATACTCACCTGCACGTGGACAGAAAAAGACATGTGTAGTAATTTGCAACGTGTCTACAGTAAACATGTGTATCATATAGCTGTCATGCACCAAAATGCAGGGCATGTAGTCAGATTAAATACAGCATTCACAGGCTATGACCAGCAAGCAATGTGAGCATGGGATATGCAAACTGTCCAACAAATTCCCTACCCATGGATCCAGTGGACACATTGCCAACCAACAGGGTTGTTAAATATCACGTTATGGGCCATGTTACTGCCCACTGTTGACTGCTCCCAGTGAAATGGGCATGGACATGTGTCTCTGTAATGTGCAATGATATTACATGACAACAGGCAGCCACACATATGCACATCCAAGGCCGCATCTATCACATGCCACACCAGTGGTGTCTTGGTACAGGGACTCTAGACAAAGAGTGCATGTCGTAAGTTATGGTAACAGCAAATAGTCCCAGGTGATGTACGGCTGTAAAAGGGCCACCTAGGCAAGGTCCTTGAAGTGGAGAGAGTAATTTAATGTAGTTGTAGATAGGACAAAGGTACAGTGACCCACAAGAGGGAAAGGGGCATGGGCACATGGAATGTGGGCTGAGTGTGGGAGGGTAACAGGGAGCAGGCGTCACAACAGTTTGCCTCAGAAGTCATTGCCATTGGGGCAGCGGGGATGTGTACAGTCTGAAAATATGCACACTCACTCAGGGCATGCCATGAGGTGTGTTCTGTTTCGGCTTGTATGGTCTATGTGGCATGGCAGCACATACGTTCATGTGTGAAAAGAGATTCAATACCCTGCATGGCATGAAGTGTAACTAGGATTTGGGACACATGCACTTGTCTGGCAGAACAGGGTCACCCACATGAAGGATGCAGCAAACAACTGTGCACGTAGTGGTATCATGTGGCAGATGTTGGGTGGGGGATGCTTGTGGGGATGAGTAGTGCCAAACGGACATGTTCCACTGATGTACACCACATGGTTTATATCCACTACTGCGTCCAATGGACAAGAGTATGTCCACCACATGACAAGGTTCACCCAGGGCAGTCATTCCAATGCAGCTAGCTGTGCACCACAATTATACATCTCGCTGATGCATTACTTCACATACTCAGTATGCACAATGTTGGTCACTCAACAGACGCGTCTTTTTTTCCAGACCTCCCAAGCCTTGCACCTGCTCCAGTATTATGAATTAGCTCATAGCCTCTTCATGCTGGGCCAGCTCCTAATCCTAGGTGATCCCCATACAGTTGTCAGAGCACAGGCCAGGTTGGCACCCAGCTTGGACTTGGTGTGACGGGTGAGAGCATTCCAGCGCTTCACTACCAGTGCAGCAGTGCACTTCTCATACCCTAAGGCGGTGATCTCGTCAGTGACATGCTGCCAATGCACCATACGCAGAGCAGTGGTATGGGTGTTCCCCGGATGCTGGCACATGTCAGGGTGGTGCCTGGCTACGTAGTCCATGAGGATCTGGAGTTCTTCATCATGGAAGTTCTTCTTCCTCAACATGCCAGTTTCCTGAGCTGTGTCATGGGGTTGAGCCTGTTCCTGCTGTGCAGGCTTAGCCTTCTTGCCACGGGTGCCATGAGGTGTTAGTACCACCCCTGAGTGGCTAGGACCACTTTGAGATCCAGATGCCGGACCACAAGTGGCCTAGGGCATGGCCTAACCCCTTGGGGCTGTGGCAGCTGCTTCCACAGCATGCCCCTGTCCACTTAGGGCTGGGGCAGCTGCTTCCACAGCACCCCCTCACCACAGCCCTCTTTGCCCCCTTTACCTCTCAGGGCCTTTCCACTCATGTTCCAGGTGTAATGGAAATATGGAAGGCACACCAAGTAATTGTCCTGGGCAATATGAGTGATGGGCAGTCTACGTGATGGAAGACGTAGTTCTGTGATCCAGCAAGGCTCAAATGTACCCCAGGTGTGGATAATATGGTATGTGTAATGCACAGGCACCCCTAAAAAAAAGTAAATGTATATGCGATACCAGGATAACTTCTGAAATAAGAAAAAAGCAGTATGCAACCCAGCAACACAACAAATGCATACGCGAACCCCGGAAAGCTACCTGAAAGGTAAGAATAGTGATACCTGATGCACGGGGGCACACAGAGTTGGAAAAATGTGTACACAACTCCCCGTTAGCCTCACAAAAATCAAAAGTCGATGCACTCATGCGCAGTGGAAAATCCCCCACCAAAATAAGAAGTACGTACGGTCCCTGAAGTGTACAGAATGTGTGGCACCCCGAAATACACAGTACACCACTTCTCCATCTCCTCCCCTTTTCACACACGTTCGGAGTTGCCTTTACACGTATTTATGTATCCCCGAATATGGCATGCTCAACGTCTGCACTCAGCGTGTGTCACGAAAGTTATGCACTGAGGGCCTTTCCTCTGATTTCACGTGTCCATGCTTTTCTCTGTTTTTACGTGCAAAGGCCCTTCAGTCTGTTTCTGGCTGCCTTCATTGTAAGACACGGAAGACCCAAGCTCCCTCCTCTGTGCCATTTTACCTGCCTCCTACTGCCCTGTGCTGCCTCCAACTTTGCTATCTGCTGCTGCCTGTACAGTGTGTGCCTGCTGCCCACCTGCACTGTGTTTGGAGTGCCTGCTGTCCAGCCATTGCCTTTGCTTCTGTCTGCGGCTCTGTGACCACCTCAGCTGCTTCACTGGACTCCCACCATGCCATTCCACCACCACCGCTCCACAGCCCAGCTCCAGGACCAGTCCACCCACACCTGGCTCGGGGGTTGCCATGTCTGCACCATCATCCTCAGACCAGAGCAGCAAACCCATGGCAGCGAGGCAGAGGGCTGTCAACTTCACCGCCAGGGAAGTTGACATCCTGGTGGCGAAGGTTCTGGAGCATTATGATGCCCTCTTCAAACATGTGATGCAACGCGGCAAGAAAGGATGTCAGCAGATCTGGGACGAGATCACGGATGTCATCAACGTGGAGGGGTGGCAGTCTGCACCTTCAAGACCATGCACAAGCACTGGGAGGATCTGAAATCCAGGACCCACAGCAAGGCCCTGCGCTACATCCAGGCTGGTGCTACCGTGGAGGTGCAACATGCGCTCTGGTGCCGGATGTTGGGTAACAACAGGCGGGTCCTGGAGAGGTTCTACCTGGCGCTGCATTGCCAGGCCTGCGAATTATGCCAACATCTGGAGTAGACTGGTGATTAGCCATGTGGTGCACTGCTCTACGTTGCATGTGTGTTGTGCATGTACCAGCATGCTGGCAGTGACCCTGTTAGGCTTGCGGCAAGTATGATTCTGAGACGGATGTCTGCATGTATGCCCCAGACATTGCTCTGCATGTGTTCATTCAGACATCTTTGGATTTTAAATGTGCTGTAAGTTGCATTGTGTGTTGTAGTGTTGGCTTGCAGACCATGCACATGCAATGTGACTTGTGTCTGAAATGTGCCAGGATGGCAAGTGTGCCAGTTGAGGTAGTGTTGTCCACGTCATGTGTATGCATGATGCTCATGTGTATGTGCCCAAATGGGAATGTGTGACTGGCCATCACTCACTCCTGGAGGCAACACATGCATTTGGTTATCTGGCTTAGTCACGTTGAAGCATTGCAGTTCATTGGACTCTGATGTGATTGGTCAAGACACTGTTTTGGCCCTCTGAGTTGATGTGTGTGCATGACATATGTATGCATTTGTTGCTATGGCATGCTCACATGTGCATGTGCAATTGATGCATGTGTGTGTAGCATATGCAATAGGTTGGTTCTGACAGTGGCATGTAGGTTTGCATATTTAATATTATTTTGTTTTGCAGGAGAACATAATGTTACAGTGTTACAACTTTGTCATTTCAGAAATCAGAAAACATGAAACATCAACCACTGGAAAAAAAAAGATATTCTCCCTCTTATTCCCCCTGCCCTCACTCCCCACCCACTCCGCCTCTCCCCTGGTACTGTGTACTCTTTCATTGTTCAGGTTACAGTCCCTAGTCTGTTGCATAGCCTACATTTAGGCACCATAAGATCGCATCCCCACATTATTCTATAATCACCCTCTGATCAGTAACGGGACTTCTCAATTGCATTCATTCCAGGCATTCCCAACTTCAACTCCAATCCCTGTGGGATCCACCTCTTTTCACCCCGTCTGCACATCTGGTCTTAAGAATCTGACAGTGAAGGGGTACCATTCCATCTCTGTCGGCCCCGGCCTTTCATGGAGCCCTGCCGGAAATTCTTTCCATCAGGTAAATGCTCTTGGCTACATTGACCCAATCTCTCTTACTAGGTATGTATTCGTTTTTCCATTTGATGGTGGTGCATGCTCTGGCGGCCAACAGTAATGTTACTGCCATTTTCGGAAGCCTGGAGCATTCCCACTCCTCCTCCTCCTCCCTCCCAAACAAAACCAGAAGGGGATTTTTATTTATTGTAATGTGATACAGTTTAATATATTGTTTTAAACTTTACACATTTGACAATTAATCGTGATACAAGATATTAATTATACTTCTTACTTAATAATTAACACATCAATTGGTTAGATGTCGAATAATCAATTAAGCAAGCTTACTAGTGCAATTATATAATACTTCATGAGTACAATGGTGAGTGAGGAAGAAGATACATTAATCAGCAAATCACCCTGTCTAAGAGTGCATAAAACAAAGAAAATACCACAACTTTACCAGCCAGACCTAAAACAGATCCTAGGTTCAAAAAGAGGCATCATACCTCCTACTAATCACTGCTGCTCATTCGTTTTCTTGCAATGTTCCAAACGTTAAAAAAGTGCAATATGGAGCTTCGGGTTAAGTGTGTTAATACAATAGTATCAAAACTCGTTAGATCTCATATAATCCATATTATGTACATAGATTCCGAGATACTTGGAATAATAATGGATCATTAATGGGCACTGAGTTAGCACATGTCTTCCGGTTTCAAGATTAGATACAATACCACATATTCTACAGTTTCTTATAGAGTCTCGAGACACATTTCCCAAGGTCGATTTACTAAAGTGGGTAAGCAATTAATACACATCAACAGAATGAAACGTCTCAATGCAGGAGAAGGACAGAGGTTAAGATACAGTTGACTCTTCTTAAAGGTGTAAAGGACATAAGTCACAAAACTATAGCTACTTAATGTAGCCAAATGCCTGAAGTTCTCCTGCCAATCCCAGAGCGAGATAGACTTCTGGAGATGGTAAAACATCGTTTGGTTATCTTGGTCCCAGCTAGGGGAGCAAACGCTTACCTCACTAAGCATTAGCATATCTTTCTTCAGTTTAGATTGCTTACTGCTCCTCATCGCCTCATTTACGCATTTCAAGAGAGGATTAGTAGGATTGATCTTAATGTATAACTCGGCTCTCGTGCGCAGCACTATAGATTTGAGGGATAAAAGCCCCAATTCAAGTCGCAATATTGCCATCGGAATACATTGGGGGAGGCCTAGTATACATCTCCAAAATTTCCCCGCCAGTAGCTGAAGCCAATCTAAATTCATGTTGTTCAATGCTTCAAGACCGTATATGACCATAGGTATAAAGCACTGCACGTAGAGTTGTCTTGCACCCCAAATAGAATAACCACTCTGCTCCTGGGTAAATCTGCATATCAAAGCTGTAAACTGGGCTGCTTTAACCTTTCGTGCCTGGATGCAGAGTGTATAATTCCCCCTACTATCAAACTCTACTCCTAGATATTTATATAAGTGTGTGTATTTAATTTCAAGAATACCTACACACATAGAAAGACGTGCTACTCTACCAGCTGTAAATAAGAGTACTTCAGTTTTGTTCTGATTAATGGTCAATTCATTGGCCTCTGCATACTGCCATAGCCTGACAGCTGACCTCTGAAGTCCACTAAATGTGTGGTCAAATATCACAACATCGTCGGCGTATGCCAAGATCATACACCGGGTTTTACCAACTTTCGGGGGGAAATTCCATACACCTCAAAAATATTTGGGTATGTCTGAGACAAAGAGATTGTACAGCAGGGGTGCAGTGACGCAGCCCTGTTTGACACCCCTACGCTGTATAACTGGAGGTGTTAAATTGCCCGCAGTGTCAAGACGTAACTGTACAGTGGTATTTGTATGGAGTAGCTCTAGGTAATAGATAAGAGAAGGGGGACAGGACCAACTTTTAAGTTTGTGCCACAAAAAGGCTCTATTAACTGTGTCGAAAGCTGCCCTAAAATCAACATAGAGAGCATAGAGAGGTTGATTATTGGGGAGCAGTGCTTGATTCCGAAGAGAATCCATAACTAGCAAGTTATGAGCCGTTGAGTAACCTGGTCTAAAGCCACTCTGAAAGTGGTCTAAGATCCCCATTTTTTCTACCCATGCTTGCAGACTTTTTTGTAAAAAAGAGGCAAACAATTTTCCAGTGCTGAAGGGGATTTTTGTCTCTATGTAACCCCTCTAGGTCTTTGACCCAGAGAAGGACCTTATCCCAGAAGACCTGTATCCCAAGGCAAGCCCACCACATGTGCCAGTAATCCACCCTCCCTTCACAGCACCGCCAACACTGTGAGCTAACATCGGGAAACATCCTCGACAGTCTGACCAGGTCATACTGTCATCTATGAAGGAGGTTGATCACGTGCTGTCTGTACTGGCATGACAGTAATGTCTTGTGAATGCCCCTGCAAAGCCTGTTCCAGAGGGACTCATCAATTTCCACCCCCATGTCGCTTTCCCATTGCCATCTCAAGTTCTCCGTGGTCCCACCTCTCACCCCAACCAAAGCTCCACACATGGCTGAAATGAACCCTTGCATCATCCTTCCCCTGTCAAGCAACTTTTCAAATGGGGTAAGCTCTCTACCAGTCCTTTGCCGTACCCTTGCGTCTGTAAGTGCCCCTCTTAGCTGCAAGAACAGGAATACAGAGAATTTGCTGTTGCCCAAAGCTTCTTCTAAGTCTGCTATCAAGATGAAAGTACCCCCCTTGAAGAGCTGCCCTATCCTCACCAAGCCTGCTTCAAACCACTCCTGAAACCTTCCTGGGTTGGGTATGGTGTCTCTAATTCCAGGTAGCCACAGGTGACCCAGAGGCGAGGGACACGTAGTGACCCCCTTCATGTCCGCACCCTGTCTCCAGATTTCCCATATAGTTCCCAGGATGGGGTGATTCCATATACTCCTTGGCAATGTATTCCTTGTTACCCACAGACATTCCCCAACCGTGGCTAGATTCAGGTGGTAGTTATCCATCACCACCCATTGGTGATCTGGCTGGGATTGCAAGTGGGGGATCAAGACTCTAAGCTGAGTTGCCTTATAGTATAGCCAAATATCTGGAAGGCCAACCCCTCTTTTCTCCGTTGGTAACATTAGGGTAGACCTGGGGATTCTGGCCTTCTTCCCCTGACAGAGGAACCTGTGAAGTGCCCCCTGTACCTCCCAAAAGAACCCCTCTGGTATTCGTATCGGTAGCATTTGGAATAAATATAACACCCTTCGGGAGGACCACCATTTTCATTGCGTTCAGGCGACCCAACCAGGACATCGTTAGCTTTTCCCGTTTTTCTATATCCTTGTGTATTTTCTGCTTCAGTGGGTGGAAGTCAGCGTCATAGAAGCTCTTCAGGTCTCTAGTGAGATTGACACCCAAGTACCTCATCACAGACGCATTAATCTCCGGCGCAAGTGGGGTGAACCTTTCAATATCCCCATCCCTACCTCTATCCAGGGGGAAGATTACAGATTTCTCCTTATAAATCTTCAGCCTGGCCATAGTGCCATAGTGCCCAATCAGCTGCAGAGCCGTCGGTATGGAAATCAGGGGTTTGCTCAGGTGTACCAACATATCATCTGCGTATAAGGCGTCCTTATATTCCACCCCTCCCATTTTGATGTCCCGCACCCTGGGTCATCCCTAATCTGCTGGGAGAGGGGTTCTATCTACAGAGCATGCAGTGTTGGGGAGAGGGGGCACCCCTGCCTGGCACCCCTCCCAAGCGCAAAACACCTCGAGAACACCAATTCACCATCACCGATGCCATAGGGGATGTATACACTGCTAAACCCCCCCCGGAGGAACCGTTTCCCTATACCAAACTAAATGAAGATGGCCCTGAGAAAACCCCATTCCACCCCATCAAAGGCCTTCTCTGTGTCTATTGAAAGAAGAAACGAGTCCCCCCATGTCCTGGGATGCATGTATGAGATGTAATGTCTCTCTCATCGTGTCCACTCCCTGTCGACCCATAATGAACCCTACCTGGTCTGAGTGAATTAAGCTCGGCATATACCCTTCCAGTCTTGTGGCTATCACCCTGGTGTACAACTTAGCATCCTTATTGAGGAGAGAGATTGGCCGATATGTACCACAGCTCCTATGGTCTCTACCCTCCTTGGGGATCACTGTGATCAAATTGCGGGAGAACGATTCGGCCGCTCTGCCTGTATCGAGTATATAGTTAAACAGCTTTGTCAAGAAAGGGAGTAGGGCAGGGAAAAATGCTTTTTAGAACCCAGAGGTGAAGCCATCCTCACCCGGTGCCTTCCCTACTGGTAGCCTCGCTACTGTTTTTTTTAATTTCCTCCTCTGTTATAGGGGCTTCCAACGCAGAGAATTCCTCTTCAGAGAGTTTAAGCAAGTCAATGGTCTCCAGGTAGGCACCAATATCCTGTGCCTCGGCGGAAGCCTCCAATGAATACAGTTTCTCATAGAAGGCAGCAAAAGCTTACGGAATTCCCTCCCCTGTTAAACCTGCATCCCCATCAGTCAACCCTATTTCTGTGACCCACCTATCCGCACGCTGACCTCTCAGGTACGCGGCCAATGAGGAGTCTACTTCATCCCCTTTCTCAGAGAACTTTTGTTTCAGGAAGGGCAGGCTACAGATGATTTTCTCTTCTTTCAAAAGCCTCAAGTCCTCTTGCCCCTAGCCTCCTGTATGCTCTCCTCCCAACTGCCGGATGGGTCATGGGCCTTCGCATCCAGGTGTCTTAGCTCTCCCTCAGTCTCCTCTCAACTACAGCCATTTCCTTCTTTTTGCACTCCCCTTCCCGTATTAGAATCCCTCTCCATATAGCCTTCCCAGACTCCCATGTCCTCATGTCCAACTCCCCGTCATCATTGACTTTAAAGTATTCCTTTATTTCCTTGTTCATCTGAGAGGAGAACAAAGGGCTCTTCCAAAGCGAGTCATTGCACCTCCATTTTGATCCTTTTGGAGAAATACCCGCCCACTGTATATACACAGTCACCATGTCATGATCGGACCACGAGATCGGAACGATCTCCGAGCCCCGAGACCCCTCCCATATATGTTGCGAGATGTACCGATAATCTATCCTTGTATAGGTTCCATTGAGTTGGGAGTAAAATGTGTAACCCCTTATCCCCGGGTGGAGATGGCGCTCTATGTCCCTCAGGCCCCCCTCTCCCATTGAGTCGTGAAACTCATGGTGTCCGGGGCCCTGTGTCTCCCGTGCCCTTTCCCCAAGACTCTGCCTGTCCATGGCCGGATCTGTCCATGTATTGAGGTCCCCCCATGTGATCAGATGCCCCAAACTCTCTACAATGATTTTTGCCATTGTGTCCTTCAAAAAACGTAACTGTCCCTGGTTGGGTGCATACACAGTGGCAAATGTAAACCGCGTCTTCCCAATATCTCCTGAGACCAGTAAGGCTCTACCATTTACGTCTGACCAAACATTGGTGACCTCCATCCTCAAACCCTTCCGTACAAGAATGCCCACACCTGCCTTTCACAGAGGGCCAGAGCCCCAGAATTCTCCGCCTACACGCCCACAGGGACCCTTCTTTCCTCCCCCTTAGAGTACTTGGTTTCCTGGAGAACCATAACATCCAACTCCGACCTCCAGAATTCCCTTGCCACCATAGATCGTTTGGTAGGTGAATTCAAACCTTTCACATTCAGGGTGCTGATCCGTAGGCAACCGTCCCCCGGTCTATTTTCCAACGATATCCTCATGTTATCCCTGACTCGGGGTGGCCTTCCCTCGTCCTCTTGGACTTCATTATATCAGCCGGAACCTTGCACAAACATGACTCTATTTCTGTAACACCCCATAAAAGTTGTGTTCCGCCCACCCCCTTGCCTAACCCCCATGCCACCCTCGTCCGGCGCTCGGCTTCCGCCCTGTTGACATCACCGGGTGAAAACTGAACCACCTGTGGGATCCCCCTCCTGGGGAGGGCCCCTTCTTTCCACACCTTGTATTTTTGAGCCCCCCTACTTTCTCAAATTCTCATCAATTGCTCCCTAAATGTTCCTTCACACGCCCCACACCCCACCACCCCCCCCGCATCCAACTGAACCATGAGAATAACTGCCCCCTCAAAGAGCAGAAACCATAACATATGATGCCCCCATCCTTAGGTGGTAACAGAAAAAGTTACCCTGGCCCCCGGATCCGGGCTTGTTGGGACATTCATCATCGAAAGAACTGCCACCCCATAGTGGCCCACCATCATATATTGCCTCCATTCTCCTCTTCCGGGGGAGTGTTCAGCTTCCTGACCTTCTGCAAACCCCTGATTTGCCTCCTCCTTGCCCCTGGCATTTTCCACCGTCCTTCGTCAGGCTTCCTCTCCTTTGAGGTGTGGGGGGGCCTCTCCTTCTCCCATCAATTCACTCATAGCCCTCTTAATCTCCGGCTCTGAAGTGAGTCTGTATTTGCACCCCTCTGCTTCAAATGATATGGAGAAAGGGAACCACAACCTGTGCCTGATTCCCTTTCCATTTAGCCACCTAGTGAGGGGACGCAGAGCCTTCTCTTAGAGAGGGTGAGAGATGATAGGTCCTGGAAGACTCTCACCGTTGCCGAGCAAGACATTACGGAGCCCTTCTTTCTTGCCTGTTCAAGGATCTGGAGCCTATCATTATAGTTGTGGACGCAAACAAACATGGATCTGGGGCCATTGGCCGCCCCCCCCCCAGCCCTGGGTATCCGCTCTATCTGTACCTCGTCGATGGATTCATTATCAAAGATGAGTTTAGTTATGGCAAAGAGGTCTCTACGCAAGTCTTTCTCTGTCTGCCACTCTTTCTCAGGAATCCCGAATAAACAAAGGTTATTGCACCTCTCGCGGTTCTCTAGGTAATGCACCTTCAGAAGGATTTCCTCCTTCTTTCTTTCAACCTCTGTGAGCCGCACGCCTATCTGGGTCTCTAACGTGCCAGGGAAGACTGGTTCTGTTCCACCTCCACCAGTCTTTCCTCTATCTTGTCAATTCTGTTGGTGATCTTGCCCACTCTCCCCCAATGTCCGCCCACATGCTTCTCATCTCATCAAGAAGACCAGCCACATCCTTTTTGGTGGCGCCGGCGTCTTCTCCCATCGTTGACCTTTGGCCCCGGTCAGGCATTCTCCTCACTGGGGTTCATGGGGTGTACACAAAGGGGGCCAATGTCTACCCCCCACCTTGCCTGTGCTGTAGGGACATTGGAATGACCCGTCCGACCTTGGGCCTATGTTGCTGTGCCCCCCAGACCTGATGGCGTCTCTCTATGTTGCTCCTGCACTTCGCAGGCAGCACGCCAGGGGGGCACTGCAGATGTCCTGGCGGACTGTGGTTGGGGGAGGCGGGCACATGCCCCTGCACTGTCCCAGGGGGCCCACACCTCCATGCACAAATTCACAGTCCTGCTCCTCCTTTCGAATGGCCCTGGTGTGTGGGCGTCACTTCCCACTCCTTCACTGCCGGCAGGACCCCCAGTATGATCCTCTCCTCCTGCTGGGGGTGACCCACGTCTGCCTCCTTCCCTATTCCTCCAGGTTTGTCTTTCGCAATTTAGGGGCCCCTGGTCACTGTAGCTTTAGGCACCTCTTCACTTTGCCGATGTGGTGGGATGGGCACACACCCCTAGTGAGAAGCCTGGGGGCCCCTCACCCCACTTACTCCTCTGTTTTCAGGGTTATCCTGCTCCTGTTGGGTGCCCCAGATTCAGGTGGCCCCTGGCATCTCCCAATGACACACCTGCCTTCTCTCAAATGGTACCCTCACCCTCACGGGCACCGTGGGTGTCCTGATTCACTAGGGTCGGGGGCAGGCACATGCCCCTGCACGATCACAGGGGGCCCACTCCTCCACCCCCGAACTCTCAGACCTGTGCCTCCTTAGCGGTGGACCTGGTGATATTTACCATTTCACCCTCTTTCCCTGCTGGCTGACATCTCCTGTGTACTCCTCAGCCCCCCATAGGGGCAGGGTCCTCTTTTTCTCCTCCGAGGGCCTCCTGCCACACTGTCCGCACTTCCTGGGCAAGGGTGGGTCAGCCACCCACCCCTGCAGGCAACTTCCTTTTTTTCTCCGTGCCTCCCCTGCCTGTGGTTCCTCTTATCCCCTGTGGGTGCAGGCTATGGGGTGCCCGTTCCATACAACAGCAATTACACAGTGGGGGGGGCATAGTTGTCCCACTCCCGCAAGAGCGTCCCTCTGGCCTTCAGAAGAGGGGGGCCATGAGCCCAGTGTCCCCGGTGTGCAGTGCCACACATCCGCTGCCGTCCCTACACACTGGGACATCTCCTCTTCTCTCCCCCGCTCGCGGGGTGGGAGAAGGGTGCTGTTCTCACTCCACTCCTAGTGTCAGGGTGGGCAGGGATCACTCCCTTACGGCCCGCATCCCCCTTTCTGCTGCTTCTGCCGGCTAGGAGAGCGAACCCACCCCGCCGCCCTCAACTCCAAATGGGGTGGGGAGCCCCCTGCCCTGATGGCGGTCTGCTCCGGGCCAGGGCAACCATCACGTCCTTCTGGTGCCCTGCCCGGGTCTGCACAGTCCACCAGCGCCTCCAGGGACTCCTCCTCCGCACTGCCACGATCTGCATGTCGGACGCACTGATGATGGGGTCGGGCCATCTGCTTCATCTCCAATGGCCCCCCCGCAATTCGGGGGCCTCTGCCGTAATTTGCTGGACTGGGCCGCACTTGATCCATGCAGTAGAGCCCTGTGCTGCTGGAGCCCTGAGGCGGAACGGAGCTGTGTCACATCTCGCTGTCTCTGAAAATGTGTTGTTCACCCATTTTCGTTCACCCTCCATCCTGACAGTTGGACAGGGGGGTGCACTCTGACTTCCCCCACTCAGCTGGGGGCTCCCTCTGTCCAGAGGGGGGCCTCTAGTGGGGGGCTCAGCCCGCCAAGAGGCCCTCTGATGAGGAGGCTTCACAGGAACATCCTACTCGATGTGCCCCCTGGTGGCCATCCAGTTGCATGTAGTTTGTTGTGATTTTGTGGAGTGATGGCCAGGCAGGTGTCTGCATGGATTTGGATTGCATATCCATGTGTGTGGGTGTGGAGGTTGATGGTTTTTCCCTTGACACGTCGTATTCCTGTGAATGTTGGTGATGCCACGCCAGCTCTGGTGCAGTACACTGGTGTTACTCTTCTGTGTCTCCTTTTCCACAATTGCATCTGATGAAGAGGGCGGAATCAGTGCTGTGGAGCATGGATGCAGGGATGCCTCCACCAGGCAGAGGCGCAGGCCTCAGCCACGCCCCCATGCCAGCTCATCTTCAGGCAGCGATGTGGCTGTGGCAGCGCAGGTAACATCGGGCATGGCTGCTGGGGGTGAATCGAAAAAGGTGAATGTGGGAGGGGACTCCTCGGCTGCGGTGGGGCCAGGTGATGCCACACAGGGGACATTCATGACAGAAGATGCCCCTGAGTCATCCAGTTTGATGGAGAGGGAGGTGGAGGAGGTGGCCGTTGCAGCCCAGCCCATGTGCTTAGGTGGAGGTGTTAAGGTGTGCGCGCTTACTGCATTGCTGTCCCAGGGTCATGAGGCTGTGCAGGCCATCAATGAGATGCCTGTGCAAAATCCTGTCCCTGGGGCATCAAATGCAGCAGTGTGCGCCTGCCAGGATGCCTCCACCCAGACCCACCCTCCCTTGTTGGCTGGTGTGTCCACCCAGACCGACACCCCCCTGCCATCCAGTGTGTTCAACCAGGATTATATGCTGCCCCTGCTGGCCGGGTTGACAAGGTGGACAAGTGACATTCATGATGATGTGCAGACTACATGTAGTCTGCTTGCCCATCATCTTAGTGAGGTATACCGCCTTGTTTCCTGGCTTGCAATAAGCCTGTTCCGTGGTGTACTCCATGGGCTGTTCACTGCTGTGACAACCTCCTTGTCTTCCTCCTCTGTGCACCATTCATCCACCAGGGTGCCTTCTAGCCAAGATACCAGCAGGGCCCCCTGTGCACCAGTCCCACACACAATGCTCACACCCCTGCCCACGTTTGGAGTCCAAGGCATTGCAGCTGAGGTGGTCACTGTACCTACCCAGGCACCGACAGGGTCACAGGCAATGGAGGGAAGCAGGCACCTAGGATCAGCCCAGGTGCCGAATGCCCCGGGGATTGTCATCAGCTTGGAGGGAGTAACAACGTAGCAGGTGGCAATGAGAAGGAGGCTATTTTTTGCAGGGCAGACCACCAGAAGAAGGAAGGTTAAAAGTGTGACGCAGGAAGCACATGTGGCCATGAGGCACAGAATGTCTTCTGTGTTCCAGCGTTATGAAGGGTAGATCATGGCAGAGAGGCAACGGACATAGGAACCGGGAGTAGTGATGGCCAGAACTGGGATTGTGCAGCGTCATGCAAGAAGGCAGGCGGCCGTCCTGGAGGCCACTTGCAGGGAGGCGCAAGTGATAGAGACATGGATGCTGGACAACTTGCAAGCCCTCCAGGCAACAACGGAGGCCCGCCTGAGGGGGGGACGTTATATTGGACCCAGCCATGGTGGAAAGGCTGAGAGAAATCGGAGAGGAGGACTAGCCCGCTGCCTTTGTACATAGTTATTTAGGTGTAGGTTTTTTCCGGACATTGCAGACTTTCCTTCCCAGCTTTTCATGTATATAGTTATTTAGGCTTAGGGTTGTTATTTCATTTCATATTTTCCACTGGACTGCTTTGACCTTCATTCCCCGTTTTAATTGTACATATTTATATTCAATAAATCTTTTGCTACATTCCACTTTTCATGCAGTTCATTTGTCTGTCAGCAACTTTAATAGTTAACTTCTCTGCACGTGCATCACTCCATTGCAAGTCATGTGTCTTGTGGCGTGCATGCATGTGTGTTGTTCTTGCTGTGATGATTGTGGCTGGAAGGATGCACATGTGCCTGACATGTGGGGGTGGTTCCATCAGACGACTGGGTCTGCACTGTATGTTTTCATTTGCATTTAGCTGTGCATCATCAATGTGTGTTTGCCATCAGTGTGGTTGGGGTGGGGGGAGGTGGGCTCACTGTGGAGGTGTTCCATGGTAACGTTAATGGCACATTTGTTTGTAATTGCTGTGTTAAAGCCATGCCATGCAGACACGCCCATCAGCATGCGCTGTCACACACTGCCTTCTCTCATGTGTTGCTCCACCTAGGACACTGGAATGCAGTAGTGAGCCATGTTTGGTCCTTCGAATTGGCAGCACAATTCTCCTGTCTCTGTGACTCATGCACTCTCTGACTGCTCTCCCATCACCCATGCATGTCCCTGTCATGTTATTGTTCCCTGTCAGATAATAAGCCACCCCTTCCACCCAGGTCACTGATGCTCAGGCGGTGACGCGCCTGGCCATTGTTTGTGGATATTTGAAATGTATTAGTAGGCTTACTTCTGTCATGGGCATACATTCAGTTAGTGTGCTTTGATGCCTTGGGAATGTGCCATGACCAACATGCACATGCCACTTGCCATTGCATTCACTTGCCACGTGTGTATGTGGCGGGCAGATTAAGGTCTTGAAGGGTGTGTCAGCAGATGCTTCTGTCCTGTATGGTACTCCATTGCTTCCTGATGATCGTGTTTGTGGTGGACATGTTGGTGTTCTACTTCATGGTGCTGGCAGACCACAGAGGTTCAGGTGAGCTGCAGACATGCATTGCACTGATATTGCGGGAGACTGTCAGGGGGCTGCCTGTGAGTGGTGTTACAGGTGAGGGGGGGCTGGGGAATGGTGTCCAGACCGGAGGGGTCTGGGGGGCTGTCCAGACAGGAGGGAGATCTCAGTGGGGGTTGTCACAAGTGAGGGGGTCTGGGAGGTGGTGTCCAGTCTGGAGGGGGTGACCTGGGGGGGTGTCACAGGTGAGGGGGGCTGGGAGGTGGAGTCCAGACTGGAGGGTGCAGCCTGGGCTTGCGAGGTGAGGCACGTGATTTTGCTGGGGTGCAACCTGGCCTTGCAAAGACGTGCCCGCGATTTTGCAGGGGTGCAGCCTGGGCTTGCAAGTTGATGTGTGCATTTTGGCAGGGGTAGGGCCTGGCCTTGCGAGGTAGGGCCTGCGTTTTCGCATGGGTGGAGCCTGGACTTGCGAGGTGAGGGGAGTGTTTTTCGCATGGATGCAGCCTGGGCTTGTGAGGTAAGGCGCTCATTTTGGCAGGGGTGCAGCCTGGCCTTGGAAGGGAGGGCCAGCATTTTCACTGGGTTGCAGCCTGGGCTTGCAAGGTGAGGCCGGTGTTTTTGCAGGGGTATACCCTGGGCTTGCGAGATAGTGCACATGTTTTCGCAGGGTTGCAGCCTTGGCTTGCAAGTGAGGGCCGGCCTTTTCGCAGGGGTGCAGCTTGGGCTTGCAAGGTGAGCCGAGCGATTTCTCTGGGGTGCAGCCTGGCCTCGTAAGGGAGGGCCTGTGTTTTCACAGGGGTGCAGCCTGGGCTTGCGAGGTGAGGTGCATGTTTTTGCAGGGGTAGAGCTTGGGATTGTGAGGTGAGGCATGCAATTTAGCTGGCGTGCAGTTTGGGCTTGCAGGGGGGCGAGCCGTCTCACAGGGGTAGTGGATGGTGGTTCAGAGGTGGACACGGTTTGACCTTTAGCTTGCCTTTTGGTGTGCGTGGGGGTCGTGTTGTGGGCATTCCTCGTGCAGCTTGTGTTTACTTGCGCAACTTCTAGTAAGGCGCCTTTGAATCCATGAATACGCGGAGAGCGCAATATTTTTTACGCACTACGGCTCATGCAGTGTCCTCTTCAGCGCGCGATCCTTGCAACCTTTCTGCGCCTGATTCCATCAATCGGGCGCTATGTATCCAATTCAGGCACACCTAACTTCAAGGGATACGCATTTCCAAGGAGAAGGTTTGCTTGATTTCACAGACGCAGGGATCTTCATAAGACATAACAAAACAACAAAACACTTTTTAGTTTATTTCAAGATGCAATTCAGGCATTTAAATTTTAGAAATAAAATGTCACATGCTGATGACCAAACGCAAATGTCTGGTTATGAGCATTTCAAACCGGCAGACGGCAAAAGTGCCTTTCATCCCTGCAGTGTTGGAAAGCTGGAGCCAGCGACAGCACATTAAAGATTGTAAATCATCTTTGAAAACATTTCTCAAAGATTTATTAAAAGTGCTGCAACATGCTATAATTAATGGAGAGCTAGGCACATGCATCATGAAGTGAAGTATTGAGTTAACCTGCGATGAACTGAGAACCCTGTAATACAAAAGCACTTTCATTTGTGGTAAATGTGTTTACACATGAACTACTGTATTTCTACTAAATGCCAGCGAATGAGCACCCAAGAAGCCAGGGCGCAATTACCTATTATGGCTGTGGGACATGTATGAGCATGCAACTTTGAGTCCTGCTGCAGGCCCCTGCAGGAATATTAAGGCAAGGGTGGAGGTTAAACGGAGAAACAGCAGGGGGGGTTTACAGCATGGGGAGGGATCATATAGGTGTGAAAACTCTATAGAAATTGAATTAGTATAGCACTACATTGTGTGCCAGATTTATGAAAGTGTTTTATTTTGGCACAATCCCATTGAAAACACATTGTAAATCAGGCCCGCTGTTTATTAAATGTAAAGTGCCACATTTATGATGTACCAAGCATTAAGAACGCAGTGATATTTTGGTGCATGGCATATACAGCAATGCATTTCTAGTTGCCTTTAAAGTACATAGTACACATAAGGCCTAATATACAAAACGTGTAGCGATGCGCAAAGTGACTTTGTGCAGCAAACGTGCACATTGGACTGCGCTAAATGGGTCTTTCCGATTCACAGATCGGACTTTGCGCTGTTCCTTCCCACTTAGCGCTGTGCAGGAGCAGCACTTTGCAAAGCATGGGAAGGGCCAGCACAAAGAACAAAATAGGGGGCGGAACATGCAAAATAATTTTTAAAGGAAGAAAATGAGGAAGAACAGGGACATCGAGGTGAAGGCACCATGCAAACATCCAATACACCCCATGAAGCACTAAGTTAACCCTATTCACCATCTCTTGATCAATTTGACTCCAAACGAGAACCAACAGACCGCCACCCGTCACAAAGCACAAAACGCAATGAAATCCCACGCACAAAAACCACAATGCAACCTCAATGAACATGCGATTGCAACAATGCCGGATCCTGCATTACTAGCACTGATATTACTACATGGAAGGAAGAGGAGGAGAGCCAGAATCTTCCATCCACAAACAACAATATTTGAAATGCCAAATGAGGAGGTGCATGGAAGATACCGCCTCTCTACCCATGTCATCCTAGACCTGGTCAGGGAGTGGGAGAATGACCTGTTATCACCCACAATGTGCTCAAAGGCTGTGACACCACTGGTCAAAGTGCTAACAGCCTTACATTTCCTCGCCACTAGGTCATTCCAGCATACTACAGCGATTTTTGGGGATATATCACAGCCCGCACAGTAGATGCGCCTTCACCAGATCTTGCGCTACATTTTAACATGTGTGCATGGGCAAATTTACATGCCACACATACTGCAGGCAAGGCAGAGAGTGCGCTAGGAATTCTATGCAGTTGCACACTTGACCTCGGTTACTGGGAGCCATTCACTGCACACATGTATAGCTGCACCCCCCACCCCGAGAGATAGAGCAACAGGAAACATTGGCATTCATTCAATGTGCAGGTGATCTGTGATGCCTAGGGACACATCATGCATGTAAATGCCAATTACCCAGGATGCACTCATTATAGCAACATCTTCCGGCATTCCCCCAAATACCAGGTCCATGTGTTCTGCGAGGCAGGTGTGCAGGAGATGCTTCATGTTGATATGTAATATGTTACGCCACCGTCCACGCATCCAAACCTTTAAGAACCAAGGATCGAACCCCCTGCGCAAAGCCCTCGCAGGACAAGGTTGCAGTGTTCTACGACACAGGTGCACATGAGACGCTGCCCTTCGATATGTAATACGTTGTGCCTACGTCCACCAATCAAACCTTTAAGAACCGAAGATCGGACCCTTTGTGGCCAAGCCCTCGCAGGGCAAGGCTGCTGTGTTGTGCGACGCAGGTGCGCAGGAGATGCTGTCTGTCAATACGTAATACTTTGCGCCGACGTCCACGTATCCAAAACTTTAAGAAAGGAGGATCAGACCCTCTGTGACAAAGCTCTTGCAGGACAAGGCTGCAGTGTTGTGTGACGCAGGTGTTAGGCTACAAAGGGGTAGCAGCACAGAGTGCGATCAGGTGATGAAGTTGTTGACCATATGTGTCCGAAAGGTAAGAAAGGTGTAGGGGGGCAGCCTTTACTGCTCTCTACTAAACTTCCCGGCCTTTACACGTACTACCACCTACTGTCTGACTTAACGTATGCTGTTTCCTGCGCAATCTTAGGCCCTCCCCCTCCAGCGGTTAGCCGTACTTTGTGTTTTTAGTATTTCCTGTTTTCTTTTTATGTCCCCGCTTTGTGGTTACTATTTACTGCAGAACTGTGCCCTTTAGGCCCTCGCCCACTCCCTAGACCCCGCCAAATTGTGTTACTGTTTTGCAGTGGTCTGGGCCCTTAGGCTCTCTTCCACTCTCTAGGTAATCCTACCCCCTTAACTGTGTAACTGTGAAACTGTTTGCTGTAATCTGTGTCCTTAGGCTCTCTCCCACTCTCTAGGACACCCCCTCCTCTTGAGGGTAACCGTTACTGGTTAGTTACCTGTCTCTCCCCTTTGCTTGCTCCCTTTTGTGTGACCCCCAAAGCACCCATGTGCCTCCTGTACCTGGCCGCTTGCACCCCTTCCTCCTCCTACTTACCTCCTAGCACCCTCTATGGTGCTCTCCGTCTCTCCTATATTCTATAACTGCTACTCAATCTCCTACCCTATCCCTCAGACTAGGTCTGGAAGGAAGAATTTCAAGAGGGACATCCTGGTCACCAACCCAGGCCTCCCTATCGCTAATACCTACACCAGTGCTTCCTCCAGACATACTCTTACCAATTTCCTCATTGTCATTCCCTCTTCAGACCTAGGCATACCTCAAGCCTATATCGCTCCACGGAAGTCTTTCACATGTGGCAACACATCGCTACTCTCAACTCGTTCTGCTTTCAAACACTCCTCTGTCATCTGTCATCTCCTTGAAGAACTCAACCTGGATGTCCTTGCTCTCACCAAGACATGGTTCACGACCAGTTCTGTCACAAGTTTTGACACTCTCGTGCCCGAGGGCTACAAGATCCTCTCTGAACCCAGAACCAACCGTCCTGTAGGTGGATTAGCCCTGATCTTTCCGGAGTGGGTCCCTGCTTCTGTCATCCCTGCACAGACCTACTCCTCCTTTGAATGCTTGGTCTGCAGGCTCTCTATCTCTCCTGGCCTCTCTCTAACTGTGGCCACCATTTACAGGCCTCCAGGGCAGGTCACCCTCTCCCTCTCAGAATGGGTTGACCTCTCCTCTTCTCTCCTTGCCTCTACCTCTCAACTTCTCCTGCTCTGAGACCTCAACATCCATCTGGATGCTTCCAATCCCTCCTCGGGGCTCTTCCACAATCTCTGAGTCATTCTCTTTCTATTTTACCCTCTGGCCTGACACACTCTGCCGGCACACCTTGGAAGTTCTCATCTCTTCTGACATCCCCCTCTCTAAACCTCTCACCCCTCCTCTCTCTTGAACTGATCACTTTCTGCTCTCCTCCCACCTGAAGCTCTCTGTCCCCCAGGTGAAGCCTACCCCAGCACTGCCACCAACCTTCTCGGTCATCCTGCCCATAAAGCGTGTGTCAGTGGAGGACTTTGCCGCTAGTTTCTCTCCTGCACCTGCTCCTGCAGCTGACTCACACTCTGACAAAGCCCTCTCTAGCCTGCATCTTTCTATTACTAACACTCTCGGTGTCCTTGCCGCTGTTATGAGAATCTGCCTCAAGCCTACCTCCAAGTCTAGCTCTTGGTATGACTCTGACCTTGCCACTATAAAACGCAAGTGTAGGGTGGCTGAGAGGAAGCGGAGGGCATCAGGCACATCCTCTGACAAACTGGCCTGTTGCCTGCTCCAAAGGCAAACAGACTCTCCGTCCTGTCCAAGAAGAGAGCCCACATCCAAGCCTGTGTCTCTGCGGCCTCTAACAACACAGCCAAACTCTTCAAAATCTGCAAGGAGCTGGCCAATCCTGCTGCAGTCTCCACCCCAGTTGGCCTCTCCCCCTGTAATACATGCTCGGTATGCCCACTCACCTACCAATCCACTACTTTAGATTTGTGTCTCTCCACACCATTAAGACAAATTATATTTACCAACTGTAATTCCAGTAATGTAATCTATGTGATCACATGTCCATGCAATCTCAAATACATTGGCATGACAGCCAGGCCCATCAAAAAACACATACAGGACCATCAATCTTATATCCGGACCAAGGGGCTGAACACACCTCTTGTCAAACACTTCATAGCGCAGAAACATAATGAAAATGATTTCAAGTGGACAATTATAGAGAGGGTAACTGTCCCACCAAGGGACAAAGACATTCAATCCCTCCTTCTAAAAAGGGAACAGCAATGGATTTCTCACCTCAAAAATGACCGCAAAGGGTTAAACGAATCCATAAACTGGCAAAGTCTGGCCACCACCTAAGTGGACCCTTGCTGCAGAGTACTTGGCCATAAATCTGCCACATTTACATCAGAGTAATTTCCGTGCAGGACTCAAAACTGACAGCGCCCAAGTCCACAACCCCTATGAACACAATGTCCTTCAGAGTTACAAATGTACTATACACTCTCCATATCACACGAGTTATCCTTGGTTTGTTCTGTTTATACAGGTTTACGCAGCTGGCCAGTATTAGCTGGTCTTGAGTCTTCCCAGAGATATTTGTTGCTACTCCGCCGAAAAATACTATACTTACCTCAAACCGCTGCATGCCCAGTAGTACAATAACAGCATACGTATTAGCTGTCTGATACTGCGTGCTCCCTAGAAGCTGGCCCCAGATGTCAGTGTTGCCTATGTTCATATGTTTATACAATACAATATGTGCTTCAACTATTCATTACTGCGCATGCATGCTGATGTGGCAACTCTATTTACTAGCCCGTCTTTAGTTTGGCATTACATGCGAATGCACGGAGAAACAGACCACTGCACGCCCCGGGAATCCTGAACTTTTCAGGTTGTACTCAGACACGCGCACGCGCACGTCGACCTGCTAGCTTTTATGATAACCGCACAGCGCTGGTCACAGCAAGGATAGGGAACACAATTAGAACTGTGCCGTTTCCCAGGACGCTAGTGCAGTTTGCCTGCTTTGAAGTCCTGTCTTGTTTCCCTCGCACTGAGGTAGTAAACTATAAGGAACAACATTGCAGCGTCGTCCGGCGAAAATTGAATTACATGGCAAAAAGCACGAGAACAATTTAACCCATGCCTCTGGCATACCCCAGAGGGTTCCCCTTACTGTTGACCTCCTCTCATCTGTCCCTCATGAGGTAACACAGGCAGAGGCTCTTTGAATCAACTGCAGCATGAACCGCAGCAGAATATGCATAAATATATGGTCTACAACAAGAGCACCAACAAATAGATTTGTTCCATAAGCACCATGCACACTAACACAAATAATAACAATAAGAACTTCATTGCTTTTCAGGAGTAAAGAAATAGAACTTTCCTGCACATCTACGGGTTCTAAACAGAAGTGCTACCATGCTCTAAACATGATGAGTGACTTGTGAGTATCTCCTTTATATTACACAATGCAAATGCTCCTTACTGTAGCATCAATAGCTTGATTTATTCACTTACCTGATGCTAGTTCATCTAAACTAGTATTAACGCAGCTACCTTGTTTATTTACAGGGCAGCCTAAATGCCCCAAGGAAACTTTGCCGAGGTGATACTGTTCCATTGTCACGTCTGAATATTGGTTACAGTAATTTGAGAGGCAATTTTTCCTTGCAATTATTATGAAGACAGTCGTGAAGAAGGTGGCTCAAACTACCTAGACCACTGAAACCGGTCGATTTACAAGTGGAGACGGCACTTATATTTGTTGCCGCATACCATGTTTTTCTGACGGGTAGACAGGGATGTCATTTCACCAAAATGCCTGGAGTAGTGGAAGTGACCCTTGACCTCTGATGGCATCACAGGACGTGATGTCATTTGACATAACCCGGAAGTGATATAATGGCAAGAGAAGGAACACAACCTTTCACCCCTTCACAAAACAAGAAGTGGCATCACAAAGTTACAATATCACTATAATGTGATATACATTTCGTACAAGAATGGATTGCCATATGTATCATTAAGATCAGTGTGCATAGGCCCATATTTCCAAATTACTGTGAATGCAAGCAGACGTCCATGGCCAAATGATAATGATGTGTTATTATATAGCACTTAAGCTTAAGCGCTTTATATAGAAAAAATATACATACAGTATCACCCAACCTGTGTTGGTACTCATTTATCGGCCTCAGAAGGATGCATGGCTGAGTTGAGGTGTTTAAGAACAGACTAAATCAGTGACTCAACCCCTGAATTGTGCCTGAAATAAAACTTTAATGAGTCTAGCAATTATTGTATAGAATTCCAGAAAGACACATTATTTGGTATTCCTATTCTTTCTTATTTAGGGTCACTGCTAAAAGTGTTTGACTTGTGGAACCCATGTTCTTTTTTATTTTTTATTTTTTTTAAAGTCCTGAACAAGAAAGCCAGTCACTTTAGAAGCAAAGAGCCAAATGGCACTGGCTGCAGCCCAGGAGCTTGCATTAAAAAAATAAAAAAAATAAAAAACAAAGACACTTTTATTTCTTCTTTTTTTAGGGGTAGCAAGGGAGACCACAGGGGTAGCAAGGGATACCCGGGGTCGCAGTTATGACCCCAGGTCACCCCTAAATTACATCGCGGGAGCAAAGTAAGAAACTCTAATACTTACTCTCCCATCACAGTGTTCAAAAAGTATTACATTTTAGTCTTGTAATCCGAGACAATACTTTTTTAATCAAGGTCTACCTACCTCAAGTAATGGCCAAAAACCCCAAAAAAATAATTAGCTTGCCCTAATACTGGTTGGTATCTGAATTGCACCCTATATTTTTAAATTGTTCAGAAGCAAGGGTTGTTGGATGAACGACTTCTGTTATATTCACTATGTGGACAACTATACACTCAACAAGGTCTGGGCCAACTATACATGAACATGCAAATTCCGTTAAGAATTGAGTATAAAAAGCGTGTTTCTTTCTCTTTTTTCTATCCACTATTAGAGATTTAGCATATTTGACCTAAAACATTTGATCGAATTTGACCTTTTTTCAGTCAAATTAAATTAAATATATATATGGGGTTGGGTAATGGTATAGATTAGGTTGAGGGAAAGTGGATGTGGGGTTGCAGGGGGTCTCCCCCCATTTTAGACTGGAAAAAAGATCAAATAAATGTGTTCAAATGTGATTAGGTCAAATGTTTTAGGTCAAATAGGCCCAAACCCTATTAGATAGGTGGCCCACCAGCAATGTCTAGGGAAAACACCTCTGAGAGGTAGGGACAGTAAGAACCATCTCTGTCCCTCCTTTGTAAACCACCTCTTTGACTATGTCTTCCTGGTAAGCCCAGACCTCTGGTTGTTGTTACCTGTAGAGTACACAAGCAGCCCAATACATCATTCTACAGTAGAACAGGTGTACACTGTCCACACTCTGTCACCTCCCTCTGAGACATATAGCTCCCCGTACAAATATTATACATGCTCGTTGGCACTCAGACGCTAGGGTTTGTTTGCCCACCCCTTTTTCATTGTGTTACCAGTCAAAGCTTGGGCATAACCTTGCCATTTGATACTAAGCAACCAAAACTCCTTGTTGATTTCTCAGGCAGTCTCCACCTTTCCTGTTCCGTCCCAGTCCATTTTCACAGCTTTGGCTTCTCACTTCACCTCTAAAATTCAGAACATCATGTCCTCTCTCTCTCCTCGTTCCAGCCTTTTGCCGATTTCTGCAATCACTCTTTTGCCACTGGAACTTCCCCTCCTCCCTTCTGCACCCCGTCCAGAGGAAACCTTCGGCCAATCCATCCTGTCCAGCAAACTATCGCCCGATCTCTATCACTCCTTTCCTGGGCAAACTCTTGGAAAAGCTGGCCATCTCCCATCTTACTCTCCACACTGAATCCATTGGTTGTCTCCATGACCATCAGTATGGCTTCAGAGCAGCCGGAGGCATGGAAACTGCTCTCCTGCACACCCATGAAGATCTGATCACTAATCCCGACTCTAGCCTTCCTCCTGTCCTCATCCTACTTGATCTTTTCTCTGCTTTCAACACGGTCAATCATGACATCCTGATCAATCATCTCTGTGAGAACCTGGGCATCACAGTTCAGGCCCTCGCATGGTTCACCTCCTTCCTCCTGGACTGTCCCTCTCAGGTCCAACATGGGTCCTTTCTCTCCACCACCTCTCTCTCCACATGTGGTGTTGCCCATGGCTCCAACCTCTTCCCCTGGCTTTTCAACATCTATGTGGCCCCTTTGGCCCACCTCATCTCTACCTTATCCTCTAACTTTCAGTGCTATGCGGAAGACACTCAGCTCTCCTTCAGGCTCCCATCTGCGTCCTCGCCTCTCTCGCTCATTCCTGACTGTCTAGCTGCGATTCAGGAATGGTGCGCCTTCAACGATCTCTGCCTCAATGCCAGCAAGACTGAGATCCTCCTCATTAGGACCCCTGCTCCCGCTTTCCCTCTTTCACTCTGGCCACCCTCCTTGGGCCATCTCCCTGCACCTTCCTCCAAGGCGAAAACCTTGGGGTCATCCTCAACTCCACTCTCTCCTTCTCTCCTCACATCACAGACCTCTCTAAGAAGTGCCACTACCATCTGCACCTTCTCAGAGGTATTCTTCCTTTTCTCACTTTCCCCCCAGAAGCTCACCATATCCAGAGCCATGGTTCTCTCTAGGCTGGACTACTGCACAGCCTCTCTCTCAATCTGCCTTCCTCTACTCTCCATCCTCAACAACTAATCCAGAACAGAACTGCGAGACTTGTCCTTGGCCTGAACCCCAGGGAACGTATCTCTCCAGCCCTGAAATCTCTCAACTGGCACCCGGTGGCTGCAAGGTTCAAGTTCAATACCCTCTGTGTTGTCCACAAGGCTTTCTGGGGCCGGGCCTGCACTACATCCAACTCTCTCTTCCTAAACATCTTCCTTCTCAAGCCCTTCGCTCAGCTACCTCCAACTCGCTGATGGTCAGACGCTTCTCCAGGCAGAGAGTGGGAGGAAGATCTCTCTCCTCTGCAGCGGCCTCCCTCTGGAATGGCCTCCCTGGCCCTCTCAAACTAGAGCAGGACCACCTCAGGTTCTGGAAGCAGCTCTAGACCTTCCTTTTCGCTTCTGCTTTCTCTCTTTCTCTCCCTTGCTGACCCACTGTCTGCTGCCCTGACTGGTTGCTTGGCTACCCTCAGAACCCAATGGGCACCAGGCTCCTCCATGACCTGTTAAGTATCTGCACTGCTTTCTTGCCTCTGCCCACTTAGGAGTTGTATCTTTAATCCTACAGTCGCCTGCCTCCTTGGACTACCCTGAGCCGTCACCCCTGGCTGCAGTTACTCAGAGCAATGCTGCCCTCATTGCACTTTCCCTTTCCCACCGCTTGGCACTTCTCCTCTCTCTCTCTCCCCTGAACTTGCACGATCTGAATCCCTACCTTGTCTTGTCACGCCTAGAAACACTTGTGTACAGACATGTTCTAAATGACTCATCATATCGTATAATGTCATATCGGAAACCTTTCCAAACACCTAGCTTTTGGGTGATTATCAACTATTATTCATACACATGCAGTCACATGACACACAGGAACACAAGAAACGACAATACATGCAATACATACAATTAATAACCATGTTGTCCTTTACCAGGCACAATGCCTACCCCTGTCACCATTCCTGTTGATACCAATCAGAAATCCAGCCACAGCAGGTGAGGTGCACTGCAAAGTAGCAAGCATAGTCACTAGAGGCATAGTGGAGTACACATTTGGACTGCTCAAGTCAGGCTTCCGCTGCCTTGACCATTTAGGTGGTGTATTGCTATATGCGCCCCCAATAGCATGCAACATCATTCTGGCATATTGTGTCTTGCATAATATTGCCACATGTCATGGCATAGCTGTAGAACTGCAAGAGGGCCTCTCCCCTCATCCACAAGCACCACCCATTCCCTTAGCATGCCAATGGGTACAGGGACAGTACAAATGCAACCAGGTAGTACAGACCTACTTCACATTATTATTATTATTATTATTATTATTGGTATTATTATTATTTATTGCTTGTAACAAACTGCACGCCACACATAGAGATGATTCTAAAGAATACTGCACGCAGTAATGTCAACCGCAAACATGGTTCAAGAATCCACCTTTCAGTATGGACAACATGCAATGGAAGTGTACATGTATACATTAATGTTGTACTCATGGATGGGTGAGAAGGGCCATGACCAACTGTACTACAGCATGCGATTTCATATCATATATGTGTTGAAGAAAGCATATCTATCATGCACAATGGCACTCACTTGATGTGGCTGCATGGGTGCCCATGCCTCCTACACCAACCACCTGCTCACTGCTGATGAGGCCACTGGTGACCTCTTCAAAATTCATCTCATCCACATTTGGTGATCCACCTCCAGTAGCCTCTGCAAAGTCCAAATTGCTGCAGAGTTTCTCCTTGGTCCTCCTCATGAGGTCCCTCTGTTGTGGGCTTCTTCCTCTGTGCACCTCTCCAAACCACAGGAATTGATGAGATTTGTCACTGCATGCAACATCCTCCACCGCTTGGATACAAGCATGGTACTGCCAGCTCAAGGGTGCAGGTTGCCATGGTGATCCTCAATGAAATCAGTGAGGAGTGTTAGCTCCTCATCTGTGAAGCATCTCTTCCTTTGTGGCCCCTTCTTCTTCACCTGTGAACCTTTGTGAGGTGCTGCCGTGTCTGCTCTGCAGGCTGGGCCCTCTTACCCCAAGTGGGCCTCGGTGGTACTGGGATACCGTCAGGCTCACCACCACGTTATGCAGGTGGACCCTTCTTCTGCTCTCGTCCCTGCACTCATCCTCTCTGTGGAGCCCTCTCATTCATGGTGCAAGCCGCATTCACGACATGGTGCACGCAAATCTCACCAGCCACATGTTCCAAGCGGCTTCTGTGGAATGAAGAGGGCAATAACATTTGCCATGACTTGTTCACAGAGGCTGTCAACTTCAGCAGCCGAGAAGTTGACAGCCCTCAGCTTCACCTTGAGTATGCTGGTCAATGTTGCAGACATGGTGCATCTGAGGCTGGTGGGGTGAAGCTGGGCCCTGACTATGGGCACTGTGGAACTGTGGTGGTGGTATACAGATGTGGAAGCCCTTATATGGCAGATGAGGTGGTCACAGCGCCTGATAGGAGAGCCACAGAAGAACAGGCTATGGGGGAATACCAGGCACTCCAAGGCAGTGCTAGTGGTCAGCAATCAGTGACACATTACCAGGCAGAGGAAGATGTGGAGGTTTGGAGGCAAACTATGGCTGGAGGAGGCAAGATATGGCACAAGGCAGGAGTAACAGCATGGCACAGGTCTCTCCACTACATGCACAAGGCAGCAGTGGCAGAATCAGAGGAAGGGCCATATGCGTGTAAATTCCACATGACACGCAACTCGCATAAGCGAGTAACTCTGTAAATACTGTGCTCACAAGTGCCTGCAACTTGCATGTAGCTTCCTTGGCTTGATATTTAGGTGGTAGGTGGATATCACGGCTGTCATTAACATGGAGGGGGTGGCAGTCCACATAGTGGACCACGCAAAGAAGCACTGGGATAACCTTTGAATGCTGAGCCAGGCAAAGGCAGCCCTTCAGACAGGTGCTTCTGTGGAGGTGCACTCTGCAGGTTACCATCGGGTGTCACCTCTTCACCTCCGATTCCTGTGGAGGATAAATCTAGCAGTCCATGTCCAGGTCCTTGACCTGCAGGCATGTATGCAAGCTCCTGTTGAGTACTCACATGGTGAACATGTCCACAGATCTGGTATGTCGTGCATGAGTATGCATGACTTGTGCAAGTGAGTGCTTTTCATGGCAGGTGTGTTGCACAATCCCTCAACTGGCCTGCAGCCTCCTGAAGATGATGGATGTATGTAATGACACAAGTCTGTGAAGTGGGCATGTGTAGGAATGTGCTCACTCAACTTTTGGAGACAACGCATACTGGTGTGCATGCACTGTGAGATTATGACAGCAAGGGCTCTGACAGGAACAGTTTCCAGATTGTGATGTCGAGGGCATGTGAGGTACATTGATTCACCCTCCTGTATGGATTGTTCAATAGTGTTTGCTGATTGCATCATCTCCACTCAGCAGCTGAGACCGACAAGTGTGCATGGATTTGTGGTCATGGCAATTTGGTGGATTTGATTATCCGGATCAACATTGGGACCTGTCAGGCCACTTAATGAGGGAGAATACATGGTATGTTTTCTCCCTCATGCCATGTTTCGTGTTGGGAGCAAGAGCTTTGCTGCTTGATTCTCAGCAACAAGTGCATGTACGTGTTGTATGCTTTCATGTTGGACTGTCAGAGGTGCATGTTGGTAAATGTGGTTCTATGGAGATGTGCCTATAGCGCTACAGACACATGTGGCCAGGTGCCCTGTCTATGGCCCTGCCTGCAGGATACACTTGATTCTAGCATTCCCGGTGTCCTCATCCTACTCGATCTCTCTGCATTCGACACGGTCAACCATACCATCCTGATCAACCGTCTCCGTGCTAACCTGGGCATCACCGATCAGCCTGTGACCTGGCTGACCCCTTTCCTCACTGATCGACCCTCCCAGGTCCAACGTGGGCCCATCCTATCATCTATCTTCCTCTCCACCTGTGGTGTTCCCCAGGGGTCTAACCTCTCGCTGTGGCTTTTCCACCAATACCTAGCAACTCTCGCCTGCTGTATTGCCATTTTCTGCTTAAACTTCCAGTGCTGCGCGTAAGACATTCAACTCATTTTCAAGCTGCCCTCGGCCATCTCCTCCACCTCTCTCATCACTGATTGCCTGACTGCCATTCAAGATTGGTGTGCCGCCAACGATCATTGTCTGAATGCCAGCAAGACTGAGGTCCTCCTCATCGGCACACCATCACCTTCCTTTCCCCTCACTCTCTGGCCGGCGTCCCTTTGCCCCTCCTCCTATCCCCACCTCCGAGGCCAAAAACCTTGGTGTCACCTTTGATTCCACACTCTCTTTCTCCACCCACATTGCTGATGTATCAAAAAAGTCAAACTTCCTACTGCATCTCCTCAGAGGTTCTCTTCCTTTCCTCTCATTCCCCCAGAAGCTCACTGTCTCCCAAGCTCTGGTTCTCTCTAGGTTGGACTATTGCAACATGGAGCAAGAAGCTAAGTAGACTAACCCAGCTACTTTGTCGCTCTCTGTGTGTAGCCAGACTGGGTTTTCAAATTAATATGCCATATAATTCCAAAAGATAATTTCTTTCAAATTTTTCCAAGAAATTTCTTGGAGCATAAAATTCTATGAAAAACTTTGGCTATGAAGTCTTTAGATTATTTTGAATTATTTCACAGTTAATACTGATTATCTTTTGGAATTATATGCCATATTAATTTGAAAACACAGTCTGGGCACACACAGAGAGCGACTGTGTAGCTGGGTTAGTCTACTTAGCTTCTTGCTACATGGATACTTTGAGTTTGAGTGTCTCTAAGCTCTTCTCGGTCTGCTCCTGAAGATTCCAACCGAATCAAGTAGATTTTTATTTTGATCTGCTTAAATTTTAATTACTTGTCCTAATTTTAGTGTGGTGCCCACTTTTTTGCTCAGCTGGAGTATTGCAACAGCCTCTTTCTTAATCTACCTCTCTCTACTCTCCGCCCTTTGCAAATTATCCAGAACAGGACTGCAAGACTTGTCCTTGGTCTCAAGCCCTGGGATCGTATCTCTCCAGCTCTGAAATCTCTCCATTGGCTCCCAGTGGATGCAAGGATTGAATTCAAAACACTCTGCATTGTCCACAATGCTTTCTGGGGCCTGGGTCCAACATACCTTCACCTATCCCTCTGTAAATACCTCCCATCTCATGCACTACGCTCCTCTACCTCTAACTCCCTCAGGGTCAGTCGGTTCTCAAAGAAACAAGCTGGGGTAGGTCTCTGTCTTTGGCTGGGGCCTCCTTCTGGAACAGCCTCCCTGCCACTCTAAAACTTGAGGAGAACCATCTCCGGTTCCTGAAGCACCTCAACACCTTCCTCTTTGCTTCTGCCTTCGCCCTCCCTCTCCCCTGCTGATTCTACTCTCCCTCGGCACCTTACACCTGACCTCCCTCTTTCCTTCAGGCCCAGATACCTGCTCCTCTTGCCACCCTCACGCACGGCCTCCGGGCCACCCTTTGCACTGGGGTCTGTATCTGTACTCATACAGCCCCCCTTTCTTTCTTCCTGCACTTATCAGACCTACCCAGCCTGCTGCCTTAAACCCAGCACTTTTCACTTGCTGGTTGCGATTCCACTGTTTGTTGCCTTTTGATTTATTAATTTATTATTATTTATGTATTTTTTTCCTCCTCGCACCGCACTCTCCTTTTGCTCCCCTTCCATGCACTTCTCCCCCTCCCCCTCTACCATGCACTTGTGCGTTCTCAATGTGACTGGGCCTAGTAAGATCTTTTTTTGTTCTCCCCTGTTCCTCTTCCCTTGCCTTGTCGCGCTCTGAAACACTTGTGTATGAGCATGATAGAAATAAAATATCAATATCAATATCAATTCTTCATTGTGATAGTGATGTGCAATAAGTTGTTGTCATGTGTATGTGGCCAGACAATGTGCTATGTTCACATGTGCATGTCTCATCATTGCGACTTGTCAATTTGCCTTCAGTTGTGAGTCTGGACTCTTTCTGATTTCCGAGCATGGCCCTGTGTGTGTGAGGCAGTTGCTTGTTGACTAATGCTGACAACATGCTACTGTTACAATTGGGGGAAGTACACATGCATCAGCACTTATGATTGTTTTCTTTGTTCTTTGTTCCCTTTTCCACATTTGTTCAAGCTTCAGAAAGATGGTACGACCTGTGCTGTGGAGTAGCCTCCCAGGGGCAACACCTGCAGATGCAGATGTAGATCAGGCATGCCCAGTTGTTCCCATCGCCTCTGAGGGCAATGTGCCAAGGGGAGCATCCTATTTAGATGGAAATGCTGCTGAGTAGGTGGTGGGCACTTCCGCTGCAGAGGGACAGGATGGTGGTGGTGACGTTACCACACAGATGCCCCAAGGCATGGAGACCTCATTGGAGGTGTCTGTGTTTATAGAGGAAGAGAACAAAAAGGAGTCAAATGCAGGCCTGCCCATGGTGTCAGGTGGAGATACCGGGGGTGTTGTACTGGCTGTACTCCTGGGCCTGAGACAGGAGGATGTGCAGTGCACTGTGGAGGGGCCAGCGCAACCTCCTGTCCCAGGGCCATCTACTGCAGCACTAACCACCTTCACAGATGCCTCCACCAGACAGAGCCCACATTTCCAGCCAATGTGGTCATCCGGGATGCAGCGCTGCTACTGCTGATGGGTGGCTTGAGGCGCTAGGCGTCTATCCATGATGCTGTGCAAGCAACTCATGAGCTGCTTGTAATGCATCATGGGCAGATGTGTCACTTCTTGTCCCAACTGGCAATAGCACTGCTTTCTGGTGGCCTATGTGGACAGTCCACTGCAATGGCCCCTCCTCCTCATCATCATCTGTTCCCCAGTCACCCTCAATTGAAGCCTCCAAGCCGGCCACCACCATGGCCTCCTGTGACCCTTTCCTGCTATTGGCCAGTCTGGATGTGCCTGGTGGAGGTGGACCTCCTTACCATTGCAGATGAGGTGGTCACTGAGCCCACCCAGGAACATACAGGGAAACAGGTTGTGGAGGAATAACAGGCACTTGATGTCAGTGCAGGTGCTGTATTCGCCTCTGACACAGACTGTCATCCAGTCAGAGGGAGTACCTGTGCCACAGACACATTGCCAGGTAGCAGAAGATATTGTCGTTGAGGAGGCAAATCATGGATGGCATTGTGAGCAGGAGGAGGTAAGGTGGTACACACATTGCACAGGTGAGGCAAGAGGCACAACGGCACCTGCAGGCACTGGTGTCATCAGAGGTGGAATTTGTGAGGCAGCAGGATGAAAAGCGGCAGCAGGCACAAGAGGCGGCAATTGCCAGGGCCGAGGTTGAGGATTGGTTGGAATGGAATTGGCTGCCACACTGGAGGATTCTTGCAGGGCAGCGGAGGAGAATGAGTACAGAAAGCCCTTCTAGAAGCAATGGAGGCCCTCCTGCAAGAGACAGATGTGGATAGGTAATCAGTCTTGGATGAGGCATTGTCCAAGATAATCATGGACTAACCTGCTGACTCTTATATCTGGTTCACTAGTTGTAGGTTTCCTTTTGTTTTAATTATTTTTTCAAGGACCATTATTCAGTGTCCATCATTGTACATAGTTGTATATCAACACATTAATATTTTCTTATTCAATACCACAGTTTGCTGTCTCTTTGTGCATGCTTTTGTGCTTATTTGTCCATGTGCATATTTTGTTTGAACATGATCTCCAACTAAGTATGTCCTACGGCTGTCACATGGGTTTAGGACACACTCTGTGGGTCATTTTGATACTGGCCTATTTGCTGTGGGACATGTGTGCATACTTCATGTGAGTGTGAGGTTTAGAATTATACATTCAAAGCCAATGTACTTATGTGGGCAATGGTTGATGTGGGGAGATGACATGTTTGGAGTTGCACATGCTTCATGCCTTCTTTGTCAGACACATCTGTTGCTTGGCTGCTTCCATGCTTTGCAGTACAGGCATGTTGGCCATTTATTTACAAGGTGTGCATGGGTGTGGCAACCGTGCATGCTGTGGTTGGCATGGCACTTCCTTTGTACATGTGTTCATGTGTGTTAAGTCAAAATGGGGGTTGTTTGAGGTAGACATAGTGGCCTTACTTTGATTGACTTTCCCATATGGCCAGTGTTTCAAAAGTAGGGATGGGACCATCGCAAGGGTGTGGGTAGAAACGGATGGTGGCCTGATGTCATTCTTTGTGCATGTTTGCTGTCGGTACATCAGTGTTGCTTGCGTATGTATTGGATTGTGTTCCTAATGGTGATGATTGGGGGGAGAACTTTAGCGATGAGAGGTACCCCCACCAGCTACACTGAAAGGAGCAGGGCACCTGCATGATGACTCCATGAAAAGAAGAGTCATTCAGCCTGTGACGGCGAGCAATCGGATCAGCATAGAAAACCATCCACAATTGATCTGAACCTCTGCTTTGCAGTGCGGTTCATCTTTATTCTGCATTTCTGCCACCAGAACCCACGTTCTCTGTGAATCCCCACCTCTGCCATTACCTACAACGAGGTCAATGACCGCCGCATTTTTCGCCAGCTCCGGATGCACACAGTAGGTTGGGCCAGCCTCCAGACTTCAGATTGGCTGCCTACCTGCACTTCTGTGCCTGCCCCCACCGACAGGCGGAAACCGGAGGGCGGAAGAAGTGCCCGACACAGAAGGGCCCAGCAAAAGGGCCTGTCTGCGCCTGCATCATCACACCTCCACCAGCTACACCGAAAGGAGCAGGGCCGGAGTCCTCTCCCTGCCGCCTGCATGATGACTCCATGAAAAGAAGAGTCATTCAGCCCGTGACGGCGAGCAATCGGATCAGCATAGAAAATCATCCACAATTGATCTGAACCTCTGCTTTGCAGTGTGGTTCATCTTTATTCTGCATTTCTGCCACCAGAACCCACGTTCTCTGTGAATCCCCACCCCTGCTATTATCTACAACGAGGTCAATGGCCGCCGCATTTTCCGCCAGCTCTGGATGCACACAGTAGGTTAGGCCAGCCTCCAGACTTCGAATTGGCTGCCTACCTGCACTTCTGTGCCTGCCCCCACCGACAAGCGAAAGCCGGAGGGTGGAAGAAGTGCCCGACGCAGAAGGGCCCAGCAAAAGGGCATGTCTGCGCCTGTCTGTTGCTGTTTGGGCCGTTAGCCAGGAACCCTGCCCAAATCACCTACTGCACACTAACCAGTAAGTACAATTGCTCCCCTGACTTATTCTTAAGCAACTCTCGCTGCCGTAACGCCCGCCCGCACTCATACTAACTTTCACAAGCAGCTAAACAAAGACCATGCTGGATTAATTCTCCATAACCAAGGGGCACTGATTGCATTCCCCTGCCAGCCCCTAGCTGCCGGCCACTGTGCTGCTAATGTTATTGTGATGCCATTGCCATTGTGTTCCAGTGCCAGCCTCTAGCTGCCTGCCATTGTGTTCCCCTGCCAGCTTCTAGCTGCCTGCCATTGTGTTGCCAATGTTATTGTGATGCCATTGCCATTGTGTTCCACTGCCTGCCCCTAGCTGCCTGCCACTGTATTCCATTGCCAGCCTCTAGCTGCCTGCCATTGTGTTCCCCTGCCAGCATCTAGCTGCCTGCCACTGTGCTGCCAATGTTATTGTGATGTCATTGCTATTGTGTTCCACTGCCAGCCCCTAGATGCCTGCCACTGTATTCCACTGCCAGCCTCTAGGTGCCTGCCATTGTGTTCCCCTGCCAGCATCTAGCTGCCTGCCATTGTGTTGCCAATGTTATTGTGATGCCATTGCCATTGTGTTCCACTACCAGCCCCTAGCTGCCTGCCACTGTATTCCACTGCAAGCCTCTAGCTGCCTGCCATTGTGTTGCCAATGTTATTGTGATGCCATTGCCATTGTGTTCCACTGCCAGCCTCTAGCTGCCTGCAATTATGCTCCCCTGCCAGCGTCTAGCTACCTACCACTGTGTTGCCAATGTTATTGTGATGCCATTGCCACAGTGTTGCCCTGCCAGCCTTTATCGGTCCAGCTACCACAGGCGCCACCCTGGCAGCCCTACCACCGCTACGACCTGCCCCTAGCACTGTACCGCATAGCACCACCCAGCTCTGTGCTCTAATGCATCCCCCTGCCACCCACCTCACAGCGTCCACACCCCCCCTCTCCTTCTCCTCTATCTTGCTCATTTCTCTCTCTCTCTTTGGTCTATCTGCAGCTTGCTCCCTGCATACCCAGACCTCTCACCACCACCCTCCATCATGCAGTACTCCTCCCTATCCACGTCACCACACACCACTCTCAACCACTGCATCACCATCCCTCCTGAACACCCTCTTAGGCGCTACAGACTAAGAACCCGCACCAAACCCTCATTTTTGCTCCGCAGCTCCCCTCCGTCGACCCACAATAGGAACCAAAAGCTCAACTATCGCACCCACACAACATATTTACGCTCACACCCTCCAGCCCACGCACATACCCACGTCCATACGCTCATTCATGCACCCATCCCTCCATCACTCACAAGTGCTCCCACCCCCTCGCTCTTACCGAACACCAGCGTTCATGATCCACCACCTACCAACCGCACCCTAAAATGCACACTCATCAACGCACGCTCCATCCATGCCCATGCCATAGAGATCAATGACCTCATCACCACACACAAACTAGACATATTAGCAGTATCCGAAACTTGGCTCCATGAGGCATCCAACCCATTCATACACCTTGCCCTCCCCCAGGATTACTCCATCCTTAGGTAGGACCGCAAAACCTCTAAAGGACGGGGCGTCGCCCTCATCTATAGAAACTCACTGGCAATTAGGCAATGTAACCAACATTGGGACAACAACGCTGACCTTCACTACGACAAATTAGCTCTCTCCCCTAATTGCACCATCAACCTCTTAGTCACATACAGACCACCAGGCTCTCCTACTGACGTCCAAAAGCATCTCCTCCAAATCATTAGCAATAACCTGAAAAGCACCACCAAAACCATTCTACTTGGTGACCTTAACCTTGGCTTAGATGACCCTAAGGACAAATCTGCCACCCACTTGGCCAACGATCTTTCCAACATGGGGTTCATCCACAAAATCACCAAACCTACTCACTGCAAAGGCCAGTCCATCGACTGGGTACCAGATCATAACTGTTCATCAACCATCACCTCCATCTCAGCCCTCCCATGGACAGATCACCATCTCATCCAATTCTCCATCCCCACCACATCCACCCATAAAACCCTTACTTATGCACCCCCCGCCAAAGTCAGAAGCTCCTAAAAGCTCACAGCGACCAATCTCGCTCCTCTTCTCGATATCCCTGAACTCAAGCATCCCTTCACCCAAGATCCCAACTCTCTCGCTAACATCTACAACAACGACCTCTCGCAAGCCATTGACTCTATTGCCCCGATGGAAGACAAAAAAGGAAAAAAATCCATGCACTCCAACTCTTGGTTCTCAGAAGAACTATCTGTCCTGCACACATTAAAGCGCAAAGCCCTATCCAACTGGCAGTCTACGCCCAACCTATCATCTCTCAATGAGTTCAGAGAAATCTCACGGACCTACAAAAATGCCATATTCGAAGCTAAATCCGAATCATACAATCAAAGAATAACCAAATCCAACTCCAAAACTAGAGAAATATTCTCTATCTTCAAAGAACTCACCACTCCCGAATCCAGCCCAGACGAAATCATCAAGGATGAAGCTTGGTGCACAGGCATCCAGACAGCCCTCCTAAATAAAGTTAAAACGCTTCAAGACAAAATTGCATCCCAAAGTAAAGCACTCAATACCTCCGCCACGCCCCCATCTCTCCCCCCTCACAACCCTCACCCACAAATACTCCTATTTGCCTTTAGAGAAGTCACAGAACTAGAAACCGCCGCCCTACTCAAAAACATCAAACCCTCCACCTGCAAGAGGGACATATGCCCTCTCACTATCATCAAAGAGTGCTCACAAGCCCTCACCCCCATCATCACAACTTTCATCAATGCCTCCTTCTCCTCAGGAACCGTACCTCATTGCCTAAAAGAAGCCTGGGGTTTGCCCACTCTTAAAAAACCCACCTTAGATCCCACCTCCCCCAGCAACTATCACCCCATCACCACCGTCCCCTTCCTCCTCAGAATCCTTGATAAAGCAGCCCACAACCAAATTCAGCAATACATAGTGACCCATGCTATCCTAGGCAGAAGACAATCGGGCGTTCGCAAAGGCCACGGGACCGAAACTGCCCTACTAGATTTAAAAAATCAAATCACCAAAATAATGGACACAGGCAAACCTGCTCTCCTCCTGCTACTCGACCTCTCTGCAGCATTTGACTTAGTGGACCATGACATCCTCACATCTCACCTCTTCAATGCAGCCCACTTCTCCCTTAAAGCTACCTCTTGGATCACATCCTTTCTAGAAGGTCGCGCCATGAAGGTGTATTCTGACCAGGCCAAGGCTCCTCCGACCACCATAAGTTGTGGAGTCCCACAAGGGTCATGCACTGCACCGACTCTATACAACCTCTTCACTAAACCCCTCTTTGACCTATTGGACTCCCTTGGCATAGCGTTCACAAACTATGCCGATGACACTCAAGTCCTCCTCCCCCTCACTGGAGACTATGCACGAGACACAGAAGCCCTCCTCAACATTTACTCCATGATCCAAGCATGGATGGCGATCAATGGCCTCTGCCTTAACGTAGACAAAACAGAGATCACCATCATGGCCCCCAGTGAAATCCTAGCCAAGCTCAGCCAAGACTACTCACACATAAACATCGACAACACCAACATGCTGTGAAGACCCTAGGAGTATACTTAGACGCTACTCTCTCCATGACAAGACAAGTCAACGCAATCTCCTCCTCCTCCGCGCTGAGCACCAAACTCATTTTCACCATAAAACCCTATCTCACTTCTCCCAACTGCCTCTCCATTGCTATAGCCACCATAGGAGCCTGGCTAGACTATTGAAACGCCCTCTTAGCCGGCACCTCAACTAAAAATCTAAACAAGCTCCAAACAGTGCAAAACAATGCGCTCCGCGTAGCCCTGCACATCCCCAATTTCGACCATGTGCCGCAGGCCAGAAGAAACGCTCACTGGCTCCCAGTTAAAGAAAGAATTAACTTCAAAGTACTCTCCCTTACACATAAATGCATCAATCATACCGCTCCCTCCTACCTAGCAGAAACAATCATCAGGAAATCCTCCCTTCGTCCAATAAGAACCCCCCATGACAACCAACTCCGAGTTCCCACCATAAGAAGAGCTAAAGCTGGAGGCATTGGCTTCCCACACATAGCACCTAAACTCTGGAACAACCTCCCTAACTCACTCAGAGCGGCACCCTCGCTGCTCTCCTTTCGGAAATCCCTCAAAACCATGCTCTTCACATAAGCACCTCCCTTCCGACTTGAACGACACATATTTTAAACGCCTTGATGTCTGCGATGCTTATGTATGTAACTAAAACTTATTACTGTAAATCGAAATGCCTTGTAAACGTATATATCTAAAACATGATACCGTAATTCAAAATGCATGTAAACTTAACAACCTTCCTTCTGTAACGAGACAAATGCTTATATGTAACAGCGCTACAATGCCCACGGGCTGAGCGTGCGCTTTAAAAATACGAATAAATAAATAAGTATATTTCATGATGATGTTTTGGGTCTCTTATTGAGGATGGGTAGTCATCTGTTTATGTTTCTGGACAGATGTTCCACAGAGCATAGATGTTTGGTGTATCTGCTTACAGCTCATTCGCCTATGCCCTTTCACTACTCAAGATTTAATTGTTTGTACGTTGTGTTCCTTTATGCTACCACAGCTATTTAGGTGGCCCTTTGGCACTTGCTCTTCCATGTGGATATGCTCACGCTTCCAAAACACCTATGGTTTATTGGCATTGTGGATGATGAGAAGGGATGTGCTCTCATTTGATTGGGCTGGGCTACTCACCTCATATGTGGACTACGTCACCTGAACATAAAGGGACCAAAGTGTAGTTGCAGTAACAATATGGTTGTCTGTTGTTGTGTAGCTCAGTGTGATCCAAGGGTAGGGCATGAAAGAGGTGCTGTCCTTGATACACCTGCTCTGCTTACAAGAGATCATGTTGTAGGAAGATCGCTGCCAGGTGTAGTTCATGAAAACAGAGGCCAGAGAAGATGAGGGAGGCTAGTGCTCCACAGTGAACTGGGCCAAGGGTGTTTAAGATGCATAGCTGGCAAGTGTTGTTGCTGTTACAACGATTGTAAGGCTAATTCATCATACAGAACAATGCATGCAAACCTTTTTATCACTTTGTAGGGACTGTGAATGGGTGGGGGTATCCATTATTCTTGGTTATGTCACTGTACCCTTTTCCCAACAGATCATGAGTGTGAGCCAGCATACAGTTTTGTCTGTTCAGCAGGCAACAAGATTTGTAAATCTGTGGGAGTCTGGTTGTTGTGTCCCTACTTGAAAAGGGTAATTGGGGGCATCCAATGAGCTGTTGTAAGGCAAATGTTGTAACCACATTACGTGGGAGTGTATGTCATCTACTTAGTCAGACAGGGGCTACATCATGGGCCTCTGCAAACAAGATGATTAATTTCACATTTCATCCAACCCCCGGTGTCAATACTGTGCACTGAACAAGTAAGAGCGGGCATTGGGGTGTTGTGTATTTGGGGTGCATTACTGTGATATGACAGCTTGTTGGGGCAAGTAGTGTGTGGGAGAGGAGTGCCCGTCGAGTGATGTAGATTTTAGGGTGCAGATTAGTGTGGGTACTGGGATGAGGGCAGACTTGTGGGTGCTGCCTTTATGTAAGGGGCTGCGGTGGAGATTAGTGGGGGTAATGGGATTGGGATGGACCTTTGGGTGCTGCCTTAATGCATGGGGTTGGGGTGCAGATTACTGTGGGTACTGGGACAAGGACCGACATGTGGGTGCTGCCTTAATATAGTGGTTTGGGGTGCACATTAGTGAGGGTACTGGGATGAGGGCAGACATGTGGGTGCTGCCTTAATGCACGGAGTTGGGGTACTGATTGATGTTGGTACTGGGACAAGGGCGGTCTTGTGGGTGCTGCCTTAATGTAGGTGGATGGGGAGCAGAGTAGTGAGGGAAAGTTGTCAAGGGCACACTTGTAGGTGCTGCCTTGATGTAGGGGGTTCTGGCTCATATTAGTGGGGGTACTGGGATGAGGGCAGACTTGTGGATGTTGCCTTAATGTAGGGGGATGAAGCACTGAATATTAGGGGAATGGGATGAGGGCGATATGTGGGTGCTGCCTTAATGTAGAGGGTTAGGGTGCAGATTAGTGTGGGTATGGAATGAGGGAAGGCTTGTGGGTGATGCCTTAATGTAGATATAACATTTCTTTTTTCCCACTCTCATCTGATTCCTATGGGATTTACCTGATATTCCACCGATAATAGCAATCTACAGATACAGGGGCAATTCTCTACTCATGCCCGCAGTATTCCCCGGATAATCCAGCGATAATGCGATAATGCGAAAATGCTTGAAAATAAAAAACTCTTCCCTGCCCACACAGGCACTCAACATTTGATAAAATGTGGACTTATTCATGATGGTCATATGTATGGGAGTAGGCAGAAAACAGCTTTTTTTTGCTTTCTTTGTAACATTTCAATTTCTCAATTAATCTTTCCCATAATTTCCAGTCTAGAGGGTCGGGGGCAGCGGGCTGTGATAAACCTTTTGTTTGGAAAATGTCAGCTAACTCCATCCACCAAATCAAAAGCTATTAGCAATAGAATGTTTGGATTTCCTATGGCTTGTCTCACTCACCTTAACTATAGGGTGGCGATAATATATATATTCAGTGAAAGAAAATGAAAAAACGTTCTTAAGAGAGAGTTAAGGTGATTAGATTTAGTGCAACAAAATCTTTCAAATTCAGCACTCGTATTTGAAGAAAATCCACATTAAATTTGCGCCTCTTGTTGGTCAACATATGACCACAATGATGGCATCACAGATGTCATAACCAATGATATAATTGATGATCTCACAGGGGATATCACTATTTACAGCAGATATGGCATCATTGATGACATCACTGATGGTGTCACTAACACCATACACAACATCATTGATGAGATCAATACTTACACCATATATGACATAATTTAGATTTTTTTTTGCTGCTTCATTTTGATACATATTTTAATTTATTATACTTAATGAAAACAACTTGACATGGAGCAATACAAGCATACACATGTATCAAATGATGTGTGTGGAGCATTTATTTGTAGTACTTATCAATTCACAAAATGTAAAATAAAAATATGTAACATTATATAAATGGTTTGAATTTCATATGTAACATTGTACGAATGGTTTGAATGCTATACATTAGTAAGCAATTACAATAGTTAATTGCAGGGAAAATACCTGATCCAGCTAAATCTATTTGAGGTATTGCAAGGATAATGGCCCTCATTATGACCCCAGCGGTAGCCGTGTTGGTAAAAATAGCACGACTGCAGCCTGAGTCATGTTTCTTTCTGGCGCCTGGCAATGGGGAAACACCAGTGCATTACAGCCCCGGCGGTCGGAATAAGTAACTCCCCATTTCCATTGAGTCCCATAGTTCGCAATGGGAATGGGGAAGTGCTACCGTGAAAGTCTGCGGGACGGTACTCACCTGCAGAATTCAGAGTGTGCCGATCTGATAAAAACGGTGCTGGTAGTTTACCGGCACTGTTGTTACTGCGACCGGCACCGTTGTTACCACGACCGGCACACTCATAATGAGGCCCAATATAATAAGTAGATGTAGAAGTAAACAAAAAGAATAGATAAACGCAGAAACATTTTTATAGTAAGTGTTTTAAAAAAATTGTCACTGTTCATACCTACATTTGAAATTCTCTTTACCATACTACCATCATATGAACACATTTGTTTCGGTATGTCAAGTTATATTAATCACTCATTTATGATGTATGTATTAATTGTGGCTTCGGCACACGCTGAACCAATAGGTTTCTTTGGGGCCCACTAGACATGGCCTCTGGCCGTGGCCACTGTACATGCTCCACCAATAGGTTTCTTTGGGACCCACTAGCCGTGGCCTATGGCTGTGGCCACTGTGCATATTGCACGAATATGTGTCTTTGGGGCTCAGGCCATCAGCCATGGCCAAAGTACATGTTGAACCAATAGGTTTCTTTGGGCCCATTAGCCATGGCCTTTGGCCGTGTCCACTGTACATGTTCCATCTATAGGTTTCCTTGTGCCACCTAACCATGGCTTTCGGTCCCGGCCAGTGAGCACAGCCTTTACCAATGCCCACAGTATATTGTTTAAAAAAAGGTTTCTTTGAATCCTAATAGCCATGGCCTGCTGCCATGGCCAATGGCCACAGCCTTCAGCCATAGCTGCTGCACATGTTCCACCAACATGTTTCTTTGGGGCCCACAAGCCATGGCCTTTGGCCATGGCCACTGTACATGCTGCACCAATATGTTTTTAGGGCCCACTAATTAATGCCTTTGTCCGAGGACACTGTATATGTTGCACCAATATGTTTCTTTGGAGCCCACTAGACATGACCTTCAGCTGTATCCACTGTACATGTTGCACCAATAGGTTTATTTGGGGCCACTGGCCATGGCTGTCTGCCATGGCCAGTGGCCCTGGCCATCAGCCATGGCTACTTACATGTTGCACAAATAGGTTTCTTTGGAGCCCACTAGCCATGGCCATTGGGCATGGCCACCGTACATGTTGCATCAATAGGTTTCTTTAGGGACCACCTGCCATGATCTTCAGCCATGGCCACTGTACATGTTGCACCAATAGGTTTCTTTGGGGCCTGGCAGCCATGGTGTTTGGACATGGCCAGCGCCATGGCTGTGGCCACTGTACCTATAGGGGGGATAGCTAAGGGGCAACACGGTAGTCTTGGAAGCAAGATGATGCTGAGCAACACAAGTTCAATCCCCGGTTCCACACTTAGAAACCTGTGGGTATTAAGCACTTTATAAATAACCCATTACAATTACAATTGTCCAAATAGCTTTCTTTGGGGCAAACTAGCCATGGTCTTCAGCCGTAGCCACTGTACATAGTTCACCAATATGCTGCTTTGGGCCCACCAGATATAACATTTCTTTTTTTTTCACTCTCATCTGATTCCTATGGGATTTACCTGATATTCCACTGATAATGGCAATCTACAGGTATTGGGGCAATGAATTACTCATGCCCACAGTATCCCCCAGATAATCCAGTGATAATACAAAAACGCTCGAAAATAAAAACTCTTTCAATGGACCCCCAATTCCCTCAGCTGCTTTTTCTGTTTCTGGCCATCTCCTATAACCCCCTTTCACTATTTGCTTCATGTGACACATTTTCATTTTCGAGCATGTCTAGCATTATTATGGCAGGAATCTCATGAGATTCCCCAGTATTACCCTGATAATCCAAAAAGGTTCAAACTGTAACTGTCTCCCAAGACCATCCACAGCTCTCCAATTGAACATGGTATCCTCTTTTTCCATCCCTAACTCTTGCCTCATGCAATTTCATCCTCCTTACTCCAGAAAATAGCTTTTTGTGCATTTTTGTTTTTGGATTCCCCCAGTATTACCGCTGTAATCACTTACTTCGAGCAAAATAAAAATGGCAGATTTCATTTCATTTCTGAAAAGCATCTTTATTGAAATGCACCATGGGAGAAATAGCTATACTGTTGGGAGAAGGGAGCACCACCTTCCTCATCAAGTATTTTAAAACCTACTGTATGGAATAACTCCAAACCTGTCCCAGAAAATAAGACAACACTTCATGCCCAAGTTGTTTTTTTATTTGGTCCAAATCCGTCCGTACACCCAAGACTCCAGGCCCTGACCACAACCACCGCAGCACAATACAGCCATGCACACAAACATATTCATGCTGGTATAAGGGTTGGAGTGATATGTATAGAGAATATACATTTGCAGTTTATAAAGATTGTGACAGCAATAATTGTATACTTACTGTCTGTATTGTTGAGGGTCTCTTGTTTTGTTTCATGGTTTGCGCAAATGTATGCTACATTCTTCTTTCATCCTCTGTGATAAAAGAAAATATAGCATGTTAGGGTAGGTACTTTGTAAGGTTGTATTGCATTATATTGAAGATTTGTGTATAGTTTGTTAACCCTCATAGTTAGTACTTTACACGTACTATGCTTTAAACAAGTGTACTGTGCAATCTGTTTTTTCGCATAATCATTGGATGGGCAAAAAAAAGCCATGCATGATTAAAAAAAGTCTACGTTTAATTGTTATATTGCATAGTTTGGTTTAGTGACATGACCACTATTTATAGCAATAGTTGAGGTGATTTTTGAAGTGCTACTATTATGGTTAGATACCAGTTGGTGTATTCTAAATGTTTATGTGTTTGTTCTTTTTAGCAGTATTTCTTTGTGTTGTTGGTTGTTGTTGATCTTTTTTAAATAGTGTGGTATTGCAGAGTAATATTGCAGAATTGTAGGGGCAGTTAGATATCTGTTGGCGTATTCTAACTTTTGTTAGTTTGGAAGATATTGAGGGTTTGTAGCACTTTGGCTGTTGAAGGTTGCTTTTGGCAGATTGATCGCTGGAAGTAATATTGAAGTACTATGGTTGCAGTTCTTTTGCCAGATTGGTCACTGGAAGTAATATTGAAGTACTATGGTTGTAGTTAGATACTGGTTGGCGTATTCTAACTATTTACAGTTTTCCAGTTATGTATGGTATGTTTGAAGCACATTCATTTCTGCTGGTCCATTTACATTTTCTAGTACTGTGAACTACCTTTTTTATATTGGCATGGATATTGTTTGACAGATGTGGGTATTAATCAATACGTTATTATACTTTTGTAGATTAGTGAGTATATTTTATTTTCAAGAATATTAAGTAGACATTTGTAAGATCTGGCGGTAATCTTTGTTTCAGAGTAATGGAAGTATCATTGAATCCAAATCATCCACATTTCTATTTAATGTAAGCAGTGTAGTGAACTGCACTGGTTGTGGTGCCCGTGTGGTAGATTATGCCTACTGTTGTGAAGGTTTTCTTGCCAACTGATACTTGTCCATGCTTGCAGTTGTTTTGGTACCATCTGCATTGTATCTTAAAAGCATTATTATTATGTATTGGCTATGCAATTGTATTTGAAAGGTGGAACGATTATGGGAATTGCAAGTAGTACATGGTATGTCATGGTTTGCATTTTGTACCAGCTATTGAAAGGGAATGGATTAGCAGTTAGGCATAGATACATACACCAAGCGCTTGTTAGGGACTTGTTCCTGCACTACATGGTTGCAGAGAGTTCATGTATGTTTCCACTTGTATGAAATCTGGAGGATTTGATTTATAGGTATGTTTTTGGTTTCTAGTACTTGCAGTAAGTACATTAGACATTCTAGTGGATCTTCTTGGGTGTTTATAGTGATTCTCACCATTCCCGCACAGTAGTCCTATTCCTGCCTTAGTCCTGTGACACTGTAAGTATTCTCAGGATTATTTGTTGCATTCCCGTGAAGGAGTAACATTTGCAAACACAACTGGTCTCTGCCTTTTAAGTAAATGTTTTTAAGAATTGGTGGTAATTGAAATAGAACATTGATTGCTTCATTTGCATAGCAATTTACACAAGTTGTATTGGAAAATTTGAATGGACAAGATAGTTCTGTGTCCGACTCATTTGATGGAAGTCCATGAGGTTTTTTTGCAGAGAGAGTTGCCTTTGTTTAAGGAGTTGGGTATGCATTTGAATGTTCAGTACATTCTTTTGTGGTTTTGGTAGTTGATGAAGTATGAACTGATTTCAATTTCTTTGGTGGTACTATTCGGAGATTCTGTATATGTTCTGCTTGCATGAGTTTTCTTTTACAAAGTTTGTGTTTTTGAGGAACAAGGTACATTTTGAGATGGGGTGTGTAGAGTGCACATAGTCTTTTGTACTCTACGATATAAGGAATGTCAGCGTTGACTTTACTTGCATCAAAATTGACTAGAAATAGTCCTTCAAGTGTACGTAGGTGTGTTAGTGCTACATAACCCATGCCTTCTTTAAAAACTGTGTTGTCAATATCAATTAATGCTTGATCTAGGGTTAGTCCTGGTGATATATGAATAGTGACTGGGTATGCTAGAGACAGAGCAAACTGTTCTCTGTGTACATACATGTCTTTGAAAAGAAAGAATCGGGAAGTTGAGCGTCCTATTCTTTTAAAGTGAACATTGACAAACTGAATGCTGTTGTCATGTGAGTATGTCTGGAAGGCAACAACTGTACCCAGTGCTCCATTAACCAAACCTTGTTCCACATCAAGGTTACGTTTCAGCATCACTGTACAGTTTAAACACAATGTTAACATATTCTCTAAACCAGCTGTGTTAGAGATAACGTTTTCTAAGGTATTTAATCGTGCTGTGGCTTGCTGACACATAGGTAGTGTCATACCATGCACGTCCAGTTTGTCTATGGAGTACATTTGCACCAGTGGTTGCATTTATTTTTTCAGCATTGTTTTATTGAATTGTTGCAACTTCCAAGAGTTGGCATTAAGGACATACAGGGTACATTATTGTGTGCTCATTTTTCCATGACATCTGTAGCACATGTGTTATGGCCATATAGGTCATGGATGCGTCTGGTATTCAAGATACACTGTGCTTCCTTAAATAGTACATCAATCCAAATACTTTTCAAAATGTTGGCATAGGTGAAGTCTACAGACTGATGCATGTTTTCTGTTAGTTCTTTGTATTGGAAATGTTGCCAAAGATTTATATTTCCAATGCTGCGTAGTGTTTTATGGCAAAGTTTGTGTACATGGTTGGAAAAATAGGTGTTAATTGAAGAAGATCTCCAAAAACAATAACATGTTTTCCACAAAAGAGTTCTTCGTAGTCTGTTTTAAGGCCCCCTCCAATCTGAGGTGAATCAAAGCCAACATTACATTGGAGACCATGCTCATCTAATCTATTAGGAGCATTTTCATTTGTTTTAAAACTCTGCGTAGCTCCATAGCAGCATCTGCTGAAGGTTTGTAGTAGCCTAATTTATTTTGGTGTTCTACTGGAAGGAGAACCAATCAGTGTATAGTGACACCACCTATGTTGTAGGCTGCTAAACCTGTGGCGGTAGTTACAACAGCTGAAAGCTTGTTGTTTGTTAATTGTTGGAGGAATTTACTGATGATTTTTATTAAGAATATTTTCCCTCAACCAGCTTGACCACTTACATAGAGCAGTATATGTTTATAGTCTTGACATGTACAAGTTTAACTTTCGTGCTGTACACCTTGTTCAATTGGTTCAGTTACTTCTAGGAAAATGCTATGTTGCTCATTATTTAACTGTGATTTCAGTACAGCAAAGTCTTTTGTAGATTGTTCTTACTGACACATATTGTTTCCTACTTCTGTCATGGCTAACTCTGCCTCATTTGCTATGAGTGGGTGTCCAAATGGTTCCTGGCTTCATGTTAGAGAAGGCTGACTGCTCTCAGGAGTGTATATATTTAGTTGTTCTTGAAATTCTTCCTCTTGTTGGCGTTCATTGTCCAACATGTTTTTGTACTGTGTAAACTTTATGGGCTTCATTACACGGTAGGCGGTAAGGGTTTACCGGTACCGGTATTCTACCGGTACCGGTAAATCCTTACCGCCTTACTACGAGGTCCCTTTGCGGGTTGGGGAATTTAACGCCTGCTTTTTGCAGGCATTAAAAACCAACCCGCAAAGGGACCAGTGGAGCTAATTACGGTACCGCAATTTGCGGTACCGTAATTAGCGCCTTCCCCATTCCCATAGAGCCCTATGGGGCAAAAATGGGAATGGGGAAGGGCAATGGTGGAAGGGGGAATTACCGCTCCACCAACCTTGGAATGGGGCAGTAATTCCCCTTTCCACCAAGGCGGTGCCGGTATTTTACCGGCATGAACCATGGCGCTAATAGCGCTATGGTTCACCGCCTACCGTGTAATGAGGCCCTATGTCTGTTATAATGTTTTCACATGCATTGAAAGAAGCATCTTCATAGGATGCATGAGTGTCTAATAAATCTTCTTCCTTTCTCAATGGTTTAAAAAGTTGGAGTAGGGACATGTAGTACAGTTCTTTATGTTGAGGAGTTTTTAATGAAAGATTCATATGATTAATGAGGCTGCCTTTGGTAAGTTTAGCTAGGCTGCCCTCACAACCTTTCACGTATTTACCTTTTTCTCATCTGGTTCAATATTATTTTTGTATGAGAAGTTTTGGGCTATATGGTATAGGCACATGGTTTCCAAAGCAGTACTTCTGTTTGGGTAGTATGTGTCTAATAAGTTGTTTTTCAAAATGTCCTGGCTGTTGGGATCATTTTTGGCTATTGTTTCTATGTCTTGGGAATATTTGAGAACTCTTTTTCTGCATGCAGCAGGACCAAGACTTAGCCAAACTATGTTTTCAGATTTACCATACAAAGCGGTGCTGTTTAAACGGTCTTCAGCTTCATAGCAGCCACATTCTCTATGCAAGAGCATTTTTATGCCAAAGGTGTATAATTTCTGTGACAGTGTTTTGGCAGATGATATGTCATCCCAGAGGTCCTTCAGCTCTGTTTTCTCTGATTTGGTTAAGTAAGCTGTGACATATCGTGCAACTGCAGTGGAATTGTCTGCAATGTATTGCACATCTATATTTGCATTCCATAAGAGGGCAATGTTTGTATTGTAATCATTGATGTGCTTTGATGCTTCAGTTCTTTTTATGCAGTATGTGTTCTTAGGTGATTTACCTTTGACACTGTGTCTAACTGAAGACATGATGCTGTTCACTTGTTGTGTTTGTGAAACTAGTCTAGGGAAACCAAAGCGGCATTTGGTGTAATATTTTCCTTTGTTTTTGTATTTGCACCCACAATACTTGCCATACTTGTGTCTTTGAAATTGTAAAATGTGGCCATGCAAGTCAAGCCGTATACTTTCTGAAGGGATTTCACATGTGACATATTTGTGAATGAAGTCCAAAACAGTGGCATCACTTTCTTGACCAGATTTTGGCACACATTTGATCCACAAAAGCATGTAGATGAGTGGTGCTCCTCTGGCATGATATTCTTTTCTCCAAAATAAGTGGTGCACTTCTCCGAGGGGAGCAACTGTTTTATTACAAATAAAGTGCAGCATGGCTATAAAGCCATGATTGAAGAACCTAGATATGTTTACAGAATCCAGAGCACAGAGCTCTCCTGGTGTTTTTATGTCAATACCTGCTTTTATTTTGTTTGCTATGTGTAGGAAGTTTTGCAAGTCTTCCCATGCATACTCTGCACAACTTAAAGTGACAAACCATGTGAGTGGGCAAAGGTTGTGAAGCATGCACTGTACATCTGCATTACGTCAGAACTAGTACTCTTGTTCCACGCATGTTTGCCAAAGAATTTGTAATACTGGACTGTAAAACTTCCTCTTTCTCTTGCACTTTTTGCAGTAGTTGCGTAGCTGACATGTTTTGAAAATTGGAACCTGTTTTTAATGCATTGCTAGTTTACTTCCAAACAGGAGGTGGAATATGTATTCAACATTTTGTCTGACTCTGGGGCTTCAGAATACATTCGTAAAGAGTGGTATTCTGATACAGTTATTTGTGTGCACCTTTCATTGTACCATCCATCTTTTCCAGTAGGAAAAAGTAGAGTTAAGTCGATATGTTTCCAGAGCATTGTCTATTGTGTCCTTGGAGTGCAGTGGGTGAATTGTGTAGTGGTCTAAAATATTGTAGGCTGCAGTAGGATTGTCCAGTTTCTGAGGAATCTTGAATTATTTCTGAGGTTTTTCTGTCTTTGTAGTATTCATTGTTGTCTTTAACATATTTCAGGGCTTCTCTAACTTTGTTTAAATCTACTAGTTGCTGCCAATTTATTTTGTCTTTTGTAGGTACACCATTCACTAGGATAATCAAAGATTGATCTATTGACTGTTGTACCCCTAGAGTATGTATATTTTCTTTGAGATCTAATGGCAAGTAGACCATTTTGCCACAAATGCCTTTCAGTAATTCAGAAGGAGGCAACTTTGTTGTTTTTGGTTGAAGGTGTATTAGCGCTTCAAATGGGTGTATCGTTTGGATTATAATGATCACATATAAGTTAAGCTGTTGGAGTGCTTTCGGCAGTGGGTATATATATTTTTACTGATTGCTCATGAAGGCATTTCGTTATTGTCATTTTTTTCTGTGCAATATGTGCACAGTATTGAGGGGTTGGTAATTTCATATTTGTTTTCAGCTATAAGGTACAAAGCTAATTGAAACCATTGGGATTCCTCATTGTCTTCTATTTTGTGCATTATGTCTACTGTTTTGGTGCTCCTTCTATAAAAAGTTCCACAACAACACACACATACTTGGTTTGGCACTTTATCAGATGTGCTTTTGCACTTTCTTATTACTTTTTTGTAAGTGTGACATAGAAAGTGACATCTGGAAAGTTGTTGCTACTGTTTTCTGAAAGTGCTTGAGTTTGTAAGTGCTTTTTAGTTCCAAAATATATCCTTTGGATGTGGTCTATTTCTTCGCGCACCTGTTTGGCTGTACCATGTAGGAGAATATCATTTAAAAGTTCCAGTGCTAAAGCTGGACTTTTTGCATAGTACATTTTATAAACAAGATTTCTTACAGTAGAATGGTGTGTTGCTAACATTGTGATATGGCGGAAGCTGCTTTTGCAAGCAGGTCCAGAATGCCCTCGTAGTCCTGTGTTACTTGCGCATTGGACAGGAGTCTATACTTTGTAGTATTTTCATTGTTCCTTTGTTGTTGGCTTTCACATAGTGATTGAGGAACTGCTGTAAAGATTTGATAGAGTTTTGGAGAATGTTACACATTGATGTGCAAGGCCATTTGTAGATGGGGCATATTGGTTCGGTGGAATGGAGAGTGGAATCTAGGTTTGATGGGGTTATTTGTGAAAGCAGTGTTTCTTCTTCCATTTTGTATTGTGTACCTTTTCATACCCTTGTCCACTGCTATTTATGGCAAATTGGGTTGTTTGATTGTGTTTGTACGATTTTTCATTGGTGTATGGCTCTGTGCTGGTGGTGTGACTCTACTCACCTGTAGTGATGTTGCCAAAGGTTTCTATGCTGACATTGCATTTCTTTCGAAGTAGTGGTTGTAGTTTAGAAACATATTTTGTTAGTGGCTACATTCTGTTTAAAATTAATATTAACAATTTCCGTTTCAGGACCATTGCACTGTCTACAGGAGCTTGCAGGATTACTTTTCTGCAGTAGGTTTTAAGGATTGAGCTTGATTTCTCCCCTCTATTTATAAAGTTCGGAAGGACTCTGTGGTGGAACATTTTTTGCAAAATCAATTTATTGGAATGCTTGCTTGTGGTAACATTACCATGTGTACCTGATCTTTTAGTAGTAGTGTGAGTTGCAATCTTTTATAGTGCATTTCTTCTCATTTGCACATTTTGACAGAGGAATTACAGTTTCCTTACTGGTAGGTGCTTTTGTTTTCGTTAGTGACTGTATTAGCTCTTCCCTTTGAACTTTCTGTACAAATCCTGCTAGGGGTGGATGGCTACTTTATATGCTTTTAGGTTGCACTGATCTATTTCTGCATTGTTTTCTACAGAGTTGCTGTTTGGTAGGCATTCTGTAGTAGCTGTTGTAGAAAAAAGGAAAGTGTGGGTGTGCAGATTTTGAAATGTATATTTGTGCCATGTGCATGAGTGGTTGAATATGAGGGTAGGCATATAAATAGAAGCATGTCATTGTATAATGGGCTGTAACTTTAGGTTGGGAACACTATATTGGTATCTGGGGATAATGGGGGCAAGATGATAAAGTAAAGTGAGGAATTGTAGAGGTGTAATAAGTAAGAATGAAGTGAATAGTGGTGGGTTGACGGAATTCTGTATCTTACAATACAAAAACACTGCACTCTCTCTCAGTAAGACATAAAACACTAAAATGGTATTGTAATTACTTTGTTGGTGTTGAGAGTAGGTGTATTCTAGGTTGTATTTTCAAGTTCATGCGCCAGTGCCTTTCAGGACACAGGTGGGTTCTGCAAATATACAAGAAGATTGTAAGAAAATATGTTTGTTAATGGCATAGTGATAGCATTTGGAGAATACATTATTGAATTGGATGGTTTTGCATATGAATGGGGACTTGGGAGCACAGCATGTTTGGTAAGGGGGTAAGTATGTTGTATAACGTGCACTTTAGCATGTGTGTGTATTGGTGTAGGACTATATAGTTTGAAAATGGATTAGTCCTAATTGTGCAAGGGTGAGAAAAAGGTTTGGAAAGATGTACAGATTGGAAAGGAGAACATTTTCGTGTTTGCATTTCCATTTACTTTTCTGTACATATATGCTTGCTACATGAGTGGAGCAATTATTTCAGTTGTTTGCTTTATTTATACACATATGTTAATGGTACTGTTGTCAATGCACACATACTTTTTTTTGTTTTTTAAGTAATGTTGCATTCTGTGAAGTGTACAAGGTAAGGGGCCGGCACTCTGTTGTCATGCATGCAATGTGTGTACTTGGTTTAGTTTGGTAGGATATGTTTGGTGATCCTTTTCTGTGAGCATTTTACGAATTGTATAGGAGGTGCGTTAGTGGGGGAAAGGTCGTAAAATTGACAGAAAGAAAGACGAGAGTACCCGTTTGGATATTACAATGGCTCATGTGGGTACCTGCAAACTTTGAAAGCACATACCATTGTAGGCATACCTGCCTACATTTCAAAATGAAAAACCTGGAGATCTACGTCACCGGAATGCCCCGCCCACATTTTTGCAAGCCCATGCCCACATGTTCAGCCCACATATTATAAAGACAAAGATAGCGATTTGTGGTGGCTAAGTCTGCATGATCTTTACACCCAGAGATAGCTCCACTGTCCTAAGAGATACCACAGCTGTTGTAGGTAGTTCTGCACATGCAAAATCTGTGTCACCCGAGTGCTAGCTATGCTGTATGATACAGCAGAGCTAGCCCTCAGGTGGCACATATTTTGCAAAAACTACACACAGACATGACACAGTATCATGTGTGTGCCTGTGCCCAGTGTGTTTAAAAAAAAAAGTATTCTGTTTTTGATACCGCAGCAACCCTAGTCCCCGGCAGCCTCATTTCAGCCTTCTACTGAGCGCTGCAATTCCGAGAAACACATTTCATGGGATGTGATCATCACTGGCTGCGAGATTGTTTGTTGAGAGGATTGTTTGCTAAAGGGCATTAACACGACAGGCTCCCCATTTGGACCAAGATGGCTTGGTCAATCAGTTTGCAGCAGGCCGGCAGATTTAAAAGTAGAACAAATGATACACAAGTGCGAGTTGCTCTGTTTTACATTTTGTCTTTATAGCTGTGGTCTCCGCCGACACCTCCATGTAATTGGCCACTAATAGTCTTCTTGTAGCCAATCACATTGAGGTGTGGGTGGAGATGCTGGAATGCCGTAAAAACCGGAGACTCCACGCACTTCCTCGTAGACCCGGAGAAGAGCGTAAAAACCCCTGAGTCTCCAGTTAAACCCAGAATTTAGACAGGTATGATTGTAGGTGGCATTTGACGGTTGGTGATGGGAGAAATGGCAGTATGCTTTTTGAGTATGTTACGGAGGTTCAGTGGCAGGTACCCTGTTGAGAGGCACTTCATTTATTTATTTATTTGGATTTATAAAGCACCAGCGGCCCATGGGCATCGTAGCGCTGTTACAGGATACTTAGGTTGTGCAGAACATACATTTTACATAGTGAGACAGTCAAAACAGTTACCATAGTGAGATACAGCATTCTTATTTCATGCTAGTGAACCGTTGAAGGTCAGGCTACAAGGAGGAGTTACATACAGTAGTAGCGGTGCATGTGGGTCCACCCTCTGGGGGTAGGAGGGGTGGGCTAGTGGAAGAGTTGTGTTTTTTAACAGAGTTGCAAATGTACTGAATACAAAATATTGATACCTGTAGTTTGTGGTGGTGGATGGCGATGTGAATGAATCTGGTTGCAGAAATCTTGGATACTTTTACAGTAATTTCGAGTGGAGGTGCTTTTGAATCATAGGACTCTTGTACTCTGAGTGTTTAACGGTAAGTATGGAGTGTTGAACAGATATGATAGTGTTAGATGCAGAGGTCTTGGATGTGATTGGTGGATGCATGTGTAACTGTTTAGCAGTACCCAATGAGGGAGTCCTGCAAAAAAGAGTACTGGAAAGGGAAGAAGGAGTGTCCCTGCTTTACTGGGGCACGGCCCTCATGGAAGTTGGGGAAGTGCACGTGACACATGCTGTCCTTCTTACTATGCTTGGCATGGAAATGGGACTGCATATTATCCAATTAGGTGTTGAGTGTGTGATTCACAGGAAGGGGTGATAATACCTTTTTTATTGCTGTGTATTGTGATGATGGCACAGATGCAGAGAGTGAGAGTGCTCATCGTCTGTGATTCATTTGTGGGAGACCTGCAGACATATGCCCAGGGAAGCGACGTTGATGAACATTTGGTGTGGAAGGTTTGCACACTTTGTGGCGCAGTGTGCCTCTGCCGAGTTTGGAAGCTGTGACTGCCGAGTGCAGAGATGTGGTAACTTGCAGTACCGTGGACATGGTAGTCTTCCATTGTGGTGCACTGCATGTGGCTTTTAGCACTGCTGAAAATTTGCTCTGTGAATTGAAGGAGGTGATTAAAGCAGTGATGGGCATTTTTCCCACTGCAACAGTGCTTTTCTCATGCATCCCACCAAGACCACTGTGGAACAATCCCAATGTACTTTCTTCCGAGGAATAGAAGAAAAGGTGCCTTGTAAACGGCGGCATGTGCAAATTTCTGTTCAATGCTGGGATGTTCTTCTGTGCCATGACAACCTTAATGATTTTAATGTGAGGTTTTTCAGTGGAGCTCATTTTCTTTGGTCCCTGATTGAAAATGCTATTGTGTCCAGAATCTAAAAGCCATTTTGAGAAGTTTGTATAATAATGTAAGGAGGAGAAGATGAGAACAATCCCCAAAAATAAAAAAGGTGTTTGTTTACAGGCATCTTAAAAAAAAAACACACTTTTCCGAGCTACCAATAAAGAGGGAATCCTCTATCCTGTTTGAAATGTGTTCCCGCACCGTGCACAAAGGACAATATGTCATCGGACATGGCGGCAGCTGGAGGAGTGCACGTGCCACATGCAGATGGCTGTGCTGTTCAGGAGGCAGAGTATATGGCGTTTGGGCAACTCCTGAATACATTGGTTGGAAGTGTTTGCCGAACGCTGTGGAGTGGTTGTACACCTTGGGTTCCATCATGTGGATGCCCACTGGTACGGAGTACGTGGAATGAAGGGGCTGCACGTTGGTCGTCTTTTTGCCACTTTGGTGACACTCTATCACCCAGACATTATAATTATTAATTGTGGAGGGAACAGTTTAGGACATGTCACCAGAATCTCACTGCAGTTTGCAATGAAGGAGACACTTCGGCAAGCCATGGACATGTTTCCAAAGTTGCAAGTAATTTTTTCTCGCATTGCCCAGAGACAGATGTGGCTGCGTTCTTCCTCATTTGGCCCGCAAATGGAGAAAGCGAAGCGCAATCTGAACAAGGCCGTTTGCTCCTTTTTGCGAGACGTTGCCATGTTCTCCCTCCACAATGAAAACATTACTTTTCGTAGTACCTACATTTTTTGTGCAGATGGAGTCCACCTTACTGATGCTGGCAATCAGCTGTTTCTGCGTAATATCCAAAATGAAGTGCGGCTCTTTTTGCAAGTATAGCAAGAATCACCCCAGTAGGTGTTCACCAATTCAAACCTTCAAAACACAAACAGAGCCACCACTTCCTTTTGGGAATGTGTGAAATGTTTCTGATGGAGACACCCCTCACATTATTTACTGCACTGTCCTCAGAGCTTATAGGCTGCGCGGCGGCCTGCATCCTTTCATTGGAATTCTACTTTTTGCACTGTGAAAGGCGGCTCTGAAAAGAGACTTTTTTTTCTTCAAATTGTTGGTTCTTTTTAATTTTTCTTGTTCATGTAACACACAACACAGAAGGAAAGGAAGGGAAGGGAGGTTAGGGAAAGGGCACCAGCCACTGGGATAATAAAGGGCAAGTGGACAAAGGAAGATGTTGGGTGGCACTTACTTAGGTAGGGGGCAGTCCTTCTCATGCTCCCGGACCGAAGCCTCAAAAGTACTTCGAAGTTGCTCTCCCTGAGGAGTACCGCGTTGCAGTACATGCACAATACAGTGACTTTTGAAAGGTAAGGGTCTGCTGCAGTGCGTATGGCTTGCTATTGCCATCCCTCATCCCCAAGAGCCACCAGCACCACCACCAGCTGGAGAACCTACACAACGAAAGAAGCACACTACTTTAAAGACAATAAAGAGGACCAGGAAGATGAGGTAGAGGAAGTGCCTATCTCTAGCATCCAGAGAGAATTATGGGTGTAGCAGTTCTTTACCACTGTTCGGGATGTAGCAACACCACGTCATCCCCTGAACAGCCCAGAGGGTTGTCTGCGTACCAAATGAGGAAATGAGTTTGTGAACCAAACCCAGATATCACTTATTATTTTGTATCTACCTTTTGGCCATTTTTTTAAAAAACTACTGGACCGATGTACACCAAATTTACAAAAGCACGCTTTCAGGAACAAGCTACCACTCCTGGCATAAATTTGTTGAAAATCCATCCAGCAGTTTGGGCTGTAAGCCTGTGGGCCGGCAGTAGCGTCCCTGTAGTTATTGTTAAGTTGCTCAACCCATAGGAAGAGCACCTTTTGGGTGGCTTATAACTTTGCCCCCTGGACGAATCCTCACAAAACTTTGCAAACAAAGTATATGGCCCCATCAAATTGATTCTGCGAGGTCCTGTGAGGTTTCATGCAGGGGGTGCAAAGTTATAGTGCAGTTCCAAAATGTATGGTTTTTCCCATAGACGCGATGGAAAAAAAGATTGCTCACCCCTATAGCCCAAACCGCTAAATGGATTTTCACCAAATTTGCGGCAGGAGTGGCGGCTTGGTCGCGAAAGCATGCTTTTGTAAATTTGGCATAAATGCGCCCAGTACTTATTTTTAAAATGACCAAAAAGTAGGTAACACAAAATTTGTGATATCTGGGTTTGGTCCGCAGACTCACTTCCCTGTTCGGTCCGTGGACGGGACTCTGATTGGTCCAGAGGGCGGCGTGATGTTCGCTGACAATGGACGAGCATGCTGATTGGATGATGAAAGCGTGATGTGCATCATATTTTTGGAAACGCCCGCCATGTTGGATTCGCGAAGAACTGTCCTTGTCCGCAGACATCATGGTAAAAACATATTAAAAAACACAACATTGCACTTGTCAAACTAATTAAACAATCTCTGGAGAGGTGAGGGGTGATGAGAATGGGATGGGATATGGCCTTAAAAAGTCCAAAAAATGGGTAGCTTTTCAACTTCGACTTACCCCAAACAGTCCGGGTGTCTGGGGCAGTCCTGTGTGGTTCGCGAACATTGCAGATGTTCAGGTGGCATCAATGCTTATTCAGCATTACAGGGTTGGTGATAAGCATTTTCTGGATGGCTTATAACTTTTTTGCTCCACTCAATGAAACTGCATGAAATTCTGGAATTTCATTTTAGATCTGACTCTGAATGGTTCCACAAAGTGTGGTGCTGTTTTGTCAAGCGGGAACAAAATTAGAGGGGGGTTCCAAAATATTTTAAAGGTTTATAAATGTGGTGCCATTTAATGAATCTGCACATAAGTTTGCTAAAAGATTTTATTTGAAATGTTTTGTGGAATTGTGTCAAGAGGGGGCAAAATTAGAGGGGGGTGTCTCGACATTTTTAAATGGCTTATAACGTGGTTGCCGTTTTACGAATGTGGACAAAGGTTTTCAGAAAGGTTATAGACCCAACCTTGAATGTTTTTGCAAAGTCTGAATGGATTTTGTCAAGTGGGGGCTAAGATATATGTCTATTGTATGTACGTACATTTTAACACTTCCTCGGATACACAGAAAACTCGTGTAAGGAGTCTTGGCAAGGACCTGAAAGCACAGTTTTGCAAATGTGTCAGTGCTTTATTTTTTGAAAAGTGTACCAAGAAATAGTGATATAGGTTTGGTGACTGAAGTACAGCCTGTGGTAACGGGCAGTGGCCAGATTGTCTTGATACTGGCTTTGACCACAAGGCACCAGCAATGGGGTTAAAGTGGTCATGGCCACCAGGGACTGGCTATGTGGTAAAGTTTTTCGAAATCGGGATAGGTTTGAAAGGGAAAAAAAATCTGCTAGTGATTACAATTTGAAGTGCTGGACGGGATTGCAGCAAACATGCCCGAGGAGGGTCAGCAAGAACTTGAAAGCATGGTTTTGCAAATATGTCCTGTGTTTTATTTTTTTCAAAAGTGTAAAATGTATGTACACAACACAGTGATATCAAATTGGTGTCTGGGCAATGGGCCTGGGCGTCAGCAAGCAGAACTTTGTACTGTCATTTGCTTGTTGGGGCAGGCGGCATGGCCGAAGCAGTAGTTTTGCACGGGAAAAAATATTCTGCTTTGCGGTTACAGCCTGAAGTGGTGGACTAGATTACAACAAACTTGCATGACGAGCTTAGGAAGAATGTTTTGGGAAAAATGTCTTGTGTTTTATTTTATAAAAAGTGTAAGAATATAAGTAGAAAAACTAGTTATACTAGATACATTTGGTGTCTGGATAGTGGGCCTGACCCTCGGCAAATGCAATTGTGTACTCTGATTTGTTTATTGGAGAATGCAGCATGGCCAAAGCGTATGCCCCATGGATTTGGAGACTGGCCATGGTTAGATTATTAGGGTATAGTGGACACTGAGCTAGGATGCAGGGTAGGTGCAGTGAATTATAGGGATGGTTTGATTTGGCTGGGGTCATGGTGGAGCCTTATGTCATAGACAATTGAACAATGATTTCCATTCCCAGCAGGGGCTGCGGATAACGACAAACATAAGTATGTGTTGCAAAAAATCTGTTTCTTAAAGGAGGTTTATAGTTCTTTCATATATATGAAAAGAGGAATTATTATTAACTTCTATACAATGATGTAACACCATGAAATATTTTCACTTATAAAAACCTATTAAATTGCCAGAAATAATGTTGTTAAAGGGATTTTACGGTCAAGATGCATCCCACCCTTGTGACTGCTCTGCTCCAGTAGTTAGCCATTGGCGTCCCACCTTGGCATCCCTTGGCATTTCCCTCCTGGGTTCTCATGAGCACTTGCCCATCCGTACTGCTGCTTCTATTTATGTACTTCTCCCACTGCTCAAGCATATGTGCATTTATAGGAGCACTGTGTACAATTTCTTTTGTATAAGTAAGGGAAATGCAGATTCAAAAGTGTTGTAGAAGATTGTTAAGTGGCAGTTGGTGTGTGGAAGCTTAATATGGCCATAGGGTTGTATGTACCATTTTTGGAAGTGATTGGTAGGTGGATGTATGACTGTTGTTTGAAAGCAGGCATGAGGGAGTGTTGCAAATATAAAATAAAAAGGGTAGGACTGCCCTGTGCTATGGTGGGCACGTACCATCTGGGTGTTTTCATGATCCATGTCCTGAAAAGGGGACTGTTGAGATTGTGGATAGTTATAAAGGTCCATTGATTATGGTCCTTATTGTATGCTAGAGAAAAGTATTTGAGACAGAAAATTGTTTTTTGTTGTTTTATATTTTTCTCTAGTGTACAATTGTCAATTAGCACCCTGGGCGAGGGAGGCAGCCAATCAGGCAGCTAGGAACCCAGGCTTGAACTGGCGTTATACAGCCATTTTTTGATGCAGCCTGATGGCTGGCTCTCCCCACCTCCATCTTCCCCCACCATCTGTCCTATGTTTTTTTTCACCCCCACCCTCCCTAATTACGTTATTTTGGTGGTGGCGGGTGCCGCCGCCACATTCGCTCCTTCTCTTCACCTCCCGTAGGCCGCCATGGAAAGGGAAGAGCGGCTCCGTACGGAGCCCCGCCTTTCCTTTCCATGGTGGCCATCTTGGGAAAGGAATTTCCTTCCTACAGCAAGACGCTGCATGCGTTCTGCTGTAGGAAGGAAAATCCTTTTTTTTAGCACTCCGAGTTACCGCTTTGGCAACCCAGGGTGCTAATGACCTTCACCCCCTGTTGCATGGGCTGGAATGGGGGATAACGGGCCGGAGCCCTGGTAATCTGACCTGACTTCACTTGGGCTGATAACCTGGGCTGCCGGGTAGTTATCCCCCCTTCCAGCATCTGGAATGGGGGATGAACACCACATTATTCCCATTAGCACAACACAAAATGCTAATGGAACTTATTGAGTCTATCTACTTAATTGAGAAATGCAAAGTAGATGGAGTCTATAAGATTACTTCTTTTAGTTCTATTTTTTAACTGTGAAAGATGATTCCTAAAGGAACCTTTTTTAATGTATTTTTTATTTTTTGCAGGAGAGGTCAGAAAGTAAGGTGGGGAGTAAAATGAGGGAAGAGGCACCAACCATTAATGTGGAGGGGCAGCTGCACAGGAGAAGTTGTCGCACGTGTGTTACATCTAAGGTAGGGGGCAGTGTTTCTCATGCTCCTTGATTACAGCTTCAAAAGCACTTCAAAATTGCTCCCCCCTGCAGGGTGGTGTGTTGCAGTATATACAGAGTACTGTTGTCTTCAAAAGATATGGATCAACAACCTCTTTTATCGCTTGCAAGGTAGCTGGTGGCATTTTGTGTCCCACAGAAGTAGGCTGTGTGGTAAGAGTATTGGTTTAGGAAGATGAGGTGGAGAAAGACACCCTACTACTTGCTAAGAAAGGAACAACCTTTCCAAGAGCATTGAGGTGGCTGGACAGTGGAGCCTTTCCAAGAGCATTTCCAAATAGGAAAAAACGAAATTGCTGCCATTTGACATTTAAAACTGCAGGTGTGGCGGCACATGGAGTTGGTCCCGTAGGAGTTCTGTACAGGTAGTCCACAACTGAGTACAACGTTGCACTCAGTGCATTTCACTTTGGTAGCTTTAGCCTTTGTTACATTCCCAAAAGTGGTAAAGAACTGCCACACCCTTGATTTTCTCTGGGTGCTAGAGGTAGGCACTTCCTCTTCCTCATCTTCTTGGTCCTCTTCATTGTCTTTGGAAGTACTGAACTTTTTTTGTTGTGTCGGTCTTCCAGCTGCTGGTGGTGGTGGCCCTTGGGGCGGAGGGATGGAAATAGCTGATGCCACTTTTAAGATAAATAGCAGTTTTGCTAATACTCTTCCAAGTATGTGCTCTGTGCTAGATTGTTAATGGATAATGAGTAAGAATAAGGGTAGAAGCTGTGCAAGGGTACATTTTCAGCTTCAAAGTTCCTAGATCATCTGAAAATGCAGTTCCAAACTGTTCACGAAGCAGGGACCCGTTTGCAAAGTGCAAACACGTTCCCAAACACGTCATCATGGTGCGTGCGAGCGTGTGATCATGTGACACTGTCTGAAAAGTCTGCAATGACGTCAGACATTCACGGGCGTCTACAAACATAAAACCATTGGAAAAAGTTGCAAAAGGTGTATAGAAGTGTTGAAAATGATGCAAGAAGGTGGGGAATGACAGAATTTTAAGGTGAAACTTTGTAAATTGGACAACAATGTTGCTATATTGGGGTAAGTACGATTTTAGTAAGTTGTAGGAAATTAGCGTGCATTGGTAAAAACCTATGAAATTCACTGAAAAATCTTTGCTAAAGGGACGTTATGGTTAAGTTGCACCAATAAAAACCTATGAAATTCACTGAAAAAACATTGTTAAAGGGACGTTATGGTTAAGTTGCACTAATAAAAACCTTTGAAATTGAATGAAAAATGTTGTTAAAGGGACGTTATTGTTACAAGTAAAACCGAAAACCTCCAGGAATTTCCCAATTATGGTAAGATAAGCAACCATAAATCACGCCACGACCGTGCACTGCTAAGACTAACACTCAGGACATGAAAGATGACATCACAAATGTCATTGATGACATCACATTTTAAATTATTTTTAATAAATAGTCCCTAGAACGGGTTGAACTTTTAATGTTGTAAACACAATGTTAGGGGTGATTGGAGAGCGATCATGAACTACTTCATGTATTAAAGAATGTACTCATGTAAACACATCATTATATTCTAGTGTTTTTGTTATTAGAGGAACCTAAACATACACAAATATAGGCAATGGCTGCAGCATTTCTAATAGTAAAATAATAAATGCTATCTTATGAGAGTTTTGAGTAATGTTAAACATGGAATAAATAGGTACAAATTTAAAACTTACCACACACTTGTGTTAGCAGAAAGGAAACATATAAAAATGTGAAATGCATACAAATTAGAGGCACATACAGGGAAACTAAAGTAAGGAAGAAAGAAACATCAGCACCAAAAAAAATGACACTAGCATTAGAGTTAATCATCATGTACACAAATTAATTGTGTCTATGAAGCGTGCTTATTGCCCCACGAATGGGCAATATGAGCTCAGATTAAGCTCTAAGGAAAGTACTTTAAGAACATCTTAAAAAGTTAATGTGTAGATATATAGCCCCTTTTTACATTGTGGAAATTTGCATCGTCAGTCCAAACAAAAAACTAGCCTAATCCTGTCAGTAAACAAAAACAAGTGGCCCAGATATCAGATGTCAATGACATTTGTGATGTAATGTTTCATGTCCTGGGTGTTAGTCTTAGCAATGCACGGTGCTGGTGCGAGTTATGGTTGCTTAGCGTACCATAACTGGCGAATCTCTGGGGTATTTGGTTTTACTTGTAAACATAACGTCCATTTAACAAAGCTTTTTGATTGAATTTCATAGGTTTTCACTGGTGCAACTTAACCGTCCCCAAAGTTTTGGGGAAAGCTGAATCCACTGGTAAAGGCCAAAATCTATGGTTGGTTCCCTGTTAGTGTTTTACAATATTCAGTGCACATGGGTGAAGGTTTTAACCACTGCTGATAAGTGAAGGCCATTACTCATACCCATTAATGTGTTAAAAAAATTTGAACATGCACACTGACCATGGCTGAATGTCATGCTCAATGCCGGTTACTGTTATTGATGTCATCAGTGTTGCGATCTGTGATGTCATCATTGTGGTCATTGGCCGCGCAACAGGAGGCGCAAAGTTAAGGTGGCTTTAGCTGAATTTCACGGGATTTGTTGCTTTAAGTTCCCAGCTTAATGTCCCTGAAACTAAAGTTTTTCCTTGAATGTCAAGTTATTTTTACAATGTATTGCTCACCTTAAAGTCCCCCCAACTAAAGTATTTTCCTTGAATTTCATTTCAAGGGTTCTGCTATTCCATACATAATTGAAATCAATAATACAGACAATTGAGCTAATGAAAATGATGTATCATGTGTAGAAAGTAAAATAAAAAGAAATTGTGCAACCACATTCCCCCCAAATAAACCTGTTCTTAAAAAACTTTGTTTCCATATTTACTTAGCTTTTTAAAGTGTTTACATGCAAATATACTGTTGATAAATAGAAAGTTATTAAAGTGTTACAATAGCTATGTACCAAGACTACACTCAATGTATCCTAAAATAATTATTTGCAAGACTACTCCCCACATGTTTGTATGTACATATGTGTTGTTTTTTTAAGCGGTTTTATAGCATCAGCGATCAAGGATGCATGTGCGGCTAAATGCGGCAATGGCTGGGGAGTATTACCCACGGCTTCCAGAGTAGATAACCGTGGCTATAGTGAAATACATAAGTATATTTTGCTTTTTTTTAACACATACTGTAATGAAAAGATCAACTAAGAGTCTTTGATCCATATATACAGTATGTATTTTTATTGTCTATTTTTATAACTAAAAATGTGTTCCTGAAAAAGGACTGTTTGGGGGAAAAAAGAGGTACGAGCTGGGAAGGGAAAAATACTAGGATTCATACATATAAGAAAACATTAAAAAAAAGAAAATGTATTCTTTTTTCGCATTTTATATTTTGTATGTTTTATTCTGTTTTTTTCTTCTAAAGAATGGGGTAAAAAAATTGACACTTAAAATTATACCTAGCGTTGGTAATTGGCTGTATGTTCTAAAATAACCCTGCCCAAAACATCTAGGATGCCACCTCCCACCTCGATCAAGCTCTGACATGTTTTGCACATCACGATAAAATTAGAAAGATCGGGTGCAGACAGGATGGACTGAGGTTGGGTGTTAGTTGGTGGAAAATAGCTGGTAATTGCATTGGAAGTCTGAGGCACAGATGATAAATACTGCTGTGCTGATCTTGCTTCATGTGCTGTGACCTTTCATTTCACATGACCCTTCCTATATGATTCATCCACTTCATCCCAATGAACACAGACAAGCTGTTGAATTAATGAATTAATGTCGATGTCCCCAAGCTTTGCAATGGCTTGTGTGAAGGTCCCCTCTGGAAAATCTTACCACAAAACATGAACTCCTATTTGATGGTTTGGTCCTTTACATGGCATTATTCCCAACTTTCAGCAATGTTTTTTGTGCATATTGCTTCCTTTGTGGAGGTAAAGTAAAAAATACATAACACAAAAATGACTTTGCCACTTAATATCAGAAAACCTTTTTTTAAAAAAAATAACCAGCTAAAATAACAAAACATGACAAACTGCAAAGCGCAAGACAAAGGAAAAAGGTATAGGAAGAAGAAAGGTTAAAAAGGAAAGAATAAATATAGGTACTGCATTTAAAAGTTCTTGAAGCCATACAAAGAATTTCTCAAACAAGAGACAAAAAGCAATGACAGGAAACAGTAAAGGGGTGATTGGGAGAGGACTATAACCGTGTTTATACGATATAGCAAACTAGAATGTGTTTCCGCGCGGGTGGGTATGCACAAGCACAATGACATGTTTGCGCCTAAATTATTGACCAATTGCCTAAGTCAATGAGAAGACATGTCTGCCCATGGCCATAGCCACATCGAGAGAAGGCCCGATCACTTTCATAGTTGTGTGTACGTAGCTACGTGGATTTGTGCCTGTTTTCCACAGCCAATCGGATCACGGGCTGCACTCCCCCATCAACAAATGGCCCAATCACACACTGTGGTATATTGACGCAAACTTCATCGACATGGCTAGCTCTCTTCGTGCCTGTAGGACCAACCAATCATATCACGCAATGTGGCTGGGTGTTCACACATGACTGCTGGTCACGTCAACAAGCTGACTAACGTCACTTTACCTATAAAAATAATTTTTAAAAAGAAATAAAACACAAATGCCCAAACATCTAAAGCTACGGGTAGCAACACCGTGCACTAGATGGGTGCTGAATAGCCGCGAGTAAACATCCCAGTCGTTACTGTTGCTAGGCGCGAACCTCAATACACCAATCACTCCCTTTCATTATAGCCAGAGCTATGAGGATTCATTTTTTTTTAAATTATCTGAGCATAGAATATAAATGGCAAAAGAGACAGTAGTGATACAATGGTATTTAAAAGGTGTCAATAAAAGAAATGACTGTTCATGGAGTTATTTAAAGTGGATGATTATAAAGTATACATAGTAGTTGGGCTATAGAAGATTAGGGTTAGGTAGGGTGGATAAAGTTCAAAAACAGGAAAAGGATGGTTTGACACAAACAATGAGAGTATAGTTATACAATCAGAAGGCCAAAACTGCATAAAATGATAGCTTTTATAGTTTCCAAAATCAAAACCACTCAAAAGGACTTTTTACTACCCAAGATACTAAAATGGCCCACACATTTTGAGTGTATCCTGTTACAGGCAACAAAGGAATTACAACAGTACCATCAACCAATTACAAACACCAAAACACACACATCACACATACCCTACTCATACAAATAATTTTCCTGGAAACAGAGAAAGACTGCAGATATCATGGCTGGTTTGAAAACTGTGTGGCTGATCAGAGACAGTTGGCTGTTTTGGTTACTGGCTTTTTGTGAGAAACTAAATATTAACATGGACCTAGGTTTCAGAGATTTTAAAATTGAATGGTTTGGATTGTGGGGAATGTGGTGGTTCCAGGTTTGAGAAATACAGGTCAGCCAGACGTCATACTAATTCATTGTGGGGGCAATGATTTGGGGAATGTACACAGTGTATCACTTAATTTAATGATGAAACAAGACATGGGAAAACAAATGGAACTTTTTCCTCACACCATTTCTATCTTTTCCAATCTGACTCAAAGGCAACCACGGAGATGGACCACCAGATGTAATTGTAAAATTGAAAAATCACAGAGAAAAGTCACAAAAGTAGTTTGAGCATTCACAGGAGACCACAACCAATTATGGATTTCAAAAAACAACAAACATTTCGAAATAGCCGATTTCTAAAGACATGATGGAGTACACCTAACCAATGAAGGAAATGCAGTGTTCCTCCATAACATCAAAACTGTACTCCAAATGTGCTATAATACGACCCTCAGTGCACCCCAAAACAGCTCTTTTAAGGAATATAGGACAATTTAACACATATAAATACAAAAATATAATAACATAATACTGCACCATTTTCCTTTAGTATACCTGCGGCTAGAGTTAATTGTTTTTTTTATTACCTCGGTTACACATTGTTAGTTAAAGGGGGGATGTGTCCCTTACTTTAATGAGGAAACAATTCATGGGAACAAAAATGGAACTTTTTCCTCACGCCATCTCTATCTTTTCCAATCTCACTCAGAGACAGAAATGGATATGGACCAACAGATTTAATGGTAAAATCACAGAGAAATGTTAATAAAGTAGTTTCTGCATTCATGAGAGACCACAACCTATCATGGATTTCAAACAACAACATACAATTCTACATGGGCAATTTCTATAGACATGAGGGAGTACACCAAAACGATGAAGGAAATGCACTGTTTATTCGTAACATTAAAACAGTACTGCAAATTTGCTAAAATACTACACTTAGTGTACCCCAAAAAAGTCCTTTTAAGGACTACTTAACACATATAAATACACAAATACAATAAAATAATACCAAAAATGTTTTGAGTAAAAACGCGGCTAGAGTACATTGACTTTTTTTATAGACACAGTTACAATTTGTTAGTTAAACGGGGAGGCTCACATTGGGTTTTATTCATATATACATATTTACAAAATTACAAAAGATATTATAGCATGCCTGAGAATACACATGGTAAAATACAGTGGATGGGGCATCTAAAACTAGAGTAGGGTGGCTCCTTTTTCTATTAATATTTTAGAAACAAGTTTCTTCTTTTTTTCTCCACAGTATCACAAGTATGAAAGTCTGACAACACACAGCCAAAAAAAGGTAAGACTCCCAAATTCCTACCTTGTCACTGACCATGGCCTTTGGCCACGGCCCATGATTTTTCACACCTGGCATCACTATACCTATAAAAATAACATAAAAAAAGTAATACAACACAAACACCCCAAAATCTATAGCCACGGTAAAGGAACTACTGATACACGTTGCTAACTGTAGTCCTGTTTATCCTCCAATATAGCTGTGAATATTGGAAAAAACAACTGAAAAAGACAATGCTTTCCTGCCCCCAACCCAGACCCTCACCAAGTGCCCCCTCATCTGTGCTACATCCCTTCACTCCCCAGATGGCCTCTTCACCTCCCCTGCCCTCTCCCTTTCCCCCACAACACATACTGTTACTGTGACACAGTTTGCTTTGTGATGTCTGCTATTTGAGGCTACATACATCTTTGTGTTGCAAACTCAGTCCCTATACCTCCTATAACACCTAAGTTTCACTCCAGCAACGTTCCCACCTCTAGACTAAAGTCATTTGCAATTATTTTAAAGTGTAAATAGCTTTTGAACTACTTTTCATTCCCCGTTATCCTCAGCTATAGCCGCAGTTATCTATTGCATCGAGAGAAAAACAAGATGATGGCTGTTTGATTTCTAAAAACATCGGTTTTGGGTAAATCCTTGAGATAAAGTTATCTATTTTTGAGAAGGGTGCACCCCATTCTCCGTCAAATAATTTAAAAAATGACTGCACGGAATAACCCCAAACCAAGCATGAATCGCTAGTTCATTCTTCGTTCCCAAGTTGTTTTGGACCTGGTCCAAATCTGTCCAGCAGTTTGGACTGTGCGCTTTGACAAAAATGTGCCATTGTCGTCTACAGGAAAATGATAGGGAAGTAGGCTGCAACTTTGGAAAGCATTTTTTTGACTTCTTAATAATGCTCTTATTTTTAACATATCTTTACGAAACTTTGTGGTATGGAGGGGGGTGCAAATCCCTAATCACTTTTGAAATTGTGGTCAAATCCCTTACTCGAATCAAAAGTTATTAACAATAGAATTTAAAGAGGTTCCTATGGGAGTCCAGCTCAACTTAACCATAAAGTCGGCTATTGCCTCCTTATAATATATATATATATATCTATATAGTATAGGGCAGCTATAAGGTGAGTGACTTACGCCATATACATATGGCTATGGGAGTCCAGCTCAACTTAACTGTATGGTCGGCTATTGCCGCCCTATAATATATTGTCTATATAGTATAGGGCAGCTATAACAGGAGTGACTTGAGCCATAGGAAATCCCCAAATTCTATTGCTAATAACTTTTGACTTGGTGAAAGGATTTGGATGAAATATTCTAAACAAAAGGTTTGTCCCAGGCCACCCAAGACTGGAAATTATGGGAAAGATGTGTTCAAAAATGAAAAATGTATTAAGAAATTGTATCGAGCTGAAATGTAAAACAGCTAGACAGAATTGCACCAAATAAGAAACAATGATGCATTGACTTAATTTCCAGGACAGGTTTGGGATTATTCCATCCAGTAGGTTTTAAAATATTAGATTTGACAGGGCAGGTGGGTCTCCCTTCTCCCAGAAATGAAAGGTTATCTCCCATGGTGATTTGCAGCAGAGAGACTTTTCAGAAATGAAATCTGCCATTTTATTTGCTAGTGACTACTGCTAGGGGAATGCGAAAAGGAAAAGTGCACAAAAATCTATTTGGAGAAGGAAAAAGTATGAAATGGTATCACACTAGAGGTAGGGAAGGGGAAAGAGATACCATGTGAAATTTGAGAGTTGGGGTGGTCTGGGGTGCCAGTTATAGTTTGAATGTTTTTGGATTATCGGGCGGATACCCCCTTTGAAGGCCATGATTAGGGGGCTTGAAAGAAACCTAGGGCCCAATTCATGTAATTATTTGTGTTCCATTCTGCCCCCAAATGCCCATTCGTCAAACAGGGATTTACAGGCAGAATGGCACACAAATCCCAATTTTCCCTGCAATTAATTCCATGAATCAGGGCCTGGTGTCCCAAGGAAACCTATATGTGCAACAGGTACAGTGGCCGCGGCAGAAGTCCATTGGCTTGTGAGCCCTGAAGAACCTATTGGTAGAACATGTAATTGTCAAAGGCCATGGCTAGTGGCTCTTAAATAAACGATGGTATAATAAAACCCTTGAAATTCAGAGAAAAAACCTTAGTTAAGGTGCAGTGAAATTGGTGCAGTTTAATTGTGCAGATTTAACTAAACAAAAGCCTTGAAACCCAGGGGATTTGGGAAGTGATGATCAACTTATCTCACGATGCTCCCGTTGTTGTCCCCCATAATGCTATGTCCCCCATAATGCCATTTTGTATGTCATTGTGAATCCCTTCTCTGAAAATATGTAAGTGCTCATAGGCTTTGCAATGGGAATACGCTGAGTTAAGATTCCTACATCCCTTTAATTTCAAGGCATTTGTTGCAATTGAGCTGCACCTTAACTAAGTGAATTTCAAGGGTTTTATTATACCATAGTTTTTTTTTATGGGCCACTACCCATGGTCTTTGATCACGGCAGTGGCACGGCCTTTGAAATATGTTCCCCAGTATGTTTCTTTTGGTCCAGTATGTTTCTTTTGGTCCTACTAGGTGGCCACAGCCTTTGGCCTTGGCCACTATAAATGTCTTATGGGCCGACTAGTCAGGGCCTTTGGCCATGCTCACTGTATATTTGAAAACACTACCAGGCCACTAGTCATGGCCTTCGGCAACGGCTGGTGAACACGGCCGATGTTCCACATATATGTTTCTTTTGGAACCCCGAGGTGGCCTTTGGCCACCATTCATGTCTTTCGAGCCCACTAGCCAGGGCCTTCAAACCTGGCTAGTGAGCATGGCCTTCGGCGATGTCCATTGTATATTTGAAAACACAATTTGGACCCACTAGGTGGCTTTTGGCCACTATTCATGTCTTTCAGGCCTACTAGCTAGGGCTTTTGGCCCTGGCCAGTAAACCCAAACATTGGTCATGCCCATTACCAATGGCCCTGGCAATCGGCCGTGGCCTCTTTACATGTTACCCCAATAGCTTTCTTCTGGTCCCATTAAACACGGCCTTTGGCCATCGCCACTCTACATATTTCTCCAATAGGTTTCCTAAATGGGCCTACTAGCCATGGCTTCCTCCGTGGCCGAACCACTATGTTTCGACCATGTCCACTTTCCATATTGCACCATTCGGTTCCCTTAATTAACCAAGTACCCATATCCTTTGTCACACCCATTACCCACACCTCACTGTAGCAGTAAAATTCTTTTTTTTTGTCTTAATCTCATTTTTGTAACTCTCTCTGTTTGAAACAAATAAAACAATTGCCATATCCGCGGTTACATTTGCACTGTACGACAAATAACCCTGTTTATCCGTAAACGCCTGCAAATAACCAAAGTTATTTTTGTGTGGCGCACTTTCATTTCCGATCCCGTTTTCTACTACAACCCCAGTTATCCCCAGTATTACCCTAGTTATGTTAAAACTTTCACGCTCTGATCTTGGTCCATAGCACCCCAGCCCCAACTAACCAATTTATCATGGTGTCCTCTTTCTACCTGCCCACCGCTAGCCTCAAGACATTTCATCCTTTTTTCTCTTCCAAGTGCCATTTTGTCCACTTTTTGTTTTCGGCTAACCCCAGTTATTCCCGTTATCACCCCGCTTATCTCTCGCATCGCACAAATAAAATTGCATCTTTTTCATTTCTGAAAAGCCTTTCTGATGCATTGTGGCACACAGATATAGCTATAACTTTTTGAGAAAGGTTGAGACAGGGGAATCCGCTTTGCTGTCAAATATTTTAATTAGTACTGGTTGGATATAAACCCAGACCACGCACAGAAATTGAGTTAACGCTTCGTGTCTACGTTGTTTTGTACCTGGTCCAATTCCACCCAGCACTGCAGAGATATGTTGACTTTTTCTCTGCAGGGAAATGAACGGGTGTTTTTCTGTGTTCTGAATACCTTTTTCATTATTTAACTAATCTTTCCCACAATTTCTAGTTTGAGGGGGCAGGTTACTAACTTTTTGTTTGCAAGGTATCAGCCAAAGCCACCATACTAGTCAAACATTATTAGCAATTCAATTTTCGGGTTTACTATGGAACTTGACACTCAACTTAACTATACAATGGCGACATCCACACTGTAATAAACAAATATTTAGTTTAACATCCACTGAGGTTAATGTCTTTTCTTGGCCAGAACACATTATGGGGGCTTCATCTATCTTTCTATATAAATAAAAATGTAAATGTTTGTTTGTTCAAAATCTTAAATCTCGGAAAGTTCTTCACCGATTGCTTTGAAACTTTGACACAATGTTGCATTTGAATAGGCGCGTGTTTTTATATAACTACTATACATAGATGTCACAACATGCTTCTTCTGAAAAACAGTACCATCTGTTGGACGTAAAAGCAACACACGCTATACTTAATATGTTACGATTCCATTTCAATGTTTCCGATTTAGAATGGCTCAAATACGTGCTGAGGAAGCAGCAGAGCAAGGTGCAGTCAGACTTCAGGATGCACGGTTGCGAGCATAGCGATCACGTTCTGCAGCTTCAGATCTGCTTTGTTCTCAACAGAATGAACGCAACAGGCTAAGAGTGGCTGAAAGATGTCAACGAGAAACAGCAGATCAGCGTCAAACACGACTCGATGCTCAGCAATCACGCGATTACAATCGCCTTGCATTCCGGTACAACTCAGCTGATGATTATAGTTTGAGCCAGCATGTTCTCATCGGCACCATGACTGATGTGTGTCCTTATTGCAAGGCTCAGAAATGTAATGGAGAAATGAAAGGAATGTGTTGCGCCACCGAGAAAATTAAACTGCCTCAACTTGCAGAACCGCCAGAGCCATTAAAACGTTTGCTTGTCAGATATACCGCCGAATCAAACCATTTCCTATCTAACATCAGGAAATACAACTCATGCTTCCAAATGATGACATTCGGCGCAGAAATCGTAACAGCTCAATTCATGCCAACTTGCGTTTTCAATCACCATCAAGCAAGCTCAAGGCCAATCGTTAGAATTGTGTGGTTTAGATCTAATCACGGATTGCTTCTCACATGAATTATATGTTGCTGTTCTACAGTCAGCAAACCAGACAATCTCTATATCTGCACAGACAATGGAGCAACAAATAATATTGTATACCCACAAGCATTGTGAAATTAAACATATTAGAACCGCACGCTTTCTCTTTTCTTTCTTTTCCATTTAACCATACTGAGCCACAGCAACACGTACGTGGCCGGGGTCAGCTAGTTTTTTTTATAAAATAACGTACTAACTGGCCAATAAGAGGAGGGCATCCAAAATCCAAATATTGCCAGGTAGGTGAACCATTCATGAAGAGCAATATATCACTACACCTCTGAACCATACTTGCCGAAAGGTAGTGATCCAATTAACAGGATGTAGATGAATAGAAATAACTGTTTTAACATTCAGCGTAAGACTGAGAAACACAAAGAAGAGCTCCACAACAGCCATGCAAAGGACTCTGTCCCAGTACTGAAGGTGTTTCAGATGCAGAGGCACAGGTCTGTTAGTGAACCCCCAAAGTATATACCTGTTATGTTCCCTCCCCATGCAGCTTTTTTTTTTCTTCAAAAAATGCATTTTATTCAAATATTAATCAATAACAGTGAAAAGAAGGAAATAAATTGAACAGTAGACAACGGAATTAGCACAAGATTGTGATGACACCGTTCATTACAGTGGAAGAATAGACATTAGAAGGTGAAGTTTAGCATGCAACTCATTCATAGCAATATTCTGGTAGGGAAGCGATGATGGAGGGGGATATTTCTATATTGGGTCGGGCTATAGCCGTGCGGAGTTCAATTCAGCCAGCGGGCACTAGGCGGTTTTAGTGTGAGGGCTGGATAACGGTCCGCATAGTCCATAAATGGGGCCCAGGTGTTCCGGAATGGATTGAGGTTGCCCAGGCGAATTGCAGTGACTCTTTCCGCAACAACAATGTCCCAACACTTAGCCCACCATAGCGGGCTAGAGGGGCCCTCATGGTGCTTCCAAAGACGGGCGAGGGCGATCTTAGCCGCCAATAGTAGATGAGTGCATAGGTAGGCTGCGTTTCCTGACATCGGCAGATCCCCCTCCCCCGAGTCTCCAAGTAAAATTATTCCAGGCTCCCACGGGATATTGAGGCCTGTTATTGCTCGGATATGCGTCAGAACCCCCTTCCAATAGTGCGCCGCTTTAGGGCAGTCCCATAGGAGATGGAAAAGTGACCCCTCTTGCTCACACCCCCTCTAGCAGTTTTGGTGAGGGTCTCACACCCGCTTTATGCATTTGAGGGTCTCACACCCGCTTTATGCAGTTGGGATGGTGTAATATAGTACCTAAAGCATACTTTATATCCCCCTTCCCTATTAGTAACACACTGGGTACTCCTGTGGAGTCTTGACCACATTTTGTCCCAGGCGTCAGGGTCCAGGGGGCGCCCCCCAAGTCCCGCTCCCAGTTCAGCATGTACCTTTCCTTCGCTTTGGGGTTGACTTTTTCTAAGAGTTTGTAGAGGGTGGAAATCTGACCTCTTGGAGGGGATGCCGTTAATGATAGTTCAAGGTGTGTTAAGTCCCTGGAGCCTCGCTCTCTGACGGAGCGTTGCGAGATCCAGTGCCGGAACTGAGTATACCGGAATCGTTCCTCCTCGGTGATGTTGAACTTCTTCTTACAGTCCTCAAAGGAGAGCGGCTGGCCATCATTTAAAAAGTCTGAGATTCTATGGAGGTCGCCCTCTGCCCATTTGGCAAAGCCGGGGGAGAAGCCCGGGTTGCCCCAGATCGGGGTCAGCGGGCCCAATGAGCTTTTGATTCCCCACTTTCTATTTGCAGCTTTCCAACTGTCCACTGTATTGCAAGTTGCTGGAAGCGGAGATATTGCAGGTGGGGCTTTCTGGGACTGGATGTGAGGCAAGTCTGACAAGGGGGAAACGCACCATGCTTCTTCCAGTTGCGGCCAGGCTGGGCGATCCCCTGAGCGAGCAGCTATTTTACATACGTAGGTATTTCCCTTCAACAAAATGGGCACTGCTGTGGGGAGCCCCGTTAAGGGCAACATCAAGTCACTTCCACAAACATCCATATATTTTGTTTCTATGTGTGAAAACACCTGTACAAATATGGTGTACTCTGAAACATGTGGTCCACTGAGATCAGTGGGAAACAAATTTAGTCTACTGTGGTGCAACTGAAAAGTTAAAATGCACCCCTAAAGAAGAGAACAGAAATATATTTTTCAGTATGCCAGAGCCCTGATCAGGGATATATGTGGAGCTGAATTAAGAAGAATTATTTAAACAGCAGTTACATGTTACCCCAATAGCTTTCTTCTGGTCCCACTAACCACGGCCTTTGGCCATGGCCACTCTACATATTGCTCTAATAGGTTTCCTAAATGGGCCTACTAGCCATGCCTTCCGCCTTAGCCACACCACTAGGTTTGTTTTGGGCACACTGGCCATGGCCATTGGCCACAGCCTTTGGCCGTGTCCACTTTCCATATTGCACCCATTGACATGTTGCCCCAACCAATAGGCTTAGTTAGGTCCAACTAGTCATAGCCTTCGGCCATGGCCAGTGTCCTCGGCCTTCGGCTGTGTCCACTGTCCATATTGCACCATTTGGTTCCTTAAAATAACCCAGTACCCATATCCTTTGGCCACACCCATTACCCCCACCTCACTGCAGCTGCAAAAATGCCTCTTTTTTTGGTATTAATATAATTTTTCTAACACTCTCTTTGATTAAAAAAACATGTTTCCCATAACCGTGGTTATATTTGCAAAGTACTACAAATAACCCTGTTTATCTGTAAATGCCTGTAAATGATGGTGGTTATTTTCATGTGATGAACTTTCATTCCCGTTCATGTTTTCTACTATAACCTCTGTTATCCTTAGTATAACCCTGTTGATGCGAACATTTTCAGACTCTGAACTTGTTTCAAAGCACCTCCACCCCCAAACTCCCCAATTACTCATGGTGTCCTCTTTCTCCCTACCCACTTCTAGCCTGATGCCATTTCATCCTTTGTCCTCTTCCAAAGGCATTTTTTCCAGTTTTCGTTTTCGACTAACCCCAGTAATAACCGTTATCACCCTGGTTATCTCTTGCATCGAACAAACAAAATTGGCGGCTTTTTCATTTCTGAAAATCCTTGCTGATGCATTGTGGGACACAGATATAGATGTTCATTTTTGAAAAGGGGGCACCTCCTTCTCCATCAAATATTTTAGCTACTAATGGACAGATATAACCCCAGGCCACTCCCGAAAATTGAGTCAATGCTTCGTGACCATCTTGTTTTGTACATGGTCCAATTCCGTCCAGTGGCTTTTTCTCTGTGTGGAAATGAATGGGTATAAGCCGAAAACAGTGTTTTGTTTATTGCTTAATAACCTTTTAATTTCTTAACAAATATTTCCCAATATTTCCATTCTGAGAGTGCTCAGCACTAAACTTTTGTTTGCTAAATATCAGCCAAATCCATCATGCAAGTCAGACTTTATTAGCAATTCAATGTTTGGGTTTCCTACGGAACTTGATACTCAACTATAGTGTAGGGACATCCACACTGTTATATACAAATATTTAGTTTTACATCCACTGATGTAGGTTAATGTCTGTTCTTGAGCAGAGCACATTATTGAGGCTTCATTTTTTATAAAATAACTGACTAGCGGGATCATAAAAGGAAGGCATACAAAATCCAAATGTTGCCAGGTAGATGAACCATTCATGGAAAGCAATATATCACTGCACAGCTGACCCATACCTGCCAAAAAGTAGTGATCCAATTAGTAGGATGTGGATGGACAGAAATAACTGTCTTAACATTCACGGGAAGACTGACAAACACAAAGATAAGCTTTGCAACGACCATGCAAACAGGTCTGTTAGTGAACCCCCAAACTATGTACAAGTTATGTTCCCTTCCCATGCAGCTAGTTTAGCTATGTAGGTATTTCCCTTTAACAAATTGGGCACTGCTCTGCAGAGACCTGTAAATGGTCTAATCAAGTCAGTTACACAAGCATCTATCTATTGTGTTCCTATGTGTGAAAACCAGATTTAACTGATCTTAAAAAAGTTAGCACCCATAACTAGCTGCTGCCATGCGATGAATGTGCCTTGCGTTACACACACGAGAGGATGGAGGAATTGTGTGTTCCTTAGGGTTAACATGGCAGCCCCAGAAATTGAAATGTGTGACTGGCTGTATTTTTAACCCCGTCATTATTTACCATGGAGGTATTTGTGCAACTGCTGAGTGGTCCACTGGCTGACTTTTGGTGCTGACTGTTGTATTTACCACAGCAGTATTTAACCCCGTCATTAATGCCAAACTGATGGCATTGTTGCCAATCAGAGAGGTAGTCTCAGCTGAGCAGTGATTTACCACAGATGTATGTTTATATCACGAAAACCAAAATCTGGAACTACAAAATCACAAACACAATAAGTTTGCATGTTGTAATTCGGGAATTTCTTTTTTTGTCCCCCACAACACATGTTGTGTATGCGGAGGGCACCACTCCATTCCCCGCAGACCAAAATACCAAATTAAGAAAGCGGGGGACACCCACGCAACCCTGTTCCCCTAATTCGGTATTTTGTAATGCAACATTTTTGTAGTCCCAAAATTCGGGACTTTGGGTGATGCAGGATTTTAAATACAGTATTTTCGTTGAATGCCATTTACCACTGCCTGTATTTGTTCTGTAATCAGGCCAATCACAGATAACCAATTGGAACAGGGAGAGGCATGGCAGTAGTATTTAATTGCAATACCACTGAGGGTATCATGCAGCATACTCATCGCAGCAGAATGGTTAATTACCAATGACAGTGGACATCATTCTAATATTGATGAGTTTAACGCGCAGTTAATGGTTGTTTGCAACTGGTGGTAATATTCTATAATGTTAACCCAGTTCATTCAAGCCTTTTCTTTGAACACGTTAATGGAGTCTGGAAAGAGAAGTGGGTAATGGTATTCAGTGGAGCTTGTCATTAATTCTAAGGTAGAAGCAGTAGTAGTAGTTTATCATTTATATAGCGGCTTTATCCTATTAGTATGGCATCAACACACGCAAGTGGTGACCGAATGTGAATGCAGAAATCTGTGTGGACACTGTGGTTCCTGGGTTCCTGTTTTTAAAGTAGGCAAAGGTAACGGAAGTTATTCGCAGTGCTTCGAAAAATGCAAAATTGCACCAGCATGAGTTACATATATGAAAAAGACAGTAGGTTATCATGATCCAAATCAGTGCTATGCCTACTGCGCATCATGGATCGAAGTGAGCGGGAATGGATGGGAGCTGTATTCCACTACTTTTATTTTTTTCTGTTTACCATTCCTCTACTTTTTACAACCATATTCACCATTCTATATAGTGGATATGTGCAGTCATGTCCTTGTTCAAGTGGAAAGTTGTAATAGGAGCATTAGTTACTACTCAATTAGACCTATTGGAATGCCCCGGACATGTCACATGTTGCACTATGCTTCCACCTACGCTCTCCCCTGCGGAGACCTCAGTTCCACTACTTTTTTTGGTACATTTCTACCACTGGCGAGCGTAATCATGATGCAGCACTCTCCTTTTTATCCAAATTATGGAACCAGCCACCTGATATTTTAGTCTACAATGTATAATGGGGAATATAAATTGCTGCATGTATATGTTGAAAAACAAAGGACGTTCGTGAACACTTGATTTTGGGCCGATGTTCCCCTCCCCGCATCATGGGAAAAATAACTATAAACTGGAAGTTATGAGAAAGAGAGCGAAAGAGCACCACAGGTGGATCAATGCGCAAATCTGCTGAAAGAAAGGTTATCAGTCATCATGTCAGTGGCCCTCATTACGACCCTTGCGGAAAGGGGAAAACGATGGCGGAAATGCAATACCGCCATCGAATAGCGCTCGGTGCGACTATGACCCGTCACCGCAAAGTACGAAGCCATTAGCGACACCGTAGTGAACGCCAACGCTAACTGCACTAAGCACGCGCGCGCGCGCCATGCCAAACCGCAAACACCACCATGGTGCAACGGTACGCCAATTCCGACCCTAGCGGACATGTACCTAACGCCATCAGGCATGGCGGAATGGACCATTCCGCCATGGCGAGAAGTACGGCATCGCGAATCAACCGTAAACGGCCCCACTGAGTGCCTGTACACCGCTCCCTGCCCACAAAGTACAACTCCCTGTAGGTGCAAAGAAGTCACAATGCAACCATTGAAATGTACAAAGCAGCCATGCATGCCAACGAACAAAAGCAACACAAGAGGTGCCAATGGGAGCTGCAGGGCACAGATGGCACGAATACAGAAGCCATCCCAATGGACATGACCACAGTCCCCCACCAAGAAACGCACGCAAACACAGGCACCTGTGCCCAGCAACATTCCGAAAATCACATCATTCCACCAGTCCACCTGGCTGACCGCCATCTGTTACACAAAACCCAATCCCCCGCCCCTGAGCATGACAACATTCAAACTGTCATATTGGCAGCCCCCATCCCTGACCTCACGGGCTCAGTAGGCAAACGCGCCCAGTACAGTACCACGCAACTAAACCCCGAAGCAGGAACCCAATGCAGATCTCCTCACAATACATCGCCCCACAAATAGGCACATGCCACATCACTTGCAAAGAAAAACGCTACACGGGCCAAATCAGATTAGAAATTTAATGCACAACAAAATCACCAAGCCCATACAGCCATCAGGCCACGAACTCCAAAACACATTTCACCATTGTGGGCTGCATCCGCAAGAAATGACCAGCCACTACTTGTGTGACGCCCTGTTCCATCATGGTACACAGAGCCACATTCACGTACGAAAAGGCAACATGGAAGCGCACACAACCGCAGGGCCGTCCCAATGTGGAGGCACTAGTCCAGCTGAAAGGCCGAAATGTTGCTCCGAGCCACCAGTACTGCGTAAGGGCATGTGGGCCACTGGCGATCGTCCCATAAGATCGTAATGCTGCTCCACCGATTAACACGAAGCAGCAGGTGTCGGGAGTAAAATCCATCTGCAGGAGTGGCATACAGATGGCAGTGGCAAAAGGGGAGGAGATACCTGTCAACCAAAAGAAAAGAACAAGAACAGAATGGCCATCAGAACCACATACGAACAACTCACTTCAATGAGCACACGAAATCCACAGCCATATGCATGCTAGCCCACTCCAAAGGATCATCACCACCCCAAAGCCACTTGCGACTCATAACCATCTATACCTAGGTGTAAACACCATCACGAACGAGTGTACCTGTGCATGCGTCTGCCATAACAGAATCCATCAGATGGGAATGTTAACGTGCATGGACACAAGTGGCTGAGTGCGCGTCGAGACAGGGAGGGCTCAACAAGGCCAGATAGACGATGGTCCCACTATGGCAGCCCTGCATCACATAGCGTAGGGGAGGCGGATAGATCCCAAGAAGCCCTGTACAAGGCAAACTCTGCATCAAATCACCTACCCATGCATCCATTCATCATTCCCTCATCCCGGGATCAAAAAGCCTGAATAATTACTCACATGACATTAGAAACATCCATTGAGTCTGTGCGTAATGCAGCCTGCTAAATCCACAGTGCCCCAGCCCGTAAATCCAGTGTTGTGAAGTAACATGTATTTGGGAATGGCCGGCCTCATCGCCCACGTAGCCATTGCGCATCCCAAACTATTCATATCAATCATTGCTCCCTCGCCATGGGCCCTGTCTCAAGGACATAGAACAATAGAACGTTATATTTGCAGTCAGACCTGTGGGCATCTCCTCGCCGCTAGCTGGAAACCGAAAGCGCCGCCCTTCGAATTCCTCATTTGCAACATCACGTCGAGAAGGCATCTGTGGCCGTTTGAAATCACTAATTATTCCATCGAGTGCGGCTGTGTGTGAAAATGGCAACTGCCTTCACCCACAAATGGGAAGCCACGCCCGTCGTTGCAACTCGGTACAGTGATGCATGAGGGCCCACCGTTACTCGAGTACTACGTTCCACTGACCCTTCACAAGTCCGTTCACGACTGCACAGACAGTATGGGAAACAATGGGACCACAGCAGAATGAACATATCAACCAATCTTACACGGCCATCGGGTACCAATACATGAATGCAATAGCAAGATACAATTACCCGATTTGCAGCGTTGTGCGCGGGACATGCTCGCCCAAAGGGGAGAGCAGTTTGCACAGGTGGAATCAATCACCACAGGTGGAGGCCATACAGCCTGGAAACACATAAATTGCACACCCAGTCTCCTCCCACAACCACACCGAAATGCTACCGGCAGGACTCGCGATGTTGGCCCTGGGGGACCTGATAGCACTGCAAGTGCTCCGACTCCAAGAAGAAGACGAACAACAACTACAACCAGCCGCACGGAGGAGACGCAGGAGGAGGAGGAGGCCAAGGCAGGGCCAGCAAGGCCCAGCAGCACAGCCACTACCACCACGCAGGCAGCCCGCAATCCCACGCCTCCGAGCACATCCGTTCAACCTCACTGATGAGCAGATCCACACCCTCTACCGTCTGGACCGGGACACCATAGCCGCCATTGTGGACATGACACAGGCTGACCTAGTCAGCATGATAGATAGCCCAACCGCCATCCCACCCCTACTGAAGGTGGTGTCTGTACTCCACTTCCTGGCCACAGGCACCTACCAGCACACAGTCGGACAGTTGCATGGCATTTCACAGCCACTGTTCTCACGGACACTATTCCAAGTGCTCGATGCCCTCCTGCAGCACGCAGACGACTACATCTCTCTACCACGCTCGGAGCAGGAAATAACCAACACAAAAGTGGGATTCCATGCACTTGCCGGCATACCGGGTTGCATTGGTGCCATCGACTGCACCCATGTTGAATTGGTCGTCCCACATGCCATGGAGGCCCAGTACCGCAACCGAAAACAATTTCATTCCCTGAATGTACAAATGGTGTGTGACTCCAACAGGATCATTACGCATTGTTGTGCCCGATTCCCTGGATCAACCCATGATTCCATGGTCTTGAGGAACTCTACCATACCACGCTACATGGAGCGACACGCAGGGAACAGATCCTGGCTACTCGGTGAGTCTCATTGCATGCATGATGATGTGGGGTATGTGATTTGGCAATGTACTGGCAGGAAGGGGGGGGGGTGTGCGTACGTATCAATGGCATTCCACATCCTACGTTTCTCGTCCACATACAGGTGATGCTGGATATCCACTGAAGAGATGGCTCCTCACACCAGTCCGGAACCCACGGGACCAGCATGAGGAGGACTACAACCATGCCCACTCACGTACCCGTGTAGTCATAGAACAGGCATTCGGCCTACTGAAGACTCGTTTCCGCTGCCTCAGCAGGTCTGGCGGGGCACTCCTGTACCGCCATGAGAAGGTTGCAAAGATGGTGATGGCATGTGTCATGCTCCACAACATGTGCGTACGTAGAAATGTGCCCATGCCCCCTGACGCAGAACTGCAAGCACCGGATGATGGTCATGATGAGGGTGGCGATGTGGCAGCACCTCAAGGAGTCTGCGAGGCACCGGAGGCCCGTGACATTCGTCAGCATCTCATTGATGTATGCTTCTAGCACTCATGCCTGGTGGCTGATACATGGACACGGGACACGTGGCACTGTGTGTGTCTGGGACATGCACAATATGGACTGTACGCCTATGATGGCCTAGTACACAAAGATCAATGTCCACACATCTCATTGGTTGATCGTGCACTGTTTATGGCATATGTGATATCATGTTAAACACCCTATCGACCCGCCACCCAAGTGAGCCCAACACACCCCCTCCACCCTCCTACCTCCCCCCCGAACACCAGTGTCCAAAGATGCTCATTGTCAGTGGGCTGTCGCTATTGCATGCCCCCTCTGCGGGTATCAGGGGCACCCCTGCCTGTGGAGCGCCGGGTCCTCCCAGATCTATGTTGGGGGCTGCCCTGGACGGAACTTGCAACGGATGATGTGTCTGCCTGCTCACGTCCATGCATGTCCCTAAGGGTTTGCGAGAGCTCAGTGAGCACACGGCGCACTGCGGCAAGTTCGGCACATACGTCTTTGGACGTCGCATGCAGTTCCCCCCTCAGGCTCTCGGTGCTTCTCTCAATTTGTGACCTTAGCGTCTCTGTGCCTCTCTCCATTTCTGCCCTGAGTGTCTCAGTTGATGTTTCTATGTCTGCCTTGGTGCCCCCACATTCATCGGCATGGTCCTTGAGGAGTGTGGCCAGTTGCTGCTGTTGTTCGATCAACTGGTCGAGGGACTGTTGCCTCTGCTGGGCCATGGCCATTTGCGGGGGTGTCGCAGAGGGGCTGTTGTCCTCATGTAGCCTTGCCACAGGGCTTGGGGGGGATGGCCAGTCGTCGCCTTGTGGGTGCCCCTGCGTGGTATCCTCATGTTGTACGGGATGGGACAGACAGGGGGATTGGGACAGGTCATGGATGGATCTGACTTCGGCATCCCCGTTTTCTGTGTCCGAGCATGCTGCCATCAATGGGGTGTCACCTATGGTGCTGCTGCCACCAGAGGCAGTGCCTTCTGTGGCATCCATTGGGGGGACCTGTGGTGGTGGTGTTGTGGGCATGCTGGCTGCTGGGGTGCCTGTTGATGTTCCCTCCTCTGTGCTGCCACCTGATTTGTGCTGCTGCCGTGTCTTGATGCGTGCAGCTGAGGTGGAGGGTCTCTGGCCGTTGGTCTTGGCCCTCTTTGCAGGTGTGCTGGTAGGGGTGTCCTGTAGCTCGTCGTTTGGATCGGACCCTGTGGTGGAGTAAAGGAGGGCGAGTGTTATTGATGGGTCTGTGGGAATTGGAATGGCATTGTATCACATGCATTGGGGTGGTACCTGAGGGTGATTTGGGTCGGGGCCTTGGAGGTGCTTTGATTTGTGTGTGGAGTGAGGGTGCAGTTGTTTGGCAGCCTGCAGTTAGGGGGTGCCTGCTGCACGTGTAGTGCGTGTTTTAGGGGTTTTTAATTATTTATTTATTTATTGTGGTTTTTAACGTGCGCTATCAGGCCGATGTGTGTGGACGTTCTCCTGGACATGTGTTTCTGTTGCACTATGTGGACGCATGGTACTTCACATGGATGGACTGTGTGGATTGTTATATCTGGCCCACCTACCTGAATCTTCGGATGTCTGCACTCCTTTCTCCATCCCTCCGACTCCCTCAATGCTCTCCATTCCGATGGTGGAGGCACAGATTTCTTCCCAGGGGGTCAACTTGATGGGTGATTCAGGACCTCCCCCGGTGGCTGTGGCAATGTTGCGGTTGGCAGAGAGTATGCTGCGGACGCGTATCCGCAGGTCGTCCCATCGCTTGCGGCATTGCTGTGGGGTGCGGGGTGCGGTCCCCACCGCACTTACCCGCTGTGCCACCAGAGCCCATATGGCCTTCTTGTTTGCAAGTGCCGTCCTGGTCATTTGCGTGGAGAAGACGACGGCAGCATTCTCCTGGAGGGTCTCTGTTAGCACGGTGAGTTCCTCACGGGAGAAGTGGACCTGCCGCTTGCGGTCGCACGCTTTCTTCGCTACTTTTCCCATTTTTCTTGGTTTCGCTAGGGTGGTTGACGGGGTGGGGTGTGTCTCAGGGTAGTGTTTTTAGTGGTTGTGTGGTTTTAGTGTATTTATAGGTGTACGCCGGGATGTTTCCCGTTCCGGCCCCGTGTTTTAACTTCCGTTTCCGTATATTTCCGGCCACCGTACTTTCCGGTAGGCGCACACTGCGGTGACCGCTAAGAGGGGTGGCGGTATTGCACCTGGGGCGCCGTACGGCGGCGGTGTGGGCCGTTTTGGGGTCATTTCCGCCATCGCGGACTTTGCACTTCCGCCATGCCGTGGTGCTCGTGCTCGATGGGTCGGAATGGGCCGCACTTTGCTCCTTCGTGCAATGGCGGAAACGCTATTTACGCTGTGGCGGTCCGGTCAGTCGCTTTCCGCAAGGGTCGTAATGAGGGCCAGTGAGCCATCGTTCCGATCCCTGTCAACCACACTATGGCAGCCCGATCCCTGCCCCACCATAGCTCTCAACTCACACGCTTTTGGCGGGTGTCACCCGCCTTGTAAAGGGCTGACTCACCCGCCAAGCCTCCTGCACGCCCATTCATTTCAATGGGCGTCTCACCCGCCAAAAACAAAATCAGGTGATTTCACCCGCCTTTGCAACAGAAATGGTTGAGAGCTATGCCCCACCATACCATGCTCCACCCTTAAGCACCTCCCAGGAGGCAGCCCCCACAATTTCTGCCACGTCCTCACTCATCTCCCATTCTGGGCCTGATGGACCACATTGAAATCCCATTGAAAAAGCTAGGCAGATCAGGCCCTCTTTCTTATATGCACTACCTGCCCCATCATAGCCATTGCCTGCCTGCTTTACTCTTGCCCTGTTGTCCTCCTTACCTTTTACTGGAACCATCAGCTCTCTTTATCCCGCTGTGATTAGGCCTCCCTCACATGTTGCTCTCCTTCACTCTTTACATTTCAGGGATGGCGCCTCTGTGCCCTCATTTGACTGACCCATCCCTCTCTATGTGCCACACTTCCCTGTTTCAGCCACCATTGTGCCCGTTCTATCTACCCCCTTCACGCCAATCATGCACGCATGCGCGAAAGTATCCTGTGATAAACCTGCCCCAGCACAAGGGAAGATTTGCCCCCACTCAAATTCCAAGGCGGGAGCCCTCTGTATTAGATTTAATGACTGAACACCACTTCCTTGTCGTCTGGTTGTGTCCTTCCTCTCTTTCCACTGCTGCAGAGATATCTGCATGGAGAGGAGTTTGACGGTTCTGCAAGGGGCAGATGTGAAAACCGTGTATACACATGAAAGCACTGAAGCGGGTCAATAAGGTGCTGCAGAGTGGATTAAATAGATTAAGAATTCAGACGTTCAAGCCATCTGGGAAGTGAAATAAATGATATATCAAGGAGAACACAAATACAAAATCATGTTAATTTAGTCAAAACAAATCGCAATGTAACAATTTTCACAACAAAATACAAAGAAAATAATTACATTATTTCTCCCCATGAATATATGATGCAGAGCCAACCTCTTGGCTGTAGCGAAGCGGAATGTTCCGGAGTCTCACAGTATGTTTCCGTAGCACATGCAGGACTCCCATCTTCTCTGTGTGTACTTACATTTATCCTTGCAGGTTTTTATTTTATGCTGTCTTAACATATGTAATGTGTAGCTTTGGGCCCCTGAGCAATGCTGCAGATTAAGTCAAGCTAAAATGATGAGAGCAAATGGATATGGCGGGGGCACAAGGCCGCGGCGGGCTCGGAAATAATATATTTATATCACAGTTGAGAAATGTGATTAAAATTGCAGTTACTCTTTGTATCGATTCTTTCTGCCCTGGGGAAACTGTTGGTACACAACTAAATGTTGGCTACTAAAATACTAGAAGTCTAGCAATAAAACAGAGTCCTTTGAAAGGAAAGAGAAGGAAGCCTATTTTTAATAGAAATGTACTTGGGGACACCATAAAAATGTGGAAAGCTAATGAACAACCAACTTGACAAGAGGGATAATTGGTAAAATGTTCGCCCTGGAAAAGGACCGCATACTTTGACGATCTAAATATTTACAGTGTAGATTCAGTTGCTTTTTATGTTTAATTAGAGACAAATGTAAAAAGGACGGCAGCCTTCACGGTGGTGTTTAGATGTTGGGGGTGCTGCCTCGTGGGCTCAGCGTGCTACTCAGCCCTGCCTGTAGACTATTCCAAATTCTGACTAGGGAGATGCTGTAGCTGCCAGTGAATGGGAACATACAGATACATTCATAAAATGGCGTCCTCTTCCTCCTCTGCACTGCCAGGGTTATTGTTCAACATAATGAACGATGTAGTAGTTGCCCTATGCTCAGCGCTCCTGAGCACCAAAACCTGGAACGAGTCACACTCCCTGAGACTCGGAGCCAAACTGTGACTAGGGAGATGCTGTAGCTGCCAGTGAATGGGAACATACAGATACATTCATAAAATGGCGTCCTCTTCCTCCTCTGCACTGCCAGGGTTATTGTTCAACATAATGAACCATGTAGTAGTTGCCCTATGCTCAGCGCTCCTGAGCACCAAAACCTGGAACGAGTCACACTCCCTGAGACTCGGAGCCAAACTCTGACTAGGGAGATGCTGTAGCTGCCAGCGAATGGCAACATACATTCATAAAATGTCGTCCTCTTCCGCCTCTGCCCTGCCAGGGTTTTTGCTCAACATAATGAAAGATCTACTTGCTCTATGCACTGCGCTCCTGTGCACCACATCCTGGAACGAGTCACAGTCCCAGAGACTCGGAGCCAAACTGGGGCGGTTCTCAGGCGTGTGCACGTTTGTTTTTGGAAGAGTTTGTGCACACACTTTCTTATGGTTGTTGCCTGTCCAGATTCTTTTTTTTTTTTAGTTGGATCTTTTGTTTATTCACAAAATAATCTTTTTTTTCTGCTCTCTGCCATCGGTTCGCCACCAACCGGACTCCATGAATAAGTAAATCTCCCTTACCACCGACGTTCACAGAATGCCAAAGCTACATGCGATGTATTCTGTCCCATGTAACAGAAAAATGTTAACTTTAAATGGTGTCTAATTGTAACAACACTGAATTAATACATTGTACTATTAACAGGTATTTATATTGACCTTGTGATGCATGGTGAACATTCTAAGGTGGGACGTATATTTATAGAATACAAAAATGCAAGCATTAAAACTCACCATGTTCCACATGCACATGACTTCAGACGTGCAAAAGCACTCTTTAAGTTACATGCTCTCATGTTCCTTAAAGCCTACAACATAGCATGTGTTTTTACTGTAACTTTGTTTTATCTGTTTAACATTAATTACACAATATTCCAGTGGAAGGTCAATCTGCGTTTGCAATATTTAAGGGAGATCATTACATTCAATCAGATACTATTTTACGAACAGTGAAGAGCACTTAATGGGCCAGCGCATGTGAAATATTAAAGAAGGAAAAAATTAGCATATCCATGTTTGGGGAATAAAAATGTAAGTGGGACAGAAGTGGTTTGTACCGAGGCAGGCGACTTCAACACAGGTACTATCAATTTTTGCCTGCGTAACCTTTAGGACTGAAACACCTCTGATTTGTGGTGAGAGTTTAGGGATAGCTCATAGAAGTCTTTGCAACCCCCTATACTTCTTCTGCTCAGAATAGGATTTCATTTCACATATGAGGTGATTTATTAATGTTTACATGAGGCTGGCGCATGAAGTAAAAATGTTTAAATTGCCAATATGTGACTTATTGTATTTGGAAATGCAATACAGACCCTAGCAGTACTTAATTTGACTTCAGAACTGAAGTCTTAATGGGCTCTATCATGAGTTGGGCCATATCCCGGCGCTAATTGCGCCGGGATACCACCCAACGCATTTATCTTTAATGCAACTCGGTCCGGCTCAATTTGTGCCAGATCCTGGGTTATGGTGGGGAGGTAAATCCCCATTCCCATTGGTTTCTGTGCAACATTAGCACTGGTGCTGCATGAGCTGACTTTGATGGAGGAGGAAGGATGAGGAGTGAGAGGAATCAGAGGAAGGAGCATGGGGATTGTTTTTTGGTGGATATGAAACAACCGGAGGTTGAAGGAGGAGAGATTAAGGAAGGTGCAAGAGTCACAGAGCAGAGGAACATATACCAGAACGCATAAATTAAAGATCAGGAGAAGGAAGGGGGGAGTGAGGAAGACGATATAGTTGCATCACAGGGGAAGGCAGAGATGAGAAATTAGGAGGTGTAAAGATGAAAGGTTCAGGACAGTGGTAGAGATAATAAGAAGGTGGTGAGCCAAGAAGATTATGAAGCTGGATAAGGTGTTAGACTAAGGAGAGAGCTGGAGCTGGTGCAGTTAGGGCAAAACCACAGATCAGAAGGGATGGAACCCACGGTGGGTGGAGTAGCGTGCTTGTGGCATGGTGGCAATGGTGTAATGCTTTCAGAGATGGGACAGGACAGGCAGAGGGTCCCAGAGGAAGTGAATTCCAAGCCCACCTCCCCACTTGATGTCTACCAAGCCCTCCATGTGCCACAGTTGAACATTTTCGACTGTGTGTCTTTGGTTTGCTGTATAAGGAGCCTATCAAATCTGCAGATGTGGAGAGTCATCAAATGACATTTACTAAAACATTTAATGAAGGCAGTTTGAAGATCTCCAGTGTACTTGCATCCTGTGGGTCCCACCTGGCTTTGCCATGACATATATCTCCATCACCTCTTTAATGGTAGCATAATCCAAGTGCAAACTGTCATCCCCAGATATGTGGGCTAACAGGGGATGTTTCCAAATAACCACAGTCTGGTAAGTGCAAAGGCAAAAGTAATGTTGAAGCAAGGTTGCATAAAATTACACTTTCTAGTCAAAACATAAACAATAATTAAGAATACGAAAACAACCCTCTGCAAGGGAAACACACAGAGAATACAATCATTGTGTATCATGTTTTAAAAGTGAAAACCCCAAAAAAGTAAATGCGACTAAACAGTCCCTAGGTCCCAAGGTAAGACCAGTGATCATGGTGCCCAGTCTATCTTTGAAAGGACACCTAGCACACACACTCCCGTAATCTGTGTTAAAAGTCATGACAGCATGAAACAGATCTTGAAGGTGCTTCCTAAAGATTGGAACTGTGGTGTGACTGTGGTGGCTGGCTTGATGGTATTACAACACTTCAGTTAATACCAACAATCGGGCAGTTTGATGTTTTGACAACATTCACATACTCAGTGACGTATTTGTGTGGACACCGCTTGATGGTCTCAAGGGCTGGCAAAATCAGAAGGAAAGCGAAAGGATTGGCATCTCAATGTCAGTGATTGGCTTGAAAGTCATGTTCTTTGAGTAGAAGGCTATGAACAATTATAGAATGACTGGTGTCTATTGGATAGCTCAAAAGCACAGCAGTAGCCAGAGATCTCAGGAGGAGTTCAGGTATGTAGCACAGTCACACAGCTTGTTTGACGTTCAAAGTGGCTCAAGGTCTTGAAACAGATTCAAAATGTCCATTTGCATTGCTGAGCAAGCTAATGTCTTTGGAATGTATTGGGACGCTGGTCTTCTACTTTAGGGAACCAAACAGAGCTGGAGCTTTGTTGGGCACTGCCGGGCAGGATGAGGTCAGCACCACGAGATATGCTTTCTCCTCGTTACCTCAGTGTTCTGATCACTTAGACCTCATTGCTTGCCAGCTCCAAAGTTTCTCCAAAAGATTTCTGTTCTATTGTAATTGGTTATTTATAACACACTTAACACCCAGAGGTTTATAAGTGCGGACACAGGGATCGAACTTGTGATGCACTGCGTCATCTTGCTTCCAAAGCAAGAGTGTTGCTCCTGAGTGATCCTCCCAAGACTTCAGTGAATCGTCTTTCTTCCTCCTTGGATCAAATGGCTTCACCCCTATGGAATGGGACATTGATCTGTTAGCCAACATTTCCGTCAAATGTTTCATGCAGAAGAATGAACAGACACCACATGCCATGTTTCATTTTAATCTGCTGACAGACAATGCTGTGTTCAAGTTTTCCTTTGTTAAATGCAGGGACTATATGCAGGCAGTTAGCCTTTCTAGGGTTAAGTAAAAGGATGCTATGTTTCTTTACAGCAAAAGGTAATATATTGGGCCTCATTATTAGTCCGGCGGTAACTGAGGCGGTAAAACCACCTGGTTACCGCCGGACTCGTATTACCATTCCGCCTCCGTGACTCCCGGAAATACCAGGGCATTATGACCCTGGTGTCCCAGGAATTCCGGAGGCGGATTTCGATAAATCCCCATTCCCATTGAGTCCTATAGTCCTATAGGACTCAATGGGAATAGGGAAGTGGAAACATCGGCACCATCTCGTGATGTTTCCACGTCCGCCTGCAGGCAGGCGGTGTTAAACCCGCCAGGTCAGACCTGGCGGGAACATTACCTCCCGCCTGCAGGACTCATGATCGGGCGGTCCGGAATTAACAAGGCAGCGGGTTTACCGCCACTGTTAATTCCGGACCGCCTGACCTGTAATGAGGCCCATTGTCTTTTTCATTTTCAATTGTAGTTGCTTTTAAGTGTGTCTCATTTTTGGGACCCTTACATGTTATGTTTCAACTGCTTGTACATTGCAGTATTACAGTGTGTGATTTAAAGCCATCTCAGCATGCTTTCAAATGGTCTGCACCTGTATTCATTAGCTACAGCAGGCATACAACGGACATGTTTCTAGCTGATGTGCACTGTTATAATCTTCTTCTAATGGAAATGTATGATAGTTACCTCTTACACAGATAAACTCTTAAGTTTAAAATGAACGTTTTCCTCATCCACTAAGATATCTTACCACAGATATTGATGTGATGTGCTACTTGGAGAACATTCAAAAATGCACAAGACTACATTTCCTCGTTCAACCGGCGCACCATGCTTTATCCGATCCCTCTCCTTCTCCTTCCCCTAACCTTTCTCTCCCATCTGGAAGCCATTTTGTTATTTTGTGTTTTTTTTTCTCCTGAGAATCAGACAGAACCTGGCCGAACTTCGCCAAACCTTCCGGAAGATTTATGGCACTTAAAAAAGATTCCGACAGAGTCTGGCAAGAGAAATATCTGCAGGACCCTGCAAACCTGCACAGCTCTCACTAGGAGATTCATGGGAGCCTGTGGATCACTTTTGAGAAAGTTCAACCAGGTTTGCTTACATGGGGCATAACAGCTAGACAAGACGCGTACACATACCTTGGATGCATGCACACCAGTGACTAAAAGTAGCCACATTACAATGTATCCTTACAACAATATGAATGCTCATGTGCACAGGAATATTTTGGGAAAATTGGCTGTGACTACTTTTAGTCAAACCTAAAAAATGTGTAATTTGTAAAACCTTCTCTGGCATACTCATGCATTTCGTTCACTTGGAACAGACACTAATGACGTGATTTACAGAGGGCATTTTAACCCTTTGACTGCCTGGCACTCTCATGTGGACAAAGACAGCCACCCAAAATAAGTGTTTTGGCGACGGTTGCTGGGACTTGGGGAGACAGAGATCACTGTGGTCCTCCCTGATTATTTAGCATATATATATCACTACACATATATACATTAAGTGAAATTAAGTGAAAATTATTTATTTAGGATAGCCTTAAGATGATCCAATAATTGCAATAAAACCCAGGATATTCAGCAGTTGTAGGAAGTGACATTATCGCTCTTATAAAAACTTGCTACATCCGTACTTTCTTTTTAGGTGACTGTTCCCCCAAAATGTACCTTGTTGACATAGGTCTTGTAACAGTGAGGAAAAAAAACAGTTCACTGTAAAATTAACTCTGTAAAAATGAAGAAGACTAAAAATGTACTGGTCAAAATAACTTTTACTGAAAATAACTAAAGAAAAAAGGAAGAAAGCTAAAATATTGTTTTTCTAAACAAGCAGAATTTGCTTCATTTAGACTAAAATACCAGGATTATGAAAAGGGAGAGAAACCATGTAGACTATTATCTTACCAACTCAGTAAATTGCAATCATCCTTAACAGCTCCCTATCTCGTAGATGAATCAGGTTCAATTGTATCGAAAGACTCGAAGATACCCAATATATTTGCAAATGTCTGCAATAGCTTGTACATAAAATATATACATATTAATCTAGTAGACTGAGTTTATCAGTACTTTGCATTTTCCAATTGTAAATTATGCTGACAGTGCTTCTTTGGGAGTACCCATAATGAAACTTACGTTTCCCATTCTATTAAGAATATGGGTACAGGAAAGTCATCTGGAGAAGATAGATTTCCACTTGAATTACATAAAATATGTGATTATCAGTTGGTGCCCCTACTAACTATAGGAAGGCAAGACAGTTGTAAGTCGAAAGTCTGTTAAGAGGTAGTAGTAGGGACCAGCAGTCAGGAAGGGATTAGCAAAAAACAAGGCAGTTGAAAGGGTCCATAGGCCAAGCAAAGTAACAAAAATAAAGCGTCAATTAGGAAACCAAAAAGAAGGTGGAAAAAGATAACAGGCAGTAGCAGAAATGGAATCCAGTAGGTAAGAATCAGACTGCAGTGAAATACGGGAACGGAGAGACAGGGACCACAAGTGGCAGCGTCAAAGTCCGAAATGGCATAGTAAAGGCAGGAGAGCCAGGAAAAGAAGCAGTACTGAAAGAAGAGTAAAAGCAAGGAACTAGAATTACCGAAAAACAGGGACGGGCTGAACTAAGGTTTAGCAGAATTACTTTGGCATGGAGACACACTGTCGGTCACATGGCTGGGGAGTTTGTAGCTAACGCATTTTCTATTGCCATGGACACACAGGTTCCCATGAGAACGGGAACCATAGAACCAGGAAAGAATAGGTAAGCCCTTATTCTCGTCCAGGGCAGCGGCCATGTTAAGCAGGGAGAACGCAAGATGCTCTCCTTAATGGAAAAACATCACATATGCCACAATGACCATGAGGGGCTAACCATGACAGCATGTGCCTTTCCAGGGGTGGGACCCCCTGGTTTACCCGGATTTAGATTAATTGGCAAAGAAGCCGTGGCACATGTAGAAATAATGGGGTTCCCATGATCTTTCTGAAGCGGGTTCCCCTTCCATTCCAGCAGGTCCTGTAGACGGCATCTTCGAAAGCAGGAGTCATCAAAGTGGGCCACTTCGTATTCAGGTGATTAATCAACAAAAACCGGCACTTGAGGTAATTGACTTCGAGTAGAAGTTGATGAAAAAGCTTCAGAAGTGAAACATGAAATAAATGGATGAATTTGTTTCCTTGAAGGAGGCAACTGAGGATGAAAAGTGACTGGATTGATATTATGCAGGAACCAAAAGGTACCAAAGAACCTTTGAGCCAATATGGAGGGACATAAATGGTGAGGTAAGTACTTAGATGAAAGCAATACCTTGTCACCCACGGCATAACGTGGGCCAGGTCTCCTTTTGCGATCAGCAAATCTTTTTTTTTGCCTCTTGGGCTTGAGAGAAATTAATTATGGCATCTTTTTGAATGGAATGGAGGCTGGAGATCCAAAGTTTCACCGAAGGAATACTGGACTGATCTTTAAAGTTAGAAGGAAAAACATCTGGATGGAATTGATAGGAACACAAGAACGGACTGTACTTTGTCAAAGAATCTGGTGTTATAAGAAAATTCAGTGACAGGAATGTGGAATGTATTGACCCACTCTGCTATACTACACAGCCTCACTCTGCTATCTATGGTGCGAGAAACAGCAAAATGGCGCCAAAAGCTTCAAAACCGCGTTTCAACAAACAAAAAGATGGCTGCACAACTTGCCACCCATGGTGCATGTGTGGTGGAACAGAGCACACGCTGCAGAAAAAGTGCCAGTGGGCTCCATGACAAGTAAACATAGAGTACAGAGGAAGAAGCAGTGCTATGCAAGTGAAACTCCAAAATTTGCCTGTAAATTACATTTACTTGGCTTCTGAAACTTCAAAATGCCTGTACATAACACTTTCCAACACTCAAAATCTTGCTTGGAGCTAGAATTCAGTTAATCTAATGAAACACTGTGAATGTACAAGGTCCTGAAATGTGAAGACCAATACAACTTCTCAGCAAAACTGGATTTACTGTGAGTGACATCCCCTGTCAAATGAGCTCTCCTGAATAAACTGTAAAGTTGTCTAAAACTAAAGTTCTGTCGGATTAGCAAATATAAAAGGCCTGTTGCTGAAAGGAACATGGATCTCAGTTGTTTTGATCCCACAGGTTTAAATCTAAGAATGTAATTTATCTATGTCATCTGATGCAACAAGTTGGTTTTAGGCTGGCTGGGCCTGCAAGAGATTGAAAAACAGGTTTCCACCCAAGGGGAGGGCATTCCTCTCAGCAGATGCTCACTGACACATGATCATTGTGAGGTAGGCCAGACTTGTTTCTGCAGCCAAGGACTGAACAATGGCAGATTTTCCAGGCCAGGAAATGGATGTGTGAAAAGGTTGTAAACTAGGCTTGCAGAAGGAAATCCCAGAGGTGGGTCTGCTCCTTGAAGGCAATCCCAAAGGTGGGGGCTGCTCCTTGCCTCCAGAGACAGACAAAAGATGGAACAATTGCTGCTAAGAATATGGAATGAACATTTTTTAGAGACGTATAACTCACTATCAGAAGTGGTGAAAATTATAAAAAGGGCAGAGTTGTTAATTTAATTTTTGGACCTACATTTCAAAATGTGGTGGAACTGTGTAGCATATTCTGAACAGGAATGGCAATCTATGTGGTTTTATGGGAACTGTATTCATGTTAGAATTGTTAAACTTTGCACAAACATTCCTAGGGTAAACACGCATATTTGTGAAAATTTGGAGAAAGTTTGGAAAATGTGTTCATGGCAAAATGGACAAAATGCTGCAAAAAGGCGAAACAAGGTCTCACAGCTGTGGGATTTTGATGAACAGATACTCCATAAAATATGTAATCCTTGTATGTGATTTTCGTGGAGGTTGCAAATGTATAAATATGTATTTAGGACAAAATTCGCTTTTGAAACTAGTGGCTAGGGGAGATTTCTAAGGATTGTAAAAATCAAACCCTAAACTTGACATCATCTGGCTTTGATCCAATCACGCGGATGCAAGGTGGAGATGAGGCTCTGATCCAATCCCAGTTCACAGGGGCAAGTTTTTGTGATGTCATTTGAAAGGATAAATAGAGACATCTGACAACACATGAGACAGTCCCGTTTCTGATTCCAGTGAAGCACTTTGTTCCAGCATTCAACATCCAGCCTTAAACATCCTTCCAGATCCAGAGGCCAATGACCAGGCCAAGCAGTAGCTGAACCATTTTCAGCTAGGCCTCATCCTTAACTAATCCTTGCAACCCAGAGAAGCGCTGTGGTGTAGGGAAGCATCCTGAAACTATCTGGCTTGCTACCATAAATGCTTGCCTGATGAACTCGCCATCCCACTGGTCTGAAATATCCAGAAACAAGAAGAAGAAGGGCAGATCCCGTGCAGTTCCGGTGACCGGCCTAGCTAATCCTAGCTGATTTGCTGTCCTTCCCTGGTAGACCTGATCCATTGACCAGAATCTTGATGGACCAAAAATCTTAAATCCCAGTGAATTATGTGTATTAACAGGACGCTAGAGAACTATTGTATACTTTGCCTTATCTTGTCCCAACCTAAATCTCCGAACTATCCTTAATTTCATAACCAGTAACACTGTCAAAATCTTAGTGCTATCTTATTCTGTCTGTTTGTTAAAGCATCATTTTCATAGTCATCTTTATTTGTGTAACTCTCATCCAAAAATCCCACTTCGAGTGTTTGGACTGGTTCCGCTGGGAAAGGCGCTTAGGATCTGTTAATGAAGTCATGAATCAGTCAGAGAGCTTACTTCGTTCCAACCTGGTTGTCTAGCCTGCATGCTCTAGTCTTGAGTAAAAGCATAACCCATATTTCTGATTTTAAACTGAAGTTCCTGTCCAAATTTGTGTCTTTGTTGCCGGAAAAAAACTCTCACTAAAACCTCTAAAACTCCCTCAGTTTTAAAGATAGAAATGACATTTCAACTCCCACTTACACCTAACATCCTTAGCCATCTCCACAACCCAAAACTGCATTGCAAAACAGTGTGGTTGACCCGTGTTTATCAAAAATTGCATAGTAAAAGTTTGCCGCGAATTTACATTTTACAAAAGTTTTACACATGTGAATTTTCTTTCATTTATTTCGACTTTGACTTTGAGATTCCAATTGTTTTCTTTTGATTACATCATTGCTTGTGATTGCTTGCATCTGTTCAAAGTGGCTCCTGTAGATTTTTATAATAATTTAAGCATTTTTGACCACATTTAGTGTTTTTGCTGAGCCAGTTTCAAAGCCATCCTGACAGTTGAAAAGTCAAATACGTTTTTCTTTTGTGTTTAAAGGGGGTAGGTGGGAGTGATATTCTGTTAGATCTGTATTATTCCTGAGTACCTGCTCTCTCCTCACATCTATTTAAATTGCCTATTGGTGGGATGAGGGGTCTTGCAGGGGATCCTCTAGCCATAGCGCTATCTGTTCCAAACCAAACCAAAAATATCCTTTTCTGTGCTGCAATCTTTCTGTGTTCATTACCTGATTCCCAGAGCATTAAAGATTTTATTCAGTGTTCTGTCACACCATTGGTTTAAAATATATTGTAATTTAAATTCTTAATAAATAAATAAATAAATATTTAGCGTTCAAAACTAGCCTGATTCCTGGTTCAGTGTGACCGGGGGGTAATTTGAGAAGGGTGTGATATGAGTGGTATATCATTCAGAATATTGATGTTATAGACAAAAATAAATAAGGGTTTAATTTGCGCACTACATGCTGGGCGAGACTTGGGTGTGTGCCTGACTGAAATCCCTTACAGGAAGTAAGGTGACACAATCATCATGTACTTGTGTAGAAAATAACAGAAAAACTAAGCAAAGGTCTGATTGATCCTTTCAGTGATCCCATTGCTTTTGATTCCTGTTTTGCAACACAATTATGACCAAAATGTTCACACATACTAGGAACCACGGTCCGAGATTATGGTATTTGGTAGCCCATGCAACCTGAATATGTCCATAAAGAAAACTTGAGCCATTTCCTGTGCTTTAGATAGCTTCTGTAGTGGTGAAAAATGAGCCATTCTTAAAAACACATCGACAGTGACCATTATCACTGTACAACCTCTGCAGAGGGGGTAGTTCTACAATAAAACCCATATAGATAACTTCTCAAGGCCTAAAAGGAGCAGTGCGTTGATGGAGTAGTCCCACAGGTTTTCCTTTTAATGACCACATACAAAACACGTTTTTACATGTTGCAGAACAGATTTCAATGAACAGACACCAGAATTGACTCTGTATGATGTCATAAGTAGCATGAACACATCGATGAGTCATGACTCATCGAAAAAAAGTCGCAAAAGAGTCATGGCAGAAGTGTAGTATATTTATCCTGGTACTCTACGAGGGAATGAACAGATGATATTCTTTAAATAAAAACCCATTTCTTTTGCTTAATTGGCAAGGATTTGACTGGGTGTGTTGTAAGTATTCCGGTGAATTCATGGTATCTTGTTTTATTTGTGTAAAAAAGGAATCCACAAAAAAGATAAATGTTTTGTCCTGTTCAACTGTTTTGTAAGGCATGATAAAGGGGGTTTCCAGATGATGTTGCAGAGAAAGTGCATCCGCTATACAATTTTCTATCAAAGGGATATACGTAAGACTGAACTGATATTGAGCAAAAAAGAAGGCCCATCTGGCCTGTCGACTATTGCGACATTCTAGGGATTGTAGAGCTTGCACTTTTGGTGATCTGTTATTATTAGAACTGAAAATGTTGAACCCAAAAGGAGATGTCGCCACTCCAAACAGACATGGTGTGTAGCTAACAGTTCCTTTTTTTCGATCACTGAATAATGGTGTTCACTTTCAGTCAAAGTTCTGGAAAAATAAGTGATAGGATGTTCTTCATTGTCTTCTTGTAGTTATTATAAGATTCCACCTATAGCTACTTCTGAAACATCCTTCTGCACTATGAAGGTTTTATTAACGTCTGGTTGTCAAAGTATGGGTTCTTCTGTGAATAATTGTTTCAGGGCACAAAAGATTGTTACTGTTTCATCAACCCACTAAAAAGACACTCCTTTTTTCAGCAGACAGGTTATCAGCAAAATAAGATCAGAGAAGCTGGGTATGAACTTTCTATAAAAGTTTGCTAAACCCAAAAATTGCTGGATGTGTTGTACGGAAGTAGGGGCAAGCCAATTTAGTTATTTTCTTTGGATCCATGGCAATCCCAGTAGGTTATATAACATAGCCTAGATAAGATATAGATTGTTGGTTGAAAATATTTTTTTTTTGTTTTAGCCAAAAGGTGATTTTTGCATAATCTTGAAGGACTTGATGTTTGTGGTCTTGATGAAGATGTATATTCAGGGAATAAATCAAAATATTGTCTAAAGAAATTATAACAAAATTAAAAAAGCATATTCTAAAACACTCGTCCATAAAGCTCCGGAAGACAGCTGCTGCATTCAAATTATCAGGCATTGGCACTCTGGCTAACTCATCTTTGAGTTCTTCATTCAGACCTTTCCTCTACAAAATGCTACAAGCATCATCCAACCATCCTGATTCCTTAGCCAATTGTAAGAACCGAGTGGTGTAGGTCATAACATCCTGTGAGCCTTGTCTACAGTCCAAAAAGCTTTCCAGAGAAGAAAAAACCATATCAGGATGATCAAAAAAATGTCTCTGAAGGCAGCAAGGAGATCAGGATAACTGTCTAACACAGGATCATTCTAGGTCACCAAAGGTGTACCCTATGATAGGGCATTCCCGGTAAGGTGAGATACCACAAACCCCCACTTTTGCCCTGTCAGTTGTGTACAATAAGGGCTTGCATGTAAAGTAAAAAGTAGAGTCCAAAAATTGATGAGCTTTCTTTGAGTTGCCATCGTATTTCTCTAGGAAGATACCTAAAGTGTGGTTTTCCATAGACATTGCATCTCTATCCAGAACCATTTGCTTCAGAGCAACATCCACATTAACAACATTGGACAAGGAGGTTTATAATTTGCTTATGTTTCCAATCTGTTCGGGTCCCTTCTTGAGTTGTGTACTAGAGGTGTGGAGCTGATTGATGGTTTAGAAATCGATATTCATCCCTGGAACACTGGTGCCTCACAAGTTGATTTGTCACAGTCACCACTGACGAATCTATAGGATTTGACTTATCTAGTAGCCGGGAGATCACCCAGGTGGCATGTTGTGAATCACCCTAGGGCACAGAGAGAAACACCTAATTCCTACAGATTTAGTCTTGGCCCCCCCTCCAGGTACTGACATTCGACTGGCTTATAAGTCAGGGCTGGCTTGGAAACATGATCTAGATGTGATGGGTGGGGTGGTAGACCCAGATTATAGGGAGGATGTACACATATAACTACAGAATAACTGTTAACACCCATATCACTTTAAACTCGGGGAAAGGGTGGCACAGGGTATCCTTAAGAATGCCTTATTCCCTCGTTTTATGGAGGTATTGTAGGCCAATACCACTGGGTATCCTTGAGAATGCTTTATTCCCTCGGATTATGGAGGTATTTGAGGCCAATACCATTGGGAGAGGAGCTAAAGGTTTTGAGGAAGCTGACCAAGACCCTCAGGCTGTACCCAAAGCCCTAAGACCCGCCTCTAAGGATGATGACCCAGAGATTATCCCCAATGTAGCTTTCGCTCAATGTAATGAACCCATGTTAGCAGGAGCATTTCATAGAGCCATTTCTGAAAAAGCAGGAAGGAAAAAAGAGGGTCAGATCAGGGGTTACTATACTGGGGGAATCCCTTGAGAATCCTAATGCTTTCCAAATACCATTCTCACCAACTACGAAAGACCCGATTACAGTCCAAGTCGCCTTGAATGAGAAAATCATCAAAGCTAGATCCAAAATTCTGGCAATACTGTTGGATAATAAGTCAGAAGACATCATCCGAGACCTGGAAAAAACATAAGACAACTGGCGAGACATGTCATACCTTTACGTTCACCAAGTTAGAAACATGCAATATGATAAATATCCTACAAACTATGAAACCCACTGCCTGCTCTGAGAATATCATCCCCTCCAAAATAATTCTTACCCACTGACAAATATTTGCACCTTTCCTAACTAGATTCGCTAATGCCTCATTCCGGGATGGAAAAGTTCCCTTTGGCATTAAGACTGTTGAAATCACCCCCATTAAAAAACTAACATAGACCCCAAGGCTCCCAAGAATCTTAGACCTATCATACATTGTAACATCCTTCTAAAAGTCCTTGATGAAGCAGCATACAAACAATACCAGTCATTCATTGAAACTGAAAACATCTTAAACTTCAAGCAAGCAGGCTTTAAGTCTAACTATAGCACTGAGACCACACTATTAGATCTTCAGTCCCGCATGCTACAGTTAATTGAAGAAGGCAAACCGGGTATGCTGGCCCTGTTGGATTCATCTGCCACCTTCGATTTGGTAGACTATGGTATTCTTAAGAAAACTCTCAGACAACTAGGTCAATGCTCGGCCCATGCAATCAAATGGTTTCTCTCATTTCTCTTGAATAGGGAAGCTTGCATTCACTGGGGAGAAGCAAGCTCCCCCAAGTCACCTATCTGGTGCAGGGTACAACAAGGGGTGAGTCTATCCCTATCCCTGCTATTCTTCAATCTTTACATTAGACCTCTCTGCGACCTGTTGGACAACATGGGCGTGTTCTTCTCAAATTACACGGATGACATGCAACTGGTCCTCGAAATCACAAGTGACTATGCAAAGGACGCAGCCACACTATCATCCATATACCATCTCATAGAAAACTGGATGGCCAACCATTGGCTTTGCATAAATAGGGAAAAAACTGAGCTTTTGATCTTTGGCTCCCAAGCTTCTCGAACCAAACTAAATGTGGATTACTCCAAATTCTAAGTTGGAACCAATGGCATATCGGTCCAGGGGAAGTTAAAAACCCTTGGGATTCACTTGGAGGCATTGTTAGCATCTGATGCACATGTGAATCAAATCATAAAAAAACTGCAACTGCTCTATCTACCTTCTAAAAAACATTTGTCCCTATGTGTCACAGAACAATGCAGCTACTATTGCCTGTGCTACTATACATTCTAAGATAGACTATTGCAACTCCCTGCTGGTGGGAGCCTCGGAAACTAATCTAAACAAATGCGAAGTAACACAAAACAATGTGGTGCACATTGTAAATAAACTTTGGAAACATGAACATGTTACACAGCACTGAAAGAATCTACACTGGCTGGCTGTGCGTGACAGAATTTGTTTTAAAACCTTGTCACCGTTCCACAAGTGCATATATGGCTCTGCCCCACGATATCTAAAGAAATGTACCCCACAATACGAGCTGTGCAGGGCTCTGCGATCAGTGGGGAAAAACGCTGCCAAATCATGGAATCTCCTGCCCACGCCATTGTCGGAAAACAGCAATCTGAAAACCTTTTAAAAAACTCTAAAAACTCACCTTTTCAGATAAATGTTCCTGCCCCTCACTATGTCCCTGGCTCTCCCGTCCTTCTAAACCCCTGAACTTTTGTACTGTGTTTTATGGACTGTCTTCTGTGTTTTTGTCCCAGCGCCCCAATGGCCATGGGCTTTCGGCACTTTATAAATACATCAATAAATAAATAAATAGACACCAGTACTGAGGTGACCCCGCGCTCTCAAATAGTAGTGCCCGGGAGCCATCGGATGATGGTGTTAGAAATCACCCCTGTCCATCTTACATCGGGACATCTGGCACCACCAAGACCCAAGGGCAAGTTGTAAGTATGTTCTACTGCCAGGAGTCCACGCTGACCATAAAAACATTAGGCATCATTCTAAGTCAGCCGGTCTCGTAAAAAAGTGCCAGTATTCATGGATAACTACTCTTTACTAGACCGGCCGACTACAGGTTTGCTAGTGGGGCACCTGAATTACCTCCAGCTAAAAGCTTGTGGTAAAACAGGCGCTCTACCGGCAAAAAAAAACATCATTGCCGGTACCGATTTTGCTGGTGCCGGTAATGACGGCAAATCCCCTCGTGGACTCCATGAATGAGGATTAACACTGTCCCTCCAGCACCCGTAATCCGGCAGCAATGCTGCCAGACTGGGTGCTGGAAATGGTAACAACATTTGCAAGTATCCTGGCGGCTCTACCACCAGGATACCGACAATGTTGGAATGAGGTCCATTGTCTTAATATGTCCCTGTGTCAGAGGACAGTACCCACACAACCCTCCTCCAGCTCCCTCACAACCCCTCCCAATTATTGATATACCATTTTCCAGTATTGGGATTGATATTGTGGGACCCTAAAAATGTTACAGCGCATTACATGAATAAAATTCAATTCATTGATAGATTGGATATTACATTACATAACTCATTCTTTAAATACTGGGTGATCATGTCCTTAATCTTAATCATAAAATAATCTACTTTTTACAAAAAACATTAATACAATTAAAAAAAAAGATAAAATCTTCAAAGAAAAAAGAATTGAATAAACTTTACCATGATGGAGACATTACACATCAAGCTCACAATCAAGAATTACTTGAATTAAGTTCATTAAGTTTAAGTTTGGAAAACTTGTAGACCTTCTAATAGCGTGTGTCACATTTCTTTCAAAGAAGGTTGACTATAACTATTCTTAAAAGTTCCAAGGAATGTAATGCAAAGGATCTTGAACTTTATACATTCAAGTGCTAAGTGACTCAATGTTTCTACTTCCTTTAGTTTACAAAAATTACAAGTCCTCTCAGTTCGAGGAACCTTTTTCCCAATCCACAGAATCTCATTAGTTTCTAACAGATTCCATCTTATCCATAAGAAAAATGTCCTCCACCTGGCATCAGGAAATGAGGGTAGGTAAGAAGGCCATTCTCCCCACGCTTTCCCATCTAATATCAAGTAATGGTGGAAGGTGTCTGACTTACTGGGATCGGTAGTTAGTATCCAGTTGTATTCCTTGATTCTCCTTTTAACTAGCAGGGGATTGGCTATTTGGAAATTTGGATAAACGTGAAGATTATTTCTAACCTCAGTAGGTTCAATGAAAGTATATAACACTATTGATCATGAATGACCTAACTTCAAAGTGGTATTGAGTATGCATCAGGCATCTGCAAGCTCAGTGAGAGTCTCACTGAGCAACCTCTGCCTGCCGATTGGCTATCAGCATCTCAGTCAGAGTTTCTATAGCATTCACAATGGATAAACACCTCTTTTTCCACAAGGCTTAAATGTTCCTTCTGTTAAAGATGGCGTCACTTGGGCGCAGCGTACCTATTCGTCCAGTAGTCGGCCTTGTAGATGATGCCAGAATGCCAGGAATTCTGTGGTGAAGTGATGTATGATGCAAGGAACCAGCCCAACTCCTGTCCAAATAGGTACTGGACTGGAGGTGAACCAGCTCCCAACGCCACGGGTTCGCTCACCCCTTATTAGCGTGGCGTCAGGACAGTGCAAGCAATGGCAGGGGGAGCCTGATATCTTTGGCTTGAAGTTCTCTGAAGACAGCTGGGTAAAGATGAAGATGCGAGCCAAATCCAGTGGCAGGAGTCCAGGAAGGTGTAACCAGCAAGGGAGGCAGGCAAGAGACAGGGGAACCAGGGAGGACCAAGGAACCCAGGCGAACAAGAGAACAACAGAGAAGGGGGAACCACCCCAGGCAGAAGGAGGGAGCCAAGAGCAAGGAACAGGGAGACCCCCTACCCGTACTGGGAAGGACAGGACCAGGTACCAGGGGAAGGAACAGGGACCAGGCAAGGCAGAGCAGGAATCAGGACAATGGCAAGAACAAGGAGCGAAAAACGACGATCCGGATCAAACCGCGTTGAGACGCGATTTGACCGAACCGCCGGTCTCCTTAAGTAGGGCCTCCCACACTTGGGAGGCTTTGAACGCAAGCCGTGTTATTTCCCAGGTGCTGGGAAGCCCAAAACGAGGCTTGGACTGCAGACCCGCCAGGGCTTTGTACACCGCGCATGCGCGGAAAGCAGGAAGCGGTCGGCCGCGCATGCACGGAACGGCATGCCCCGGGAACCCAGAAGCGCCCGGAACCCAGAGCGGCCGACCGCGCTCGTGCGAGACCACGCGCCCTGAAGGGCCGGGAGTAACCGATGCCCAAGACCGCCCCGTACCTCCCAGGCTAAAGCGGGGTTAAACCCTCCAAGGCGTGGCACGCCGGATCAGGTAAGTGGGCTGGAACGAGGCCGGGGTAGACGGCGTGACACCATGCCCCCTCCCAGAAAGACCCGGGGCCCCAGGCTTCCAGGGAAATTGGAGAAAAAAGTCACGGACAAGGCGAGGTGCGTGCACGAAGCTGTGCGGCTCCCAAGTACGATCACAAGCAGGGTAGCCCTTCCAATCAACCAGAAACTGGAGCCACCTCGACGAATCCGGGAATCACATATCTCCTGCACCTCAAATTCAGGAACCCCCTGGACTTGGATCAAGGCTGGACGTGGACCGGAACGCCCAAAATTGTCTTTCACAAAGGGCTTCAACAGGGAAACGTGAAAGACAGGGTGTACCCGCCAGGAGTGGGGCAACACCATCCGAAAAGCCACTGCAGAGATGCACTTGGAAATCTTAAAAGGCCCAAAAAACCGAGGTGCCAGTTTAGTGGGCAGATTGAGTACAGGTAAGTTCTTGGACGACAACCAAACAAAATCTCCCACCTGAAAGCTAGGTTCAATGGTCCGACCCCGGCTAGCCTGCACCCTCATGCGCTGTTGTGTTTCTGCCAGGGCACTCCGAGTCAAGTCATGTTGCTTCTGGATAACATGGATCAACTGATCAGCCGATGGAACGGCACTGGGTGGCACTGGACGAAAAGGAAACAGCTTGGGATGTTGTCCGGTAGAGCAAAAATACGGGCTGGCACCAGTGGCAGCATGGGTGACATTGTTGAAGGAAACTTCTGCCAAATCCAGATACTTCATCCAGTTGGATTGGGTGGCGTTAGCATAGCAACGTAAGTACTGTTCCAAAGTCTGATTTGTTCTTTCAGTCTGCCAGTTAGTCTGCGGGTGATAACCCGAACACGGAGCTCTGCGAATTCCAAGGTGACTGCACAACTGATGCCAAAACGAAGAGAGGAACTGAGATCCATGATCTGAGATGATCTTCTCTGGTAACCCATGTAAGCGGTAGATGTGGTGTAGGAATGCCAAAGCCATTCGAGAGGAAGTCAGAATCTTGGAAAAAGGAATGAAATGCGCAGACTTTGTGAAACAATCAACCACAACCATGATGCAAGTGTGTCCCTCTGAAGATGGAAGCTCGATGATAAAGTATGTGGATATGGTATGCCAGGGATAGGGCGGTAGTTCAGTGGGTTTAAGCAATCCCAAGGGTTTTCTCCTGGGCGTCTTGGTCTGGGTGCAAACTGGACAACTCTCCACATATTGTTTGATCTCCTTAGCCCAACCCGGCCACCAGAACTGCCTGGCAATCAACTCCTGGGTCGCCTTGATGCCACGATGATCTCCTACTTGCGAATCATGAAACCCATGGAGTATGTCCAAATGAATAGATCTCGAGGGTATGTACAACCGGTTTAAGAAGAACAGGAAACCCTCACGCACCGTGATTTGTGGACGCAGCAGTAGGTTGGTGCGATCTGGGTCTATCTGAGTCTCCTGGAGGATCTTCTGCAAATGAGGAGATATCGTTAGAAGAAAGTGCTTGGGGGATATCAATGGAATGGCTTGATTGACGTCCTCCACCTCTCTTTCCAAAGAGCGGGATAAAGCATCAGCCTTTAGATTCCGGGCACTAGGAATGTACGTGATGTTGAAATCGTAGTGAGAGAAGAAAAAGGCCCATCGAGCTTGACGGGCGGTATGACACTGCAGAGATTGCAAGTACTGCAGGTTGCGGTGGTCTGTGCGGACCTCTACAGAAAAGCGACCACCAAGCAAATGCTGTCTCCATTCTTCAAACACTGTCTTGATTGCCAATAGCTCTCTTTCGATGACAGAGTAGTTTTGCTCACTAGAAGAGAGTTTGCGTGAATAATAGGCCACAGGATGCTCATCGCCAGTAGTAAGGTGTTTCTGCAACAGGACTGCTCCAACAGCGAAGTTGGAAGCATCGGCTTCCACGATGTAAGGCATTTCGTCGTTGGGATGACGAAGAACAGGTGCAGTACTGAATGCTGACTTCAAAGCATCGAATGCCGCTGATGCCTCATCATCCCAGAGGTAGGGTATCTTCATACTGGTCAGACGCGTCAATGGAGCTGTGAGACGTGAAAACTGCGGAATGAAACGCTGATAAAAGTTTGCGAATCCCAAGAACCGCTGAAGTGATTTCACATCCTGAGGTTGTTTCCAGTTCTGAATAGCCCGGACCTTATCGGTATCCATGTGAATTCCTGTGCTATTGATCACATATCCCAAGAATTCCATCTCATCCCGGTGAAAGGAACATTTCTCAGCCTTGGCAAACAGATGATGCTGTAACAACCGTTGAAGAACTACACAAACGTGGGAGACGTGTTCATCCAGGTTGTTTGAGTAGATCAAGATGTCGTCTAAGTACACCCAAACAGAGATGCCAATTAAATCACTGAAAACGTAGTCCATGAATCGTTGGAAGACAGCCGGGGAGTTACACAGCCCAAAGGGCATTACCTTGTATTCATAGTGCCCGAATGGTGTTTTGAAAGCCGTCTTCCATTCATCTCCCTTCCTGATTCTGACGAGATGATAGGCTCCGCGGAGGTCCAATTTTGTAAAGATCTTGGCTGAACGTAAGGACTCCATGATATTCCGAATCAATGGTAACGGGTACCTGTCCTTAAGGGTGATGTCGTTCAGTTGGTGATAGTCAATACAAGGCCGTAAGGAGCCTTCCTTTTTCTTTGCAAAAAATAATGGGAAACCCGCAGGTGACTTAGAAGGAACGATGTATCCTTTCTTGATGCAGTCATCAAGATAATCCCGGAGGACCTGTTTTTCAGACTGGGTGAGGGCATACACCTTACCATGTGGCATCACGGCTCCGGAAACCAAGTCTATGGAGCAGTCAAAGGACCTGTGAGGTGGAAGTGCAATGCCCCTTGGTTTGGAGAATACAGGCATCAAGTCAGCATATTCAGAAGGTATCAGAGACAAGGAACACAAACCAGACGATCCTCTACCCGGGACAAGGACTGTCGAGACGAACGTCTCCGAGGACGTGTTGGGGCTACAGCACTCTTGAAGGCAAGAAGAGGAAGTGAACACAAGAGTGCGTGTCTCCCAGTTGATTGTGGGGTTGTGCCGTTGAAGCCAGGGCAGCCCCAACACCACTGGATATGAAGGTGTCCTTATGACATCTAGCGCAATCTTTTCCTCATGTGCCTTGATGCATAGCAGCATACCCATAGTATGCAATCGTATGGGGCCAGAAGCCAATGGGGTTCCATCAATGACTTCCACTGGGATTGCTTCTTCCTTGGTAAGCAACGGTATGCCGTTGTTGATGGCAAAGCGCTCATCGATGTAGTTCCCGGAGGCTCCACAATCCAACAACCCATGGATCTCGACAGTCTTATTCAGCCACTTGAGACTGACCTTCAGGATCATAAGGACTGCAGGCTGCATGGGTGGAAACACAGATTCGGAACGGGAAAGGACTAGTGGTTGAATCGGACCTGTCGGGGCCTTTCCGGAGCACGACAGGTCACCTAGTTTCCCCCTTTCTTGATTGGTCGTAGGGGACAAGTACCCAGAAAATGACCAGCGGCTCTGCAGTACAGACATAGGCGTTGGCTCCTCCTCCGCTTCTTTTCTTCTTCGGACAAGGGACCCCTGATGGCGCCTAGCTGCATAGGTTCTTGAGTGGTGTCCGAAGTCACTGGTGTTCCAGTAGGCGGGATTGGAGGTCTGAGGAACGATTTCTCAAAACGACACCTTTCGCCTGTTCTCTCAGTCAGTCTCTGGTCGAACTTTAGCACCTGTTCAATGAGTCTCTGTAGATCTTCAGGTTCAGGAATATGTAACAGCTCGTCCTTGTATTCCTCTCTTAACCCACGGCAAAATAGAGTCTTCTGTGTTATCTCAGGACATTGGGAATCAGTTGCTAGTTGACGAAAACGACCAATATAGGTGATTATGTCAGCATTGGCTTGTTTTATAACTGGGTCGGAGCAGCTAAGGCCAAATTGGGAGACTGAAAGACGTCCAGAAATGCCTTTTCAAAGGCCATAAAATCACAGAGAATGGGGCTGTTAGTAACCACGAGTGGAGTCGCCCAAGCAAGAGTGTTTCGAGACAAATTGCCCAAAATATACCCAATCTTGGCTTTAACATTGTTGAAGTGGGCTGGACGGTACTGGAAATGTATCCGGCAATGGTTGCAGAATTCCCCCACACGTCTGGGGTCTCCATCAAACCTGATGGGAGTGGTGTGTGCCATAGCGCTCTCGGGGTGGAGGAACAACACTTGCGCTCTGGGTTACCATCTGGCGTAGAGTTAAATTCTCCTGGCGGAGTGCAATCATCTCTGTACGTAAGGCTTGCATCTCATCACAAAGACTAGTGTCCTCATCCATCTCCGATTCCGAAGAGCCTGAAGCCTGGCGTCTCAATCTGTTAAAGATGGCGTCACTAAGGCGCAGCGTACCTGTTTGTCCAGTAGTCGGGCTTGTAGATGATGCCAGAATGCCAGAAATTCTGAGGTGTAGTGATGTATGATGCAAGGAACCAGCCCAACTCCTGTCCAAATAGGTACTGGACTGGAGGTGAACCAGCTCCCAACGTCACGGGTTCACTCACCCCTAATTAAAGTGGCGTCAGGACAGTGCAAGCACTGGCAGGGGGAGCCTGATAGTCTTTGGCTTGAAGTTCTCTGAAGACAGCTGGGTAAAGATGAAGATGCGAGCCAAATCCAGTGACAAGAGTCCAGGAAGGTGTAACCAGCAAGGGAGGCAGGCAAGAGACAGGGGAACCAGGGAGGACCAAGGAACCCAGGCGAACCAGAGAACAACAGAGAAGGGGGAACCACCCCAGGCAGAAGGAGGGAGCCAAGAGCAAGGAACAGGGAGACCCCCTGCCCGGACTGGGAAGGACAGGACCAGGAACCAGGGGAAGGAACAGGGAACAGGCAAGGCAGAGCAGGAATCAGGACAATGGCAAGAACAAGGAGCAAAAAACGACGATCCGGATCAAACCGCGTTCAGACGCAATTTGACCGAACCATCGGTCTCCTTAAGTAGGGCCTCCCACACCTGGGAGGCTTGGAATGCAAGCCGTGTTGTTTCCCAGGTGCTGGGAGGCCCAAAACGAGGCTTGGACCGCAGACCCGCCAGAGCCGAGGGCTTTGTACACCGTGCCTGCGCAGAAAGCAGGAAGCGGTCGGCCGCGCATGCGTGGAACGGCACGCCCCGGGAACCCGGAAGCGCCCGGAACCCGGAGCGGCCGACCGCGCACACGCGAGACCACGCGTCCTGAAGGGCCGGGAGTAACCAATGCCCAAGACCGCCCCTTACCTCCCAGGCGAAAGCGTGGGTAAACCCTCCAAGGCATGGCACGCCGCATCAGGTAAGTGGGCTGGAACGAGGCCGGGGTAGACGGCGTGACACCTTCCTTTCAAAACCATGAAGAATTTTTCAAAAAGTGTTACTTTCCCTGCAGTACTTATCTTCCTATAGAATGCTAACATTTTCCATTTAACCACGGCCTCGCATATATGCATACAAAAAAATAATGTTTTATAAAATTAAAGTATTAAAAACGTAATTAAATGTACACCATAAATACATCATCAAACAAACCACAACATATGTTTATAACACAAAATTTCAATTGAATTAAAAATAATATTATCCATATAGTTTATGTACACCACTTCTATTTAAAAATAAAGTACTCAGCACATATTTTAAATATAAAAGTAACTTTGACATCAAAATAAAAACAATATATACATAAACATTTAGATATAATAATTTGAACTAAAAACAATCTAATTACATTTTACATTTACATATGTATACTTCAGGAACAATACACATGACATAAAATACAATATACAGTATACTTAAGCATAAAACATAGACTAAACAAAAACTATTACAATATTGTAAGCACTATTTAGTGACATTTATTTCAATAAAGATCATCTATATATATACAACTTATACAATTTGAAAACTTAGTGATGTTTCAATTATAATAGTCATACAAAAATACAAACATCCAATTTCTAAAAATACATTACTAAATAATGCAAACAATAAATAGTAACAAAAGCATCTGAAATATAACACACATTAAAAACATAAATCAATAAAACTTATTTCACATTTTTATCAAACACAAACTGATATTTATAAAACAAATTACATCACCTTCATTGTAAAACAACGTTACAACCCAAGGCAAATATTAGGAGAAAAAAACAGAGTAAGTTAAGGTTACCATAATATTTGATTCAAATACAATATTTTTTTTAATGTATTGATGACACATTTCTATGTTATTACCTTAACATAGTGATTTCTTTTGTTTGTAGACTTTACATTTTTGTTGGTTTAACCTTAACTCTTTTCCAATTTTTTTTTCAAATAAATTTATATTTTTTAATGTCCACGTTTATTAGAAAAAAATGACTAAAATGACTACATTTAGAAGCATCTGTTATGGTTCCCCTCATGTTCATTGGGGAATAGGTAGCGTTTTCCATTAAGGAGAATGTCTTGCGTTCTCCCTGTTAAGATGGCCGTCGCCCTGCACTTAAATCAGAGTTTACCTTTTCTTTCCTGGTTCTATGGTTCCCGTTCTCGCTGGATCCCTCATTTCCATGGCAATGGAAAATGCGTTAGCTACAAACTCCCCAGCCATGGGACCCGCAGCATGTCTCAGTGCTAAGGTAATTCTGCTAAACCTTAATACAGTGCTTCCTTATTTTTCTGTGACTCTAGTTCCTTGCTTTTACCCTTCTTTCAGTACTGTTTCTGTTCCTGTCTCTCCTCCCTTTACTACGCTGTTTTGGACTTCTTCTTTTCCCTCCCCTTCCAGACCGCTGTTATCTTTGCAGACTTTGAACTTACAACTTTCTTGCCTTCCTGCCCATTATAAACATCCTGGAATATATCATCTGCAAGACAGTATATTGGATCTTGGAATTCTTCATATTATAGTGGGTGTTTTCCCTATTAAGGTTTTCTTTCCCACTCCTGCAAAGAGTCTTAATCCGAGTGTCACATGACCCAGTTTCTATACACTGAGCAGTGTGGTGTCTGGAGAGAGGCGTCCATTTCTTCAGGACTCTAATCTTCTCCAGAAGCATTGTCACAAACATGTCTCTTCACCTTCTCCACACGCCTCGACTACGCTGAGCAAAAAACAGATCGAGATACCAACATCTCCTGAAATAATGGAACCCATGCAGGACGTAATCTGTGCCATGCAAGAACTGTCAGCAGAAGTGCAGACTTTGAAAGCCTTCTGTTTTGGAACCTGTCTGTTGTGGATAAAAGGGTCTTTTTGGTTAATTGAGCTCTCTGTGGTTCCTGCTTAAAGCGGCAGGTCTCCCTTTAAGCTGCGGCGAGACCAGACTTTTGGTCGCCACCAAACCACTTACTCGTACCTTCTAAATGGGGTCCCTCTGCAGCGATGACTACTGTAAACAGCTGTTGCAGAAATGATAGGCCACTGCCCTTGATACTGAGAGGCAGGAACTGGCTTCTGGTTGACACTGTGCATATCAAAGGTTGTTGAGGTTTTCCTGTCCTTTGTTAGTCCTGCAACCAGACCCCCCAGGGGCCTGTTTGAATGAACTCTAATTAGTATGCAACGCTGCCACCAGCAGCTAACAAAGGGCAGGGCGGATCCATTAGTTAATTAGGCTGGCCATGACAGGAGGAAGGATTTGCCTTCCCCTTTCTGAGATGCCTTGATGTACATTTGGCTGTCATGTTCCAACTAAATATGACAGTGGGGACAGCGCCTGTAGGCTGTGTCCACCCAGAGTGTATGTTGTGTGCGAGCATAGGAAAGTGTGTTCCGATTACCCCCACACATTTTCTAGAGGTTGATCTACCATCATTCAATTTCATTTAAAATTTCAAAAAAATCCCAGGCGAGAACTCAACCACCATGGGGATGGTCGATTTCCTCAAAGCGGCAAAGGGCTTGTTGCTCGTTCACTCAACTTTGTGAATCTTAGGGTCCCCCCCGTTTTCGTCAACTAGGTCAAATCTCACTGCTGACACCATATAATACGGTGCAGAAGTAGGAGCCTGACACACAGGTGGCATGTTGTGGATTATAGACTTTTATTTCAAACTAAAAGAAAAGGAAAACCCTAACTGGCCCTATTTCTAAGTGGGGGTTCCTGCCTCACATAAACAAAGGACTCTGTCAGGAGGTCTTGTCAAACCGTACCTCTCCAGCTCTAGCTGCATCACTCTAGCTAATGCTCTCATCATGTCTAGGTTAGACTACTGTAATGCCCTGTACTCATGAGATAACAAATACATCACAGACAAAATTCAAAGACTGCAGAGCAATGCCTTGAGAGCAGCACTAAACATCCCCCACAGAGAGCACGTCACCAAATTCAGGAAAGGGGTTAATTGGCTAAAAATAACGGACAGAATCTTACTCAAAACAGCTTCCATCACCTCTAAATGTCTGAACAACCTAGCCCCCCGTATCTTATGGAAAAAATTACGAGGAAAATCTCCACGGGACTCATGAGATCGGCCAACACCTTTAAACTAGAAACTCCCCGGTTTAAGCGATCGACCGCGGGAGGAACTAGCTTCCCAGTCAAAGCTGCTCACTGTTGGAACAAGTTACCTCTCGACCTTAGAACTGAACAACCGTACCCTAAATTTAGACACAAAATAATTAACTGGTTGCGGGCCAATGACACATAACCCGACTAACACCCACCTACAAGTATATGATACCTAGCCAATGACACATAACCTGACTAACACCCCCCTACAAATATATGATACCTAGCTTTATAGTTTGACCTAAAAACTTAATCATATATTCAGCTACTAGACAGTCTTGCTAGAATGCTTCGTACTCCTTTAAGCTATGTCTTGTACTTGCACACATGTTTGTATACTTTACTGTATATAATTCGTTTTACCTTGTGTTCGGTATACTCATGCCAAATATTGTATTACTGTATATATTTCTTTTTGCCTTGTGTTCGCCATATTCATGCCAAATATTGTAACAAGCTTAAGTCTTCATGTACATTGCTGCGCCCGGTTACCCAAGGGTTTGGTGCGCATTACCAAATAAATAAACAAACAAACAAACAAACAAACATAAATGGTCCACTGACATGTCAGAAACCTATTTCCTTCCCTTACATTCTAAATCAACCAAAGAAAAAAGATAATATTCTTGGTTGGGAAGCATGTCTCTTTCTCTCTCTCAGAGATCTCCCCAGTTTCAGTTATAAGAAACATAAAGTGTTCTTCGTTAAGGGCAAGGTATTAAAACAAAATCTCAAAATCTCAAAATGCTTCTTGGATTACCCCTCCACGAAGGGCAAAGAAAGTAACGTCTTTTATCTCCACACTGTTCACACCTCCTGAACAGCATCTGGGCATAATCTCTCTCACATAAGGAGACTAACTGCAACAACAAAAAGTGATGGGTGGAAGGTTTTGAATAAATCTGAACCACTGACACTGCTCTGAGCAACCTTCCACACCATCATTTTTTTGCCCATCTGTGCCTTTGCAAAAGGGGTCCAGCCATATGCAAATCAGTCAGGTACTACTACCCATGGTAGCAGCCCAGCCCAAACTGCAAAGCCAGGTCCAGGCCATATTGGGCCTCTTCTCTTGGCTGTTATGCATTGTGTTCATGAACTAGCAGCGGGTATGACTCCCTTCCCATGGTCTTGTCTCCAACTTTGTTTCTCAGTTGGCCAAATATTTGCTTTTGCAATGTTCATGAAGCTGTGTCAAAGGTAATGCTTCCTTTCCCTTGTTTTACTTCGGTACTCACAGTCAACCTGACTCCCTTCACTGTCAGGCACTGTGATTCTTAAGACTGGTGAGGATACTTAAATGGGTGCGAGTTTCCGACTCACATGTACAATTCAACTGGTATACTCTCCTGCCAGGTACTATTGTTATGTGGATCTACAAAAATTCTTTATGAGTGCGGGTCCCAGACTTGCAGATACAGTCCACCTGGTATACTCTCCTGCCAGGTACTGCGACTAGGATGGTCTTGGAAGCCTTGATCGCCTTTATGGGTGTGGGTCCCAGACTCACACTTTCTTTTCACCACACTCAGTACACCTGGTATACTCCCCTGAGACTATGGTGATTAACTTGGATAATTTCAGATCTCTTTGTATTCTCAGGGTTGGGGTCCCAGACCTCTGACTCTTGTTTCCTTTCAGCTACCCAGTTTCTACACCATTGTCTTTGGCACTTTTCACATCCCCTCACATTTGCGTTCCTTTCTCTGTGGTCCACAATGCTCCCAGGGCTTCCGTGATGTATCTGGCCCGCCTCTCTGTTTCCTCGCTGGTAAGCGGTCCCCTTCTGTTTGCGGTGGCTCAACGATGGAAATTTCCATCCGGCAACTGTGCTTCCTGCTCCGCACATTTGCCATCCCAACAGGGCACGAAGAGCTGCTTCCTCACTCTTCATGGAGTGGTCCCTCGACACCAGACTCTCCTTGTTGTGGCTTGCTCCCTTCAAGGTGTCCCGGTCTGCCTTCTCTTGAGTGATTCCTTCTCTGGACTCCTAGTTCCTCCAGGGAGGACTCAACAACAGTCTGAGTCCCTCCTCACTTTTTATACCCCAATCAAGTCCATATTGACAGGACTTTCCATTTTGGTTCCACGTGTTACTCGTTAAAACTGTGCGCCTCATCCTCAGCTCAGTACTAAATGGATCAGTCTCCCAAGTACTAATAGAGTTCATCCTCGTCTTGGTATTAGCAAGGGGAACTCTGTTTGTGTTGTCACTACTCTTCCTCATCCCAGTACATCCTTTCCTTTAGTGGAAGTATAATAGAAACACATGCAAACAGTGGGAATGGTATTGATATGGGTTTGTGAGGAAGATGGGCTAGGGCAAGGTGGGTTGTAGGGATACCATGTTCTCCCCAGGTCATCACCAATCCCATAGGGTGCTTCCCGCCCCATGAGATCCACCTGCTGAGTATCACCCCTAGGGGGAATATCAGGTAGCGGCCTTACCTCCCAGGCCTCATGAGAAGGGGCTCCCCTTAGGGGAGAAGTGATGACATCTGAGGATTCCGCACAATGCGCACAATATTTGTATATTAAATTATGTGTATTGAACATTAAGCATACATGCACAAATGGTGTTTTGTATGTTATGCAAATTATTATAGTTTGCATTTTACACACTCGTGTATATATTTTTAGACATGTATCCTTCATTACAAATACGCTTGCATATGTATTCTTTTGGAAGTTTTACTTATTTGTAATTATGCATGCGTTTATTTATACATATTATTGTTTCTTTAAATCTAGGGGAAAATGGGTATAAAGATTTGGAGACTGCTTTTTTTGGCTGGAGCTTTACCTTCACCACGTGCTAACCAGAGATGAAGACGAGGTGCATTAACCAGACCAGAGCCACATTTGCAAATGTCTGTTGCAGGAGGCCAGGTAGCTGTAAGGTAGTGTTGGGTAGGACAGTAAAACCAAACCTACCTGAAGTAGCCACAAAATTAAAAAGGCTCACTGTGGGTTAAGGATACTGATCATCATCACCACTCTTCCTCATCAAAGTGGATGAGAAAACAACAGGTAATACTTGGCTGGAGAGTAAACCAAGTTTACCCAGAAAAACAGGACAAGAAGGGGAAGGAAATAGTACCCTTCATACAAAGTGAGAAGATAACCACGACTTATCTTCCTTGTCACAGTCCTGTGCCACGAGGAAGGACAAAAGGGAAGCAACCCATTCCCTTGGGGTTGATAACTTTTGGAATTGGAACTTTATTTTTGAACAAAACCATAAACATTCCAGAGGCTCACCCAGACCTTGGCAGGAGAGCAAAGCAAGGCTGGGAATTGACCAAAATTTTGATTTAAAAAAAGTAGAAATTCTTAAAACAACAGAGGCGGTCAAACGGAAGGGATATAACTGTAACGCTCACCTGATTCCCACAGAGGCGCTGATCCTGGCTGGGCTGCTATCGTTTCTTCAATTGAGAAGCGTAGAGCTCGGACGACTCTCAGGACTGGGCTTCCTCTTATCGAATGTCTGACTTGCAGGGTAAATTTTCTGCAGGTGGAAGAAAAAGGGTTAATCACCGTTTGATGGGATTCCTTCTCCCACCAATCGCCAGTTTCTCCCACAGCCTAGCTTTCTACTTGTCTCGGCGAGCTCCCACCTTAGGCGTATAAATGCTGGGCTCTCCATCCTGCGACTTATGCAGGGGTGCGTGGGTTACAGTTACGTCACTGGAGGTCCTCAAAGTCTTTTGTGGCCTTAGAAGTGGCACAGGTGCTGAGATGCCAAAAGGTGATGCCGCCGTTACTGCATGAGCGGATGCCAGTAGGTATAAAGAGTTTATAGTCTTGAAGAGATGGGCACCTTTAATGAAGTCTTTGCATTGTCTTTTTCAGGTGCCTGGATGCTGAGGGCGTGGTCACTGAGAGCGCGACACGTGCGGTTGTTCGTAGGTATGGGAATTTCAATGACACCTCAATAATGTCCCTTGTTTTCTGTTTTCAGGTCTTAAGATGTTGCGGCCGTTGTTCGTCCGTTGCCGTTGCACGTGCGAAGTACGTGAGTATAATGATCTGTGACCTTATTATAGCACCTCTAACAATGTTCTTTTCTTATTTGCAGGTGTCGGGACCTTGCAGGCGTTTTCCCAGTCGCGGATGCACGTGGGGAAACACGTAAGTGTTAGGCTTTCTTGCAGTCTTTAATGCCACTTAAATAATGTCTTTTCTTGTTTTCAGGTGCCGGGCTGCTGCGGTTGAAGAGATCGTAATACGCGCACAAAAGCAGGTAAGAAAAGTAAATGCGGCCGCCTTCACCCGATTCCTACTTAACAATGTTCTTTGTCTTTACAGGTGCCGTTAGGCTGCTGAAGAGAAGGCCGCAAAGAATCCGTGAAAGCACAGATGGATCAGGTAAGCGAGCGCGGCTGCGAACGTGTTGCAACTTGCTAACCTTATGTTTCTTTTGCTTGCAGGTTTTGCCGGTGTCTGGATTCCTGGATGGTAAGTATAGTTCTCGTGTCTTTCTTCCACAGGTTGCTGAGCTGAAGCTGGAGATGTCACTGGAATGCTGGAGCTGACTCGGTGAGCGTCCTTCTGCAGATGCAGAATAACGCGAAGCACGTTTTCCCAATCGGGTGTGGTTTAAATAGTGTTGGAGTGATTGGGTGTCTTCTTCCTCAGCCTCGCCCAGGTAAAAGAGTTCCTGTGTTCCAGAGCTAAGGAGTGGCACCAGCCCCACCCAGGTAAGAAAGTAGTCCCAGTTCAGGGAATAGTTCCTCCCAACAGAAGGCTGGGGACTTCATCCTGCCAGCATTTGCAAAGGTGAGTATGCAGCATGGTCTGCTACAGGTAGGTCCACCCAAGCACCTTTGCAAGAATTATGAGCCCGGCGCCCCTGGCGCCAGGACTTAGGTTCCTTATGAACCTGGCGCCAGAGGCGCCAGGACATGGTCCAAAGGGCCCCAATAGGGTTTTGCTGGAGCCGGGGACGAGGGTCGTGAGCCTGCTTCCGGGGATGCTGGGCTTGACTTGGCTTCTCGGGAGCAGTGCTCATGACAATAACCCCTTTGAACTGCATGAAACTATAATTTTGAAGCACATTGGTTGTCATGGGAACTGTCCATTTTCGAAACCACAGACTAAGGCTGCAGGAGACCAGCCAAGAGACTTTTCCCTTTGGCACATTTTGTAGAGTTTATAGTGTGAGCGTCAGATTAGGTTTTGGACGGAGAATGGAGAACTTTATTTTGGACATTCTGACACTGACTTTATTTAATTGTATAGGGGCATTGAAAACCCCTCTTAGTATTAGGGCTAGCAAGGTATTTCCTCAAATTCCCTTTTTCTTTAACTTTCAATAAAAGTGGACGAAGCAAAAAAAGCATTCCTGTGTCTGTCTCCTATCTCTGCACCTTACACTACACAGTGGGGGAGTGGGAATTCTGTGCGTGGTTATAGCTGCTGTGTGTAGGGGTTGAGTGGTTGCTGAGCAAATGGTTGGAGTTTTTTTTTTAATTTATTTTGTACTTTTTTATATATCAATCATGTTTTATGGCAGGACAAAAATGATAAGCACGATGCCCTGTCAAGAGGAGACTGGGATCTTACTCATTTGGTACATATCAGGTCAAACCAATTGGGATTGCGGTTCGTGGTGACACAGTGTTTAGTGATATCACAGAAAATTCAATTAGACAACCATATGATGTCATCATTGCTGCAAAAAAGAAGATCTATCTTAAAGAAAAAACTCTAGTTATAAACAGCACAACAAACATCCCTGAAGATAAATTGTCCCTAATAAATAATTTGGCCACTAGATACAAGAACTGGCACACAAAGCATAAGTATTCCATTAATAATGCTAATTGGTTATTATTATTTGGGTGGCTGAGGTCACACGATAGTAAAGCCTTTTGGTCTAACTTTAACAACTATAAGAAAGGCACTTCTACGTTTGAATTGAATTCAGTACCTGAAAGTTAATGGCTAGATTATATTGCTGATTTATATTTTAACTCTGAAGCAATGTACACCCAAACAAAAACTGACACTACCCATACGAACGTGGCTAATTTCGATATATGGATGAGGAATCATTGTGTAACATCATCAAAAAACTGAAAAGTTCCCGTGCTCCGGGACTTGATGGTATATCCAACATTGTATAAAAAGCCCATCCTGAACTTTGGACCAGGATACTTGGCCTGCTTTATAAGAACGTAGAACTAACGGGCTGTATACCTCACAGTTGGAACAAATCTATTTTGGTACCCATTTTCAAGAAAGATTGGGTAATTCATAGAATCCAGCGCACAAGTGGCGCACGGTTCTTGAGTGGTGTCCGAAGTCACTGGTGTTCCAGTAGGCGGGATTGGAGGTCTGAGGAACGATTTCTCAAAACGACACCTTTCGCCTGTTCTCTCAGTCAGTCTCTGGTCGAACTTTAGCACCTGTTCAATGAGTCTCTGTAGATCTTCAGGTTCAGGAATATGTAACAGCTCGTCCTTGTATTCCTCTCTTAACCCACGGCAAAATAGAGTCTTCTGTGTTATCTCAGGACATTGGGAATCAGTTGCTAGTTGACGAAAACGACCAATATAGGTGATTATGTCAGCATTGGCTTGTTTTATAACTGGTACGGAGCAGCTAAGGCCAAATTGGGAGACTGAAAGACGTCCAGAAATGCCTTTTCAAAGGCCATAAAATCACAGAGAATGGGGCTGTTAGTAACCACGAGTGGAGTCGCCCAAGCAAGAGTGTTTCGAGACAAATTGCCCAAAATATACCCAATCTTGGCTTTAACATTGTTGAAGTGGGCTGGACGGTACTGGAAATGTATCCGGCAATGGTTGCAGAATTCCCCCACACGTCTGGGGTCTCCATCAAACCTGATGGGAGTGGTGTGTGCCATAGCGCTCTCGGGGTGGAGGAACAACACTTGCGCTCTGGGTTACCATCTGGCGTAGAGTTAAATTCTCCTGGCGGAGTGCAATCATCTCTGTACGTAAGGCTTGCATCTCATCACAAAGACTAGTGTCCTCATCCATCTCCGATTCCGAAGAGCCTGAAGCCTGGCGTCTCAATCTGTTAAAGATGGCGTCACTAAGGCGCAGCGTACCTGTTTGTCCAGTAGTCGGGCTTGTAGATGATGCCAGAATGCCTGAAATTCTGAGGTGTAGTGATGTATGATGCAAGGAACCAGCCCAACTCCTGTCCAAATAGGTACTGGACTGGAGGTGAACCAGCTCCCAACGTCACGGGTTCGCTCACCCCTAATTAAAGTGGCGTCAGGACAGTGCAAGCACTGGCAGGGGGAGCCTGATAGTCTTTGGCTTGAAGTTCGCTGAAGACAGCTGGGTAAAGATGAAGATGCGAGCCAAATCCAGTGACAAGAGTCCAGGAAGGTGTAACCAGCAAGGGAGGCAGGCAAGAGACAGGGGAACCAGGGAGGACCAAGGAACCCAGGCGAACCAGAGAACAACAGAGAAGGGGGAACCACCCCAGGCAGAAGGAGGGAGCCAAGAGCAAGGAACAGGGAGACCCCCTGCCTGGACTGGGAAGGACAGGACCAGGAACCAAGGGAAGGAACAGGGAACAGGCAAGGCAGAGCAGGAATCAGGACAATGGCAAGAACAAGGAGCAAAAAACGACGATCCGGATCAAACCGCGTTCAGACGCAATTTGACCGAACCGTCGGTCTCCTTAAGTAGGGCCTCCCACACCTGGGAGGCTTGGAATGCAAGCCGTGTTGTTTCCCAGGTGCTGGGAGGCCCAAAACGAGGCTTGGACCGCAGACCCGCCAGAGCCGAGGGCTTTGTACACCGTGCCTGCGCAGAAAGCAGGAAGCGGTCGGCCGCGCATGCGTGGAACGGCACGCCCCGGGAACCCGGAAGCGCCCGGAACCCGGAGCGGCCAACCGCGCACACGCGAGACCACGCGTCCTGAAGGGCCGGGAGTAACCAATGCCCAAGACCGCCCCGTACCTCCCAGGCGAAAGCGTGGGTAAACCCTCCAAGGCATGGCACGCCGCATCAGGTAAGTGGGCTGGAACGAGGCCGAGGTAGATGGCGTGACACCTTCCTTTCAAAACCATGAAGAATTTTTCAAAAAGTGTTACTTTCCCTGCAGTACTTATCTTCCTATAGAATGCTAACATTTTCCATTTAACCATGGCCTCGCATATATGCATACAAAAAAATAATGTTTTATAAAATTAAAGTATTAAAAACGTAATTAAATGTACACCATTAATACATCATCAAACAAACCACAACATATGTTTATAACACAAAATTTCAATTGAATTAAAAATAATATTATCCATATAGTTTATGTACACCACTTCTATTTAAAAATAAAGTACTCAGCACATATTTTAAATATAAAAGTAACTTTGACATCAAAATAAAAACAATATATACATAAACATTTAGATATAATAATTTGAACTAAAAACAATCTAATTACATTTTACATTTACATATGTATACTTCAGGAACAATACACATGACATAAAATACAATATACAGTATACTATACTTAAGCATAAAACATAGACTAAACAAAAACTATTACAATATTGTAAGCACTATTTAGTGACATTTATTTCAATAAAGATCATCTATATATATACAACTTATACAATTTGAAAACTTAGTGATATTTCAATTATAATAGTCATACAAAAATGCAAACATCCAATTTCTAAAAATACATTACTAAATAATGCAAACAATAAATAGTAACAAAAGCATCTGAAATATAACACACATTAAAAACATAAATCAATAAAACTTATTTCACATTTTTATCAAACACAAACTGATATTTATAAAACAAATTACATCACCTTCATTGTAAAACAACGTTACAACCCAAGGCAAATATTAGGAGAAAAAAACAGAGTAAGTTAAGGTTACCATAATATTTGATTCAAATACAATATTTTTTTTAATATATTGATGACACATTTCTATGTTATTACCTTAACATAGTGATTTCTTTTGTTTGTAGACTTTACATTTTTGTTGGTTTAACCTTAACTCTTTTCCAATTTTTTTTTCAAATAAATTTATATTTTTTAATGTCCACGTTTATTAGAAAAAAATGACTAAAATGACTACATTTAGAAGCATCTGTTATGGTTCCCCTCATGTTCATTGGGGAATAGGTAGCGTTTTCCATTAAGGAGAATGTCTTGCGTTCTCCCTGTTAAGATGGCCGTCGCCCTGCACTTAAATCAGAGTTTACCTTTTCTTTCCTGGTTCTATGGTTCCCATTCTCGCTGGATCCCTCATTTCCATGGCAATGGAAAATGCGTTAGCTACAAACTCCCCAGCCATGGGACCCGCAGCATGTCTCAGTGCTAAGGTAATTCTGCTAAACCTTAATACAGTGCTTCCTTATTTTTCTGTGACTCTAGTTCCTTGCTTTTACCCTTCTTTCAGTACTGTTTCTGTTCCTGTCTCTCCTCCCTTTACTACGCTGTTTTGGACTTCTTCTTTTCCCTCCCCTTCCAGACCGCTGTTATCTTTGCAGACTTTGAACTTACAACTTTCTTGCCTTCCTGCCCATTATAAACATCCTGGAATATATCATCTGCAAGACAGTATATTGGATCTTGGAATTCTTCATATTATAGTGGGTGTTTTCCCTATTAAGGTTTTCTTTCCCACTCCTGCAAAGAGTCTTAATCCGAGTGTCACATGACCCAGTTTCTATACACTGAGCAGTGTGGTGTCTGGAGAGAGGTGTCCATTTCTTCAGGACTCTAATCTTCTCCAGAAGCATTGTCACAAACATGTCTCTTCACCTTCTCCACACGCCTCGATTACGCTGAGCAAAAAACAGATTGAGATACCAACATCTCCTGAGATAATGGAACCCATGCAGGACGTAATCTGTGCCATGCAAGAACTGTCAGCAGAAGTGCAGACTTTGAAAGCCTTCTGTTTTGGAATCTGTCTGTTGTGGATAAAAGGGTCTTTTTGGTTAATTGAGCTCTCTGTGGTTCCTGCTTAAAGCGGCAGGCCTCCCTTCAAGCTGCGGCGAGACCAGACTTTTGGTCGCCACCAAACCACTTACTCGTACCTTCTAAATGGGGTCCCTCTGCAGCGATGACTACTGTAAACAGCTGTTGCAGAAATGATAGGCCACTGCCCTTGATACTGAGAGGCAGGAACTGGCTTCTGGTTGACACTGTGCATATCAAAGGTTTTTGAGGTTTTCCTGTCCTTTGTTAGTCCTGCAACCAGACCCCCCATGGGCCTGTTTGATTGAACTCTAATTAGTATGCAACGCTGCCACTGTCATGATCTTTGCTTCCAAAAGGTCAGGGTTTTCCCAACTCCCTTGGAAGCAGATCCATAACCCAGGTTCCGAGTGCCAACCAGTCCCAATTGGGGCCTTTTGGACCCAGTCCTGGCGCCAGTGGCACCAGGCTCATAATTATGCCCAGTCCCAGCGCTGGAAGCGCCGGGCTCATAATGCTTGGGTGGACTTACCTGCAGCAGACCATGCTGCTTACTTGCCTGCCAGTTGAGCCTCTGATCCTCTTCTGTTTGGAACTACTTTTCCTGTTGGGTGGGGCTGGAGCCACTCCCTAGATTTAGAACACTGGAACTCTTCTGGAAGGCAGGAACTCTTTTCTTACCAGGAACTCTTTTCTTACTTAGGCGTGGCTGTGGAAGGAGACATCTAAGCACTACAGGAGGCTATTTAAACCACACCCGGTGGATGAATCTTGCTTTGCGTTATTCTGCACCCTCTGCAGCAGGACGCTCATCGTGTCTTCTGCATCCAGTCCTGGGCCTAAGGAAAAAGGCTTACCATCCTGAATCCAGTCTTCAGCAACACCTATAAAGACAAGAAAGAACAGGTTAGCATTCCGGCATCTGAAAGGCAAAGGCTTACCATCCTGAATCCAGTCTTCAGCAACACCTATAAAGACAAGAAAGAACAGGTTAGCATTCCGGCATCGGAAAGGCAAAGGCTTACTTACTCTTCGTGCGCTCCGGAGGTCTTCATGCATTCTGGCATCTGAAAGACAAAAGCTTACCAACTCTTCGCACGCTCCGGAGGCCTTCGGCGCTGCATCCGCATCTGAAAGACAAAACAAGGTGCGTTTAAAGACATTGGGGAACTTTAATACTCACGTGCCATTACTCCTTTCCACATCTAATCCAGTGGGTATTCCGGCATCCTGCAGCCGCTCCGAACTCCTACCTGCAAAATAAAAAGACAGTTAGAGCGCATCGTGAAGCAGGCAACAAGCGCTTACTCACGTGCTTCCAGGCGCTTCTATTCATCACACGGGCTCCATCTTCAACTCACTTCAGCCCGTCATCCGCCATCGCCGGAACCCTGCAAAACAAGAGACATCATTACTAAAGACTTTAAAAAGACATTTGAATGACTCGAAACTTACCGTTCGTGCAGTAAACGACGGACAGCAGTCCTCTGAAGTCAAGAGGCCTGCGCTACCTATCCAGTGAAGAAATTGGCTACAGCACCCTGCCCCGAGGCAGATGGAGAGCTCGGCATTCACTTACCTAAGGTGAGAGCGTTAACCTTTGGGGTCTACAGGAGAGGAGAAGAGGAAAGAGATAGGGACACCCCAATAACCCCAGTTCATTAACCCCATATTTTCTATCTGCAGACATCTTACTCTACACGTCAGGCATACAGTGCACAGAGGTCCAGCCCAAAGAGCCAACCGGGTGCTACACATCACCTTTGAAGATACGGTAGTCGCCCAGTCAAGACCGGCGCCTCTGCGAGAATCAGGTGAGCGTTACAGAACGCAAAGCCTACCGCAAAACTCTCGCCCAGGCGCTATGGAAACCTCGGATACTGACCCCCTAGCCCGGTTACTTGGGGAACTAAGGGCAGAAGTGCATGCAACTCGTCAGGAAACGAATGCTCTAAGAAGGGAACTAATTATTTCCAAGGAGAGAACAGACAATCTTGCTAGACAAGTGCTACAGTCACAAGCCGGACAGACCCCGTTACCCGCATCAGGGGCAAATCTTCCTTCAACATCCTCTATGAATCCAGTGCAGATCCACCTACCTGGGAATGTACCTCTGGCTCCGCCCGAGCGATTTTCTGGTGACCCAAAGAGGTTTGCAGTATTTATCAATCAGTGCCGGTTGCACTTCTTATGCCGGCCAGCAGCCTTTCCAACTGATCAAGCTAAAGTAGCTTTTGTACTTTCGTACCTTAGTGGCAATGCGGCAGACTGGTCGATCCCTCTAGTTCATCAAGATGATCCGGTTCTCCATGATTTTCAAGCCTTTCAGCTTAGTATGGAAAAACTGTTCGCAAGACATTCACAGGAACAGGCCTTGGACAATGAGCTTCTTTCGTTGCGACAGGGTAATCAAGACCTTTTGGCTTATATTGCATCTTTCAATAGACTAATAGTGGAAACTCAATGGCCTGAGGACAAAAGGATTACGCGTTTTTATAGAGGTCTACGTGGAGAGCTCAAAGACGTTTTAGCCCAAGTAGTGAATCCCCCACAAGACTGTTCGGATTACATAGACTTGGTCGTTCAAATAGATCACAGGCTGCAGAACAGGAAGGCCGATCGTTCCAAGTTTGATGCTCGAGTATTTTCCAAACCGCCAACTCCTTCCAAAGGAGTAGACTCCGGGGAATCCATGCAAATAGGGGGTCTGAAAGGTCCTCTAACACAACGGGAGCGGGAAAGGAGGAAACAGTTGCAATTATGCCTATATTGCGGAAACTCAGGGCACTTTCTTCGAGACTGTCCGGTGAAACCTGCCAAGAAGGCAGTAGGAGCTGCAGTTACCAAAGTTACAAACTCTGAGCTGGGAAACGACCTCGCCCGACAAGAATAGAGGTCCTCTTGCCGAGCGTAAAAACCAGTTCCGTGACCTCGCATTTCGTGATACCTATGGTCCTCATTAGCCCTGATAATCCGGATCGATTACATGCAATTGAAGCTTACGTCGACAGCGGTGCCATCGGCAATTATGTGGATCATGAAATGGTTTTGAGGATGAATCTAACTCTTTGTCCCAAGGCTGTAAAGGACGTCATTACTACGGTGGATGGTACGGAGATAGCCTCCGGGCCAGTAACGCATACCACTCAAGAAGTGACGCTAGTAAGTCAAGATGGACACCATGAGAAGATCGTGTTTGATGTGATCAAGGCCCCTCAGTTTCAGATTATTCTAGGAATACCTTGGTTAGAGAAACACAATCCTCTGATCGATTGGCGGGCAAGAACGGTCCAGTTTCCAGAATGTGTCTCTACTTGTCACCCTCCACCTGGTGTTGCACTGGCTGCAATTTCTTCAGAGACTCCCCAGTTACCTCCCGAATACCTAGAATACCAAGATGTTTTCCGGAAGGATCAGGCTAACTCTCTACCTCCTCATAGGTCTTATGACTGCCAGATAGACCTGATACCTGGATCTACTCCTCCTTGTAGTAGAATTTATGCCCTCACCGAGCCTGAGAACCTTCACCTTCGACAATACCTGGATCAATACCTGGCAAATGGGTTTATTCGTCCTTCCAAGTCCCCTGCTTCTTCAACTTTGTTCTTCGTTCCAAAAAAGGAAGGAGACCTTAGAACTTGTATCGATTATCGCTCCCTGAACCAGATCACCGTTAAGAATAGATATCCGTTACCTTTGATCCCTGAACTCCTGGACCAAGTCAGAAAAGCATGCATATATACAAAGCTGGATCTTAGAGGAGCTTACCACTTGGTACGAGTAAAAGAGGGCGATGAATGGAAGACGGCCTTCCGCACCAAGTATGGGCTATTTGAATATCAGGTCATGCCCTTCGGACTTTGCAATGCCCCGGCCGCCTTTCAATATTTTATGAACGATGTCCTCAGAGAGCTCATAGATGTATGTGTTGTTGTTTACATTGACGACATCCTCGTTTATTCTTCATCGGAATCTGAACATCGGAAACACGTGAAAATGGTCCTCGAAAGATTGCGTCAACACAAACTTTTCGCTAAGTTGGAAAAATGTGTTTTCAACGTGACTGAAGTTGAATTCTTGGGATTCATATTATCACCTGGCGGGGTGCGTATGGATTCAAAGAAGGTCGATGCAGTTCTCAAATGGCCATCACCATCCTCCGTAAAAGGTGTGCAAAGCATGTTAGGCTTCGCTAACTTTTACCGCAGGTTTATCCCCGAGTTCTCTCGAATAGTCCAGCCCATCACTGCCTTGTTAAAGAAAAACAAACGTTTTGAATGGTCTACCGAGGCGGAACAAGCTTTCCAGGATTTGAAGACTAAATTTATCTCTGCACCAATCTTAAAACACCCTCGCCCCGAACTCCCCTACATCGTGGAAACTGATGCTTCAAGCCTTGCCATGGGGGCAGTTCTATCACAAAAGGACCCGGTAACCAATCAGTTGCATCCCGTGGCATTTTGGTCCCGCAAATTCTCGCCTCCTGAAGTCAATTACACGATTACTGACAAGGAACTTCTGGCTATCAAGTCTGCCTTTAAGGCTTGGCGGCATTATCTGCTGGGGGCCCGACACACCGTTACTGTGATTACGGATCACCGAAACCTGCAATATTTGAAAACCGCAAAAGCCCAATCCTCTAGACAACTCCGTTGGGCATTATTCTTTGCCGAGTTTGACTTCATAATTACCTATCGACCAGGTACAAAGAACGGTAAAGCCGATGCCCTTTCTCGGATGGGAGTGGAAGAACACTTGATCAACCCTAAACCTGTACCAATCATTCCCGAACAAAGAATTCTGGGTGTAATCGCCACAGAATCCATAGAGGAAGTTAAGGATAAAGCCAGGCAACTTGTAACTCCAGCAGATATACAGAATTGGCATCTGCAGGGAAAGGACTTTGCAGTAAAGGACAACTTATTGTATTTCCAAGAACGATTATACCTACCCAGCACAGATTTACAGAAAAAAGTAATCTCTTGTTATCACGACTCTTTAATGGAAGGTCATCCCGCTATAGCCAAGACCTCAGAAAAGATCAAGCGCTACTTCTGGTGGCCGTCTTGGAAAAAAGATATCAGAGACTTTATAATGTCCTGTGGAGTATGCGCCCAAAACAAGAGTCAAAAGGAAAGACCAGCAGGCCTCTTACGCCCTATTGACATCCCACCTCGCCCTTGGCATACGCTTTCTATGGACTTCATCACCGATCTACCTCCATGCTCCGGATACAATACGATTCTAGTAATCGTGGACTTATTCTCCAAGATGGCGCATTTCATTCCGCTCAAAGGCTTGCCAACAGCAGCAACTCTGGCCCGAGAATTTCTCGAAAACATCGTCCGACTGCACGGTTTTCCTTCGGTTCTAATTTCGGATCGAGGTAGTCAATTTATTTCTCATTTTTGGCGAAGTTGCTGTCGGTCGGCTCAAATTGATGTGAGACTATCGACCAGTCACCACCCTCAGACCGACGGACAAACCGAGAGGACCAATCAAACTCTGGAACAGTATTTACGCTGCATGCTGCAACAAACTGAAAAAACTTGGAAAGATATCCTTTGGATAGCCGAGTATGCCTACAATAACTCTGTCCACTCGGGAACTGGGAAAACCCCGTTTTTTCTTTTGTACGGCAGTCACCCTCGAACCTCAGAGTTGGATCCCCTCCAAGATCTTGAAACACCAGCAGTAGACTACCTGCATTCTACAATCACCCAAGCCTTTAAGGAAGCTGTTTCTCACCTTCAAAGGGCTAAAGAACAATACAAGAAAGGAGCAGATCAACATCGGAAGGAAGCCCCTCACTATCAAGTAGGGGATCAAGTCTGGTTATCCACCAAATATCTATCTCTAAAAGGGCCACGCACATTCAACCCAAGATACCTTGGTCCCTATTCCATCACTACCATAGTAAACCCAGTAGCGGTCAAGTTGGACTTGCCCCCGCACATGAAGATACATCCGGTCTTCCACGTCTCTCTATTAAAACCCGTGCAACCTCAAACCCGACTAACCAAATCTCCAAAACCTATCCTAGTGGATGGAGAACTCGAGTTTGAAGTCAAAAGCATTCTGGACTCCAAGATCTCCAAATCTAAACTATTCTACCTAATTGACTGGAAAGGCTACGGCCCCCAAGAGAGATCCTGGGAACCTGCTGAATATGTCCACGCTCCTCGCCTAATCAAAAGATTTCACCGAACATTTCCTGACAAGCCAAAACCCCCGGAGAAGCCCGGTTTGGGAGGGGCCTTGAGGGGGGGTACTGTCATGATCTTTGCTTCCAAAAGGTCAGGGTTTTCCCAACTCCCTTGGAAGCAGATCCATAACCCAGGTTCCGAGTGCCAACCAGTCCCAATTGGGGCCTTTTGGACCCAGTCCTGGCGCCAGTGGCACCAGGCTCATAAATATGCCCAGTCCCAGCGCTGGAAGCGCCGGGCTCATAATGCTTGGGTGGACTTACCTGCAGCAGACCATGCTGCTTACTTGCCTGCCAGTTGAGCCTCTGATCCTCTTCTGTTTGGAACTACTTTTCCTGTTGGGTGGGGCTGGAGCCACTCCCTAGATTTAGAACACTGGAACTCTTCTGGAAGGCAGGAACTCTTTTCTTACCAGGAACTCTTTTCTTACTTAGGCGTGGCTGTGGAAGGAGACATCTAAGCACTACAGGAGGCTATTTAAACCACACCCGGTGGATGAATCTTGCTTTGCGTTATTCTGCATCCTCTGCAGCAGAACGCTCATCGTGTCTTCTGCATCCAGTCCTGGGCCTAAGGAAAAAGGCTTACCATCCTGAATCCAGTCTTCAGCAACACCTATAAAGACAAGAAAGAACAGGTTAGCATTCCGGCATCTGAAAGGCAAAGGCTTACCATCCTGAATCCAGTCTTCAGCAACACCTATAAAGACAAGAAAGAACAGGTTAGCATTCCGGCATCGGAAAGGCAAAGGCTTACTTACTCTTCGTGCGCTCCGGAGGTCTTCATGCATTCTGGCATCTGAAAGACAAAAGCTTACCAACTCTTCGCACGCTCCGGAGGCCTTCGGCGCTGCATCCGCATCTGAAAGACAAAACAAGGTGCGTTTAAAGACATTGGGGAACTTTAATACTCACGTGCCATTACTCCTTTCCACATCTAATCCAGTGGGTATTCCGGCACCCTGCAGCCGCTCCGAACTCCTACCTGCAAAATAAAAAGACAGTTAGAGCGCATCGTGAAGCAGGCAACAAGCGCTTACTCACGTGCTTCCAGGTGCTTCTATTCATCACACGGGCTCCATCTTCAACTCACTTCAGCCCGTCATCCGCCATCGCCGGAACCCTGCAAAACAAGAGACATCATTACTAAAGACTTTAAAAAGACATTTGAATGACTCGAAACTTACCGTTCGTGCAGTAAACGACGGACAGCAGTCCTCTGAAGTCAAGAGGCCTGCGCTACCTATCCAGTGAAGAAATTGGCTACAGCAACCTGCCCCGAGGCAGATGGAGAGCTCGGCATTCACTTACCTAAGGTGAGAGCGTTAACCTTTGGGGTCTACAGGAGAGGAGAAGAGGAAAGAGATAGGGACACCCCAATAACCCCAGTTCATTAACCCCATATTTTCTATCTGCAGACATCTTACTCTACACGTCAGGCATACAGTGCACAGAGGTCCAGCCCAAAGAGCCAACCGGGTGCTACACATCACCTTTGAAGATACGGTAGTCGCCCAGTCAAGACCGGCGCCTCTGCGAGAATCAGGTGAGCGTTACAGCCACCAGCAGCTAACAAAGGGCAGGGCGGATCCATTAGTTAATTAGGCTGGCCATGACAGGAGGAAGGATTTGCCTTCCCCTTTCTGAGATGCCTTGATGTACATTTGGCTGTCATGTTCCAACTAAATATGACAGTGGGGACAGCGCCTGTAGGCTGTGTCCACCCAGAGTGTATGTTGTGTGCGAGCATAGGAAAGTGTGTTCCGATTACCCCCACACATTTTCTAGAGGTTGATCTACCATCATTCAATTTCATTTAAAATTTCAAAAAAATCCCAGGCGAGAACTCAACCACCATGGGGATGGTCGATTTCCTCAAAGCGGCAAAGGGCTTGTTGCTCGTTCACTCAACTTTGTGAATCTTAGGGTCCCCCCCGTTTTCGTCAACTAAGTCAAATCTCACTGCTGACACCATATAATACGGTGCAGAAGTAGGAGCCTGACACACAGGTGGCATGTTGTGGATTATAGACTTTTATTTCAAACTAAAAGAAAAGGAAAACCCTAACTGGCCCTATTTCTAAGTGGGGGTTCCTGCCTCACATAAACAAAGGACTCTGTCAGGAGGTCTTGTCAAACCGTACCTCTCCAGCTCTAGCTGCATCACTCTAGCTAATGCTCTCATCATGTCTAGGTTAGACTACTGTAATGCCCTGTACTCATGAGATAACAAATACATCACAGACAAAATTCAAAGACTGCAGAGCAATGCCTTGAGAGCAGCACTAAACATCCCCCACAGAGAGCACGTCACCAAATTCAGGAAAGGGGTTAATTGGCTAAAAATAACGGACAGAATCTTACTCAAAACAGCTTCCATCACCTCTAAATGTCTGAACAACCTAGCCCCCCGTATCTTATGGAAAAAATTACGAGGAAAACCTCCACGGGACTCATGAGATCGGCCAACACCTTTAAACTAGAAACTCCCCGGTTTAAGCGATCGACCGCGGGAGGAACTAGCTTCCCAGTCAAAGCTGCTCACTGTTGGAACAAGTTACCTCTCGACCTTAGAACTGAACAACCGTACCCTAAATTTAGACACAAAATAATTAACTGGTTGCGGGCCAATGACACATAACCCGACTAACACCCACCTACAAGTATATGATACCTAGCCAATGACACATAACCTGACTAACACCCACCTACAAATATATGATACCTAGCTTTATAGTTTGACCTAAAAACTTAATCATATATTCAGCTACTAGACAGTCTTGCTAGAATGCTTCGTACTCCTTTAAGCTATGTCTTGTACTTGCACACATGTTTGTATACTTTACTGTATATAATTCGTTTTACCTTGTGTTCGGTATACTCATGCCAAATATTGTATTACTGTATATATTTCTTTTTGCCTTGTGTTCGCCATATTCATGCCAAATATTGTAACAAGCTTAAGTCTTCATGTACATTGCTGCGCCCGGTTACCCAAGGGTTTGGTGCGCATTACCAAATAAATAAACAAACAAACAAACAAACAAACAAACAAACATAAATGGTCCACTGACATGTCAGAAACCTATTTCCTTCCCTTACATTCTAAATCAACCAAAGAAAAAAGATAATATTCTTGGTTGGGAAGCATGTCTCTTTCTCTCTCTCAGAGATCTCCCCAGTTTCAGTTATAAGAAACATAAAGTGTTCTTCGTTAAGGGCAAGGTATTAAAACAAAATCTCAAAATCTCAAAATGCTTCTTGGATTACCCCTCCACGAAGGGCAAAGAAAGTAACGTCTTTTATCTCCACACTGTTCACACCTCCTGAACAGCATCTGGGCATAATCTCTCTCACATAAGGAGACTAACTGCAACAACAAAAAGTGATGGGTGGAAGGTTTTGAATAAATCTGAACCACTGACACTGCTCTGAGCAACCTTCCACACCATCATTTTTTTGCCCATCTGTGCCTTTGCAAAAGGGGTCCAGCCATATGCAAATCAGTCAGGTACTACTACCCATGGTAGCAGCCCAGCCCAAACTGCAAAGCCAGGTCCAGGCCATATTGGGCCTCTTCTCTTGGCTGTTATGCATTGTGTTCATGAACTAGCAGCGGGTATGACTCCCTTCCCATGGTCTTGTCTCCAACTTTGTTTCTCAGTTGGCCAAATATTTGCTTTTGCAATGTTCATGAAGCTGTGTCAAAGGTAATGCTTCCTTTCCTTTATTTTACTTCGGTACTCACAGTCAACCTGACTCCCTTCACTGTCAGGCACTGTGATTCTTAAGACTGGTGAGGATACTTAAATGGGTGCGAGTTTCCGACTCACATGTACAATTCAACTGGTATACTCTCCTGCCAGGTACTATTGTTATGTGGATCTACAAAAATTCTTTATGAGTGCGGGTCCCAGACTTGCAGATACAGTCCACCTGGTATACTCTCCTGCCAGGTACTGCGACTAGGATGGTTAACTTGGAAGCCTTGATCGCCTTTATGGGTGTGGGTCCCAGACTCACACTTTCTTTTCACCACACTCAGTACACCTGGTATACTCCCCTGAGACTATGGTGATTAACTTGGATGATTTCAGATCTCTTTGTATTCTCAGGGTTGGGGTCCCAGACCTCTGACTCTTGTTTCCTTTCAGCTACCCAGTTTCTACACCATTGTCTTTGGCACTTTTCACATCCCCTCACATTTGCGTTCCTTTCTCTGTGGTCCACAATGCTCTCAGGGCTTCCGTGATGTATCTGGCCCGCCTCTCTGTTTCCTCGCTGGTAAGCGGTCCCCTTCTGTTTGCGGTGGCTCAACAATGGAAATTTCCATCCGGCAACTGTGCTTCCTGCTTCCTGCTCCGCACATTTGCCATCCCAACAGGGCACGAAGAGCTGCTTCCTCACTCTTCATGGAGTGGTCCCTCGACACCAGACACTCCTTGTTGTGGCTTGCTCCCTTCAAGGTGTCCCGGTCTGCCTTCTCTTGAGTGATTCCTTCTCTGGACTCCTAGTTCCTCCAGGGAGGACTCAACAACAGTCTGAGTCCCTCCTCACTTTTTATACCCCAATCAAGTCCATATTGACAGGACTTTCCATTTTGGTTCCACGTGTTACTCGTTAAAACTGTGCGCCTCATCCTCAGCTCAGTACTAAATGGATCAGTCTCCCAAGTACTAATAGAGTTCATCCTCGTCTTGGTATTAGCAAGGGGAACTCTGTTTGTGTTGTCACTACTCTTCCTCATCCCAGTACATCCTTTCCTTTAGTGGAAGTATAATAGAAACACATGCAAACAGTGGGAATGGTATTGATATGGGTTTGTGAGGAGGATGGGCTAGGGCAAGGTGGGTTGTAGGGATACCATGTTCTCCCCAGGTCATCACCAATCCCATAGGGTGCTTCCCACCCCATGAGATCCACCTGCTGAGTATCACCCCTAGAGGGAATATCAGGTAGCGGCCTTACCTCCCAGGCCTCATGAGAAGGGGCTCCCCTTAGGGGAGAAGTGATGACATCTGAGGATTCCGCACAATGCGCACAATATTTGTATATTAAATTATGTGTATTGAACATTAAGCATACATGCACAAATGGTGTTTTGTATGTTATGCAAATTATTATAGTTTGCATTTTACACACTCGTGTATATATTTTTAGACATGTATCCTTCATTACAAATACGCTTGTATATGTATTCTTTTGGAAGTTTTACTTATTTGTAATTATGCATGCGTTTATTTATACATATTATTGTTTCTTTAAATCTAGGGGAAAATGGGTATAAAGATTTGGAGACTGCTTTTTTTGGCTGGAGCTTTACCTTCACCAAGTGCTAACCAGAGATGAAGACGAGGTGCATTAACCAGACCAGAGCCACATTTGCAAATGTCTGTTGCAGGAGGCCAGGTAGCTGTAAGGTAGTGTTGGGTAGGACAGTAAAACCAAACCTACCTGAAGTAGCCACAAAATTAAAAAGGCTCACTGTGGGTTAAGGATACTGATCATCATCACCACTCTTCCTCATCAAAGTGGATGAGAAAACAACAGGTAATAGGCGTATAAATGCTGGGCTCTCCATCCTGCGACTTATGCAGGGGTGCGTGGGTTCCAGTTACGTCACTGGAGGTCCTCAAAGTCTTTTGTGGCCTTAGAAGTGGCACAGGTGCTGAGATGCCAAAAGGTGATGCCGCCGTTACTGCATGAGCGGATGCCAGTAGGTATAAAGAGTTTATAGTCTTGAAGAGATGGGCACCTTTAATGAAGTCTTTGCATTGTCTTTTTCAGGTGCCTGGATGCTGAGGGCGTGGTCACTGAGAGCGCGACAGGTGCGGTTGTTCGTAGGTATGGGAATTTCAATGACACCTCAATAATGTCCCTTGTTTTCTGTTTTCAGGTCTTAAGATGTTGCGGGCGTTGTTCGTCCGTTGCCGTTGCACGTGCGAAGTACGTGAGTATAATGATCTGTGACCTTATTATAGCACCTCTAACAATGTTCTTTTCTTATTTGCAGGTGTCGGGACCTTGCGGGCGTTTTCCCAGTCGCGGATGCACGTGGGGAAACACGTAAGTGTTAGGCTTTCTTGCAGTCTTTAATGGCACTTAAATAATGTCTTTTCTTGTTTTCAGGTGCCGGGCTGCTGCGGTTGAAGAGATCGTAATACGCGCACAAAAGCAGGTAAGAAAAGTAAATGCGGCCGCCTTCACCCGATTCCTACTTAACAATGTTCTTTGTCTTTACAGGTGCCGTTAGGCTGCTGAAGAGAAGGTCGCGAAGAATCCGTGAAAGCACAGATGGATCAGGTAAGCGAGCGCGGCTGCGAACGTGTTGCAACTTGCTAACCTTATGTTTCTTTTGTTTGCAGGTTTTGCCGGTGTCTGGATTCCTGGATGGTAAGTATAGTTCTCGTGTCTTTCTTCCACAGGTTGCTGAGCTGAAGCTGGAGATGTCACTGGAATGCTGGAGCTGACTCGGTGAGCGTCCTTCTGCAGATGCAGAATAACGCGAAGCACGTTTTCCCAATCGGGTGTGGTTTAAATAGTGTTGGAGTGATTGGGTGTCTTCTTCCTCAGCCTCGCCCAGGTAAAAGAGTTCCTGTGTTCCAGAGCTAAGGAGTGGCACCAGCCCCACCCAGGTAAGAAAGTAGTCCCAGTTCAGGGAATAGTTCCTCCCAACAGAAGGCTGGGGACTTCATCCTGCCAGCATTTGCAAAGGTGAGTATGCAGCATGGTCTGCTACAGGTAGGTCCACCCAAGCACCTTTGCAAGAATTATGAGCCCGGCGCCCCTGGCGCCGGGACTTAGGTTCCTTATGAACCTGGCGCCAGAGGCGCCAGGACATGGTCCAAAGGGCCCCAATAGGGGTTTGCTGGAGCCGGGGACGAGGGTCGTGAGCCTGCTTCCGGCTATGCTGGGCTTGACTTGGCTTCTCGGGAGCAGTGCTCATGACAATAACCCCTTTGAACTGCATGAAACTATAATTTTGAAGCACATTGGTTGTCATGGGAACTGTCCATTTTCGAAACCACAGACTAAGGCTGCAGGAGACCAGCCAAGAGACTTTTCCCTTTGGCACATTTTGTAGAGTTTATAGTGTGAGCGTCAGATTAGGTTTTGGACGGAGAATGGAGAACTTTATTTTGGACATTCTGACACTGACTTTATTTAATTGTATAGGGGCATCGAAAACCCCTCTTAGTGTTAGGGCTAGCAAGGTATTTCCTCAAATTCCCTTTTTCTTTAACTTTCAATAAAAGTGGACGAAGCAAAAAAAGCATTCCTGTGTCTGTCTCCTATCTCTGCACCTTACACTACACAGTGGGGGAGTGGGAATTCTGTGTGTGGTTATAGCTGCTGTGTGTAGGGGTTGAGTGGTTGCTGAGCAAATGGTTGGAGTTTTTTTTTAAATTTATTTTGTACTTTTTTATATATCAATCATGTTTTATGGCAGGACAAAAATGATAAGCACGATGCCCTGTCAAGAGGAGACTGGGATCTTACTCATTTGGTACATATCATGTCAAACCAATTGGGATTGCGGTTCGTGGTGACACAGTGTTTAGTGATATCACAGAAAATTCAATTAGACAACCATATGATGTCATCATTGCTGCAAAAAAGAAGGTCTATCTTAAAGAAAAAACTCTAGTTATAAACAGCACAACAAACATCCCTGAAGATAAATTGTCCCTAATAAATAATTTGGCCACTAGATACAAGAACTGGCACACAAAGCATAAGTATTCCATTAATAATGCTAATTGGTTATTATTATTTGGGTGGCTGAGGTCACACGATAGTAAAGCCTTTTGGTCTAACTTTAACAACTATAAGAAAGGCACTTCTACGTTTGAATTGAATTCAGTACCTGAAAGTTAATGGCTAGATTATATTGCTGATTTATACTTTAACTCTGAAGCAATGTACACCCAAACAAAAACTGACACTACCCATACGAACGTGGCTAATTTCGATATATGGATGAGGAATCATTGTGTAACATCATCAAAAAACTGAAAAGTTCCCGTGCTCCGGGACTTGATGGTATATCCAACATTTTATAAAAAGCCCATCCTGAACTTTGGACCAGGATACTTGGCCTGCTTTATAAGAACGTAGAACTAACGGGCTGTATACCTCACAGTTGGAACAAATCTATTTTGGTACCCATTTTCAAGAAAGATTGGGTAATTCATAGAATCCAGCGCACAAGTGGCGCACGCGGCTGGCGCACAGTGTGCGCGTGCGAATCCCTGTGCCAGCCGCGTGCGCTAAAATCCAATTCCGCGCACAGCGTATTCATGGATTCCAGCCACCAAAACCAGCCGTGGCGCACAGTGGCGCAGCGACCCTGCAGCAGCGCCAGTTACGCCCCCAAGAACGCCTCTCGCGCAGGGAAAAGCCATCAATATACCCAATCCAGCGCAAAGGGCTGCGCTAACCCTGTACCAGCACAGCAAGCGGGCTACGTGTATCACTGGGGTGCGCGGGAAGTACCTCACGCGATTCCATCAGGGTACGTGAATTACAGGGTGCGGGGGAAGTCTCACACGCGAAATCAGCAGGGTACGTGTATACCAGGGGTGCGCGGGAAGTTCCACACGCGATATCAGCAGGGTACGTGTATTTCAGGGTGCAGGGGAAGTTACACACGCGATTACAGCAGGGTACGTGTATTCCAGGGGTGCGTGGGAAGTTCCACACGCGATATCAGCAGGGTACGTGTATTTCAGGGTGCAGGGGAAGTTACACACGCGATTACAGCAGGGTACGTGTATTCCAGGGGTGCGCGGGAAGTTCCACACGCGATTCCATCAGGGTACGTGTATTTCAGGGGTGCGCGGGAATTTCCACACGCGATTGGGCCCGTGCGAGCAGGGTACGCGTATCTCAGGGGTGCGCGGGAAGTTCCACACGCGATTCCATCAGGGTACGTGAATTACAGGGTGCGGGGGAAGTCTCACACGCGAAATCAGCAGGGTACGTGTATACCAGGGGTGCGCGGGAAGTTCCACACGCGATTCCATCAGGCTACGTGTATTTTGGGGTGCGCGTGAAGTTCCACACGCGATATCAGCAGGGTACGTGTATTACAGGGTGCGGGGGAAGTCTCACACGCGAAATCAGCAGGGTACGTGTATACCAGGGGTGCGCGGGAAGTTCCACACGCGATTCCATCAGGGTACGTATATTTCGGGGTGCGCGTGAAGTTACACACGCGATATCAGCAGGGTACGTGTATTTCAGGGGTGCGCGGGGAGCACCACACGTGAATTGCACATGTGGGTCCTCCCAGGTGTTCCCTCTACACCCTCCACGGCCCCTGCAGGTGGCTCACACCACAGGGGCCTTCCCTGCACATGTCCTGCAGGCACCCCATCCACCATGGCCATGCCCCCCAGCCAACCCACATGTCAACTTGCACTACTGCCCACCAACGCATGTCCCCCTGCACCCCCAGCCACCAGGGGCACCCTCCACAGGCCCCCATCCATGTCTCCCAGCACCCCCACCCCCCAGCAGTGCAGGGGCACCCACCACCAGGCCCCCACCCATGTCTCCCACCCCCCACCCCCCAGCACTGAGGGGCACCCTCCACCAGGCCCCCACTCATGTCTCCCAGCACCCCCACCCCCCAGCAGTGCAGGGGCACCCACCACCAGGCCCCCACCCATGTCTCCCGCCCCCCACCCCCCCCAGCACTGTGGGGCACCCTCCACCAGCCCAGGCCCCCACTCCTGTCTCCCATCACCCCCACCCCCCAGCCACCAGGGGCAGCCTCCACCAGGCCCCCGCCCATGTCTCCCAGCACCCCCACACCCCAGCACTGTGGGGCACCTGCCAGCAGGCCCCCACCCATGTCTCCCAGCACCCCCACCCCCCAGCACTGTGGGGCACCTGCCAGCAGGCCCCAACTCATGTTCCCCACCCCCCACCCCCCAGCACTGTGGGGCACCTGCCAGCAGGCCCCCACCCATGTCCAACTCATTTTCCCCACCCCCCCACCCCCCAGCACTGTGGGGCACCTGCCAGCAGGCCCCCATCCATGTCTCCCAGCACCACCACCCCCCAGCACTGTGGGGCACCTGCCAGCAGGCCCCCACCCATGTCTCCCAGCACCCCCACCCCCCAGCACTGTGGGGCACCTGCCAGCAGGCCCCCACCCATGTCTCCCAGCACCCCCACCCCCCCAGTCACCAGGGGCAGCCTCCACCAGGCCCCCACTCATGTCCCCCTGCACCCAGGTCCTCACAATCCCCAATCATGTGCGTTATGGTCAGCCTCCACAGCCAAAAGGCCCTACCAAGTAACCCATTCACCCACATGGAAATGGAAATTACATGTTACACCCCCAATGTCCATAAAGCAAATGAACCCATGTCCGTCACACACAATGGTTGCAAATGAATGGGAAAACACCCAACATGACATGCATGAAACCAATGAGATGATACCACACAGTGAAGTATGAAAACAAAATTGTATTAAAAAAATTGAATGCAAATGAAATGAAACAAACTAGAATGGCAATGAAAAAAAGATAAGCTGCATGTCCTTCCAACAAAATCAAAACTACAAATCCAAATCCAAATCAAAGTTGTTCAAAGTCACATTAAAAATAAAATCAATCCAATGAAGAACTATGTACAAAATATCCAAGGGTCCATGAGCCCAACTGAACAAAGGAAACCAAAAACCCTAGCAAAAATGCAACTATATACAAAAAGTGGAGCTGTGTCCGTCGACTCCAAATCATACGAATAAACAAATGAAACCTAAAACTAAAGAACTATATACAAAGGCGGCGGGCAAGTCCAGCGGCTCACTCCGTAGTGTTCCGGGCCAGGGCATCATCAAACTCCTCGTCTATGTCCCGGAGGCGGTCCTGTTCCATGGCCCCGAGGGTCCGCAGGGACGACGCCATCTGCTCCTCCAACCCCCTGCGGATTGCCTCGAGGCACTCGGCCCGCCTCAGGGCCCTCCGCATGGAGTTCTCCGCCCTGACCATCGTGAGCCGCTCCTCTTCCGCCCGCCGCCGCTCCGCACCTATCTGCTGGCCCAACCGCAGCCACCTGGAAGACACTTCCTGTCCTGGGTCCTCCTGCCCTCCGGCCGATGCCTGCCCCTCCGATGTTGATGGCCCCGAGCCATGATGCCTCCCACGTTGACTCCGCTGCTGCCTCCGACGCCACTGCCTCTGCCAGCACGACGGCATCCAGGCTGATGGAATCCACCGACGCCGTCGTGCACGTGCCCTGCCTGATGATGCCGGCACATCCTCCATCTGCTGGGGTACAGTTGCTGTGGTGTCCACCCCTGCTGGACCTCTGACTCCCGACTGTGGCAGGGATGGGATCCCCACCGAGCTGGCTGCATTGGTCAGGGCAGCTCCACAGGGGGCCCTGGTGTCATCTGGGCCGGAAGACGGCAAGGAGAACGACTGGCGTATAGTCTCCACAGAGGAGGAGAAGGCCGCCAGATTGGCCGACACATGCAGGAAACCCCCGAACATGGACGATCCCAATTGGGCCACGTCGGCACGGTGCTCTTCGTGATGACGTGCGTGCTCCTCCTGGGAAGCACGCACGGCATCACGAATCACAGCCGTGCGCATCGCGACCCCAATCAGGACCTTCTCCATAGGGCCAGGGGTCCCCTCGTCCGCAGGTGGCCTGGGACGGGGCATCCCTGCTGGTGCACCCACAGGGTCAGGGACAGCGACATGCACAGGCCCCTCCACGGTGACTTGTGCTGCCTCCTGCCCCTGCCCCTGGACTGCACCACTTGCACCAGCAGGGATGCCCCCACCAGGCCCCATGTGCGCCTCAGTGGCGGCCTCCTCCTCCTCTGTGGAAACCACCAACCTGGATGGCTCCTCACCGTCTTCCGCCGTAGCAGGCCCCTGTGGGGGCTCACCCACCCCTTCCGCTGCAGCCGTGGGGGCATCCCCGCCGCCTTGCTCCACAGTGCCATCTCCGCCCTCTTCTTCACTAGCCGCTGCGTAGAGGGAGACATAGAACACAAGCATCAGGGTACTGTACAATGGTCCCCTAGACAGGAAGCAATAGCAGATGAGTACCACTGTCAAAGTACACTTCCATCATGTCCCTCCACAACACATGTGTCAGTCCAGGCAAAACACACACAGTGACAGTCATGGTGCATGCCATGGACATTTCCATACATGTCCAATGGACTCTCGAAACATACAATGTAATGGAACTCACATGCATCATGGGTCATGCCTATCACATGCACACACTTCACCTCAGTCACATCCATCTGGCCCCGTACACCCCAATCACAGTGGATACAAGGATGACTAGGCTGCATCAGTGAATCTGTACATTGTCACAGACATGTGTCATGCATCCATGGCATACACAAGTCACAGACACGAAGGTCAGGCACACAGACATGGACACCATATATGTACCTGGCATCAGCACCCATCCCTCACCCCCACCCATGTCCAGGAACAGAGACTGCCATGCTCTCATGTGTACAATCTGCATAGGGCTCCCCATGTCGCATTTAAACACATGCAACAACCGTGCGGTTCACACATTACTGGTCGCACATGCATTACCATGATGTCCCTGCACACATACATGCGTACATGGCCTATGTCACACATACAGGCAAGTATCAGACAACCAGCACACTGCAACATGCCCTGTCTCACACAGCAATGCTTGGCCACTTACCGCTCAACTCCAGACGGGTCTCCCTCTCAAGGACCTGGGCGTGGAGCGCTGGGTGTACGCGTTCCAGGACCCCCATCTGGATGGAACTCATGCGGCCCCGGCCCCCCACCACGAGTCGCTGGGCCTTCATGAGGGTCCTGGACCTCATGTCTTCCCAGCGCTTCTTGACCTTCTGGATGGTGCGGGTTGCCACCCCCTCCGCATTGATGCCAACCACACAGTCGGCCCAGATCCTCTCCCGTCCTTCCTTGTTGGCGCGGGACGATCAGAAGAGGGCATCATACTGCCCCAGGACTTGCTCCACCAGGACACCAACTTCGGTGGCAGTGAAGCTGGTGCCCCTCTGCCCCTCTGGCCGGGGGTTGCCACTGGTGCCAGATGTGGATGTGCCCGACATGGCAACCCCAGGGGCAGGAGTGGGTGGGCAACTGGGTCCTGGGGCTGGGCTGTGGAGCGATGTTATCTGAGTCGTGAGTCTTCTGTTCCAGCAGGGGTGGACACAGCAACTGGACCCCTGCAGATGGCTGATGTGCAGGCACCAAATGGCAGGGCACGGTGGCAGCAGGCAGGCAGGCAGGCAGCAGCAGATGGCACGTGGGAGGCTGCACGGGGCTCTGGGGGGCAGTAATTCGGCCTTCTGGGCAGGAGCGTGGTCTTCCGTTTGTTTTCACGTGGCCAGCTTGATACGGAGTGATTTGGCACGTGAAAATCCTGCGCGTCAGCGTGAAAATCGAGGAAAGGCCCTTAGCGCGTAAGCGCGTCAGCACGCGTATGCGATTTCATTGGACCAAAGGCCCTTACAGCGTAAGCGCGTCTGTGACGTTTTGCGCACGGGCGTTGCCCTGGCAGGGCTTGGAGATCCTGCGTGCCTTTACACTGTTCTGTACATGCTTTTCGTGCGGTGCGTGTGTTTTCCATCCGTTGGGGTTCACACGCTATTACTTCACAGCGGGTGTTGGCTATGCGTTCTTCTACACGCAAGGCAGACGGTGAGTGGTACCCCGCTCCCCCAAGCCCGATCGCGTGAAAAGGTTCACGCGAACCCCTAGAAATACACATAGCCCGCTCCCCCAGGCCCGATCGCGTGAGAAACTTCACGCGAACCCCTGGAATACACGTAGCCCGCTCGCACAGGCCCAATTGGTGTATGTTGCCACTTTTGTAATGCGCAGGGACGCTACCGCCTGCCTTCGTGTGGCGGACGTGTTTCGGCTTGTGCGTTTCTTTGGATGTGCGTGGCTTTGCCCTATTCGATTCCATGAATACGTGTGGTTCGAGTGCGTGTGGGCGTTCCGTCTGCTTCCCTGCAGTACATCCCCAGTTACGCTCTTATTTTCGCGCGTTGTTCCCCATTCCGCGCGTCACGCCCCGTTTCCCGCCCACTTTCTGGTGTATGCGCCGAGGTTGTGCGCTTTCACTGTGCGCGTCGCACACGCCTTTCTGGATGTTGCAGTGACTTGTGCGCCATGCACGGGTTTGGCGCACATCCCGGGGCGTACACGCGCAGGGACTTCCATGGATCGCACGCATGTTTTTTTCCGCTTGCGCCTGCTTGCGCCTGCTTGTGCCTGCTTGCGCGAAGATTTTCAGCGCACGTTTGTTCCATGAATCGGCCCCTAAATCCCCATAATTATCGATTGTTGTCCATGATGGACACCAGCCAAAAGATATGTGCCTCTATACTTTTACGCAAACTCTCTAGGTGGGCTGAAGAAAATGAAGGTGTCCAAAAAGTTCCGACACAAAAGTGTCGAACAAAAAGTTTTGAATTTATTTATTTAATATTAAAGGGTTTATTTTAATTTAATATAGTTAAGTAAGTGTTTAAAAAAGAAAAAAACAGGGGTTTGGGGGGAACCCCCCCAAAGATTTGAAACTTTTTTTTCAACACTTTTGTGGTGTCGGAACTTTTGGCATTCGAAGGTTTGACTGTCGAAACAGTCACTAGGAACTGAAAATGAATATTTTGTCCTTTTCAGACAGGCTTCAGAAAAAACTATAAAACCATTATTAATTTGTGTGCCCTACAATATCTAATAGCTGAGACAGCGAACATAAATAGTACTTACCTATATTGTTGTTGTGTTGACTTTAGCACAGCTTTTGACCTTATTCCCTGTGCACTCCTTTGGAAAAAACATATTGCATGCGGTATTGAAAAGAACCTGCTGTATTATAAACAGCAGCTGCATACCAATACATTGATCTCGGTTTGTTTGAACATTGCGGGACGCTGCACTAAATATCAAGATACAAATAGCAGCCTTAAGCAAGGGTGTGTGCTAGGCTCTATTTTTGTACAACCTATTTACAGCAGATATGAGTTTGATGTTTCAGCAAATTAACAACTTTCCGCCCAGGATTAACGCCCCACAGATACTGTGTCTTTCTTATGCTGATGACATAATAATGATCAATCGTACCCTATGGGCCTTCAGCACTCTATAAATGCTTTGGTAGATTACGCAAATGCAAATGTGATGGTTATAAATATAAACAAAACTAAAACTTTGCATTTGAGTAAATAAAATATAGGTAGGGAGAATTTTTTATGGTGCATTAATGATACACCCCTTGTTAGGGTTAAGGGATATAACGATTTGGGTTTTTCCATAACAACTAACCCCTGTGCCAAATACTATCAGGAAAAGGTTACCACAAAAGTATGGAGAAAGTGGTTGGCCGTAAAATATTCCATTGTCCATCGTGGTGGCTATAACATTGAAGCTCTCTCGGAGGTGTATCATGCCAGTATGGTGCCTACCATACGTTACAGTTTGGTAACCCTGAAATATAAGCAAATTGATTGGTTAGAACAGCTTGAGGGTAAACCTTTGAGATCTCTTAAACATGTACCCAACCCATTTCCAATAGAGGCCTTGTGCCTCGAGTTTGGGGTTACTTCATTAATCCCATTGTGGCACCTTCAAAGAACATTATTGTATGCCAAGTTTATGAGTAGTAGTCAGGATTCTAAGGATCTGCTCCTATTAATGGGAAGAAGTGTTGGCAATGCAGGACAAAATTGTTTTATTGTAGATTTACAGAATACTGCAGTAACATTTATAGCTCAACTAAATTTCGCTCCAGATGTGTTAGCAGTGGACCCTAATTTTGAAGTTAGATTGAAAAAGAATGCTAGATGCTGGGATTTGTCTAATAACGTTGATAAACTTCATGGAAAATCTCGGTATAGTGACCTGTCTCGGCAGAGCTTCAGTATTCCTTCACCCACTGTTTATTTGTCTAAGTTGTGCCCTATTGATTTCAAACGCTTTGTTCTGTATCTGCTATTGAACTTGCTGCCCACGATGGAGTTCGTTGATGCTTGGTTGAAAACACCTTACAAGGAAAGACTTTGTCACCTACGTCATATGGAAGTTGAATCTTGCAGGCATGTTCTTACAAACTGTAAGTCTTTGAAATCTCTCTATCTACGTGGGTATGCTGATTTTTTTAGCAACATAGAGGATTGTTCAGGCAACCAATTTTGGTCTGCCCTTTTTAGTGCAACATCGTTGGTTGTAATGTCAGCAGCTTACAATATATGGACGGGAAGTTCTGAAGAAGGTTTAAAAGTACTAATTGCAACAGTACCTATATGTCAGATAGTTTTGAATTGATCCTTTTGTAGGATAAACATGACTGATGTGTTATTAATCATTTTATTGTTAATTGTTCTATTTTATTAATATTTTTATAATTTTAAAAGTTATCTGTTATTACTGTTTATACTGTTTTCTTTTAATATTGACTTTGTAAATAATATGTATACAATATGTATACAATTTTATTTTTTCTCTATTTGATTGATGTGCTTAGAGTTTTGTGTTAAACTAAATGCACAATAATAAACAAATTAAAAACATTTTTAAAAAAGGTTAATATCTCAAAATTGGGCACGTCAATTTTCAAATGTTTTCAAATTGTTTTCAAATTTGTTTTCAGTGCACCAATTCCAGCAAAAACATAGGCAGCAAAGAAATTGGAAAATCTAAAGTGCCAATGTTTTCCTATGGGAAATTTCCATGTTAAAAGCTGTTAATAAAACAATCAAAATAAAAAAAATGTCAATTATGAAGCAGTTAATGTGAATGTAGAAATCTAAAATGTTACTATCTCACCCTTAACTATGTCTTGAGCTAGCCCAAAGGCATAATGTTATAGTTCAGGTGAAACCTATCACCCATAGGAAAAATGGTGATTCTATGGTTAATCATTTTGAGCCGTAGAGCTGCCTTCACAGCGTTTGACATTCCTACTGGAATGTTTTGTGCACATCTGTGTTATGGTTCTAAAGATATAAAGGGACAAAAAAAGGTTCTGTTTTTCCCTTTTCCGCTCATTTTCTCATAGCGAGAATGTTACATTTTTGCTCCTGCACACTTCCCAATCCAAGACGGATTTCTGCCAAATAAGAAAGTCAGGCACAAAGCGCTCAAAGGAAATCCTTTGTGGGTTTGGCACAAATGTGTCCAGTAGTGTTTTTTTTAATTATTTGGCGAAGATCAGGGTGACCCTAAAGCCAAAACATTAGTTTTCTCTCCAGTGATGAATTGCTTGTTGGAAGGTTTTTCATTTCTGAAATTCCACCATTATGCGGTTTGAGAATCAAGTTCCGAATTAGCATTGGAAAGTTCCCTAAAATGATATAAGAGATGTCAATTGTTTAGTTTTGAGGCCAGGGTAGCATGTGGACAGGGTAAGGAAGGATGTTTATGTTTATATGTTTATTATTTGATAATGCGCACAAAACCCAAGGGTAGCCGGGCGCAACGGGTGCAAGGTTAGGTTACATACATACGGAGTACAGTGTATACAAGTCAATACAAGCAATAGAGATGAGAGATAGCAGGTTACAATGTTAGGAGTACATGTATACAGTGAAGTAGGACGGTAAAGGCAAAATAGTCATAGAACCGGATTTCAGGGGTATCACGAGAGTTAGGTGCGACGAAAATTAATTGTCGTTGGACCAGAGCCAGTTTTTGACCTTTCTTCTAAAGCGGGAATAAGATGGGGTTGCTCTGAATGCAGTGGGCAATGCATTCCAAGCCTGGGCAGCTCTAACAGGGAAGCTAGCTCCTCCCGCTTTGGATCGTTTAAATCTAGGGGTTTCTAGCAGGAAATGGTTAGTAGCTCTAGTGTAGTGACTGGACGATTTTCTGGTCAGTCTAGCCGAAATGTAGGGGGGTGCAGTGTTGTTGATCCCTTTGTGTGTGAGAGATAGTGTCTTGAGAAGGACTCTATCGCTAATTTTTAGCCAGTGGTGATCTTTCCTGATGTTGGATATATGAGCTCTACGTGGTATGTCGAGGGCTGCTCTGAGAGCATTATTTTGAAGGATTTGCATTTTATTGATGTGATGTTTGGTGACGGTTTGTGGCTTGTGAATAGCATAGTATTGAATCAGTTTTCCAAGTGTTTTTCTGAGTAAATAGACAAAAACAATGGTACATTGAGGTGCAGCAATCATTGTGGCTGCTAGCTAGAGGAAAATGAGTAGTTTAAGTTAATTTAGGAAGCATTTTGGGGGGAAATATATATTTAAATAATGCTTTCAAAATTAATGTAAAATGTGTTGGAGGGTTGTATTAAGGTGATTTACCATTCTGAATTTGTGTATTGAGATTGAGATCTGTTTTATTTAACTTTGTTTTGTGAATATAAAGTGTGTCATTGAGAAGCATTCACTGTCGAGCCATGGTTACATTGTGGTTTGTTTTGCATGGATGGGTTTTTCAAGTGATCCTAGGGAACGCTTCTCAGTTCAGTGTTCCCTTTCACATGGTTCTCTAAGTCAGGCATTGCACAGAGGTTTTGATGTTGTGTTAACTTTCTTATGTTTACATTTATATGAAACAGACTTCAGGAGGATTGGGCAGTGGTGCACCATAATCTAAAGGTATGTTTTTCTTTTTTTCATTAACTCCCTGAAAGGTGGCACTAGCCAATGAGGATGCTCGGAACCCGGCTGTATTCTCAAGCATGAGCCTGTGTCCAGCGCCCCTTCGCTGAGCCTCCTTCCCCTCCCTCACTCCCCTCACCTCTTTGCACCTGTGCAGTTTCCTATGCTTCATGCTTAGTGTGTACAATTTTTGTTTTAAAATGACATAGCGGTATTGTGCCTTGCAACTTCATACCAACCCAGGCTATTTCTCTGTTGATGATGTCACAGTCATCTACAAAGAAAATGGATTTCAGGAACTACGAGGCGGCAGTGAGCTGCGCCGCAAAGTGTCTTAAAAAATGTTTTACTCCCTTAGCAGCCGTGTAGGAAACTACACTGGTGCTGATGGCGATATCATCTGCGGTGGTGGGCCAAAATGGCTGGTAACAAACAGTACTGCTGTCTAAGTTAAGGAATGCTTGCCTTAAATGGGCCTTTAACTTGTGCAGCGGATAGTTACCTGTAGGGTTATCCTGTTACCATGGTGCTTAATGTTAAACCCACATCACCCCCAGTTTAGATATTTTTTTTAAACCGCCTCAAACTTCCTTATCACAGTCCCCTACTACTATCGAGTCACTATATCTCGTAGCCGTCCCCCACAAAGCCCACCTCACTATTCCTCGTCACAGTACACCATTAGTAATTCCTTCCTATCTAGCGGATACAAAAAAGATTTCCTTTATAAACCCGATGTTGTGTTACTCAAGAACAGATATTCATAACAAATGAACAGTCATTAGGTATGTTATCAGAAAAAAAGACAGAATTACAGGTGGTGGTAGGTATAGTATGACAAAACCCTTGAAATTCAGTAAAAAAACTTTAGTTAAGGGACAGCTAATGTAAATACGTTCAGTGCAACATCATTCTTGAAATTCAGGGAAACACAGTGGAATGTCAATGCACAAGTGTGATCTACTGGAAAATGTAAATGTGTGGTCTGCTTACCCAGATACTTCATCATATCACAGGTTTTGTTTTTTAAATACAAATTACAGCCAAGCTTTGCTCCTGAATCCACCCACATGATGTGCTGTGCCAGTGATGTCACCCATGATGCCCTAAGTGCTGTCATATATGATATCATGTGTAATGTCATTTGTGATGTCATCACAGTGCTTACAGGCTGTGCAATGGTGGCCTCATAGTTAAGGTGGCGTAGCTTCCAGCACCTGGCAATCTTCAGGGAATTTGTGGAGTTAAAGTTGCACCTTAACCGTACATCACCTAAAGTTTTTTTTTTTACCAACTTTCAAAGGTTTTGTTGCGTCAGATTGTTTCACCTTAATGCTGCTTCAACTAAAGTGTTTTTCGCTGAATTTATATATTATTATATTAGCACAAATCCTAGCTACAAAGTTACAAAGATTTCTACCTTTCTTAGTCCATCCCATTTAAGTGGTCTATGTTCCACGCAGAAAAGCCAGAGACAACCTTAAAGAGATATTACCTGTGCTTTGCCAGAAGAGACATATGATTTAGCTCTTTCATTGGATGCTGAGTAAGCCTTCGACAGAGAAGAGTGTCGGTATCTGTTTAGAACAATGGAATGTTTAGGCCTGATCGAGCATGTCTGAATAAGATAAAATTATTATATACAAGTCCCATAGCCGGAGTTCGTTGTGATGGATTTATTTCAAAAGAATTCCAGATCACTAGAGTAATAGGACAGGGTTGCTCAATATCTCACATGTTACTATTACTTGAGCACGAAACTGTATCCCTAGCAATGTGTGAAAATACCAAAATACCATGACTCATGATTGGATTATCTCAATTAAAGGGGAGCAGCAACAATAGCTGATTTGCATTATCATCCATTTCAGTGGATCTCCAAACGTATGAAATATTTGGAAATAAAATTGAATCCTAGCTGACAGGACATATTGTTTCACAATTTGACACAATTTCTTGGTTGAAATTGACTGCTGGGAAGGGCTCTGACAATCTTTTTGGGGTAGGGAAAAAAGTAATCAAAATGATGGAAGCTCCAAATTTAAATTATGTGTTAAACATATTTCCAATTCAACCTTAGAGGCACCATTTTTAGAGGTCCAAATAGAAATGAGATGATTTGTTTGCTGTTCCAAACCTTCTATCGTGAACTTTAATGTATTACATGTAATCGTGGAAGCAGGAGGCATACAACTACTAAACATATAAATATATAGCATAGAATTTTGCGTATTCGCTTCTTTCTATATCTATTCTCAAACACTGACAAAAACAACATGGATGCCTTTAAAATCAGTTGACTCACAATCAAAGATATATGAAACAATACTTTATAACAGCATTCCTCAGATTATAACCTCATTTTACAATGTCTTAAACACAGCTGGAAAAGTGCACGTGCAATGTTTAAAGTGGATCCCTAATTACAACTTGAAGCATGATTGTGGAACAATTATAAGCAACAAATAGCTGTGTAACTTTTTTGAAGTCTAAATGGGATGCAAAAAGGAGCCGAAATATGCAAGATATATGCAACCCCGAAAACTATGTGCTTCTTCCCTATGGAACTGTAATACTTAAACATAATCTTCAAAACACAGACAGATGGTGATTATCAAATGCTGTCTAAAAAGTATAGTTAAAGCAATTAAATGACCAGCAACTACTTCACCAATAGTATTGTGTTCTCCCATCGAAATACTGGCAAGAGTCTGGCTGCCTCTTGTTAAACTGTTTCTTGCTACAAGCTTTTGATGATTTATCATCTAATGATGTGTTGGTGAAATGGGCGGAGGAATTTGAAATTACCAAGTCAAAAGAAAGCTGGTATTCAGTTTTAGCCAATTATGTTACAACTCTGAGGAAAGCAAGATTATGATTTGCACAATTTAATGTATTGCATCGTTGGCATTAGACTCCGTCTTCATAAATTTCCTCATACTTATCTGAGGTTTTGTCAACCATTAAACAGATCTTAGGTTTTCCCCTGCAGAGCACGCTGTTAATAATTTTATTTCATGACTTTTAAGAGATACAATTCCCTGTTAAACATTGCACCAAATGGATGACTGCAGCCTCATGGTGGTGAAGCTCCTAGGATTATAGGGCAACTTTCTTGCGAACAATCTCATAAATAGGCATTTAAAAAGAAGATTTATAGGCATTGAGTTGACTCTTGGTAGTGAGACTGTATCTCAAGGTGATACTCCTGACTGAAGGCCTGAAATAGGATTACACATATTCTCCACCCTCGTATGTATAATGTATAAGAAGATGGGAAACCCAGCTCTAACAATGTTTAGCTCAAATATATGTGTTACTGACGTCTTTGTACAGTCTGGCTACTCCCACTTTTACATTGTTCACAGTTGAGGTTGTACCATTTCTTTTGTTTATTTGTTGGAAAATGTTGCATTCTCAATGTTTAAATTGCTCAAATATGGCATCTGCTTGGAAAAGACCAGACTACTAAAAGTTGAACAATATTATAGTGTGATTGAAGATTTCATTGTTGGAATTTAGGTTTGCAATGCTTATATAAATGGGAAATCATGCATTTCAATTTTACTTTTTCATTATATGTACAGGATATGTTCTGCATCTGTTTCATTTTCAAAATATATTTTTAAAACAGTTATATACATTTGCCATGCTAACACTTTCTATGTCCAGCGTACAAAAGTGGGGCTGAAAACAAGATGAAAGCCATTTCTGCTTCACCTTTGCACTCCATGAGACATATTCTCAATCATTTTATTAGCACAAGTGATGAATTGCGTGTGCCCTATGCACAAAGGCCAATTAAATGTCAACATCATGTATGCACACATTCAGATGTTCTAATGTTCCCCTCTTTGCACAGTTGTGCAAGTATTGGGACATTTGTCTATGGGCAACATCAACTATATGAACTATTGCTGGCCCACTTTCATTTTTGTAACTCAAAAATAGATAGCATTTTTGTTTGTTTTGTGTTTAGACAGGCTGTTTCAGTGTGTCACTGTTAAATGCTCTCCGGAGCCTGTCTCAGCCCCACTGAAATATGTAGGTCACCTTTGAGAATAATGTGACCTGCGCGTTTCGCAAACAAGTGCAAATAGAAATACGCACCCTCTGTGATTTTTTTTGACTTGTGCTTGATTTTGAGAATTTGTCCAAGGGCTTCTTCCACACATTTGGAAGCAGATTATGGGCACACAGTGGGAACAACATGTCTGCCATGCTTTCCTTCTCCATCTTAAAATGCCATTGCCACATGGTATGATATTTTCACGCAGGTGTAAAATGAATGAATTCCTATGGTGTTTGCCTGGTTACAGCCTGGTTACAGTACCTGCTAAAAGCAGGTGGATTACCTATATGAATACATTGTAAATGCCAACTGCCAAACGTAAATGGCAGGCGGCATTTACGCTTTTTGCAAAACGGAATGTGAAAAGCAGGGAGTAAAGGTAATGTTGCTTGTTTTTTTGCAATTGGCTTTCACACTCTTTTCAAAATATGGAAAACTGTGGAGGGGACCGAACAGCATGCAAGTGCCAGTGTCGGCAGTCCTTACGTACAATGGGAACATTTTTTTTATAAAATTACACCTCACTGCATATATGTACAAGTACCAAACTCTCCCTTATCCCATAATGGCACCCAACCTTCTACTGCATGTCTGTGGTACAAGCCACACCCCTGCATTATTCATAAACCTCACACGAGTGGGAGCTGATGCCCATCACCCGGTCTCCCGGCTGTGAGGGAGATGGGACAGTTTGAGATCTGAGTTACTGTGCACTGCTGACTTACTTCAATACGCTCAAATTCAACTCCTGGAGCTTAAATGTAAGGTATAAAAGTGAGGTCTAATGGTGCGTGCCTTACTTTCATCCTTCTGGGTTTTCTAAATCCTTTTTAAATTGATTTCTTTGCAGGCAGAGTGGGAGATGAGAGGACATAGGCCTGTACACAAGAAACACTTGTGTACAGGCGCGTTATAAATGCTGCATCATATCATATCATAGGTTTATGCCTCGACTTTCTGCTCTGTCTTCGAAAGACTAAAACGAATGGATGTATCTGCATGGCAGCATTACGAATCCAATGTAAGTACTGCCTTCTGAGTGTAATTGGTATACAATATTTGCATTTAGTGGAACGCGAAGTGTAAAACAATGGAGTTACAGCGAATGTTCCTGTTTTTAGACCTTCTTTTTAAACTTCGCCATGTTCTTGTGTAACATTGCATGGTAAAGACCCTAAAGAACATACGTGCAAAATGTAGGTGGTCATTCATGCAATTGCCACTTTTCAGGAAATGTCTACCAACCTGTGTCATCACTTCCATCTTTTGCCCAGTAGCGCTAATGGACTAGACCACTGGAGCCTATCAGCATTTTTGCATCTTCAGAATTTGTGCACGGCTTGTCATCTAGGGGAACTCAGTTTAATTGCCACCTTGATACATATCTGTTTAGCCCTTCAGCCTGACATGCGGACCCGCTTAGGCAACCCATCACTCCATCAGCCTGCCCTGCAGCCACTCGCCCACCAGGTAGCCAATAAGCTTGCTTCCCAGCCCCACCCCCATTGACCTGAACTCCAGCCCACCAGGAGCAGGGCCTGTAACGCTCACCTGAATCCCTCGGAGGCGCAGGTCCGGGCTGGGAGATTTCAGTGTCTTCTAGGGTCACGCGCAGGCCTCTGATAACACCCTGGATGGGCCCTCTCCTCACCATAATTTTGACCCGGAGGGTGAGGTGTCTGCAAGTAGGAGAACAAGGGGTTAATGTACGTCTGGTTGGCCAATCTGACTTTCCCCTTTCTGGACTCCCCACGTTTCTCGTAGGCGGAATGTGCTCACCTTAGATAGGTGAAAGCGGAGCTCTCCATCCTGCGTCTGTGCAGGGGCGCTAATGCCAGTTGCTTCACTGGTTCATAACCCAGCCTCTTGATTGCAGAGGATGAAGTCGGGGAGCAAGGCCGTCGTTAACCGCACGAACGGTAAATGCTTGAATATGGAGTCTTTTTTATATGTCCCCTTAAATGTCTCTTGCCTTTGCAGGTCCGGTATGCAGATACGGTAAGCGAGAAGAATGCCGGAGCTCGTGGAGGCACGTAAGTAAAAGAATGTTATTCGAAGTTAAATGCACTTCTTAATGTCTCTTTTCCCTTTTTCAGGTAGCCGTAGCAGCCGGCGTTGGAGATGGACGCCGAGGTACGTGCCAGAGTATGGGCAAGCAGATTACAGCTAGAAGACACGTGAGTAGTGATGGCGTACTGTGCCCCTAATGATGTCCTTCTTGTTTTTGCAGGTGCTGATGAACAGCGCTTGGCGGAGATCTAGACGTAAGTAGCACAGGTAAGCAAATTATCACGGAGGTTCACTAACCAATGTCCTTTGTTTCCGCAGGGTTGTCGGAGTATGAAGAGTGCGGCACGCGGCCTCGGGATGCACCGATGGACGAGGTAAGTGCAGCGCTGGTTTTGACTTGTCCTAACCTGGTGTCCTTGTTCTCTTTCAGACGCTGCTGAAGACTGAAGACTGGTTTTCTGGGAGGTAAGATAAAGAATTCTTGTTCACAGATGCTGAAGCTGAAGATTCTCTGGAGCTGACACGGTGAGCGTCCTGCTGCTAGTGCAGAATAACGCGAAGCACGTTGCACTGATCGGGTGTGGTTTAAATAAGCCACTGGAGTGCTTAGGTGTCTCCTTCCACAGCCTTGCCCAGGCAAGAAAGAAGTTCCAGCTCTCAGAACAGTTCCAGTATCCAGTCCCAGGGAGTGGTGCTGGCCACACCCAGAAGGTAAAGTAGTTCCAGCCAGGAATGGATGAGGATCTCATCCTACAGGTAAGTGAGCAGCATGGTCTGCAGCAGGTAGGTCCACCCAAGCACCATTCCTCTCAATATGAGCCCGGCGCTTCCTGTGCCGGGACTGGGTTCCCTTATGAGCCTGGCGCCACTGGCGCCAGGACAAGGTCCAAAAGGCCCCTGTGGGGACCGGCTGGTGCCTGGAATGGAAGTTGTGACCCTGCTTCCAAGGATGTTGGGCTGGACCTGACTCCTTGGAGGCAGCGGTCATGACAGCACCCCCCCCTCAAGGCCCCTCCCAAGCTTGTCTTCTCTGGAGGCTTTGGCTTATTGGGAAAAGTTCGATGAAACTTCCTGACTAGACGAGGTGCATGGACATATTCTGAAGGCTCCCAAGATCTCTCCTGGGGGCCGAATCCCTTCCAATCAATCAGGTAGTATAGTTTCGATTTGGAAATTTTGGAATCCAAGATGTTTCGAATTTCAAATTCGAGTTCTCCATCAACCTGGATTGGCTCTGGAGGTTTAGTCAAACGGGTTCCGGGTTGCATAGGTTTTAGGAGAGAAACATGGAAAACGGGATGTATCTTCATCCGAGTAGGTAACTCCAATTTCACAGCCACCGGATTTATCACAGCCGTGATCGTGTAGGGTCCTAAATACCTTGGGTTGAAGGTGCGTGGTCCTTTTAGGGATAAATGTTTAGTGGACAGCCAGACTTGATCTCCTACTTGATATTGAGGGGCCTCTTTTCGATTTCGATCCGCTCCTTTCTTATACATTTCCTTGGCTCGTTGAAGGTGGGCTGTGGCTTCCTTAAATGCTTGAGTTATTGTCGCATGCAGATGGTCTACAGCGGGCGTTCCGAGAGCTTGAGGTGGATCCAAATTAGAGGTTCGAGGATGAATTCCATACAGCAGAAAAAAAGGGGTTTTTCCAGTTCCTGAATGGATTGAATTGTTGTAGGCGTATTCAGCAATCCAAAGGACATCCTTCCAAGTGCCCTCCGATTGTTGCAACATGCAGTGTAGATATTGTTCCAGAGTTTGGTTAGTCCTCTCAGTCTGCCCGTCAGTTTGGGGGTGATGGCTGCTGGAAAGTCGTACATCAATTTGCGCTAAACGACAACAACTTCGCCAAAAATGGGAAATAAATTGGCTCCCTCGATCGGAGATTAACACTGAAGGGAAACCGTGCAACCGGACGATGTTTTCAAGGAATTCTCGGGCCAAAACGGGAGCTGTGGGTAAACCTTTCAGTGGAATAAAATGAGCCATTTTTGAAAAAAGGTCCACGATTACTAGAATTGTGTTGTATCCGGAGCAGGGGGGTAAATCCGTGATAAAATCCATTGAGAGAGTATGCCAAGGGCAAGGTGGAATGTCTATTGGATGTAGCAGACCCGCTGGTCTTTCCTTTTGACTCTTGTTTTGTGCGCAGATGCTGCAAGAAGCCACAAAATCTTTAGTATCTTTCCTCCAAGATGGCCACCAAAAATGTCTTTTGATTTTCTCTAAGGTTTTGGCAACTCCAGGATGTCCTTCTATTAGTGAATCATGGTAGCAGGTGATGACCTGCTTCTGTAAGTCAACACATGGCAAATATAGTCTTCCTTGGAAATACAATAGATTCTGATCTATCGTAAAATCTTTTCCTTTCAGTTGCCAATTCACTGAATCTTCAGGAGTTATTAGTTGACTGACTTTCGCTTCGATATCTTCAAGGGATAGCGTGTTGATTACTCCCAGTATCTTTTGTTCGGGGATTATTGGTACCGGCTCTGGATTAGATGTGTGTTCGTCTACCCCTACTCGGGAAAGGGCATCTGCTTTTCCGTTCTTATTGCCTGGTCGATACGTGATCACAAAATCAAATTCCGCAAAGAATAATGCCCAGCGGAGTTGTCTCGAAGATTGGGCCTTGGCTGACTTCAGATACTGGAGGTTACGATGATCAGTGATTACAGTGACAGTGTGCCGGGCTCCCAGGAGATAATGCCGCCAGGCCTTAAAGGCTGACTTAATTGCCAGAAGTTCTTTGTCCGTAATTGTATAGTTGATTTCGGGGGCCGAAAATCTGCGGGACCAAAATGCCACAGGGTGTAATTGGTGTGTTTCGGGATCTCTTTGTGATAGCACAGCCCCCATTGCGAGGCTGGATGCGTCTGTCTCGACGATATAAGGAAGTTCTGGATGAGGATGCTTCAAGACTGGAGCGGAGATAAATGTGGCTTTCAATTCTTGGAAGGCTTGTTCGGCCTCTGGAGTCCACTCGAATTTTTTATTCTTTTTCAGAAGGGCCGTGATGGGTTGAACTACTCGAGAGAATTCTGGAATGAATCTCCGGTAAAAATTACCAAAGCCCAACATGCTCTGTACTCCTTTCACGGAAGTCGGGGACGGCCATTTGGTGATAGCGTCCACCTTTCTTGAGTCCATGTGAACTCCATTGGGTGACAAGATGAACCCCAAGAATTCGACTTCCTTTACATGAAAAGTACACTTCTCCAATTTAGCAAGCAAACGGTGTTGACGAAGTCTCTGTAGAACCGCTGTGACATGTCTTCGGTGTTCAGCTTCTGAGGATGAGTATACCAGGATGTCATTGATATAAACAATCACGCACACATCAATAAGTTCTCGGAAAACGTCATTCATAAAGAACTGGAAGGCGGCCGGTGCGTTGCATAGTCCAAAGGGCATTACTTGATACTCAAACAATCCGAATTTAGTGCGAAAGGCCGTCTTCCATTCGTCACCCTCCTTAATGCGTACCAAGTGGTAAACTCCTCTGAGATCTAGCTTCGTGTATATGCAGGCACCTTTAACTTGGTCCAATAATTCGGGAATCAGAGGCAAAGGATATCTGTTTTTGACTGTAATCTGGTTCAGGGCACGGTAGTCGATACATGTTCTCAGGTCACCTTCTTTTTTCGGAACGAAGAACAAAGCTGAAGAAACTGGAGATTTAGAGGGACGAATAAATCCGTTAGCCAGATACTGGTCCAAGTATTGCCTGAGATGGAGATTTTCTGGCTCAGTGAGAGCATATATTCTACTGCACGGAGGAGTAGATCCAGGTATTAGGTCTATCTGGCAGTCGTATGACCGATGCGGGGGCAAAGTGTTGGCCTGATCTTTCTGGAAGACGTCGCGGAACTCTTGGTATTCTGGAGGCAATTGGGGGCTCTCGGAAGCGATGGCTGCTAGTCTGATATCGGGTCGAGGATAGCAAGTTGGGGCGCATTCTGGAAACCGGATTACCTTGGCTCGCCAGTCTATCTGAGGATTGTGCTTTTCCAACCAAGGAATTCCCAGGATTACTTGAAACTGCGGGGCCTTGATTACATCAAACACGATCTTCTCCCGATGTCCATCTTGGCATAGCAACGACACTTCCATGGTGGTGTGAGAAACCGGTCCGGAAGCTATTTCTGTACCATCCACTGTAGTGATTACGTCTTTAACCATCTTAGAACATAGAGGAAGATTCATCCTGGTTGCCATATCTTGATCTACATAGTTACCGATCGCTCCGCTATCAATGTATGCTTTAATAGCATGCATGCGATCTGGCCGATCTGGACTTATGAGGACCATAGGCATTACCAAATGCGAGGTCAAGGGACTGGTTTTAACGCTCGGCAAGCGGACCTCTACACTTGTCGGGCGAGGTCGTTTCCCGATTCTAGTTTTTCAGCATTCTTATCGGAAGCTCCTACAGCCTTCTTGACCGGTTTCACTGGACAATCACGAAGGAAATGTCCGGAATTCCCACAGTAGAGGCACAGCTGTAATTGTCTTCTCCTTTCCCGCTCCTTTTAGGTTAATGGTCCTTTAACAACCCCCAACTGCATGGGCTCCACGGAATCCTTTCCTTTAGCGGAGCTCTGAGGTCTTGAAAATATTTGGGTTTCAAATCTGGAACGATCGGTCTTCCTGTTCTGTAGCCGGTGATCTAATTGGACTACTAGGTCGATATAATCAGAACAATCTTGCGGAGGATTCACCACCTGTGCTAAGACATCTTTAAGTTCTCCGCGCAGCCCTCTGTAGAACAGCGTGATTCTCTTTTCCTCAGGCCACCTAGTCTCAACCACCAGTCTGTTAAAAGATGCTATGTATGCCAGCAGATCCTGATTCCCTTGTCTTAATGATAGGAGTTCATTATCCAAGGCCTGCCCCTGTGAGTGTCTTGCGAACAACTTTTCCATACTGGTCTGGAAATCTTGAAAGTTATGGAGGATTGGATCATCCTGTGTCACAAGAGGAATGGACCAATCTGCAGCACTACCGCTAAGATAGGAAAGTACGAACGCTACTTTGGTTTGGTCTGTTGGGAATGCGGCGGGTCTACACAGAAAGTGCAAGCGGCATTGATTAAGGAATACTGCAAACCGTCTTGGATCACCAGAAAAACGTTCGGGCGGGGCCAAAGGCACATTCCCTGGCAGATTAATTTGCACCGGATTATTTGAGGTTGTAGGAGTGTAGCTCCCTCCCGAGTCAGGCAGAGACGTCTGTCCCACTTGTGTTTGTAACAACTGTCTGGCCAGATCATCCGTTCGCTCTTTGGAAATGATCAACTCCCTTCGTAAAGCATTTGTCTCTTGGTGGGATGCCTGTACTTCAGCTCTCAGTGCCCCAAGCAATTGGGCCAATTGATCTGTGTCCGAGGTTTCCATTGCGCCTGGGTGGGAGATTTGCGGTAGGCTTCGCGTTCTGTAACGCTCACCTGAATCCCTCGGAGGCGCAGGTCCGGGCTGGGAGATTTCAGTGTCTTCTAGGGTCACGCGCAGGCCTCTGATAACACCCTGGATGGGCCCTCTCCTCACCGTAATTTTGACCCAGAGGGTGAGGTGTCTGCAAGTAGGAGAACAAGGGGTTAATGTACGTCTGGTTGGCCAATCTGACTTTCCCCTTTCTGGACTCCCCACGTTTCTCGTAGGCGGAATGTGCTCACCTTAGATAGGTGAAAGCGGAGCTCTCCATCCTGCGTCTGTGCAGGGGCGCTAATGCCAGTTGCTTCACTGGTTCATAACCCAGCCTCTTGATTGCAGAGGATGAAGTCGGGGAGCAAGGCCGTCGTTAACCGCACGAACGGTAAATGCTTGAATATGGAGTCTTTTTTATATGTCCCCATAAATGTCTCTTGCCTTTGCAGGTCCGGAATGCAGATACGGTAAGCGAGAAGAATGCCGGAGCTCGTGGAGGCACGTAAGTAAAAGAATGTTCTTCGAAGTTAAATGCACTTCTTAATGTCTCTTTTCCCTTTTTCAGGTAGCCGTAGCAGCTGGCGTTGGAGATGGACGCCGAGGTACGTGCCGGAGTATGGGCAAGCAGATTACAGCTAGAAGACACGTGAGTAGTGATGGCGTACTGTGCCCCTAATGATGTCCTTCTTGTTTTTGCAGGTGCTGATGAACAGCGCTTGGCGGAGATCGAGACGTAAGTAGCACAGGTAAGCAAATTATCACGGAGGTTCACTAACCAATGTCCTTTGTTTCCGCAGGGTTGTCGGAGTATGAAGAGTGCGGCACGCGGCCTCGGGATGCACCGATGGACGAGGTAAGTGCAGCGCTGGTTTTGCCTTGTCCTAACCTGGTGTCCTTGTTCTCTTTCAAACGCTGCTGAAGACTGAAGACTGGTTTTCCGGGAGGTAAGATAAAGAATTCTTGTTCACAGATGCTGAAGCTGAAGATTCTCTGGAGCTGACACGGTGAGCGTCCTGCTGCTAGTGCAGAATAACGCGAAGCACGTTGCACTGATCGGGTGTGGTTTAAATAAGCCACTGGAGTGCTTAGGTGTCTCCTTCCACAGCCTTGCCCAGGCAAGAAAGAAGTTCCAGCTCTCAGAACAGTTCCAGTATCCAGTCCCAGGGAGTGGTGCTGGCCACACCCAGAAGGTAAAGTAGTTCCAGCCAGGAATGGATGAGGATCTCATCCTACAGGTAAGTGAGCAGCATGGTCTGCAGCAGGTAGGTCCACCCAAGCACCATTCCTCTCAATATGAACCCGGCGCTTCCTGTGCCAGGACTGGGTTCCCTTATGAGCCTGGCGCCACTGGCGCCAGGACAAGGTCCAAAAGGCCCCTGTGGGGACCGGCTGGTGCCTGGATTGGAAGTTGTGACCCTGCTTCCAAGGATGTTGGGCTGGACCTGACTCCTTGGAGGCAGCGGTCATGACAGGGCCTGGACTGGTCATGGAGTATTAGAGCACCTGAGAAAGCATCCCTTTATTTTGCATAGAATGACCCATATCTGGAGTGCTAGGCCATTATAGGCATTTTGACTCCAATCTGTCATATAAATACAGTGCTTTGGCCAATGTTAGTTATGTTAGGTGGTCCCCTGTCATATCAAGGCAGCACATGAGACGAGCGTGTTTGTTTCCACTGCATTCAGCCACTACAATATGTGTTAAGCCCACACTCATTTTGCCATACAATTCCAGAATGAAATGTTAGCACTGAAAAAGCATTTCCCCAACTAAACCAGCCATGTTGGCATATTTACTGAGTACCACCTGAAGCCAGATTTGGGAGCATGCATGTGCCAGACTGCCTTGCATGGCCAGGGGCCATCAGAGACTGATAGGGCATTGGATGACTGGGGATGGGCAAAGCAGTGTGCTGTGCTGTCTGAGTGTGCAAGGAATATTTGGATCTGAGGAATGTCGTATAGAGGTCAATCCAATATTTGAATCAAGTGTAGCTTGTGGTGTGGTTGGTGGGGTGGTTTCTAGGGAGGATGAGTCTTCTAGGCTAGCATTGTCCAGCCCTAAGGGGGCATATGTTCCAACATGACCCATTCCTTTCAGTACTTACTCAACAAGTGTTGTTGCCACATTCCTTTCTGTGACTTGTATTCCAAGATTCACCAGGAGAAAAAAACAGCACTGCAAGTCCCAGAATGCCAGAAAACCATACTGGACAAAAATGGATCAAATAGAATGGGTCATGCTACACTGTGCGGGGGGATATTGCAAGGTCAGTGGGCATCTCAGTCTAGACAGGCATTTGAGTCTCTGGGGATGCTGCCTGGGGATGGAGAGACATACACATTGAAGGGTTTAGCATACTAGCTGGGCAATTGTGCCAATAGGAGGATCACCTATCTGAAATGTCAGTTGGGCTGGGCATGGACTGTACCATAACAAATTACTGGCAAGTGAATGACCCAGACCAGACCTACCAGCAGTTCAGACACATCGGACTGTCAGAATTAGCAAAGACTTTCCGTTTGCCAGAAATAGAGAAAAAGAAATATGCACGTTACTTGAGCCTCTCCACTCATGAATGCAAAGGGGGTGCGTTGGTGTATTAAGACCACCTTCTTCTAGTGCCACGAGGCAAATGAAAAAGGTCAGAATTGTGTACCCACTGCATTGTTATGGATCTTGGCCCCTCAAAATAAACCCTGTGGGCACATCCTGTGCATTTCAGTTGGCAAAATTGGTCTGATTTGTGTGGGTAGGTAACCGAGTCAGATTCCATTCCTTGCACCCTGTGGCTTACAGTGCCCCTATCCATCACACAGCCAGTATTGCAGGCTACAGGATGTAAGGCAAACAGAGGATGTTATGTCCCTATAGGCATGGCATCGGAGACCTTAGACATGGCATCCTTTTTGTGACGCATAGAATCCCTCACATACCATAAACGACCACCATACATGTTTCTGTTACCTTCGCGTGAGTATCTTGCCCTGATCCCTCGCACATGCATGACTCTCTATTTTGCACTGTGGAGGACAATGAGCACAATAATGCTGCATGGCAACAACCACTGAAATGCATTCAGCATGACCATTGATCCATAAGTGTCTTTCAGCCATCCCACCCTCAAGATATTTAATATGGCCATCACTACCATACTCTATTCTACCCAGTTGACACCATATGCAACACATTACCTTGATGGATGACACCACTGTGGAACCAGACAGCATTGTTATTATGCCGCCTACACCTGCAACTCCATGGAGTGGGCATTTGGGGCTCTCAAGAACTGCTTTGCTGTCTGCAAAGGGCTGCTGGTGCATTTAATGTACCACCCGCAGAAGGTCTCTCTCTTTGAACGCCAGGCACAACATTGCTATCCAAAGCATTGTGCACATGCCTGATGAGGCAGACTTCGATTATGGAGATATTGGCCAGGAATGTTACCAGGACCACAGTAGCTAGAGATCTCTATATTTACAGTTACATTCCACTACCATATGGCCGAGTTTGGTCTGACCAACATATGTGCTCAAGATTTAAAGCGTAGGCCCTCATCACAAGTTAGGCCATCCGGTAATAAAGAGCTGCTAGCAGCGTGTACCAGCACTTTTTCCAGACCTGCCAATTCAGAGTCATGTTGCCGGAAAGGCTGGCACCAGTAGCACTACACACTGTGCTACCGGTACAAGTAACAAAGGCAACGCTAGTAGCGGCATCCCCCAGACTACTGCCATTAACACCGGCATCACAGGAATACAGGCACATTACGAACATGGATATGGCGTTTCTACCGTCATAAAAATGCCAGTAGTACTGGAAAATCTATGCTGGAAACACATGCTCCGTGGACCAGCCGGTAAATGATCCCAGGTGGGCCCAATGAGGCCGCAGGTGCACCAAATATTCACATTCCCAGAACACCCCCCAACACAACCATGCTGCCACTCACAGTAGTTGCAATGGACATGGAGGCGATGCACGCTGCAGTGCTGCTGAATGAGGTGGAGCAGCAAAAGTAGCGACAGGAGGCTAGGGAGAGGAGGAGGAGGAGGAGGAGGATGAGGAGAATGGCTGGGATGCAAGTGGTGAGGCGCAGGTGTGCTTTCATACTCCACAGGGGCAAGCCCTGGGCCCCAACAGATGGCCAGATACATAACTTGTACCAGCTAAACAGGGTGACAATACGTGAACTACTGAACCAAATCCAGTTTGATATTGGGAGCAGGATCAGGATCCGGACAGCCATACCAAAGTTGTTGAAGCTGGTGTTGGCCCTGCACTACCTCATCATAGGCATGTTCCTGTACTCCATGAGCCAGCTGCATGGTACATCACAGCCTGCCTTCTCCAGAGTGCTGGTGCAGCTATTGTATGCCCTCCTGTGCCATGTGGGCCAGCACATTGCCCTCACAACCATCCTGGCACAGTTAAATGCCACCAAGGCTTGCTCTTATGTGCTTGTGGGCATGCCAAATGTGCTTGATGCATTGGACTGCACACATGTAGAGCTGGTTGCCCCCAACAGCACAGAGGAGGTGTACAGGAACCAGAAGCAGTTCCATTGCCTCAATGTCCAGGTGACCTGTGATGCCGACCTGACCATCACACACTGCTGTGCTTGCTTCTCAGGTTCAATCCACGACTCCATGGTCCTGCGCAACAGCACCCTGCCGGCAAAAATGGCACAGCACAGAGGACAAAGGACCTGGATGCTCCGTGAGTACATGTACAATCACACATAAATTGCTGCATGGGTCACAGACTAAAGGGGGCGGGGATGACAAAAAGGCATCTCCCACAACCACCATGCATTAGCGGTACCAACCAGCGCATGCCCAATTGGCAGGCCACAACACACCGGAGTATCACAACACTGATGTACCATCAGTCAATGACAATTCCATACCTAAACCTTGAGGACATAGACAGGCAACAAACTACAGGTACCAGAATGCAACGCTGCCACTCTGCCAAATCAAGTTCTGCAGTACACTGTCCCTCTCAGGCCCATGAGGGCATGTCGTTGCGAGGTGCATGCATGCATACGCTAACTGTGTAGAACCCTCAGTCACAGGCAACACCACTGACATGCACCATCTTCCATGCATAGCAATAGTCAATGTGAACGTCAAAAGGCCTCATGTAATGCACTATTGGCATTTGCGTGGATGCTCAGAGCTCAAATGTGACTGCAATGTGATTAGCACAGGGGTCGAAAGTCAGTGGGATAGTAAGGGAGATGGCCAAAACAGCCATGTAGTGCTATTGCAGCTGCAGCGATGCCAAACTTGTCAATGGTTATCTGGGCCTATTGTCCATGTAAGCCATCCACATCGCAGTGTGGGTGTCATGTAGTTGTGGCAGTGTCATGGCGATGACCACGCCAGACCATGGGGATTTGCATGCTGGGTCTGTCACTGGCAAGTGTAGTCCTAGCCCAGCAATCCATCTCAGGGACAACACAGCACAATATGGATGACACACATCCGTAATCACAGGGTGCCGCATGGTGCATGATGCAGGTACATACCACAGCCCAGTATACATGATGAAGAATACATACACAGACGTTCTATCAGAATGATAGTCCTGCAACATGCATGCCATGGCTCACCTTGTGCCCCCCACACCCTGCCTTGCAGGTGATTCCAGATATCCACTGCTGCCTTGGCTGATGACCCCTCTGAGAGATCCACAGACACCGGAGGGGATGGCATACCATTGTGTGCATGTGCGAACCAGGGCAACCACTGAGCATACCTTTGGACTATTGAAGGCACTTTCCAGATGCCTACACCTGTCAGGGGGTGCAGTTATGTACATACCAGAGAAGGTAGGGCAGATAGTCCTGGCCTGTGCAATGTTGCACAACATCTTTTTCAGATGAAACATACCCCTGCCCCAGACCTGAACATACCACCACCAGAGGGTGGAGATGACGATGATGATGATGATGATGATGATGGCGAAGCAGCACCAGCCAGGCGCAGGCATGTGCACATGGATGCCAGGGATGGGCGTATTGTCCGACAGGAACCCATAGACAACTTCTTCTGAGGCCCACACACTGTGCACTACCCATGCCACATTACTGTTTGTGATGTTCTCACTTAACGCATTCTGGCACATGATTACGGACTGCAGGTGATGAATGAAATGTATTAGAATTAACTACCATCTACAGAGAACACCCTGTGCCCACCTCCCCCTACCCACACACTGACATCCCCCTCCCCACACACCCTGTCCCCACCCACAAAGTGTCTAATCTGCACGTCCACATTGTCATTGGCTGTGCCTTTTGATGGCACGGCTATTGGCATCAGTGGGTGTGCCTGTAGGTTGCTGGGAGTGGAGCCTCGGACTGCTCTGAAATGAGCTTGCAGGGGTGTTGTCACTGGAAGGGGGATCAAATCCCTGGGCCCCCATGCCCTCCTAGTTGCAAGAGCAGACTCCCCCTTGTTGCCCTCCCGGGAACATTTGTGCAAGGAGTATGCGGGCAGATGTTGTGTGGTCCAGGGCACGTGCGCAGCACCATCGGCTCGCTTGGACGCAGTCCCGCATCAGCCTGGATTCGGTTAGCTGCTACTGTACAATGTCTGCCATTTCTGATTGACGGGCCTCCATGGAAGTGATCCGTGCATCCATTTCCCCTATGCTGGCCACTGGTGAATGTGGATGTGAATGTTGAGGGCTGTGGACGTTAGAGGGACTGAAGATGGGTGTGGGTTATGGGGTGCAGTCTGGTGAGGCATCAGTGCCTTCCTCTCCATCCACTGTCTCAGCATCACATAGGATGTGCCATCATAAGGCGGGAGCTGATGTAGAATTTGCGCAAAGTATGTGCACCTTGGCTTTGCCACTGGCACTGTGGGATGTGCTGGCTGTTCAGCATGAGCCACTGGCAGGGATGGCGCAGGTGGCTGTTCAGGCTGGCCCACTGGCAGAGTTGTCAGAGCTGGGTGTTTGGCTGCTCCACTGGCAGAGTTGGCAGAGCTGAGTGTTCCGGCTGGTCCACTTGCAGGGTTGGCAGAGGTGGGTGATCAGCCTGGGCCACTGGCAGAGTTGGCAGAGGTGGCTGTTCCGGGGGTGCCACTGGCAGAGTTGGTGGAGCAGGCATTGCAAGGAATGTGGTGTGGTTGGGCCATCCTGCCAGACCCTGGCAGATTTTGCATGGGCTGTGGATGGTCCAGCGCTGTCACTGTCAGTGGCTGTGCCTGTTAGGGTGTGATGTAGAAGCAGTTATATACTATGTGTCATGTCGACCCACTTACATTACATAAATACCACATTGTATGTTCCCTGGCCTGGACATGATGTCTGGGGGTCAATTGTGCACTGATGCACACATGCATACGTATGTGGTGTAAGTCCATTTTGGTTGTTATTTACATGTCATGGTGGCTTTTTGTTGTCTGTGCTTTGAGGTTTTGCTAATTGTCTTGTTATGGCACAGTGCACATGGCCAGTGCTCATGTGCGTCGAGCGATGCATTTGGTGTACGATGTAATTTACATGGCTTACTCTTACCCCAACCCCTGGCATATATGTGTGCATGGTACATTTTGATGGTGTTGTCACATTTAGTATGCTTTTCTTGGACCCATTTCCATAATCTGTTGTGTGGGTTCACAATTTTGTGTCATGGTGGGTATTCAGGTGTGGCTTCTTCTACTCATCACCCTCTCCTTGGGTCCCTGCTCTGGCCTCTGCAGATCCTACACACGCAATACCCTCAAGATGCATGATGGAACTGCAGGTGTCCTCCCACTGCATCAGCTTGAGGGGAGAGTCTGTACCGCCTCCAGTGGCCAGGGATTCCGTTTGGTGTGCTGCCAGAAGGTTTCACACTCGCAGGCACAGATCACCCCACCTTTTGTGGCAGTCCTTGGGTGTACGGTGAATGGGTCCTACAGCTGTGACTTTGCAAGCTACCTCCTCCTATATGGCTGACTTGCACTGTTGGCTTGTACGGCAGTTGTCCTGCCCCCAAGAGCACATCAACATTGCCAAAATGTTATCCGTTAGGGCGGTAAGTTCAGTCTCGGTGAAGTGGGGCTTGCAGAGCCGGACCTCAGGCAGCCTTGACTTTGACCATCCAGACATCTTGCCAGGGTTTCCAGCGATGGATGGCAAGGGAAAATACCGGAATTCAAATGGATTGAGCTTTCCAAAATGGCCTCTGTCAAACTTCCAGTTCCTGCGATGATGCTATTTCCAGTGCCGGTAGTACCGTTGCTGGTGTTTCTGTCACGCTGAATGCTGGAGACCGCTATAACTGTAATTTTTTCTTATGGTAGTACCAGCATTTCTCACTTTTGCCGGTGTTACCGTCACACCGGTAAGAGGGTTTCCGGAATTGCAGGGTTCGTGTGCCTGCGCTGTTGGAATATGCCAGTGATTGCGTCACTTGGGTGGTCGGAAACGGTACTTCCAGACTGAAGGAATCACCAGCAAGTTTAACAATTACTTGTGATGAGGGCCAATATCTATAAACCTAAGTCACAAGGCTCCACCGTTTTTCCAACTAGTAATTTTAAAGAGTTTCTCTTTCAGTTTTTACAGGAAAATGTTTCAGGTGGCACTGTGCACATCACACACCCATCGATGTGCCTTTACGTTTTTCTAAAAAAAAAGTATTTTAAAATGTGGAGAAAAATGTTACTCAATACTGTACTGCGGTGTAAAATGAAATACTCATTGTTTACATCTTTTACATTATATCCTCAACCAGATTGTATTCTTTTAGCATGCAGTATGTCTGAATATATGCCAGTAACATTCAATTTGGGCAACAGTAGCTCTCTATCTTGTTTATCTTGAAGCAATGATATGTCACCCATCTTGCAACACTGTCATGTCCTCTAATCTACAGCTACTGTTTTACAACCCACCATTACAACGAGATGCTCAGATGCAGCAGGCACCAACATAGTGGATCACAAGCAACTCATAACACTTGGAGAATTCAACATAGATCAGAGACACAATGGGCCTCATTACGAGTCCGGCGGTAACCGAGGCGGTAAAACCGCCTGGTTACCGCTGGACTCGTATTACCATTCCGCCTCTGTGATTCCCGGAATTACCGGGGCATTACAACCCCGGTTTCCAGGGATTCACGGATGCGGAATGGTGTTAATCCCCATTCCCATCGAGTCCTCTGGGACTCGATGGGAATGGGGATCATGGAAACACCGGCAGCTTCTCATAATGCTGCCGGTGTTTCCTCGTCCGCCTGCAGGCGGGCGGTGTTAAACCCACCAGGTCAGACCTGGCAGGAACATCACCTCCCGCCTGCAGGAGTCGGGATCAGGCGGTCCGGAAACAACAGTGGCGGCGGGTTTACCGCCACCGTTATTTCCGGACCGCCTGATTTGTAATGAGGCCCAATATCTTCAAACATGAAAGTCCTTCACATAAAACAACTGGTAAAAGCAGCACACATGTACCAAACCACACGCTTGATGCAATCTCCTGCAAGAAAAAAAATCAAAAACGTTATCCCACCACTACCTCCACCATGGTGCATGGTCATCCAACACCAAGCAATATCCACCCAGTACACAAAAAATGACAGTCACCAAGAGAGCATGGAAGACCCTCAACCTGGAGGAACATGACACATTCATAAAACACCAGAACAACATAGGGCCCGATTTATAAAAACGTTTTTCAATGGGATTTTGCCATTGTAAAATGCTATTATAAATCAGGCGCATAGCCTCATGGGACCCCACTCAGTCAGAAGAGGTGGTACACAATGGTTAAAATTGGATTGTTACAGCTCTGGACAAATTTGTAGCATTGACGAAATTCATCCCAGTGGACAAAAAGCAAGCATTTAAATGGTACATGCTAGAAATAGCCACACTCAAAGAATTCAACAGAAAACTGGAAACGGCCTGTAGGAAAAACGAGAACAAAGCGGAATAATGTTGCCTGCCAATGACAACTACAACACTGCAAAGCAACAGTGCTAAGAGCATGGAGACCTCGCTATGCAGAAAACATTGCTCATGCTGCATGCCCACAAAAGGCAATGTGTATGCTCCTCAAGGAAGTGTGAAACTCTAATGCCTGCAGCAACCCACCAATCCATACATACAAGAGTTATGTGACACCATTTTGTACCATTAAGCCAGCAAAGTCACAAATATACACACAACCCATGATGTGATGCAAGTAAGCCTAAAACAAGAACCAAGACCACATAATATTTGGAAAATTGCAGAACATCTAACCTTAACAGCTTAACATGAATTACTAAACCAGATTGTCTTAAGATAAATGGCCACCTGTTGCACAGAAGATGGAAACATGAGCACCCGCATGCCCTCCAGGCATCTGCAAGTCAATTAAGAGCTAAGAAATACAGACTACTTTATACTATGCACTTATGAATGCATGCCTGATAGAAGGAAGAGTACCTAAAGATTTCAAGGCAGCCTACATCAAACCCTTTAGATATCCAAAATATCTATTTGCCACCCAATCTCCAACAGACAAACCGAGCCAAGTTCCTGCAAAGCTATGTCTAGAGACAACTACTTTTACCATGTTCGCACCAACAACATCCTTGATCACGGGCAAGTGGGCTTCAGACCACAGAGAGGAAACAAATGAGCATTACATGATTGCTCAGATGCAGCACTATTGTGGAATGCATCAGTCCTCCCAGAAAAAATTAAAACCACCCAATATCCCAATTTTCAATCACCCCATCGTAGTATCACCTGTAGAGTAACACATGAGTCCAGCTGATCTCTTGTCCTCTTCAACTTTCACATGTATCTTCCAATAATCAGATAGAAAAGCATCTCCTCACATGTCCAGTTATGCAGATGACATGCAAATCGACTTCAAACACCCCAATGACAAAAATGAAACTCCTACTGGTTTTGCTAGTTATCTGATAAAGGAACAACTGAATTTTAGCCCCAACAAAATAGAAATCATGATCTATTCCATCAAGTCAAAATCCCCTATATTGGCCAAGAGAAAGTAGACTGTCCAAAAAACTCCACATTGATCATCTAACTGAGAATAATGGTTGATAACCGGTTAACTCAGGAACCTCAAACCAATGCACAAATCAGGAAATGCTTGTTCACCCTCAATGAATAGATCTGTCCTGCCTTTCATCTAATTCCAGTGTGAAACATTGCAACCAGACAAATTATCCAATCAAGACTGGATTGTGTCAATAACATTTATTTGGGTGCCCCAGGGCACCTGTTGAAGAAACTACAAAGAATATAAAATGCTGTGGCCAGAATACTACTGTGACTGTTGAAAGAGAACATTTCATTCCAGCACTCTAAATTCTACAGTGCACATCCATTGGGTGAAGACTATAATTTAAATCACCTTGCATAGCTCACTGTGGCTTACTTAGTGGAAGTCCACAATCTACCCAAAGGATAATCACACTCTACCACCCAATGAGGCCATTTAGATTCAGCAGTGAAGCACCCAACATAGTGCCTCACTACACAAAGTTATAACATGCAGTCTTATCATTAACAATCATGATAAACAAACTGTGGACCACACTACCAACAGGAATGTCCAAACTACAGGACTAGGAAACTGTAAAGCATTTAAGACCTGCATTATCAGCAGACCTTATTTTAAATAAGCATCCTTCCAATCCGTTGAGTGAAACAGTGATCTGGAACCAAACAACAATTACAAAATTACAACACAAGCAGGATTACCCCAATATCTACCCACAGTTCATAAAAAACAAAGATGAAAATTGTGTACCAATCTGCTTTACAGCGTCCCAATAAATATGAACCCACCAAAAATGACCTTTGTGAATACCAAAACATCTGTATTTTAATGAAGGATTAGTTATCTTCATAGTTCTCTTTGCATATCATCTTGACATGTACTAATACTAACACTCTAAGGTCCTTATTATTCACAGCGCTTTTTCCAAATTGTTTTGTCACTATAAAACACGTCAGCGAATAAGGCCCTACGTTTCCAAGTTCCTACTCTAATGGAGAGCGCATCTCAACAAACATCCCTAACGCCCACACGACATAGGTTGAATAAGTACCAACACCATCGCAAAACATGTATCTCTACAAATGAGTCTCCTGCAACACAACACAAACACACCACAGATGCACCGACATAACTCTCCACACTATCCTCAACACTATTCTAGACACCACAGATAACTAAAAGTAAATGTTATTACCAATCTGCGATGTACATTAATCACTCCCCATACACAGCTCACAAAACATCCAGCTGCATAAGAACCACACAGAGCGGAGTCTTTTCAGATCTGCACGCAACAACATTGCTACAAAGCAATTCTGCCATTCTCACACTGCTCCTAATTACTCATAACCAACCCCACTGTTTTTCTCTTGCAGACCCTGAAGCACAATAAAACCATGAAAAAGAAATAATCTGCATTATGTAAGCCCCAATAACTTAACAAAACAACAATTCTAACAAAAACTCAAGTTCTGATAGGTAACACAGTGATAGGCCATCATACCAAAGTCACAAGTGTGGTTAATAATATCATAAATCAATGGATTCAGCAGAGAGCAGATGTGTGTCCTAAAAGGCCAAACTAACTGTCTGTACTGACCACAGGCATTTTTTTTAAATAAAAATTCTGGGAAAGCAATGCATTTTTGGCACAAAAAATGTTACAGAATTTACCATTGAGAACACAGCGGAGGACACAGGTCCGTTCCAATGCGGTGAGAGAATGTGACTTGAAGACCAGATGTTGCAGGGGAAGGTGGAAACATAAACCAAGGATGAGGACAGGACAGAATGACAAAGGAACGGGATGGTGGATAAACTGCTGAATTAAGGATAGAGGGGTGACGAAGTGATGTGTGCTGTAGGGTTGTCCATTAAGGGTAGGGCGAGAGGAAAACAGGGTGATGCAGTAGCACAAAGTTCTAGAAAACAGGTTCTTCGGAAAGAAGTAGAGCTTTGAGGTTGGATTTATATAGCGGTAGACTTGGAGTAGTATGGAGAGGGAGAGGAAGAGCATTCCATAAGTGAACAGAGAGAAAGAGCGGAAACGAGATGAAGTTCAGGGGACTCAGGTGGTGGCAAGGAGGTAAGCTAAGGATGAGCTTAATGAGTGAACAGGAGAGAAGGGAGTGAGATTAGCACTTTGTTAAGGTGGAGTGAGTCCATGGACAAACTTTTGAAGGTAATGAGAAGAAGTTTATACTTACCCATTTCTTTAATAGATAGCCAGCCAATCTGGTGACGGGCAGAGAAGGTAGAGAGGTAAAGCGAGAAACGTTGAAAAGTGCTTGGACTACTAAGTTGAGGACTTTGTCCAGAAGTGAAAGTGCATAGTTGGGAAGGCCATAGAAGAGACTGGCACAGTATTCAGATCAAGGTGGGACTAATGAGGAGATTAGCAATTTAGCATAATTGAAAGGAAGAAGATGACAGATTTGTTCTGATATTGAGAAGGTTGCATCTAGCTGCAGTTGCAGATTTGGAGATGAAGAGCAAAAAGATATGTGACTGTCGAAGATGACACCAAGGTTGCGAGCAGAAGCAGATTATGGAAAGTAGTCCGGAGAGAAGAGGAGAAGAGGAGGCGAGGAGCAGATAGCATGTTTGGCTGGGAAGTAGAGCACTTCAGCCTTAGTGGAGTTGAGCATGAGCGAGTGAGAAGCCATCTAATATTGGATGGCTGAGAGACAGTTTAACATATTTGTCAGATAAGGAGTGAAAGGAGAAGAAGATCTGAGTGTTATCTTCGACTAGTTGATAGGAGAAGCAATAAAAGGAGATTCAGGTGCAAGAGCTGAAGCATAGAGGGTGGTGAGAAGTTGACCAAGGACAGACCCTTGGGGAATCCCAACAGTAAGGGGGTGAGTGGGGAGGTGAGGCAGTTCTAAAACACCTGAAAGTGTCAGGGGCAATGTATTACGTGTGGGCCTTATCTCTGATGTCAAGGAGAAACGATGTAGAGAGAAGGTCAGACTTGTCAACATTATCAAAAGCAGCAGAGTGGTTGAGAAGAATACACATAGGTCAAAGGTTTGCATACCGAGCAGAAGAGCTGAAGTTGTTTAGATTGAGTAGAGCTGACTTGGTAGAATTCAGATGTCGGAAGCCCGATTGAAGAGGGTCTCGGCGGAACACAGCTAGTCGATTGAATACTACTGTCATAACTCGTGTCAATCCTGACTACCTCTTCCGGATCGTCACTTAACATAAATTCCCCCTCCTCGTCACCTGTGTTTTCGAAAGAAGAAGAATGTAAATGTCTTGTTTTCTTCCAGCCTTTTACCTTTTGTTTGAAGAGATACGGCCACCCCCGGATGGAAGCCACTCTGCTGCCTCAGATGACCAGGCAGACAAAGGACCCCCTTCCGAGGGAGCCAGCGAGAGGAAAAAGCCAAGGCTAAAAAAACCTCTCCGGGAAGTTGCTGAATGTTGCTTCTTTCACTTAATGTAGCTGCAGAGTGCCGCTTGTGCAGGATCGAGGCAGATGAGAAACTAAACGGAATCCTAGGCGTCCGGAGCACAGCCAAAGCAAGCAGAGCAGTTCAACGCCAACAATCAGGTAAGCAAATAAGGACGGGAACAAGGGAAGGAGTAACTGAAGCTAAAAGGGTAAGTCGGAACTCCACTGAGGCGGGAACGAAGAACCAGCGAAGAGGGGGAAGAGAAAGCAGGACGGAGCAGCAAGACAGGAAGGAAGGGAAAGAAATGGCGAACTGAGGCAGAACACGGGAAGGGAGACTAAGAAGGCAAAGAGCAGGGAGAAAGAGCAGCGAGAGAGGCAGACAAACAGAGGAGAGGGAGGTTCAGTACTAGAAAGTACCGGAACGAAAACAGAGGCGCGAGAGCCAACACAAGAGTATTAGCGTGTAAACCCGAAAGGACGCAAAGTGAATGGGTTGTAACGCAATGAAAACCAGGAAGTGACAGGACCATAAAGGCACAGTGAACATAGAGAAAGGACTAAAGAAATACAGAACCACTACCAAGAAGAGATAAAGACCAGTGGATATAGAAAACGGACTAAGAGCCAAACCCAAGGAGGAAATAAACAGAGAACACAGAAAAGAGACAAACACGAATGGACAAGGTATTACCAACAGTGCTGCTGCCAGGGTCTCCATAATTGCCAGGTTGGAAGGTGCGTGACAACTACTCGCTCTAGGATTTTTCATTAGTCTGGTAGAAGAGAGACAGGCTGAAACTTGGCAGAAAAGTTAGGATCTAGACTAGGTTCCATAAGGAGAGGGATGACAGTAACTGCCTTATAGGATGAGGGAAAAGTGTTATTGGTAAAAAATGAGTTGTAGAAGGAAACAAGATGTGGAGCAACACTGGGAGCTATTTGCTTCACAATGTGCAGGGACAGTGGGGGCACAGGAAAGGTTAGCCTTTTGGAGGAGGGCAATAATCTCATCAGGATTGGTGAGGGCAAAGGAAGACATAGTAGCGGGAGGGATAGGTCAGAGTGGAGGAGAAAAGCGGGCCAGAGTAGGTGATAGAAGGTAATCAGTGAGGTTATTGTGAAGGGTAGAAATGTTTGGCCACAAAGTACAGAGCAATACATTTTGCAGAAAGAATAGCAGAGATGGAGGTGGGTTTAGGAGGTGAGAGAATTGAGTTGAGACATTTTTGGAGATGCCTAGGTTTAGAGGATTGAGACAAAATGAGAGATAGAAGTCACGTTTTACAGAGTCAAGAGTAGAGGAATAGTTTTGAAGAGGCGTGAGATAGAGTTGGAGAACAGAGGAATGTCTTGACCTTTGGCAAGTGCAACGTTTTTTCTGCACTGTTCTTTTCAGCAACCAGATGAGAGGTGCATTCCAGGGCTGTGGATGGGAGGATTTATGATGAGTGCAGTATGAGGGTATTGAGGGGAAAAGAGATCATACAGAGTATTGTTAAAATTAGTGAAGGCTTCTTCAGTGGATCGAAAAGTGAGTTCAGTGTAGCAGGAGAGAAAGTGATGTAGGTCAGAGAGGTAGTCAGGGAGTTTTGAGGGAGGAAACCTGTACTTGGTAATAGTTGTAGTAGATGGAGACAGTGAGGATGAAGCAGGAGTGGATATTGAGGCAAAAAAGAATAAAGTGTTTGGAGAGCGACAGCTCAGTTTAGAGGCAGTGAGGAGATGAGAATAGAGTCATGGGAGTTTCCATTTGAATGGGTGGGCAGAGAGTGTACAGAAGAGAGTGCGTGATTAAGTAGAAGAGAGTTAATGTCAGTGGATAGAGCAGCAGAAAGAGGGGAGGTTTTGGAGATAATGTGTTTGAATGAGGAAGAATTATCAAGAGATATGGAAGTAGCAGAGATAGGATGTTTGGGGGATGGAAACAGTAATACACCAGCACCGCTGTCTGTGGGATGGGGAGGATGCATGAAGGTGTTGGCAGGGTCATGAAGGGCAGCAAGGGATGCAGAGTCAGGGGGAGAGTTCCAGGTTTCAGTAGAGTTAATGATGTCAAGAGAAGGAGAATTAGAAAGCAAGAAGTCAGAGTTAAAGTAGGTTATTTTTGTAGACAGACTGTGTTTCCAAGGAACAAATAGAAAGAGAGTGAGATGCAGAACCATAACGACATTGAATCTGAGAAATAGAGAGGCACTGGGATAGATGCAAGAAGTGGACATGTAATGGAAGTTAAGGTTGGAATAGGTTTTGTGAATAGAAAGATTAGTGGAGTGAGAAGAGAGGTGGTGTTGAGGAGAAAAGATGATAGGGATGTGGAGAGTTGAGATGGATCTGAGAGAAAGAGAGTGAAGAGAGAACTAGAAAGTGACAGATAGCATGAGAAGTGAATGACAAGGGTACAGCTGAGAAAAATCAATTAAGGGTGCTTGCAGAAAAGTAGCACTAGTAGGACCTTTAAGGACTTTATGGATAGCCGGGATTTGATTGATGCTTGGACAACCGGGGGAGAGGGATTTTTCCTTTTACTCGCCGGTACATGACTCTCATTCGAGGATTGATTACTTTCTTGTCTCTGATCGGTTAGCTGACAGGTTGCAGGAGGTGAATATTAAAGAGAGGAGTATTTCGGACCATTCTCTAATGACAATGCAGTTGGATATGAGACAGGAGAGACCGAGGTTTTCTAAGTGGTGACTTAAATCTTTTATTTTGCAAGAACAGGGGGTAGTTGAATCTCTGGAAAGTTTCACGAAAGATTACTTTGATCGTAATGTTGGCTCGGCTTCTGATGTCATGGTTTGGGAAAGCTAAAAGGCGACGGTGTGGGGGAACTGATGAATATTACATCACGGGTCAGGAAAAAAACGGTGGTTGAGCTTCAAAAATTGGAAGGGGAATTAGAGGAGGCACAGAAATGTTTTGCAGTATCTAAAAGTGTTGAGGATAAGATGTTGGTGGGAAGGCTCAAAGATATGCTCAAGCAAAGAATGGACGTCCAATATGAAAAGGGCATGTTCTTTGTGAAGCAAAAGATCTGGGAGCAAGGTTACAAAAATGGGAAATTATTGGCAAATAGGTTGCGGGGTCTGTCGGATTCCTCTTTTGTCCAAAAGCTGGTGGATGAGAATGGTGAGCATATTGTTAAAAGGGGCGAGATATGTGATGGTTTCAGGGCATTTTATGATACTTTATATCGGGAGGACCAATTTCCGAACCAGGTGGATATGGACTCCTTTTTTGATACGATTGTCATGCTAACATTGAGTGAAGACCAGACTGGGATGATGGATGGCTCGATTTTGGGGTAGTAGTTATCTGTGGCGATTGGCCAGCTCAATAAGGGAAAATCACCGGGGACAGATGGTCTTCAGGTAAAGTTTTACCAGACTTTGAGTGGGGCACTGGTGCCGTTCCTGTGTGCTCTGTATAATGGTTTTATGCATAGTGGAATAATGTGTCCCACTATGAGAGAGACTTGTGTCATCGTTCTCCCGAAACCGGGGAAAGATGGTAAGAAATGTGAAAATTATAGGCCGGTTTCGCTTCTGAATGTAGACCTAAAACTTTTTACTGGAATATTGACAAATAGGTTGAATGTATGCATGGGTAAACTGATTGGAAATTTGCAGGTTGGATTTATGAGGGGTAGGTATGGTTACGATCATATTAGAACTTTAATTGACATTATGGGTCTACCGAAGACTAGAACTCGAGACACCTTGTTGCTATTTATGGATGCGGAACAGGCCTTTGACAGGGTCAATTGGTCTTTTCTTTATCACACTCTTAAGAGGATGGGTTTTGGTCACACGTTCATTGGGATTGTGAGAGCATTGCACTCAGATATTAGTGCAGAGGTATGGGTCAATGGGGTTATGTCCTCCTCATTCTTGTTATCTAGAGGGACTAGGCAGGGTTGTCCATTGTCTCTGTACCTGTTTAATCTGGCATTGGAACCTCTCATTTTGTACTTGAAGCAGGAACAGAGTCTTCATGGACCTTAGATTTGGAGATGCTGAGATTAAAGTGCTGTGCTATGCTGATGATATGACACTTATCTTGTCTAATCCGACAGAAGGATGTGTGAAACTTAAGCAGATGTTTGATGAAGTGGGTCGTTTATCAGGCCACAGGATAAATAGGGAGAAATCAGTGGCATTTCTACTGGATGTTAATATCCCGCGTGATGTTTTGGGTTCTTGGAACTGCCACTGGGAGATGGGAGCAATTAAATATTTGGGTGTACACTTGGTCCGGGATTTGAAGAAAATGGCTGCCTTCAATGTATCAAGAATATTAGAGGTAATTAAACGGGATGTATTGAAGTGGGGTCGACTGACGTTGGGATTATGGGCCAAGATAAATGCCATTAAGATGGTACTTTTGCCAAAGGTTCTCTACATCATACAGTCCATTCCCCTGAAATTCACAGAAAAAGTACTTGCTCCTGTTGAAAAGGTTTTCAAGGGTTTTCTTTGGGGGGAAGGAAAAAGACCTAGAGTGCCTAAATTTATTTTAACGTGTCCGGTGAAAGATGGGGGATTTGGATATCTGATTTTGATGAATTATTGCACAGGTTTTCTCTTGAAGACATCAACCTCTTACTTCTCTGATATTACTGAATATGTCCCCAATTGGCATATAATTGAGAATACTCAATTTTCACCTTTTGCCCTCAGAGACATGTACTCCATGTCAAAAATTGCCTTCTTCAGTACAAAAGCTGCCTATTATGTGTGCAACTAGGAAGGCACTGTTGCGCTTTGTGGGCATAGACGGTGGGAATGCTTGGATGCATTATGATGCATCTTTGTGGCAGAATCCATGTTTACAGTTAGCAAATAAGTCCCTATGCTGGAAGAGTTGGATAAGTAGAGGCATACTTAGAATCCGTGATGTGTGGAAAAATGGTGGCATGATTCCCTTTGACCAACTGAGGATGACTTTCAGTATTGGAGCTAGAGAGAGAGGTCATTATGAGGCTTTGAACGTACTCTTGGCTGAAAGAACTGGGATGTTAAACCATGACATCGAAGTGAGGCCTCCATTGAGTGAACTTCTCCGTTCTGCCTCGTGGGGGGTTTCCACATATATGAAGTTAATGCCGATGGAGGGGGTGGATATGAGGGAATGGGACAAACTTCACCTGACCTGGATGGATGACCTTGGTACGGATATCCCGGTTTGGGAATGGACATCTTTGCTTCATGTGGGGGTGCAGGCTAAGATGGATTTACAGCTGCGATATATTAGGCAAAGGATCCTCTATAGACTATACTGGACACCATCCAAGATGGCTAGGTTGGGGCTTTCGGATTCAGATTCATGTTGGGGTTGTGGATGTGGAGGGGGTTCTTTCATACATATGTTATGGATGTGCTCGAGAGTGTCTGATTTTTGGACTGGTGTTTTAGACAGATTAGACCTTGTGATGGAAGAGAAGCTTCCTCGCTCTTTCATTTCAGTTGTGTTGTTGTCTAATAGGGGGAGGGGAGGTAAGGCTACGGATTGTGCAGATTGGATTAATCGAGGTTTGGTTTTGGCGATGAAACAAATATTGCGAGTTTGGAAATCCAGGAAGAAGCCGAATGTAGAGGAGTGGCTGTCTGACATGCTAATATTGTCAAGCTATGATAGGGTTATGCTATTTGGGCAAGGAAGGGAAGGGCGCTGTTCTCGGATTTGGGGACCCTTTAATGACCTCTATGGTTGAGGGTATGAGTTCTAGCTTTTGGTGGTCAATCTCTATACTTTGGTGGGGGTTGTTTCTAATGGTGGGGGACTGTTTGTTGTTGGTTTTTTGTTTTGTTTTCTTGTTGTCTTGTCTATTTGGTTGTGTGTCATAAATCTTTTATGAAATTGATTTTGATATTTTATGGATGTTGGGATTGTTCATATTGTTATATGATGCATTGGTTGATTCATCTGTTCTTAAAAGTTTTGCAATTTGAACACAATGCTGTGTAACTGAGACTGTTAATGTTGATGTTTGGGGTTCAAAATATTAAATAATAAAATAATAATAATAAAAAAAGCTTTACTATAGCCAGAAAGTTCAATCAGCGCTTAATAAACCTAAAGCCCTCAAAAAAAAAAAAAGTAGCAGGACACAGCAAATCAAAGACGCTAGGCTAAGAGGCAAATTGCCTGGTTTCCAGCTGGTCTTCAACCTTCACTGTTCTTCCCTGAACTGGGGCACCCCTGGCTGGCCACCCCTAGGGAGTTCAAAAGGTATGACACACGCTTTTGTCAACTGCTTGGCTAGTCCATCAATGGCTGGTCTCTCTGCTATTGCCCCTGGTGTTGATGGGACGAGGAGAGTTATTCCTGATTGGTGTTCACAGAGGAGCCTCTTGTGGCCTTCAGCTGGAGATAGGGCTTACCCAAGATGGCCACAGCAAATGATGGCACCAATCCAAGATGGCCACTGGAAGTGAAGTTCCAGAGAGAAAGTGGAGCCTCTCATCACTTGATTGCCTAGTCCATAAGTGGTTGTTCTCTCTGATATTGTCAACAGTGTTGCTGGGATGAGGTGATTTCCTCTTGATCGCTGTTCTCAGAGGAGCCTCTTGTGGCCTCCAGACAGATATAAAGCATGCATGAGTGAAAATAACCCTGCAATGTTTAGACCATCTGGCTTTGCACACATGCATTGTCAACTTTTAACTTCCTTGCAAAAAACGTTTACAGTTCCACCAAAGATGCAACTAACACAGTTACAGCTGGGAATTATCTGAGAGTATAGAATTAATCCTTTTGGGTGTACTAACAGCTGCCATTCCATAGAGGAAAACCTTACTGCCAGATTTCATAGTTCAAGTCAGTAATTTCTTGCAAAATGTGATATGAACACTCTGTGCAAATTATAGTGTATCTATTGACTGGTTTGTGAGCCATTTGTGAAAGAGTACAGCAAACACAAATTCCCAAATCTGATGCAGTGGAGGACAAATGCTCATCCTAGCATATTTTTCTCTACCTGTGGTAGGAATAGATGTTCCAGTATCCAGATGACACATTTGCATCAATCTCTGTACAAACGTAAAGAAAAGTCAGAGACAAAATGAACAATAATTCACAATTTGAGTAATATTCCTTAATGCCAAAAAAATCAAAGCTGAGCATTCCTTCCTTTCAAAGAAAGGCAAAATATTTTCCATCTGGCAAAATATTTTAACTTTGACATTCCTATGATCATATGTCATGCAGCTGGAATAGGGAAACAATGTGATTAAAGTCTGCTTAAATTGATCCCCAGAGAGCACACATCAGTCAGTTGAGGTCTTGCTACATTAGGTTATGCAGTGAGAGGAGGGAGAAATAATCACCACAGGAGATATTGCCTCAACTGTGATATCAGGCCTATAACTGGCCATAAAAGCAGGAGTGCAGAAAACAACTGGACTATGCCGCTCCTCCTGCAGATCCATTATTGATCTCTTTTAAAGAGGAGGAGGAAGAAGAGTGCTCTAGAAATGACCATGTCTCATCACTAATGCTCTGACTAAGTGCCAAGCTGGCTGTGGTGCCATCCAAAGGCTGTTTTTGACTGAATCTCTTAACTCAAATGTGTTGCTCCCCAAATGGTCTCAGCAGCAGGATGTGATGCACACAATGTAGATTGCTTCACGCAACCAGGCCACACAATACGCAAGTCCCCTGATTTTCATAGTGGACCTTTGGTTTGTGGAGATGCAATGCTGAGAGCAAGTGTCATTGCTGCAATGGCCCTGCTTTCCCTGCATATTAAAGTATTGGGCACCTGCCCAACATTTCGATACCCATCGTCTACGGGAAGCCTCTTGGGTGGAGAGCTGCTGGGTAGCTGACATCAGAATGCCCTTTTAGATTCACCAATGTCGTTGCTGCAAGCACATTTTAGCTAGCAGGTCTTAAAATTAGTTATCTTCTAAAATACTTGATTTTCATTTTGTCACACCTAAAATAAGCCAAGTGCAAAACTGTTGAGATTTCTGCTTTGCATGACCATTTCTAAATGTGTCTATTCAAGGCAAGAAGGGGTATGAAATTACTCCGGTCTGCCTTCTGAATTCTCCTGCACCTCAGCTGCATGCGGTCAGGGCCAGCATAAGTGAAGCCAGAGATAGGGGGCAGCTCTATGTCAGTCATATATTCTGCTTTATTTATTTATTTATTAATTTATTTTTGTATTAATATATTTATCGTTCGCTTTTTAGGCACTTATGCAGCAAGTACATACTGTTTCAAAGCGCCCACAGAGCAAAGGGACGGAACAAGGGAGTGATACTTATTGAATACACAACAGAGGAGGGAGGGGAAAGGAAAAAAGGATTAACCTACTATGCCTTGTGAGGATTAAGAATGTGCAAGTGCAGAAAGGAAGAGGGCAGTGGGGGTGGGTGCTAGAGTGTGCATGCTTGTGAGTGAGCAACAGATGAAGTGCATGGTGTGGTAAGTGCTACTTGTCCAGGAGCCGTGTGGGGTGTAAGTGTGAGCCTTCAAGGTGAAGGAAGTGCCAAAGCAAGTGTTGAGAGAAGACAGAAGCTGGGCAATTGGGTGTGGAAGGTCAGGGGCCCCGAGGATGCATAAGGGCCCAGGACACCAATCACAGCAACTGTGAGATTAGCAGAGAAGAGAAGATGGGAAGGAGGAGGTAAAGAGGAAAGTCTTGAGGAGCTTCCAGAATTGAAGGAAGTCCTGCTCAAGGCGCAGAGGGAGGGAGAGGCTGTTCCATGGTATGGAGCCAGCTGAGGAAGGCTATCAACCTCCTGCGCTCTGTTTAGCAAAGCACTTTACACACAAAGAGTTGGTGCCAGAGGAAGGTAGAGGTCTGGAGGGAGAGTATTTAGTGAGATAAAGTTGAAAGTAGTGTGGTCTCCAGCCCCAGACATCCTGGTGGATGATGCTGATGGATTTGAATGTACTCCGTGCAGCAACCGGGAGCCAGTGAAGACTTTTTAGGGCAGGAGGGATTCGGTCCAGATAACACTTTTGAGCCGGTAGGGTACCTCAGGGGTAACGTGCTTGTTTTGGAAACAAAATAACCCCAAGCAGCAAGGGTTTGAAACCTGGTCCTGTACTTAGAGGCTGGATTCCAGCAACAAGCGTGATATAAGAACCAATTATTTTGTATGCACTCCTCCATCATAACTTTTTAGATGTGCATTTTGTTTCTGGAAAACAGGGCAGGTGTAACGAAATATGCACACATGCACTGCAAGCTGTGCATGAGCAAATTACCTTTGTGAATTACTCCATCCCACAGTGGTGCCTACCTTCCACCATTCAAGCAGTCTTTGAATAGTTTAGTACCAACATTATATTGTGCATGGGGTACATAATGTTGCACATGTTTTTAGCACACGGGTCAAATAAACAAGGAAAGTATGTTTCATTAAATAAGCACTGCATAGAAAATCTTCTGATACCACTATCCCTGCCTTCTCGCTTGTAGTCCCCTCCATTATTTCCCAGCTAGGTGTGCACTTTATAAATCCCATGCATACAAACATGCATACAATGCCAATCGGTTCTATAGATTTACCACAGGATTATGAGTGGGGTAAACGTGGTGTTCTGGGGCCTTGGGCCAAAATACCTTCAACTCTCTCTTCCTAAATATCTTCCTTCTCGAGCTCTTCGCTCTTCCGCCTCCAACTCCCTCAGGGTCAGCCGCTTCTCCAAGCAACGAGCTGGGGGCAGATCTCTCTCCGCTGCATGGGCCTCCCTCTGGAACAGCCTTCCTGCCTCCCTGAAACTTGAGGAGAACCATCTCCGGTTCCGGAAGCACCTCAAAACCTTCCTCTTTGCCTCCGCTTTCTCTCCCCCTCTCCCCTGCTAAAATCACTGAAACTGCACTGAATCTGCAACTGGGCCACTCACCGATCTCATGTCCTGGCCCAGCCACTCTCCACTACACTGCCTCCCTGGCAACCCCTGCACTGCGGGACTGTGTCTGTATCCCTACAGCCCCCCTTCCCAGCACTTGTCTGCACTTACCTTGCACTTGCCACCAGCTGGCCCTTGTTATTTATCTTGTATGCTAATAGCCCTGTACTGCACTTCCCCTCTCCCTTTCCCCCTTGCACTTTTTCCTTCCCCCCTACCCTTGCACTTGCGCGATCTGAATGACACCTGGCCTAGTAGGATCGTTGTCTGTCTCCCCTTTGCCACCCCCCGCCTCATCGCGCCTTGAAACAATTGTGTATAGGCTCGTTACAAATGCCATATCATATCATACATAGACGTGCTACATGACCGTAAATCCACCAGAATCTTTTTGAGTTTTGCAGTAGTTACTGCCAGACTCATTTACCGTTACTGCCAATCGGTTCTATAGATTTACCACAGGATTATGAGTGGGGTAAAGGTGGTGTTATTCCACATGGAGATTTCATCGGAATTAATTCAATCAGTGATTCCGCTTTGGTAAATCTGATGAGTTTTGGAGATAAAGTTGAGGATATAGATCTGGGTATGTGCTGGAGAGTGGAATTCGTGGTAAAGTGGCGTGGAAGGGAATCCTGCCACTTTAGAGCCATTTTAACTAAACGTGTATGCTGACTGAAGGAATTGTTGTGTTATTTGAAAAGAACGAAGGCAAAAGACCAGGATCCCATCACACATGTTATCCATCACTGCTGTTCCATCAAATCTCTAAGGCAGTGATGGGCTTTCTTCCTGTATCTAATTTCAACCTGCCTATGATATAGTGTACATCTATTATTAATGCTCATGGAGTAATTCTTTGCACAGTTAGCAAACCCTGGCATTCCACAGAGACACTCTGAGCTATGACAGACAGCATTTCCTGTGGAAATTACCTTCCAAGAAGGTGCCTCTTAACATGTTAGGCTGACGGGTTTCTCCTGGCAATCTGCCTATATTTAACTCCCGCCATTTTGAGGTAACTGAAATACAGCGGGCTCCCATTTTAACTTAAACCCGTCTGCCAACTGCACTTTGCTGACGTCTGCGGCCTAATCTGATGCAAGCGGAGCTTTTATTGTCCGTGTCAACTTGTAAATGGTGGTTTTCTTTCTTCTTCCTCTCCCTGCATTTGGGAAAAGTTCAAAAGGTGACCGTCAATCTTATTTCGCCCAAACCAACCAAAATTATAAAGCACCTATTAACAGATCGGCTGAGCTCCTTAAACTCTTATGTCGGTGCATGCCTCATATTTAAGATGCTTATTATTATGATAACATGCCTGGATAGGTGAGAAAGATAGAAATAAAAGGAAAGAGGGGAAGGCAGAAAACAACTCATTCTGCACCAAATAATGAGCATGCGCACCTTTTTGCCTCAGGCCTTCATACACAATTTAGCCAGAGAGCCAGGGCTGATCATGATTCAGCGTTTGACATGCCTTGCCTCCAGGCCATGAGAGACTAATACAGATTTCTGACTGTTGGCTCGCCTTGGAAAAAAAAAAGGAGAGAAAGGCGTTTTATTGACTAAATGATAAAGAGGTTTGTAATGATAAATAACAGTCATTTTATTGCGGAATTCCCAGAAAAGATGCATTCTGCAGTGTCCGAAGGTGCCTGAGAGCAGAGGCGAGACCCCCGCAGAGATGTGGACACGTGGATATCCAGCATTAATTGGCAGGAATACAATCATGGCAGCCATTTTATGCCGGACGGCGCTCTAAGATTCAATGAATATGAAATGGAGGATAATCACTGCTGTTTCGGGGCTGGGCCGCGCTCTGGGGATTAGCTCAAGGCGGCTTGTGGGCTTGTCTCTCAAAGACACGCATCTGAGGCAGGGCTGCATCGGAGGTGCCAACACTGCGATGGAAATTGTTGCCAGCATTGATCGATAGTTTAATCGTAAACAGAGGGAGCAATAATGGATAATTCAGCCTAAACCGTCTATTATGAGCGCAGTCTTCTGGAATTGTGCCTTCGAAATTAAACAACAGATTTAAATCATTGTTACATTTGTACGGCTCTGCCAGTTAACTAAATTCTGTTTATATAGCGAGCCCGGCAATGCACGGAGTTGCCAGAACATATGGGAAGCCTGGCTAATTGGAATAAAAAGGGAGCAACATCACGAAATTCATTTGGTGCATTTGTTTAGTTGACTTGATGCTCATATTAAAACAGAGTAGATATAAATCCAGGCTGACAGCTCTGTGCATCAACCGATGCTGTATACTCAAAATATCGACTGCTCATATATCCGCACCTTGACTTTCCCTACAACTAAAACAAAAGAAAGAAAATTAAAAGAAATGTTTATCCAATGCATAGTTTAAATTCCATATCTAAATACAAATGTTAAATGAGATGGCACTTGTATTGATGTTTATCTTTGGGGGTTATTTTCTAACCGCATGAGTGCAAAAGTAAGGCTTAAAAAGAGGTATCCTGTCGTTTAAATCCTTTCATGTGAATGTCTGTAAATTGTGTTTGCCCTTTTGCTTTGGTTGAAACGATATACATATATATGCACATGTGCAGGTAGGGGTATGTGATGAGTGGATTCGGGGGGAGGGTATCTGAGGAGCGAGGAGTGAGTTATGGGTGGTGTTGGGAGGTCGGGGATGTGGTGTAGGCAAGGGAGGAACCACAATTTGGTTGAGTTGAGTTCGACCAAAAGCGCACGAACAAAATACAGACTTTGAAATGAATGGCTTTAAAACAGGAAAAAGCGAGGTGTATTTTCATGCTGGTGTAAAACCAACGAAGTCCTGTGGAATCCAACTGTACTTTGCACCTGCTAAAAGCAGACAGAAGACTCAGAAGGAATTTTTAGTAAATGCTGCTTAATCTGCATTGATGACAGGCTGCATTTATACAAAACGTAGTGTAAAAGCAGGGCATGACGACGATTTTTATCTGCTTTTACACTTTGTTTTTGCACTTCGTTTTGAAATGTGGAAAATGGCGCTTGAGGGCAGTGGCACATAATTGTTAACGTTGATGGCTGCTGACGCCGTCGGTCCGCTCCATGCAACCTCTGCGCCTTCAATAGTGACACAATAAAAATGGAATTGTGAGTGGCGTTCAAAATATAGGTAAAAATAATTCAATGGGAAATAGAGATACAAATATCTGGCGCTGTAACAAACCAGTGGCACGATAGTCCAGGACTTGGTCTTCGAAGGAGGAACACAATAGTGAAAGGGATTTCTGCCTATTCGAGTTGATGCTGCCCAGATTGGACGTGTCATGTCAGCATCAGTGCTGATTGTTTCGGATTTGTTCATCTGTTCTGATCTGAGCAAAACAGCTCCAAGATTTATGACAGCCCATATGTGTGGCATGGATGGTCAGTCTATTTTACAGTCACAAAGGTTTCTTCGAAAATGTATCATTTTGAGAGCAAACAATTTTTCAAAAGAGATGGGTTAAGCCTTTTGAAACATAGCACAGGTGGTGAGAATATGTACTAATTCTGAATCCATTGATTCCATTCTGTACATTTTAAAGAATTGGCCCAATATATTCTTGCCACCAAAGGGCTTGATTTACAGAGCGTTTTTCAATGGGTTTGTGCGATTTTAAAATGGGTTTGTGAAACAGGCCACAATGACTATTTAGTACAACATGCCACTGTTTTTAGTTTTGGCGTATTTGGCGGTGCAAGCGCCACCTAATGCCAAAACATTGGTACTGTAAGTACTAGCGAGAAAGGGGAGTTTGGGAGCAGTCTCTCACGTTGGCATGGCAACTGGTCAATGCTTATGGATTTAATCACGAAGCACCAGCGGGGCCTTGATTTATTTACAGATGGGCTATGCTTCCACCACTTCTTAACATTAGTGAACGCAGCAGGTTCTATTTTCAAGTGTTCCCAGAGCCTCTGAAGTTTTCAGTGTTACAAATTACCCTCGTAAAAGCTGAAGCAATTCTTGAAGGATGTCGCTGCTGCTGATGCATAAATACTGACAGATAAGGCCCGCCCCTGCCATCCAGTCTGTTTGTTTCCCTGGCCCTCATTACGACCCTTGCGGAATTCGGAAAACGATGGCGGAAATGCAATACCGCCATCGAATAGCGCTCGGTGCGACTATGACCCGTCACCGCAAAGTACGAAGCCATTAGCGACACCGTAGTGAACGCCAACGCTAACTGCACCAAGCACGCGCGCGCGCGCCATGCCAAACCGTAAATACCACCATGGCGCAAGGGTACGCTAATTCCGACCCTAGCGGACATGTACCTCGCGAATCAACCGTAAACGGCCCCACTGAGTGCCTGTACACCGCTCCCTGGCCACAAAGTACAACTCCCCGTAGGTGCAATGAAGTCACAATGCAACCATTGAAATGTACAAGTCACCCATGCATGCCAACGAACAAAAGAAACACAACAGGGGCCAATGGGAGCAGCAGGGCACAGATGGCACGAATACAGAAGCCATCCCAATGGACATGACCACAGTCCCCCACCAAGAAACGCACGCAAACACAGGCACCTGTGACCAGCAATATTCCGAGAATCACATCATTCCACCAGTCCACCTGGCTGACCGGCATCTGTTACACAAAACCCAATCCCCCGCCCCTGAGCATGACAACATTCAAACAGTCATATTGGCAGCCCCCATCCCTGACCTCACGGGCTTCGTAGGCAAACGCGCCCAGTACAGTACCACGCAACTAAACTCCGAAGCTGGAACCCAATGCAGATCTCCTCACAATACATCGCCCCCCAAATAGGCATATGCCACATCACTTGCAAAGAAGAACGCTACACGGGCCAAATCAGAATAGAAATTTAATGCACATCAAAATCACCAAGCCCATACAGCCATCAGGCCATGAACTCCAAAACACTTTTCACCATTGTGGGCTGCATCCGCAAGAAATGACCAGCCACTACTTGTGTGACGCCCTGTTCCCTCATGGTACACAGAGCCACATTCACGTACGAAAAGGCAACATGGAAGCGCACAGAACCGCAGGGCCGTCCCAATGGGGAGGCACTAGTCCAGCTGAAAGGCCGAAATGTTGCTCCGAGCCACCAGTACTGCGTAAGGGCATGTGGCCCATTGGCGATCGTCCCATAAGATCGTAATGCTGCTCCACTGATTAACACGAAGCAGCAGGTGTCGGGAGTAAAACCCATCTGCAGGAGTGGCATACAGATGGCAGTGGCAAAAGGGGAGGAGATACCTGTCAACCAAAAGAAAAGAAAAAGAACAGAATGGCCATCAGAACTACATTCGAACAACTCACTCCAATGATCACACTAAATCCACAGCCATATGCATGCTAGCCCACTCCAAAGGATCATCACCACCCCAAAACCACTTGCGACTCATAACCATCTATATCGAGGTGCAAACACCATCACAAACGAGTGTACCTGTGCATGCGTCTGTCAAAACAGAATCCATCAGATGGGAATGTTAACGTGCATGGACACAAGTGTCTGAGGGCGCGTCGAGACAGGGAGGGCTCAACAAGGCCAGATAGACGATGGTCCCACTATGGCAGCCCTGCATCACATAGCGTAGGGGAGGCGGATAGATCCCAAGAAGCCCTGTACATGGCAAACTCTGTATCAAATCACCTGCCCATGCATCCATTCATCATTCCCTCATCCCGGGATTAAAACGCCTGAATATTTACTCACATAACATTAGAAATATCCATTGAGTCTGTGCGTTATGCAGCCTGCAAAATCCAAAGTGCCCCAGCCCGTAATTCCAGTGTAGTGAAGTAACATGTATTTGGGAACGACCGGCCTCATCGCCCACGTCGCTATTGCGCATCCCAAACTATTCATATCAATCATTGCATCCTCGCCATGGCCCCTGTCTCAAGGACATTGAACAATAGTACGTTATATTTGCAGTCAGACCTGTGGGCATTTCCTCGCCGCTAGCTGAAAACCGAAAGCGCCGCCCTTCGAATTCCTCATTTGCAACATCACGTCGAAGAGGCATCTGTGGCCGTTTGAAATCACTAATTATTCCATCGAGTGCGGCTGTGTGTGAAAATGGCAACTGCCTTCACCCACAAATGGGACGCCCCGCCCGTCGTTGCAACTCGGTACAGTGATGCATGAGGGCCCACCGTTACTCGAGTACTACGTTCCACTGACCCTTCACAAGTCTGTTCGCGACTGCACAGATAGTATGTGAAACAATGGGACCACAGCAGAATGAACATATCAACCAATCTTACACGGCCATCGGGTACAAATACATGATTGCAATAGCAAGATGCCATTCCCCGAATTGCAGCGTTGTGCGCGGGACGTGCTCGGCCAAAGGGGAGAGCAGTTTGCACAGGTGGAATTAATCACCACAGGTGGAGGCCATACAGCCTGAAAACACATAAATTGCACAGCCAGTCTCCTCCCACAACCACACCGAAATGCTACCGGCAGGACTCGCGATGTTGGCCCTGGGGGACCTGATAGCACTGCAAGTACTCCAACTCCAAGAAGAAGACGAACACCAACTACAACCGGCCGCAGGGAGGAGACGCAGGAGGAGGAGGAGGAGGCCAAGGCAGGGCCAGCAAGGGCCGCCAGCACAGCCACTACCACCACGCAGGCAGCCCGCAATCCCACGCCTCCGAGCACATCCGTTCAACCTCACTGATGAGCAGATCCACACCCTCTACCGCCTGGACCGGGACACCATAGCCGCGATTGTGGACATGACACAGGCTGACCTTGTCAGCATGATAGATAGCCCAACCGCCATCCCACCCCTACTGAAGGTGGTGTCTGTACTCCACTTCCTGGCCACAGGCACCTACCAGCACACAGTCGGACAGTTGCATGGCATTTCTCAGCCACTGTTCTCACGGACACTATTGCAAGTGCTCGATGCCCTCCTGCAGCACGCAGACGACTACATCTCCCTACCACGCTCGGAGCAGGAAATTACCAACACAAAAGTGGGATTCCATGCACTTGCCGGCATACCGGGTTGCATTGGTGCCATCGACTGCACCCATGTGGAATTGGTCGTCCCACATGCCATGGAGGCCCAGTACCGCAACCGAAAACAATTTCATTCTCTGAATGTACAAATGGTGTGTGACTCCAACAGGATCATTACACATTGTTGTGCCAGATTCCCTGGATCAACCCATGATTCTATGGTCTTGAGGAACTCTACAATACCACGCTACATGGAGCGACACGCAGGGAACAGATCCTGGCTACTCGGTGAGTCTCATTACATGCATGATAATGTGGGGTATGTGATTCGGCAATGACCTGGCAGGAAGGGGGGGGGGGGGTGTGCGTACGTAGCAATGGCATTCCACATCATACGTTTCTCGTCCACATACAGGTGATGCTGGATATCCACTGAAGAGATGGCTCCTCACACCAGTCCGGAACCCACGGGACCAGCATGAGGAGGACTACAACCATGCCCACTCACGTACCCGTGTAGTCATTGAACAGGCATTCGGCCTACTGAAGGGTCGTTTCCGCTGCCTCAGCAGGTCTGGCGGGGCACTCCTGTACCGCCATGAGAAGGTTGCAAAGATGGTGATGGCATGTGTCATGCTCCACAACATGTGCGTACGTAGAAATGTGCCCATGCCCCCTGACGCAGAACTGCAAGCACCTGATGATGGTCATGATGAGGGTGGGGATGTGGCAGCACCTCAAGGAGTCTGCGAGGCACCGGAGGGCCGTGACATTCGTCAGCATCTCATTGATGTATGCTTCTAGCACTCACGCCTGGTGGCTGATACATGGACACGGGACTCGTGGCACTGTGTGTGTCTGGGACATGCACAATATGGACTGTACGCCTATGATGGCCTAGTACACAAAGATCAATGTCCACACATCTCATTGGTTGATCGTGCACTGTTTATGGCATATGTGATATCATGTTGTACACCCTATCGACCCGCCACCCAAGTGAGCCCAACACACCCCCTCCACCCTCCTACCTCCCCCCCGAACACCAGTGTCCAAAGATGCTCATTGTCAGTGGGCAGTCGCTATTGCAAGCCCCCTCTGCGGGTATCAGGGGCACCCCTGCCTGTGGAGCGCAGGTTCCTCCCAGATCTACGTTGGGGGCTGCCCTGGACGGAACTTGCAACGGATGATGTCTCTGCCTGCTCACGTCCATGCATCTCCCTAAGGGTTTGCGAGAGCTCAGTGAGCACACGGCGCACTGCGGCAAGTTCGGCACATACGTCCTTGGACGTCGCATGCAGTTCCCCCCTCAGGCTCTCGGTGCTTCTCTCCATTTGGACGCTCAGGCTCTCGGTGCTACTCTCCATTTGTGCCCTTAGTGTCTCAGTTGATGTTTCTATGTCTGCCTTAGTGCCCCCACATTCATCGGCATGGTCCTTGAGGAGCGTGGCCAGTTGCTGCTGTTGCACGATTAACTGGTCGAGGGACTGTTGCCTCTGCTGGGCCATGGCCATTTGCGGGGGTGTCACAGAGGGGCTGTTGTCCTCATGTTGCCTTGCCACAGGGCTTGTGGGGGATGGCCAGTCGTCGTCTTGTGGGTGCCCCTGCGTGGTATCCTCATGTTGTACGGGATGGGACAGACAGGGGGACTGGGACAGGTCATGGATGGATCTGACTTCGACATCCCCGTCTTCTGTGTCGGAGCATGCTGCCATCAATGGGGTGTCACCTATGGTGCTGCTGCCACCAGAGGCAGTGCCTTCTGTGGCATCCGTTGGGGGGACCTGTGGTGGTGGTGTTGTGGGCATGCTGGCTGCTGGGGTGCCTGTTGATGTTCCCTCCTCTGTGCTGCCACCTGATTTGTGCTGCTGCCGTGTCTTGATGCGTGCAGCTGAGGTGGAGGGTCTTTGGCCGTTGGTCTTGGCCCTCTTTGCAGGTGTGCTGGTAGGGGTGTCCTGATGCTCGTCGTTTGGATCGGACCCTGTGGTGGAGTAAAGGAGGGCGAGGGTTATTGATGGGTCTGTGGGAATTGGAATGGCATTGTATCACATGCATTGGGGTGGTACCTGAGGGTGATTTGGGTCGGGGCCTTGGAGGTGCTTTCATTTGTGTGTGGAGTGAGGGTGCAGTTGTTTGGCAGCCTGCAGTTAGGGTGTGCCTGCTGCACGTGTAGTGCGTGTTTTAGGGGTTTTTAATTATTTATGTATTTATTGTGGGTTTTAACGTGCGCTATCAGGCCGATGTGTGTGGACGTTCTCCTGGACATGTGTTTCTGTTGCACTATGTGGACGCATGGTACTTCACATGGATGGACTTTGTGGATTTGGCATTGTTTTATTTGGCCCACCTACCTGAATCTTCGGATGTCTGCACTCCTTTCTCCATCCCTCCAACTCCCTCTATGCTCTCCATTCCGATGGTGGAGGCACAGATTTCTTCCCAGGGGGTCAACTTGATGGGTGATTCAGGACCTCCCCCGGTGGCTGTGGCAATGTTGCGGTTGGCAGAGAGTATGCTGCGGACGCGTATCCGCAGGTCGTCCCATCGCTTGCGGCATTGCTGTGGGGTGCGGGGTGCGGTCCCCACCGCACTTACCCGCTGTGCCACCAGAGCCCATATGGCCTTCTTGTTTGCAAGTGCCGTCCTGGTCATTTGCGTGCAGAAGACGACGGCAGCATTCTCCTGGAGGGTCTCTGTTAGCACGGTGAGTTCCTCACGGGAGAAGTGGACCTGCCGCTTGCGGTCGCACGCTTTCTTCGCTACTTTTCCCATTTTTCTTGGTTTCGCTAGGGTGGATGACGGGTTGGGGTGTGTTTCAGGGTAGTGATTTTAGTGGTTGTGTGGTTTTAGTGGTTTTATAGGTGTACGGCGGGATGTTTCCCGTTCCGGGCCCATGTTTTAACTTCCGTTTCCGTATATTTCCGGTCACCGTACTTTACGGTAGGCGCACACTGCGGTGTCCGCTGTGATGGGTGGCGGTATTGCACCTAGGGCGCCGTACGGCGGCGGTGTGGGCCGTTTTGGGGTCATTTCCGCCATCGCGGACTTTGCACTTCCGCCATGCCGTGGTGCTCGTGCCCGATGGGTCGGAATGGGCCGCACTTTGCTCCTTCGTGCAATGGCGGAAACGCTATTTACGCTGTGGCGGTCCGGTCAGTCACTTTCCGCCAGGGTCGTAATGAGGGCCCCTGTCTTCTGTAACCTTGCTGCACCATTATTCCCCTGCCCCTCCAAGGCTTTTGGAATTCTGTCACCGTCCCGCCCCGCCCCATCTCTGCTGCTGGGATGCTGTTTTTACGTTACATGAATTTACTTTCTATGATTAACTGTACCTATGAGTCTAAGTTTCATGGCTCTGGCAGCATAGTGATACGTATACCTCAGTGTTCCTTACACGGGCTAAGGAGCTCAGTTATGCTAATAACTGCTGAACCCATATGCATGCATTAGTAATGGCCGAACCCCAAACCCTCACCCATAATGATAGGCTCACAACTTGTTTCAAGTGTTGGCAATAAAAAGGCCGTAGGATTTTATTGTACAGATATGGGTTATGACAATAATAATATCACATATCATGATGGTACCATACTTTTGGGCACCGGGCCCTGAGGTTACCCCCTCTGACCCGTGCCGCCTTCTTGTGTCCCACGACTTGTTGTGGGCACCGTACAGTGCCTTGTACTTCTTTTTGTTCTTCTCCCCTTTTTGTAGGGTGGGTGGGTTCTGTGGTAAAGAAGCAAGAAGATTTGGAAGACACTGAGTAAACAGTGAACTTCCTGTTTGCTTGGGTCCCCGTTCAGGGTCCACAAACAGATTGTGTTTACTCTGAGCATGCTGCTCTCATTTATAGGACCCAGGGAGGCCCTGGGTCTTTGTTGTGTATGTGATGGGGGCCGCTGTTGTCGCAGCCCCCGGATGGATAGCCAACTGTCTGACCCCCTGGTGGGGGCAGATCTTTGAACCTGGGCCCTGCCTGATGGTTGTTTCCTTGTGGCACTTTAGCACCTTGCTGTTTGGAGGAAGGGTGCGATGACTGTTCGGACCTTACCCTTCCGTGGCTTTTGTGCTGCCGAGACTGCGTGTCTCCGTAGCTTGGGGGAAGGAGAGGAGCAGGCGCGGGGTGTTTGGGCTGCCCCTCTCCCAGCTGCCAATGGTAACAGCAGTTACCCTGCCTCGCTTGTGGGATGCCCATGCAGCATTGCCCATAACTGCTGAACCCATATGCATGCATTAGTAATGGCCGAACCCCAAACCCTCACCCATAATGATAGGCTCACAACTTGTTTCAAGTGTTGGCAATAAAAAGGCCGTAGGATTTTATTGTACAGATATGGGTTATGACAATAACAATATCACATATCATGATGGTATCATACTTTTGGGCACCGGGTCCTGAGGTTACCCCCTTGGACCCGTTCCGCCACACACGGGCAGGTTCCCGGCTGACAGTGTTCCCCGAAGAGTATGCCCTAGAGACAGCCCCTGTGAGCAAGCGTTGTATTGATTTCCCGAAAGAAATGCTCCATGCCCTGGTTAGACAGATGGATGCCGTCATGGAGAAAAAGGTCTGGGTTGCCTAGTGTAATGGCTGGATGTTTTATGAAACCCAGTCCTCTTGTCATACAGAATCTCTCTATCGTCCTGTTCAGTTTTCTTCTAGCTATGTCTATAGATTTGTAGCAGTTGGCCCCTAGCCATATCTTTCTTGGTAAAATGGCTGAGAAGCATATTTCCGTCCCCCTCCAGTTGTGTGAAATGCCTGCTAGGGAGGAGAAGATTTCTTCGCATAGGATGCGTCTAGCTGTGTTAACTAGATCGTTGCCCCCTAGATGGATGATCAGGAATTCTGGGATCCTTGTGGATTAAAAAGCTCCCCCCTACTTTGGGTTGTTGCGCGTAATAGAGGTTGGTGATACAAACTGGGCAGTTTGTTGCCTCGTCGATGCAACAAATATTGATGGTTCTTTTCGCACCCGTTTTCGACTGTTGCATTTCTATGTTAACACTCTCTTGCCTCACCCTGATTTCCATGACATCCAGGCCGTTTGTGGCCTTGGTGCTGGAAGCGATGAGTTCTCCCACCCGGAAAGCCACGAAGTAGGCTAGGAAAAAAGCTGTTTTAAATAACGTTATCTCATAAGGGTGCCAACATATGGCTTCCTAATGTCTTGTTATCTGCACCAGTTTGCTGAAATCAAGGGGTCGGCGGGTGTCCACTTGTGGACCCTCTATTCTGCCCCATCCCTTCATTGCGTAAGAGATGAGGGCATTCTGGGTGGGGTCTGAATCGCCCCTAATTTTTGTAAAGTATGAAATTGCCACCAGGTGTCTTTTTCCCCAATATCTTTTGAAACCTTGTTCCCGGGCCCATTTTAAAAATACTTCTATATCTTTAATTGTTATAAGTTCTACGTGGTTTACACCCGTGGCCTTAAATACTGTTAGCAAACACTTACTGTACTGCGTTGCAGTGGTGCTTGCCACCGCCCTCTCTGCCATCTCTGTTAGGAAGCCTGTGAGGTTGTTGGCACCCGTTGTTGATGTGCCTGATTCTTGTTGGACATCCTGGCCTGGGCTCTCTGGCGCAGGCGTTGATGCCAATGTTTTGTTGGCACCCGTTTTAGAGGTGCCTGCTTTGTATTGGTCATCCCGGCCTGCACTCTCTGGTGCTGGCGTTGATGCCAATGTGTTGTTGCCACCCGTTTTAGAGGTGCCTGGTTTTCGTTGGGCATCCCGGCCTGTGCTCTCTGGTGTTGGCGTTGATGGCGTTATTCTTGTCTTCCCATTATTGTCCAGCATTCTGCTGGTATTGGCGTCATCTGTTCATGGGCGTGCGGCGCTAGCTCTCGGAATGAAAAGATAAGGCATCAGCAATGTTATTATCTGCCCCTGAAATGTGCTTCGCTTTGAGTACAACGTTTACTTGTAGTGTGACTGTTGTAATGGCTCCTAGTACTTTTAGTACTAGAGGGCATTTTGTAGACCTTCTGTTAATGGAGCCCACTACAGCCATGTTATCGCACCAGATCAAAAATTCCGTATTCGCTAGTCGCCTGCCCCAGATGTGTTATGTTAGCCAGATGGGGAATATTTCTAGTAAGGTGATGTTTCTTGTCCCCCCTGCTGTTTGCCATGAATTGGGCCAGTGTCCTGCCACTCATTCGGAGTCTAGTATGGCTCCAAACCCCTTGCTCCCAGCTGCGTCGGTGTATAGGACCCTGTTTGACCAGGTATTTAGAGGCGTTCGCCAAAGTAAAACCCTGTTGAAATCTCTGAGGAATTTTCCCCATGTTTTCAGGTCTTGTTTCACCTCTCTGCCTAGCCAGATATGCAAGTGTGGTTTGGTGAGTGATTTGATTTTGAACTCCAGGCTTCTGACAAATATCCTTCCTTGAGGTATTATTTTGGATGCGAAATTGAGGCTGCCTGCCAAGGATTGTATTTCCTTCACGGTCCCCTTTTCTCTCATTATCAGGTTTTGTATTTTTGCCAGGAGTTCTGATATTTTTGTTTTGGGGATTCTGCAGAGTCCCTTTGCTGAATCTATTTCGATGCCCAGAAAAATTATGTTTGTGTCTGGTTTGGTGGTTTTTTCCTTCGCTAGGGGAACTCCCCACTGTGCGGCCATGTGCTCAAGTTTTGCTCAAGCCCGGCCGCATTCCTCGGAGTTTGGTCGCCCTATTACCATGAAATCTTCTAGGTAGTGCACTATCTTTGTCCCTGGTCTCTGTTTTAGGAAAGCCTATTGAAAAAAGGAACTGAATTGCTCAAATAGTGCACAGGATACTGCGCACCCCATCGGGAGGCATCTATCTATGTAGAATTTGTTGTTAAAGGTGAAACCTAACCACTGCTGTGACTCTGGATGGACTGGCAAGAGTCTTAAAGCAGATTTGATGTCCAGTTTGGCCATCAGCGCGTTTCTGCCGCACTCTTGTATGAGCCTTACCGCCTCTTGAAAATGCATGTAAGATACAGCGGATTCTGTGTGTGGGATGCCGTTGTTTAAAGACTGGCCTTTAGGGTAGGAGAGGTGATGAATTAGTCTCATTTTTCCGGGTTCTTTTTTGGGGACCAGGCCTAGTGGAGATATTAAATAGTCTTTTAAAGGCATGAAATCCCAGGGATCTGCTACCCTTCCGAGTTGCAGTTCTTTCTTGATTTTGGTTTCTACTATCTGGGGGTTGTCCCTGGCTGACTTTCGGTTCATCGGGATGTGTTGTGACCCAGTGCCCTTAAATGGGATGAAAAACCCTTCGGTGAAACCTTGCAATATTATCCTGCTGGTTTCTTTGTCAGGGTAACTGTTTAGGGCGTCCCTAAAATTGCCTGGGTTGATGGGCGTTAGTCATGGCTCTAAAACTGGGATATCATTCTTTCTTGGCTGGTAGTCTGGCGCAGTTGCTTGCTGCATGGTCGCTGTTGCAGTTTGTGCAGGCGTGTTTGTACCAGCATTCTTTGCCCCATGTACACTGGTTTTTCCCAAAATGTCTGCATGGGATGTTGGATTTGACAGCCTGCTGTTTGTTCTGTTTGTGGGCATTATTTTTAGCTGCCCAAGGCTGGTTCCTCCGAAAGGGCTGCTCCCCTTTTTCCCCTTTTTTGGAATTATCATTGTCATAGGATTTGCTTACTTCGGAATTTTTGCTATTTTTGGAAGAAAACTGCATGGTTTCTTCTTCCTGGGAGGTTCGGCGTTGAGGGTATATAAATCGTTCTGGACTTCATCCCACTCAATGGCCGTCCTTTCTGACATGCTCCTCCTAAATCTAATGTCGTATGCAAGCCATGTCTTCCCCCTCTGTGTTACTTTTACTTCCCTTATTTTATCAACATATGCCCAGATCTTCCTGCCATCCAAAGGCAATTTTTCTTCATATATTGTTGCTAAGATGGCAAAAGCCTGTAACCAGTTGTCCCAGTTTTGTTCAACCTGGGCGTTTCTGGCAATAGCTTTTTCTTCTATTCTTTTGGGGTCTCTGAAAGTGTCTTTCCCTTTGCGCTGGGTTTCTATTAGGGAAAAGATTTCTATAAATTCTTTGGCCCATATTGCTTCTTTGATTGTGGTATCAATGTTCCATGCCAGGCATCTTTTGTATCTATTTAATATCTCTGTTTGGAAGGATTTGATTTTCTGGTCTAATTGTGCATTACAAATTGTTACAATGTCAGTTGTATTGCTGCCGGGTGTCCCTGTCGCGCCCGTGTTGTCTGTGCCTGGGGTTGTCCAAGCTTTTAGGGCACCTGCTGGAACAGTTGCTGGAGTTGTGGCGGCTGTTGTATTTATGGCTGTAGGGGCTATTGGCAACTGCTGTGCTTGTTATGGCGAGATTGCTATAGGTGGTGTTACGGGTCGGTTGACAACTGTTATTGTAGGTTCTATTGCGATGGTGGGGTTTGAGGCCCCAGGTTCCCTTGTGGGCGGTGTCTGTTTCCCCCTTATTTCTACCATTAGATGCTGTAATTCCGCTACATTCTCGCATAGTTCTGACCATTTTTTGGTACCTTTTCTGGCGCCTTCGGATATTTTTCTCCTTTTTAATGGTGCAGAAAACTCCTCCTGGCTGGGTGGGCTGGTAATTCCTTCACTGGCTAGGCCGCGCATGTTTTCTCTAACCCATGCCCATCCACAGTGCTCTGCCGCTTCAATGGCTGCTAGCAGTTGTGGAGATTTGGGCTTCTGCGCCGGTGTTGGGGGTGCCCGTGTTTTCCATTTGGGCCCCATGTTTTTCTATGCCTGCTATAGGAAAAAGAAAAAAGGGGTTTTATCAAGAAGTTAAACCGTTGTTATCGGCAAGTTCTTTGCACCTGTTCTATTTGTTGCCCGTGCTGGGTAACTGTTGACTGGTGCCTTCTTGCCCGGGTTCAGAAAATTGGGCAGCCCCCAGGTTTGATTTAAATTGGTTTCGCTGTGAGGTCGCCCTGCAATATTACAGAAATTATTTTAAATCTGCAGTCTTTGGGCCCGCCGCGCTTGGAACTGTGTTCGCTAGCTCTGTGTGGTTGTAAAGCAAAGACGAGGTCCCAAGCTGGCTTGTGACTCTGCCCCAGTTTAAAACTGCCTTGTGTTATCTTGCCCCGTCTGCCTTATAAAGCGGGGGTTCCGTTCCACTGTAATCAAAACTTCCGGACATAAATGTCTATTCATCCTCCCTCATAGCCCCAGTGCGGTCGCTCACCTTAAAAGTGTTAAATCGTAAGCCGTCCGCACCGTGCTTGTTCGTGTGCAGCTTCTCCCTCGTTCGCACTGGTTTTGGGGATGATTCCTCGGCAAGAGTCTTTGTTTGTTTTGTTTTGGACACGCTCACCGCTCGCTTTTCGTTCTCTGCCGAAAATGTTGAAATTGACAGTGTCCGCGCTGGCCGTTCGGTTGCCGCTTCTTCCTTCGTTAAAGCTGTATTGCAAATGTTTTGAACAGTACAATGTTCGGGAAGGAAAAAGACACTGCGATGTACAGCGAACTCCAAGAAATGCTAAAGAAGCAAGAAGATTTGGAAGGAACTAAGTAAACAGTGAACCTCCTGTTTGCTTGGGTCCCCGTTCAGGGTCCACAAACAGATTGTGTTTACTCTGAGCATGCTGCTCTCATTTACAGGATCCAGGGAGGCCATGGGTCTTTGTTGTGTATGTGATGGGGGCCGCTGTTGTCGCAGCCCCCGGCCGGATAGCCGACTGTCTTACCCACTGGTGGGGGCAGATCTTTGAACCTGGGCCCTGCCTGATGGTTGTTTCCTTGTGGCACTTTAGCACCTTGCTGTTTGGAGGAAGGGTGCGATGACTGTCCGCACCTTACCCTTCCGTGGCTTTTGTGCTGCTGAGACTGCGTGTCTCCGTAGCTGGGGGGAAGGAGAGGAGCAGGTGCGGGGGGTTGGGGCTGCCCCTCTCCCAGCTGCCAATGGTAACAGCAGTTACCCTGCCTCGCTTGTGGGATGCCCATGCAGCATTGCCCATAACTGCTGAACCCATATGCATGCATTAGTAATGGCCGAACCCCAAACCCTCACCCATAATGATAGGCTCACAACTTGTTTCAAGTGTTGGCAATAAAAAGGCCGTAGGATTTTATTGTACAGACATGGGTTATGACAATAACAATATCACATATCATGATGGTATCATACTTTTGGGCACCGGGTCCTGAGGTTACCCCCTTGGACCTGTGCCGCCACACATGGGCAGGTTCCCGGCTGACCGTGTTCCCCCAAGGGTATGCCCTAGAGACAGCCCCTGTGAGCAAGTGTTGTATTGATTTCCCGAAAGAAATGCTCCATGCCCTGGTTAGACAGATGGATGCCGTCATGGAGAAAAAGATTTGGGTTGCCTAGTGTAATGGCTGGATGTTTTATGAAACCCAGTCCTCTTGTCATACAGAATCTCTCTATCGTCCTGTTCAGTTTTCTTCTAGCTATGTCTATAGATTTGTAGCAGTTGGCCCCTAGCCATATCTTTCTTGGTAGGATGGCTGAGAAGTATATTTCCGTCCCCCTCCAGTTGTGTGAAATTCCTGCTAGGGAGGAGCAGATTTCTTCGCATAGGATGCGTCTAGCTGTGTTAACTAGATGGTTGCCCCCTAGATGGATGATCAGGAATTCTGGGGGGTCCCTGTATGCCACCAGTTCTGCTAGTGTTTCGTGGACGTCAGCCCATCGTAGGCTTCTGTATCCCCACCATGAAGTAATGGTGTTTCTGAATGGTGGCCCTTCTTTGGTCTCTTCAGCCCATCTGCCTGTCCTGAAAACGAAAGAGTGGCCAACTATCCATGCTGATCGTAGTGTGGTCCTCGATTCACCTGTTGTTTCTGTAGTGGTGGGAGGAGGCGAAAAGAAAGAAAATTTTAGGGCGGAAGGCTAGATCAATTTTGGTCTGATATATCTTTTATAACAGTCTAACTTCCATCCCCCTATGTTTTTTAGTAGTTGCGGTGCTAAACCTCCTTGCCATGCTGCAGTGGCGGCACCTATCCTGAAGGAGTGAGTGCCGAATTGTTTGGGATCCCACCCTGCTCTGCTGATTGCTTTTATCAGCACTCCTTTAAATTGGTAGCGGCTTAGGGCCGACGTATCCTTGTGGCTTAAAAAGCTCCCCCCTACTTTGGGTTGTTGCGCGTAATAGAGGTTGGTGATGCAAACTGGGCAGTTTGTTGCCTCATCGATGAAACAAATATTGATGGTTCTTTTCACACCCGTTTTCGACTGTTGCATTTCTATGTTAACACTCTCTTGCCTCACCCTGATTTCCATGACACCCAGGCCGTTTGTGGCCTTGGTGCTGGAAGCTATGAGTTCTCCCACCCGGAAAGCCCCGAAGTAGGCTAGGAAAAAAGCTGTTTTAAATAACGTTATCTCGTAAGGGTGGCAACATATGGCTTCCAAATGGCTTGTTATCGCACCTTACCCTTCCGTGGCTTTTGTGCTGCCGAGACTGCGTGTCTCCGTAGCTGGGGAGAAGGAGAGGAGCAGGCGCGGGGGGTTGGGGCTGCCCCTCTCCCAGCTGCCGATGGTAACAGCAGTTACACTGCCTCGCTTGTGGGATGCCCATGCAGCATTGCCCATCACGCTGATGTCATTGAACGCCATATTTATGTCTGTTGGTGTTCAGTGCTGTTAGCAGCGGCACACATCTGACAGCAGATGGTCCGGGGTAAAAAAGGGAGGGAGTGGGATCAAGATAGCTGCAGGTTATTTGCAGTTGACATTCCCCACGTGAAATTTGTCTTTAGCCACAGTGTTTGCTGTGAAAGGCTGCTGCCCTGCACGCCATCCAGGATCTGTGCTGTTTGTCCGCTGCTCTTCTCTCAGGCCGCTCCTGCCATGCTGTCATCTACTGGTCTTAGAGTTCAGTGGCCACCAGTAAATATTAACATGGGCAGTCTGGTACTGCTGGCCGCCCCTCCCAACGTGTGAGCTACCTACCACTTGTTACAGCTCACTGTGTCTGAATAACTGAGGCCAGACCAACTTCTCCATTTCTGGCACAACAAGGCCAACACCTTTCACACTGTCATTGCAAACCTGACAATAACATATGCAATACTTTATTACAATCCCAGATGATCAGCAGCACATTTTTATTGACGCTTTCCTTGGCACCCCCCTTACACCATCATCTGTTCCTTCATTTATTTCCAGCCAGCTCTTTTTTACTCGTCCATTCATTTCCAGCATACTTAGGTCACCTCTCCCCGAGCCTCCCTGGCGGTCTGGGCATAACACATTGGTATCCGCCGCTGATGGGCTGCGGGTAGTGCCGTCATGCTTTTCTTTTTCTACTACAGCCCAAGCTGGAAGCTGACGATCACGGGGGGTGCCCCTCTTTATACCATACAGCCCCCCCACTGTGTTAGGTTACCGGGGAGGAGGGTAGTTTGGGCATTGCGCGATAACGTGAGTTACTGCCTGCGACAAAAACACAATTACTAGATAACCTGCAAAGAAATTACACGTTAAGGTGGGTTGAGTGGGACTAAGCAGACTTGCTGCAGGGGGAGGCAGCGAACAAATAGGGCGCTGAACCCGGAATGGTCACTATTTCTAGGGATGATCTTTATGGCCTCACTTCCTGCGCCTGGCTCTTGCAGCGGAAGGCGGGCGGGGGAGCTCGCCCCCTCCTGCCCTGTTAGGTTACCAGGGAGGAAGTTAGTTTAGGCACTGCTCGATCACCTCAGTTACCACCACTGCAAAAAAGGGGTTCTGCCAGTTTGCTGCCTCCATCCCTGCCGAAACGGGCCTCCTATTCACACCATCGCCTTCTCAAAGCATCCTCCAAGTTCAGCAAAAAAAGGTACCAGCCCATATCTGATAGTTGCACCCCATCCTCTTGATAATAAGTGGGCACTCCAAGATTAATGAGCCCATGCCTGATTGTTAAGAAGCCAGCCCCCTTGCAAAATTTTGACATAGCCACGTTCAGCTTGTTCTGTACTTTTCAACCGCTGCAATTGACTTGGCCTCGCTCTATATAAACATATGGATACATTCTGACCACATCAGTTTGCCCGCCCCGAGGGTCTTACTCAAAGCCCACATAGTGCAGTAAATTTCATGCACCAGAACCCCTCTCCCCAACTGGCCCTGGCCATTGCCCCCCTAGATGGATAACCAATATGTCGGGAGCTCCCCTATCCTCCAATAATCCTGCCACTGTTTTCTCCAGCTCCTCCCATCTCATTCCTTTCTTACCAAACCATAACATGTCCGTTTTGTTCAGGGCCCGGTCTCTTCCAGGCCTCCTGGTGTCCGGCCACTCAGCCGCTCTTGTTATGAATGAGTGGCCAATCACCCATACTACCTTTCCGTCTTGCGTGGCATGTCGTAGCATGGGGTAAGAGACATATACACAAACCGTCAGTGACTAGCTCTACATTCTGTCAGTTCTGATGTACTTTTTGTAGGCCCTGATTTCCAATGCCCAATCTCCTTAATCCCCTAAACGCTGGCCCCTGCCCCCGCTGCTGTGGATGCCATCCCTATTCCGAATTAGTGTGTGCCATACTGCTTCGGGTCCCTGCCCACTCTCTTCAATACCATGCCCAACACTGCCCTGAACTGAAAAACTGTCAGTGCCAGACCGTCGGTGTGCACAGACTTGTTGCGCCCCTTGTCCTCGCTGCCAGGAAAGCTCGCAGTAGACATACCGGGCAGCTGCTGACCTCACTTACGCAGCACAGCTGAACCTATTGCCCTTTCCCAGCCTCATCTGTCTTTGACCTCCTCAGCAGCAAGGCCACTTTGTGTTCCTGTAGCATCACATCTGCCTCCCTGACCCTGCTCTGGCCATCCCCTGTTTTGTTAGCTACCACCAGCACCAGTACCTCCTGCTCCCCAAAAGACCCACTGGGCTTTGCTATTTCCAGAAAGCTCCACCAATGTCCCTTGTACCACTGCAATGTACCTGGGGCCACCAAATTGTCCACAAGTGTCCTTGGAACCTCCTTGCTATCCCCCAGAGCCACTCCAGTGCCACAAACATCTCGTCTTCTGCACCTGGTGCGAGCTGCCTGAATCTCTGCCACCGAAAACAAGACAAAGCATTAGCAATGCTGTTATGCACGCCCAAGATATACCTTGCACTCACTTCTGTGTTCTGTCTCAGCCATGTCAGTGTTAAAAACCTTAGCAGGTCCAGCACTAACAGGCAGCTAGCTGTGCCACCATTCACCACCTGCACCACTGCTAGGTTGTTGCACCACAAAGTGATCTTCTTGTTGACAAACCTCTCCTGCCATATGTGGAAGCTGAATGTGATAGAGAACAGCTCTAGCAACGTTATGTTCACTGTCAGATCTTCCTCCATCCATGCTCCTGGCCATGCTCTTGCACACCAGCTCCCTGCCAAGTATGCTCCAAACCCCACGCCACCTGAGACGTCTGTGAACAACTCAATCTCTTGGCTGGATTGCCATGGCTCCTTCCATACTGACACCCGGATGTAAGCATCCAAGAAGCTCTCCCACATTTTAAGGTCTTTCTTCACCCCCGCCCTCAGCCGTACGCGGTGGTGGCCCTCTGCCAGCCCTATAGTTTTATAGGGCTAGTCTTCTTGCAAAAATTCTGCCTGCAAAGTTGAGCTGCCCCATCAGCTTCTACAATTCCACTAAGGTTGCCTTCTTTCTCCTAACCAATTCTCGGACAGCCTTCCTGAATTGCTCTACTTTCGCTGCTGGTAACCTGCAGTGTCCCTCGATGGTGTTGATCTTAATACCAAGGAAAGCCAGGTTCATGGTTGGCCTAACAGTTTTATCCCTGGCTAGGGAGACACACAATTCCTTGCTCAGCTGCTCAAAAGCCCTTAGCGCCAACCCACAGCCTTGCTCACTGCTTCTACCGACAAATAGGAACTCATCCAGGTAGTGAGCCACACTTGCCCCAGCACACCTATTTCTAACTGCCTACTCAAGGAAAGTGCTGAACAGATCAAAATAATGGCACGAGATAGCCCAGCCCATTGGCATGCACTTGTCGAAGTAGAACTTGTCCTGGAACTGGAGCCCCAGCAACCTAAAGCTGTCTGGTTGGACCAGCAGCAGGCGGAATGCTGACTCAATGTCCGCCTTTGCCAGTTGCGCCCCTCTGTCTGCCTCCTGCACCAGGTCTAGTCCAAGGAGGTATAATCCACCCCACACTAGTCCGGATCAAGCCCACTGTTCACGGGTGCCCCCTTTGGGTAGGAGAGATGGTGTATCTGCCTGAACTGCCCCACTTCTTTCTTTGGGACCACCATTAGAGGGCACACCACAAATTCTTTGAACGGGGGCTCTGTGTATGGCCCCTCTATCCTTCCTAACTTTATCTCTTTGCTAAGTTTCAACTCCACTATCTCCGGCTTGCTAGCTGCCAACTTCAGGTTTTTTGGGCACCACTCCACTGTGCACATTGCTACTAGGTATCCTGAAACCCTCTGAGAAACACCCCAAAAGCACAGCGGCGGCTGCCCTTTGGTGTTAGGAATTCAGCAAAGTCTCAAGCTTGATTGGGGTAGGGGCTATTACCCCCATGATAGGTAATTCCTCCCTTCTGCTTACCTTGCTTCCTCTGCTTGGGGACCTGTTGTTCCTTAATACAGTAATGGGCGGCCCTGTGGTCTTCATCGCATTTGCTGCACACATGCCTGAACTTGCAGTTTGCCTCCCACGTGCAGTTCCCTTTCTCAAACCTCCAGCAGGAGGTGTCCCTTCCCAATCTGCCGTCCTTGGACCAGGCACCACGCCAGCCCCGAAAGGGCTGCTTTCCTCTTTGTTACCCTGGTCGACCTGCCCCACCAGCTCTCGTATTTCCTCTGCCCTGGTTGATGCTGCTCTCTCAATGGCAGGACCTTTCGACCGTTGCTCACTATCATTTTATGGATGTACCCTGACAGTCCTCATCATGCCAGTTCATGCTTGGAAACATCTGCATCTTCAACCTGAACCCTTCATCACACTTGAGCCAGGTGTCACCCCCATACTCTTCATGAGCCTCATGTATGCACTGCTCGTATGTGATGAGCAGTGCAGCGTCCCCTGGGAACTTCTCAGCCGTGATGGCAGTGTACCTCCAGAAGGCATATAGCTAATTCCTGATCTTCCAGTCTTTCCTCACTCTCTTCCTGCTATCCCTCCACTTGTCCTCTTTCTTGGCCTCCTTTACTATGTCCTACTCCACCTGCTCTAGCTCAAGCAGAGTTAATATGTATATGAAGACCTTGCTCCAAATTCTTTCCTTGATTTCCAAAGGCACGTGCTACTCTAGGCCTGCAGTCCTGGTGGTCAATGGCGTGCATCCTGGGACCCCCCTGACCCCCTGTTACACAGTTGTTGGTCGTGCAGAGTATGGGCTATCCCTCTGTCCCCAAGTATCAGACTGACAACCACGGTAATACCGCCAGAGTGATGTTTAGGGCCAAAGGTGGTAGTCCGTAGAGTCAGGACGCGGGAACAACCGGAAGAACCCCTGGAGCGCTGCAAGGTAAGGTATATGGTTATGTAATAGTACAGAGTGCAGTAATCTAAGTGTAAACATCCAAAGCACTGAAATACCTGTGAGTGCTGGAGCGTTGTCCCAGGGAGACTGACGTAGGCGTCAGACAGTGGTTTGAAAGTGGCAGCAGGTCCGGGCAGATGTGGCAGCAGGTCCGGGCAGGTGACCACCTAAGGCAGGACCGAAGTCCCGATGTAACACGTGATCCGTAGAGTATACCAGAGCAGTCCGAGGTCAAAAACAGGAGATCCAAGGTAGAAGAAGGGCTAAACACAAGGCAGTCCGTAGGGCAGAGCGTAGGTCGGCAACAGTGGATCCAAGTTCCAAGGCAAGTAAAGGGCCAAGACACAAAGCAATCCGTTAGGGCAAAGTAGTTCGGCAGCAAAATATCCAAGGTTCCAAAGCAGGCAAGGGTTAGGCACTGAGCGGTCCGTAGAACAAAGCCATGGTCCGACAAAGGAAAGAGTCCTGAAACGAAGCGTGAGCGACACGTGATCCGGAAGAGAACAGCTGTGAAGCAACGCTTTCCGTAACCGGACTCCTTTTATCCATCGAAAGGAAACACGTGACAACTGTCACGTGACGCATGTAACCAAAGCGTTGCAGTATTGCTAGGCAACGAGTCACGTGCTCCGCGCCGCGCTGTGTCGCGCAGTTCTCCGTGAATGGTGTGTGTTCCTGTGATGAAGGAGCCTCCAGTTCGCTTGCCACAAACGTGAAGGGCAATACACTCCAGCCTTGCCAAGCATGCCCTGCCGTGCCCTATAGCGTGAAACATGATGAGGCAATAAGGTACCCCTGTCGGGACGTGTGTGTTTGGGTGCTGGTTGGGGAGAGGCTGTGGACGTGGAGGGGCGTGTCTTCATAGGAAGAGTAGTAGCCTGTGCGGGGAGCGGTGTGACACCCCCACCACTGATGCACCCATTTTGGCTATTGATACTACCCCCTGAACTCCACATGTTTTGAGCCCCCATGCTTCCCCTGGAAGGCCCACTGGGAGGGGACCTGCTCCTGCCCTTCCTGCTGGCTCCTCACCTGAGTGGACAAACCAGGTGCTGGGGTGCCCCCCATCAGCGCTCCCCCAACTGCAATGGCTTCATCGTCTTCCCCTGCCGCAGGCCTGCTTCTCTCCCCCAATGCTGTGCTCATACATCCACACACACTTACCCGGCCTGCAAACCATAGTTATCCCTTCAAGCATTCACATTCTCGATATGCCTGCTGTCAGGCAAGCTTTTCAGCACTCTCTCAACATGCTTCTCTACCATTTTTGCGACCCTCTACCCCAAAGCATCCAGGAACGCTGCTGCCGTTAAGGCCCCTAGCAGCTTCTTAGTCCTTTCATTTGCCTGCTGCTTCTGGTTTGGCGCATCCATCTGCCCACTAGCCTCCGCCACCTTCCACAATGTCTTCCTAGCTCTTTGTGGTCTTTTTGCTGCTGGTTGGCCGTTCCCGTGTTCCATGCCTTTCCCTTTAAGCACTGCATCCATTCCCACCAGCACTTCAGAATACCCCTCCAGTGTCTCGCTCTCCGTCTCCTTGGGCTCTGTATGCCCTCTCTCCGGGAGGTGTCTGGTACGTAATCCTTGCCCTCAGTGTTTTCCAACACCACCAATATCTCTTGCTCATTCTCCTCATTTGCCGTTGTTTTCGCTATGATCCAGTACACTCCTCTGTCCTTTGTGGCTGCTCTGATTCTTCTCACAAGGTTGGCCATCTCCTCTGGGGTTTCCATTCCCTTTTTTATTCTTCAGTCTTAACCTTTAACAGGCAATTACTTGGGGGAGTTTGTATGTATGTTCCTGCTTTTATTTCTGCCACCTCTGTATGCTGAGCCTTTGTGCTTTCTGCTTGCCGCTCCACTCAGACTGCAAGCGTGCTACTATCCAGTGCTTATCTCTTCTTTTCCCCAAAGCACTGTGACGAGGAAGATGAACATGCTTGTATAATCCCTTTGTAACCTGCAGTGTCCCTCGATGGTGTTGATCTTAATACCAAGGAAAGCCAGGTTCATGGTTGGCCTAACAGTTTTATCCCTGGCTAGGGAGACACACAATTCCTTGCTCAGCTGCTCAAAAGCCCTTAGCGCCAACCCACAGCCTTGCTCACTGCTTCTACCGACAAATAGGAACTCATCCAGGTAGTGAGCCACACTTGCCCCAGCACACCTATTTCTAACTGCCTACTCAAGGAAAGTGCTGAACAGATCAAAATAATGGCACGAGATAGCCCAGCCCATTGGCATGCACTTGTCGAAGTAGAACTTGTCCTGGAACTGGAGCCCCAGCAACCTAAAGCTGTCTGGTTGGACCAGCAGCAGGCGGAATGCTGACTCAATGTCCGCCTTTGCCAGTTGCGCCCCTCTGTCTGCCTCCTGCACCAGGTCTAGTCCAAGGAGGTATAATCCACCCCACACTAGTCCGGATCAAGCCCACTGTTCACGGGTGCCCCCTTTGGGTAGGAGAGATGGTGTATCTGCCTGAACTGCCCCACTTCTTTCTTTGGGACCACCATTAGAGGGCACACCACAAATTCTTTGAACGGGGGCTCTGTGTATGGCCCCTCTATCCTTCCTAACTTTATCTCTTTGCTAAGTTTCAACTCCACTATCTCCGGCTTGCTAGCTGCCAACTTCAGGTTTTTTGGGCACCACTCCACTGTGCACATTGCTACTAGGTATCCTGAAACCCTCTGAGAAACACCCCAAAAGCACAGCGGCGGCTGCCCTTTGGTGTTAGGAATTCAGCAAAGTCTCAAGCTTGATTGGGGTAGGGGCTATTACCCCCATGATAGGTAATTCCTCCCTTCTGCTTACCTTGCTTCCTCTGCTTGGGGACCTGTTGTTCCTTAATACAGTAATGGGCGGCCCTGTGGTCTTCATCGCATTTGCTGCACACATGCCTGAACTTGCAGTTTGCCTCCCACGTGCAGTTCCCTTTCTCAAACCTCCAGCAGGAGGTGTCCCTTCCCAATCTGCCGTCCTTGGACCAGGCACCACGCCAGCCCCGAAAGGGCTGCTTTCCTCTTTGTTACCCTGGTCGACCTGCCCCACCAGCTCTCGTATTTCCTCTGCCCTGGTTGATGCTGCTCTCTCAATGGCAGGACCTTTCGACCGTTGCTCACTATCATTTTATGGATGTACCCTGACAGTCCTCATCATGCCAGTTCATGCTTGGAAACATCTGCATCTTCAACCTGAACCCTTCATCACACTTGAGCCAGGTGTCACCCCCATACTCTTCATGAGCCTCATGTATGCACTGCTCGTATGTGATGAGCAGTGCAGCGTCCCCTGGGAACTTCTCAGCCGTGATGGCAGTGTACCTCCAGAAGGCATATAGCTAATTCCTGATCTTCCAGTCTTTCCTCACTCTCTTCCTGCTATCCCTCCACTTGTCCTCTTTCTTGGCCTCCTTTACTATGTCCTACTCCACCTGCTCTAGCTCAAGCAGAGTTAATATGTATATGAAGACCTTGCTCCAAATTCTTTCCTTGATTTCCAAAGGCACGTGCTACTCTAGGCCTGCAGTCCTGGTGGTCAATGGCGTGCATCCTGGGACCCCCCTGACCCCCTGTTACACAGTTGTTGGTCGTGCAGAGTATGGGCTATCCCTCTGTCCCCAAGTATCAGACTGACAACCACGGTAATACCGCCAGAGTGATGTTTAGGGCCAAAGGTGGTAGTCCGTAGAGTCAGGACGCGGGAACAACCGGAAGAACCCCTGGAGCGCTGCAAGGTAAGGTATATGGTTATGTAATAGTACAGAGTGCAGTAATCTAAGTGTAAACATCCAAAGCACTGAAATACCTGTGAGTGCTGGAGCGTTGTCCCAGGGAGACTGACGTAGGCGTCAGACAGTGGTTTGAAAGTGGCAGCAGGTCCGGGCAGATGTGGCAGCAGGTCCGGGCAGGTGACCACCTAAGGCAGGACCGAAGTCCCGATGTAACACGTGATCCGTAGAGTATACCAGAGCAGTCCGAGGTCAAAAACAGGAGATCCAAGGTAGAAGAAGGGCTAAACACAAGGCAGTCCGTAGGGCAGAGCGTAGGTCGGCAACAGTGGATCCAAGTTCCAAGGCAAGTAAAGGGCCAAGACACAAAGCAATCCGTTAGGGCAAAGTAGTTCGGCAGCAAAATATCCAAGGTTCCAAAGCAGGCAAGGGTTAGGCACTGAGCGGTCCGTAGAACAAAGCCATGGTCCGACAAAGGAAAGAGTCCTGAAACGAAGCGTGAGCGACACGTGATCCGGAAGAGAACAGCTGTGAAGCAACGCTTTCCGTAACCGGACTCCTTTTATCCATCGAAAGGAAACACGTGACAACTGTCACGTGACGCATGTAACCAAAGCGTTGCAGTATTGCTAGGCAACGAGTCACGTGCTCCGCGCCGCGCTGTGTCGCGCAGTTCTCCGTGAATGGTGTGTGTTCCTGTGATGAAGGAGCCTCCAGTTCGCTTGCCACAAACGTGAAGGGCAATACACTCCAGCCTTGCCAAGCATGCCCTGCCGTGCCCTATAGCGTGAAACATGATGAGGCAATAAGGTACCCCTGTCGGGACGTGTGTGTTTGGGTGCTGGTTGGGGAGAGGCTGTGGACGTGGAGGGGCGTGTCTTCATAGGAAGAGTAGTAGCCTGTGCGGGGAGCGGTGTGACACCCCCACCACTGATGCACCCATTTTGGCTATTGATACTACCCCCTGAACTCCACATGTTTTGAGCCCCCATGCTTCCCCTGGAAGGCCCACTGGGAGGGGACCTGCTCCTGCCCTTCCTGCTGGCTCCTCACCTGAGTGGACAAACCAGGTGCTGGGGTGCCCCCCATCAGCGCTCCCCCAACTGCAATGGCTTCATCGTCTTCCCCTGCCGCAGGCCTGCTTCTCTCCCCCAATGCTGTGCTCATACATCCACACACACTTACCCGGCCTGCAAACCATAGTTATCCCTTCAAGCATTCACATTCTCGATATGCCTGCTGTCAGGCAAGCTTTTCAGCACTCTCTCAACATGCTTCTCTACCATTTTTGCGACCCTCTACCCCAAAGCATCCAGGAACGCTGCTGCCGTTAAGGCCCCTAGCAGCTTCTTAGTCCTTTCATTTGCCTGCTGCTTCTGGTTTGGCGCATCCATCTGCCCACTAGCCTCCGCCACCTTCCACAATGTCTTCCTAGCTCTTTGTGGTCTTTTTGCTGCTGGTTGGCCGTTCCCGTGTTCCATGCCTTTCCCTTTAAGCACTGCATCCATTCCCACCAGCACTTCAGAATACCCCTCCAGTGTCTCGCTCTCCGTCTCCTTGGGCTCTGTATGCCCTCTCTCCGGGAGGTGTCTGGTACGTAATCCTTGCCCTCAGTGTTTTCCAACACCACCAATATCTCTTGCTCATTCTCCTCATTTGCCGTTGTTTTCGCTATGATCCAGTACACTCCTCTGTCCTTTGTGGCTGCTCTGATTCTTCTCACAAGGTTGGCCATCTCCTCTGGGGTTTCCATTCCCTTTTTTATTCTTCAGTCTTAACCTTTAACAGGCAATTACTTGGGGGAGTTTGTATGTATGTTCCTGCTTTTATTTCTGCCACCTCTGTATGCTGAGCCTTTGTGCTTTCTGCTTGCCGCTCCACTCAGACTGCAAGCGTGCTACTATCCAGTGCTTATCTCTTCTTTTCCCCAAAGCACTGTGACGAGGAAGATGAACATGCTTGTATAATCCCTTTGTCTTGTTCCTCAATCAAGATGTCTGCCATTTATTCTCTTACCAGTACTGTCCTTTTCTTTCTGCTGCCCTTGTATGGTGGGCCTGCTCACCAGACCCCCAAGATGGCCGCTGTGTACTGTGTCCTTCTTTTATTTTGTTTGTCCTTGATTTTTACTTCCCCCAAGATGGCCACTGTGTACTGTGTCCTTTTTTTATTTTGTTTATCCTCATTTTTACTTCCCCCAAAATGGCCACTGTGTTTAGGTCCTTTCCTCTAACCCCGCATATTTTGCAAACATAGTCACCCAGAGTTCACTGCAATGCTCCATCTCCATGCTGAGCTTCACCTTCATGCACATTCACTGCTGCCCGCTTTGCCTGCATAAGGATGTCTTGCCCACATGGCCTCTGGCTTCTGCTTCTTCTGCTGTTGCCGTTCGCACCTCTGGCTTACTGTGCATTCACCGGGCTATCCACCTTAACCTTCCGCTTAGAGGATATGGACAGGCGCTCCAGTTTGATAGAGCTTTGCTGCTCCCTCTCGGCCTCCCGACAGGCATGTCCCGCGTTCCTTGCTTGAGGCAACCTTGCACAGACGTCGGAGGAGTTGCAGCTGCTTATAAATGATCTTTGCTTCCTCTGCAATGCTCCTGACCCCTGCTGGCCAACTGTAAGCTCCTCTTAATGTTGCATTGTCCCGCAATGGGACTTGCGATGCTCGAACTTGTGTAGCCAGCGGACAAAGCAGACTTGCTGCAGGGGGAGCGGGTGAAAATATAGGCTGCTCCCCCTGCATGGTCCCTACTGATAGGGACCATCTTTATGGCCCCACTTCCTGCCCCTACCTATTGCTAAGGCAGGTGGGTGGGGGGAGCCCTGTTATGCATTGGCGCAGCGAGGCCTTCCGGGGCTGCACCATGGGCATACATTTGGGTGTGGGGGAAGGCTTTGGCGTTGTGTGTAAGTTCCTTTTCGCACATAGTTGAACGTAGCCCACCAAGGTTAGGCTGGGTTTGGGGGAGCAGACATTAGAATTTTGATGGCAGTTTATCATTGGGGCAGAACTGGTTTCTTTTACTGCACTCATTGTTCACATGTGAATGAAGGGTTGAAAATGCTGTGAATCGATTGTTTTTATGGTTCTGACTGTGTGGCCTTCTCCATGAAAAGAGTTAAAAGCAATCTTATGTTGGCAATGTGTTAGCGGGTCCGGGTTTGGTCAGATCGTGTACACAGCGATTTTCCCTCTAGTGGTATGGCGATTGTGGTGACCTCCTTGGGGGAAACTGCAGGTGTTTTATGCTTTCATATGCATATAGATTCATTTTATTATGATGGTTCCTTCTTGACCTGTGTTTAGGCAAATGTGACCTATGATCACATGTCTTCTGTTCATACAACTGTTGCACTCCATGCATGCAAACATACATACCGGATTTTTTATGGGCAGCGAGAGCAACTGGCTCAAAGCCATATTGATGCCCACCCCTTCTCCGGGTAATCATTAGCAGCGCATGCTAACTCTGAGTGAGTTTGTGGTGGCATGGGTCTGCTGCGCTTGAATTGCTATCTCAGTCGGGCTTGGCATGTGATGCAGGGCATTGTATTGACATTGGGCCTCATTACGAGTTTGGAGGTAGCCGCGCCTGTTTTACAGGCACGGCTACAGCCAAATTCGCTAGCGGCGCCGCCACTCGCGAATGGGCAATAACTGGCCCATTACGTTTTGGATGGGCCGGTAATTGCCCATTCGCGGTTGGTGGTGTTGCCGGGCTCCCGATCTCTATTCTGCCCCAGAGGGCAGAATGGCAGTGGGGATCATGGTTGCACCGGCACCGTTGATAATGGTGCCGGTACAATTACGAGTTATGCTCGCGGGTGCCGCACAGCCTGCCAAATCAGCCCTGGCGGGCTGTCAGGCACCCGCGAGCAGAACTCGTAATTCGGCAGTACAATATGAATGGTGCCGGTGCTTACTAGCACCGTTCATACCGTTTCCGCCAACATTATAATGAGGCTCATTGTCTGTTAATTGTAGACACCAATTCCGTGCATGCTTTGCACATTTGTAGTCCAGGTGGCATTCTGAGATTAGTGGAGCACTGGCAAGGGTATTTATATAATCGTCTGCAAAAGTGTTCCGGAGTGGTTAAATGCTCTACTTTTTGTGGTTTACATGTGTTTGGGGCGAGGTGCCCCATGTGAGTACAGACTTATTTAAGCGTGTTACATAAATTTAGGCCATTCCAAATATTATAGGACAGTGAGCATACTCCTGTATTCAGCTCATTGAAAGGAAGTTATGCTTCCCTATTCATGTGTGAATGAAGGCTCTGATCCTCCTCAGCTCCTGACATCTGGAAACATGGACAGTGAGGTGGAGGACTGTTAATAATTCTTTAATGTGATATAGATTGAAAATAAATTCAAACTTTACACATAATACAAATTGCATACATTAATATCATCAATCAAAACAAATCAACAACAAGTGTACTATATCAACAGAATAAAAGCAGAAACTAAAATTAATTAAATACATTTAGATAAGCAAAAATAGAGATAAATCATGTTAAAATACGTATGTATTACTATCTTTTCTCAAAGTTTTATACGTTCTTGGCAACACACAATAATAAAGGCACATCTTTCCAAAGGGCGAAAGATCTACTCCCACTCAAGGTGAGATATATATTCTTGACACTATCATTCTCAGATAACTAAAACAGGGAGCCCAAACTTACTTCAATCTGTTGCCAACATTGTACAGTGCAATAAACAGGTGCATATTGCAGGTGTTAGTGCAATAAAGCCAAAATGATGTTTCACAGATGGTTAGAGGATTATGTACAAATTCACCAAGATGTAATAATATTGTGGGATTTCATATCTGACATACAGGTAGAAGATGTTTGGCTGTCTCCATATGTTCTGGGAATTTGCACAGGCGACAGATTCGCTCTTTGGCCGGAATATTCTCCCTACCTCCCAGGTTGCTCAACGCGGGCAGTTGTTCTAGTCTAAACAAGATGATGAAACGTCTGAGCCTTTTAGTAGGGCAGAGATACAGATATGCTTGCGGGTTCATAAAAGTTTATAATCTGTATTTTACAAATTGGTAGGTCTTAAGAGTGCTCAGATGTGAGAAATTCTCAAGCCAATCCCACAAATCCACCTTTTTCCCAAGTGCGTTTAAAACTTCCTTGGTAAAGGTTTCTCCTCTAAGTGTCCAGCCTATGTCGATGAGAAATTTTGTCATGGCTTTTAGTAGGGGTGAAGTGGTGTGTTTTTTAGACACTTCCTGGTGAATCACAGACATTAAGGGGTTGGTGGGACAGCTGGTCATCTTAAGATATAACCCTGCCCTCCTTTTGAGTACCAAGGCTTTCAGTGAAGGAAGGCCCAATTCAAGTCTAATCAGGGCCATCGGGACTCCCGGGGGCAACCCCAGTATCCAGCGCCAAAATTTGCCCTCCATCACTTGCAGCCATGCTAGATCAAAGGAGAGAAGGGACTCAAGGCCATATATGATCATGGGGGCAAACACTTGAATATATAAGTGTTGTGTCCCCCACAAAGTAAAGCCACCCTGCTTATTAGTGAATGCAGATATCAGTGCGGTAACTTGCATCGCCCTGGTTATACGTCCCTGTCTACAGTGTAGGTAATCGCCATAGGGCTCAATATCCACTCCAAGATACCGGTAGGAGGGAGCATACTGTATGTGATTTTGATGCACCATTAGGTTCACTCGGGATGCTCTCTTCCTGGTAAATCTAATCACCTTGGCCTTTTCTAGGTTGATTGTCAAGCCATTAGTTCTAGCATAGTCCCATAGGGTGGCTGCAGAGCGCCAAAGTCCACTTATGGTGGTATTTAATACGACAAGGTTGTCTGCATACGCCAGGACTACACACAGTGCCTCTCCAATTTTAGGAGGGCAATTGTGGGCATCAGCTAACACTGCAGGGATGTCATACACATACAGATTGTAAATGAGGGGTGCTGTAACACATCCCTGTTTTACTCCCCTGTTTTGGATCTCATTCTTAGTCATACTGCCTTCGTGGTTTAATCTAAGACGGGTGGAGGTGTTCTGATGCAAGAGTCTCAAATAGTATAAGAGACCTATAGGGCATCCCATTGTTTCAAGCTTAGCCCTCAATCTCGCTCTAGGAATAGAGTGAAAGGCTGCCTTGAAATCAATATAAAGGGCATATAGTGGGGACTGCCCCTTGCTAAGCGCCCGTGTATGAAGTATATCCATCACTAGTAGGATATGTGCGGTGGAGAAGTCCCGCTGAAAACCACACTGGAATCTGCTAAGTATATTAGCCTCTTCTTCCCATTTCTGCATTTCACTTAGTAATAATGAGGCGAAAAGTTTCCCTGTGCTGTCAAGCATACAAAGAAGTCTATAGTTATTCGGGTCAGTCCGGCTACCCTTTTTAAAGACAGGAATGAGGATGGCTGTTTGCCAGGTTGGGGGAATTATCCCCTGTGCTAGGATCTTTTTGAAGAGAAGGGAGAATAAGTCGGCCCAAAATACAGGGTTGTTCTTGATTACTGCATTAGCCAGCCCGTTAGGGGCAGGGGCTCTAGAAGTCTTAAGAGCGGTTATCTTGTTCAAGATGGCCTCTACTGAGACATCAAAGGGAGGAAGGGTAGAGGCTATATTCGAGGATATACTAAAGAACTCCATCGCCCCTGAATTACGGCCTAACAGAAATTTTACCCAAACCTCCTCGCTAATAGGGTTGGCTAATGGGCCTTTGACCTTCTCTCTATTCTCATTTAGGAGTGACCAAATACTGCGGGAATTCCTGGAACAGATAGTCTGCACTAGTCTTTGATATATATTGTTCCTCTCTACTCTCTTTATGTTCTTAATGCTAGCTCTATATCTGTTTTTAGCTTTTCTTACTTTCTCGCAGTAGAGGCCTCCCGACAGGCTCTGGGTCATAAGGCCCCGGATCTCTGCTCTCAGCCCTCTCTTGGCTTCCCTAATTCCCTTATTATACAGAGTTTTAATGCCCTTAGTTCTTAACAGATACCCCATTTTAGCTGTGGCGTGTTTGCCTGAGAATCCCAGGATCCAGTCTTCTATTTCATTTACAGTCATGAGATTGAAGTCAGGGAGACCCTCTGCAGCAGCGGGGTTAAGAGCTTCAGTAGCCGATCTTATGTTCTTTTCAGACCAGACTATTCTTGATCCTGCACTATTGTTTTTAATACCGCCAATATTCGATTAGGCGGAGGGAAGGATTGGGAGGCGGAGTGAACAGTGAAGCGACGCATGATCGCTCCAATTATTCGCGGTCACATTCATATCAACAACTCTAGTCTGCATCACAGGGCACATAAATATGTAGTCCAGCGTGCTGAATGATATTCCATTTGATCACGTATGCTTCCCAGGCCTGTCTCCAAGAGTACGGCCATTGATCATCGTGAGGTCCCAGGAATCGAACAATTGAAGCCAGCCTAATCCCTCGACCTCCCTTTTTCCATGGGTCATTAGACAATTTGCACTAAGATTAGCATTTGAGGATGTCTGTGCATCATCTATCATATGGTAATTAAAATCCCCCATCACAGCAACCGCAACATTACCAGGCCTCAGGGACCAAGAGGAGAGTAGGTCCTCTAGTGCCTCTTGTAAAAGTTCTCTCACTACCGCTCCTGGAGGGTTATACAAATTAATGAGAAGAAACCTACATAGGCCACCCTCCTCTTGGTACTCCACCTCTACCGCCACAAGATGGTCCTCTGCCCCACAGTGAATCCTTCGTGATATGGCCGTGTTAACCACCCCTGTGAGTAAACCCCGAAATGGACGACCCTTACTGCCCCATTTAGCAGGAGATTGATATATAACATAACCATCTAGCAGTAAAGGGTCCAATGAACAGGTCTCTTAAAGACAAATGCAACTATGATTAGACAGTAGGTCAACAGAGCCCTCCGACCTCAAAAGATGGACAAAGGCTCGACAGTTCCAGGTAAGAAATGAAAAACATCAATGGTCCTGTAGAGATCTCGGGAGGGCTTCCAGAAGTGACTTAAGAACATGTTGTAATTCGGTCAAGACAAGGTTTTCCCCTGCCCCAGGCTTAGGACAATTCAATGTGGGGACAAGGGTGACAGTGGACTCTGGTACAGGGCAGATTACATTCTCATACGGTTCCACATCAATATCAATGTCCACTGCTCTCAGTTCCTCTTGATATTTCCTAATCAATCTTGCTGTAGTCAAAAAAGTGCAATGTAAAGCAGAGACATGGGAATTAGGACCATTCAGAGGTTCAACAAACAGGAAATCATCCGATTTTAAGACACGAAGTTGAGGAATGTAATAGAGTCTCACTAGTAATTCGGAGCGTGCCAGCCAGGAATTTTTGCCACTCAAGTATAAATTCTTGATAAAGCAAATGTGATTCTCATTAGTGTCCCTGGCTGCGCTCTTCTGGTCAGGCAATACAGGGACAGATGATTCTCCCTCCATGACTGACCCAAGGGATTGCCCTGGGCATATAAACAGACTCAGTACGGGGCCCTGCTCCAAGTCCACCACAGAACCTTCATCTGAGTCGAGGCAGATGGACGTCTCTTCCGACTTCTCTTCCGGCACAAGCCAGTCTGTAACAAGCCCTTTATTCATTGCTGCCCGTGCAGCCGCTCTCGCAAGTCTTTTCCTGGCTTTTTATGAGCGTGTATCTGGGGCAGACCGCGGCCCAACAGTCGGAGGAGGGGCACTTATTTTAGGCTTTTTATTTTTAAGCGCCTTCCTTGCCAATCTGCGTTGTTTCCGCGAAGGGGGAGCCAAAGGGCTTTGTACAGGCTAGTGCTCATCTTCAAGCTCCGATGTTACATCCTCAACTACAATACTCATGAGGGATGTGGAAGGCTTTGCTGCCACCTCTACCATGCTTTCTTGATCTTCAATCCCCTTGGCTAAGTGCAAGGCGGTGGATAAATGAACAGGGCAGCCCATCAGCAGTTTTTGCTACTAAGGCTATTCCATACATTTCGTTGACTGAGGGGACTCTTCTCTTTGGGCAGCTTTTCTCTCTGTGATGAACAGCCAGCAACTCATGACTAATGGATTTAGTTCCATAGGTAATTTATTTTTTCAATACCAAAATGACATTATATATACTGATGAAAAAACACATATAATATTGAAATGTTCTTTTGGATGACATGTTTGACTAATGACCACTTATATGGTTGTTGAACTCTTTGTGAATTGTAAATAGGAGACTGATCCATATAATACTTTGTTTCTCTTGAAAGTGCAAAAAACGTATTTAGACAATTGGGACTAATATGTACTTGCTTTAATATGTTGTTTTACAGATTTCTTTGTGAAAAATGTATGCAAATTGCCCCTGAAGAAGTGAATTTTTTTCACGAAATGCATTGGGCTTCCAATAAATAATTGGACTTGTTCTAAATATACTGAACTGTATTAATGTGTACTAATATGTATTATTAAGCAAATTACCTAATCTTTGTGCATGTTTATTCTAAACATAAGACCACCATTTAACAATTTGATCAAAAATAATAACAATCAGGACTCCTTTCGGGAGCCATAGATAGAGTGCAGAGGACGGGAGTTCCTACATTTGGGAACTTGATGTTTTGGTACATATTTTGCAACCCATAAGCCAGGGTTGTTGCTTATCTCCTCCGTACCTTGAAATCATCTAATTCTTAGTTTACAAATTTTAAATACTACCCTTGTGTATAAATCAGGAGTGCAGTTTGATTTATTCTTGTTTGGATATACCTGATTCCTGCGACAGCCCTGTCTCCTGGGATAGCCTGACCCCTTTGATAGTCCTAACCCCTGGGATAGACCCCAGTCTCGGGATAGACTCAACCACAAAATGCCCTACACCAGGAAAGACCGATGGACAAGGAATAACCAACACAGAATAAACCAAGGGTGGCAATCTCAGAACACCACACCCGGGAACCAATCTTTACCAAAAGATGGCACCCCTAAACGTCCATTCGCAAGAACAAGACCAAAATCACTCTACTTATCACCCTACCTGTCAATTTACCACCCACTCGGACAACCATCTATCCTCAAGTACCATAAGCACGAAAAAGGATAATTGGAAACCCAATGGAAAGATGGGACACCCACAGAATCAAAACTAAAAGAAAAGACACCAACAAGTCAGTCATCACAAAAAATGTGCAAAACAAACTGAATCATCAAAGTCATCAGGGAGATGACCCTGAAGAAAACATCAATCCAATGCAAAACCTTGCTGAACTACTCTATGAAGAAACAGAAACAACAGATCTGAATACAGAAGCCAGTGGCAAAAAGGAAAAATACCAACACAATCACCAAAATACACAGCCAAAGCCCAAACAAATCGGAACATCCAAGTACCAGCTAAAAATAACAACAGCACCAACATTAAACATTCCAAATTGTGAATCACTCGTCCTGCACCTAGCCTTTGAGGTTTAAACCAACCTAACATTTCTACTTATCTACAGGCCACTGACTTCCAACCCTACCGTCATAGACAACTTTGTGGACGCCATCACCAACATCGCCATTAAACATGATCACCTGACTTCATCTGGTTCGAGGAAGAACACATCAGCTCACCCAAAACATTAACTAATCACCTATTCTGAAGGCATCATGAGGTAAGACAAAGACAACAAAGTTCAAAATAGAATAATGTAGTAAATGAAATGTCAGGATGGTAGAAGGCCTAACTTGCCCTATGTTAAGGTGGGGTTTCCCAAACTGAACAAAACTAAGGAAAGTCTGAGTCAAAGAGATAAACTGAAAAGTCTGTCTGTGTCCAAAACCTATTCTTGCCCTCACAACTACTAAACAATTTGTAGGCATGTCAATAATGAAAGAAATGGAGATCAACAAAAAGTTCTGAGCTTCATCCAGCTCTTATCATCCCTTTCAGCTTCCCTTCCCCAAGTTCAAGAAAGTTCACAAAAGTATTAAACTTACCTTTTCCGAGTTCAATGCAATACAGTCGCACACAATCCACAATCCTGGGGCAACCTTCCCCAAGTCTCAAGCAACATAGTTAAAAAAGCAAAGAGGTTTTTAGGCATCCTCAAGACAACATTTATAGTCTATCAAGTCTCAGGGTTCCCTTCCCGAAGACTTCAATGTAGCACCCTCTGGTTAGCCTCACGGTCTGCTTACAGTGATTCTCCTTGGTTTTTTTCACAATGCCTTTTTGTTTTCATCATTTAGTGCTCACTGGTCTAGGCTCAGTTGTCAGACCACATGGTCTACCCATCACAGATCGGGCAACAGGGAACCGCAAATTCCTCAGCTCTCACAAGTTAACCTGTACTTGCACCTGTGCACAGATTCACATTCATTTGCCAAGCCTCAGCCTGTTGACTTTAGGGGAGCTTCACCCTTTCCTGGTTTCTTCTAGTTAGCCTCTTGGCCCCACGTATCACACATCTCTTTCCAAGCTTTGCCCTTGCTGTGTTGTCTCGAGTCATAAAGTTCTCTTTGTGGTAGTCTGATGCATACCCCACCGTATGTTACACTTCTTCACACTTGATCTATTTTCTGCATGATTTCTTTCAAATGGCAACTTTCTTGACTTCTGTTCGGCATTACCTTTGACCATAAAACATAAAGTTCTGTATTCAATATTCCTACGTTGGCTTAAGTTAAACATGTTATTCAGTTTGGTATCCAATATATATACTTAAGCATTGTTTCATGTTGGCACTTAATTCGGTAGTCAATATATATATTTCAGCGTTGTTTCAAGTTTACACCCAGTTCAGAATTCAATGTATGCATTTCAGTATTGTTTCAAGCTTTCACCCAGTTCATAATCAATAGGCATGTTTCGTTCCGCTCAGCATTCATTAAGCCTTATATGGCACTTTGTTACTTTCACGCAGTGCTCTAGAGATACCCTGGCTCTGAGGGACTCTTCTGACACTCACTGGTATTTGGCTTCCTCTCCTGCAGCTCTGGCTGCCTTCTTCTTGCTTTGCCAGTCAACGGGCCGGCCCTGCAAACCCCACTCTCACTTCTGGTGCTCTGCAGCACCAGTTGGCATCTCCGCCTCCACTACATGGACGTGGCTGGCACCCCTTTCTTCCTGCTCGCTCGCAATTGCTGCTACACGCAGCCTAGCAGGGAAATTCCCACTCCTGTGGCCATCCAACAGCACACTTGGCCTGGGGCCCCACAGTTTTTCTGGGCTTTGACTGGCATCCTGGCTACCTCGCAGGCCCCACTACAGCTGCCTCCTCACAACACAGGTCCCATGCTAGCAGTTTCCACACAGGCCTCCCTGTTCCTCCTAATGTTGTTTTATTAGCCTCTCTTTATACACCTGTAAACCTTCAACAGGCTTTAGGTGTGGATTTACCATCACACTTGCCTGACCATAGTTAAAGGGAAATGCCTGACCCTCAAAATTCTCTGCAGGTATCTTCCTCATTCCAGTACCAAAGTGGTGAAATACAGATTGAGTGTTCAATACTCTTAGTCGCCTCTTCTCCATCTAAGTACTGTCAAAGGTTAAATGTTGGGAAATCAGGGAAGCTGTTCTACATTAGCCTACAAAGGCCAGGTGAGGGCTAGGTTGTTCCTCAATAGGGAAAGGGGGATACCATGTCTCATCAGAGGGCACCCCATTCCCAGTCCCCAAGGAACCTCCACCCAGGTGATTCTCCCTCGCTTCTCCTCCCCCAGGGACAGGATCTAAAAACAATGGCCTTTCCCTGGCCACCTGAGAAGAGGATCCAGGGGGAGTAGGAGGGAGGGTACCCTGAGGTTTCTGACACTAGCAACAATTCATCTATAATAACTGCTGAAACGAGCGACGCACACAGCAACTGAAACACAAGATGCATTCTTCTGCAACAAAACCTGGTCACAACTGCACCTCCAATGGAAATCCTCTGAGTGACCACCTCATTATACCCTTTGTGATTCAATCACCAACACAGATACCTGATTACCTCCAGAAAATCCTCCAATTCCGGAAGGAAGCTGGAAATGTAACGCTCACCTGATTCCCGTAGAGGCGCCGGTCTTGACTGGGCGTATACCGTATCTTCAAAGGTGACGTGTAACACACGGCTGGCTCTTTGGGCTGGACCTCTGTGCACTGTATGTTTGACTCGAAGGGTAAGATGTCTGCAGATAGAAAATATGGGATTAATGAACTGGGTTATTGAATGTCTCTCTCTTCTTCCCTTTCTCTTCTCCTGTAGAACCCCGAAGGTTAACGCTCTCACCTTAGGTAAGTGAACGCCGTGCTCTCCATCTGCCTCGGGGCAGGGTGCTGTAACCAGTTTCTTCACTGGATAAGGGGAGCAGGCCTCTTGACTTCAGAGGACTGCTGTCCGTCGTTTACTGCACAAACGGTAAGTTTCGAGTAATTCTAATGTCTTTAAAGTCTTTGGTAATGATGTCTCTTGTTTTGCAGGGTTCCGGCGATGGTGGATGACGGGCTGAAGTGAGTTGAAGATGGAGCCCGTGTGATGAATAGAAGCGCCTGGAAGCACGTAAGTAAGCGCTTGTTGCCTGCTTCACGATGCGCTCTAACTGTCTTTTTATTTTGCAGGTACAAGTTCGGAGCGGCTGCAGGGTGCCGGAATACCCACTGGGTTAGATGTGGAAAGGAGTAATGGCACGTGAGTATTAAAGATCCCCAATGTCTTTAAACGCACCTTGTTTTGTCTTTCAGATGCGGGATGCAGCGCCGAAGGCCTCCGGAGCGTGCGAAGAGTTGGTAAGCTTTTGTCTTTCAGATGCCGGAATGCAGTGTGAAGACCTCCGGAGCGCACGAAGAGTAGGTAAGCCTTTGTCTTTCAGAATGCAGCGCGAGGCGTTGGTGACAGCCGATGGCCCAGGTAAGTGAAGAGCTGTCACTGAAGACCGTAATGCTAACCTGTTCTTTCTTGTCTTTATAGGTGTTGCTGAAGACTGGATTCAGGATGGTAAGCCTTTTTCCTTAGGCCCAGGATCAGATGCAGAAGACACGATGAGCGTTCTGCTGCAGAGGATGCAGAATAACGCAAAGCAAGATTCATCCATCGGGTGTGGTTTAAATAGCCTCCTGTAGTGCTTAGGTGTCTCCTTCCACAGCCACGCCTAGGTAAGAAAAGAGTTCCTGCTTTCCAGAATAGTTCCAGTGTTCTGAACCTAGGGAGTGGCTCCTGCCCCACCCAACAGGAAAAGTAGTTCCAAACAGAAGAGGATCAGAGGCTCAACTGGCAGGCAAGTAAGAAGCATGGTCTGCTGCAGGTAAGTCCACCCAAGCATTATGAGCCCGGCGCTTCCAGCGCTGGGACTGGGCATATTTATGAGCCTGGTGCCACTGGCGCCAGGACTGGGTCCAAAAGGTCCCAATTGGGACTGGTTGGCACTCGGAACCTGGGTTATGAATCTGCTTCCAAGGGAGTTGGGAAAACCCCAACCTTTTGGAAGCAGAGATCATGACAGGAAATCCCTTAACAGTGTGGACCTAAATGCGAGACTGGAAGCCACAAAACCATTCTTGACTCAGCCAGCATAGAAGAAAGAACAGACACAATCCCAAAATGGATTGGGAAAACACTGGATGACATTGCACCGGAAAAACCATTCACCCCGTCGCTAAAGAAAACAAAGGCAATATGATTCACAGCCCACCTCAGAGCACTGAAAAAAACAAACAGAAAACGGGTGCAAGAATGGAGGAAAAACTGTGCACCATCAACCACCTCACCAGCTAACACCGGAACCACCTACTTGACTAAATCACATTGCGCCGATATCAACAGAAAAATTCAACAGCCGGCTTGCCAGCAGACACCTGCCCACCAGAAGTCTACAAGACTATGCTCACCCAGAAACCACCTGCAGAATATTACCTCAACGTCTTCAACCACTCACTAGCAACAGGAACTATGTCCCAAGCATTCAAGCTGGCATACATCAAGCCACTCCTTAAAGATCCAGCAGGAAACACAGAAGACCTAACCAACTACTGACCAATCTCAAACATCCCATACCCAGCAAATCTATTAGAAAGCTATGTCTACGAACAAATCCTGGAACATGTAGAAAACAATCAGATACTAGTCTGGAGCAAGTAGGCTTCAGACCCATGAGAGGAATGGAAACTGATTGACTATCTATATGTGATGATCTAAAGACCAAAGCAGAATCTAACATCAACTCAACACTAACACTACACGATCTGTCAGCAGCCTTCGACATAGTCATCCATGAAACGCTCAGAGGCATTGGAATCAGCAACACAGCTCTCCTCCGGCTAAAATACAACTTGGATGGCACCATTTACGTCAACACTTCGTAAAACAACATGTGGTATCCCACAGCGCTGATTGCAATCCCCACTACTCTTCAACATTTACATGACTCCCCTGATTAACCTCAGCAGAAAATATGGCCTCAACTGCTACAACTATGCAGATGAGACCTAAATCATCTACAAAATCAACGCCAGCGAACAACAAAACCCAACACTCACCAACTGCCTCACTGAATTAAACCAGTGGATGAGCACCAACAGCCTTAAACTCAACCCAAACAAAACAGAAATCATGATCACACCCAACGACTCCTTGAATAACCACCACATCCCATGGCCCACCAAGCTGGGACCAGAACCATCCAAAGTGGTAAAAAATCTCAGAATCCTAATGGACAACAAAGTGACACTAGAGCCACAAGTCAACGCAGTAGTTAAGAAATGCTGCTTACAGCTACATACATTCAAGAGGATACTTTTGTTCGTCACCTTCCCACACAGAACACTTGCCATCATCTCCTCTGTCATGTCAAGAATAGACTACGCCAACAGCATCTATCTCGAAATGCCAGAATACATAATGAGAAAACTACAACGAATGCAATATGCACCAGCAAAATTCCTCCTCAGGCTCACTGAGAGAGCACATCACACCAAATAGATCACACCAGCGCTGAGAACACTACATTGGTTACCATTTAAAAAACGAATCTTCTTCAAAACACTCTGCATAACACACAGAGCTATGCACACCCAAGGGCCAGAATTCATTCAGTGAAAAATCTCCATCTGCAAACCAACATGAACACTAAGGTCCAGCAATGACTTGTGCCTCAAACCGAAATAATACTCAAAACACACATTCGGAGGTTCAGCATTCTTGTGCATAGTGGTGAAACTCTGGTACTTGCTCCCAAAGGAAATACGAATAACAGAAGATCACCTAAAATTCAGGAAACTGTTGTGCTGATTGGGATTACCAAATAACTGATCTCAGCACGAAATAACCGGACAGACTCAAAGAATATGGCAAAACATTATTTTTTTTCAGCTCAATAAAGTAGGAAAACCTGGCAAACAACAAATTGTAGCTCACTCACTCTCATCATATTTTCATTACACAAAAGCCTTTATACCTCGATGCACGTCAGCTATGACGTCATCCTACGTGGAAAACAGTAAAACCTATTGGGTAAATTGATTAGGGGAACACATATAACTATATTCTATATAAGTGTTCGTAACATAATTGGCTGCCCCTTATCTGGTAGGCACGTCTTAAACACCCTCTTACCACGTAAAATACAGATAATAGCATAATGGCAGCAGCGGGTAGGCTTCTGAAACAATGTATAGTACACAATTACTTAGGCCCTCACGATTGGTTGGCACTCTCCTCCATCCTTGGACATTAGCAGCATGAAAGCAACGAAACCCAGGTGCAGGGGAACAACGTCAGACAAATGCCTTTCTTAGCTAATTAGCCTACCATCTATAATCAGTTAGGCCCTAAACTAAGGTTTCTTGTTTGTAGTTGACTTTGTTGACTGTTCTCTTCTTATGGACATTTAAGGGAGTGAAGGTACATAAATATCTTTGTCTGGATATTTATTTAATAGGTCTTGTTTTCCAGTCCTGCACCATTTGTTAGGAGACCACGAGTTTGTCCATTCTGAATCCATTCTGACTTTTTACTTAGTGCTATTTAATTCAATTATGCTGGGTGCTATTACTCCTCTTGGCCTCTGGAGACTTGATTGCTCCATCTCGCATATGTTTTCTGCATCTATGGTTGTCCAACACTTTGCACGCAGAATTATTCACTCCTTAACTTAATCTGAGAGAAATATGTCTTACGTACATGGCTTATCCTTTTTGACTCCTTTCATTCCTTGCAGTTACTTCTTGCTGTGGCATCTTTGATCCTGAGCCAGGCAAATGGTATTACCCAAATTGTTCGAACACAATTGTTCGAATGACCCAATTGATCGAAAGTCAAGGGTCCGAATTGCCCTTTGCACAATTGACCGTATATATATATATATATATATATATGGGGTTGCGGGGGGTTTCCCCCCGCAGATATGTAACAATTGACCTTCACAATTCGGTCAATTGTGCAAAGGTCAATTGTGATTCGAACAATTGTAGTTCGAACAATTCGTATACATCCAGGCAAATACCATTTGTTCTCGCACAAAGCAGTATTCCAGCACCTATCAGCCCTGCAGCCTTGGTCTCTCTCCTGGAGATGTCTTGCTTACTATTACAAGATGCCAAGGACCATTTTCTTAACATGGCTGCTTACTCACGTTATATTTCTTACTTTAGCAAGCTTCTATGTTGTCTTCTCTACCTTGCACTTCTGCATACGTGCATCTACTTCATCTCTTGTCACTTATCTTTTTTATGTTTATGGTTTTCTTTATATTCGCATATATATTTACGTCATTGCTTCAGTTACATTCTTCAATCTTTGGACTTTCGTTCATCAGATTTAATGCGTCTGTATCTTCTTTCTTTGTGATGTCACTTCTCTTCGATCCAACTTCACTTATAGCTCTTCTATTTTCAGTGGAGTATGCAGACTCATGTCTACCATTTCAGTTCAGGGAGACATCAGATATGGTTGTCTGAGTGTATAACATCTCTCATCCTTTCAATGCGTTATTGGGATAATTCCAGGTGTCACACAAACTGCATACCAAACCCTCTCTTCGACCACCTAGACAGCCTCAACATACCCTACACCAATTTCGCTGATGATATGCAGGTCCTTCTCAAAATCACTGGCAACCATGAACTAGACTCTACCAACATTAACCGCATCTTCAGCATCATTCAGGCCGGGGTGGCCACCCATCATCTTTGCCTGAATGATGAAAAAACTGAGCTCCTTATTGTGGGCTCCCCCCACCTCCTCAAACACCTCAGTCCTGCCTTATCCTCCTTCTGCATCGACAGAAACACATTCCCTGTTTCCGCCCATGTCAAAACACTGGGCCTTTACCTGGACGCAGAACTAAACATGCAAAAACATGTCAAAGCTATTGCTTCCTCTGCAGCTTATGCCACCAAGCTCAAACACCTTTCCGGAAGATTACTTTCCCCCAACAACTGTCTCACCCTAGCCAGAGCCGTCATAAGTAGCAAAGTGGACTACTGCAATGCCATCCTAGCAGGGATCTTGACCAAAAACATCAACAAACTCCAACTGCTCCAAAATACCGCTCTCATAGCAGTCTGGGGCATGAAATACTCCGATCACATCTCACAAATCAGGCGGGAGCCTCACTGGCTCCCCATCACAGCCTGTATAGAATTTAAACTCCTTACTATCACCTACCACTGCTTACACAACGCTGCCCCCACCTCATGAACCATATCACCAAGAAACAAAACACACACAATCTCTGTTCCTCCACCACATCAGCCTTGCACATACTTAGATTTGCCAGAAAGAGAGATGGGGGCTCCTGCTTTACTACCAACGCTCCCAACCTTTGGAACGCCCTCCCTCAGCATAGATGGACCTGTTTATGCACTCTTCCGAAAGAAAGTAAAAACTTCACTGTTCTACAAATATGTGTAACACTTACAGCCTTCTGTCCACGCTGAACAAGATTAACTATCTTTGATGAAATGTAATTGTTTCCAACCATCTTGTAATGCATTTTGTACTGCCTACGTAGCGCTGTGATACCTCCACGTCTGGGTGCTACCAACAAATACAATAAATGAATATATAAATAAATAAACATTAACTTTCAGAAGACTGCTCTGAAAAAACACGGGCAGGCACCTCAAGCACGAAGTTTGGTTCTAAGGCTTGATAAAGTTAACTCAAAGAGTTCCCATGAGAAGGTGTTCTGGTTGGAGAGGATGCAGGAACTGGGTGGGAATGGCCATGGAGGCAATGGGTGGGTAATTGTCCAACCAACAGCTACAAGCTTTGTGTCCCACCTAATATGCCATTCCTCGCTATCTGTACTGTAATGTTATAATTTCGACTTATCGGTGGCATTAAAGCACCACCTAACAGCCCAAACTAACAGGTCTGGTGCTCTGACATCAAGGCTGTTAAAAGTGCATACAAATCATGGCAAAACAAAACTCTGCACAGAGAAATGTAATAATATGGATAGATCTTTGCAATGTGCAAACAATTACATATCGACATTAGCGAAATGCCTTAAAAGGAAGGCACAGACCTTCACTTCACAGCCCCTTGAAAAGCATTTGGGCACATGGTTTGGGCAGTACATCATATAATCTGCATTGCGACAAGGAGTACAATAAGTAATCATATGCCGGAGCGTCTAATAACCAGGGACTTCATTTGGGGGCCTCCAGGGATCGCAGTTGCGACCCCTGATGTTTCCCTTGTCTACTGTAGTCTCCCTTGCTACCCCTAGAAAAAAAAAAATATTTTCTTTTTACTTCTTTTTTTTTTACTTTTTTTTTTTTTTTAACCTAACTCCTGAGCTGTGGCCAGTGCCATTTTGGCTCTTTATTTTTGGAGTGACTTACTTTCTTGTTCAGGCCTCTTAAAAAAACTGGGGTTCCACAAGTGTTTCACTTTGAGCAGTGACGCTAAATAAGAAAGAATAGGAATAACACATAATTTATCTTTCGGGAATTCTATCCAATAATTGATAGACTCATAGAGTTTTATTTCCAGGCACACTTCAGATGGTTAGTCACTGAATTAGCTTGTTCTTAAACAACTCAACTCAGCCTTTCACCCTTCTGAGGTCAATAAATGAGTACCAACACAGGTTGGGTGATATTGTATGTATATTTGTTCCATATAAAGCGCTTAAGCGTAAGTGCTATATAGTAATATATCATTATTTTGGAATAGAATTGTTTATTGAATATACGTATAGCACAAGGCTTTGTATAACATTTGATTTTAGCAAAATTTAAAAAGAAAATCGCTCAGTACAAACTAGACAAATAAAACACATCATTTTCAATCATCATAAAATATATATTTTATATATACTCATAAAAGACATTTAAAAATCTCAGCAATATGCAAATAAAATCTAACAATAAAATAAATTAGATTAATATCATCACCCTGTAAAAATTCATACCATAGTCGAGGAATATCTAGCATATTAGCAGCATTATTATACGATTTAATATAATTCAGACAAAGACAATTCAAGCTTTCACATTCAGTTAAGAGATGAAACAATGTTTCTTCCAACAAATTGCCACATAATCTACAATATTTATGGTTATATTCAATTTTGTCCAACCAGCTTTTTGGTGATAACGCCACTGATACATTAAATTTCAATAGAAGATATACCCGAAATATATTTGGACTTGGATATGCCGATATATATTTCGGAATAGCTTTTCGAGCTCCTCTATATTTACAATATTCTGTAACAGGGATTCAAGATGGAGCATATTATGCTGAAAAGCAGATACAGCTAATTTCTTCTTAAGCCACTTTTTAATGTCACCAATTATATGTCGATTACTACCTTCATAAAGCCACTGGCTATGAGTACACTTTAAAATACCATTGTGTTTACTGGTATAGCGGCCTCCAAGGATAGGCCTGTATATAAGGAACAATTATTGTATCAGTTGTGACAGTAGTCAAACGCTGGAAGAACATGACACATTGGCCCTCATTAGGACCCTGGCGCTAAGGGGTTTGCGCCAGCGTTAGCTGCGCCGACCCCTTACCGCCAACTACGAGTTCCCATAGCGCCATGGTCATTTTTCCGCCCGCTTTTTGTGGGCGTAAAAATCCATGGCGCTATGGGACCTCGGTGTTAATTACGCCACCGTAGTGTACGGTGGCGTAATTAACACCTTCCCCACTCCCATTGAGCCCTATGGGGCCGAAATGGGAATGGGGAAGGGTAAATGGGTCAATGGGGACTTACCGCCCCGCCGACCTCGGAATGGGGCGGTAAGTCCGCCATCCGCCATGGCGTAAAGGGACTTTGCGCCATGGCGGAAAAGTCCGCCGATGGCGGAAAAAATCCGCCAGGGTCGTAATGAGGGCCATTGTGATAAATGGACATTTCAGATACCCTGTAGTTCAAAACTCAAGGTACAAATATTCAATACTTATACTTTTGGGAAGTCGAAACAATTGCCTCAATAATTTGGCTTCAAATCTAATAAGAGCTATTTTAAATTTATGGCCCCAAATCGCTATTGCATAGGACAGCATTGCAGTTATTTTCGATTTATATATGGATATAACAGCCGCTGCACTGTAACCATTGTTCCTACCAATAAATGCACTTAAGATGTTAATAGAGGTCTCACATTTCAACTTTACCTCGGCCATTTGAAGGTCCCACTTGAACTTATCAACAATGACAATCCCTAAATATTTGTAGGAAAACACTTGTTCTAATGGGGCATCAGATATGGACCAATGTAAACGCCTCGGCCTTAACTTCTTGGTAAAAACCATGATTTTACTTTTTTGGTTATTGATTATGAGGCCATTGTTAGATGCATGTTTGGCTAATCAGCCACCTGTTCAAATTTCCTCCTTCCTTTCTGAGTGGGTTGACCTCTCCTCCTCACTCCTGTCCTCAACCATTCAACTCCTCTTTCTTGGAGACTTCAATATCCACCTTGATGACTCCTGTCCTCCCTCTGGACTCGTTCGCGACCTCTGCAACTCTCTCTCACATTCTATTCTCCCGTCTGGGCCGACCCATTCTTCAGGGCACACTCTTGATGTTCTGATCTCTTCAGACCATTCCCTCTCTGTCCCTCTCTCCACTCCTCTCTCCTGGAGTGATCACTTTCTCCTATCCTCCCACCTCACCTTCCCTACCCCACAGGCAAAGCCACCCTCATCACTGCCACCCACCTTCGCGGTCATCTGACCCATGAAGCGCGTGTCAGTTGAGGCTTTCGCTTCCACCTTCTTGCCCCCGCTCCCCCTTCGGCTGACTCCCACCCTGACACAGCCCTCTCCACTCTCCACTCTGCTATATCTGATACCCTTGATATCCTTGCCCCTGTCATGAGAATCCGCCTGAAGCCCAAAGCAAAATGTAACTCCTGGTACGACTCGGATCTCGTCAACCTTAAACGCAAGTGCAGGGTGGCAGAGAGGAAATGGCGTGCTTCATGTTCATCCTCTGACAAACTGGCCTGCCGCCTGCTCCAAAGGCAATACCGGCTCTCCGTTCTCACTAAGAAGAGAGCTCTTATCCAAGCCCGCATCTCTGCGGCATCTAACAATTCGGCCAAACTCTTTAAAATCTGCAAGGAGCTGGCCAACCCTGCTGCAGTCTCCACCTCTCCTGTCCCCTCCCAGGCCCGCTGCACGGCACTGGCCTCGCACTTCATTTAAAAAACTCAGGACATCCTGTCCTCACTCTCCTCCTATCACCTCCCCTCCTCTATTCCCTGCTCTCCCTCTGGCCCTTCTGCAGCCACCCCTCCTCCCTCCTTCTTTCCCCTTTTTTCTGCTGACAAGGTTTCGAGACAAGTTCGATCTATGAAAGTCTCGTCAAAACAGGTCCACCCTTGTTCCTCCAAAACTATCAAGGACCACATCGACTCCCTGATGCCTGCCCTGGCTGACTTCTGCAATCACTCCTTCGCCTCTGGAGTCTTCCCATCCCCCCTCAAGCACTCCCTTGTGCAACCCCTTCTTAAGAAACCCTCTTCCGACCCCTCCTGCCCAGCTAACTATCGCCCAATCTCTATCACTCCCTTCCTGGGCAAGCTCCTGGAGAAACTGGCCATCTCCCAGCTTAATCTCCATGCTGAATCTGTTGGTAGTCTTCATGACCATCAGTCTGGCTTCAGAGCTGCCAGAAGCACGGAAACTGCTCTCCTGAACATCTGTGAGGACCTGCTCTCAAACCTTGACTCTAACACCCCTTGTGTTCTCATTTTGCTCGACCTCTCTTCTGCCTTTGACACTGTCAACCACACCATCCTGCTCAACCGTCTCCGTGATAACATGGGTATCACTGGTCAGGCTCTGGCGTGGCTGACCTCCTTCCTCTCTAATCGACCCTCCCAGGTCCAACTGGGTTCCTTCCTCTCTGATATCTTTTTCTCTACCTGTGGTGTCCCCCAGGGATCTAACCTCTCCCCCTGGCTGTTCAACCAGTACCTGGCACTTCTTGCTCACCGCATCGCCGCTCTCTGTCCCAACTTTCAGTGCTATGCGGATGATACCCAGCTCATTTTCAGGCTACCCTCGGCCTCCTCTTCCCCTTCCCTCATCTCCGACTGTCTTTCTGCTATCCAGGAATGGTGTGCTGCCAACGACCTCTGCCTTAATGCCAGTAAGACTGAAATTCTACTTATCGGCACACCCACTCCCTCCTTCCCTGCAGCTCTCTGGCCGGCCTCCCTTGGCCCTCTTCCTGCTCCTACCTGCAAGGCAAAAAACCTCGGGGTCATCTTCGACTCCACACTCTCTTTCTTTCCTCACATATCTGACGTCTCTAAGAAGTCACACTACCAGCTACACCTCCTCAGAGGTATCCTTCCTTTCCTCTCCTTCCCCCAGAAGCTCACTGTCTCCAGAGCCCTGGTTCTCTCGAAGCTGGACTACTGTAACAGCCTCTATCTAAATCTTCATGCCTCTACTCTCTGCCCTTTGCAACTCATCCAGAACAGGACTGCGAGACTTGTCCTTGGCCTCAAGCCCAGGGACCGTATCTCTCCAGGACTGAAATCGCTACACTGGATCCCAGTGGCCGTGAGGATTAAGTTCAAAACCCTCTGCATTGTCCACAAGGCCTTCTGGGGCCTTGGGCCAAAATACCTTCAACTCTCTTGTCCTAAATATCTTCCTTCTCGAGCTCTTCGCTCATCCACCTCCAACTACCTCAGGGTCAGCCGCTTCTCCAAGCAACGAGCTGGGAGTAGATCTCTCTCCGCAGCAGGGCCCTCCCTCTGGAACAGCCTTCCTGCCTCCCTGAAACTTGAGGAGAACCATCTCTGGTTCCGGAAGCACCTCAGAACCTTCCTCTTTGCCTCCGCTTTCTCTCCCTCTCTCCCCTGCTAAAATCACTGAACCTGCACTGAATCTGCAACTGGCCACTCACCGATCTCGGTCCTTGGCCCTGCCACTCTTCCCTGCACTGCCTACCTGCACTACGGGACTGTCTCTGTATCCTACAGCCCCTTCTCCCGGCACTTACCTTGCACTTGCCACCAGCTGGCCCTATTATTTATCTTGTATTCTACTAACCATGTACTGCACTCTCCTTGCACTTGCCACCAGCTGGCCCTATTACTTATCTTGTATTCTACTAACCATGTACTGCACTTCCCCTCTCCCCTTCCCCTTGCACTTTTCCCAGTCCCCCTACCATTGCACTTGCGCGATCTGAATGACACCTGGCCTAGTAGGATCATTGTCTGTTCTCCCCTTGTTCCCCCCCTGCCTCGTCACGCCTTGAAACACTTGTGTATAGGCGCGTTACAAATGCCATATCATATCATATCATATCATATCAATGCATTCAACATAAGTTGTAGCCCAGCTGGAGTATTGTCAAGAAGTAAGAGGCCATCTGCATAGGCAAGCCAGCCCACGGTCACATTCCTTATTTTAATGGGGTTGGCGGCATGGATGTTGAAAGAAACAATCATGTCGGCAAGATATAAATTAAATAGCGTTGCAGCTATCATACATCCCTGTTTTACACCGCGTTTGGAGCACATAGATTTTGATAATTTTCCCAAAGCGCTAAGGCGAACGCTAACTGATGTGTCTGCATGAAGTAGCATCAACATACGAAGCAAACCACTCGGAATCCCCCATTCTGTCAATTTGCACCACAGCTGGTTCCTACATATGGTGTCAAACGCAGCAGAGAAATCAATAAAAGCACAATAAACATCAAGGTTCCGCTGCTCCCAAGAATGTTCAATTGCCGAACTTAGAATTATAAGGTTATGTGAGGTACTTGACTTGGGTCCAAAACCAATCTGATTGAGTGGAAGGATCGTTTGGGTATCAATCGAAGAGTTCAATTCATAAAGTAATACCTTGGTAAAAACTTTAGATGCAGAATCTAACATCGCAAGCATTCTGAAGTTAGAAGGATTATCCCAAGCAACCTTCTTGTGTACTGTCAGAATATTACTCGCTTTCCAGGATAATGGTATCTTTCCATGTATGCCAATGTGACTAAATAAGATGTGCAATGCAGCACCCCATAGTGGGGGATCGCTTTTTATGACCAAGTTCGATATACCATCAGGGCCCACCGCACGAGATGATTTTAAATTTTCAATTATAGCTATGATATCTAAAACTGAAGCTCTACATTCCCAAGATGAATCTGGGATCGGTAGAGCTTCAGTAACAGTATCACTCCTTCCTATAGTCAAGGCAATATGATCTGCCCATGACTCTTCACTTAAACAATTTATTGTGAGATCTCTTTTTTTGTCTTTGGCTATGAGATGCCATATCGCGTTTCCATCGCGTAATAAAGATAGGCTAGCTATCTTTTTCCAGAGTTTTAGCTCCAGATATAACTTATGAGATTTTAGCCAACATTTGTACGTTTTCTTTAGATCACGAATCTGTGATGTTATAGATGAGGCCGTCATCACCCCCTTTTTAGAATGAACCAGCTTTTTTATGTTACTACGTAATTTCTTTTTTTCATTTTGAATGATTTTATCGTTACCATTATGAACTGGTCTCGATATATTGACTCTCTCCATTACAGATTTTTAGACTCATTGCTCTATAATAGAACTTTGTATATTAGTCATAACAGATGAAAAATGGCCAATTAATTGGTTGTTAAAGCTTGACCCAGATGTATATAATTAGATGAAGGCCGGTAACAATTCTCGGGCCTTTAATTTAGCTTGTTCAATATTATGAGGTTTCGTTAAGATTCGATTCTGTCCTTCATTTAGCAATATCTGACCATTATTAGCATATAGTGAAGTTATATGGTTCGTATGTTGTGTGTCAATAAGAAGACATAAAGGCAGGTGATCACTTTCCTCACGGCATACAACTCCCATATCCTTTACAAAAGGCATACCATGGGCATTTGAAAATATATAATCAATAGTAACTGCTGTCTGACCTTCTATCGTCGTCAGAGCCATGTTTTGATCACTCGTACTGGTGCCATTCAGATGAGTCATATTATGAGCTTTTAATAGTCTATGCCACTTTTTCCCTTGATTATTGGAAACTTTTCTAATTGGATTAGATTTTGTGATACCATCCACTAATTGCTCAGCTTGATCGAGCTCATCGATTCTGGCATTAAAGTCTCCAAGAAGCAGGGTTGGGAAATTATTGGAATATTTTTTTAACATAGCATCAATTGCTCTGATGTTTTTTGAGATTAATGACATTTTGGGTGGATCGTAGATCCAATAATAATGATGGTTGTGACCCCATGCACTGCCTGAATGCAGACGTGGATGCCTCCACGACAGCTGTATTTGCAGCAATGGCTGTGGCTATGGCCTTCATGGCCTCATTACCAGCAACGACCTGTTGCTGCATAATCTGCAGCATCTCGTCTTGGCGGGCCTCCACCCTTGCAAGACGGACCTCAAAGGTGGTTTCTGTCGCAGGTGTACCGGTGGCTGGTGGGGTGCTGGAAGGCAGGGTGGTGGAAGACAGGGTGGTGGAAGGCAGGGTGGTGGAAAGCAGGGTGGTTGAAGGCTGGATGGTGGAAGGCAGGGTGGTGGAAGGCTGGGTGGTGGAAGGCAGGGTGGTGGCAGGCACCTGCGTGGGGCCCTCGTCCTGGGCACTGTCGTCCGCGAAAAATGCCGATGTCCGAATCTCCTAGGTCAGAGTCATGGAGACATGGGTTATCCAGGCTCTCTGTCTCCACAGGGGGGAGGGGGTGCCCATGGGTGTTGGGCTGGGCAATCCCAAAGATTCTTCGGCCTCTTCGACCACCTCTGTGGACACGACGTCCGTGGTGGCCGGTGGTACAGCTGGCACTATCGCAGCAGGTGCACCCTGCAGAGATGATGTCTTGTGTGGCACACTGGGAGTGGTCACAGGCAAATTTTCAGAGGAGGGGGTTGCAGTGGCCCTGGTCCCCTTGTGTGCACTGGATTTGCTTGACCCCCTGTCCTGGGTTCCACCTTCCTCATCGGTGCCTGTGGGATAGAAGAGATGCAGGTCATCAGTGAGATTGCCAAATGGCAGCTGTGATTTGTTGCAGTGTAATATCTTGATACATTCAGGCATGATTTCATTTCTGTTGTGTGGCATTTGGTGTACTGAGGGGACATGTTGTCAATGATTGCATGGCTGGTGGCAATGGATTGTCTAGGTGGGGGGGGCATGGGCATGGATGGGTCATGTTGCACCTCTGTTGGGTTTACATATTTCACGCAGCATGCATGTGGTGCAGAGGGTGGCAATCAGTATTCTGTTGGTGAGTTGATGTTGCCTTGGGTAAAGGAATTGCCTTGCCTAATCGGACTCCCACCTCACTTGTGTCACATCATGTTTTGTTATTGGTGGATGTGATGGTTCACTCACCTTCCTCTGTTGTGGTAGCTGCCTCGAACTCCTGCTCTCCGATCCCCTCTATGGATTCTGGATCGATGAATCCACTTGCAATCTCCTTCCATGTGGTGAGCTTAACAGGGGAGTGTGTGCCACCACCTGTCGCCATTGCATCCCTCCGGTTCTCCGCAAGGATCTTCTGGACACAGAGGCGGAGGTCGTCCCAGCGCTTTCTGCAATCCCGGACACTCCTTGGGGTGCACCCCACTGCTGTTACCCTCTGCACAACCTCCTGCCACACCTGTTTTTTACGCGTTTGGGCCGCATGCTTCAGGTCCGTGCTTCGGATTATGTCAGCATGCTGTTGTAGGGTGTCCGCTAGCATTGTCAATTCTGCATCTGAAAAGCGCTGCTTCCTCTTCCTTTGTGAGCTTTTTCCAGTGGCCTTTGACATCCTGGTTGTGTTTTGGCACTCAACAACACGGGTGTAGTGGTAGTAATGGAGGAGGGCAATGGATTGTGTTTTTAAAGATGGCCGCCGGCCCATTTCCCGTTCCTGCGTGATGACGTAATTTCCGGGTCCGTTTTTGCGAACACGGTAATAACATGACGGTATTACCGTGCCGGTATTTACGGGTTATTGTGAGGCGGTAGCGCAATGGGCGGGCCCCGCGATGCCGGTATAGGGGGTTTGGAGGCCCTTTACCGGCATGGCGGTATTGCCACTACCGGCATGGGGGAACGCGCGTGCTCGCGCACTCGTGATGACCCGAAATTAGCGGGTTCATACGTGCACGGACACGCTCATTCCGGCATGCCGGTAATGAACCCGGTTTTACCGGGCAACTCGTAATGAGGCCCCATGTGTTTTACCTGCTCTATTTGAGGTTTTCTTCAGGTACATAAATGCCTGAAAGATACGATTTTTCTTCCTCTTTTTACCCTGTGGCAAGGATATACATGGACCAGGCACCTTTTTGGCTGGAGGAGGAGTATGTGATTTAGACATAGGCTGTGATATACAGTAAGAGCCACTTTTTCTTCTGAGACTAGTATGGATAAGCAAAGATTGAACGTCAACTTTAGATTCCAATAAGTTACATTTAGCATGTAAGCTGGTTAGGAGGTTTTCTAATGCATCAAATTTTTCATCAGAAGACATACTTACATCAAGCTCACCATCGGCCAACATAGGCCCACAATCAATATTCATGCATTTTATTAAAGGGTCTATGCCCTGATTGGCAGATTTGCCCTTAGATTCAAACTTAAACAGTGACTGAATATTCACCACTGGGTCAACGTAAGAGTTATGATTAATTTTGGGCAGGGTTGAAAAAGTAGGGACATCCTCCTTTATAGCAGCCAAGACTATTGGTTTGGATGGAGGCATGAAATAAAGTGGAGTGGCTATAGGCTCACTGATAGACATTTCAAGATCTTGACCTAAATATTCAATTTCCATTTCCTCAAGTTTAGAATTAGGTAAGTCAATAATACATGTTAGAGGAGCGGTGTCAGCCTGTAATTCATGGCTAGATAATATTTTTGACTTAACAGCTACATTCTGCATTTCCGGGATTATACATACATCATTGTGAACATTAGAGGAAGATATTTCATTCAATTTAAAGGCTTGTTTAGAACAATTAGAGCCACCCAGAATACCATTTAACAGCTTAGAGCTAACACAACCCAACTCGCTAGAGAGTTCAGATACCATTGCATCAGTTGATTCACAATGTTCCTCACTCGACACAGTCGTTAACAATACTGGCATTTTTTCATAAATTTGCGACAAGACATTTTTATCGAAAATACAGATTTGCCTGTTCCTCAAGGTCTTATGCATTTCTAGTTTGCACGTATGATCAGCCATCCCGTATAGACAGACTATAGACAGACTACCCGTATGGCTATAGCGCTTTAGCAAAAGCCAGATAGCTAATCTGTCACTAATGGAGGCAACTTTGATCTATTCAATCAGCTAAGTCCCAGTATATTATTTTCTAAATACTGATCGCTTTTGCCTGAAATAAAATATCACAGCAAAGTCATGTCTGCATGTAATTCCTACAACAAGAGAGCTTGTGTCACTGCACACCTATATTACAAATCTGCTGTCATCGCAAATCCACTTTTAATCATATTCTAGCTTGTTGTTATAATCACAACATCAAGCACGTACTCACAGTTTCTCATGCTTCAAGGGACGGACCGCACAGGCTCGTGAGGAGCGGCTGCTGATATACCTGCATCAACTGTTCAACAGGTTCTGTCGGACAGTTTGTCAAACAGTCGTGTCCGATTAGATGGATAAAAGAATTGCAGCCAAATCATCGCAGACTTGCAGCTCACGTTGAGAATTTGGGTGCAGGTAATAGAGAGGTGGGTCGACGCAGCCAAAGCCAAACTGCACTCTATTTTTAATGAAAGCGGCTACAATACGCTAACAATAGGCTGGCAGTTGAATCTATTGAAACTATTACGAATTGTATGGAAAGTGGACTAGTAGTATAAGGCAATATGAAGAAATAGACGCTACAACACAGCCAAAATAAAACGAAGTGCTATCACACGAAGAGCTGTCACTGCTGTTCCGCTGCGAGCAGCGAAAAGCGAACAGCTACTTCGAAGCTACTTCTGGAGCACGCGTGCTGGAGCTCGCGGAGTCTCCTTGATATAGCGTCAAAAAAGGGGCGGGTCCCAATTTCCTAAAAAAATACAAATAACATACTATTTAGACACTACATTTCTCAAGGAACACATATTAATGTGTATGGCTGTGGAAAAAGGTTTTAAAGGTCCATAAATGTCCATATAACCTTGATGGTTTTACTGTAGAGCACGATCCAGTGTGATTGAAGAAAGAGATTGCCCAGAGTCTTCCAGTGAACAGCTACTTCGAAGCTAATTCTGGATCGCGCGATCTGGAGCGTGCAGAGTCTCCTTGAAATAGCGTCAGAAAAGGGGCGGGCCCAATTTCCTTGGTGGTTTTAATATAGAGCATGATCCAGTGTGATCGAAGAAAGAGATTGCCCAGGGTCCTCCAGGGAACAGCTACTTCGGAGCTCCTTCTGGAGAGCGCGCGCTGGAGCGCGCGGAGTCTCCTTGAAATAGCGTCAAAAAAGGGGAGGGGCAATTTTCTTGATGGTTTTAATGTAGAGCACGATCCAGTGTGATTGAAGAAAGAGATTGCCCAGAGTCCTCCAGCGAACAGCTACTTCGGAGCTACTTCTGGACGTCTGCTTGCATTCACAGTAATTTGGTAATATGGGCCTATACACACTGATAGTAACGATACATATGGTGATCCATTCTATATGAAATGTATATAACATTGTATTGATATCGCAACCATATTTTTCGTAGTGTACTAAGGAACAATATGTGATGTCCCTTCCTGTTTTGTCAAGGGGTGAAAGGTTGTGTTCCATCGCTTCCCGCGATGTCACGTCAATGTGGGGGGGGGGGGTCAAATGACATCACTTCCTGGCACAACATCAGAGGTCAAGGGTCATGTGATGTCACTTCCGCTACCCCTGGCATTTTGGTGAAATGACGTCCCTGCTAATAACCTTGGGTCAAGGCTGGGGTCATGGCTGGCTGGAAATATCCCTGGAAGTATCCCTGGGCATTTGAAATTAAGTCTCCTCAGACGCTTTCCCCGCCTAACATTTAGGTGGTGCTGCACTGCGCCATGTCCATGTCTGGTTATCAGTCCACCTCTACTGCCTGCGCCACTGGGCTCTGCCAAGACTAGCCAAGGGCTTACTTATGTGGGACCTTTAAGCAGGAAAGCATAAAGGCGCACACGCCCCTCAGCCTGACATATCCTAATATCCAGCACTGCCTGTGAGGCACAGCGCAAGGCATTTTTCTCCTTATCAAGTGCCCTTTCTCTTAGAGGCAGAACTGGAAACACTGATGTGGCAGGACACCTGTAGCACAAGTGCTAAATACTTCGAATGGATTGATCAGCTGTAATGTGTTTACTTCGTTAAATTCATGTTATCTATATAATATGATAATACAAGTTCTATAAGATAACACAGCACTACCCAAAACTGTGTTTGATTTGTGTTTGAACATTTGGGGCACCGCACGCATTCCCCTCAACCCAGTCATATTGTCACGCGACTTGAAAATGTACAGTTATTCTCTAATACACTTCCCGCTTACTTCATTTCCCCAGCATTAGTTTCGCTCAGGCTTCCTGTCGGAGATTTGTGAGGGCCGCGCTTTCATTTAATGAAATGATGTCCTTTTGTCATAAGTTAAATTTCTTTTAAAGTGTGCCATGCGCACGTGGAGTTTCCATCTATAAATGTACCATATCTGTATGTTTGTTTTCCTATCAATTGCAATTACATTGACCGTGGCCTTACATGGACTGATGACTTTCCCAAACCCAGTCTGTGGTGGGGATGAAATGTTACTGAGATCTGGGGTTGAAACCTCAAACAGCATATTTACATAAGAATCATTTTAGAGCCACAGCTCTCGGATTTTTAATACAGAACACGGAAATCCAGAGAGGGATTCATTACAAGTCCGGCAGTAACCCTGCCGGTGCTTCCAGGGGTTGCCTCTGGACTCGCAACACTTTACCGCCGCCTGACATCCCAGTGCCACCGGAACATTACTTGTCCCGGCAGATCAAATCAGGCACCGGTAAATATTAATCTCTATTCCCATAGAGCCCCATAGGACTCACTGGGAGTGGGGAGACGGAAGCACCAGCACCGTTACTAACAGTGCCGGTGCTTCCATGAAAACCCTGCGGGCGGGTACAGTTGCGCCCAGCAGGTCAGAACTGCTGGGCGCACCGGCTCCTGCCCACAGACTTGTAGTGTGGCGGTCCGGAATGGGTGCCGGTACATTGCTACTGGCACCGTTAATTCTGGACCACCACACTCGTAATGAGGCCCTTTGAAACTGAATGTTCCCTGCTCCTGCACGCACTACGAATGACTCAAGTCCTGGAATTGTGTCCCTGCTCTCTTTTTCCTGTGTTTCCTCGTTTAGAACTGCACTTAACACATGCCTCGCTTTCCAATTACATGTGTGTTAATGATAGATGGCTAGGCGGGTTGTACACCTTCAATGATATATGATATGATATGATAGTTTATTTAAATAGCGCCTATATACAATGTGTTTCAAAGCGCTTCAAGGCAAGGGAGGGAACAGGGGAAAATACAATGACATTCCCACAGGCCATGAACAGTAAGGATGTGAAATGAACTATCATACTCGGCCTGACTACATTTCAGATAGTGCAAGAGCTAAGACATAGATAAGGAAGGGAGAGGGAGAGTGGGAAGGAAATGGAAACAGACAGGCGACTACCGTACTAGACCTGATGACATTTCTGGAAGAGCCGGAGAAAACAAAAGGTGAGGGAGAGGGGTGCAGAAAGGGAGGAGAGGAATAAAACAAGCGAATATGGTACTAGGCCTGACGACATTTCAGAAATTGCTGGAGGGCAGGGGGAGGAAAAAAAACAAGTAAGGGGATGGGGGAGGAGACAGACGAGGTTGCTATCATACTAGTTCCAGGGACAATTCTGATAGAGTAAGTGCATAGAAGAAAGTAAGGAGAGGAGGGGAGGAGATACAAGAAGGGAGAACAGGAGAGGAGGAGAGAACAGAGAGTAAGCAGTCAAAAAGAGTGGAGAAGCAAGAGGGGAGAGCGATTACAATTGCAGAAGTCAGTAGCAACACAATGTTGCAAGTCAGGATACAAGATGAAGATCGGAACATCATGATTCAGGGCCACCATGAGTACAAGATACAAACGATGTCTGGCATGAGAGTTGAAAAAGGGCAACGCACCGTGAATCAATGTAGTCTATAAAAGTCAAATCAAGCATTGGCCACAAGACGGTGATAGTGAAACCAGAATGAATGAGGACAGATTCCTGCAGAAATAGGCTGGTGGTGGGGTAGCGGGGAGGGGGAGAAGGGTAGAAGAATCAAGCAAAACAGGCAACACCTGTGTGTGAGAAGGGTGGGGGCAGAAGGGAACATCGTGGGCGGACCAGAGGCGGTGGGGATGGCCTGTGGGGACAGAGGGAGTAAACACATGTTGGTTCAAGCTTACCTGCAGTCTGAGCAGGGGGTGGGGCCCTTGGTCCTCCTGGTCCGAACAGGTCCAAACAGGAATTTCCCTTTTCTTCATCTGCCATTTGCTTCGGCCGCCTGGGCGAGGGAGGCCCTTGATCAAACAGTTAAGAGCAGGAAGGAAGAGGCAGGGCTAAGAAGGTAGGTGGTGCTTAGGCCAGGTGACCTAGATCCACTTGCACCTGCTCCCCATCTACAAAGTAAAAGAGGCTGGAGGGCTCCTTAAGTAGGGAAAAAGAGCAGCAACCAGGAAGGCACCAGGTGGGTGGGGCTTGCTAAGTGGGGAAAAAGAGTGGCAACCTGGAACACACCAGGTGGGAGGGGCTTAGGCCAGGTGACCTAGATCCACTTGCACCTGCTCCCCATCTGCAAAGGAAAAGAGGCTGGACGGCTCCTTCAGTAGGGAAAAAGAGCAGCAACCAGGAAGGCACCGGGTGGGTGGGGCTTGCTAAGTGGGGAAAAAGAGCTGCAAGCTGAAAGGTACCAGGTGGGTGGGGCTTTGGCCAGGTGACCTAGATCCACTTGCATGTGCTCCCCATCTGCCAATGTCCTCTTATTTAAAGAGAAATAGGGGTAATGCAATATTATTGGTCAGGGCAGTTATAAAAGCACACAGGTTCTTTTTAGCAGATTATCGATGAGTCATTTTGTGTTGGAGGCAGGAGAAGCACTCTTCCAATGTAACTTTGCAAAGTGCTGCGAACACTGAGGTTCAGAGTGACACTGGGGGAGAGAACACTCAGAAAGGGAAATAGGACCCGGATGAACACGAAATAGAGACAGTACCATGGAGAGGGAAGTGGAGAGAAAAACAGGACAATGGCTGCCAGTTATGGGCATTTCCAGGCCTGGCTCAGTTGACCCTGTTCCGTACTCTTGTTTGCTTACTTTTGTTTTTGACTTGTTGTAGATAATGGACCAGAGCTGCCAATGCTGAGGACATAACATTCGGGAAAAAGAAGTCAGTCACACTTTCGATGCCTGGCTGGCTCAGTGTGTGCAGATCACTGCGCGAGTGAGCAGCAAGCAACTCACGTCACGTGTGATGGTGTGAAATTGACAGATACATTCTATGGAGCTGAGCCGGGGTGGGCGGGGTTGATCGGGCCACAGTGGCAATTATATCATTCTACTGAAATTGTTATACTTGGTTTGGTAAGCGGGAGAATTTCCAGGGGGTCGGGTCTCTAAGAAACCACAAACATAACTAAAAAATATGTCGCATAAAAGGAAAGTAATGTCAATAATGTCTACTATATACTTGAGAATGTGCGGGAGGGGTAGAGGTTGGTATTGAGATTAACTTCTTCTGCAATCTGGGGCTGCTGCACTGTGGACTTGGGCCTTTGCACTATGGGCCAGAAAAGTAACCCTCTCCCCGTGGCCAAATGTTGCCAGTCCTCCCTGGCATGGAAGTAACTGCGCACAAATAACACTTTGAACAAAATGTGCCCCATGTCTTTTAACAAAAGAAGCAACTCTTTTGGAATATATCTCTTTAATAATGGCATTTCCTCGTTTTTCCACTTAAGTAGCCCCAGGTTAAGGTAATGTAAACCAAGACGAGTGCATTAGAGGGGAACCAGGAACATTACTACTTCTCACAGCCCGCCGACGACGCTAAATCTAACTGGTCCTGAACGAGACATGCAGAATCCATCATCCGCAAGCATGCTTCCCTGCACAATCCATAGATGGGAATTTCATGCATGTTTGCAGCACTTAATGGACCTCCGCTAGGCCTGTGCTTGATCCTCTTCTTCAAATGAACGTTTCGCATTTGTTGAACAGGGGGCAGGCTTTGCATCCGCTGCCATACATCTCTGTTGGCTCGTGGGAGTGATCAGGGGGTGATGGTTCTCGCTCTTCGTCACAGCTGCGCACATGACAACACTGCGCCAGCGGTGCTTAATCGCTAAAGCGGAATCAATGCTCTCTTTTTTCCCATTTCCGCATGCGCATAAGACCATGACCCACTGCTTCAAAAGCACCCTCGGAAAGAAAGGTCTTGATGGTATTATCATTTTAGGTTTCACAAGTTCTTCCTCAGTGAACGGTATTATAAATAGTTTATATTCTGTAAATATTGAAATGGTCATAATCGTGTTTCAGCATTGTTGCTGCTGGCTGAATATAGAAAATAGCAAACACAGATTGTTCCAACCACGGAAAAAAATGAGCCTGTAAAGAATAACTGCTGAAATACTATTAAGTTCACAAAAGGCTGGAATGTGGCCAATAAGGACCCAGTGAAAAGTCGTTTGAAGCATTGACGTCATTACTCAGAATAGATACAACCTATCACATTAATGATGTCACTTATATTATGTTTTGACACACTTACTACTTCCATGACCTCTTGGCACTGCGACCAATACCATTGATGACATCAAGAAACAAAGAGAGAAAGACAAGAGAGAGAGAATCAGAGGGAGTGAGTGCAGCCGAGCGGAAATGGAAGCTGTTTGCAGAAACCAACAATGCATTGCAGGACAGTGGGTGTGGAGCAGGCAAAGGGCAAGTTGGATCACTGAGTGTAGAGGTTACAGACAGCAAAGAGCTAGGTAAGCCATTCCGTTTTCAAACAGCAATGTATGCATTCGATGTGTTGTACACTAGCAGGTGCTCTTTCCTGGTAATCTCTGTCTTTACTGTGCTGGGATTGGGTTGCCGAATCCAAATAGGTGGAATTATTTTGCAGTTCTACCAGCACTTGTTTAGAAACCTCTTACAGCAGGAAGACGTCTAGTGGAGTTCTGTACCGTAGTCATATGTAGCAGAGACCATTATTTGCCTTAAGCCTTTCAGACCATTACTGATAGGAAGCGTGCCATCTTTCATCGGAGATTTCAAATTAACCTGCCTTGGGAAAAGGTCTTTTAGTAGTGCTGAAACTGGGACTAGCCTGATAAACTTCACCTTTGAATGGCTTACACAGTTCAGGCTGGAAATATGCATACATATGCAGGCCCATCCTGGAATGCAAACACAAATATGCTAAGGGTAAAAGTGGAATAAAATAACAATGTTTCTTTAAAAGTGCGAGGAAAGTGAATTATTGTCAAGGGGGAAAAAAAGTTTTAAAAAAGAAAACCTGCTTTGCCTCATGCCAGGTTGGACCAGGGAGAATACTGAAGGACGTTACTATCTTTTTGCAAATCACTTTATGCCATTTCTACCCTTCCATCTACAAGCATATGCAAAGTGGATATGTTCGGAGAAACTCCCCCTTCCTTCCCACTTTGTTGCATGACTGGTTTTGGTAGCAAACTGCAAATCCTACCCTGCCTCAGGCTTGGAGGAAGGTTTTGAGCAACGCAGTCCAACAGGGAGGCTCAAAACTCATGAAGGCTGTTCAACAAAACAATTATCGCTTGTTGCTACCATGGCAAATCAGGAGGAGGTGTTTGTAATAGTTGCAGTCCGTGCTCCAAAAGTCCTTGCAGAACGTCCAGCATTTCATAGTGCTTGGAGTTGTAGAGGAGGTGGTGGTATCTCAGCGGCAGGGGGAGATGGCCACACAGATGAAGGGGAACAATGGGGAGTAGAGGGAGGTGGTGTTGATGTACAAGGAGATTGAATAAAACATAGCACTGGAGCCAGAGCTGGTCCCCTAGCAGATGGCTAAGCAGGAGAATGAGGTGCTGCAGCATTGCCTGCCTATACAGAGGAGGCAGGCGGGTTCAGAACATGTCTGTGAAGTTTGAGCTGGGTCAGGAGTCATACCCACCCATGACAGAGCACATCTGACTTCTTCAGCTTTTCACAAGAAAAGACTGTTGGGGCAGGAATATATAGTACTACGCAATCAGCACCAAAAGTCAAATAAGTGGAGTGACATGAGCACCACAGTAATGTGCAAGCATTGTACATTTGGCATTAGGGTGTATTTAGAGAATGTACGTCACATGCCTCTGAACCTGCTCCTGCAGCACCCTTCAACAATGAGGACAAATGATGTACACCAGTATATCACCGGACACTCTGTCACAAGCTAAACCTCATCCCTGCAATACTCTGTGCCAGCCAGAAAATATCCCAACTCTCTGCGTCTGTCCAAGCTCAGCTTTCATCCAGGACAACAGTCACTAGCAGGGTTACTTTGCCACCACCAGCACCACAGCATCCTGGTGGTGGAGGTGAAGTTGTTGCGATGGTTCTATGTGGGCAGATGAGGAGAGACAGAATGATGAGGCATGCAGGTATTTTCTGCATGTACCTCCTGGCCGCTGTCAGTCAGTGGAGGATGCCATGGAGAGGCACATTTTCAATTATCATTATACCCTCTTGTAGGACACAGAACAAGAAGGTAGAAAAATAGGATTCACGGACAACTGGATAAGTCCTAGAAAAATTTAACCGCTTCACCGGTTGGTGATAGAGGCAAAACCATCAGTTTTTGAATGCGACACAAAGAGTATGAAAGTGGCAATACTGGTTGGTAGAGCCAAAATAATTGAGAATAATGGAAAAACTAAATTTGTACTTTTGAAATGCACTCAGCCACTACTCTCATTGGTATTACCAAATTGTTCTAATGAACAATTGACCGATTTTAAAGGGTCACAATTGACCTTTTCACAATTGACCGCATATATATATATATATATATATATATATATATGTATATATATATATATATATATATATATTCAGTAAAAAAACTTTGTTAAAGGGACGTTATGGTTAAGTTGTGCTACTAAAAACCTATGAAATTCAGTAAAAAAACTTTGTTAAAGGGACATTATGGTTCCAAGTAAAAACGAAAAAAAAACCTGAAATTCGCCAGTTATGGTAAACTAAGCAACCATAACTCGCGCCACCACCGTGCACTGCTAAGACTAACACCCAGGACATCAAAGATGACATCACAAATGTCATTGATGACATCACTGATGACATCACATGTGCAGTTACTTTTCATGAAAAGTCTATACAAGGGATTATTATTAAAATGTTGACAAAAAAGTGTCAAGGATCATTGGAATAAATATTGTGAGATAATTAGTGCATTAAGCAATGCATTGTTATAGATAGCATTATATTATGAAGTTCTATCCAGTATACTAAGATACTCATGTAGAAACATAGGCATCAAAGGCCGGTCAAGTGGCAAAGCGAGTAGAGCGCTTGCTTTGACACCTGTGCAAAGCCTGCTGATGAAGGTTCAAATCCCAGCAGGGCCAAACTCAGCCTTTCATCCTTCAGAGATTGATAAATGAGCACCACACACCGTGGGTAAGCTCAGATACCTGTGGGTTCATCGCACTATATAAATGCTAAATTATTATTATTATTATTGTGTGCAGCATAAATGATGGAGGTGCAATATTCATTATATTGCCATGTTGAATAGTGAAATAATAACTGCTTTCTTATTAGAGTTTTGCGTACTGTGAAACATGTAATAAGTAGCTAATTAAACCCACTTACTACATAATTGCCTTATTACAGACAAAACACAAAAGAGACAACAACACATACAAATATATACAGGGAAAGTGAAGTAAGCAAAAAAGCAACAGTAGTAGCAGAAAGTGTTTATAACCTAACTGATTATCTTTATGGAGAGAAATGATTGCTCTGTTTCAAAGCTGCTACTTACCCTATGTATATGTATCACATAATGTGACTAGACCCTAAGGAAAGTAGTGTGAGTACAACGTATACAAATATGAGCATATATAGGGAAAGAACAGTAATAAAAAAAACAACAGAACTATCAGAAAGTGCTGATAACCCTACTGATTATCTTCATGCACAGAAAAAATTGCTGTCTTTCAAGCCTGTGTCTTCCCCTATGTATATGTTTCATATGATGTGACTGGACCCTAAGGGAATTACTGTAAGAACATACTTGAAGGATAAGTCTACAAATATAGTATCTTTTCAATGTTTAGTTCCTGACTGTTACTGAACAAAACCATGTGGCCTAGATATGTCAGTAAAGGAAAAACGGGGGAGCCAGACATGTGATGTCATCAGTGATGTCATCAATGACATTTGTGATGTCATCTTTGATGTCCTGGGTATTAGTCTTAGCAGTGCACAGTGGTGGCGCGAGTTATGGTTGCTTAGTTTACCATAACTGGTGAATTTCAGCGGGTTTTCGATTTTACTTGGAACCATAACGTCCCTTTAACAATGTTTTTTTACTGAATTTCATAGGTTTTTAGTAGCGCAACTTAACCATAACTTCCCTTTAACAAAGTTTTTTTTACTGAATTTCATAGGTTTTTAGTAGCGCAACTTAATCATAACATCCCTGACTTTATTCTGAACCCCCAGCTAGTGATTTTGATGTCCGCGGACTGTGCGTATGTCCACGGACCAGGCACGGACAACAACAATACCCAAAAACTCAGGGGTTATCTTAAATTGTTATTTCAAGTCATATAAACACTGTACAAGTTCAAAAAGCAGCATATAAACACATTATATGTAATAATAAATAAGAAGTGGAACCTATATATGTAACACATCAACCATCCATTTAAATACCATTTGTACTAAAATGGAATATACCAAAACAAAAAGATATGCCTCCAACATCATTACCTCACAGAAACTGCACAGCTGGGAGCAACAGCAGACCTACACAACAGTAAGAACACAATTTACCAGAAGCTAGTAAGTAAACTTCATTTTTCTTATATATTTCTAAACTTTCTGTATTAGGTACACTAAAAGTAATATATATTTTTTTTACACATAAATGGCCAGTACTTTGGAATTGGCTTGAGGAAATTGTTCCACGTGAGGAAATGACTGAAGATAATGATACTAATGGTAGACACTTCTCTATTTAACCAAATTAATAATCATAACTTTATGTGTACTTAACATTTTTATTTTTCTTCACAGACCATACAAACATTGAGAATAATACACGTAAAGACACCTTAGAACATACACTGCACTGCATGGAAGAAAAAATTGACATGCTAATGGAACATTTCAAGCTTTTGAAACATTTTGTGGAGGACCACATAAAAGAAAAAAATAATATCATTGTCCCACATGTACCTGTTCCCCCTCTCCATGTCCCAGTCAACTATCCCCAAACCTTTCCCATCAAGAAAAACATTACGATGAGACTTCCATCCCTTCATCTCCTCCCATCCATCCACTCCAAACCCCTAATTCCCCTGTGTTTGTGTCAGTTTCTGCTTTGCCCTCTCTTGCATAAGTTTTATATCTGTACATAATAAAAAAAATATTAGATGTGTTTTAATTCAGTCCTTTGTGTCTTATTTATTTTAAAAAAGGCAGTTCAGATATCCGCGGACATCGCGGGTGTCCGGAATGTCCGTAATTAACCAAAATGGGGGTGTCCTAAGGACACTATACCCGTCCGTACTGTCCGCAAGCAAGATGGAACTGTTCTCAGAACACACTCGGTGTCCTGAATGTCCGCAATTAACCAAAATGGAGGTGTCCTAAGAACACTATTCCTGTCCGTACTGTCCGCAGGAAAGTTGAAACTGTTCCAAGAACACACTCGGTGTCCCGTATGTCCGTAATTATTCAAAATGGGGGTGTCCTAAGGACACTATACCTGTCTGTAATGTCCGCAGGCAAGTTGAAACTGTTCGGAGAACACGCGCAGTGTTCGGGATGTTCACAATTAACCAAAATGGAGGTGTCATAAGGACACTATACCTGTCCGTAATGTCCGCTGGCAAGTTGAAACTGTTCTAAGAACACACTCGGTGTCCTCAATGTCCGCAATTAACCAAAATGGAGGTGTCCTAAGGACACTATGACTGTCTGTAATGTCCACAGGCAAGTTGAAACTATTCTAAGAACACACGCGGTGTCCGGGTTGTCCGTAATTAACCAAAATTGAGGTGTCCTAAGGACACTATGCCTGTCCGTACTGTACGCAAGCAAAATGGAACTATTCTTAGAACATGTGCGGTGTCCATCTTGTCCACAATTAACCAACATGAAGGTGTCCTAAGGACACTATTCCTGTCCCTACTGCCTGTAGAACATCTACGCACATGCGCACCACACCCGCCCTACAAACATTGCGCCTGTCTGTAACTGTTCGTCTCACTTGTGTCACACTTTTCATTAGTTTCAGGACCCGAACACTGTCCGTAGAACACCCACGCGCATGAGCACAACCGTTCCTGTACATTTGGTGTCCTGCGGACACCCATTCCCTTTGCGGACGTGTTCGCAGCATCATCTTGTGAACGCACCCACGCTGAGCGTGTGTCCTGAATTGCGGACAATGTCCGGGTCCCCGAACATTTTTAAAGTACCTTTTCAGGCAATCCACAGTATTTTATAGTAGAAATTCACCATAGCACATGTCCCAGAAAATTACCCTGACTTTCTACATACTTATTGGGACCTTTTCAGCCTTTTTGGGGTGTTTGATCTGTCCGTGGACAGCGCGGGTGTCTGTGAAGCGTGCACCAGCACCCCTATAAAAGGCCACACCCCAGAGCTGATCTTCATTGTGCTTCTAGCTATCTAACAAAGCATTATCTAATTTGCCTTGCATTCTTCCAGATTTTGCTGCCTTTGCTGAAACCTGATGGCATCTATGGCTGCTGTTCTTTCACCTGGTGCTACATCTGGATCAGCACCACCCCCACCCCCTCCACCACCACCACCTCCCCAAGGGCCTGAAGAGGGGAACAGGTGTGAGGATGTAGAGGAGGATGAAGAGGATGAAGAGGATGAGGTAGTGGATGTCCCTACTGCCAGCACTCAGAGTGAGTCTTGGGTGTGGCGGTTATTTACCATTCATGGTGACGTACCCAAAGCACGTGCGAACAAGGTCACCTGCAGCCAGTGCAAAATGGTGCTGAGTCGCGGGAGGCCTGGTTCGTACAGCTTTGGTACGACATCTATGAAGCGACACCTAAGGTCATTCCATGGTGGGGCCATTCGCAATGTTGTACCTTGTGATCAACGTAGTAGGTTCAGTTCCTCTACTACAACCTCCGTTTCCACTCCTCTCATCACAAGAAACACTCCTGTGGGAGAGTGCATTCCTTCAGCTGCCTCACAGGCCATTCACGATGCTGATGACCCATACCTTTCAAGGGTCACAGTTTTGTGTATGTACTGCGACGCAGTACTCTGCAGGGGGGAGAGACTTTGAAGTGCTTTCGAGACTGTGGTCAAGGAGCATGAGAAGACCTGTTACCTACTTAAGCAAGGCCCACCCTACATCTTCCTCTCTCGAGCTGCCCTTTCTTATCCCTGTGGTTGATGTCCCCCCTTACCCTCCTTTCCCCTCCTCTCCTAGTGTGCCGTGTAAAAAAAAAAACGAAAAAATATAAAACAACAAAAATCCAATAAAAAGGGCTCTTTTCAGAGCCGCCTTTCATAGTCTAAAAATAGAAGTGATAAACAAATGGAGCAGGGCCCTGTGCATTTTTTAGAAGTCTGTGGGCAGTTCGCGGACTTCTAAAATGTTGGGGTGCTGCCCTATAAAAACCATTACACTTTTCTCAGGGAGGAAGTGGTGGCTCTGAAAAGAGCCTTTGGTGGTGTTTTTTTGAGTTTGAAAAACTTGAAATAGTCAACACCTACTGCAAAATGGATGGCTGTAATTTCACAAAAGGACACTATGCATTTTGTAAATTTCTCAGAAAGATCTGATTACCAGCATAAGTAAGATGGACTCCATCTCTGCGAAAAATGTATGTGCTACGAAACATAATATTTTCATTGTGGAAAGAGGACATGCCAACATCTCTTAGAAAGGCACAAACAGCCTTATTAACATTCCGCCTCGCTTTCTCCCTTTGTGGACCAAATGAAGAAGAATGCAGCCACATTTGTCTCTGCGCAATACGAGAAAAAATTACTTGGGAATTTGGAAACATGTCCATGACCTTCCCAAGTCCTTCTTTCATCGCACATTGCAAAGAAATTCCTGACAGGTATCCTAAACTGTTCGCTCCACAATGAATTATAATTATGTCTGGATGAAGCTCTGTCTCCAAACTAGCACAGAGAGGTACCAAGTCCAACCACTTCATTCCACGCACTCCATGCCAGTGCACTTCCACATGAGGGAATCCAAGATCTGCAGCTACTCCACAGCTTTCTGCATGCACTTCCAACTAATGTATCCATGAGTCTCCCAAAATCCAGATAATCTGTTTTCTGAAACACACAGCCATAGCTAACTGTTCTTCTCTCTGGAAAAATACTTTCTGACAAACTCTCTCCTTACACAACACACCCACTAAACTTTACTGACCAATCCTTTGCTCAGCTCATTCTCATTTGCATGCCTCTCCACCCCAAAATCTCGTATGTTATACGCGGTGTCTGCGGACAACCGCCATGACCACGGACATATCGTAACTTGGACAGCCCTTCTACCATTTCCATTTCACACTCTGTGCCATTCCCTCATTGGATACAGCTAACCAGTCACACAACCATCCACCAATCACATCTAAGACCTCTGCATCTAACTCCATCATCAGAGTTCAGCACTTCAAATGTACTGTTGATCACTCTGAGTACAAGTCTCATATCATTGGAAAGCACCTACTACAAAAACTACTCTACAAGTCTCCAAGATTTCTGCTTGCAGCTGCATGCATATGCACATGCATCAATACAAACTACAGGTATGCATATTTTCTGCACAGTACATGTACAACTCTTATAAATGCGTATAAACAGAGTAACTGCCACTTAACCTGTATAGCCTCTAAAATGAACTTACTGTCATTTATTCCATCTGCTATAACAACTGTCACTTCCAACCTGTCTGCTATCTATTTTTTTTTTTACACACACACCTATCTAAAAAAATCATAATATTAGAAGATGGAAGAAATAACAATATAATTGTGGAAAAAACACTTACAAGACGATTCATGGAAATAATGTGCACCAAAAATCTCTGCGAAAGCATGCGAATCGCAGCGTAAGCATGCGAAAGCCGCGCACATCGATTCATGGAAGTCCGTGCGCGTGTAAATCCTGGGATGTGCGCTAAAATCCTGCGTGGCGCACGCGGGCGCACGTGTCATCAAACAGCGTGTGCTACGCGCACAGCGAAAGCGCACATAGCGTGGCGCACACAACAAAAGTGGGCGGAACACGGGGAAAACACGCGGAATAGGGAACAACGCATGAAAATGTGGGCGTTACGGGGGAAGTACAGGAGTTAAATGCGCAGAACGACCACACGCGCGCCTACAACACGTATTCATGGAATCGAACAGGGGAAACGTGTGCGCCAAAAAAGACGCTCTAATCTGGAAACACGTACGCCAGCAGGAAGCAGGCGTACATGGCCCTGCGCAGCATAAAAGTGCGCGCAATCAACAAACAAGCTCAGACGCTATGATGAACATACCGTTCCTCGCAGCAGTGGTCGTGGGACACCGCAGGAGGAGGAGGATAGTCAGGCCCAGAATTTTTACACCCAGGACCAGCCTTTTGGGATGCCTGATGATCAGGTGTATGGGAGGTAGAGGTTTCCACCTCACATAATACTCAACCTGGTGAGTGAGTGTGAGGATGACCTCACATCACCCACCCTGTGCTCCCAAGCACTGAGCCCCTTGGAAAAGGTGCTCAATGTACTGCACTTCTTGGCCACTGGTTCATTTCAGCGGACAAGTGCCATAGTGGTGGGGGTGTCACAGGCCACGCAGTCACGCTGCCTACACCAGGTGTTGGCCATCATGACTGCACGCTCCTCAGTCCGCAGTCACATATACCTGCCCAGAACACCTGCAGAAAGGCAGGCTGCCGTCCAGGATTTTTACGGGGTGGCACACTTCCCCAAAGTTCTAGGTGCCATTGATTGCGCCCATGTGGCTCTACGTCCTCCCAGGGCAACTGAGCACATCTATAGAAACCGCAAGCACTGGCATTCCATCAACGTGCAGGTAGTATGTGAGGCCAAGGAAATCATCACCTCAGTATATGCCAACTATCCAGGGTCCACCCATGACAGTTTCATTTACAGAATGTCACCCCTAAACCGGGACCTAGAAGCTGGGCGGCATGGCCATACATGGCTGCTTGGTGAGTATAAATGCCTCTGCACATGCATGCATGTCAGATACTGAGTAATGTCACAACCTCACTAATGATACCCATCATCACCTACCCAGGGGACAGTGCCTACTCTCTGAGCACCCACTTGATGACGCCAATTCGGAAACCCACCACACCACTCGAGGTAAGATACGACACAGCTCATATTGCAACCTGGGGCATAGTGGAGCGCACATTCGGAGTGCTCAAGTCACGCTTTCGCTCCCTTGACCGCTTTGGTGGGCAGCTGCTATACGCGCCCCCAGTAGTGTGCAGGATCATAGTGGCAGCATGTGTCCTGCACAACGTTGCAACCCGCCGGGGCCTGCCGGTGGACATGGTGGTACCCCCACATACCCAACCACATGCATGCCCGCTGCGCATGGGAGGGGAAAGGGCACGTGGTGAGGCAGCCCATACGCAGCTGGTGGCTAATTACTTCACCTAAAATCACACCCTTGTGGAGTGCACACAGCCCTGGCACATACCAGCTGACAATCAATGATGATGACATAAGGGACAGTCAACTGTCACAACCATACCAGCCTGAGATTGGTCACCTGTAAGTGTTACATTGTGTGCATCCCTAACTACTGAAAGACAACCAATGCTGTGTCACAAAAAGACACACATTTATGCTGCATGAATGACTACCCCCTTGCAAAATAGAACATGAAAAGAGCACCATGTCACCAAACCCCTCCCCATCTCCGCTACCCAACACACCATGGCATGTCATGCAATGTGAAAGCAAACAAAGGAATGCACAACACATGACACAAGTGTCACAAAGTGCACTGTCCCAAATGGAAACAGGCCACAGACAATATGCTCCCAGTAATCAATAACAAACAGCACACATGACCAAATACTTACCAGCAACACAATACAGCAACACAGGATGAAACATTGCCAAAATATGACAGTACCAAATCAAAGTAGTGCAAGTTTTACAACCTGAATAAGCCAGCAGATCCATCCCTTCCAACTGCAGAATGTTGACGTCAGGCAAATGTGTCAGTGTACTGCATACAACATGAACTGCATCCGCAAAAGAGATGGCCTTGTGAAGACATGAAGAAGGTACCTGTGAATAAGGAGGAAGACATGGATGCACAAGCACATATCAATACACCATGCAGTGTTCAATACAAAAACAATCCCCACTAGGGATGTACACACAGTTTTGACTACAGACTGCCCACACAGCTCATGGGAGCCCAATGTCACTGTGTAAGTCACTGTCACTTGGTCACACCCTTTGCAAGCCCATGCAAAGGGAATCAGGAGGGGTGTGTGTGTCAGGAACCCAAGCATCTAACCCAAAGACAGGACAAGCCTGCATGTGCCCAGCTGGAATACACAGTGGATGCCCACGGGAGCCACACAAGGCAAAACACTGTAAACAAAAAATAATAAAAAAAATCAAAAATGGCCATGTGGGGTCAGGGGGGGAGGCCACCCAGGAGGTTCAAGGACAGGGTGCACACCAACACCCACCTGCGTGGCGGTTGTGAAAAAAAAATACCTCCATGGCTCTCGGCCTGCATGGCTATGCTATTGTGGGAGAACTGCTGCTGTCGCTCTCTTCACCCTCTGCTTCTGGATCAGCAGGTGGTGGTGCTATGGGAGGCAGCCCACGCAAAGCTCTGGTATGGTCCTCCATGGCAGCAAGCATGCAGGTGTTGAAGGTCTGATTCTGGAGGATGATAGTGCAGAGATCCCCATGCAGCACCTCATGGGTTGCCTGCATTTCTGCAAGCATGGCCTTGCGTGATGCCCGGATCTCCTCCTCAGTTGCCTGCAGCTCAGCTGAGAGCGTACGTGTGAGCTGCTCCAGCTGCTGTTCTGTCCTTAATTTTCGGGAAGCCTCAAGTTCACCTAGAGTCTGCCTGAGGAACTGGAGTTCTAACCTCAGGGCTTCCCTGTGGCCCTGTGACTCTACAGAAATGGCTTCCCGCAGAGTCTCCAGTGCCACCCGTCGGTCCCTGTTGGACGTCAACATGTCTTCCCTGTGTGATTGGCAAATGGAGTCTGTTGCCTGCTGCTGTTGCTCCATCTTCCTTTCAGGGGGGAGAATGGAAGTGGCCACCCTCTCCATTGCCTGAGCCATCATTTCCACTGAAGCTCCCTGTTGTGCTGCTATACCGTACATGGAGTTTTCCCATACAGTATTGCCTGGTGGCGTACGGCCACCGCGTCGGCGGGCACCCCACCTGTTTGGGGCAAGGCGATCTGCACCTTGCTGTGCCGGCACTGCCTGAGGCTGCAGGACTGCATTCCCCCTCTGATCTGCTGGCCTAGGAACAGGATCAGATGTTGTGGAGTGTGACCCTGCATCCGTAACCACCAAAGGCGGATTTACCAACACTGACATCCCCATAGTGGGTTCTAGCCCTGGTGCAGGTGGGTTGGACAGAACAGAATCCCTGCCAGAAACACTCACCTGCGACAGCACATAAGTCTCATCATCCGATTCAGCACCTGAATCATAGAGGTCTGGGGAGGTGCAACCAGAGACACCCCTGGACAGTATGGTCTGCAATAAGATTGGGTTTTCACCCACCACCACACCATGTCCTCCACTGGTGCCCGGTCGTGCCTGAGATTCCACCTGGGTCTGCACCATCTCTTCCACCTCAACAGCATCAAGTGCGTCATCATCTGCAAAAACATGAAAGACAACAAATGGAAACAGGCATGAGCACCATGGCACACACATAGGCCTGACAAGCCAGATATCCAGTACATGAATTACACATGTCCCACATGACTATAACCCTGGCATGCATGCACTGTCAATGATTTGGAAGGGGAGGCAAAAAGCAGACACTGGGGACACCAAGATGGACAAGAAACACATTTGATGCATGCTGGGTAGCACTGGCATCACACATTAGCCTCTGAGTGGCATGTGCAATACACATACATGACACATGCCAGCACATAGATGCCATGTAGCATAGCCATGGTACATTTCACAAGTACAGCCATATGTCAGTGAATGAGTACTGTCACCCATCCATGTGAGATGGACATGATGTCATGATCTCTGCTTCCAAAAGGTCAGGGTTTTCCCAACTCCCTTGGAAGCAGATCCATAACCCAGGTTCCGAGGGCCAACCAGTCCCAATTGGGACCTTTTGGACCCAGTCCTGGCGCCAGTGGCACCAGGCTCATAAATATGCCCAGTCCCAGCGCTGGAAGCGCCGGGCTCATAATGCTTGGGTGGACTTACCTGCAGCAGACCATGCTGCTTACTTGCCTGCCAGCTGAGTCTCTGATCCTCTTCTGTTTGGAACTACTTTTCCTGTTGGGTGGGGCAGGAGCCACTCCCTAGATTCAGAACACTGGAACTCTTCTGGAAAGCAGGAACTCTTTTCTTACCAAGGCGTGGCTGTGGAAGGAGACACTTAAGCACTACAGGAGGCTATTTAAACCACACCCGGTGGATGAATCTTGCTTTGCGTTATTCTGCATCCTCTGCAGCAGAACGCTCATCGTGTCTTCTGCATCGGATCCTGGGCCTAAGGAAAAAGGCTTACCATCCTGAATCCAGTCTTCAGCAACACCTATAAAGACAAGAAAGAACAGGTTAGCATTCCGGCGTCTGAAAGACAAAGGCTTACCTACTCTTTGTGCGCTCCGGAGGTCTTCACACTACATTCCGGCATCTGAAAGACAAAAGCTTACCAACTCTTCGCACGCTCCGGAGGCCTTCGGCGCTGCATCCTGCATCTGAAAGACAAAACAAGGTGCGTTTAAAGACATTGGGGAACTTTAATACTCACGTGCCATTACTCTGACCCAGTGGGTATTCCGGCACCCTGCAGCCGCTCCGAACTCGTACCTGCAAAATAAAAGACAGTTAGAGCGCATCGTGAAGCAGGCAACAAGCGCTTACTTACGTGCTTCCAGGCGCTTCTATTCATCACACGGACTCCATCTTCAACTCACTTCAGCCCGTCATCCGCCATCGCCGGAACCTGCAAAACAAGAGACATCATTACTAAAGACTTTAAAGACAATAGAATTACTCGAAACTTACCGTTCGTGCAGTAAACGACGGACAGCAGTCCTCTGAAGTCAAGAGGCCTGCGCTACCGATCCAGTGAAGAAACTGGTTACAGCACCCTGCCCCGAGGCAGATGGAGAGCTCGGCATTCACTTACCTAAGGTGAGAGCGTTAACCTTTGGGGGTCTACAGGAGAGCAAAAAAGGAAAGAGATAGGGACACCCCAATAACCCCAGTTCATTAATCCCATATTTTCTATCTGCAGACATCTTACTCTTGAAGTCAGGCATACAGTGCACAGAGGTCCAGCCCAAAGAGCCAACCGGGTGCTACACATCACCTTTGAAGATACGGTAGTCGCCCAGTCAAGACCGGCGCCTCTGCGAGAATCAGGTGAGCGTTACACATGATGAGATGAAAAATGCAAAATAGTGTGCCAAAATACGCATGTGCCACACACTGCAACACATCCAGTGTACAATGATACATTTATAGCATGCAGATGGATACATCAATGGTTGGTTACTTCAACATGACACGAAAAGACTATCATTTTCAACATACAAACAGGCCCCAAAAATGTTCGTGAGTAGGCCCTTACTCAATCAGCCTGAATGGTCTAATCATTCACATAACAAGGTAATAAATGTGGCCCAATGTGGGGTGTAATCAATGACAGAAGCATGTCACATATGTGGCATTAGGGCTGAAAAATGTGTTTGAAAAATGGGAGAATTGAAACAATCAGGCTGAAAGAACACAGAAAAATTCAGAACAATGTTGTTGCAAGATGACAGTTCAAGGGCAACTGCAGTAATGTTGCGCTAATTGGCTACTGTGGTCAGAAGGGATACTGTCATACCCAAATCCAAGGCCGCTGAATGTTTTGGAGGAAGCACATGGGTGTCCCATACCACTCAGGACTACACACCCTCACCTGGCACTCAATCTGAACATGTCAGCCATGCAACATACACATGGATTACACACACATTCATGGGCACTCACCGGACAATCCTTCGTAATCAGGTAGGTCTCCCACTCCTTGGATCTGTTCCTCTGTGACGAAGGTTCCAGCAACAGACTCATGTTCAGTGAGTTGGTTGTCCTCTGGTGGAGACCCACCGCCAGTCACCAGAGTAGAGGCATGATTGGAAGCCAGCTTGTTCTTTGCTCTGCGTTTCAGGTCATTCCACCGCTTGTAGCAATCATCAGCTGTGTGCCTCACAAATCCAAGGGCACTAATGTGGTCCGTGATGGTCTGCCAGTGTGCCCTAGGTTGACCAGGTGTTGTCTCTCACCCTGCAGTCACCACCATTTTGCGGCTATCTGCCAACACATAAGCCACAAGTGCATCAAGTTCGGCGTCATTGAAGCTTGGCTTCCTTGATGTGCTGGAGTGTGTAGCCGTGTCTGGGGTCTCAGCCTGCAGTGCCACAGCACCCTTCTTCTTCTTCTTCTTCTTCAAAGGTGGTGCGGATCCTGAGTGTCTTACGCCGCTCTGGTCAGTAGGGGCAGAAGCGCAGGTGGACTGGGTAACAGAAGCCTGTAAAGGCACAATGACCATAGGTCTTGGTGCAGGCATTGGCTGCAGGGTGATGTTGGCACGGCCAACGCCGGTTTGATGGACTTGGACCGACACTATCCCAGCTGGGAGACTCGGAGCTGGGGTGGATTGAGCTGCAGCTGCCCCTGCAGCCTCCCCACCCTGGCTACTTGGGGCAGCAGATAACATTGCTGCCCCAGATCCACGTGGCCTGGTGACAGCAACTTTCACCACCACACGTGGCCTAGACTTGCTGACCTGGAAGTCAGCCTGGGAGCCATCCTGTGCCGGTTCAGGTGCCAAAATGGGCCGGTCCAACAAGGGCTGAGCTGGGATGGTGTCAGCTACGTTTCCCACAACCATTGGGGGGACATGGGTGTCCCCAATTGGTCCTCCACACACAGGGCTCTAGGGGCACCCTGCAAATCCTGGTCACGTCCCCTACAGCGCCCACCACGCCCACCTTTTGGAGGTCGGCCACCTTTGCCTCCCTTACTGCTCGGTCACCTCCCACCATGGCACTGATGTTGTTGTGTGTATGGGAGTTGCAGTAAACAATTGTCCTGGGCAATTGGGGTGAAAGGGGTAGGGTACTAGATGGAATTCGTACCCTAGTGCTCTGGCAAGGCTGTATGTGACCACTGGGGGAAGATGATGGGTCATGCAAACGCACAGGCACCCCAAAAACAAAAGCACACGTGCACGCAACCCCTGGTAGACCACGTGCATGGAAAAATAAACCCGCACTACGCTGTGGCACCCAGAAACACAAAAATAAGCGTAGGCGTGTTACACGCAGCCTACAATGACCTCTGAAGGGGTACGCGACACACGGGGGCAACCACAGTCTGCCTTGAAAAAGAACCTGAAAAAGACACGCAGGTGCGCGTTTGCAACACCACTGCCAAAAGAAGAAAAGAACGCAGTCTGAGGAAACAGGGAGTACGAACTGGAAACGTTGTGAAGTAATCCTGTGTGAACCGACAAGAAGTACAAGATACACCCGCTCGCTCTCCACAAAAAGCACGTACAAGGAAATAGCGTGATACTCGTACCTTTTAAGCCAGCCCACACGTGAAACGTCACTTACACGCTTACGCGCTAAGGTCATTTCCTCCAATAGCATGGTGACGTGCAGTTTTCTCACGTGCTGATTCACTATGCACCTGTGTTGTGGGCAACGCCTGTGCGCCTAACGTTACTGACGCACTTATGCGCTAAGGGCCTTTCCTCGAATTACACGCTGACGTGCAATTTTTTCATGTGCCAAATCACTCCGTATCAAGCTGGCCACGCAAATACACACGGAAGACCACGCTCCTGCCCAAAAGGCCATTTTCCTGCCCCCCAGAGCCCCAAGCATGCTCCCACCTGCCATCTGCTGCTGCCTGACTGCCTACTGCCCACGTGCCCTGCTGTTTGCTGCCTGCACATCAGCCAGGGGTGCAGTTGCTGTGACCACCCCTGCTGGAACTGAAGACTCCCGACTGGGATACCATCGCTCCGCAGCCCAGAAGTTGGTGTCCTGGTGGAGCAAGTGCTGGGGCAGTATGATGCCCTCTTTGGAAGTTTGGAAGTTTGCGTGCCGACAATGAAGGACGGACCAGGATCTGGATGGACATCGTGACTGCCATCAACGAGGAGGGGGTGGAAGTCCATGACATCAAACATGTCCGGAAGCGCTGGGAGGACTTCAGGTCCAGGACCCTCGACAAGGCCCAGAGCCTCTTGAAGGCAGCGGATGCCAAGGGGCACCAGGGCCACCTGTCGGACCACCTAATGAGGGTCCTGGAACGCACACGCCCAGCGCTCCACGTTCAGGTCCTTCAGAGGCAGACCCGTCAGGAGTTGAGCGGTAAATGTACATGCATACTGATTGCACGCTGTGCGTGTTGTGGTGTGCCAGGTTGCACATGTGTTTTTGTAGGGCCATGTATGGATGTGTATGTACAGGGGTGTGGGGCTGACACATGTGAGTCCTCTCATGTGTGAGACACATGGATGGTGTATGTGTTGGTAAGCATTCAGGCCAAATACAGGTGTGGGAGCACACATGTTTGAATTACTGTGTATGTACGTTGGCATGGTTGTGGTGTCACACATGGATGGTGGTTCCAGCTGCATGTATCTGCACTGTGTACATGTGCATGTGTGTGTATTTGACAAGTGTGCAACTGTGATGCAACATGGATGCATGTGACACTGACATGTAGAAGGCTGAATGGCAGATGTGACATGGATGGCAATCTCATCACTGCGACAGTTGGTGGAGATGTACACATGCATGTGAGTGTGGTGGCCTGTGTGCATGTTTGTGCGCTCCCCATGTTTCAGGCTCACCTTCGGCTGCTTGTGCTGTTGTTTGTGTATGGATGCTGCTGCCTGGTGCAATATTGCTGTTGAATTGCTCATGTGTGTGAGTTGAAATGACGTGTGTTGGGGAGTGTGATGCCATGTCTGAAGTTTGACACTGACACTCATGTACAACTGTCATGTGTGTATCAGTCCATTGTCCAGTGCCCTGATGCCTGTGTTCTATCTCTCCCTGTCTGCAGCGTCAACTGATGAAGAGGGCGGAGAGGGTGCTGTGGAGCAAAGCGGCAGGGATCGCACCACCAGCCGGAGACGCAAGGCCCGGCTCCCCTCCCAGGTTACCATCTTGTCGGGGAGTGAGGATTCTGGTGCTGCGTCCCAGGCCGCAGCTGCCGAGGGTAGGTCCAAGAGGCGGAGGTTGGAGGTGGACTCCTCTGCAGCAGAAGGGGCAGCTGAGACCCCACAGGGTCCGATGGAGGAAGATGGCACGGAGTCATCCAGGTTGGTGGGGGGTTTGGTGGAGAAGGAGGCCGTGGAAGGGACAAACATGGGGTCTGGAGGTGGGATTCCACTGGTGCTAGTGGTGCAGTGTAGGGGCAGGGACAGGAGGCAGCACAGGCCATCGCGGAGGTGCCTGTGTGTAATCCTGTCCCTGATTCTGTGACTGCATCATCCCGCACCAGCAGGGATGCCTACGTCTAGACCCGTTTTCAGGGAGGAGATCCGCTTACAACAACTGGCCTTCCTCTCCCTGCGGACGTGGCTATCTGGGACCGGGTTGAGCCTGTCCTGAGTGGGATGGCGTTGCGTCAACGGGGCATGCGTGGTGACCTGCAGTGTTTTTGTGCAGACACTGCACGTCATCTGGAATGGCTCATTGACCACGTTGACCTACTGGGACGGGTCACCAGGGCTGGATTCTTCCGTATGCTGGACCTTGTTTCGACACCCTCCTCACCTGAACACCCTACGTGCCAGTCGTCCTCCATGCCATCTTCCCACCCATGTATCACCTGGGTACCCTGTGGAGCTGCCTCTGACCCAGTGGCCAGGCTGGTGGGGGACACATCCCTGCCACAGTCGGGAGTCGGACGTCCAGCAGGGTTGGCCACCACAGCAACTGCACCCCAGCCAGAGGAGGACGTGCAGTCAGCAATAGCAGGGCACAGGCAAAGGCACAGCAGCAGCAGCAACAAGGTGGGAGGCATGATGGCTCGGGCCATCGACATTGGAGGGGCAGGCATTGGCCAGAGGGCTGGAGGACCCAGGATTCCAAGTGTCTTCCGTGTGGCAGCGGTTGGGCCACGCCATAGATGGGGAGCGGCGGCTGGCAGAAGAGGCACGGCTCACAATGGTCAGGGCGAAGAACTCCATGCGGAGGGCACTGACACGGGCCGAGTGCCTCGAGGCAATTCGCAGAGAGTTGGAGGTCAACATATCATTGTCCCTGCGAACTCTTGGGGCCATGGAAGAGGACCGCCTCCAGGACATCGAGCAGGAGTTCGATGATGCCCTGGGCCGGAAAATCGGGAAGTGAGCCGTTGGACTAGCCTGCCGCCATTGTATATAGTTTGTAGTTTTATCTTTTATCTTTTTCATTAATTTGGGGCGCTTGGACTATGCCCCGCCTTTTTGTATATAGTTCTTTATTAGGTAGTTTTTTTGCTAGGTTTCATTTCATTCGTTGGGCTCATGGACCCTGGATTACTTCTTTGTACATAGTTGAACAGTGGATTTATCTTTTATTATTTTTCTCACCATGGATCAATGGATTTTACTGTTTCAGTTTCCTTTGGATTTGATTTGTTGGCCGGAGACTTTGGACACATTTTCATTTCGATTGATTTGGATTCAGACTTCATGATTTTCTGTTTGTGTTTTGGACTTGCTGCATTTCATCTTTTTTTGATACATTTTTTTCATTTTTTCATTTCATTGCATTATTTTTCTGTACAATACATTTTGTTTTATTACTTTGATGTGTGGTATTCTCTCATTGGTTTCATGCATGTCACGGTGTAGGTTTTCACAATCACCAGCACCCATTGTGGGTTTGTGACAGACATGTGTTGATGTACATTCTTGCCATTTGGGTTGTATCATGTAATGGCCATTTCAATGTGGGGTGGATGGGATACTTGCTTGGGTCTTTGCACAGGGGTGGCGTGCGGTGGGATTTGGGAGGCCATGAGGCACATGATTGTGGATCATGATGACGTGTTGGGGGGACACTGAGCCTCACTGCTGGGTGGGTGGGGCTGCTGGGGGACATGAGTCGGGGCCTGCTGGCAGGTGCCCGTCAATGCTGGGTGGGTGGGGGTGCAAGGAGACATGAGTCAGGGCCTGCTGGCAGGTGCCCGTCAATGCTGGGTGGGTGGGGGTGCTGGGGGACATGAGTCGGGGCCTGCTGGCAGGTGCCCGTCTATGCTGGGTGGGTGGAGGTCCAGGGGGACATGAGTTGGGGCCTGCTGGCAGGTGCCCATCAATGCCGGGTGGGTGGTGGTCCAGGTGGACATGAGTCAGGGCCTGCTGGCAGGTGCCCGTCAGTGCTGGGTGGGTGGGGATCCAGGGGGACATGAGTCAGGGCCTGCTGGCAGGTGCCCGTCAATGCTGGGTGGGTAGGGGTGCTGGGGGACATGAGTCAGGGGCTGCTGGCAGGTGCCCATCAATGCTGGGTGGGTGGGGGTGCTGGGGGACATGAGTTGGGGCCTGCTGGCAGGTGCCCGTCAATGCTGGGTGGGTGGGGGTCCAGGGGGACATGAGTCAGGGCCTGCTGGCAGGTGCCCTACACTGCTGGGTGGTTGGGGGTGCTGGGGGACATGAGTCAGGGCCTGCTGGCAGGTGCCCGTCAATGCTGGGTGGGTGGGGGTGCTGGGGGACATGAGTCCAGCCCTGAGCCTCACTGCTTGGTGGGTGGGGGTGCTGGGGGACATGAGTCGGGGCCTGCTGGCAGGTGCCTGTCAATGGTGGGTGGGTGTTGGTCCAGAGGGACATGAGTCGGGCCTGCTGGCAGGAGCCCATCACTGCTGGGTGGGTTGCGGTTCTGGGGGACATGAGTTGGTGATCACTAATGCAAGGTGGCATGTGGGCTGGCTGGGGGGCATGCCCATGGTGGATGGGTTGCGTGTGGAACATGACCAGGGGTGCAGGGTAGTCACCTGTGGTGTGGGCTGCCTGCAGGGGCCGTGGAGAGAGTAGAGGGCACACCTGGGAGGACCCACACTGCCAATTCACATGTGGGACTCCCCGCACACCCCACTGGATACACATACCCCGCTCTGACAGCGAAATCGTGTGTGAAATGCCCCCGAACTCCAGTAATACACGTACCCCGCTCGCACAGGGCTAATCACGTGTGAAACTCCCCGTGAACCCCAGTAATACACGTACCACGCTCGCACGGGCCAATTGCGTGTGAAACTCCCTGCGAACCCCAGTAATACACGTACCCTGCTCGCACAGGGCCAATTGTGTGTGAAACTCCCTGCGAACCCCAGTAATACGCATACCCCGCTCGCACAGGGCCAATCGCGTGTGAAACTCCCTGCGAACCCCAGTAATACACGTACCCTGCTCGCACAGGGCCAATTGTGTGTGAAACTCCCCGCGAACCAGAGTAATACACGTACCCCGCTCGCACAGGGCCAATCGCGTGTGAAACTCCCAGCGTACCCCAGTAATCCACATACCCCGCTCACACAGGGCCAATCGCGTGTGAAACTCCCGGTGAACCCCAGTAGTACACGTACCCCGCTCGCACAGGGCCAATCGCGTGTGAAACTCCCGGCGAACCCCAGTAATACACGTACCCCACTCGCACAGGCCCAATCGCATGTGAAACTCCCTGTGCAGGGGTGTACATGTATTTGGGGGGTGTGTGGGGAGTTTTACAGGCGTTTTCATGGTTGGGGGGCTGTATGCTGGTCCACTGGCCTGTGTGCCATGTATGGGATTTGTGCGCTGTGCATGGCACACAGGGAGGGGTTGGGGCATAACTGGCGCTGCTGCAGGGTCGCTGCGCCACTCTGCACCACGGCTGGTTTTGGATGTTGAAATCCATGAATACGCTGTGCGCGGAAATGGATTTTGGCGCACGTGGCTGGCGCAGACTGTCGCATGCGCACAGTGTGCGCCAGCCGCGTGCGCCACTTGTGCGCTGAATTCTATGAATTACCCCCTTAGTAGTGTATCATAGAATTACACACAGCGAGTAAAAGGTCATGCATCTTCACACACTCACACACATAGGGCCTCATTCCGAGTACAGCGCTAACCAATGGCGCTATTAACGCCTTGGTTGACGCCCTACCCGGACCGGCAGCGCGTTGGTGGATGGCGGAATTACCGCCCCATTCCAAGGTTGGCGGGGTGGTAATTCCCCATTCACCAAGGCTCTTCCCCATTCCCAAATGAGCCCCCATAGGGCTCAATGGGAATGGGGAAGATGCAAATAACGGTGACCGTTCATTACGGTCACCGTTATTGGCTTGGAGGCCCCTTTGCGCCCTAATCTTTAACACCTGCTCAAAGCAGGCGTTAAGGGCGAGGGCGCAAAGGGAACTCGGAGTATGGCAGTAAGGGATCACCGCCACCGGTCTCGTTACCGGTGGCCGCTATCCCTTACCGCCATACTCGGAATGAGGCCCATAGACACTATAATTGAAAAGCTCCGAGCTGCAATAACACCACTACCTGTAAATCACATCCTTCTGCTTTATTACCCACACCTTCACAAATGCATATCCATGCTTTTATATACAGTTTCTGCCATTAACCTTATAAAAATTGCAAAATAAATATATCATTATTTCTTCTTTCTACTAAAATTCTATAATACAGCTTTAAAAACCAAGTGAATTTCATACACTTAATATTCTACTCATTTGCAAAGCAAGTTGAATTAACATAATGTAAATAAAATATAAAGGCTGCACATAGTCAAATGAAACTGCATGCATACACTATGTTCAGAAATCAAACAAGAATAGTACTGCAAAGACATAAAAATGAACCTCTCAATTAACATCACTGCTATAAACATACACAATTACTAACTTCTTTCTTTTACAATTGCAGCGAAGACCACTCTCCTGGAAAACAGCAACATCTGAACTAAAAACACCAACTCCAAAGAAACCCGCTCATTCCACAAAAAAGGGTAAGTACAATACTACCTTAGTTTATCTGCCTAGTCTATAAATCTCTCCACGGTCTTGCTCCCCCTTATCTCTCCTCTCTCCTCTCTTTCTACACTCCCTCCCACTCCCTTCGCTCTGCTGACCACTTTCTTCTCACTGTTCCTCCTTCCCCTTGTGCCACATACCGTTTCCGCTCCTTCCATCTCATAGCCCCCCTGCACTGGAACTCTTTACCTCTCTCACTCCACTCTATTTCTACCTTTTCCTCATTCCGCACTTTCCTGAAATCTCTCCTTCTCCATTCCCCACCATGAAACCCCTCCCCCTTCTTGCCCCCTCCCCCTTGCCTTATCTCCTTAATCATCTCTCTCCCCTCCCACCTCCCCCCATTCTCACCATTCACCCCATCCATTTCCCTCCTCCTCCTCTTCCCCACCCCTCCCTCTCTCTCATTTCTACTGCACTACTCTCCTTCTCCCCTTCAGTTTAATTGCTCTACTTACTGTTTAGTTGGTCTGATTCTCAATTGTAAATTGCTTCCATTGTTATTGTTATAATGTTGATTGTTACATGTATCCTGTTGTTGTTAAAATGTGCAGCACTTTGGTGTAAAGCACTATATAAACTAAATAAATACAAATACAAATCAAATACAAATATTCTTACTGTTACTCAAACACACTGTGCAGGTGATTCATGTAATTTTTGCACCAAAAAAATGAAAATTTGTGCACCATTCTGCCCACAAATCACCATTTATTAAACAGGGATTAGCACGCAGAATGGCACACACATCCCCGTTTTTCAGAGCACAAATAACATAACTCAGCCCCTAGAATGTTAGTATTACAAAACAAATATTCTTATTGTTACTCAAACATACTGTGCGGGTGATTCATGTAATTTGTGCACCAAAAAAACGAAGATTTGTGCACCATTCTGCCCACAAAACACCATTTATTAAACATAGATTAGCATGCAGAATGCACACAAATCCCTGTTTTTCGGAGCACAAATAGCATAACTCAGTCCCTAGAATGTTAGTATTACAAAACAAAGAATTGTTTTAATTTTATACCATTTGATTTACTATTAGTGCTTATCCTCACCACTAGCTCACTTTCTACTGTCATCTGACCCGATGTATAGTAACACACAAATAAAAGAATAGCCTTCCCAACTAATTGTAGCTGCCCAATGCACAATCACACACCACCAGATACATCTTTACCATCATACTCAGACACTCATGCATACAGCACACATACATTGCACAACAGCCCAACCCATACCTTCCTTTTTTTGTTTCAACAGACCCCACAGAATGCCTACCAGAAAGCAAGTCCGTAGAAAGCAACACAGAAATAGAGCAAATGAAAATAAAAATGTCCAAAATAAGCATCCATCTCTAGCAGAGTTTGCACAAAAAGTTCAAACAAAACAGCTAATACAGTCATTTAGCAAAACAAAAAAATCTTCCAGTACAGAAACTTTGCCTCCTCTATCAAAATGTAAAAGAAAACAGAAAATGATTAACAAGAATGCAGCTACCACTACTGCTAAAACTGCTCCTACAAATCTTAATATACTAGCAAGTAACCATACCAAAAAAAGTATTTTAGCAAAAATGTTCTGACACAGGGTCCTTCAGAATGTTATAAAAACAGGAGACAAATCATGCACAACCCTTAAAAACTACCGCAGAAAATCTATCTTAGAAGCTTTGAAAGACAGTGCAATCCTTCTCAAAAGAAAGTTATTTATTTTAGTGTTAAACAGAATGAAACCACTAACAAAACTAAGTACTAAATTACAAAAAAGACTTCTCAATAAACGGAATGTCAACAAAAATAACTGCTTAAATATCTGTGGAGGTGAATGGAGTCACACCACAAGCACAGAACCATATTTTAAAGTAGAAGCATACAAACAAAATGAAACAAACACAATTGCCATACATAGCAGTGGACAAGGTTATGAAAAACTTAATAATACCATAAAGCAACAAGAAATACTGCTTACAAAAATATCCCCAGAAAACTCAGTATCAATTCTCCATTCGACTGAACCAGAACGTCCAGTATACAAATGTCCATGCACGTCAATGTGTAACATTGGCAAAACATCTTTCAAATCTTTACGCCAGTTCCTCAATCAATATGTGAAAGGCAAAGACAAAATCAAAATAAAACTGCTGCAAAATATGGATACCTGTCCAGTGCGCAAATACACAGGACTGCAAGGACATTCATTGGCCTGCATTTCAGGACCTATTTGCAAAAGCACCTTCCATCATATCAAAATGATATCAACACATCATTCAATTATAAGAAATATAGTCTATAAACTGTGCTATGCTAAAAGTCCTGCCTTAGCACTAGCCATTTTAAATAACAATCTTCTACATGGTACTGTCAAAGACCTACTCGAAGAAATCCACCAATATCCAGAGAAAATATTTTGGAAGTGAAACCCACTTATAAAATGCAATAGCTTGCAAACAGACTAGCAACAATTCTGCACATGGCAACCTTCTACTACACACATACAAAAAAGAAATACTAAAATTCAAAAGTGCATCCGCTGAAGTACCAAACCATGTGTGTGTGTGTTGCCGCAAAACTTTTTATAAAAGTAACACAAAAACTATAGACGTAACATACAAAATAGAAGACAATGAAGATTCCAAATGGTTTGAATTAGCTCTCTACCTTATAGCAGAAAACAAATACGAAACAACTGATCCCTTAATACTTTGCAGTTACTGCACTACAAAACTTGACAACAATAAAACTCCTTCACGTGCTATCAAAAATAATTTGGAATTATTCCCACTACCAAAACCCCTGCAACAACTCAATTTATATGAGAGCATCATAAATCAAACAGTGCACCCATTTCAAGCAATAATACGCCTTTAACCAAAAACAGCAAATTACTTCCCTCTGAATTGGTGAAAGGCATTCGGGGCAAAGTAGTGTATTTACCAATAGATCTACAAGAAAATGTGCACACTCTGGGAGTGCAACGTCCAATAGAGCAATCTTTAATTGTCTTAGTAAATGGTGTACCTACAAAAGACAAACAAATTTGGCAACAACTGGTAGACTTACATCAGGTTAGGCAAGCCTTGTAATATCTAAAAGACAATAATGAATACTGCAAAGAAATAAATATTGAAGAAAACTTAAGGGAAACAACTGAAATAATTCAAGAGTCACCAGCAACTGGTCAATTTGAACTTCTAGATCCTGCTACAGTATCCAATATTTTAGACCATTATACAAGTCATCCATTACACTCTAATGACACCATAGAAGATGCACTAGAATCTTACAAAATGCGACAAACGAAAGGATCACCAATCAGCATATGGGAAGAAAGTATAGAAGCACGTGCTTTTCCTCTACTCTTTCCTACTGGCAAAGGAGGAAGGTACGATGATAGACCTGTTCAAATAACAGCATCAGAATACCGCTCATTACGGATGTATTCTGAAGATCCCAGATTTAGACAAAATGTGGAATACATATTCCACCTACTCTTTGAAAGTGAACTAGCAACTCTATGTTACGGGGTTGCACATGCATTAAAATCTGGAACCCACTTTCAAAATATGTCAGCTACGCAATTACTACAAAAAGTGCAAGAAAAAGATGAGGTTTTACAATCAAGTATTACAACTCTATTAGCAAACATGTGTGGTACTAAAGAGTACTGGTTCCGACATCACGGAGATGTACGTTGTATGATAAGAAACCTTGGCCCACCCACTTGGTTTGTTACATTAAGTTGTGCAGAATATGCATGGGAAGATTTACATGATTTCCTACGCATATCAAACAAAAACAAAACAAACATAGATATACTAACACCTGGAGAACTTTGCTCTCTAGATCCTGTTAATGTTTCAAGATATTTCTATCATCGCTTCATTGCTATGCTACACTTTATTTGTAATAAAACTGGTCCTCCCCTCGGAGAAGTGCAACACTTCTTTTGGAGAAAAGAATACCAAGCCAGAGGAGCACCACATATCCACATGCTTTTATGGATTAAAGATGCTCCTAAATTTTGTCAAGACTGTGATGCCACTGTGTTACAGTTTATCGAAAAATATGTCACTTGTGAAATTCCATCAGAAGCAACAAATAGTGATCTTCATGCACAAATTGTACAATTTCAAAGACACAAATGAGGCAAATATTGTCATCGCAAATACAAAAACAAAGGGAAATACTACACCAAATGCTGCTTTGGTTTCCCTAGACCGGTTACAGAAACAGGTGAAGTGAACAACTTCATGTCTTCAGTTAGACATAGTGTTAAAGATAAATCACCTAAAAATACATATTACATACAAAGAACAGAAGAAGCTGAATATATCAATGATTACAATGCAATCATTGCCCTATTATGGAATGCAAACATAGATGTGCAGTACATTGCAGTCAATTCCACTGCAGTTGCACGATATGTTAGAGCCTACTTAACCAAAGCAGAAAAAACAGAGCTTCAAGACCTCTGGAATGACCTGTCATCAGACAAAACACTGTCTCAGAAATTGTACAGTTAGACATAAAAATGCTCTCCCATAGAGAATGTGGCTGCTATGAAGCTGCAGATCATTTAACCGGTACTGCTTTGTATGGAAAATCTGAAAATATAGTATGGCTAAGTCTTGGTCCTGCTAAATCTAGAAAAAGAGTTCTCAAATCATACGACGACATAGAAACAATAGCCAAAAATTATCCCAACAGCCAAGACATTTTGAAAAACAATTTACCAGACACATACTACCCAAACAGAAGTACCACTTTAGAAACCATGTGTCTACACCACATACCCCAAAACATCACATACAAAAATAATATAAAACCTATTAAAAAAAAGGTAGATACAGAGTGACAAATTGTGAAGGCAGCTTAGTAAAACTTACCAAACCAAGTTTAATTAATCATATCAAATTGTCATTAAAAACTCCTCAACATAAAGAACTATATTACATGTCCCTGCTACAACTCTTTAAACCATGGAGAAAAGAAGAAGAGATAATAGATAACTATGACTCCTCTCCTATGAAGACGCTTTCAACGCAAATGAAAGCACTATAACCGATGTAAACTTTACACAGTACAAAACAATGTTGCACAATGAACAGCAACACAAAGAAGAACTCCAGGCCCAACTAGATAAGGACACTCCTGACAGTAGTCAACATTCTGTAACAGGAAGCCAAGAACCACTGGGACAGCCACTAATAGCAAATGAGGCAGAATTAGCTATCACAGAAGTAGAAAGTACCATGTGTCAGTATGAAGATACAGAAGACTTAACTGTACTACAATCAAAACTAAACAATGAACAGCATAGCATTTTTCAAGAAGTAACAAAGGAAATTGCACATGGTGTACAACATGAAAATAAAGAATGTACCTGCCAAAATTACAATCCTATACTACTATACGTCAGTGGTGAAGCTGGTTCAGGAAAAACATTCTTAATCAAAATCATCAGCAAGTTCCTTCAACAATTGACAAACAACAAACTGTCAGCTGTTGTAACTGCCCCCACAGGTTTAGCTGCCTACAACATAGGCAGTATCACTTTACACTGATTGCTACTCCTGCCAGTAGAACACCAAAACAAATTAGAATATTACAAACTTTCTACAGAAGCTGCAATGGAACTATGCAGATTGTTAAAACAAATGAAAATGCTACTAATAGATGAAGTGAGTATGGTCTCCAACCTAATGTTGGCTTTGAGTCACCTCAGATTACAAGAAGTACTTAAAACAAACTACGAAGAGCTTTTTGGAGGAAAACACATTATTGTTTTCAGAGTTCTTCTTCAATTGACACCAGTGAAAGCTGAACCTACTTTTAAAACCTTAGGACACAAACTCTGCCGTAAAACTGTTGGCAGCATAGGAAATGTCAACCTTTGGCAACATTTCCAATACAGAGTATTAACAGAAAACATGCGACAGTCTGCAGACCTCACATACGCCAACATTTTAAAAAGTACTAGAGTTGGTGTACTATCTCAAGAAGCACAAGCAATATTAAAAACCCGGCACATCCATGCACTTTATGGCCATAACTCATGTGCTATTGATGTCATGGAACAATTAGCACACGAAATTGTCAATTGTATGTCCTTGATGCCAACTCTTGCAAGCTGTTCCATTGAAATTTCCGCAACAGACAAACTGGGCGTACATGGTATGACACTACCCATGTGTCAACAAGCCACAACAAGACTAAATGCCTTAGAAAATTCAATCTCCAACACAGCTTGTTTGGAGAAAATATTAAAATTATCTTTAAACTGTAGAGTAATGCTTAAACGTAACCTTGATGTGGAGCAAGGACTAGTTAATGGCGCAGTGGGTACAGTTGTTGGCTTTCAAACATACCCACATGACAACAACATTCTGTTTGTCAATATTCTCTTTGACAAACTTTCAGAAGTAAAAACGATCGGGCGCTCAACAGCTTGATTCCTTCTTTTCAAAGACATGTATGTATGCAGTCACCATTCACAAATCACAAGGTTTGCCCTTAGATAAAGCATTTATAGATATTGGGAACACAGTCTTCAAAGAAGGCATGAGCTACGGTGCACTATCACGCTTACGTACACTTGACTGTCAATTTCTAATCAACTTTGATGCAAGTAAATTAAACGCTGATATTCCTTGCATTTTAGAATACAATGGACTACGTTCACTATACACCCCCATCTAAAAACATATCCTGTTCCACAAAAAGCAAAACGTTGAAAGAAAACTACTTCAAACAGAAATGCAACAGGATGTCACTACAAATCCTCCTAAGAGAGTAAAAGAAACTAATACTTCATTAATTAGTGCACCAAAGAAGAGTCTATTACTCAAAGTAACTCAGGTACTTCTTCAAAGAAGCAACACCCACTCCAAAAAAATGACTAGGACACAGAACTATCTGGTCCATTGAAATGTTCAAATATAACTGGTGTAAGTTGCTACGCAAATGTAGCAATCAATATTCTATTTCAATTGCCACCAATTATTGACAACATTTACTTACACAGTACAGACCAATTGTGTTTGCAAATGTTAGTCCTTCATAGAAATGCAACCAACAATCCTGACAACACCTACAGTGTTCATGGAATAAGACAAGAATTGGACTACTGTGCTGGAATGATGAAATTCACTATAAACTCACAAGAAGATCCACAATAATTTCTAATGTACTTGCTAAAAGTACTGGAAAACAAAAACATACCTATAAATGAAATATTCCAGATTTCATACATGTGGAAACAAACATGCACTCTGTGCAACAATATGCAATATGAACAAATCCCTAATGAACGTTTTGAGCATGTATCCATACCTAACTGTGAATCCATTCCATTTCAGCAACTTGTACAAAATGCAGACCATGGCAGATTATGTACTACCTGCAATTTAGATTATCGCTCCACCTTACTAATAAGAAAACATAGTAAATATGTAATATTAATGCTTCTATGTTACCAAAAACAACTGCAAGCTGACTGGATTCACACATGGTCAAGTATCGCTTGGTAAGAAAACATTCACAACAATAGGTATAATCTACCACACAGGAGCCCCAACCAATGCAGGTCACTACACTGCATATATAAAAAAGAATTGTGGATGGTTTGAATGTAACAATAGTACCATTACTCTAAAGCAGAGATTACCAACAAATCTTATAAACGCTTATTTAATCTTCTTAAAACCAACATTTTATAACTAATCTGTACTTAAACATTAACACAACTTCAATTAGAAAACTATAAACAGTTAGAATACACCAACAGGTATCTAACTTCTTCAAGATTTTTCAAAACCATACAAATAAATCAATACCACTAAAGACTAATCTGTGCATAAACATTAATAAAACTTCAATTAAAAAACTATAAACATTTAGAATATGCCAACAGGTATGTAACTGCCCTAAAATCCTAGAAAAACCAAACAGATAAATCAATACCACTAAATTATAACAAGAAATAAACAGTTAGAATACACCAACAGGTATCTAACTGCCTCAAGATTCTGCAACAACCAAACAGATAAATCAATACCACTAAATTATAATATTAAACAGTTAAAATACCCCAACAGGTATCTAACTACCCCAAGATTTTGCAACAACCCAACATATAGATTAACAATTTGAGAATATAAATAAAAATGATAATCAGTTACAAATCAACAACAAGTATATAACAATCTGCAACAAGCCACATTAGCCAGAAACAACAAGTAAACACTGAAAACACAAAAATAAATGTACTATACCAAAAGAAAAAAAGTTTTTTTTTAATCCAACATGGATTTTATTTCCCACAGACCCAATGATTTAACAAAACACACAGAAACTGAGCAAATTGCACAGTACACTGGTTTGTAATCTACTAAATTTGAGGCTTGAAAAGAATAAAAAATGTCTATTATTCAATGTTATAAATCCTTACAAACTACTGATACTAACGTGATCTTTTCTTTTATCACAGAAATTTACAAAGAATATATGTACTCCAGTTACCAAACCAAACAGTAAGTATATTATAATAAGTACAACTCATAAATACTGCTCCATAAAACAACCCTTGAAGCAAGCATGTAAACGTACACCACAATGCAAAATCCTTACTTCCATAGATATGTTATACTGCAGTGCTTGTTACCAAACTCCACAATCTTAATGGCATGATGTAGCCAAAACTTCACATACAAACTATACAAATCAAACAGTGCATAAACTGTAGATTTGCAAATATTTCATACGTATTTGATTCTATGGGTGTGATCTATGGGTGTGATACGCTGCAGTGGTTGTGGCCAGGGCCTAGAGTCTTGGGTGCATGGCCGAATATCGTCGGTGTGATATCCTGCAGTGGTTGTGGCCAGGGCCTAGAGTCTTGGGTGCATGGCCTATGGCCTTCGGCCATGCACCCAAGACTCTAGGCCCTGGCCACAACCACCGCAGCATATCACACCCATAGATCACACCCATAGAATCAAACTTTTTAACCATGCAGCATAAGCATTTTTTATGTCCGCGGACACCTAAGAACAGTTTTATTTTGCTAGCGTACAGTACGGACAGGAATAGTGTCCTGAGGACACCCCCATTTTCGGTAAGTGCGGACATCCCGAACACCAGGCCCATTCTTAGAACAGTTTCAACTTGCCTGCGGACAGTATGGACAGGAATACAGTCCTAAGGGCACCCCTGTTTGCCCAATTACAGACATCCCAGACACCACGCATGTTCTTAGAACAGTTTCAACTTGCATGCGGACACTACGGACAGGAATAGAGTCCTTAGGACACCCCCATTTTGTTTTATGCGGACATCCTGGACACAAGGCCAGTACTTAGAACAGTTTCAACTTGCCTGCGGATAGTACGGACAGGAATAGTGTCCTAAGGACACCCCTGTTTGCCCAATTGCGGACATCCCGGACACAGCGCATGTTCTTAGAACAGTTTCAACTTGCATGCAGACACTACAGACAGGAATAGTGTCCTTAGGACACCCTCATTTTGTTATGTGTGGACATCCCAGACACCACGCATGTTCTTAGAACAGTTTCAACTTGCATGCGGACACTACGGACAGGAATAGAGTCCTTAGGACACCCCCATTTTGTTTTATGCGGACATCCTGGACACAAGGCCAGTACTTAGAACAGTTTCAACTTGCCTGCGGATAGTACGGACAGGAATAGTGTCCTAAGGACACCCCTGTTTGCCCAATTGCGGACATCCCGGACACAGCGCATTTTCTTAGAACAGTTTCAACTTGCATGCAGACACTACAGACAGGAATAGTGTCCTTAGGACACCCTCATTTTGTTATGTGTGGACATCCCGGACACCAGACCCGTTCCTTGAACAGTTTCAACTTGCCTGCGGAGAGTACAAATAGGAATAGTGTCCTTAGGACACCCCCGTTTGCCCAATTACAGTCATCCCGGACAGCGTGGCTGTCCGCGGACAAGATGAACACAACAGGGGTGCCTGCCACCAAAATAAATACAGCATTTGACCCATCTCTTACAGCGGTTTGGGCTGTAGGCGTGAACAAAGTTTTTTTCCCCATTCACTCTTCAGATTGGGCCAAATACTTTTCTTGCAACGTTTGGTGTGGATTCGTCCAGGGGGAGCGAAGTTATAAGCCATCCATAAAGTGCTCTTCCTATGGGATTAGCAACTTAACCATAACAACAAAGCCACTACCGTGGCTGTGTAATATATAATATAATATATGTAATATATATATATGTTACAATTGACCTTCACAATTCAGTCAATTGTGAAAAGGTCATTTGTAATTCGATCAATTGTAAAACGAACAATTTGTATACAACCCTCTCATTGTCAAAGTCATCACAATTACCCAGGACTCCCATAGCTCCATAGTATTATCTAGCTTGCAAACAACCCCTGATTGGTACTAGATCCAAATTCCTCACCCTTCCCTCCCCTGTTTCTTGTCAGGAATTTTCCTGCATTTTCCACATTGTCCTTCCTTGCAAGAGCAGGAGAAATAAGATGTTTCAGCTTTGGCACTTATTAGGCATTTCTGTCTCTTGTTTGCTGTCAAATTAAAAAGGGAACCTGTCAAATTGTGGAGCGCACCCAACTGTTTGGAAATAACTGTTGAAATAATGTATTTTTAAAGGCAGACTTCATAATTCCAAAGTACAATGATATTGTTTCTTTCAGCCATCGTGAAACCCGCAGAAAGTGTATAAGAAATGTATTTCCATCAATGCCCATCTTGAAGATGTGTGGTGGAGTACAGAAGCCTTCTTGGTAAAGCCCATCCATGATGTGTGAAATACTGAGCCCATAATATCAAGGACAGGATACTATACATGTGAAAAGCAGTCCCAGAATTAAAGTCATTATTTTGAATGGAATACTGCAAGCCATTTAAATAAAAGCTTATATTTCTTTATGTGTCCTTGCAATGTGAATGACATATTTAAAGATGGTGTCAATACAGCAAAAGTTGTGTTCCAGTCAATGTAAGAATTAATATATAATGTGTTCCTTTATTCTGCCATTTTAATAATTCATTTCAAACTATTTTGTTTGAAAAAGATAAGTAGGAATGAAAATGCTATTGAATTTCATTGTACTGTGTGATGTACCTTGAAAAGACAGGTCTGCATTGACAAATGAAAAAATGAAACCTTGGGGAGATGGAATGAAAGAACAGAATCAAATGGCATTTCATTTTTAGTTCACACTTGTACACATTCTGAGAAGTATTGTATAATAGCACTAAATAACAAGCTACGCCCTTGTCCTGTTTATTTCAACTTTAGCACCAACTTGCAGACAGATATTTTAGTAACTGCATACAGATCTTCAGTACATGTATAGAAATATAAAAGTTATTAAGTCCATCAGAAACAACATACAAATATGTGGATAAAAAGGGGACTCACTTCACATACAAAACTAACATTTTAAAGTGCAATCATCTAATAAAGGGTTCATTTGAAAAAAGCCAAATGTGTTATTACAATACATTTTTTTCAGATTAGTTTAGCCAAAATTAAAGCACTTGTCAAAATATATACATATGGACTGTGGTTACTTTTTCCCACAGCAATCAGTTATATGGTTTCAGATTTCTGATGAGGCAAGAACAACCCTAAACAGGCTTTTACACTTAATTACCAGATATATGTTTTTCTTATTGCCATGCTGTCATTGTTTCACGGAAAAAACAGAGAAAAAGTAATAACCACTATATCCCCCAGGATTGCTATTTCTAAATATCCTGCTCTCAGTGTTTCTTTCTAACACAAGGAGGTTTTTTTTATGAGATGCTGACACACAGCATTTCGGTCTTTTTCTGGAGATTCGCACATCCTATTGCAATCTCATGTTTACTGCTCTAGGCCTTCATCGGGACAAAGAATGTTGCTCTAGTGTTAAGAGAACAATGTTCTGCAGTCTGGTAGGAACAGGATAGAAAATTATAACAGGTTATGGTCAGGCCAGATGGCTTTTAAGACCACCCCAAGATGCTCCTTCACTGTATTCAATGCAGGCTTTCAGAGAATGGCAAAACTATACATTTTCTTCAGGCGTTGATTCATGACCCAGGCTTTGCCTTCAAATAATTTATTTCACCTCAACTCATGAACCTAATCCATTAGCCTATGAAAGGTCAACGGAAGGGGTCACTGACATTTACATGCATAGCACCAGCCATCTGCCATGGATAAGGTAAGGTGACAAGGTAATTGAATATATGAATGCTAAAAGTCTTCTACTTTGGATAAGTGTAGAATTGGAAAGGGAATATTTAAGCCATGCATCGTTTCTGCCCTCTTTGTGAGAACTGTTATACTAGCACACCAAATAAATGCATTTAAATGATCAAAGATAATGTTTGAAATGTGTAAAAACAACATGCAGTGGTGTGTAACACTTACCTGGGATTCCGCAGGAGCGTAATGCCTTCTGAGCTACAGGATCTGTTAGCTGGGCTGTTATTCTGTGAAAACAACAATAATAGCAATAGAACTACTGTAATTTCTATTGGTGGGAAAAAACTGTATTGCAGTGTGCCTGTGATAAATCCCTCCCTCCTCACCTGTGCTTATGTTCTGTGGAGCTCTCCTTCCTGTATTCTACAGGGGCGCATTGGTCTGAAACTTTTAACTTCAGAGGCTGCAGTGTTCAAAAGATTCTTGTCAGAATAATGTCCTTGCCTCTTTTTAGAGTTATCTTGGGTGGTTTCTTTGGTGAAAAATATATATAGTTCTTCAGCTTCTGAGCAGTCCCTACGTTGGAGAGATCTCTCTTTCTAAATGTTCCTCTTTTATTTTGCAGGTCCTTGGTTCTCAGAAAAGGTTAGATGCTGCGGTATGGCTACGACTGTACTCGGTTTGAGAAAACATTAAATAAACGTGAGTTTGTCATAACTTAGTAGTTTTAGCCTTTAGAGATGAGCGCGGTAATAACTTAGCGAAGAATAACTTGGTGGGACTTCAGGTAAGCAACATATGTAAAACTTCTTCTTTCTTATTCACAAGTTCATTCGTTAACGAAAATACCTTTTGTTTTGCAGGTTTTTGGAAAAGTGTAGATGAAGGACCTTCAGGCGATGCAGAGACTGCTGAGGAAAACCTCTGAATGAAGGCACGACGATTGCGAATGAAGACTGCTGTGAGGAAGATGCTGCGGCTGTGACGGAACTTCTGACAGAAGATGAGGAGACTACGAAATAAACAGCTGACTGAAGAAACACTTCGGAAATACTTTGGTTTGGTAAGTCTTTTCAGTAAACTATGGAATTCTATTGATTTTCTGTGGAAACTAATATCTCTTAACTTCTTTTTTCCTTTGGCAGCTTCTGTCAGGAGATCGCTGGTAGCGTTACCCGCTGTCAGCAGAGAAGACGTAAAGCGAGCGCTCCAGCACAGGCAGGGCTTAAGTAGCTCCCTCTGCAATAGGTGCAGTATGTGCTGTGAGTTTACAATGGACTTTGCGGCAGCCATGTTGAGTGTAGGAAAATACAATGTAAGTGCTATCTGAGCCTATGGGTGCAATGCTATGAATGAGACAAATGCCTTTTGTGCCAGGCTTGAAGCCACTGTTCACCCACTGACTGATATGAGGGTCCTTGCTTCCCTTGTATTTTCTGAACGGGAACGGGGTTCCTTTGCTGGGATCATGATATGGTGCATCAATTGACCATATGTGCGGACGGTTTATAGATAAAAGGAAGCTCTGTCAGAGTTTTCAAATTGAATTATATGTTGCATTGACATATGTTGAAGTATTAGAATTTGATCATATAACATCATAATGTTTGCCTTTGATATGCAGAAACTAAAAATGTAAGTTGTATGAAGGGAGCACTGATGATTCAGAAATTAGAGCATGAAAACAAAATTAGCTTCTCTTTAAAAAAAAAGCAATCAGCCCTCCCACGTTTTCACACATGTGGAAAACAAACCACTTCTTGGTGACAAACCATGGTTGGAGTTGGAGGGAAATATAATGGGATGCTGTCACGTCTCCCGTTGCTCGCCCTATCAGGAATCACACGATCACACGCCCCACACCACACCTACCCACAAGAGCAATCCCTGCACACAGAGAGAACCAGCAGTTCGCCCAGCGTGGGAGGACACCAGCCTGTAGCCCCGGCATCTACCGTCCTTAGTTTCGCTGGCAGTTGCCATGGAAGCGCACTCACGGCTGGCCACGCCCACGGAGACTCCCACAGCAACCCCGAGCATCCGGCGTCTCGTGACCACGTGCTCACGTCACGTCTCGCACGACCATGGGACACATCACGGGACACATCACGTGACTGCTTAACGAGTTTAAAAACATCCTGACAATGCGGGTGCAGCGCTTCACAGCTGATCTCTTGAGGATTGTTTAGCGCTTCTGGTTTACCTTTTGATCACAGACTTTGCGACCTCGGACTGTTCAACAGATTCGTCTTGCCTGCTCCTTGGATTTCTGTTTCTTGGATCCCCGCCTTGTTTCCCTGGATCCTCGACCTTGGAACTCTCCCTTGGACTGCCTTTTGATTAACCCCTCTGAACCTTGAATCTTGGAACTTGGTTTCATCTTCTTTTGCCTTGCTGGTCCATCCACATCAGACCTAGGTGTAACTCACCCACTAGCCGTGCAGAACGTCTCTTCTACCACCATCAGCAGACTGTTGCCCATGCCACGCTTAGGGCCCTACCTACAGCACACTTGGGTAAGCCTTGTTACTACTGATTGTTACCTGTACCATTTGTACTGCTCCTATTTAACCCTCACCCATTGCCTTACAGTGGTCAGGGGGTCCTTCCGGCGTTCCTGCTACCTGATTGACGGCTCAACACACCTGTGGCCTCAAAGATTGCACAGGCAGTGTATCATTTCTGTCTGTGCGGTACTTGGGGACGGAGGTACAATAATCTGCACGACCATCAAGAACAGAACAGACTGTGAAGCCTTCCTGGTCGTCCAGATTATGGATACCTCCTCCGAGGACCCTGTGGCCGCTCTAATGCAAGCAGTTGCGGCCCTTAGGACCGACATGGCCGCAGCCACAACGGCAATCCACCATAGACTCGACGCCCTGCAAAGCACACATGCCCCTTTACCAGCAGATGCCGAGTTCGGCGACCCCAACCCCCCAGCTATGCCTCCACCTCCGCCCACATCACCCACAGTCCCCACTCCAGTTGTCCTTCCAACCTCTTTTCCTCTTGCTGCCCCCAAGCGCTATCAGGGGGATCCCAGGAAATATTGCACCTTCCTCAACCAGTGCAAACTTCACTTCTTGTGTAGACCCCAGCTCTTTCCTGACTCCATTACCAAGGCAGCTTTCCTTCTTTCTCACCTATCGGGTGTAGCGGCCATTTGGGCGAACCCATTACTAGAGAGCGATCACCCTGCCCTGTACAATTTCGACCTACTAGTGTCAGAGATGACAAAGGTTTTTGACACCAGGTACAAGGCGCGATCCCGAGACCTGGAATTGCTTGATCTTACACAGGGAAAGCAAACGCTGATTGATTACATCACCCGTTTCAATCAACTGCCTGCAGAGACCTCGTGGCCTGAAGAAAAGAAAGCCATAGTGTTCTACTGCGGTCTCCGTAACCACATGAAAGACGCTCTTTCTGTGGTTCCAGCTCTTCCCTCAGTCTTCTCCGAACTGGTGGACCTGGCTCTACAGGTGGACGCTCGCAGGTCCGAGCGTAGGGCGGGGATGGCTTTTTCCAACCAGGCACTCCCAGCCCCACCCGTCTCTGCTCCGGGTAACCCATGCAAATCAGCAGGATCCGGAGTCCCATCACCCAGGCCGAGCGGGAGCTCGTTTCTACTGTGGTACACTAGGGCACTACGTTAAGGAATGTCCCCGCCGCCCAAAAAATAAAGCATCGGATTTTCAGAAGGCTCGCCCCTAAGAATGGGGGTACGGGCGAGTCCTTCTCTGACCCCACTGAACCCGTATTCGGTCCCATCAGACCGATTGCGGTCCAGGCCCAGTTGAAACCAACCAGAGATCTGGTACACTCAGTACAGATCGTGATCGACTCCGGGGCCACTGGCTGCTTCATTGATATCTCACTGGCTCACGGCCTCAATCTACCCTTGATCAAGATGAAGTACCCGGAGCCGGTGCAAGCAGTCGATGGTACCTCACTTGCCTCTGGTCCCATTGAGTATCAAACTGCTCCCATGTTAGTGGTGATTCAGGGCACGCACCAAGAGACACTAACGTTCGATCTCATCAGCACTCCACAGTTTGGTATCATTCTAGGCATCCAGTGGCTGAAACAGCACAATCCCTTGATTAACTGGGGCACTGGGCAGGTCACATTTGAATCCGAGGTCTGCCAGCACTTCTGTTTGATTGAGTCCACTACGGTTACATCCCCGGCCACCGTCCTTGGGGCCATGGCCTCCGCCAGCCTTGATGAGACGGACCCATCTGCGAACGTCCCACACACTGTGGGGGCCATTATAGCAGGGATCCCTGCTGTCTATCATGGATTCCTAGAGGTGTTTGACAAAGTCACGGCAGAGGGCCTACCACCACATCGACCCTATGATTGCCCCATTGATTTGGTTCCTGAGGCAACAATACCGAAGGGCAGGATATACTCCTTATCTCCATCGGAGGAGTTGGTACTCAATGAATACATCCAACAGGCCCTACGCTTAGGTCACATACGACCCTCTTGCTCCCCGGCTGCCAGTCCGATCTTTTTCATGCTTAAGAAGGAGGGTGACTTACGTCCCTGTATTGATTACAGATGGTTGAACGCCGTTACCGTTAAGAATCGGTATCCCTTACCCCTCATCTCCACGCTTCTAGACAGATTAACCAAGGCATCCATCTTCACTAAGTTGGACCTTCAGGGAGCATACAACCTGGTTCGTATGCATGGCGGAGACGAGTGGAAGACGGCATTTTGTACTCACCAAGGGCTGTTCGAGTATACTGTAATGCCTTTCGGTCTCTGCAATGCCCCTGCTACGTTTCAACGCTTTGTCAACTAAGTGTTCTGTGACGTCTTAGACGTTTTCATCGTGGCCTACCTAGACGACATATTGATATTCTTGTCCTCACTGGAGGAACACATAGGCCATGTCACAGAAGTACTAACTCGACTAAAAAAACACTCCTTGTACGTCAAACCCGAGAAATGTGTGTTTCATACTAGAGAAGTAGAATTCCTAGGCTTTCTTATTACACCCGAAGGCCTATCCATGAACATGTCCAAAGTCCGTGGCATCACAGAATGGCCCGCCCCAACCAGTCTCAAACAGATCCAATCGTTTCTTGGTTTTGCCAACTTTTATCAGCGATTTATTGCCGGTTTCTCATCCATTGTCTCTCCACTGACTGCCCTGACCAGTCCTCGGGTCCAGTTCTGTTGGACCTCAGAACACCAGCGTTCTTTTGAGACACTCAAAGCCAGATTCACCACAGCTCCCGTACTACTGCATCCCGACCCCGAACTCCCGTTTGTTTTGGAAGCAGATGCCTCTTCCTTTGCATTAGGCGCAGTGCTCTCTCAACCTTGTCCTCCACGGGTCAGCTGCACCCCGTAGCATTTCACTCAAGAAAGTTCACACCTCCCGAGTCTCACTACACAGTCATCGAGAAGGAGTTACTGGCCATTAAGGATGCACTACTGACCTGGCTACACCATCTCATTGGGGCCAAACACCAATCCGTGGTATAAACAGATCACAAAAACCTGCAAGACCTGGCCTCCCTTAAGTGCTTGAACAGCAGACAAGTGCGTTGGCACCTGTTTTTTGCCGCTTATGATTTTGTGGTAAAACACAGACCAGGGCTTTCACATGGTAAGGCCGACGCCCTATCCCGTTCGCCCGGGGGGTATTCTATGCCCCTATACCCAGATACACTTCTAAACGAAGGTCATGTCATATGCATGTGTACTCCTCCTCCCTCCATGCTAGCTCTCATCCGACAGTGGGTTTCTCACCATCCACAAGCACTAACGGAATGGGATTTGGTACTCCAGGAAGGGTTGCCGTTCATACAAGATAGGCTGTTCCTCCCCACTAGCGACGTACGTAACCAGGCACTTGCTTGGTTCCACGACGCGGCCATTAATGGGCACCCCGAACAGCACCACACCTTGGAGTTACTAAAGCGATGGTGTTGGTGGCCATCTATGGGGCGCGACGTTCAACATTATGTAAACACTTGCTCCATCTGTGCACAGTGCAAGACACGCAGGGGTCGTCCCGTGGGTCTCCTTCAGCCCCTACCTATCCCTCCCAGACCATGGCATACGGTTTCTATGGACCTCATTACAGACTTGCCTCGCAGACAAGGGTACGACTCCATCTGGGTGGTTGTCGATTCCTACACGAAGATGGCCCGTTTCGTTCCATGTCACGGGATACCCTCAGCCCCTGCTCTGGCCCAGCTATTCTTCAAGTCCATCTTCTGTCTCTTTGGTCTTCCGCAGGTCATTGTATCTGACCGCGGCTCGCAGTTTACATCTCATTTTTGGCAGGCCCTTACCAAAATCGTTGGCATTGATGCCCGCTTCTCCTCAACCTACCACCCGGAGAGCGATGGCCAAACTGAGAGGGTTAACCAGGCCCTCGAATAGTACCTGCGCTGCCTGACCCTTCAGTATCAGGATACATGGTTGAACCTGCTCCATTTGGCCGAATTCGCGTACAACAATGCCTGGCATTCCTCCACTGGTTTCTCCCCCTTCTATTCGCTCTATGGGCAGCACCCTCGTTCTCTCCCTCTCCCTGATTTTTCTTCCTCCTCCACTCCCGCCGCCAGTCTCTGTGCTCGCGATCTGCACTCGATCCATGCCCAGACACTGATCCATTTGCAGGAAGCCCAGACCTCTATGAGAACCAAGATCAACAGGAAACGGGTAGCGGCCCCTGTTTATCGGGTAGGTGACCGTGTTTGGCTGTCGACTCGCCATTTGCGGATCCCTGGTTGCCGGAAGCTGCTGCCCTGATTTGTCGGTCCCTACAAGATTACCTATGTTCTGAACCCGGTGGCCCTACGGCTCTCTATTCCCCCTACCTGGCATATCCACCAGGTGTTCCACACCTCCCTGCTCAAGCCCTGTCTTGCTCCTACCCGGATGGTCCAGTCTCCTGCCCCTGTTTCTGTGTCCTCCCCGGATATGTTTGAGGTCAGTGCTATTCTGGGTTCTCGTCTCTGCAGGGGTCGCCTCCAGTATCTGGTTGACTGGTTGGGGTATGGCCCTGAAGAGCGCTCTTGGGTTCCCTCCCGGGACGTCCATGCCCCGCGTCTGGTTGCTCGCTTTCATCGGGATAACCCGTCCAGCCCACGGGGTCTTGGGCCTTTGAGGGGGGGGCTCTGTCACATCTCCCGTTGCTCGCCCTATCAGGAATCACACGATCACACGCCCCACACCACACCTACCCACAAGAGCAATCCCTGCACACAGAGAGAACCAGCAGTTCGCCTGGCGTGGGAGGACACCAGCCTGTAGCCCGGTGTCTACCGTCCTTCGTTTCGCTGGCAGTTGCCATGGAAGCGCACTCACGGCTGGCCACGCCCACGGAGACTCCCACAGCAACCCCGAGCATCCGGCGTCTCGTGACCACGTGATCACGTCACGTCTCGCACGTCCGTGGGACACATCACGGGACACATCACGTGACTGCTTAACGAGTTTAAAAACATCCTGACAACGCGGGTGCAGCGCTTCACAGCTGATCTCTTGAGGATTATTTAGCACTTCTGGTTTACCTTTTGATCACGGACTTTGCGACCTCGGACTGTTCAACGGATTCGTCTTGCCTGCTCCTTGGATTTCTGTTTCTTGGATCCCCACCTTGTTTCCCCGGCTCCTCGACCTTGGAACTCTCCCTTGGACTGCCTTTTGATTAACCCCTCTGAACCTTGAATCTTGGAACTTGGTTTCGTCTTCTTTTGCCTTGCTGGTCCATCCACATCAGACCCAGGTGTGACTCACCCAACGAGCCGTGCAGAACGTCTCTTCTACCACCATCAGCAGACTGTTGCCCACGCCACGCTTAGGGCCCTACCTACAGCACACTTGGGTAAGCCTTGTTACTACTGATTGTTACCTGTACCATTTTTACTGCTCCTATTAAACCCTCACCCATTGCCTTACAGTGGTCAGGGGGTCCTTCCGGCGTTCCTGCTACCTGATTGACGGTTCAACACACCTGTGGCCTCAAAGATTGCACAGGCAGTGTATCATTTCTGTCTGTGCGGTACTTGGGGACGGAGGTACAATAATCTGCACGACCATCAAGAACAGAACAGATGCCCATTGTACAGAAGGAGGATTATGGAATATTGGCAGAGGAAGAGACATGAGGGGAACTGCAGATTTTAGAGCAAGAGAAATTACTCTTAGCAGATGGCAAACCCATCCATGTGACCTGTCTATTGAGAGGAGGAAGCTAGAGCAGACCATAGAGGGATGACCAGCCTGCACGTGGTGATGCATCCCATTAAGTCCACCTAAAACACAATGATGTCTGGCTGGGTCCCTCTCTGGTTCTCCCAAAACCAGAATTTACATCAAAAAGGGAAAATGAACCCCAAACGCCACATTATCCAATTTGAAAACTGGTTAACATCTGGAAAGATACAAGTATTGGGAATGAAAAGGAGCTGCACTTTAAAAAAAGGAATACAGATTATGATAAAGGCATGCCCTGTGTTCCCCATATACATAGAAACAAAAGTGCCAGTACTGCGCAACCACATGAAGGGCTGACACAGCCTAGAACTGCTACAAGAACTATATACATAATACAAAGTTAGAGATTGTTCGCTATTGTAAAATAATTAGTGGTTTCAATTAGTGTATAGCCACGTTGGGTCATAGTATAAATACATGGTACTATTGCCTAGAGTGACATTGTGCAGTTAATGCCAAAGAGAAGAGCCATTGCATAGTATGCATGTTTTCGTGACTAAATGCATGTTGAATGAATTACCTCTACTTGTTAAGTACTCTGTGAAGCGCAAATCCTCTGCAGTTTCCTCTATTTCAATGCCTAGGCAGAGGCAAGTGTAGTGGGCGAGGTAAGAACATTTTCAACTAAACAGCTGTTACTGGAGAATAGTACATCTCCAGCCCAGAGATATAAAGACACTGAAAGCCTTACATTCAGGCCCTTTTAAAACTGTGCTTGCATCTGGATAGAAAGGAATGCCTTCATGTGCAAGGAAAGCTAGATAGACACATACCAATAAATGAAACACAAATCCACATTTAATGAAAGTTGCATACACATGTCTATAGAGAATTGCACCCACACATTCAGAAAACATAGGCTACATGTGGGTTCAGAACAGAGCATATCGATTTCTGAGAACATTATTTCTGAATGAAAACTTACATGAGCCAATGCCAACAAGTAATCTTTTGCATGTACATGGTATAACACAGGGTCCTATGCTAGCTGGTCATTGCCTATATGTGAAGTGGCCTATATATATTTAAAGTATTTGCAATCTCACACCTGCATAGGGAGGTGGTGCATAGATATATTTGAATGAAAGTGATGCCAATGTGCCTCATTACAAGGTTGTCGGTATGAAATCTTATTTTCTGACATGTCAGTGCCACCGAGTCTGGCAACCCGCGATGCCGGAAACTCTAGCTGATTCCATGTTGGCGTGCACGTGCATTCGGGGATGCTGGAAATGGCGGCACCGGCATGTCAGAAATACCAACAAAACCCCCCAAAATGTTAACACCGTCATCCTCGGTGCCGGTGACTTCAAATCCGGCAACACGGTTCCAGAGCCACCGGCACCGGTAACAATGGTGCCACAAATACCGTTACTGGAAATACAGTGTTCGCCAGAACAGGAAATGGTCTGGCAGCCATTACTAAAACACAACTCATTGCAACCCTGACAGCACAGGTGACATACCACAATACTGACCACAGAAACACCACCCTTAACATGGCATTAAGAGTCTTTGAGACCGGAGGCACAAGCAACACTTCAGCGAGGCGGAGCTGAAAATGTTGTCGGACACCATAGTCCAGCATGCTGATGAGCTTTTCGCAAATGACCAGAGCAGGCAGTCCCCCCGCTGCTGAAGAAAACCATCTGGGATGAGGCTGCCCAGAAAGTCTCAGCAGTTGGCACAACCCCCTGCACTGTGCAAGACTTCCAAAAGAGGTGAGGCAACCTGCTCTTGAGGGTGCGCAACCTCCTCTCGGACCAGCTCAGACAGGGCATGCCCATAGGTGGCGGCAGCATATTCCCAATCCACCTGCTTCCCTGGGAGGAGATGTGCAGCAGTGTGCTGCACCTTGAGGCAATAGAAGGGGTCAGTACTGTGGAGGCAGGAGCCGGGACACCTGAGGAGGCTGGTGAGTACATGTTACCCCTATGTAAGATCAACCTCCTTGTCCACCCTGCACCCACTACAGCAGTAAAATATGACATGAATGTCAACTGCATTGTACACAAAACCAATAAAACCCTGCCTGCCCCCCCCCCAAGACCTGCAAACTGGATGCACACACCAACTCAAAGCAATAATACACCCAGAACAGAGCACAGGCAACCTGTACTGCCGACAGAACATGTTTTTGCTGCCACTCAGACATACATCCACATTCCACTGCAAAATTTGCATGTGGCCACCATGCTTCCCCTAGCACTAAGTCACATCAGTGCTAAGCGCCTTCACCACCCACAAAATACCAGCATCACATACCAAGGAAACATGTGACTCCCTTGCCCCAGCCAGCCAGACCCATGAGCAGAAATTGACACCTATCCCTGTAAGTGCTACAGGCAGCAGGCACATGGCGACCCCATCCATGGCACACCACACCCCAATCCAACATCACCCATCATGTAGGCCACACCCCTAACACCCTATCCGGCAATCGTTAGCACATTACAACAGTATCTCCGGCACACCACTCTACCATATACGGACATCACACATCCACCCGCACAGTATGCATGACACAAGCATGTGTTCACCATGCCATGTCCCCCGCCATGTCCCTGACACAGCACCATCACAAAAAAGATAAAACATGAATCTCTGCCTCATCAATCCACACTCATCACTGACAACATGCCATTCCGACTCCCTCAGGCACATCATCTGAAAATGAAGAGGCCCATCCAAGCACCTCAAGTGGCACCGGCTGTCGACATCACCGAACACAACCGACCACCATCATCACCTACACCCAGGACTCCACAGACTCAACAGGCACAACTGCCACTGTGATCCCAGCTGTACCTGTTGAGCCACCTCTGGTCCCACCAGTGCAACCCATCAAGCCACCTCGGGTCCCACCGGTGCAACCCATCCAGCCACCTCCAGTCCCACCAGTGCAACACATCCAGCCACCTCTAGTCCCACCGGTGCAACCCATCCTGCCACCTCCGGTTCCACAGGTGCATCCCATCCACCACCGCCGGTCCCACTGGTGCAACCCATCCAGTCAAGCCAGTCCCACAAGCTGCCCCCACCCCGGCAGCCTGAGCTGCAGCAGTACCACCAATACCACCGCAGCCACAAGCACGTGCATATGCATGCATTGTAGAGGACACAGCTGATGACTGTGCAGTGGACACGGGGATACCACCAACCACAGCACTGATGAGCCTTTGGTATTCAGACCCATGGGCCCAATTAGCCCAGAATGCCCACCCTTCCCCAGTGTGAGGGAAATCGATGGCAGACTCAGCCCCATGGAACAACGCCAGGATGCATTGACAGCCCTGGTGCAGCAGCACCTCCAGGAGGCACAGCTCATGTGTGAGAGCATCCAGGCTAGTGGACGCCATAATGCTTGTGCACTTGGAGCTGTACATGTGCTATAGTACAGATGTCAAGTGGGATACGGCAGGGGAGAAGTGTTATGTCATCTATAGCCAAGACAATGGCCATATTCCTCCAGGCCTTGCTGAACCGACGGACCAACGCACCATCCACAAGTACAATGTCTGCTAGTTGTCCGAAGATCAGCCCAAGGCAGTATTCAATGTGGCTGGCCTGCTTGGCACACAGCCGCACGCCTGACCTGAAAAGAGGACAAAAATAGACCATGGACACAAAAGTGCCCTGTCTGTGACTTGGACGAGTCATCCTTGCTGAACATGACAGGAGTTGCGTAGAGACAGTTGGGGAGGGGGAGTGGGGAATGATAGTTGGGGAGGATGAGTGGGGAGGGATAGTTGGGCAGAGGCACTGGGGAGGGATAGTTTGGGAGTGGGGAGGGATAGTATTGACAGTTATTTCATTCCACATTTGTAAATATTTTCACAGCACAAATTGCTGTTGGTGTTGCATAGAAATCATTAATGGACCTTGCTTTTTCAGTGTAAGTGATTTATTTACTGTGCAGTGCCAAGTGCATGTGTGTGTCAAGTGATCAGAAATGGTGGTGAATAAGTTCCTCTCATGCAACACATCATCCATGCCATCACAGCAATGTGCAATTGACAGTTCTTCATCACTCACATCCTCCTCTGCCTCTGGTGGGTGCATGTCCATGTCGGGGTGGGCAGTGGGATATGCGGCTGATACACATGTTGTGCAACATGGCACAGGCAAGGACTATCTTTCCCACCTTTACAGGACTTTATATAAGTTTACCCCCCGATCTGCTCAGCCGGCGGAACCTCGCCTTCAACTGGCCAAATATATGTGCCTTTAACAGGCCAAATATCTGTTCAATTGTACGAGTATGGATATGGGCACGGTAGTATCCCTGCTCGTGCTGGTTGTGTGGTTGCCTCACGGGGGTCACCAGCCATGGCATCAGGGTATAACCAGCATCACCTGCACGGGAGCAACAGAAAGTAGAATGTTACTTGTGCCCATACCATGTTGGTACAGTCTGTACAGTGTTCACTAAACAACGCAAAATTGCGCATGCAAAAAGCTGGTTACATAGCATATGTCCTATTTTGGGTAGTAGAAATGCGCATGGTCAGTGTGATGGATTGTCCATGCACTGTAGGTGCCATTTTGTGTAGGATCAGGGTGATGTCAGGGATACATGTCTACAGTCATCAATGTAAATGTAATGTCAAGAGCTAAATACAATTGTGGCTTGTCCAGGTGTCAGTCTGTGGGTGCCATCAGCATGTGGCATTGTTTAAGGGCCAGGAAAATAGTCTTCGGCCTGACACAACTGGTGTGCCCAACATTGCAGACCCTGCCAGGTGCCGCAGACCTAGTAGACATTGCTGACGTTCATATGCGTTTGTAGAGGAGGTCCCAAATAAAGCCTGCACTCCAGTCGCCCATTTTGAAGTACCAGGAACGTTCACACCAAAATATGTGATGTATGATGAGCAGATAAATCAGCAGAGAGCCGCAGTAGGGCTCTGCCCAGTACCTATTAAGAGAGCAACACCTATTGAAGTACTGATACCAAGAAAACCATGGACAGTAAGGTATCCACTAAGGAAACCTTACCAGCAAATGAGACAAAATGAAGATTGCCTAAGTACAGTCCCGGAAGAAACCAAAAAGGTCTTAATGGAAGACGAATGATGATGTCACGAGGACCCGGACTGATGTACAAGTAGAAGAAATGGCAACCCGAGAATGACACCCAGAGATGAAACGCCATGAATAGGGATATCGTGAGCCTAAAAGGGGAGAACGATGTTGAAATACAAAGAAGCTGAAGCTGTAAACAGGATGAAGATAGTCAACCAGCTAACACCTGTAAATACGCTTGGAACCACAAGAAAGCTAAGAAAACAGTGCGGCTTGCAATGCTAAGTAGAAGAATAGTGCGGCAAGCCCCATTATACATAATCTACCTCAAAATGAAGCAGAGTATTATAAGTGTAATTCCACTTTGCAAACAAAGCAGAATCAACCCAGGTTACTTAAGGCCGAATGAGCAGAGATTCATATTCTAGCAAAACAAGAAGAGACGTCTGAATCGAAACTCGGCAGATGAAACTCGTGCCAGGAGAAGCCAAGGTCATACCAATAGAAGGAATGAACAGTAGCTACAAATAATTGAAACTTAAGAACAGAATATCCTGTCTCTAAAAGGTCAAGATAAGGAGGCGTAGGCAGGTGGCAAGCCGAATAAGAATCAAATGCACAAATTGAGAGAAACTAGACAAATTCACAGTGTGGGAAGGACGTGACCATCCGAGCAAGGAGAAGCACAAGTTCTCACCTACGCTTGGCATCCACCCAGGCAGAGATATTGGAACTTTCCCAGACAGAAGATGCAGTTTCGAGGCCAACTACAGTGAAATAAATGATACATAGTTGCTGAAGTGATGATTGATTGTAACCTTAATTGGAGAAAGGCCAGGTAACTAGGGTGCACCCTGCACCTGGTGGACCATTCTGTGTGCTGCTAAGCAAAGCGGAAATGTATGCATGGGGTTGGTGCCAACCCTATCACAATGGACCAAATAATCTATGGCCCTATAGTTAGTATAGCCAATGCGACGTTGTACTTTTAGTGACGTCTACAGTAGTCATGTTTGAAGGAAGGGCTTAGAGGCCCACCTGACAGTGTTTATCCAATCCCCTCACTTCGTTACCATATACAGATATAGTACCTATGTTAAAGTTACCTTTTCCTAACCAATAGAATTGCATGTTAACTTTTGAGTGTTATACGTCAATTATGACGAGTTTTCAGTACAAATGCTATGATTTTTATGAAGTTCATTGGAGTTGAAGTGAAAAGGACGATTGCATCACTGCTGAATTCCATGACTCCCTGTTTTTTGTACTTGTCATTAAACGTACTCCCTTTGCCAAGCCATTGAGTTGTCCTTATTGATTGGTGTTGGAGTAATTAATCTGCACCCCCATCCATCTCAAGGGTGCAGCTATCTCGTCTTAAAGTACTTTCGAGGCAAACCTCGGCTCTATGGCCGGCCGGGGGTCTCCGGAGTACACTTGGTAGCAGAGATTGATGTTTTATCGATTATTGATTTTTGATTAGAATAAGACACCCGTTGACCGTCCACATAAAGTAACTCTAGATCTTCGGCAATATCACAAGTCCTTTGCCATTCAGCTGAGTAGACGATGAAGCTCCCCATAGACAGTGGTAGTGTAAGAAAAACTGCAGACCAGGGCCTGAAGGGACCCGTTTTCCCCACGCTATCCCTTCCCATTCCTACGGGCAGCTGAGCGGGTGAAAAGCCAAAGAAGGCGTTAACAAAGGTGGCTATCCCGAGGGTCCAGAAAGGAACCATGTGAATGGTGAGTAAAAAGATTGAATGTGTTGGCAAAAGTGCATGCCTTAGAACAAGCAAAGGGAAAAGGTAACGGAGGGAGGTGGGAAAAGAAAAGAAAATATAGTTAGAAGTAGAGAAGAATGTATATATATAAAGGGATAATGACTCGAGAATAACTAAGTAAATAAAGGTCACCAGGGAGGACACTCGAGAAGAGAGAGGATACTGGAGAAGACACCCGAGAAGTGAGAGGATTGGCCTTATTCCTACACTTTTAATACAAGCAGCTAGAAGAAACGTGTAGCCAGAGTCCCAGCTAAAGGGGAATGATTAGACTACCACGACGGTTAAAGACCTCGTGAAAGAGGTACGTTTAGACTCCATGAAGGAGGAATAATTAGAGGCAGATAAATCTGTGGCCAGCTGGTGTTCATCTAGTCTGTTAAGCGTCTGCCTTACATGTTTTTTGTTATGAAATCATACATCGAAAAATTTTCCTTGAGAAAACTGATTTACATTTTACGCGATTGAATAGCTGAGATAATATCGCATATGAATTGATGTTTTTCGAGTAAATTAGAAGGTATAACATTTTGTGAAAAATTTGGATTAGAGCTTTCAGTGTTTGGTGCTCACTCATGTTGTTGCAACTGTTTAAGCCACACGAGATTGTTGACAAGTGTTATAGAAGATGAAAGGGAACAGATTTCAGCATGGAGGACATAACTCCATTGACACGCTTATTCAAACAGTTGCCGAAACACGCACCCAAATTAAATAAATACAGCACAGAATGGGTTAAAGGAACCGCCCACAAGATGTTTATGCCATGACCACAGGGTGGGTCCTTATCTAAAGCCGTATTGCAACACATGATGACATATTTTCATGCCACAACATGCCACATACACGGGCAAAAAGCAAGACAAACGCCTAGCTATTTTAGAACTTTGGAAAATGTATGAACAAGAGACGGGAGAGGAGCCGCCAATAGATTGGATACTTAATATATGCACAGAGGGGGGTGAGACGCCTACCGCGCCACCCGCCCCGTCCGAAACGAAAGTTGAAGAAAGTAAAGATGAGGGACTATACCCGCTGAGAGAGCTTAAAGCAGCCACGGGGTACAGCAATCCAGCCAATGAGTCACCTACGCAAAGTAGTGATGAAAATCAAGGGAAAGATAAGGATAAGGATATTACCTCCACAGTACCACGGGACAAGGGGAGACGCGATGACGAAAGAAGGGATCAGGCACAGACAAGCGCATTTCTCTACAAAGAGAGAGAAGGGAAGAGATGGAAGGGAAACGAAGATAGAACTGATGAGATAGCATTCGCATAAAACGAATGGATGGGAGAACACATTTTAGTGAAACTTAATGGCAAAGGCATTGATGACGTGAAACAAAAGGACAGGTTAGATGATGTACAGAAAAAAGGGAAAGAGAATAAGTTAAGAGATGAAAGAATAAGAAAGAAAGACAGACAAATGCGAGAACAGCTATATCGCAAAGAGCAAGAAAGACAGCTCAATTGCAAACAAAGAGCAGCAAATGATCATGACAGACAGGAACAGCAAAGGTCAGAGGAAGAGCAAAGGATATGAGAGAAAAGAATAAAGAGACGAAGAGATGAGGAAATTCAAAGGGCAGATGAACGTAGAAATGAAAAGAAAAAGGAAGAAGAAAGAGTAAGAGAAGAGGCGGGAAAGCGCAGAGAATTTGATGATGACATAGAAAGTAAGCGGAGACAGAGAGCATGCGATCTTGAATATCTGGGGAAAGAGGTTTGAAAACCCGCTCCAGTAGTAGACTGGGAAGACATTGAAGAATTTTTTCCTGCGTTCGATTTAGTACCAGGTATGTCTAGGGCAAATATGGAAGATGACTTTGACACCACAAGCATCAGAGAAATGATTGATAGAATATATGATGAAATGGGGTTAGAACAAACACCCCAAAGGGAAGGGGGAAGAGGGGCGCCTGGAGAGCACTAAACTTTATGACACTGAGGATGTCTCCCGAAGTAATGGGAATAGAGACCTATCCTTAGATAGACTAGAAATAAGTAGGAACAAAGAAGACACAAGAAGTGGCATTAATTGAGCACAGACAATGTCCGACTCGGAAAGGGAGGAGCACGAGGAAAATGAGGAAGAGAGACGGAGCGAAAGATGACTCCAAAGGGAAAAAGGAATAAGATGGTCAGACATTAGTGAGTCTGCACCAAGGGCATCAGAGTCAGCCACGCAGTCAGACCGACATGAAGAAGTATCTCACGGTCAGAGGGGGGTGCCTTCACCGCCCTACGTGTACCGCCTCATGACATTGCCAGACAGACTGCAATGCAGGAATATTACCCCTGCAATATACAGGAGAACAATGATATAAGAGAGAGAGGGCTTTGCATCCCAATGTCCATTACTCGAGAAGAGGGGAGTAAGACCACAACATATTCCATGGCCACGCATGGATCCAGAACATTTGAAATAGAAGCTTCCAATGCTGACATCGGGAGCCGGAAAGTAGATACACGAGTTAGAAAAACTAACAGCACGGAAGACGTTAGCAATAGGGGATATTAAGGGTCTCCTAATCACCATACTTGGTGAGAGAGCAGACGATGTGTGGGCACAAGCAGGCTACCATGGTGTAACCACAATGAATACCTCGCATGACGGAGCTCCAATTAACAATTGTAGAGCCGCAGTATGGAAAGCGCTATGAGTGTTATACCCAGGTACTTCCGATATGGGAGCTATAATGACACTAAAAATGAAAGAGTCTGAGGATCGGTTGATTTATATACAGAATTTTCAAGACGCATGGGTGCTCGAGACTCATGAATCTTGGACGAAATCTATACCTGTGTTCTCCATATATTGTGCCAAGGGCTGCCAGAGCCAGTACAGAAACAGCTCACGAAATTGGTAGGAATTGAGGCCAAGCTTTGGGCTGAAATACAGCTGACCATCGCACACTATTGCAGATTGCTGCAAGAAAAAAATCGCAAAAAGGAAGCTGCACGTAAGGGTGAGGAAAAGAAATTGTCGAAATATGCTCTTGAGGGAGCCATGATAACTAGCACAGCTGAACCGAGCATGCAGCAGGTGACGAATCCACAGCAGAATAATCAGGGCAAGATAGGATTTTACCCCAGGGGAAGAGGATTTAGGGGAAGAGGATGGCAGAGTGATCAGGGAGGTTTCCAAAATAATTAAGGAGATTTTCAAAATATGCAAAATGGTAATCAAGATATGTGAAATGGGCAAATTATCCGACCACCGCCAGTATGTTGGTTGTGTGGAATGACAGGGCACTTAGCACGCACATGCAGAAACCAAGGCATGATGTGGAACGGCCAAGGAACAGGAGCAGGCATGGCGAATCCATCTGCAGTTTTACAGCAGGGTAGTGCACAGAATCACACGGTGCAACAACAAGCGACAGGAGCACAGAAAGGCGTGCAACCTCAGAGCATAGGGAATTTCCCACAAGGACAATCCCAACAGGCACCGTTGCAACTATCGCAGACGATGAGCACAGGGCAGACCATGAATCCTGGAATGGGAAGTAACAAAGGGAATGGGGGAAATCCACCAGCACACAGTGGGACAAAATTGTATATGGATTAGGACAGCTCACTGGGAACCCTGATGTGTTCTATCCTATCAGTGACACCAGCCCATCACAGGGAACCTAGGGTGGATGTCGTTATAGGGGATAAAGAATATTCCTTCCTAGTTGACATGGGTGCAACACGCTCATGCATATGTGAAGGCAAGTTTTCCGTGTCCGGCAAAGCCATAAATACTCAGAGTTTTACAGGAGCTATAAGTTGTGTTCCCTTCACAAATGCACTTCCAGTCTCCATAGGAGAATGTGAGATGAATGTGCCTTTACTATATTCATGTCAGACCCCAGTAAACATTTTGGGTAGAGATTTAATGACAAGGTTAAACATGACAATCTCGTTCACGGAGCAGGGCATAATATGTTCAACTCCAGGAATGCAATATTCAAATGTATGCAAGATAATCAGAGCATACGCAGAGCACACAGCCAAGAGGGCTATACCATTAGAGCCAGAAATATTTGCATATGGTATGCGTGTGCTTATGGCAGGATTACCAGCCCTTGCAGACAGAATCATGAGAACCCCTGATGAATTCCTATTCAGGCCAAGAATACCCATGCACGAGGAGAAGGGACAAGTATTTCCCTTAATGATACACATAGCTGCAGTACGAGGAAGAGTGGCCTTGATTGACGGTTATAACGACGAAGGCCGACAATGGTGCGCAGTAAACGCCATTGAAGAAGGATATCGATTGACTGACGTCACCGATGACGATCTGTTTGAAGAACAAGCAGATATGGGAGAGACAGTGGTGGAAGTGAGCCTCACCTTTTGGGTGAAAATGATCAAAAGAGAAGTACCTCAAAGAATGTTGTTGGCACGAAACCGTCCTGAATATTTTGATGGTGACATGGCCCAAGTGCCTGTCTCAGTGTGGACCACAGGCCCCTATGACGTAGGCCTATAGAAATGGGTGGGAGAAGTAAAAATCAAACGGAAACCAGGAGCGATTCTCCCAATAGCACAACAATATCCCATGTCCAGAGAGGCAGATGATGGGATTTTTAAGACAATTTCGTCTATGATGGGGCAGGCACATAGTAGTGACGTCGGAGTCATGCAATACTTCGGTTTATCTGATCAAGAAATCCAAGGGGGTGTCTTGGAGGCTAATCCAGGATGTATGACCAATAAATGATATTGTTGAGGCTGAGTTCCCTTTAGTCCCTAACCAGGCTACAATTCTATGTAATATACCGGTTGAGGAAAAATATTTCACAGTGATTGACTTGAAAAATGCATTTTTCTCAATTCCGTTGCACCGTGATTCACAAGATCTGACGTCATTCACATTCAGACAGATGCGTCTGAAAAGCACAAAACTACCCCAGGGGTATTGTGAGTCTCCATCTATTTTCAACAGAGTCCTGCAGATGGACTTGAGAAATATTGCACTAAAAAGTGTTGTCCTGCAATATGTGGATGACATCTTAATTTGCAGCACCACAGAAGAGCAATACAGGTACGATTCTGTTCAACTATTGACTATACTGGCAGAGAAATGTTATAAGGTTGACAAGGAAAAGTTACAATATTGTCAAGAAGATGTGTTGTATATAGGCCAGCTGATCTCACATTGTCACGATCCCTCATCATGCGGTCCCCAGGGCACTCCCTCATCCCCAGTCCCGCCCTTCTCTCACTTCCCCCCTTCCCCGGGACTCACGTGGACTCACACACGTCTTGCGAGCACACCCGCGCCTGGTCCGTAATAGGACGGCTGTCAGACTACGGCCGTTCCTACATTGGCAATTGCCTTGGCGCATAGGATCGCGAAGGGCTAACCCTGAGCTTCCGCATCGCGGGACTGTGAGGTCACGTGATGCTCTTGCCCGATCACGTGACCATGCCACGCATCACGTGACCAGAAGCGCGAGTACATAAACCCGGAAACCTGGGTATTCGTTGCTTCTCAGCTGTGCTCTGCATTCTGTTTGGCGCTACGGACTTTGAATCATCTTTGGATCACTCACGGAATCGACCTGGCCTGCTTTACTGGACTCCTCTTGGATTTACCCCTTCGGATTTCTTTGCACAGTGATACACGGCTCTCGACCACGGACTGTTATTGGACTGCCTCCTGGATCACCCTTTTGCACCCTGGTTCTTTGAACTCCTTGCCTCACAGTTTCACAGCTCCACAGCTCCTGCTGACAGGCGAACTGAGCCTACTCCTCTTGGGGTACTGCCGTCCACGTGGGTCCCGGACCTCTCCACTAGGTTCCTCATCCCCTCCTTGACCCTGACTGGTAAGACCTTTCCAGTTATTCTAATACTGTAGGTACTGTTTCTTGCTTGGTACTTAATCCGCATTTTCTTGCAGCAGTGTGGGGTCCCCGAGGTTCGCGTTCCCGGACTTGGACATTCGAACATCTTCGCCTGTGACCTCAACGGCTGCACAGAGAGTTGCGTTAAGTTCTCCCTGTGCGGCATTTGGGGACGGAGGCCTCTACTGCCTACACGACACTCAAGTCTCAACAGACTGAGAAGCCTATAGTCGTGTAGGCAATGGAGGGGAACGCTGAAGACCCCATGTCTGCTATAGTCCAAGCCATTACAGTGCTACGAGCCGATATGGCGGCAGCCAACACGGCTATCCATCAACGTCTCGACCACATACAAAGTACCAGACACCCTTTACCCCCAGATGTAGAATTCGGAGACACACCCTCTGTTTCTCGACCTGTTCCACCTCCGATTGTTCCCCAGAATCCCGTTCCCATGATGCTACCTACTCCATTCCCATTGGCGGCCCCTGAGAGATACCACGGGGATCCCAAGAAATTTAGGACCTTCCTAAACCAATGCAAGTTGCATTTCCTGTGCCGGCCTCAGGCTTTTCCAGATTCCACCACGAAAGCGGCATTTACCCTTTCCCATTTGGCTGGGATTGCCGCTGCATGGGCCAACCCCTTATTGGAGAACGATAACCCGGCATTATATGATTTCGATCTCCTCGTCACCGAGATGTCCAGGGTTTTTGATACTAGACACAAGGCCCAATCTCGAGATCTGGAACTTCTGGATTTGTGCCAGGGTAGGGGTTCTCTCATTGAATACATAACCCGTTTTAACCAGCTATCCGCTGAAACCTCTTGGCCAGAGGGCAAGAAAGCAGTCGTCTTCTATAGGGGCCTCAACAACCCTATGAAGGACGCCTTATCAGTAGTACCCTCATTACCCACTGCATTCCAAGATCTGGTTGACTTGTCACTCCAGGTGGACGCACGTAGGTCCGAAAGAAGAGCGGAAGCAGGTTTCACTCACTCCTCCCCTTCTCCCATGACAGTTCCTTCTTCTGACTCCTCCCAAGAACCCATGCAGATCGGGGGGGTCAGGAGTCCGATATCTCCTTTGGAAAGGGAACGCAGGAGGGCGGATAACGCTTGCTACTACTGCGGCACCCTAGGTCATTTTGTTAAGGAATGCCCACGTCGTCCCAAAAACAAGCCACAGGGTTTTCGGATAGCTCGATCATAGTACCGGGGACGGGATCGAGCTATACCACAGACACCCCGAACCCTACACCCTCTTTCGGGCGTATCCGACCCATTCATGTACAAGCCACTCTACAGCCCACAGCGTCCGTTTCACATCCTGTTACTCTGATAATTGACTCTGGGGCCACGGGAAACTTTATCGACATTTCCTTGGCCCGTTTGTTAAACCTGCCCCTTTTGACCAAGACCAGGCCTGAACCGGTACAGGCTGTAGATGGCTCGTCCTTGATTTCGGGCCCAGTCAAACAACAAACAGCCCCTTTGCTATTAACAATACAATCCAGACATAGGGAGACCATTAGTTTTGACCTTATCACCACGCCACAGTTTGGGCTCATCCTGGGAATCCCTTGGCTTCAGGAACATAATCCCCTCATTGATTGGAAATTGGGTTTGGTTCATTTTGAGTCGGCTGTCTGCCAGCATTTCTGTCTTCCCACAGACGCACACAGCGACAATCCCGCCCAGGCTATAGCTCATCTTACAGTACAGGATCCGCAAGATACACCATCAGAACACGTAGTTGGGTTAGTGGCACTAGACGTTCCCCAGGTCTATCAAGATTTCGCAGCTGTCTTTGATCGTGGCTCCTCTGAAACACTGCCTCCACATCGCCCGTACGATTGCCCTATCGATCTACTCCCTGATACAGTGGTTCCCACGGGGCGGATCTATTCCCTCTCGCCATCCGAGGAAATGACTCTCAAGGAGTACATTAGGAAGTCCTTGAGCTTAGGGCACATACGACCATCCACCTCGCCTGCAGCCAGCCCTATCTTTTTTGTGCCGAAAAAGGAAGGCGATCTACGCCCATGTGTTGACTATAGACGCCTGAATGCTATCACGAGGAAAGATCGGTACCCTATTCCCCTCATCACGCCCTTGCTGGACCGACTCACACACGCTACCATTTTTACAAAACTGGACCTCCGCGGAGCCTACAACCTGGTCCGCGTCCGTTCCGGGGACGAATGGAAAACCGCTTTCTGTACCCGGTACGGCCTATACGAATATACAGTCATGCCCTTTGGGCTGTGTAATGCCCCGGCGACCTTCCAGAGGTTTATGAATGATATCCTGAGCGATATCTTAGATGTTTACGTCGTGGTTTACCTCGATGACATCTTAATTTTTTCTCAATCCCTGGAAGAGCATGTGCGACACGTTCGTGAGGTATTAACACGCTTACAGAAACACTCACTATATGCCAAACCGGAAAAGTGCCTGTTCCACGTTGGTAATGTTGATTTCCTCGGGTTCTGTATCACTCCCGGGGGGTTGTCCATGAACCACTCCAAGGTTAAAGCGGTTTTGGACTGGCCTATTCCTGCGAACCTGAAAGCCCTTCAGTCCTTTTTGGGTTTTGCGAATTTCTACAGGAGATTCATCTCTGGGTTTTCTTCTATCGTGTCTCCCCTCACTGCATTAACCAGTCCTAGAGTTCCCTTCCTTTGGTCTGATACACAACAGAAGGCCTTTGATTCACTGAAGACTGCTTTCACCACAGCCCCTGTTCTTCAGCATCCCGACTCTGAACTCCCTTTTGTCGTGGAAGCTGACGCCTCCTCCTTCGCTCTTGGTGCTGTCTTATCCCAAGCATGTCAGGCCACGGGTCGTCTGCACCCTGTTGCATTTCATTCCCGCAAGTTTACCACCCCCGAGTCACACTACACCGTGACCGAGAAGGAGTTGTTGGCGGTTATGGACGCTTTCCGCGTGTGGCGACACCATCTCTTGGGCGCCAAGTATCGAGTCACGGTGTTTACTGATCACCAGAACCTGCAGGACTTGGCTTCCCTGAAGTGCCTTAACAGCCGTCAGGTGAGGTGGCACCTTTTCTTCGCAGCATTCGATTTCCAAATTCGGCATCGGGCTGGTTCCGCGCACGGCAAGGCCGATGCGCTGTCCCGCTCTCCCGGGGGGGTCTCTCTTCCCGTATACCCTAACACAATGTTGGACGACACTAAGGTCGTTTGTCTATGTACTCCCTCGATGCCCTTAGTGGACGCAGTACGCAAGTGGGTGTCCTTACATCCCGACCAGCTATCTGAGTGGGATCCGGTGTTCCAGGATGGCCTCCCGTTTGTGCTGAACCGCCTATTCTTGCCCACTGCCGACACACGCAACATGGCAATGGAATGGTCGCACGATGCCCCTGTGAATGGTCATCCTGGCCAACGCCGTACGTTATCCCTCCTGAAGCGTTGGTGTTGGTGGCCGGGCATGAAGAGGGACGTGGATTGTTACGTCAATACATGCACCATTTGTACACAATGCAAAACCCGTAGGGGTCGCCCGTTAGGCCTGCTTCTCCCTTTACCAGTGCCCCCGAAACCATGGCATACGGTAACCATGGACTTTGTCACGGAACTCCCTCGGGTACAGGGTTACGACACTATTTGGGTGGTGGTGGATTCCTTCTCAAAGATGGCACGCTTCATCCCCTGCAAGGGTATCCCCTCTGCTTCCATCCTGGCCACCCTGTTCTTTGATACCGTCTTTTGTCTTTTTGGGTTACCCTCTGTCCTTATATCAGACCGGGGATCGCAATTCACTTCTCGCTTCTGGCGCGCTCTAACTAGGTTGTTGGGTATCGATGTCCGGTTCTCTTCGGCCTACCACCCGGAGACGGATGGTCAGACCGAAAGGACTAATCAAACAATGGAACAATATCTCCGCTGTCTGATCCTGCAACAACAGTGCTCTTGGTTGCGTGCCCTCCGACACGCTGAATTCGCTTATAACAATGCAGTTCATGCATCCACTGGGTTCTCCCCCTTCTATGTTCTCTATGGCCAACATCCCCGCACATTACCGATCCCTGACCTTGCGGCCTCCACCAATCCGGCCGCCAGCGCCTGTCTTAGGGATTTGTCCTCTATCCACGACCAGACTGCTTTACATCTCCGTGAGGCTCAGTCTTCCATGAAGGTCCAGGCAGATAAGAAACGGCTGTTGGCTCCGTCTTTCTCGGTGGGTTCCCGGGTGTGGCTTTCCACTCGTCACTTGAGGCTAGTGGGTTGTAGGAAGTTGTTGCCCCGTTTTGTGGGTCCCTATGTGGTTTCCCGGGTTATCAACCCTGTCACATACCGACTGGTTCTCCCGGGTTCTTGGAGGGTACACCCTGTATTTCATGTCTCCCTTCTCAAACCGTGTCCGGCCCCGTCCCGCTTGCGCGCCTCTGCTGCCCCGGTGTCCTTGGCTTCCCCAGACGAGTATGAGGTTTCCTCCATTCTGGGCTCCCGGGTCTGCAGGGGGCGCTTGCAATACCTGGTTGATTGGGTCGGTTATGGTCCGGAGGAGCGCTCTTGGGTTCCTGCTATTGATGTCCACGCTCCCCGGTTGGTGGCTCGCTTCCACCGGGATCACCCTTCCTGCCCACGGGGTCGTGGGCCTTTGGGGGGGGGTTCTGTCACGATCCCTCATCATGCGGTCCCCAGGGCACTCCCTCATCCCCAGTCCCGCCCTTCTCTCACTTCCCCCCTTCCCCGGGACTCACGTGGACTCACACACGTCTTGCGAGCACACCCGCGCCTGGTCCGTAATAGGACGGCTGTCAGACTACGGCCGTTCCTACATTGGCAATTGCCTTGGCGCATAGGATCGCGAAGGGCTAACCCTGAGCTTCCGCATCGCGGGACTGTGAGGTCACGTGATGCTCTTGCCCGATCACGTGACCATGCCACGCATCACGTGACCAGAAGCGCGAGTACATAAACCCGGAAACCTGGGTATTCGTTGCTTCTCAGCTGTGCTCTGCATTCTGTTTGGCGCTACGGACTTTGAATCATCTTTGGATCACTCACGGAATCGACCTGGCCTGCTTTACTGGACTCCTCTTGGATTTACCCCTTCGGATTTCTTTGCACAGTGATACACGGCTCTCGACCACGGACTGTTATTGGACTGCCTCCTGGATCACCCTTTTGCACCCTGGTTCTTTGAACTCCTTGCCTCACAGTTTCACAGCTCCACAGCTCCTGCTGACAGGCGAACTGAGCCTACTCCTCTTGGGGTACTGCCGTCCACGTGGGTCCCGGACCTCTCCACTAGGTTCCTCATCCCCTCCTTGACCCTGACTGGTAAGACCTTTCCAGTTATTCTAATACTGTAGGTACTGTTTCTTGCTTGGTACTTAATCCGCATTTTCTTGCAGCAGTGTGGGGTCCCCGAGGTTCGCGTTCCCGGACTTGGACATTCGAACATCTTCGCCTGTGACCTCAACGGCTGCACAGAGAGTTGCGTTAAGTTCTCCCTGTGCGGCATTTGGGGACGGAGGCCTCTACTGCCTACACGACACTCAAGTCTCAACACACATGAAGGAAAGAGAGTGACCCCAGAAAGGGCTGAAGCCATACTGAACACGGCCAAGCCACACACGATAGAACAAATGCAGAGTTTTCTAGGCCTATTCAACTATTTAATGGCATGGGTCTTCAACTATAGCTCTTAAACTAAGCCTTTACTTCAGGCCCTAAAGAAGGCCCAAGAAATGAAAGAAAAGATCAAATGGACTGAGACCATGGAGAAAGGATTTGCTGAACTCGAAAGAGCTATTTGCAGAGCACCAGTTCTAGGGACCCTCAATTATGCAGAGGAATTTTACTTGTTTTCACACATGAATGTCAGCGTTATGATGGCAGTGCTCACACAGAGAACCACACTGGGGTACAAGCCCCTGGCATACTACAGTGGGAATTTGGACCCAGTAATGAGAGGTCATTTTCCTTGCAAACAAAGTTTAGCTGCTGCAGCGTTCGCCATAGAGAAGGCTACAACCATTATGATGGGATGCTCCATGACGTTGTAGGTCGAGCACTCACTATTTGCCATTCTAGAGAAACCAAAGGGCACATTGACATCTCAGAGAGCTTCTGCTTATGAAGTGATCATATCAAATCCATCGATTAAGGTAGTCCGATGCAAGGTAGTGAACCCAGCTATGTTTATAGCAGAGCCAGTCACGGAAGGCGAACCAATACATGACTGTGCAAATTATGAAGAATTCTATGATGAAATCCCCAGGGTGAAAGAAAATGCCTTGGCAGGAGGAGTGATTGTCTTCATTGACAGGTCTTCAAGGATTTATCAAAGTGACAGACAAAGATATACTGGCATTGCTGTGGTGAAGCACACAGCAAATGGAGAATTCTGAGTGCTTATTAGTGCGCGAATACCATCTCATTTTTCAGCACAGGCTGCAGAATGATTGGTGTTGATACTCGCAATTGAGAATCACGCAGACCAGGAAGTAACAGTGTACAGTGACTCCGCCTATGTGACGTCAACAGTGCATGCAGGCTTAGCGTGCTGGAAAAGGAGGGGCTACTTCAGAGCGGACGGCATGCCAGTGCAGCACGCAGCCTTATTGAATAGGCTGATCAAGGCACTACAGCTCCCAGTGGGCATAGCGGTCATGAAATGCGCCACCCACACGAAGGGGAAAGATTTTATCTCACGTGGAAATCAAGCAGCAGACACGGAAGCCAAGCTTATGGCATTCAAAGGTGAAACGATCATGGAAATGGAAGTTATCCATGCTAATGAGCGAATGATGGTTACATGAACTGCACCTGAAAGTTACAGTAATTTGGGGTAAACAGAGCTAATGGAACTCCAAGGGGAGGCACCACAGGAAGAGAAGAATATTTGGAGACATCGAGGGTGTTCTTTAAACTCCTCTGACAGTTTGTGGTGACAAGACAGCACTGATAAACCAGTAATGCCTGTAGCCCTATTAAAAATAGCGCTGGGGCAAATACATTATCCACCACTTTTGACAAAAGAGAATCTAGTAGCAACACTCGCAGAAGACTGGTTCATAAAAAATTTAGCTGAGCACGTTGCATTCTTCATAGTGAACTGTATAATCTGCCAGCAATTCACGGCTGGGCACACATTAAAAGTAATGAGAGGAGTCATCCCAAGGCCAAATGGGCCTTTTCAGCACTTGCATGTCGATTACGTCGACATGATTCAAGTATGTAACGGGTACAGATGCTTAATTGTTGTGGTGTGTCCATTCTCTAGATGGATTGAGGCAGGTCCATGTACATACCCAGACTCTACCTGTGCAGCCACATTTTTAGTGAGAGAGGTGTTCCCCCAGTGGGGGGTGTGCGAGGTCATGAGATCAGATAATGGCCCTCACTTTGTTAATGCAATATTCGAACAGATTAGCTTGCTGCTTGGCATAAAGCACAAGTTCCCATCGGCGTATCATCTGCAAGTTAACAGAATCTGTGAGAAGCTCAACGGCTTGTTAAAGGAAAGGATAGCCAAGTTGAAGCTGACTCTAGGAAAGGGATGGTTGCACTGCCTTCCTTTGGCACTGTATGCACTTTGGAACCAACCCGGTTCTGACCATCATCTTACGCCACACGAGATAGCCACAGGAAGAAGAATGAGAACTCCGTTGACACCCCGAGATAGAAATTTTAGGGTCTGAAATGGAAAACTATCTGAACTGCATGACATCTTGCCTTACTGCAATTTCAGACCAGCAGCAGCAACGACAAAAAGGGTGCAGGGCAGCACGGAACACAGAAGGAGATACTACTACAGACACAGCTCAAAGACTTTGTGTACCATCTTTGGAGACACTACACTATACAATGATACAAGGAAAAAGTGGGACAAGCCAAGGTTTAACAGTCCCTTCATGGTGGAGGACTGTACCCCATCCGCAGTGAAACTACAAGGCAGGAGAGCTTGGATTTTTCTTGGCGATATCAAACCCTACATCAGAGACGGCCCCCTGCCTGCACCCCAACGAGAGGAATAGATGAGCAACGGGGAAGAACAACAGCACGTGCAGACGAGATCCATGACAAGGAAGCAGGACGCATGACCAGCCAAACCAAGACAAAGAACTTTTTGGAAATTGTGGCTTAAATTGGACACTTCATCTAAGCAAAAAAGGGGATAAGGACATAAAAACGGACACTCTATGCATCCTAGTTCCAGGGTGAAGAAGAAAATTGCACGTATAAGCCACAACACAGTCTGTTGACTTTGAACTTTGGACTGAGGCACACTTAAGCCTTGATGAGAAAAGAATATGATAAATTTTGACCGAGGACACTTACATTGGAAGCAACTACAATATCCCGACTCATTTCACACCGAGACCCTATTTGGAATCACTTATGGCATCCCGCAGTAGCGACATCGCCCAGGATGTGGTCACCTATTTTGATCTAGTGCTAAGATCATACCGGTCATTGGTAGGGAGGCACACCAATGTCACTGACTTCCTTCAAGATCCTGAGAACGAAAAGAAAATAAGAAGACTGCTTATTGTCCTTACCAAACAATTTCTCCTACTTCCAGAGTACTATGAGAAGGAACCAAATGTCCCAAACACAGACGGACATAAATGAGCTTATCAACACATTGTTCTTTCGCATAATCGAAGACTGTCCAACTCTTGTTGGAAGAACAGCGGACACACTCACGTTTCTTTGAGACCCAGTAAATACAGAACATTTAAGCCAACTTTTAAATAAAATGGTTATCCTAGTCGCACTCCACGCGACCGGGCAGTGTAGACATTGTTTACATCAAGGAGAGAACATATAATCCTGAATCCCAGCAAGACAGAACAGATGTCCCTGTCACTAGAAGACAGCAGGTTGGCTCACAATGTCCTCTTTTGCTTAGTCACTAACTTTCCAGAGCTAGTGGGGAGACCGATCAATGTTGATGTCCTCACATTCTCCAGCTAATGTTGCACAGATGGGCATGCTTTTGCATGGAATTGTGCTCCAAGTAGAACTCTCGAACCATCAGCAGAATTAACTGAGGAGATTCTAAAAGACTTCTGCCGAGGGACAGATCGAGGAAGCAGTGTAAAGGACTTCACTTATTGCATTTGTTGTTATTTTGTCCTTATTTCTTCCTACTGATCAGCATATAATATGTCCTCAGGACTGAAGAATATCTGAGGAGTGGACTGGGAGCTTACTTACTTTGAATATGCACAGTAAAAGGTTTTACTGAAGTGTTAGTGATTTGATTTTTTCCCATAGTCTAGCAAAGGAACTGTATACTGAAATAAGAGACAATCCGTCACCCGCAAGAGGGGGGACACTTGTGGAGCACCTGACACTCTTAAACCCAGGACTCGAAAGACACTATTGTTTAAAGGAGCACAATAAAAATTGGCATTTGGCAAATGATCGAGGTGGGTGTCCAGAGCAGCAATCTGGTCCTACCACAGGAGGAGAGACGACTGCACTTCTCTGGAAGTAAATGCTGCCACCTGACATACAAGGGCATAACGTATTTATGTATCATATTCAATCTTGTTTTACTGTCATTAACGATCAGAACTGCATTTTTTATTGGTGCAAAAAGCATTCCAATTCCAGTGCACCCACCTAATGATGCATGCATGAAACCCACGAAAGTACCCAGACCTTACATAGTCATTACAGTCCCTAGAATATCTGATGGTGGAGTGAATGAACTTGAAATGGATGTGATTAGCAATGATACACACACACTTGTGGTAACAAACAAACAGAAAAGTCGGAGACAGGGTCGGCAAAGAATGAATGAGGAAAGGTTACTTAAAACCACACGCATGCAAACACTGAATGCACACAAAGCAGGCCGAGTATCAATGACTGCAGAACCACAAGCCAAACAGTAGAAAAGAAGAGACTGCTTGCCATAAGAAACTCCACAACAGACATTGTGGAAAGACAAGAAGAATTGGAGACAAAACCAACAGAAATGAAAATAATAAACACTCCTGACACAACACTGAGGGAGACAAAGACAAACTCAAAGAAGATCTCACAAGCACAACTAATAGTAGACGCAGTATGGTCATCATTAGCCAGAGAAAGGAAAAGACAAGAGGAACTGAAGAATAAAACCCCAGAGACAGTAGTAACAAACATATATGTTCCAACACAAGGGACAAGTACAAGTTCTACAACACAACCATACACCAGACCAGCATCAGGGTGGTTGGAATGGGCATTTGTAACCAGCAGGAGAAGGATGTATGAAGAGAGAGAAAGAGCTGCCAGACGTTTGTCCACTTAAATGGCGCAGATGAAAAATCCTGAACCATGTACCGGGATGCCTGAGAATCCTCCAGCAAGAAAGAGCCATACAGATGCATTCAGAGATGTAGTTATAGCAAGCTGCAGGAGCACACTAAGAATTAAGAGAAGCATGCATGGAGATGCCAATGATCTAAATGACTACATGGAGAGCACAGCACATTTGAGAAACAACATTTGATACCAGCATATGAAAAAAGTTGGAAGACGAAATTCAGAAGTGGAATGCTTTGTTTGTGCAATCCTACCATACAGCATGGGGAAATCTAAGATCTTCGTAGCTGTAGAAATCAATGTCCAGACAAAACACTGTCTGTCACGCGTAGCAATGTGCAAGACCAGAGGCCAGTTCATGGGTAGTGATCGCCTCACTAATATGGGCAACTGAAAAAGCCTATCCCGACGAAAATGATTATGTTCAAGACATTAAGACAAGAAACAGAGCTCATACTAGGAACCATGTGATCAGGTACGAGAAGCCTGGAATTAAAGGAGCAGGAATAAGATGGGAAGTGAACCCGAGACTAAATGTCCAAGGAAAAACTCCAGAGGAAGCTCGAAAGAGGAAGAATAGAGCCCAAATGCAGATTTGGGGAACAGTGCTTTCACCAGATGGGTGGGAAAAAGGAGTGGTGATTTGTAGAGCCTGGGTGATCACTGGACTCTACAAAGAAACTGTTGACATCGTGCAGAATGGCTGCAAGCCATTGTGGCCGAAACTTGCAAAACTATTGACATGGGTCGAAGACAGAGGAGGACCCTTGCAGAGAGTGCCACAAGAAAGCCCAAATTTCTGCTTCAGCAATAATGGCACTAGAAAGATGGGAGAGAATAAGAGAGAAAACTGTGGATGAGTTTTTGATGCTCCAGGAATGCTGCATGGAACTGCAGTAATTATGGATCATTATTGGTCATGTGGATCCAAGGCATACATCAGACTGCCAAGAGACTGGGGAGGTATACGCACAATAGTGAATGTTCACGTACCAGCACTAGTGATCCCAAAAAGTGACCTGAATATTGACAGTTTCCCGAAAGCCGATGCTCACCTGAGGTAGAAGAGATCTGTGGGACTGATAACCCGAATGAAGAGAGAGAATTACTTCTCTGCTAAATTAGAAGAAGCATTTCATGCAATCCCATATGAACACAGTCTGTTCAGCTTCACCTCATCGGTGTTCACAACGATTTTTATGCCAAGAATCCAAGTAGGAATAAACACTAAATGGTTGCAGATAACCAGATGAGAGTTACTGCAGACGATCAACACGACCATAAATGGATTCAATGCGATCAAGGAAGAGCTAAGAGCCATCCGACGGATGACTCTTCAGAACAGACATGTCCTTGACATAATCACAGCCATGGATGGAGGAGTTTGTGCAAAAATCAGAGAATCATGTTGCACATTTATACCATCTCACGATGAGGAGAATAAAACCTTAACAGAGGCCATAGGTATGCTGACAAACCTGCAGAACAAGGTGATTTATGAAACTGACGAAGTTGATGATGACAGCTGGTTTGGATCACTGTTTTATTGAATCCCACAATAGATGGCAGATGCATTCAAGTTCTTGGGAGCTCTGCTTGTGATGATATTGCTAAGATTTTGTGTTATCAAGGTAATAATCTCGCAATGCCAGAAGACTGCAAAGAAAGCCATAGGGATGAAGATCATGATTGATGTCAAGCCAGAATGGAAGCCCAAAGACCTGACTGATGAAGAAATAAAAGTCTTTGTGAAGACCAGTATTCACGCACCACGAGGAACAAATTTTCTCAATCCCAGGAAGCACAGAAATTATTTGGGAAGATGGGTTTACTGTAGCCCAAATGGACAATGTCAACTAATGACATGGAATAAAGACGAACATGTAAGGACAGCAGGAAGCCTGAAAGGAGTAATAAAAATATGGACTCCAAAGAGACACTTCTTCAAACCATCATGTACAGACCCCGAAGATGAAGAAGGAATGAACCCAGGCAATGGAGTGAAGATAAAGACAGAAGAACCAAGCAAGTTGAATCCAAAGACGGAGGTGAAAGTGGTTGATGAATCGCCCAGAGGAGGGGGTGTGGAGGAGGTCCCAAATAAAGCCTGCACTCCAGTCACCCATTTTGAAGTACCAGGAATGTTCACACCAAAATATGTGACGTATGATGAGCAGATAAATCAGCAGAGAGCCGCAGTAGGGCTCTGCCCAGTACCTATTAAGAGAGCAACACCTATTGAAGTACCAATACCAAGAAAACCATGGACAGCAAGGTATCCACTAAGGAAACCTTACCAGCAAATGAGACAAAATGAAGATTGCCTAAGTACAGTCCCGGAAGAAACCAAAAAGGTCTTAATGGAAGACGAATGGTGACTTCACAATGACCTGGACTGACGTATAAGTAGAAGAAATGACAACCCGAGAATGACACCCAGAGACGAAATGCCATGAATAAGGATATTGTGAACCTAAAAGGGGAGAACGATGTTGAAATACAAAGAAGCTGAAGCTGTAAACAGGATGAAGATAGTCAACCATCTAACATATGCTTGGAACCGCAAGAAAGCTAATAAAGCCGTGCGGCTTGTAATATTAAGTAGAAGAATAGTGCGGCAAGTGCCATTATACATAATCTACCTCAAAACGAAGCACAGTATTATAAGTGTAATTCCACTTTGCAAATGAAGCAGAATCAACCCAGGTTACTTAAGGCCGAATGAGCAGAGATTCATATTCTAGCAAAATGAGAAGAGATGGCTGAATCGAAACCTGGCAGATGCAACTCATGCCAGGCGAAGCCAAGGTTTTACCAATAGAAGGAACGAACAGTAGCTACATATAATTGAAACTTAAGAACAGAATATCATGTCTCTGAAAGGTCAAGATAAGGAGGCGTAGGCAGGTGGCAAGCCGAATAAGAAACAAATGCACAAATTGAGAGAAACTAGACAAATTCACGGTGTGGGAAGCACGTGACCATCCGAGAGAGGATAAGCACAAGTTCACACCTACGCTTGTCATCCGCCCAGGCAGAGATATTGGAACTTTCCCAGACAGAAGATGCAGTTTCGAGGCCAACTACAGTGAAATAAATGACACATAGTTGCTGAAGCGATGATTGATTGTAACCTTAATTGGAGAAAGGCCGGGTAACTAGGGGGCTCCCTGCACCTGGCTGACCATTCTGCGTGCTGCTAAGCTAAGTGGAAATGTATGCATGGGGTTGGTGCCAACCCATCACAATGGACCAAATAATCTAGGGTCCTATAGTTAGTAGAGCCAATGGGACGTCATACTTTTAGTGATGTCTACAGTAGTCATGTTTGAAGGAAGGGCTTAGACGCCCACCTGACAGTGTTTATTCAATCCCCTCACACCGTTACCATAGACAGATATAGTATCTATATTAAAGTAACCTTTTCCTAACCAATAGAATTGCATGTTAACTTTTGAGTGTTATACGTCAATTATGACGAGTTTTCAGTATAAATGCTATGATTTTTATGAAGTTCATTGGAGTTGAAGCGAGAAGGACGATCGCATCACTGCTGATTTCCATGACTCCCCGTTTTTTGTACTTGTCATTAAACGGACTCCCTTTGCCAAACCATTGAGTTGTCCTTATTGATTGGTGTTGGAGTAATACATCTGCACCCCATCCATCTCAAGGGTGCAGCTATCTCATCTTAAAGTACTTTCAGAGAAACCTCAGCTCTATGGACCGGCCGGTGGCTCTCCGGAGTACACAGTCATATGTGCTTCTAAATTTATGTAAAATGTGCACATGCCTGAAGGCCTACTTGCAATCTGAGGTACATGACATGCTGCATGGGAGTGGTTGAACAGCTTCACTGATTATTGCAAAATGACGGATGTTTACATATTCACTGAGAGATACCATACGAGGAATTTGATGGATGGAGAAGATGATGACAACCTGATGATGGACATGAAGCAAATCCACATTTTCAATATGCGTGGTGTGTGTGTGGTTTGCAGCCACTTTGACAAGGCCCATTCACAGCCACCATGACCTCTGACCCTTTCACTACAACACACACCAATGAGACTGATGTGTGTGTTATTATTGTGTTCAAATGCAATAATGCGTGGCTAATCATTTCAGCTTCATGTCACATGCATAGATGTATGTGCACTTCAAACAGGTAGGGGACCTGGCTGCTTGGTGTGTGAGACACTAGTGGTATGTAGGTGGGGTGTTCTGATGCATGAGTATTATCAGTCTGTTCATCAGGTGGTGTGAGTTTTGAGGATTGTGTTTGTGCTTGATGTTGTCACATTGGTTTGATGCATTCTGGTACATGCAGTGCTTTTGATACTGCTGTCCGGATTTGATGTTGTTATGCATGCACATGATCAGTTTGGTCAATTTAGACACGCCTGTGAAGGCCTTGCACTCAGGCATGCTATTACTGTGTTGCACATTGCATTGTACACATCCACTGCTGATAGGTCTTGGACATACCCCCAATTCAACCAGGGCGCATGCCCTGGTAGTTACGCCCACCCAACAACCATGTACCCTATGGTATTTTCTGCTGTCCCCGTAATTCAACAGTGCACATCGCTTGGTATTTACACTCACCCAACAACCAGGTACGCTATGGTGTTTTCTGTCCCCCCCATTCAACAGTGCAAATGCCCTGGGAGTTACACTCACCCAACTGTCAGGTACGCTCTGGTGTTTTCTGCACCCCACCCCATTCAACAGTGCAAATGCCCTGGTAGATACACTCACCCAACAGCCATGTACCCTATGGTGTTTTCTGGTGCCTCCCCCTCCCCCCCTAATTCAATAGTGCACATGCCTGGTAGTTACAGTCACCCAACAGCCAGGTACGCTATAGTGTTTCCTGCCCCCCCAAATTCAACAGTGCAATTGCCCTGGTAATTACACTCACCCAACAGCCAGGTACTCTATGGTGTTTTCTGCCCCCCCCCCAATTCAACAGTGCAAATGCCCTGGTAGTTACAGTCACCCAACAACCACATTCACTGTGGTGTTTTCTGCCCCCCTCCCATGTCCTGGTAGTCATACTCACCCAACAGTCAGGTACTTTCTCCACTGTGACGTGACATGTACCCTGGCAGCGTGGAGTTGCACAGCATCATGGAGTCGTGGGTTGAATTGGGAAATCTGGCACAGCAGTGGGTGATGAGATGGTGGGTACCACACACCATCTGCACATTCAGTGAGTGGTACAGTTTTCCGTTTTGGTACACTGCCTCAACGGCATGCCTGGCCACCAGCTCCTCATGTCAGCAGTCCAATGCACCTATTACATTGGGCATGCCGGCAAAAGCATGGAAGGCAATTTTAGTGGCATTAACCTGGTCAGCTGTCCTGGGTAGGCTGATGTTATCTCCAACACCATGCAGGAGTGCATCGATAACCTGAAACAGAACACGCGTGAAACAGGGTTGCAATAGCCCATGCAGTTCACCCACCTGTGGCATGTTTCTACACACCTGACTCTACTTAACGCCTGGTCTGTGATGCCAGTGTTTCTGGTGCGGTGTTCACGGTGCTACCGGCATGTCTATGCCAGTGTTTCCGTGTGTGTGGAGCTCGGAATGTGCACTTACTAATGCCATGCCGGTGTCTAAGCCATGGCAGACGTGTCTTGCTGCAGATTCCGGGCACAGTGTTGCCGGATATGGTTGGTCACTTGTGGTGATGGTTTTAGGGGCATCGCAACTCAGAATATGCTGGACTGGAAAAAGGTGCCGGTTCGTGGTGACCGACATATTTGTAATGAGGCCAAATGTATCCAGTCCCAAACTTGTCTTGATGCTGGAGAAAGTCAAGTGCTTTAAACATACATGCATTATGCACAATTTTAAATTTGAAAAGATAAGCATGTTTACTAAGAGATTGATCTAAAGCAGAATTGTTAGTATGTCTAGTGTTTGGTAGAATACAGCATATTTATATGGAGATTGTTGTGAATGAAAGTGGATGCCTTTGTGGATTTATAATAATGAGATTCATATAGGCAGGTAACGTTTTGTTTTGTATAATTTCCTATATACCATATTATAGTGGGCGCCATGGGAAAGGTCTTGACCAACATAGATTAAGTTGTTTCAGATTATTTAAATACATTTCGATTTTTGACAACCTCACTGTCTGTTCTTTGCCCTGAATTGTGGGTTGGGATTGTATGACTGGCGAGCATGAGCCTGCTGTGTCACATCACTAATCACAATTATACAAAGTACACTACATTTTAGCTCCCCACTTCCATGCATTGATTCCTTTCAATCCGCTCCCCTCACTGTGTACTTTCCCCTCTGACTTGTAAAGCGTGACATTGCTTCCTGAAGCTAGGTCCACTCTCAATAAGCACCCTAATAATATCTAATATTAAAAACAGGCATTAATAAGCTTCCCAAGTAGTTTTCAAGAAAGAGTGTTGCATGATCATGATAGTTAGCAGGCAAAGGTCATGCAAGATTGTTCTTGTTGGTTGTTAAATAGCATTGTTCATATTGTAATAATCAATCAATAATCTTATCAATTGAAATTAAACTTATGTTCTGATTGCGACACAGCCATTCAGAAGAACCCCATTTAAAACCAGACGGTCACAAAATATTCACAAAATGTTCTAATTGATTTTTGTCACAGGGGATGCTAGACGTCCTTTAACATGTGTTTATTTGAGACAGTGGGCCTCATTACAAGTTTACCGGTCCGGAAACAACAGTGCCGGTAAGCTTACTGGCACCATTGTTTCTGGACCGGCAAACTACGAGTTCTGCGGGCGGGTGCCATCCCACCCGCCAGGTCAGACCTAGTGGGCAGAAAGGCACCCGCCCGCAGACTTTGACGGAAGCACTGGCACTATGGCACACGGGACTTGAATAGGAATGGGGAGTTACTTTTTCTGGCGCCTGGCTTCTGGGACTGCCGGGCCTCTAATTCCCTTGTAATTCCTCAAAGGCAGGTGCCGGAAACGGCTACCACCGGGATTGTAATGAGGCCCAGTACCACCTTAGGTGGAAAACTCAGCCAATCAAACTGCACTAAACGTAAGCATTATTAGCTGACACACCAATCGTGTATGCAGCATCCCGAGCCTGTGCACCCCAGCCTCTGAGGCTCTTGCCATTACCTGCATGCTACTTTTGCACTTACATTAAGTTCTGTGTTTTGATAATGCAGGTTCTAAAGTCTTCTTCAAAGACTTCAATTAAAAACGTACCCACTGCCACTATGCCAACACTCCTATTCATCGTCAACAATTTTCGAGGTTGCATATATTTGTGTAAACAGTGCTGAAAATGTAATACAGCATAGAGGAGAGACATAGCAGGGATCAAAGGTGAGTTTAATTTTTTACATTTTTAGTTGACAAAAAGGCTGAGGCACCTGCATCTTCAATTCACTGGTGCTTATGGCGATAATTACCCTGGAAGAGGGCCAACCCTGCAGGTAATGCACATGCAGCCCACGGTATGTCCCCACCTCCACCCAGACCCTTTACCAGGCTGGGATTTTACCTGCAAGGTCAGCACAAGGGCAGGTAATCAACAACTCATTTTAAAGTTTTGATATTAACACTTTGTCCAGCTGAAATTAGCATTTGACTAAGTAGTGACCTGCACATCAGCCGTCAAATTGGCAAAAGCAACTTTTCCTCCAAACTAGAAAGTTATCAATGGCGTATCTTTGTAAAGCTCTGCGTGGCACCCAGTCTATAGGGCTGGGCAAAATTGTGATATTCTGTTCTGTCAGAAGTGTAAATGAAATCTAAAAGATTTCAATCTGTTTCACTGAAATCCATAATTCTGCCACACCTGCATATCGAAAAGAGTAGTGCAAAGCTTTTCTTGTCGTCTCCTGACCCAAAATGAGTTGTGCAAAGTTCCTTGTACCGCTGCGTGAACTGAGCACAAATTGAAAAGAGTGGCACAATGTTTCTTGTGCCGCTGTGCGAACGTACCACAAATCGAACAAAAAAGCAAAGCAACGTTTCTCATGCTGCTGCGCAAACCTAGTATGACATCAACAAAAAGCTGCACAAAATTCCTTGTGCCGCTGCATGAACCTAGTACAAATTGAAAAGAACAGCACAACGTTTTTTGTGCCGCTGTGCGAAGTTACCACAAATTGAACATAATAGTTTCTCGTGCACTGCACGAACCTAGCACAGTTTGTAAAAATCATGCAACGGTTCTCATGCCACTGTGTGAACTGACCTTGAATAGAAGAAAAAAGCTGTGTGAAGTTTCTCGTTCCGCTGCACAAAACTAGCATAGATCAATGAAAAGCATGCAAAGTTTATTGTGCCGCTGCACGAAACTACAACGGATCGAAAAAGAACCACCAGAAGTTTCTCGTACCACTGCACGAAACTAGTACAGATCGAAAAATGACCCGCACAAAGTTTCTCATGTCGCACACCTAGCACAGATTTTTAAAAGACCTGCACAAAGTTCCTCATCTTGCTGTGCAAATTGATCACAAATCGAAAATAATAAATACGGTAACACTCTCATTTTTATAGCACATTAAATCAATCTAATGATATCTGTATACTGGTGTAAGGTTACTTATTAGCCTTTTTGATGTTCTAAGATGGCGCCTATACACACATCTTTAAGATGGCACCTCGAATATAGGGATCCATAATGGTCCCTTTTCTATGTTGATCAACACGTATCCAGACACAGGAGGTCTCGACATGCACAGTGTTCGCCGACAACCAAGAGGGTTTCCAGGGAAACGAGGAGACCCTCTGCAGAGCGTACGAGGAGCGCATCCACCTGTTTGGAGATCACGCACGGCCCCGGGGAGCAACACAGAGAAGAATGGGCACTTTTGTCCACGAGTGTGGAGTTTCATAATAACACTGTGGAGGTAAGCAATAGTTAGGGAGGGCATTTCTGGTATTATTTCGAATATAGAATCAGAGAGTCTTTAGTTACAGATCTCACTTTTCTATTCATTTTTATTTTTTACACAGAAAATCACATAAGATCCTGTGTTTGCTATATCTCACTCATTGAAAACACCTGGAATGCCAGATTCTCTGAGCGAGACGAGACACAGTCCTCTTACTTTCTTCCAACCTCTCAACTTGAGAGCTAAGCTAGTTAACCATTTACAGCCATATCTTCCCACTCGGTAGTCAACCTTTTTTAGCACTCTCTAAGCACAGTTATTTGTGTATGCTCGCCGATAATGCATGCCGAAACGTACCAACAATTTTATTCATCACGTATTTTGGAGATTTAACAGTATGTACCACAGTACAGGTATTGAGGTTACGCCAGTTACAGATGCATATCCCATTTTTACTTTAGGTGCTCCATACTCAAGAGAGGAGCATTTTTTCTAACCTGTGTGTGAGGAATTGGAACACATCTTATCACCATTTTTCGGGGTAAGACATAACCTCATTTATTCCACATTTAAGGTACGCCCACTCTAAACAACATTATTGTAGAGTTGTTTCAAACTATATTTTCTGTCACCGATTAAGTTGGAGACGTGTATTGAGAACACCATTACACACTGGCTACAGTAGAAACCTCTAAATCCAGAATAACTTTTACTAGCATGTCAGATTTTCTTTTGGATTGATGCTAGAACGATATATCAATACATATTCGAGTATTAACAACCAATTGGCAATGTTATGTATAGTTGAATACACCTATGAATGCTATGTTATGTAGAGTTGAACACAGGATTGAAACACTTCCCGTTCATTTATGTTTTCCAGTTCAAACCCTTCGGCTCAAGAAGAAGGGATAGTTATCCCGAAACGAGTCAGCCATTTTCTGAATTGTATACATGGACTAATATTGCTTCTCAATATATTCTGTTAACAGCTAATTTGGTTTCTAAATTTTTAAGTCTAAATGGTGAATTAATTGTGACTTCAATTCAAAATGTTGTTATTTACTAAATGAAGGATCATCTCTGTTTTTTTTTTAATAACTCTGTTTATTGAATTTAAACAACAAAACATAAGAGACATATAAGAATAAGACATGAATCAGCAGTATACATGTGGAAGGCAATCTCAGCAGTATACATGTTGAAGGCAGTCGTCCATATCAACGGGGCCCGTAGGGCCGAGGACCAGAAGACAACAAGACAATAGGACCAGGCAGGCAAACAAGGCAAGCATCACTATCGGTGCACCCCCACCCACAGAGCTTATTGAGCATCTAGCCATTTGCCCCATATTTTCTCGAATTTACGGGGGCAGCCCCTTGCATTATAGATTCGGCGCTCTAAGGTAGCACCTCTGTCCAGCTCGTTACTCCATCGATTCAGGCTCAATGGTTCGTCCGACCCCCAATTGGCCGCTATAAGCCTTTTGCTCGCCCCCAGCGCCGTTGCCAAGAACATTTTTTTCATATTTGGACAGGTCTACTTCCCCTCCAATGCCCAATAGTACCATCTTGGGGTCCCTGGGAATTGGTGTCCCCAGAGCGGCTGAGATTGTATTAACGCATTCCGCCCAGAAGGCCTGTATCACCTGACAGTCCCATATCATATGGTAGACGGTGGCGGGTTCAGTTTTGCATCGGACACATGTCTCGTCTTCTATTCCACCCCATCTGGCCATTGCAGTGCGCGAGTGATATGAACGATGTAGGATCCTCAACTGTATGAGCCTAAGCTTGGATTCTATCCCAATTTCTCTGGGGGACATTAACGCTTCTACCCAGTCTTCAGGTTCCAGGGGGCCCAGGTCCCCTTCCCACTTTGCCTTTAGTCCGTCGAGTTGTGGAGTCCCGAATGCGCTAAGGGCCTGATAGAGGGTGGAAGTGACCCTAGAAGAGATGTACTGCGGGAGAATATTGGTCTCGATGGGGGACCAAGGGGGTAGGACCGTCGTGTCGGGGAATTGGGCGCGGATTGCGTGGGACAATTGCGCATGCCGAAACCGATCCATGGGAGCCAGGTTGAATTGTTCGCGCATGGTCTCAAAGCTCAAGAGGCGGCCCTCTTGTATAATTTGTGCTAATGTGTATATTCCTTTGGTCAGCCAGTGACCGAAGGGGCCCATTTTTACCAGTTCCGGGAGGAGCGCATTGTGCCATATGGGTTGCGACAGTGTTGGCTGGCCTTCCCAGCCGATTAGCTTGTGAGCGGCCCGCCAAGCGCTCCGGATGTGATGGGACATTTTGGGCAGCGCCGGGAGTTGGTCGCGGGTGGCGTAGAGGATCTGGAGCGGTGTTAGTGGGGACATGGTCTCCAGCTCTATACGGTTGTGTGGCTGTGTGGGGTCTGCATGCATCCAGTCATTCACTACTCCTATTTGTGTGGCCAAGTAATAGGTGCGCATGCAAGGTAACCCGATGCCTCCCTCCCACACCGATCTCTGGAGCGTGTCAAGGGCAATCCTGGATTGTTTCCCTCCCCAAAAGCAATGTGCGCAGATTCTTGTCGATGAGTGCGAAGGTTTCTCGGGGGATGGGGAACGGGGCGTTCTGGAGGACATACAACAGTCTGGGAAGGGTCATCATTTTGAATAGTGCGGCCCGGCCCATTAGAGACAGGGGAAGAGATTGCCAGTGGGGGATGTCTCTGATGAACCGCTCTATTACTGGTTGTATATTAAGTCGGGGGAACCCATCGAGCGTCGGGTCAAGACGTATACCCAGGTATTTGAATTCCCTGATAGAAACGTGATATGGGCAGGTCTCCGGGATCGCAGGCTCGCCACCCTGAATCGGGAAGAAGATGGTTTTGGCCTCATTAACCTTTAGGCCTGCAAAGGACTGATATTCCCCGAGTATGCGGGAGACCACCGGGCACGAGATACTTGGGTTACTAAGGTATATGAGCAGGTTGTCCGCATAGAGCGAAAGGCGGTCTTCCCCCCCTCCCGGCCAGACGAAACCATTCCAGTTGGTGTTAGCTCTAAGCTCAATCGCTAGTGGCTCGATGGCCAGGAGGAAGAGGAGTGGAGACAGCGGGCACCCCTGCCTCGTGCCCCGACCCAGGGGGAATGGTTTGGAGGACATGCCGTTCACCCTCACCGTGGCCTCCGGGGATGCATATAACAGTTTTACCCACGATATAAATGTCTGCCCCAAGTTCATCCTGGCCATGATCTCCCACAAGGCATCCCACCCCACTGAGTCAAACGCCTTCTCGAAGTCCACCGCCAGGAGGGCGAGTGGGGCCGGTATCTCCTTTGCCCTGGAAAGCGCCAATCGGACCCTGCGCAAGTTCATTCGAGTCGACTTATTGGGCATAAAACCGCATTGGTCCAGGTGGATTAGGGTCTCAATCACTTGCAGTAGTCTGTTGGCGAGTGTTTTGGCGAGGACCTTCGCTTCGCCATTAATCAGGGATATCGGGCGATAGGAGGCACATTCCTCCAGGGGTTTCCCCGGCTTATGTATGACCACTATGCATGCCTTCCTGAGGTCTGGTGGAAGTGCTACCAAGGCACTTCCACGTTTCTGTTGGGAACCCATTGGGGCCCGGAGTTTTCCCGGGCTGGAGTTGTGCCAGTGCATCCTGCATCTCAGTGTCAGTAATATCGGCATTCAGGAGGTCTGATTGGTGCTGCAGGAGTGTCAGGATTTCGATGTGGTCGAGGTATCGGGAAGGTTCGACTGATGGGTTCCCCGTGGGCGGGGTGTAAAGATTTTTGTAGTAGGTGGCGAATGCCTCGACGATATCTGAATCTTCCGTCAATAGTGTCCCATCCGGAGATCTGATTGCCCTAACGTGTCCCCTGCTCTGCACGCGTCTCTCCAACCAGGCCAGTGTCTTGTTAGCTTTGTCGCCCCTTTCATATATTTGGCTTCGGACTAACTGGTGAGCATTTCGTGCATTGTCTAGGGACAGGTTACTGAGGGCGTCCTGCGCCGTGAGCATCGCCTCCTTTGCTTAAGGGTCTGTCGCTCACACTCCAGGACGCGTGTCTCTGCATCCCTGACCTTCTGGACTTGGCGTTGTTGGTAGGCAGAGACCTTGGAGATAGCTTCCCCTCGTAGGACTGTTTTGTATGCCTCCCAGATCGAGATCGGGCAGTCCACCGAGCCCACATTGTGCTCGAAATATTCCGCTGTCGTCTTCTCTAGCTCTTCTGCAATCTCGGGAAGACGGAGATGGTATGTATTTAGGCGCCAGTTACGGTCTGAGCGGCAGGAAGAGTTCTTGAGGGTCAAGAGCAGCGGGGAGTGGTCCGAAATCCCTCTTGCGAGGAATACAGCATCGAGGAGCCTGTGGGTTATATTGCGAGGGATGAAGGCGTAGTCGATCCTGGAGAATGATTTGTGGACCCCTGAATAGAAGGAGAACCCTGCCTCGTCGCCATGGAGTGTGCGCCAGGTGTCCACCATTCCTGAGGTTTCCGCAAACGTGGTGAGTGGCGTAAAGGTGGGACGTGTTCCAGCTCTCCTATAGGTTCTGTCGATTGTGATGTCCATTACCTCGTTAAAGTCCCCTCCGAGCACCCACACATCCGCCTCCTCCTCCTCCAGGAGTAAGTTCTGTAAGTCAGCGAGCAGTTCCTTTGTCAGTATGGGAGGGGCATAGAGCGCTGCCAGGCCCCATCTCTCACCCCAGATGTCCGCCAGCAACAGCACATAGCGGCCCCGGGGGTCCGTCCTGATCTTCCTAACATGGAGAGGAACTCTCTTGTGGACGAGTATCATTGTGCCCCTCGCCCCTTTCGTGAATCCGGCATGGTAGACCTTCGAGTAGTTGGATCTTTTGAAAAAGATGGTGTTGGTGCCTGTTAGATGTGTTTCATTTAAGAGGGCAATGTCTGGCGAGTGTCGGTTTAGGTACTGGAGTACCAGTCTTCGCTCTATGCTGGAGCCGAGGCCATTGACGTTCCAGGACAGTATCTTCACTTTGTTGGAGTTCATCCTGTCAGCGTGAGACTATTTGTTGGGGTATCTGAGAGGATTAGTGGCCTTTGCAGTTTCCCCCCGGGGGCATAAGTTGTTTTCTTCTCGGGGTGGGGGGGACCCCCAGCGGCCGCCTCGCATCGTAGTGCCTGAAGACTGGCAGGTGCCTGCGTCTCTGAACCTGGCCCAATGTAGTGTTTGTCTGACTTGCCTGCTTTCATCGGTTTCCAGCTTTCTTTTCTCGTGATTTTGCTTCTTCAAATTCCCAAAACTCCCCCCACCCTGCACTTCCCTTCCAACTGGGAGCACCTGTCGCCCTAACATCAAACTTATAACTTGTTGAACGTAAACTTCATCGGAATGACCCGACCTAGGGTGGTGGCTCCAGCGGAGACGCCTTGACTGTGCTTTGAACTGCGGTGTCGAGGTGGTGGTGGCCGCGGTGGTGTAATTTCCATGGTGTCCCTTGGTGACCTCAGTACTGTGATGCCCAGGCCTCATCCGTTCTCAGTGGTATTCCTGAGGGGGCGTCTTGGTGTTTCTGTTTCGGGGCCCATCGGAGTAAGAGGCGGCGAGTCCTGCCCGGGCCCGGGTTTGCGAACGGGCGGCCCAGAGGGCGAGCGCCAAGTCGTCGGCCCATTAAGGATCTGTGTTTCGAGCCAGTCCCATGCTTCTTTGGGGCTGTGGAATAGGTGTGTCGTTCCGTCGTGGTGGACTTTGAGCAACGCCGGGAAGAAGAGGGCGAACTTAATTGATAGAGAGTGAAGCTTTTTCTTAACCGAATCAAACGACTGGCGGGCCCGCTGAACCTCCTTAGTGTAGTCCGGGTAGAGCCCTACTTTATAGCCGTAGTATGTGATTGGGCCGGAGGCCCGTGCCATCTGGAGGATGGCGTCTCGGTCTCGGTAGTTCAGGAGGCGTGCAATTATAGTTCTGGGGGGGGGCTCCTGGGGTAGGTCGCCCTGTGGGTACCCTATGTGCTCTTTCGATAGAGAAGAATTTCGACAGTTTCTTGGGGGCAAAGATGTGGGTCAGCCAGTCTTCTAGGAAAAGTTCGACACTGGGGCCCTCCTCTTTCTCCGGGATCCCAAGAATCCTGAGGTTATTGCGCCGTGCCCTGCCCTCACTGTCTTCAGCTCGGTATTCTAGTTGGTTAACCTTCTGGGCAATTATGGCGAGTTGTTGTTCCAACTGGCGGACATTATCTTCTGTGTCCGACACTCTATGCTCCGCTTCTCCTACTCTGGACGATAGATTGCGGAGATCCTGACGTAGGAGAGATACTTCCGTGCAGACTCCGCCAATTTTGAGTTCCAGCGATGTTCTCGAGTCCCCAATTGCCTTCATTAAGTCTCTCAGGGAGAGTTGGGGGTCCTGAGCTGCTTCCCCACCATCCGCTTCCGCTGGGGGTTGCATTTCCAGGCGGAGGGGGGCTTCCACGGTATAGAGGTCCATTTTGCTTTGTAGGGTCTGCCTCTTAGCCTTATCTTTGCCCATGGCAGAGTCGGGTATTCGCGTGAGGCGGTGAGTCCGGGTGGGACGTATTGGTGCCCCCCAGGGGGTTGTTGTAAAGTCTGAATTGGGGTGGGTTTGTCGGGCGACGTTCCTTCACTATTGTGTCCCTGTTCAGATGAGCCGGCGGGATTGCTTGGCCGCTGGGAGCAGACCCCTGCTATGGTTGGTCCGTTGTGTCTATTGGAGGGTCGCGGGCCCACAGAGATGGCATCCGCATATACGCCCACCCCGAGCCCGTATTATGTTCAGTTCATGAGTGGCGTGTGGAAGGCGATAGCCGCGGCCCTCCGCTGTGCGCGCCACCTTGTGCTGCCCCTGGAGGCCGTTAATTGTGTCGATTGAGGGGCAGATCCCTTTGTCGTTGGCGGTTCCAAGGGTCCCTGGTCGGGGTTGGTCTGGTGAATTTCGGGGGTTTGCCCCAATGCGTGGTCTCACACCGGGTTGCCCCCCCCAGTGGGGTATCTGCCCCGCGCCTTGTGCTTGTGAAGTCGTGGCCTTTACAACGGGAGGTCTCCGTCCCTCCCAGGGTCACTGCCCACAGTCGTTAACTTATTGCCAGTTCCCTGGACCGCAGGGTGAGGAAGGGCAGGGGGGGGGTTTGCCCTTACCTCATTAATGCTGATGGGGGAGCGCAACACCGCGCCACCGGTTCCCGTGTCGCGTCTCAACCCCAGGCGTGGCAGTCCCGCATAATGAGGGAGAGGGGGGTGGGGGCAGAAAGGCGTTCTGCTCGCCTCTGTTTATGCCGCCGGGTCTGGTAGCACAGCGTAGAGATCCCCTGCTGTCCGTGCAGTGCTGGTGTCCAGGGTCGTCGCGGCTTCAGCGCCGAGCGTCGGCCGTGCCCGCGGTTCGGGCACTCCGACGGCCGTCTCAAGCAGGGGGCTCAGCAGGGTGGAGGAGGCCCGGGCGGCAGCCAGGAGGAACCGGAGCGATGCCTCGGGCCGGCGTCCTCGGCCCCCCCCGGCTCGTCCGCTCCCCGTGGGCCTCAGTGGCCGCCGCAGCTCATGGGGGGAGGGGCGAAGGAGCCGCAGTTAACCGCCCAGCAATGGCGGCGGGTCTCGCGTCGGCGGACACAGGGACGTTTCTCACGCGCCCCGGTCCGATTCTGCTCGGGGTTGTAGCAGGCAGTGCCTGGATGGGTCCGCCACTGTTGTGCTGCTTCAGGAGGTCGGGCGAATTCCCAGAGCGGAATAAATGTAGGATATTTAATCGCGGCCACCGGGAGCCGACGCGATTAGTTCTTCATGCGCGGCTCGCGCATGCGCAGTCCTCCAAGGATCATCTCTGTTGTTCATAAAATTTATATATCCTTGATTAATAACAACTTGGTTACTTGACTTTGACGAACCATCTGATGATGGATTTATAATAGAGGGCACGGGACGGGAGGGCTCCTACCTTTGGATCCTCTTTTCTTTTCCTACATACATGTAATGGTGATCTTGTGCCTGGGTTCCATGAATCAGGGTTTGTGTCAGCAGTGCAAAGTCACTTTTCATCAGTGCAAAGTCACTTTGAACCGTGCATATAATGTTTGTGGTCTGCAAAGATGGAAAACTAAATAATTGCCACATGACTCATTTCTGTACAGGAGAAGAGAAATCACGCAGATAATGCATTGATTCTTTGGGCACAGAAGAGGAGTAACACAGTCACACACATTGCTTTGGGATTTTCTTGGCTGCATGAAAGGAAAAATCACACACATGTATTCTGGCATATGGATGCACACATTTATTGGATGCCGGGGAGGACAGTCCACACACATTGTCCTGTCATTCTTTTGGTCTCAAGAAGGAGAAAACACAACCCACACCTTGGGCCTCATTATAACTGTTGCGCTAAGGCAACAACGCCGCAACATTTCGAGTTTGCTCGCGGGTGCCGCTCTGGACGCCTGGTCAGACCAGGCGTGCAGAGCGGCATCCTCAAGCAGACCAGGATGGTAGCAATGGTACCGTTCGGTACCGCTGCTACCATCCTCCCCATTCCATTTGAGCCCTCTGGGGGCTCAAATGCGAATGGGGATGTACCGGCTTCGGGTCCTGCGAAAGGGAATTACTGGGCCTTCCAAGGTCGGAATGGCCTGGTAAGTCGCCTTTTGTGGGACCCGGAGCTGGACCCGAGTTTGTAATGAGGCCCATTGACGTTTGTTTTGGGAACAGGACAGGAGAAAACTCGCAAATTGATGAGTGATTGCTTGGGACAAAGGTGAGGAGAAACAATATCACACATATTGTTTTAGGGCCACAAAAGAGAAATCACGGAAATATAACAATCATGTTTTGGTGGAGGAGAGGAGAAAACAAAATCACATACAATGACATATAATATCTCTGAGTGCAGGAGAGATCAGATCACACCGATTGGCATCTGCTTGCTTTGAACTTAGGTGAGGAGTAATCACACGTAGTGACTTGTGACTATTTTGGGTGCAAGTGAAGTGAAAACATGTACACTGGTGTGTGACTTCTTCTGGACACTGAAGAGGAGAAACCACATTTCACAAATTGTCGTTTATTTGGTTTTGGGTTCAGAAGAAGAGAAATTCTGCAAATTCACATGTGCTTTTTTCAGCTGAGGCTAGGAAAAACCAAATCACTCATTTTAACAATAAATTATTTGGAGGACAAATCACACACTTTGCCGTGTGATTTATTAGGCACTTGGAGGAGGAAGCGGGAACCCCATCAAACACATTGACATGTGATTCTATTCAGTGCAGAAGAGAGAAATCAAACCCTACACATTAGCATGTGAATTCTTCTAGGACATCAAATGAGATTTATTTGGGTCCAGTTGAGGAGAAAGAAAATCACAAACTCTGACCAATGACATTTTGGGGGCTCAGAATCACACACATATGGGCAATGTAATTTTGAACTCAAGTATGGAGAAATCACAAAGATTGACAGCTGATAGGGGTACAGGCGAAGAGAAAAAAAATCACACTCCTTGGTACATGATTGTTTTGGGTACAGGAAAGAAGAAATAACATAGAATGATCTGTGATTTATTTTGTGTGCTGGAAAGGAAAAGCAAGATCACACACCACGATCCATGAATTTTGGGCACAACAGAGGAGAAAACAAATCACACAGATTCACACGTGATTGTTTTGGATGCTTGAGAGACAAAACCATCACACATTGATACATGCTTTCCTCTGGATTATGGTAGAAGAAATCACACACATTGAGCCCTGATTTTTTTGGGTGCAGGACTGATGAAACTAAATTGTACACATTTGGGCCTCATTACCGTTTTTCCGGTTTCCCTGCCGGTAATTTTGGCGGGATACTAGCAAAACTGCCTTACCGTTTCCACCACCGGATAACCCGGTAGTACTGGGATATTATGGGCAGCAGAGACAACAGTATGTTCCCATTCCATAGGACTCCATGGGATGGGATTAACAGAATAAAAATTCAGCTGAAGGAGTTTTCGGGCTTAACCCTTCGTCAGGAACAATTTATGCATAATTTATCTCCAAATTCTTCATGTTGAAATCTACAGAATGAATAAACAAAAGTAAAAGGACATTTAGTCTTAAGATCTTTTGATAACAACAACACATATAACTGTCATCTGCCATAATATTCATTCACCTGGATGGCTCACCTCAGTCATGAGTAAAAGGGGGCACAAGGATATCCACCTGATCTGTAGTGGATGTAAGTGTGTGTAGTGTTGTCAGACGAAAAAAGCCATCCTGTTGGAAGTTTCACATGGTTCAAATGACTATCAGCTACAGCTGTATGATTACAGAACATTGTATTGCTTACATTGGTGGATGTGCTTGGAGCGTGTGAACACAACTGCTTCTCAAACACACTTCATTTTTTCTCTTTGGTTACGTTCAGCTGTTAACATTTGCCAACCTCTTATGGTCCAATTTTGGTGACATTGTAAATACTATCTGCGTAAGCTTTCTGCATTTTTGCTTTGGTTCTTATCAAAACCTGCGATACTCATAGATGGAGAATGATTGCCGCAGATCGGAATCCTCCACTAAAGAATCACTGTGCAAAACTCCAAAAATCTGTCTCAAAATTGAAGCAGGTGTTGGCACCACTACTACACATGTAGTCAGCAAGTCTCCTGCATTTTGCACATCAGTCAAACAGAAATGTGCAATGTTCAAAACCTTCTGTGCGAGATATGCCCACATGTTCTCCGTTTGGGCTATCGTCAGTGAATAACTCTGCTGTGCTAAGGCTATCTCCTGTCCAGCTGGCATCATAGTTTCTTGATCCTGCACGTGGCATGTTCTCAATGTTTTGCGAATCCTGTTCTTTGCTGCCTGTTGTGGCTGGTGTGGCTGCATCTGCCTTGGGCGGCCTCTGAACATCATTTCTCGGCATTGTCAGACTCATATTGGTCGGCTGCGCATATACAACATATTGCTGTAGTGTGCCGCTTAACCCTCCCAAACAGAGTCCATTTAGCATCACAATTACACCAGCCAGGCACAGGTTCTACAAGGCAAACCCAGAAAAGACATATCAGTGTTGATAATCGCTCTCTTAAATAGCATTTGTCTGCTGGTACATAGTCCAATCTCTCTCTGCCAGGCTCCATTGCCAAAACTACTTGGTCCTTGCCAGATGTTATGACATCCACGGGTACGAGTGGGCCACTTGTTTTTTTTACCCACAACTTTGCAGCCGGTAACATGCTGTCTGATGCGTCAAAACCACGATCCCCTCGATTTGTTAACAGTGTAGGGGGCTCCCCCTTTCTGATCATGGACAATGTAACAGTTATGACAATTAGTTGGGCTATACTGTCTCCCTCATGGATAGGTAGTACTTGGTCTCTGCTGTTTATTAAAATGACTATAATTTCTCCATGGTAATCAGCATCTATTATTCCTCCCAGCACTTGGATGCCCTTCAATGCTAATCCTGATTTAGGGACAATCAATCCCATGTGTTCTGGTGGAATATGTACTCCAATTCGAGTATACATTTTGGTTCTAACCTAATTTCTTGATGAGAATGCAAGTCTACCACTGCAGATTCCGGGGTTGTGTGGTATGGAGCTAAAGCACCTCACGTTATCTCCCAGTACAATAAAATCACTTCAGCTGAATTAGGTTACCTCTGCATCAACAGTGTTTCATTCTCAGTCAATGGTCAATTATTCATAATCTGCACAGCATCAAACACACAATCACGCTAGCCGTACAGACTGCCATTGCCTGATTTGCACAATTGCTCTTTCAACAAACCATTCATGCATTCAATCAAACCCGTTGCTTGGGGTTCATATGGTACATGATAAAGCCACTCAATGTTTTTCTCTTGACAGTGTTCCTGAGTTTATTTACCTTTGAAATGCTAGCTGTTGTCGCTCTGGATTTGCAAGGGTACACTGTAATACAATGTAATTTGATCTAACAATTTAATGGTGTTCAGTTGTGTGGCTCTCTTGCATGGCAGTACCATCAAATATCCAGAATATGTGTCCACATGTAACGCTTGTGATGCTGGAAATGCATTGGAGGGACAGGGCCTACCAGTCCTTGTCCTGTAGTCTATTTTCAATTGTGTTCTGTATTGTCGACCACGTACCAATAATAGAGAATCGTGGCTGGGGTCCTCTGTGCCTCTCCTCTACCATATAGAGAGCAGAAGTACAGACACCCCCCTCCGGTCCTTTACACTGGTGGCAGGGGTGGGATGCTTATGGTTTTAAGAATCGGTGTATAACCGTGCCCCTTACAACATATCCGCACTTTATTAAATTAAGGTTTGGTTGTGTACAAAATAACTGCATTACAAGCAATGGAGTCTATTGCAAATGGTAAATTGACTAGGATGAGCTTAGAGGCTCTCCAGAGTGCTTGTGAATCCGGGGAGTTAGACTTTGTGGATAAGTCTAGGGCTGAGCTGATAGCTGCCCTGGTGGACTACCAGACTGATGGTGAAACTCTTGATGAGGGGGGAATGCAACCAATGAGGACTCTGCCCCTGGGGTTTCTGCTGAATCTGTTTCTGGGAATGCCACCATTCCTGCTGCCTCTGTTCCAAACCCCAGCACTGCTCTTCTGGGGGAAGCCCTGAAGATTGAACTTATAAAATTCGAACTACAATGGGAGCAGTTAGCCTTTCAATACAAAAGGTTGGCAACAGAAGCTGAGTTGAAGAAAGAGGAGTTGGCACAGCAAGTGATACTCAAAGATAGGGACACTGAGCACCAAAGAATCCAGATAAAGAAAGCTAGAGTGGAGACTTCAGCGAAACCAGTTGAGAGTGGCAGGTCCCCAGCCACCAAGTTTATGAAAGATTTGGTTGGTGTGTTTGTGGAGGGTTCTGATATCCTCCAATGGATTGAAGCATTTGAAATGGTGTGTGCAATTCATGATGTTGACAAAAGAGATCGGGCTAAGTGTTTGTTAAGCAGAGTGCCTCAGACTGGGTATGACTGTATTCTGAAGCTGAGTGTGGAAGACAGGGGCCAGTATGAGTGTATGAAATCTGCTTTGATTGCCAAGTTTGGCAAGACACCCACCCAATACCTTAAAAGGTTCAGGGAATTTAAGAAAAGAGAGAATGTGTCTTGGGTTGACTGGGTGAGTGCTGCACACATGAACATGATGGGGTGGATTGATGGATACAAAGTGAAAACGTTTGTTGAATTGTCCCACCTGTTGTTTTTTGAGCATTTTTCTGAAGCCTGTTCACCAGAGCTGCGTCAGTATGTTGCTGACCAGAACATTTGGATCCCTTTAAGCTGGCTAGGTTGGCTAACAAGTGGGTGTCCCACCGGGTGTCCCCTAAGGACTCCAGTGGGAAGGACAAAGAAAAGGTGGCCTCTCAGAAAGCTGACGAGTCCCAAAAGCAGACACAGTCAGGTAAACCAAAACCCTCCTCTCCTAAGACCCAAAAATCTAGTGGGGATAAGTCATCTGTGGGTTAGAATAAGAGTAGTGGTCCACCTGCTGCAAGGCAGGCTCCCAGTGGTTCCAGTACCTTATCCCGCACTCCTGGCACTTGTTGGGATTGTGGAGCTCTGGATCACAAGAGGGGTGACTCCAAGTCTAAAGGTAAGGCACTTGGAGTACAGGCTGTCAGCCTGACCTACCCTTACCCCATGTCTGAGGTAGAGGCCACTGTCCTCCCCTCCTCTACAGGGATCACATTTGGTGCTCCTGTAGAGATTTCCTTAGTGTCCCTTGTGGCCAGGGACCAGTACGCAGAAGTATTGGCGACTATCCCACAGAACAACCGTAGGTTTTTGAGAAGTGTCCACTTGAATGGCCAGCATTCTACTGGCTTGAGAGACACCGGGGCAAGCATGACAGTGGTGGACAGGACCCTGCTCAAGCCAGAGTACTATGTAGGTGTCAGTTAGCTGGTGGGCCTCCCAAATTATCGCCTGTAGCCTTGGTCACACTCGTAATTGGAGACAAGACAGCAAAGCTTCTGGTCCTGGTTCAGGACAATGTCCCTGCTAACATTCTGTTTAGTAATGATCTTGTAGAGTTGGGGTTGATCTCGGATGGTCTTCCCATGACTGCTGCTACAGTCACTAGGGCACAGGTGACACAGGGTCTGGCTGTGAGTCAGGTGCCTGAGCCAAAGGCGAGGCCTAAGGCAAGACGAAGGAAGAACAAGAAGGCAACCTCTGTGCCGGAGGCCCCTTCTCTTCCGGCTGTTCCTACAGCGCCCATTGGGATCCATGCTCCGGACGGGCTGGATCCAGTGGTAAACCCTGTCTCAACTCCTCTGGGAGAGGAGCCAGAAGACTCTCCTGTGGCAGTGGTTCTCAACCCGGAGGATCATCCCGATCTTCAATGCTTGTTAGCTGAGGGGGGACCCTCCCGGGCAGACTTCTGTAAGGGACAGAGAGAGTGGCACTCTCTCAAGGGTCTGAGGAAACAGGACCTGTCCCAGGCACAAGGAGAAGTGCCTAGGACCTTCCGGATATATTGGGAGGGTGAGCTCCTTGTTAGCGAGCCCACTAAGCCTGAACCTGGTGCCCTCAAGAGGTTGGTGGTACCCCAGGTTTACAGGCCCTTCCTACTGCAGGTGGCGCATGAGGTGCCCTTGGCTGTTCATCTTGGTACCAAGAAAACTAAGCAGAGGCTCTCTGCCCATTTCTACTGGCCACGGATGGGAGTAGAAGTGGAGTCCCACTGCAGGACCTGCCCAACTTGTCAGTTGTCTGGCAAGACTGGAGGCAGTGTCATTGCCCCACTGCAGCCATTGCCAGTGGTTGGCACACCATTTGAGAGGGTGGGCATCGACATTTTCGGTCCCTTGAACCCTCCCACTTCAGGTGGACATCGGTTCATCCTGGTTTTGGTAGATCATGCAACAAGGTACCCTGAGGCAATAACCCTTTGGACTGTAAATGCCAAGGTGGTTGCCAGGGCTCTCCTGGGCATATTCACCCGTGTTGGATTCCCTAATGAGGTTGTCTTGGACAGAGGATCTAATTTCATGTCTAGTTACATGAAAACAATGTGGAAAGAGTGCGGGGTAACCTGCACGTTCTCCACCTCTTACCATCCCCAGACCAATGGCCTGGTTGAGAGATTTAATAAAACTCTCAAGGGCATGATAGGTGCTTTGGAAGAGCCCCTAAGGAGGAAATGGGATCTCCTCCTGCCATGCCTGCTGTTTGCTTACAGAGAGATACCTCAAGAGGGTGTTGGTTTCAGCCCCTTTGAGTTACTCTTTGGACATCCCGTGAGGGGGCCCCTTTCCTTGATCAGAGAAGGGTTGGAAGCCACCCCTCCAGGTCCCGCCAAGCAAGTGGGGGACTATGTGTTAGGCCTCAGACGGAGGATGACACAGAGGATGGGTCAGGCAACAGCGAATCTCAAGGCCAGCCAGGAATTGAACAAGTACTGGCATGACCTTAAAGCATCTCAAGTGGATTGGACTCCGGGACAGGAGGTCCTCGTGATGGAGCCCACCAAGCCTCGGGCATTGGCAGATAAATGGACTGGACCCTTCAGGATAATCTCCAAGATGGGCGAGGTCAATTATCTGGTTGACATGGAAACCCAGGGGTAGCCCCTCAGTTATTCCATGTTAACAGGCTCAAGCCTTTCCACAGGCAAGCAGAAGTCTCATGTCTCTTGCTAGCTTCAGAGCAAGAAGAGGATGAGAGTGAGCCCCTTCCTGATTTGCTGCATAGCAACCATCAGGATGGCTCAGTGGAGGGAGTACATCTCTCTCCCGATTTGACAACAGAGCAGCAGAGGGCCTGCAGGGCTTTGCTCCAGCAGTATGCCTCCCTGTTTTCACTGATGCCAGACCTTACACCTTGGTGTAAGCATGAGATTGACACTACATCCAGGCTGAGGTCGCCAAGATGATGGATCTGGGTGTTATTGAACCCTCAACCAGTCCCTGGTCCAGTCCAGTGGTCCTTGTCCCCAAGGCAAGTTCCCAGGCAGGTACCAAGGATTGGAAGTTCTGTGTGGACTACAGAGGAGTCAATGCCGTCACCAAAACTGACACGCACCCATTGCCCATGGCTGATGAGCTTGTGGACCCCATAGGTGCTGCCAAATTTGTGAGCACCTTTGACCTCACCTCATGCTATCGGCAAATAGCTCTTTCAGAGCATGCCAAGGAAAAGACGGCGTTTTCAACACCAGAAGGACTCTACCAGTTTAGGGTCATGCCTTTTGGGTTGAAGAATGCCCCTGCCACCTTCCAGAGATTGGTCAACCATGCGCTCAGTTGGCTGGAAGCCTTTTGTGTGGCTTATTTAGATGACATTGCCGTCTACAGTTCCACCTGGAAGAGCATTTGAGGATAAGGTGTTGCAGGCCTTTAAAAGGGCTAACCTCACTATGAAGGCCAACAAGTGCCAGATAGCTCAGGGGAAAGCCACATATCTTGATCTTGAGGAAGGAAGGGGTCAAATCCAACCTCTCCCCAGTAAGGTACAGGATGTACAGGACTGGGAGACTCCCACTACTCAAACCCAGGTGAGAGCCTTTTTGGGCCTCAATGGGTACTATCGCAATTTCATGACGGACTATGGGACCATAGCTGCACCCCTGACAGTGCTGACTTCACCCAAACAACCGAGGAAGGTTAATTGGACTGAAGACTGTCAGAGGGCCTTTGATGGCTTGAAAGAAAGTCTGGGTAGGGCACCTGTGTTGTGTGCGCCTGACTACAGCCGACCCTTTATTGTCCAGATGGATGCCTGTGACACCGGAATTGGAGCTGTCTTGTCCCAGTTAGATGACAAAGGGAGGGAACATCCTATCATCTTCATCAGTAGACAACTCTGTTGAGAAGGAATGTTTGAGTATAGTTTGGAGCCTTAGGCGTTTTAGGCCCTACCTTACGGGGTCTACCTTCAAGGTCCAAACAGATCATAAGCCCCTGAAGTGGCTTATGCAGATGAACAGTGAAAACCCAAAACTGTTCAGGTGGTCCATTAGCCTGCAAGGGCTAGACTTCACCATAGAGCACAGACCAGGGAAGAGTCACGATAACGCAGATGGCCTTTCCAGAAGGTATGTTAACCGTCTGGATGAGGGTGTCTATCCCGTGGGAGATTAGGCACCCTCCACCTCAGTCTGGGGGGGGGGGATGACTGTGATGCTGGAAATGCATTGGAGGGACAGGGCCTCCCTGTCCTTGTCCTGTAGTCCTTTTTCATTTGTGTTCTGTATTGTTTTCTGCCCAGGAGTCCATGTGGGGCTCCTGGCAGTGCAGCTCTTCCTGTTTTTGGTTTGGTGTACCGACCCTTATGGCCCCCATGGGTGGGGGTACAACCCTGTGCCCCTAGTGTATGTTTTTGGGCACCTGTGGGTGGCCCACAGAGCAGGGTATGGGCTCGTGGCAGCTCCATCCTGAATTTGACAGGTGCTCTGAATATCCTCCATTTTGGGATTCCCATGCCCTGCCATTGGAATCAGTTGATTCCTGATAGAAAACAAGATGGCCCCTGTGGCCTCTTGCTTTCTAATGCCTGTTACCTTGTTTTCCCAAAGTCCTGGGAAGCACTGACTCAGTCCCTTCCCCCTGACTGGCTGTTGGGTGGAAGTTCCATATATGGTGTTGTTGTCAAGTCCAGTCCAGACTGGCTGGAGCCTTCCCAGTGACTGTATGTTGTGGGTACACCCTGTGGGTGGGACCTGGGTGAATGGAGTGTGTGACCAATATGCACTTCTTGTTGTAGCTGTCTGGTTTCTGGTATGAGAGACAAAGACTGAGACAGCCCTGCCCGAAACTGGCCTGAATGCAGTGTGTACTGTTGAATGGCTGGGTACTTGTCTCAATCCACATTCCTTGTTGTGATTGTCTGAGAGGGAGGAGGATGGCCTGAATGCACTGTGTGCCTGGTTGGCTGACTGACTGCATGAATGCCCTTCTGTATGATTGGCTGCTGAGTGTGACCCAGCAGTGTGGATGAGAGGCAGAATAGTATATCTGGGGACCTCTCACCACTGGAAATTGTTCAGAAGCTGTGTCAACACTTGAAGAGTAACTGGAACTGCTGATCCTCGCCGCCTAGCTAGAAGTAGAAGACTGGCTGTTGCAATTGCTTCGACCTGATCTGAAAGCTGCCGAATTTGTCGAAGACTGATCTGAGAGAGGACCTGGTAAGGCGCCCTCTTCCCGTGCTCCGAGGGACCATCGAGCACTGCTAACCTTCGCCGAAGCTCCCTGGAAGTCAGACCCTCGAAAGGCTGCCGACCCGAGACGGGACCGCTGAGGAGAACTAAGTGAAGCACCCGGACTTCTCCGAAGTCCATTTCCGTCGACCAGGGTTCGCAGGTTTGTGTAACTGCTCGAGGCCCGTCGAAGTTGTGTTGCCCCAGAAGAGGGGACCGCTTGACGCTGTGCCGCCGATGACCAGAGCCGCCCGCTCCTTTGCCTAAGAACATTTGAATCGAAGGACTCCCTTGTCTGCAACGTCGACCGCTTTGTCCTGCTGGAGAAAGTCAAGGCAGCCGACGTGCTGAGGAGAATCCACTGGTGGGTTTCCCACCACCTGAAGGCCACAAAGAATTTGGACGACTCGACGCCCTTGCTGGGCCACAGTTCTTCAGAAACTCTTTGCGGTCCTGAACAATCAATTGCCGAGGCGCCCTGCACACCTCATCCTCGCAGGATGTCACCGACGAGCACCGCCTGGATCGACGTTGTGGTCTCGGCACCCTCGAACTTCTCATCGACGCAGTCAACACCAAGTTCACCTTCTTCGACGCCTCTCGACGATCCGTGGCTCCTGCTTAAAAGGGAGTCACTCAAGAAGGATCCATCGACGCTTCTTCGAAGAGCTCTACTCCACCAGGTACATTGGGGGGTAAAAACATTATAGGAGAGAACAAGACTATTGAGCAATATATGGACTGGGCTTGTGCTATATCTTTATTTTACAGGTTGCCCAGGTGTGGGGATCTCCACACAGAACTGTGCTTAATGGTAGACGCTACTATTCTGCCTATTGTTTCAACCATCTTGCTTTCCTTCCTATCTCTATTGCTGGTTTCCTTGTTATTGATCTGTGTTACATTCTAACAGTATAGTTGATGCACTTTAATGAGATCTGATAATATTGGGGGTACCACTTTAGAATTGTATATATTTACCATTGTTTATTTCCGAGTACAAAGTGAGTTATTGTGATAGTGTACATACCTTTGAATATTAATTATATAAAGACTGTGTTTTCAGTAAAACAGTGTGTGGACATTCCTTTGTGTGGGTTTGGGGACTACACTGTACTTAAGAACCAGCCTCCATCACCTCCTGAGAAGCTAGGCCTTGATTGCTCGACCATGTACCAATAATAGAGAATCTTGTCTGGGGTCCTCTGTGCCTCTCCTCTACCATATAGAGATCAGACGTACAGACACCCCCCTCCGGTCCTTTACAATGCTTACCTGGACTCCTCGAGAACATAATACCTTCCCAGCCTGTGGACCTGATACCTTGGAGCCTTTAGGATCCTTTTTCTGTTTGAAAAAATGACAACAATAGAAATGGTATAACTTCTATTAACTGAGATAATGACCAGATGAGATGTGTATAAACACCTAAAATCACTCCCTTCTAACTCTAGTGCTGAATTCCCTTCTCACCTGTGTTTTATTATTGTGGAGCTCTCCATCCTGTTTTTCTACAGGGGTGCGATGAGATGGAGAAGCAATGGCAACTTGGGATGTTGAAGAACTCTATAGTTTCTTGCCTTGAAAAGTCTATTCTTTTAAGAATGAGTCTTAGCTAAGTAAGCAGATAAAAATACTGTAGTCTATAAGGGATTGAAAGGATTCCTACGTTGGAGAGATCTCTCTTACTAATTACTTTTGTCTTTTCCTCTTCTTAGCAGGTTCTAGGAATTTGGGGAAAGAATTATGGCTGCGGATGGCTGCAGAGTTACTCAGGATGAGAAAACATTAAAACGTAAATTCTCCAATACAGATTAACTGCAGCCTTCAAGATGGAGCACAGTAACAACTGTGAGGTGAAAACTTAAAGAACTTTCAGGCACGTAAACGCTTATAAAACGTCTTCTCTGTAAAAACTGTTAAGTTCGTTTATAATTAAATACCTCTTGTGTTGTCTGCAGGCTTTCGGAAAGCTGGGGAAAAAACCTTCGGAAGATGTGGTGGCTGCGGATGAAACTTCTGACTGAAGATGCTGTGACTGTGAGTGAAAACTGATGACTGAAGATGCCACGGCAGTGAGTGAAACTTCTGACTGAAGGTGCTGTGACTGCCAGCAAAAACTGCTGACTGAAGATGCCGCAGCGGTAAGTGAAACTTCTGACTGAGGAGATGCAGTGAGAGGATAAATGTTCTCACATGAATATAACAGCGTCGGAGATAACTTATGTCGGGTAAGTCTCTTCTGTGAACTATAATACTCTATAGCTTTTCGTAAAATTTGTGTTTCTATTATCTTCTGTTTCTTAGGTTCTGTGAGGAGAAATGCTGGTAGCGTTACACCGCTGTCAGCGGAGCAGACGTGAAGCGCGCGTCCCAGTGGAGGCAGAGCTTAAGTAGCTCCCTCTGCGAATATGAATAGAACTGTGCTGCTACTTATAAATGGGTTTTGTGGGCGGGCATCTTAAGTGTATGAAATTACTATTGAACACCACAGAAGTCTATGGAAGTAGATGCTGTGAATGGTGTAAATGCCATATGTGCCAGGCTAACACCCACCTTTGACCTGCTGATTGATATGATGTGCTCTGCCTAGCCTGAATGTCTGAATGAAGACTATGCTCACTGACTGGGATCATGACACCACAATCGTACATGCATGGTAACAACCTTTACGGAATGGAAGAGGGCCCATATAATCGATCTGCCAGATTTGACCTAGCAACTTACCTCTTCGGAAATATCCTGGACAACATGAGGGGTGGGTCTATACTGCTGATGTTAATGCACAGGATATTGCAGAATTATTGTTTTCACTACCTCTAAAGGGATGCTAATCCCCTGAGTTTGTGCCCAACTGCAATTAGCCTTCTCTCTCATGTGTCTACATTTCTGGTGTGCGCACTTTGCCAAACCCTTCAAATTACCCTCCTGAGCCTCTCTGTCCACAGAATAAATCTTGGTGTGTTCGTCTTCAACAGAATTAAACCAGCATTCCAATGAGTCAGTAGTACAATGCACATAATAGACTGTTACCCCACTTTGTGACAGCATTTCACAGATATATTGCCACCACTTTTTTCCTCACTATTCTTTGGAATTAATTTTCCACCCATTCTTCTGCCATGTCGGCAGCCACGTAGCTAGCCCATTAGCCACTGACAATGAATCTGGGTACGAATGACATTTGTTAGGAAATATTTTATATTGTATGTAATTTTCCCTCCATGTGGCAACCCCCAAACTTTTTGCTGCTGTTTTACACCCTGATCTAAACTTTGCCAGAGAAGCGCAGCCTTCCGCCGCACTCCTCTGGGCTTTCGCTCAATTCTTATGGGGAAACTGACATGCCCTTAAGACAGTCAGTACTGCAAGACTTTGTTTCCCTTAGTCCTTTCCTCATGTTGCAGCTTTTGTGTAACATGAAACAAGAATGCACTGTAACCTACTTTACCATGCTCTTGGGTCTCTAGTCATTCCAAAGGCCCTAGAACCTCTCGCTGGACTTATTATGAACTATGCAAGTGTGTCACGGACAGGACTGGTGGCAGCTATCATTTCTCTTGTGTTTTGAACCCTTTTTCGGCATGTTATCCGCCCTTACCGCGTTTGGCGCAAATCAGTGGCCTGGCTCCAAAATGGCCATGCCACGAGGTTCTTTGTCCTGTCCTCTGACCGTCTTGCCCCTTCAACTTCCACAGGTCGAGCCGACCCGGGTCCGTCCTTATTTGGTCATGCACTTTCCCGCAAAACCCAACACTTTTGCGGGCTTCTGCATGCCTTGTGTGTGCCTCCAGGATGTGGGCTGGGATGTCTGTTCCCAATACACATCCTGGGTGCCAGAGAGTCTAGAGTGTCCTGCATGCCTGGCACCACCGTGGTCCGTGATAGGTCCAGGTATGGTGTGAGTGTTTGTGAGCAGATCTCCCATTGGGTCCTCTCCGTTTTGGCGCAAAGGGAACTTTGGATAAGAGGAGGCTGAAAACACTGCTACCATGTCGATCTCCTGAGTTCACACCGAACAAGGGATAAGGAGCCAAGTATCCTGCAACAAGAAGCTGAGTCAAGGAACCGCTGGTGACCCGCTGAAGGTTTGGCACCCTGAACTGCTGTCGTCCTGCGAGACACCTCTGCATCTGATCGTCCTAGAAGGTCTGCAAAGGCGCTTCCACCCATTGGAATAGTGGGATCAACTATTCCCGGCACCTTCATCAAACCCTGCAAGTAAGCCTCTTCGGAAGTGTCCCTGGGCCAACCAGTGGGCTGACCAGCTTACGCAGGACGCTTTGCTCTGTCACCGCTGCCGTTTTGGGGAAGCCCTCGAAACTTGGTCTACTGCTTGCTCTGCGTCCACGGCACTCTCACACCAAATTTTGTACACTTGGCATTCCCAGGTCTGAAGTGATACGAATGCGCCCGGACCAGAGTAAACGCGGTTGCCGTGTTGCCCTGCTGCGGTAACAACCTGTGCATGTCTGCTGCATTTGGGACACCCTCGACCCTGCATCCTGCTACACAGAATCTACACAGTGTCGAGATGTCCTGATCGTCGCAGCTGAAACAATGTTGAAGCAGACTCTCATTTTAAAGTTCGGAAAGACTCCTGCCCAATACTTAAAAAGATTCAGAGAGTATAATAAAAAAGAAGGTGGTACTTGGGTGTCTTAGGTAACTGAATCCTTAAAAAACTTGACTGGCTGGGTCGAAGGTTATAAGGTTTCTACCTTTGAAGGTATGATAAGTCTTGTCATGCTGGAACATATTTTTGCATCTTCTTCCACTGAGCTTAAGCAGCATTTGGCAGATTCAAAGGAGATAGATCCTAAGAAGCTTGCCATTGCAGCCGATTTATGGGTGTCACATCGAGTGTCCCATAAGGACAAGACTCATCCTGGTAAGCAGGAGGAAGGGAAAACATCCAAAGATAAGGAGGGTGGGGAAACTGATACATCTTCTTCCCGAAAGGGCCACTAAAAGAAAAATAAGGGTAAGACACAAGAGAATTCACAGGGTAGTGGAGGTCAGCCTCTGAAACAGAACTCTGGTTATAATAAGCCTCCCTATGTAAACAGACCCAATGGATCTAGTTTTGCTTGTGGAGCAACTGACCACGTGAAGGGGGATCCCAGATGTAAGGTCAAAACCTTGAGGGTCCACTCTGCTTATCTGGCCTTCTCATCCTACGAGGAAGAAGAGATTACCGGAGCATCCTTCTCCTCAGACTCCTTCCCCAGTGGGATAGAAGCTGAGGTAGTTTTAGTTTCCCTGGGTTCCTGGGAGCCTAAAGTCGCAGAGGCTTATGCTAGGATTCCAGATAACACCAAGCACTACTTTAAAGACAGTGTGCTGATCAATGGAGTAGATACTCCAGCTCTTAGGGATAGTGGTTGCAGTCAAACTGTAGTGGATTCTACCTTGGTAGACCCAGAGGAAGTTGCCAGAGGTACTTTGATGCCCACTAAGTTGGCTGACGGTCCACCTCTCATGTTCCCAGTAATACCTGTAAATGTTACTATCAATGGTACAGCAGTCAGGATTCCAGTGAGCATTCAGAGGAGTGTCCCAGGAATGGTCTTGTTGGGCAATGATCTCAGAGCTTTAGGGTTTGTGGAAGATACTACTGACATACCCTGCACAAGGTCTCAAGCGAGGGCAGCATTGGCCAAGACCAATGCCCTGCCCCAGCCAAATGGGAAACCCAAGGCTCAAGGAGTCAGAAAACCAAAAAGAGGGAAAGAAAATATTCCCCCTAACTCGCCTACCACTGCGGTGGAGGTAGTTGGTCATCACCCGGACCTGATGAGGAGGTGGTGATGCCTGAAGTATTTGACCCCAATGACCATCCTGAACTAAACGATTTGTTAGTAGAAGGTGGTCCTGACAGGGAAGAATTCAGTAAAGGCCAACATGAGTGCCCATCTCTGGAAGGCCTAAGGAGACAGGCCTGCTCCCAGCTTGAGGGTGAACCTCCTGGGAAGCATCAGATTTATTGGGACGGTGGACTCCTGTATAGTGAGCCCACAGAGTCTACAGAAGGAGACCATAGGAGGTTGGTGGTTCCCCTTGATGTAAGACCCTTCCTCCTGCAGCTAGCGCATGAAGTGCCCCTTTCTGGTCACCTTGGTATTAAGAGGACAAAGCAAAGGTTATCCATGCACTTCTACTGGCCCAAGATGGGGGTGCAAGTAGAAAGTCACTGCAGGAGTTGTGCCTCCTGCCAGTTATCCGGTAAGAGTGGTTCAACAATCCAAGCTCCATTGGTATCACTCCCAGTTGTGGGAGTACCATTCGAGAGGGTAGGGATCGACATAGTTGGTCCCCTTGACCCCAAACATCCTCAGGCAATAGTTTTATCCTGGTATTGGTTGACCATGCCACCAGATATCCTGAGGCCATCCCATTGAAAACTGTGACTGCCAAGTCAGTCACAAAAGCTTTACTCGGCATCTTTACTAGGGTTGGCTTCCCTGAAGAAGTTGTGTCTGACAGAGGCAGGAACTTTATGTCAAAGTATATGCAGGCTACGTGGAAGGAATGTGGGGTCACCTACAAGTTTTCTTCCGCATACCACCCCCAGACCAATGGTCTGGTGGAACGGTTTAACAGGACCTTAAAAAGTATGATTGGGGCTCTGGAATAGCCTCAGAGAAGAAAATGATATCTTCTTTTACCATGCTTACTGTTTGCCTACAGAGAGGTACCACAAGGGGGTGTTGGCTTCAGCCCCTTTGAACTTCTGTTTGGTCACCTTGTGTGGAGACCCTTAGCCATAGTCAAGGAGGGATGGGAGATGCCCACTCCCCCTATTATTACCAACTTAGTATACTATGTGTTAGGGCTCAGAAAAAGGATGGTGCTCCTGATGGGTCTGGCTAGTGATAAGTTGAAGGCAGGACAAGCCCTGGTGAAACATTGGTATGACCAGAAAGCTTGCCTCATCAACTTCACACCTGGTCAGCAAGTCCTGATTATGAATCCCATAAGGCCTAGAGCTTTACAGGATAAATGGTCAGGCCCTTACACAGTGGTGGAGCCCCTGGGTAAGGTCAACTATTTAGTGGACCTTGGAAGGCCTGGACAGGTTCCAAAATTGTTCCATGTAAATTGGCTGAAGGCTTTCATCCCAAGAGTTGAAATCGCAGCACTGCTATTGGCTTCAGATGTTGAGGAAAGGAGTCTGAACTTCTCCCTGACATGTTTCAAAGCAGTCCTTCAGATAGCTCTTTTGAGGGTGTCCGAGTGGCCTCTCACCTGACCTCTGATCAGCAGGCTGAGGTGAAAAGAGTGCTTAGGCAATTTCCCCCCCTGTTTTCACAGTCCTCTGGTTTCACACATTGGTGCAAACATAACATAGACCCAGGAGACAGTGTACCTACCAAAAGTAGGGGATACAGGATGTTGGACAAAGTACAGTCTTACATTAAGACAGAGGTCAACAAAATGTTAGATCTTGGGGTGATTGAACCCTCCAGTAGTCCTTGGTCCAGCCCTGTGGTTTTGGTTCCAAAAGCAGGCACTTCTGAATTGAGGTTCTGCGTGGATTACAGGGCTCTGAATGCTGTCACCAATGCAGATGCACACCCCTTGCCTCTAACAGATGAGCTGGTGGCTACCTTGGGTGCCTCCAAGTACCTCAGGACATTTGACCTCACTGCAGGCTATTGGCAAATAGCACTCGCAGAACATGCCAAGGAGAAGACAGCATTCTCAACTCCAGAAGGTCTTTACCAGTTCAGGGTAATGCCTTTTGGGTTGAAGAATGCACCTGCCACTTTCCAGAGGCTTGTGAATCATGTGTTGAATGGGTTGGATGAATTCTGTTTTGCATATCTGGATGATATCACAGTTTTCAGTGCCACCTGGGAAGACCATGTGAAACACCTTGGGATTGTGCTACAGGCTCTTCAGAAAGCCCACTTGACCATAAAGGCCAGTTAATGCCAGATTGGACAAGGCTCAGTGGTTTACCTTGGACATGAAGTAGGTGAAGGGAGGATACAGCCTCTACCCAGTAAAGTACAAGCAGTACAAGACTGGCCTACCCCCACTACACAGACCCAAGTGAGAGCCTTCTTAGGACTCACGGGGTATTACCGAAATTTCATGGCAGACGATGGCACCATAGCTGCCCCTCTGACTGCTCTCAACACTTCGAAGAAACCCAGGAAGGTAACTTGGACTGAAGAGTGTGAGAAGGCCTTCAATGGCTTAAAAGACTCCTTGTGCCAGGCCCCTATCCTCAGGGCCCCTGATTACCAAAGACCTTTTATTGTGCAGACAGATGCCTCTGACACTGGGATAGGAGCTGTACTATCACAAGTAGATGAGAAGGGTGAGGAACACCCTATTGGTTTCATTAGTCGCCAGCTTAAGGACAGAGAGCTCAGATGGTCCACAGTAGAGAAATAATGTTTCTCTGTTGTGTGGGCCCTACGAAAGCTGAGGCCCTACTTCTATGGGACCCACTTGACTGTGCAAACTGACCATAAGCCCTTAAAGTGGCTAATGAACATGAAGGGAGAGAATCCAAAGTTGCTTAGGTGGTCCATATGTCTACAAGGCTGTGACTTCACTATTGAGCATAGGGCAGGTGTCCAACATAGCAATGCTGATGGGCTGTCCAGAATGTTTAACCGACCTGAACAAGAAACTCATCCAGGGGTGGATTAGTTCCCCCTATCCTTAGTCTGGGAGGGGCGAGTGTTAGGAAAGATTTCATATTGTTGTAATTTTCCCTCCATGTGGCAACCCCCAAACTTGTGGCTGCTGTTTTACACCCTGATCTAGACTTTGCCAGAGAAGCGCAGCCTTCTGCCGCACTCCTCTGGGCTTTCGATCAATTCTTATGGGGAAACTGACATGCCCTTAAGACAGTCAGTACTGGGAGACTTTGTTTCCCTTAGTCCTTTCCTCATGTTGCAGCTTTTGTGTAACATGAAACAAGAGTGCACTGTAACTTACTTTACCACACTCTTGGGTCTCTAGTCATTCCAAAGGCCCTAGAACCTCTCACTGGACTTATTATGAGCTGTGCAAGTGTGTCACTGACAGGACTGGTGGCAGCTATCGTTTCTGTTGTGTTTTGAACCCTTTTTCGCCATATTATCCGCGCTTACCGTTGTTTGGCACAAATGAGTGGCCTGGCTCCAAAATAGCCATGCCACAAGGTCTTTGTCCTGTCCTCTGACCGTCTTGCCCCTTCAACTTCCCCAGGTCGAGCTGACCCGGGTCCGTCCTTATTTGGTCATGCACTTTCCCGCAAAACCCAACGCTTTTGCGGGCTTCTGCATGCCTTGTGTGTGCCTCCAGGATGTGGGCTGGGATGTCTGTTCCCAATACACATCCTGGGTGCCAGAGAGTCTAGAGTGTCCTGAATGCCTGGCACCACCGTGGTCCATGATAGGTTCCAGGTATGGTGTGAGTGTTTGTGAGCAGATCTCCCATTGGGTCCTCTCCGTTTTGGCGCAAAGGGAACTTTGGATAAGAGGAGGCTGAAAACACTGCTACCATGTCGATCTCCTGAGTTCACACCGAACAAGGGATAAGGAGCCAAGTATCCTGCAACAAGAACTTGAGTCGAGGAACCGCTGGTGACCCGCTGAAGGTTTGGCACCCTGAACTGCAGTCATCCTGCAATACCCCTCTGCATCTGATCGCCCTAGAAGGTCTGCCATGGCGCTTCGACCCATTGGAATAGTGGGATCAATAATTCCCGGCACCTTCATCAAACCCTGCAAGTAAGCCTCTTCGGAAGTGTCCCTGGGCCAACCAATGGGCTGACCAGTTTACGCAGGACGTTTTGCTCTGTCACCGCTGCTGTTTTGGGGAAGCCCACGATACTTGGTCTACTGCTTGCTCTGCGTCCATGGCACTCTCACACCAAATTTCGTACATTTGGCATTCCCAGGTCTGAAGTGAGATGAGTGCGCCCGGACCAGACTAAACGCGGTTGCCGTGTTGCCCTGCTGCGGTAACAACCTGTGCACGTCCACTGCATTTGGGACACCATCGATCCTGCATCCTGCTACACAGAATCTACATGGTGTAGAGACGTCCTGATCATTGCAGCTGAAACCTGCCAGCAACGTGTACTGAACTGGAGAAGTCTGCCTGCATGTCATGCCACTCACCTGGGGTATGGGGCGCGGTGCGGGACGCATCTGCAGGTCCCGGCGCTTCCCATCCTGGCGCATCTACCCCCGATATAGGTTGGGGGGCCCTCGGTCATTTGCGGCTCATGCCGCTTCCGGGTTTTCCCGTTTGCATGGTTCGCGCAGGCGCGGAAGGCCGTCTTTCGTCCTCCGCGCATGCGCAGTCCACAGAGCGCTTGGGAAGTTGCAGGCTTGCTTCCCAAGCCTCGTTCTGGGCGCGTCAGCACCCGGGGACGGCGCAGATTGCGTTCCAAGCCTCCCGGGTGCTGCCTGCCCTATATTAAGGGCCAGTTTGTTGGAACAAACCGCGTCTCAACGCGGTTTGTTTCCGGATCGCGTCCTCGCCCGTGTTACTCTAGTAACACCTTGTCCAGTCTTCTAGTCCTTGCTCCTCGTCCTTCCCTGTTAGTTCCTTCCTGTTCCTGTTGGCCCCCGGTTCCTTGTCCTGCCCCAGGGGTCCATTCCCTTCCAGCCCCCCTTTGCCTGTCTGCTCCTCTCCTTCTTCAGCTCTGGAGCCTGATCCTTCCTTTTCCCTTGCTTGTTAGTTCGGTTTCTTGCCTCCTGCCTTCCTGTGTTCTCCGCCTCTTCCACCTGCTTCCTCCCCTGCCATTTTCATCCATCGGACTACTGCTACTACTGGAGCATTCCTTTTGCTACTATCCGTGGATCCCTCCAGTCAAGACCCGCCTTCCCTGTCAGTGCTTGCACTGTCCCGACGCCACGCAAATCAGGGAAGTGCGCATCCGTGGCGTTGGGAGCCGGCACACCGCTAACCTTGTTTGATTCAGGGTTGGTGTTGCGCTGGTTCCTCGCGTCACACATTCAGCAACCATCAGTCGGACAGCCTGGCTACTTCACCACGACCATCAACTGGAAGTTCAGGTACTCAGCGCCCACGAGACGCTTTCCTTAACAGATTGAGACGCCTACCTTCTGATTTTGAGATGGATGAATCCCTGGAACTCAGGGAAGAGATGCGGGCCCTTCGAGCCGAGATGACTGCACTCCATCAAGAGAACATTGGTCTGAGACAGTTGGTGGCACAAGGTACCGGGACTACACCTCAGGGTGAAGGTGCAATGGCTCATACTGCACCAATCAAATTCGATGGTGATTCAAGACGTGTGGTCGAGTTTTGTAATCATTGTAGGATACACTTCCTCTTCAGGTCCACTTACTTTAACTCTGACAAGGCCAAGATCGGGTATATTCTGGGTAATTTGACTGGGAACGCACTTGCTTGGGCAACGCCTTTGGTGGCTGCCAATAGTCCCATTCTCAACGATTTTGCAGCGTTTGAAAAAGCTTTCCTAGAGGTTTTTCAATCACCCAATCTGGCCTCCGCGGCTCAAAATTAATTGATGGACCTCAAGCAGGGAGCCATGGACATAATAGCTTATATTGGCCGCTTTCGGCAATTGGCCACCGATTCCCAGTGGCCTGAAGTAACCCAAAAGACTCTGTTTCGTCGGGGATTGAGAGAAGAATATAAAGACGAGTTATTACACATTCCTGAGCCCGACACCTTTCAACAACTTGTGGAACAAGTTTTGCGGATCGATCACAGACTAGCAGAACGAAGAGGAGAGAGACGTCGAACCGAGAGGTTGTTTTCCAGACCTACAAACACGTCTACTGGGATTCCTGGGTCTTCGGAATCCGGTCCAGAACCCATGCAGCTGGGGGCTGTTAGGGGTCCGTTATCCAAAGCAGAACGGAAACGCCGAAGGTCTCTAAGACTGTGTTTGTACTGTGGAGCCGCTGGGCATTACTTGGGTACCTGTCCTTCACGCCCTCAACGGAAGTCGGAAAACTAAAAGACCTGTCGTCTATTGGAAAGGCAACGACAGGTCTCTCTTCGCCTCCAGTCCTTTCCGGCCTCTGCTCCTTGCTTCAGCCCATGCAACCTGCTGTTTTATTAGTTCTGGAGATCAAATTGACATGGTTAAGCAAAGAGGTGAATGTTCTCGGCTTATTGGACTGTGGAGCTTCTGGTAATTACATCGATGAGAACTTCGCAGCAAGGCATGGTATACCTTTGTTTTCCCGGAAGAATGTTCTGCCAGTGGAGGTGATTGATGGGACTCCTTTATCTTCGGGGCCTATACGTCAACATACCATGGGTCTGTTTGTCCAGATTAAGGAACATGGTGAGAGAATCGCCCTGGACGTCATCAAATCACCATCATATTCAGTAGTTTTGGGTTTACCGTGGCTGCTATGCCACAATCCCACCATTGATTGGGAAACACGCACTTTGGTTTTTGCTTCCGCTCATTGCCTTCAGAATTGTTGTTCGCCTGGCAGGTCTCAGAACATCGTCATCTCCACACCTCTTGCTAGAAGCAGTAGTCCACCTGGTCTTTGCTCATTGCTGCCCATTCCTCAAGAGTACGATGACTTTAGGATGGTCTTTTCCGAGCCCAGGGATATACCTCTACCTCCTCACAGAACATTCGATTGTTCTATTGATTTGATACCAGGTTCGGTAATACCTCATGGGAAGATTTACGCCTTGTCCCTAAACGAGAAACAAGTCTTACAGGAATATCTGGATGACTGCATCAAAAAAGGATACATAACACCTTCGAAATCTCCTGCTGGTTTTCCTTTATTCTTTGTGAAGAAGAAAGAAGGTACTTTACGTCCTTGTATTGACTACCGCCAATTGAATGATATTACACGAAAAGACAGATACCCACTGCCATTGATCCGGAATATCATGGAATCACTTCGAACAGCTAAAGTCTTCACCAAGCTAGATCTCCGTGGAGCTTATCATCTGATCTGGATAAAGGAAGGCGATGAATGGAAGACGGCCTTTAAAACACCATCCGGGCATTATGAATACCGGGTAATGCCATTCGATTTATGTAATGCCCCGGCGGTCTTCCAGCGCTTTATGGACCACGTATTTAGTGACCTGATCGGCATCTCAGTTTGGGTATACCTGGATGATATCCTCGTTTTCTCTGTTTCCCAAGAACAACACGTGGAACACGTACGAGAGGTCCTTCGACGGTTATCCCAGAATCAACTGTACGCAAAAGCAGAGAAGTGCTCTTTTCACAAGGGAAGCATGGAGTTCTTGGGCTATGTAATCAGTGGATCAGGCGTCTTCATGGATCCCGCTAAGATACGATCCATTCAGGAATGGAACCAACCTCTCGATCTGAAATCTCTGCAACGATTTTTAGGGTTCGCCAACTTTTATCGACAGTTCATACCCCATTTCTCACAGCTTACGACTCCTTTAACTCGATTAACCAGCAGCAAAGTACCTTTTCTTTGGGATTTACAGGCTACCATGGCCTTTGACACCTTGAAAAATTCCTTCAGCACAGCACCCATTCTGTGTCATCCCAATGACGAGACACCATACATCGTAGAAGCAGACGCTTCCGATTTCGCTATTGGTGCGGTTCTCCTGCAGAAGCAATCCGAATCTGGCATGGAACATCCTGTGGCATATTTCTCCCGTAAACTCACTCCCAGTGAACTGAACTATGCCGTGATAGAGAAGGAGCTGTTAGCCATAAAAGCAGCATTTGAAGAATGGAGGCATCATCTCCTCGGAGGACGACATACGGTGGAAGTTCGTACCGACCATCGCAATTTACAGTATTTACGTTCACTTCAGTGTCGTACCTCTCGCCAAGCCCGATGGGCCTTCTTTTTCTCTCACTATGATTTCCACATAACCTACATTCCTTGTGCTCAGAACTTGAAGGCAGATGCCTTATCCCGTTCCATGGAAGGAGACGTTAAGAGCGACTGTAATAACAAGCCATTGATCTCTCCGAAGCATTTTCTACTCACGCTCACCCCTCATCTCCAGACAATAGTACAAGACACCCGAATAGATCCAGCTCGGTCGAGTCTCTTGAAACGACCACAGATCACCGAACGCAATGGGTTGCTTTTTTATCGGAACAGATTATACATACCCACGGTCTCTCTTCGGACTCTTGTACTACACGGGTTCCATGGTTCCCGAGTGGGTGGACATCGTGGCATAAAAGCCACTCAAGAACTAATTTCCAGGCAATTCTGGTGGCCAGGCTGGGCCGAAGAAATCGAGCGGTATGTCAAGAGTTGTCCTATGTGTGCCCAGACCAAGGTTCCAAGAAAAAAGCCATTGGGGTTACTTCATCCCACAGAGATACCTCCATACCCATGGCATACCATTGCCGCAGATTTCATCGTGGACCTTCCTCCGTCTGATGGATATACCTGCATTATGGTGGTAGTAGACTGCTTTACCAAGACTGCCCATTTTGTCCCGTTCCCCAGGATACCCACGGCGTCCCAGATGGCTTTGGCGTTCTTCCAAGAAATTTATAGGTTGCATGGACTACCAGAAAAAATCATATCCGACCGTGGATCCCAGTTCCTGTCCTCTTTCTGGAGTCAGTTGTGCAATCATCTAGGCATTCACAGAGCCTTGAGTTCGGGTTATCATCCACACACCAACGGCCAGACTGAGAGGACCAATCAAACATTGGAACACTACCTTCGGTGCTTTGCTAATGCCACTCAGACCAATTGGAAAACACATCTGGTTCTTGCCGAAGCCTCTTACAACAATACAAAACATTCCGCTACCGGATTTAGTCCGTTTTTCTGTTCTTTTGGTCAGCATCCTAAATTGGTGCCTTTTCATCCTGTACCACCCAGTGCAGTTCCATCTGCTGATCATCTGGTTGTTACCCTCCAGAAGCAACATTCGTTGGCACGCAGAACTCTTACAGAGGCACAGGAACGCATGAAACAACAAGCTGATAGGCGGCGCACTCCTGAACCCATACTCCATGTGGGTGATTTAGTATGGTTGTCCTCCAAAAATCTACCAGTGCGTAATCTTCCTACCAAATTGGCTCCCCGTTATTTTGGCCCATTCAAGGTTACCAAGCGTTTGTCCTCCGTAGCATATCGCCTACAATTGCCCCAGGCCTGGCGGATTCATCCTGTCTTTCATGTCTCCCTTTTGAAGCCTTACGTGGTTGACACTTTCCAGCGATCCTTTTCCCGTCCTGCCTCTGTTGATGTCAGCGGAGTTCCTGAATTTGAAGTACAAGAGATCTGTGATTCGCGCATACGACGGGGTGTACTTCAGTACTTGGTAGACTGGAAGGGTTACCCTGCCTGTGATCGCACCTGGGAACCTTTCAGTCATGTGCATGCACCCCGTCTGGTGCGCGAGTTCCATCTCCGATTCCCTTGGAAACCTGGGTCCCCTGGCCTTTCTGGGAGGGGACATAGTGTCATGCCACTCACCTGGGGTATGGGGCGCGGTGCGGGATGCATCTGCAGGTCCCGGCGCTTCCCATCCTGGCGCATCTACCCCCGATATAGGTTGGGGGGCCCTCGGTCATTTGCGGCTCATGCCGCTTCCGGGTTTTCCCGTTTGCATGGTTCGCGCAGGCGCGGAAGGCCGTCTTTCGTCCTCCGCGCATGCGCAGTCCACAGAGCGCTTGGGAAGTTGCAGGCTTGCTTCCCAAGCCTCGTTCTGGGTGCGTCAGCACCCGGGGACGGCGCAGATTGCGTTCCAAGCCTCCCGGGTGCTGCCTGCCCTATATTAAGGGCCAGTTTGTTGGAACAAACCGCGTCTCAACGCGGTTTGTTTCCGGATCGCGTCCTCGCCCGTGTTACTCTAGTAACACCTTGTCCAGTCTTCTAGTCCTTGCTCCTCGTCCTTCCCTGTTAGTTCCTTCCTGTTCCTGTTGGCCCCCGGTTCCTTGTCCTGCCCCAGGGGTCCATTCCCTTCCAGCCCCCCTTTGCCTGTCTGCTCCTCTCCTTCTTCAGCTCTGGAGCCTGATCCTTCCTTTTCCCTTGCTTGTTAGTTCGGTTTCTTGCCTCCTGCCTTCCTGTGTTCTCCGCCTCTTCCACCTGCTTCCTCCCCTGCCATTTTCATCCATCGAACTACTGCTACTACTGGAGCATTCCTTTTGCTACTATCCGTGGATCCCTCCAGTCAAGACCCGCCTTCCCTGTCAGTGCTTGCACTGTCCCGACGCCACGCAAATCAGGGAAGTGCGCATCCGTGGCGTTGGGAGCCGGCACACCGCTAACCTTGTTTGATTCAGGGTTGGTGTTGCGCTGGTTCCTCGCGTCACACATTCAGCAACCATCAGTCGGACAGCCTGGCTACTTCACCACGACCATCAACTGGAAGTTCAGGTACTCAGCGCCCACGAGACGCTTTCCTTAACACTGCATCGGGGACCGGTGAGTAGTCCATACCCCAACCGGTGGCCCCTCGCGCAGGAGCCTGTTTCTTTTCTACCACTGTTGCGAAATAGCGACTCTATCCTGCACTCTCACCCTGCCTCTGCCCACAAGTGGAGGCCTTGCTTGAGTAGTGGGGACTTGTTCTGCATCGCTTTATTCACCTTCCTGAACTGCTTGAGACCCTTGAAGAGGCCCTACTTTATCCATTGGCACCAGCGGGTGCAGGTACTTTTGAGCATAAGGCTCCTCTCTTCGTAGGGCTCGGACTTCCTCCTAGTTAGGTGTATTTCTGATGTCGAACTGGGTCTGATGATTACTTGCACTGCCTGTTTCCTCCCCTTCCAGGTGGTCTACATATTACGTGCTCATAGCTCCTTAGACCCCTTGGTCTTGTATATATATTGTATTGATTGTGATGTGTTGGTTTACTTTAGTATTATTGTGATTCTTTGCTATGGTCGATGTTACAAAGGCCTTGTAACAAATGTGTCTATATTTTTAATATAACACCTGTCTGGAGTAATTTGGAAGTGTCCTTGCTTTGTGTGCTCATTGAGGTGTCTCCGTCACCCTCACCCCTCTTGAGACTTTTCTTGACCGCCGCCATTGCTACCCTGATTGGTCTGGCTTATGCAGAGGTTACCCTGTTCCAATAAACTAGGCAGGCCTCCTGAACCTCTGCCCCTCCAGGTCAGACTTCAGAAATCCATCTTAACAACATTGGCCAGGTATTTCTTGTTTCAAAGCTTGAGCTACTGCATAAGGTTCTGCAAACGGGCTGCTCTTTCCTTTACCTGATGTTGTTAGGATCTTTTTTGTCTTGGGATTATATAACACAGTTTTCCAGTAATGCTCAGTTCCTACATAAGAGGCTCAGCCATCTGTGAACTAGGCCTGTTCTGTCTGTTCCACCGTAAAAGGCCCGTAAGGTACTCCCCATTTTACTGGAGACTCGTGCACTTCTGTCACTTGCTGGGGTATATAGTCTACAGGTGGTACACTAGACATTTGCTCATGTAGTTTGCTCTGTCTAGTATATAGCATTTCCACTTGATTATACTGGATTCTTGGGCGTGTCCTAGCCTATGTGTTTTAGGAGAACTCAAAACCCATTGCATAATCAGGATTTCAAGAACCACTGTCATTTGTTCAGCATCAACAAGAGCCCAATAACATGCTAGCAATTGTTTCTCAAACAGAGTGTATCTATCACCAGCCTTGGGTAATTTGCGACCCCAAAATCCCAGGGGAACCCATTTTCTGTCCTGTTTTTGCCATAAGCACTAGTTAGCGTAAATTTCACTGGGCACAAATCAAGCACACACTGCACAGTGGGCCTCATTCCGAGTACGGCACTAACCAATGGCGCTATTAACGCCTTGGTTGACGCCGTACCCGGACCGGCAGCGCCTTGGTGGATGGCGGAATTACCGCCCCATTCCAAGGTTGGCGGGGCGGTAATTCCCCATTCACCAAGGCTCTTCCCCATTCCGTAATGAGCCCCCATTAGCTCAATGGGAATGGGGAAGATGCAAATAACGGTGACCGTTCATTACGGTCACCGTTATTGGCTTGGAGGCCCCTTTGCGCCCTCGACTTTAACACCTGCACAAAGCAGGCGTTAAGGGCGAGGGCGCAAAGGGAACTCGGAGTATGGCGGTAAGGGATTACTGCCACCGGTCTCGTTACTGGTGGCCGCTATCCCTTACCGCCATACTCGGAATGAGGCCCAGTGTCTTTTACTGAATCAAACGCTCTTTTTGTTCCTCTCCCCACTCAAACTTAGTCTTCTTTCGTTTCACTTTGTAGAGTGGAGCCAATATTTGCCCTAAATGTGGTATATGATATGCTGTTTCCAAAAGCGAAACAGCCATATGAACTGCTGAGCTTGTTTCTTGTTCACAGGAGTGGTAAACTCAAGTATTGTTTGTAGGGCTTTCAGCATCATCTCCCGATGCCCATTATGCCACTGAATTCCATAAAATACCACAGTCTCCGCTGCCCACTGAATTTTGTTAAGGTTAATCTATCACCTTTCCTTCTTCATCCCATCAACGATTACTTCCAACTGATTTTGCACACTTTGCTCATCTTTGCCCTGAATCAAAAGGTCATCAATGTAATGCCAAATCTGTACATCAAGTTTACACAGTATTTTGTCCAAATGTTCTGCCACCAACTGGTGACAGATGGTTGGGCGGTGCAAATACCCCAAAGACAATCATGTGAAGATATACTGATGACTTTTACAAGAAAATGAGAACTGTTCCTGACTCTCCTCAGCAACTGGCACAGAGCAAAAAGCATTAGCTAAGTCTAATTCGGTATACCAGGTTCCTTCAAACTTTTGTATGTTCTCAATCAAAGTAACAGTATTTGGGATTACAGGGAATAAAGAGGAAATGTATTTGTTCAATTCTCTCTAATCAACAATCATTCTGCAGCTTCCATCCCCCTTTTTCCCAGGCCAGACCGGGTTATTCCAAGCAGTAGTAACTGGGGGTAATACTCCTGCTTCTACTTATTCCTTAATGGAGTCAGCAATGGTCTTATGTCCCCCGGTAATGCAGTATTGCTTCATCGATACACGCTTTGTAGCCAAAGGCATGTGTGCCGGAGTGTTTTTTTAATTTGCCTACAATAACCGGTTTACAAGATTTCAGTTGAAGTTTAAGTTTTTACGGCTTTCACTCCAAACTGGTAGATTTAGCACTCAGTCCCAACGTCAACCCCTCCAGAATGTCAAAACGAATTACATGCTCATGTATCGGGACAATCAACACTTGATATTTCTGCTTTGGCAAATTGCCTATCCTCATCTCCACTCCTGTCTGTACTGCAGGTGTTTCCTTTCCTCCGCCCAGCCCAGGAATGGTAAAGTGTCAACCTTTAAATCTTGAAGGATTTTGATGAATCAATGAGGCCTCCGGCCCTATATCTATTAAATCTTGGACCTCGTGTGTGTTTCCAGGCTTCAAAAATATCTGAACACTAATATGAGGTTGTCTGTCAACTTTTATATGAGCGGACACTGCCTGGGGCTTGGCCATTATCCTATTCAAATTAAGAATGAGTATATCCGGGCTCAGACTGTAAAATTTCACTCACCACTTTTCTCAAATCAGCATACGTTGGCTGGTACGGGGAAGGGACTCCTATAAGGAACTCATGAAGGCAACAGTAAAGACAGGCACAAGTGATCACAATTCAAGGGTGTTTATTAAACCGTATACAGTTTGGAAAAACACCTAATCTACACCTAAATCTAAGATGGGAGCAAGCTTCGACCATCAAATGAAAATAAGGCAGTCCTTGTGGCGTGTTGTCAAAATTAATGACCTATACTAAAAAAAAAAAAAATATTGCCAAATACGTACAACTAAATATAGAAAGAATGTGGGATACGGTTTTCAAAAGAAAGAAGTGTTGACAAATAATATGTCAGGATGTGAATGTGAGGGGTCTTCCATCTCCATTTTTTGAGCACAGGAAAGGTGGCTCTTCTGAGTGCAGCACACACTCGAGCATTCCCAGCATGAGTCAACAGTTCTGTTTCAAATATCAGGTTTTCAAGGGCCAAGTCTACTTACTTTCAAAAGTCTCTTGCCTTCAAGGGCCTGATGTCTCAGCAATAACAAACCCTTGTTACCTAGGGTGTTGATTTCTCACCCTTGGGTCCCCTCTCTGTCAGCATCCCCCTGCCCGGTTCACTCTTGCCAACTTCACCAATCATGCCTTTTGTAATCATCTGCCGTTCAAAGTCTTTCAGATGTACAGAGGATTTTGCAAGACCCCTGTATGACCACTTTAACCATTCCTTTACAGCCTTCCCCAGGCCTTCTGGTATTTGCAGTTTCACTAAACACGGGATAGACAAGAGTCTCTCGAGTGAGCACCCACATGGTGCTAAATTCCTCTGTAGCTGGTCTCCCCTTTAATCTTAACAGTTCTTTGAACTTCTCTCAACTTGCCACTTTGCAGCTTTCACTCAACACAATTCGGTTTTCATCAGTTATCCATTCGACTCATCGGCTGTGATGAACCGCTTGGCTGTTCGGAGTATCTGGAGCCATGTTCGGTACCACAGAGACCAGCGTCTCTCCCCGGCTTGATTATCAGCAGAGGAAGGTCTCATATATCGTTGACATCTCCTGCAACATGCGCTGGCTATTGTTTGCGGTCTTATGAATCCATCTGCAGAGGGTTCACGGGCCTTGGTCAGAAAGGGCAAGGTCGCTTCTCTCCTTGTCACCCCCTCGGTATGTGCCGTCTTTCTCCTCCTCTTGAACTGCCGTGCTGAGGTAGCTCTCATGTTCTGCAGTCTGCCTTTCTCATTGTGTGCTTTTGTGCTCCACCTTTTATCCCTGTGGGGAAAGGAAAAGGCTGTCAGGTGCGTGTGATTCTGGTCAATTGCTTGACTTTGTCTGACCCTTGTATTGGGACATATCAGGGGGACATATCAGGTCAACTGCTCTGATGTTAGTCTGTTGTCTTTCCTGTTGTGTGAAAGTGTTTGTGTCGGAAAAGGGGGGCAGTCTTTTTGAATGTCCTATATGGTAGGATTGGAAAAGGTATTGGAAGAAGGGGGATACTGCCTCTCACACGACGGTATCCCAATCCCACTTCCCAAGGACGCCCCATCCAGGTGATCCTCCCTCACTGGTTCACCCCCAGGAACTGGATCCAAAAGCGATGGCTGTGTCCTGGCCACCTGGATGACAGATCCCCAGAGGCTAGCTAGGGAAACACATTCAGGTTTTTTATACTCCCATAGAACCTTCTTCTTGTTCCTCCTTTGGAGGAGCCGAAGGTGAAGTGTCCCTTTTTCGGCTTGGTCACCACCTGACTCTTAACCTGGTTATAGCACTCCTTCCCAACAAGCCCTGTCTTTTTGCACAACTCATACATCTTCCTGGCTTCAATACCAATAATCTCCTCCCATGATACACCATATTGCAACAACATGTCCTTTCTCGACACTCAGGAGTCTCCACTATCTTGTGTCCTGCCCTCTGTTTTTCTTTCACTGCGACCCTCTTTCTCTCTTGTCTATCCTCACATTTGTCCCATTCACCCAGATCTGATATTTGCTGAATTGCTTAAATTACCTCATTAGTTGGTTTTCCAGTCAAACCTACTAACAACGTCATAATAACACTCTTGTATGTGGGTGAGGTAGTTCTTATAATCATATTTCTTGTTCACACCGACAGTGGCACCACCCCCATATGTGCTGGGTCGTCTGCATGCTCTACATCTCATTACTGGTTTAGAGGTTACAGTCTTTTTGTACTGTTTCGAATCAGATTGTACGTCCCCCTCTGAGCTACACTCTAAGCCAATGGAGTTCCAAGTATCACCATCCCATTGATCTGGGTCCAAATCCACTCCTGCCGTGGCAATTACAGCTTCCACCTACCTCTTGATATCTTTGATATCTAGACATTTTTTTATGACAGCTGCCCGTTTAGCCACCATCTGGTATTCATCTGCTTTATCGTGCCAACATTTCATATGTAACTGCTGCATTAGTGAAATTAGTTTTTTGGCACCTTACTCTTTTTCCAATCGTAAAACATCTTCATTCAGCTCAACATTCCTCTGGTGCATTTTTTTGTAAGCATGCAAGTGAATCCACACCGCCACCTTAGCGTGGCAAATTCTTTGCCTTTTTCCACTGAAACTTGCTGTAAACAAAACACGACATGTGCAGGTCCTGCATCACCTAGGCTGTCGTCCCATGGTTTACTCAACCCAGCACCACACGCCCTGCATGGGCAAATTTATCATATGGACTCATTGCCCACCCTGGACTCATAGCACTAAAACAGTCCCTGCCAGCAGACGGCCCCTTCTCCTTTTTCTTAAACGATGTGTTCATATTTACAATAACTTACAATGACCCATATACAGTCCCTTATTCACTGCAACCTGAATGCAGTTGCGCAAAGTGCACACACAAAACACTTATTAACGCAGCCTGACTCCCACTACAAAAAACTCACTGGCAACATAACTATTTCCCACCAACGTTCAAGTACAAGTCCTTTGATAACTGGAACTCTCCATCATAAGTTACCCTGCTCACAGCACCAAAATGTTTTGCTTTCACAAAGTTCACAGATATGTTTCTGTTTTCTCCCCAGTACACTGAATGAAAGCTTTGTATGCTGGAGGACAATTATTCACACAAACACTCAGCTAGGCTGTAAAATGGCTCTTTTATGGCCTCTTTATTCACCAAAAGCATACATGAATGAATAAATGCAGCAAGAATGATAAATTAATTTTAAAAAGTCTAGACAAATGACATCACTGTTGACACAGCCCCAAGGTACACCCTCACCTCACCACAAGTCAATGAAAAGCTCCCAAACAGTCAGGCAGAGAGATCTGGGCATCAACAGGCCTGGAACGATGTGTCCATCATCCAAGTGAAGCTTTGTCCCTGACCGCCTCAGAGCCCGTTGTTTTAAGCCTTCTGCAAATCTGGGGTGGCACGTGCTAGAATATTCTAGCTCTCTGAGTTTCCACTCGTTGGCAACACTCATGGGCCCCCGGCCAGAGTGACCCATGGTACCCTTCAAGGAGAAGAACTCTTCACTTTCGCAAGAGAACATGAAAACAACTCCATAACTCACACTCAGTTTTGAGAATTTCCATGGTAATGTAATCAGGCACCAGCCGGCACTGGCACATTCTACCGTATTTGCGCGCCTTCTATCTGAGGTGTCCTTGGATGAGCAATGCAGACTAGCATCAGTTATGAATAACGTTGAAAACATGTTTATCAGCATTTTGTTAAAATCAAGTGCAGATTCCACTGATGCCTGGAGCAAATGTCCATTATGGCTCTGAGAACACCAGAATGCAGTGCACACCATCGCCATGTTTAAGTCCAAAGCATTACAAGGGGATACGAGTGTCCTTACCTTGAGGACACTTAACTGTTTGTTCATATTTGTCCAACCTTGTGCCAGAGTTGTTTTCTCTCCCCAGCACATAAAAAACATCTTTATCATCAATTCGATTTCCCTAAAAAAGATACTTTTTTTACTAACAGGGTGTACACTGATATCTAAGGGTTTGTTAGGCTCTACACGTAATAGGGCCATGCACATCCCTTGCAGTGTCAGATGCTGAAAAAATCATTGTTCTCTTTTGCAGATTTTAAGCCACCACATGTGTGATAATGTTTGTTTGGTCACTCCTTAAAACGCTGCCACTGGTGTACGTGTTGTAATTGGAACTTGTAGGTGTTTGCATGTGCTTTCCAGCAAACAAAGAAATTGAACACTAGTGTTCTGGTTCCTCAGTGGCAGAGGTACATTTGATATGTGTGGTCTTCAAATACTGCTTTAAGTTTCTGCTCTTGATTTCCATTCACCCTATACCAATCAACTTAGTAATTATGCACATGTTTACTTCATGTGGGGTTGCTTGCAGAACAATGTTCCTACAGTGTTTCATTGTTGATCTGCACCAATGACGGGATCTCCCTACCTTGGCAGGTATAGGCTTAATCAATATTGTATGAGGAAGCACATAACAAGGAATCAAGGAATGGTCATAGAGATTTTAAAATTATATGGATATCCCCCTTTACTTCTTTTTCCGATAAGACATATCCTTCTTGAGATGATACAGCCTCATTCATTAAATCTGTGATAGTTTCCTGAAATCGTACTACCAGAGAGTGCTTCCAGAGGATCTCTCTTCCATCCATTAAGAGCCTAGAAGCCACGCATGAAATTGAAGGCAGTTTGCATTCCACTTAGACCACTTCATAGTACTTTGAAATTAAATGATTAGCTGCTGCTTGGCTGGTCGCAAATACTGCAATTAGGGTGTGGGGTGTGATGTGTCTGTGTCTACAAACACTCATGACGGGTGTTATTTGAATGGTTATTTTAAGGAAAACATATTGGCCGCATTGATTGGGGGTTTGGAGGATTGTGAGTTCATGCAACAAACAGTGCAGTTTCATTTCTGCAGTCTACATGTGCAAAGTTGGATATGGGCAGGCTTTTCAAGGCTCACTTTGAAAAACAGGCTTATCTTTAACATTGGCGTCTAAGGCCACGCACTCTGTCACCTGGGATGTTGCATATATTCACTTAAATGTTAAATGTATGTTCGTATTGTTTAAAAAGTGACAGGAACTTTAATACTGGTCACCCATATATTCTAAAAGTAGGATGTTCACACCAAAATGTAAGTAATATTTTGTGTATCGTCCTCTGAATGGTGTGCAATATCACATTTAGTGCTTCTAAGCGCTATAATAATAGTTGTTGTCCCCCTATGTATTTATCTCTGAAGATGAACATCTGAGTGGGCCCAATGTGGTTTTTGAACCTGTGAGGGGTTGTGACAATTTAGACTATGAATCAGATTAATTGAATTCTGCCTCTCAAGAATACAAGAATGAGTAGGGGTAAAATGGGCCACTCAGCCCTCACACCTCTACAAGTCAAGACACAAGGCAATCATAAAGGAGAAACAGGGTGAATCAAGAGATATACCTCCTTAGACTTTTTTCATAATATGGGGCGAGGTAAGGCTATACTCTCAAGCGGGGTGTGAAGGTTGAACTTGTTGTCACCCAAACAACACAGTATCACAGTCCAAAATAAAGGGAATGTCCATTCAATGCTCTATAAAACTACAAAATCCCACCCCAAAGGAAAGAACAGAGAAGATGCAAAAGACTGGAGAAGTAGCACTCTGAGCATAATTCCAGGGGTAGTAGGTAAGATACTATCATCATAAGGATATTGGGTGGAATGCATGAGCCATCGTGACGTAACCAGTTTTTAGGGTCCCTTTAAGGGGCAGTTCAGTGTCATAGTGCCTGGATTCAGTTCTTGGTGGGCTGACACATCAGACCGGAGTTTGAATGTTGATGGGAGCTGATCTGTCTTAGTTTGGCATGTAGGATCATGGAGACCCTTGCATCAGGCGGGCGTCGATTAGGGTCGAATGCGGATGCTGCGTGCAGTCGAACAGCGGAGGCTCAATGATGCAGGTTGGGGGCTCCATTAAATGCTTCACAGTTGGCCAGGCCGAGTTGAGCTTTGCCCGCTGGGAGAAGTCAGCGAGTGATGCTGCAGTGGTTTGAGTTGGCATGTAAGGGTCTTTGAAGTGGTGATTGATTGTGCGTTGAGGTGTAATCAATGAGGCAGCGTTTCTCAGGCCAGCTGAGCTGAGTCATGGTTGCAACCCTCGGTTAGAGTCAGTGAGTGACCCTCCAGAGGTTTGGTTCAAATTCCGCCATTGAGCAGTCACTTAGAGCCTAGCAGGTGAAGTACTTTGTTACGAAACGGTGCAGTGTCGAGCTAGTTTAGATGTAGTGCAATGGTTTGGCTGTTTGGAGGAACGCAGACACATCAAGCACCTTCCCTATGTTTCAAGATGCGGGGAACACAGACTGATCAGTTTGGTGTGATAGAACAGGGAGCTTTGGCTGGTCTGGCCCTCCAGTTGCTATGATGACTTTGCAAAGGACTCGAGAAGGGCCGTCACGATGAGGGTCCAGGGGGGGCAAACTGCCCCGGACCTCACGCTTGCTGGGGGCCTCCCAGCCCCCTCTCCTAAGTGGAAGGCAGCACAGTCTCCCGTGTCCTTTATTCACACGGGGGACTGTGCGGCCCCTGCAATGATTTTGCTGTTGCTTGTGAAGCCGTTTGGCTCCGCAACAAACAGCAAAATAATGGGAGACAGCAGGGCTCAGAAGTGGGCTCTGCTGCCTCTCGTCATTCAGCTGACAACGTGGGCATGCGTGATCACACTGACTGATGGGAGAGGAGTTCTCTCTCGTCAGTCAATGTGTTCACATTGCTCAGCATGACCACGCTGACTGACAGGAGAGGAGTTCTCTCTTGTCAGTCAGTGAGTTCACGTTGCTCAGCTTGACCACGCTGACTGATGGGAGAGGAGTTCTCTCTTGTCAGTCAGTGTGTTCACGTTGCTCAGCATGACCACGCTGACTGACAGGAGAGGAGTTCTCTCTTGTAAGTAAGTGTGTTCATGTTGTCAGTGTGATAATGCTAACTGATGGGAGAGGAGTTCTCTCTTTCAGTGTGTTCACGTCGCTCAGTGTAACCACGCTGACTGATGGGAGAGGAGTTCTCTCTTGTCAGTCAGTGTGTTCACGTTGCTCAGCATGACCACGGTGACTGACAGGAGAGTACTTCTCTCCTGTCAGTCAGTGTGTTCATGTTGTCAGCATGATCACGCTGACTGATGGGACAGGAGTTCTCTCTTGTCAGTCAGTGTGTTCACATTGCTCAGCATGACCACGCTGACTGACAGGAGAGGAGTTCTCTCTTGTCAGTCAGTGTGTTCACGTTGTCAGCGTGATCACGCTGACTGATGGGAGAGAAGTTCTCTCTTGTAAGTCAGTGTGTTCAGGTTGCTCAGCATGACCACACTGACTGATGGGAGAGGAGTTCGCTCTTATCGGTCAGTGACTGATGGGAGAGGAGTTCTCTCTTGTCAGTCAGTGTGTTCACATTGCTCAGCGTGACCACGCTGACTGATGGGAGAGGAGTTCTCTCTTGTCAGTCAGTGTGTTCACGTTGCTCAGCATGGCCACGCTGACTGATAGGAGAGGACTCCTCTCCTGTCAGCCAGTGTGTTCATGTTGTCAGCGTGATCATGCTGACTGATGGGAGAGGAGATCTCTCTTGTCAGGCAGCATGCCTACGTGTCGGCTGCGTGAATGCTTTTTAAGGGTGCATGGAGGTAAGGTAAGTGTTTTTTATTTTAAATTAAAAGTGTATATGTGTATTTAAATTAAATTAGTATGTATATGTGTATGTATGAATGCATGCGTGCATGTTGGCGTTTGTGTCAATGCTGTGTTTGGTTTTATGTATACATGCAGGTATGGAGTTGTGTAACTGGTGGATGAATGCATGGGTGAAAGTGTTTTTTGTGAGTGTGTGTTCAGCACCACCCCTAAATGTAGCCGCCCTGGGGGCCCTTCATTAAGGGGTGGGTTCATGGCATCAGAAGTGCACATAGGCTAAAATGTCAGGGGGGAAGGGGACTAACACTTCAAATGTTGGGAGAGCCGCTAACGTCAGAGGCTGTGAGGAAGGGGCAAACTTCCTTGTGTGGGGGCACCTAACATCTTTGCACATTTCGAATGAGACTATTCTGGTGAAGCTTCAATGTTACAAGCAGCTACCTCTTGCCTTCATTTCTGAAACGTCACACTTAAGGACTGCTGTGTGAATGGGATATCTAATTTCACCACTTCCCTTCTAATCACTCCCCTAGCATGGAAGTGCTAACCCCACATTACGATTTCAATTACCTAAAAATGTATGGAAATGAATGCAGGTGCTAACAGTGAAATGACTTCTCATGGCCATGGTAATCCCTATGGCAATTCTCACCCAGTTCCTGCCCTCCCCACCCAAAACACCTCCTCACTGGAACACTTTGAACTAGCTTTAAACATTCCTTGCCATCAAACGTTGCTCTCAATGTGCCTGCAAGTGTTTCCTCAAAGGAGTCTTCTGAGAATTCATTACTTCATTGGAGTTGTAAACACGTAACTGGTGTAATAAAAATGTCTTAATCAGGTCGGCCTTTGGCCACTCAATTTAAGAACACCCTGCGTGTCTTTCACTGAAGTTCTTTTAAAAATAAGCATTGGCAAAGCCAACAGTTTTGGCTTGTGTATAAGTATTAGGCATTTACCAGGCACTGCTATTAGCTGCTCAGGTACTCAAATAATTTTGCACTGGCACTATCAATGGCCAGCTAATACCAATACAGAAATGCCTCAAGGTTAAAGGAAACATACTACTTGGCTAAATTGGCCCACACTGAATGTAAGCCAATCTAGCCAGTAATAACACTTATGGTACACAGTCAGCCTGGATATACTTTCTGTGGCATGGCATTTTTACTGGCTGGGAGTCCGTACATGGTAATAATGGCATATATTGATGCAGCCTGCATCGACATAATTAGAACAACCAGCATGAATATATTTTTATACTAGCATATCTCCTGTGGAAAGGCGGCATGAAATGTATTGGAAAATGTTCCTATGCACAATTTGTGATTTGCAACTATTGGGAATTTCCATGTGCTTGCATACAAAACCAATTGCAAACTGTATCGATTTCTACCCAATTTTGCAAAGAATGTGCTGTAAAATGCATACTTTTAACCCAATGTTTCAGACATTTTCTTGGGGGTGAGAACCCCCCTCAAACAACCCTTGTTTGGTTTGGGCTCCCTCACTGTGCTCTGTTGATCCTGCCTAATTGGCACAAACATTTAAACCTCTAAAGTTCAGAAATGTACCAGCCTTCACTGTACATCATTTGTCACTGTGTATGATGTGTGTTTTAATATGCACACAGGGGCACGGTGCTCCTTAATGATATGATTTATAACGTGCCTGTACACAAGTGTTTTTAGGCGCGACAAGGCAAGGAGGGAGAAACAAAAGAGTGGGACAAAACACAGATTTTACTAGGCCTTGTGTCATTCAGATCGCGCAAGAGCAGGGAAGGGGGGAGGGGAGAAGTGCCGAGGGTGGGTAGGATGCAGATGTGCAGTGACAAAGGAGAAACAAGAGTGCAGCCAACGGGTGGCAAGTGTGCGTACGCATAAGTGCAACCAACGGGTGGAGAATAAGAGCAAGAGCGGGGGCTGTAGGGTTACAGATACAGACCACAAGTGCAGGGGAGCCAAGAGGCAGTGCGGCATTGCAACAGGACAGGCAGGGACATGGGCCCGAATTCAGAGCTTGACCAGGTGACCAGTGCATGGATCAGGCAGGTGATCAGCAAGGGAGAGGAAGAGAGAAGGCAGAAGCAAAGAGGCAGGTCTTGAGGTGCTTCCAGAACCGGAGATGGTTCTCCTCAAGTTTCAGCGAGGCAGGGAGGCTGTTTCCAGAGGGAGGCCCCAGCCGAAGAAAGAGATCTGCTCTCAACTCTTTGCTTGGAAAAGGGACTGACCCTCAGAGAATTGGAGGTGGCACAGTGGAGAGCTCATGCCATCCTAAATATATTTATTCCTATGATAAAAAAGTTAGTCTGGCATGAACCTTTCTGCAGTAGAGAAATCTAACTTTGCTGTAGTTGATTTGGAGTTGTAGTAATAAACCATATTTGGGATCCTGCACACAAACTCAAGGGTAGATTTCTCGAGTCCCCTGTTTTCCTGCTGGCCGAGTGCAAAAAATTGTAAGGGGGCCTCACCAAAGGTTTTGCCCCGGGCCTCACCACATCTTCTTACAGCCCAGGACTCGAGGAGAGGATGCTTCTGTTCAGAGTCTGCTTTTCTAGCATAGAACATCTGTTGCAGAGTGGTGGGTCCTTGTCCACATCACTAATCACTCCGGATGTGATCTCAGAGTGATTAGGGGACAGGACTTCCTTCTGTCTTGGACCGCTTCTTCTTCACCTCTGGCGGAAGGACTTTGCACAGTACAACTGACCCAAAGGAAGTCCAGGTGAGAATGTTCAGAACATCTCTTCTACCTTAAAGGAACCTTAAGGAACTGAGAGAATTCTGCTGAAGCGGTCTGAGACTCCTTCTTTTAAAGGCACAAGTCCTCAGGTGATAGCGCTAAAGCTAGTCTGCTTTAGGCGATCAATCCATGCTCCTGGCTAAAGTGGCCTTTTCCCTGTTGATCTTGCACCCAAAGTGCTTGGCTCAAAAGGAAGTGGAGGAGGCAGGAAAGGGAAAGATAGACAGTGAGAAACAAGATGGTGAAAGGCTTCCTCCAGTGTCCCAAGCACTCCTGCCTATCCTACTCCCGCCCCTTCCCTCCTACTGACAACAAAGACCTTTGGCTATGCAGCCCCCTGGTTTGAGACTACTCCTTCTGTATGATTGTGCTCCTTCAATACCATGGCCCAGGACAGTTGCCTGCTGTGCAGCTGTCTTTGGAGGAGGTGGTTACCTGCCCTCCCAAAGAGAATCAAAGAGAGGCCGGGTCCTCTGGGTTTCTGACCTGCTGTGTGGCAGTATCATCCCGTCTGACCCGCACACACATTCTCTTCAGCAGCAGAGATGCTCACAGGAAACATGTGCAATATCAATTGGGATGTGGTGGTTATGATCATAAGTATCGTCATGCACTATGCCTAAACTCAAGCATAGCTTATTCTTAGAGATTACCACCAGCATGGAGTACTCATGATCATCATAGTTTGGGTACAGCGGGTTTGTATTAAATGTTGCCCATGTGCTGCAATGAATTTTGCTGTCAGTGTGGCGGTCGAGAGGACATCTTGTGACCTTTAAACCTGCTCTGTGCAATGGGCAGGGCCGGTGCTGGGGATCAGGCTACTGATGCAGCAAGGCACAAGTGCAGAAGGCTTTTGGCATGGAATTGCAACAAAGTGCGATCTGATTAGAAGATCACCCATTTGGAGAAGGAATCGTCAGCACATTTGCACTCATGCCGGATGGCAATTCCTCACCTTGAAGCATGAACAGTTCCTGACAGGAGGATGACATTTTTTACTGTCATTTTTGGCACAGCAAAGCCAACTTGATGGGTGTTATTATGTGGAGGAAAAGTTGTTTTGGGGGTGGAGTACTACAAAGGGGCTGGCAGCCTGGGTCTTTTTGCACTGTGGCATGGGATTTTGTACTCGTATTAAGGGCAAAGCCAATATGAAGAGTGTTCTTATATAAGAGAGGGAAGGGCATGTTTCCTTATCGTTGCATGGCATTTTTTTAACGTGTCAAGGTTAAAGGCAACATGATGAGTGTTCATACATGGGGGGCATTTTTTCAGCCTGCACTGTGGAATGCTGTTATTTTATTGGTGTTTCAGGGCAAATTCAGCATAAGTGTTCTTATACGGTGAGGGGATGGCATTGTTCCTTACTGTAGGGTGGCATTTTTACACTGGTGTAAAGGTCAAAAGCAACATGAGGAGTGTTCTACCATGGAGGGTGGTATTTCTGCAGCCCTCACGGCAATGTTTTCTCACTGTGGCATGCCATTATTTTAATTGCCTCAGGGGATGAATAAACAGGATGAACCTTCCTATATGGGGGGGTTGGTGGGATTTGTATAGCCAGCTAAGATTCGTTTATATACTGCTGCATGACATTGTTTTACTGGTTTTAAGGCAAAGTCAAGAGGAGCATGTTCTTGGGTCTGCATATTAACATGTATTGGCAGAGCTAGCATGAACATATTTTGTTATCATTACTGGCATTATGTGGAAAGCAAACATGAGTAGGTTATTATGTGGAAATAATACACATGTAGGTGCACCAGCATGGATATGTAAGGGGACAGTCAGCATAGAAAGTTTTTCACAGTGACAGAGTACTGACAAATAGTGGGCAAAGGCATTATAAAAATGTGTTGGAAAATGCTCCTGTACATTGTTGGTGTAGTAGTCTGCTCTATTAAGTTCTCTTCCAAACAGGTGTCTCCCTGTTCTTCGAGAACTATAAAGGGCAACATCTCCTCCCTCGCACCAGCTCTTGCTGACTTCTGCAACCAGTCCTTAGCCTTTGGCTCCTTCCCTTCCTCTCTCAAGCACACCCTTGTGCACCTCCTTCTAAAAAGCCTTCTGCCGAACCCTCGTGTCTGGCCAACTACCACCCAATCTCTACTGCACCCTTCCTTGGGAAACTCCTGGAGAAGTTGGTCTTCCCCAACTGACCCTACACACTGAGCTTGTTGGCTGTTTACATGACCATCAATATGGATTCCAAGAATCTAGAGGCATGGAAACTGCCCTCCTGAACTCCTGTGAAAAACTGCTTGCAAATCTTGACTCTAACTCTCCTGCTGTTTTCATTCTCCTTCACCTCTCTTCCGCCTTTGACACAGTCAACCGCTCTAGCCTTATAAAGCAGGTGCAAGATACCTTTGGTATCTCAGACTGGCACTAGACCGCCCCTCCCAGGTTCTACTGGGCTCCTTCTCCTCCACCACCACTCTCTCTACATGTGCTGTTCCCCATACCTCTATCCTCTCACCCTGGGTCTTCAATATCAGCCTTGTGCCTCTTGCTCACCTGATCTCCACCTTCTCTCCTCATTTCCAGTGTTAGGCAGATGACACATAACTCTTCTTCAAGCTCCCCTCCTGCTCCTCCTCCTCTATCATCACAGATTGGCTGCCTGCTATCCAGGCCTGGTGCACCTTCAATGATCTCTGTCTTAATGCCAGGAAGACTGAGATTCTTCCTATCTGGACACCTAACCCATGTTTCCCTCCTGCACTCTGCCCACCCTCTATGGGCTCTCCTCCTTCTCCTTCTACTGAAGCCAGAAACGTTGGGGGTCCTCTTTGACTCCATTCTCTCCTTCATTCCTCAATTGTTGGACCTCGCCAAGAAGGCCCACTTTCAACTTCACCTCCTTAGAGCCATTCTCCCTTTCCTCACCTTACCCCAGAACCTCAATGTCTCTAGAGCTGTGGCCCTCACCGGGCTGGATTACTGCAACAGCTTCTTTCTCAAACTACCTCTCTTCCCTCTGCCCTCTTCAACTTATCCAGAATAGGGCTGCAAGACATTTCCATGGCCTCATGTCCAGGGACCGTATCTCTACAGCCCTAAAATCTCTCCACTGGCTCCTGTTTGCCTCAGGGTTCAAATTCAAGACCCTTTGCATCACCCATAAGGCTGTTGGGGGCCTGGGACCACGATACCTGCAACTCTCTCTCACTAAATACTCTCCTTCCAGATCCCTTTGATCTTCCTGCTCCAATTCTCTTTCTGGCCTAATGCTTCTCTAAGCAGAAAGCTGGGGGTCGATCTCTCTGCTCGGCTGGCTCCCTTCTCTGGAATAGTCTCCCTCTCTCCATCTTGAGCCAAATCACCTCAAATTCCGCAAAGATCTCAAGACTTTTCTCTTCTCCTCCTCCTTCTCTCTCTCCTTCCCGTGCTAACCATTCCCACAGCCGTTGAGTTCGGCGTCCCTCAAGAGTTCAATAGGATCCTTGCAATTTTTCCAATCGCCACCAGCATCCACCCCCTTGCACTGTCCTCTGGGCCCACACCTACTAGTTGGATGGCTTGTCTCAGCCCTGCACTTACCTGATAGGTGTCAACCCCCCCCTCTTGGCATGAGATGCCTCCTCCTATGCACTAACCTGTTGTCTCCCCAACAGGCACCTCTGTCACATCCTCGCCTGGGGTACACATTAGCACTTACACATCCACCCCTCACCCCCTTCTTTTTTCTGCACTTGCACGTCCCGAATGTCACCAGGCTTAGTAGGACCGCTGTTTGTTGTTTTCTTATATATTAATTGTAATTTCCTTTGTTTATGTGTTCCCTTGCTCCCTTCCCTTTGCCTTGTGGTGCTGAGATACACTAGGCCTCATTAGGGGTCCCGGGATAACCCTGCCAGTAAAACCGGCGGGTTGTCGTCAGACGCGAAAAAAATTCACATAGGACTCCATGGGAATGGAGACGCGGGAGCACCAGTTCCGTGAGAACTCGGCGAGCGGGTGCCGTCCGCTCGGCAGGTGTGACCCTGACAGGTGCGACGGCTCCCGCCTGCAGAGTTATAGTGTGCCGTTATGATATGATATGATATGGCATTTGTAACGCGCCTATACATAAGTGTTTCAAGGCGCGACGAGGCGGGGGGCGGAACAGAGGGCGACAGACAACGATCCTACTAGGCCAGGTGTCATTCAGGTCACGCAAGGGTAGGGGGACTGGGAAAAAGTGCAGGGGAAGGGGAGAGGGGAAGTGCAGTACGTGGTTAGTAGAATACAAGATAAATAATAGGGCCAGCTGGTGGCAAGTGCAAAGGTAAGTGCCAGGAGAAGGGGCTGTAGGATACAGAGACAGTCCCGTAGTGCGTGTAGGCAGTGTAGGCTTACCGGTACCGTTGTTTCCGGACTGGCACTGTTGTAATGAGGCCCACTGTCTTGTTATATAAGCATCATATAAATAACCAATAAATAAATACATAAAATGAAAGAGAAGCCGTTTGCATCAGACTAATTATTGACACACCACCTCAAAATATGGTTGTCGGTGAGAGGCAGTTTACATTCTATACCTACTTCTAATTTCACTGTGTCAGTCAATGTTGATGGCCAAGATAGAGCCTACCATAGTACACAATGGTTCACTCTTGCTAATGGAGGGTGCTACCCCAATTAATGCAACATTTGCAAAGGTGTGAGAGTCCTCTATTGAGAACGAACATGATCCACTAATTTGTATTTATTAGTTTATTTATTTATTTATTTATTTATTTATCACTTATTAGTCCCTTATAGGGCAAGTAAATTCTGTTTCAAAGCATCCACAGGGCAACAGGGAGGGTACAAGGAAATGAGACACATTAAAATACATAACAATATTACATACAGTGGAGGGGAAAACGAGACGAACCTACTATGCCTTGAGAGTATTCAGAACGTGCAAGTGCCGAAGGGAGGGGGCAGCGTGGGGTAGGTGCTGGGATGCCCAGGTTCCTGAGTGAGCAACAGATGAAGTGAAAGGTATGGTAAGTGTGAGCCTCCAGGGCGGAGGGTGTGCTGAGTCAAGTGATAAGGAGACAAAAGCTGGGGGTAATTTGGTGTGGGAGGTCAGGGCCCCAAGGATGCATAAGGGCCTTGGACTCCAATCAAGCAACTGTGAGATTTCCAATGCAAGGGTGCCCACTCTCCCTCTGGTGCTGCATCCATTTTCGAATTTTTCCGACTTCAGTCAATATTGGTGTGTCATTTGTCTCTTCTGTGTATTCTTTATTTCTACAGAAATATATTGCACCTGATCTTGCAGTAGTGTACACCCTGAGCTGGGAATGCCATGACATTTTCTTTCCAAGGTGTATGCATTGAGCATCAAGTGAAACAGGAACCTAGGAAACAGTTCCTACTTTCCATCTTCTTAAGAGTCCCTCACTCCACTAGGTTTCATGTTGTTCTTTGGTATAAGCTCCTGGAAAAGCGGCGGTTCCTCTAAACGCCAGGGACTTCACAAAATGTGCGCCCGATCAGGGCAACTCTTCGAAATCCGTAGCCTGCAGGGCTCCTGTCTACAAGATTATTTGGCAGACTGTCTGGCTACTTTAGAGACATTTTAAAGTTTCCATATCTAAAAGTTATTGTCCCTGTGTTTATACTCTTATAAAAGTCCTCAACTTTGAGCAAGGTTTGCATTAAAGTTGCAAAGCCTGGAGGGAGGTTGTTTATAGTTGCAGGCGTCCTGTTTTAGTCAATCGTTTCCTGACATTTTCCTTTCTGTTTTCCTTCCTGTAATTGCCCTATGTTAAACACTGTAAATTCGACACCTACCACACAATCAGATAACATTTTTATTGTACACAGTTAGAAAAGTGAGCATGTGATAAAAGGAAACAGAGGCTTTGGAGTTCAAATTACACACAGAGAGCACCAACTATTTGTTTTAATGTCCATCGAAACACATGGGCATGGAAATACGTCGAAAATGTCATGAGAGCAATGTTTTGCTTAGAATACAATGTGGGAGAATGACTTACATATTATATTAATGTCTGTGATTGTTGAACACATTTGAGAGATGTATTTCTTTCGCTGAGTCAATTTAAAATAATTAGCGCCACCTTTGAATGATGACATTACACTGCACTGTGGCTTGGAATCATTCAAGCAGAAGTGACTGCCCATTCGAAGCTCCTCTGAAGGTGACAACTCCTTCCAAATGACTTCAGGAAGATGCATGAAATGTTAATTTTCCTGGGGAATTCGTTTATTCCTACTTCTTCTTCACTGGATGTTGCTATCCTTGCTGGCATGACGTATCGTTGAGGGTGTTTGGAGGCAGAAAGGAAAGCACTTTTATTTATTATCTGAGCATCGAGAAATGACGAGTGGAAGATAACACACACACGCACAGAAACCCCCTCACACACACCCATATTCACATGCATGCATGCACAAACACACACATACATACATAAGCATCCTCGAACACCTCATCTTTTAGATATCTTATTTCATTTGTTATTACAATTTATTGAGAGCTTTTTTTCACTTAGGGCAACCATGTGGTGGTTCAGGGCACAACTGAGTAAGAAAAATGTAAAATTCAAGAGAGATGAGGGTGCCTCAGATTCAGAGGGTGACCTGCCATATGTGAATCTTCATGGGTTTGCGTAACGCCAGCTGCAGTGGCTCGAGGCAGCGGAGATAGAGTGGCAGGGAATGTCAAAGGGATGGGCCTGGCGTGTGCCGAAGTCTTACACCAGAAATTCTGAATTAATGGGAGTCCGGTACATTTTGGGAGGCTGATCATGGCCATCTGGCCAGCTGGAGGCTATGGGAAGTCTTTGGTGATGTAGTTAGGTGCTGGGGTTGTGGATCTCTGTATGGATTTATCAAGGGGAGGCAAACAGCGGACAATGTTAGGAGCATAACCCACTTAATGGAGAAGGTCCAGGTAAAGGGGATCCCTGCCCTCCTATTAGTGATAGATGCCAAACATGCATTTGACCGGGTGGAGTGGAGCTTCCTGTTCGCCACCATGGCTAGGATGGGCTTCAGGCCCAAATACATAGACCGGGTGGCGGCCGGCTATCAGGCCCCGTCCCTCCGGCTAGCTATCAACGGTCATATCTTGGAACCAGTTAGGGTGGAGAGGGGCAAGAAACAGGGCTGTCAACCTTCCCCTCTACTATATGCTCTGCACCTGGAACCTTTTCTGGTGGCGATAAGGGCAGCAGACACTATAGAGGGCATACCTTTTGGAGGGCAGGACTATAAAGTGGCCGCATTTGCGGACGACATGCTCCTCACCCTGTTGCACCCTGAGGCCTCCCTCCCTGGGGTCTACGAAGAACTAGATTGGTTTTGGCGAGTGGCCAGGTTGAAAGTCAATACTAATAAATCGGAGATTCTCGGTTCCAACTTGACGATCCCCACAGAGCAGCAGATTAAGTCGGCCTACACCTTTAGATGGGCAAGAAAAAGCATTAGGTACTTGGGGGTACATCCCACCAAAACTGTAGGGGAACTTTTTCAGGCAAATTACCTCCCTTTGCTGGAGAAAATCAAATCGAAGTTGGTGGATTCGGGCACATCAACGTGTTAAAGATGGCGGTGTTGCCACAGATGATATATCATTTCGCGGCCCTACCTGTGGAAATCCCGATTACCTTCTTTAAAGCCCTCCATAAGGTTACAAATCGCTTTATTTGTAACAATAAACACCCGAGATTATCTGCAACTCTCATGAGAACGCTGACAGCCCATGGGGGGGATAAGGGAACCAGACTTCAGGGCCTACTACATTGCGGCACAAATTCAGGTCCTCAGAGACTGGCAAAAGATGACAGGGGGAAACTATGGTGGCCGATGGAGAGGGTGGTGGTTGCAGGGCAGTTAGAAGGAATTCTATGGAAACCAAGGGCGGACAGAACTCCCTAAATGTATGCCAGCAAGATCACCTCGACTGTAGGCGAGGCCCGGGATACCACAGTTAGATGGGCTCACATCACAACCTTCCCTTCTCCCTACACGCCCCTATTTGAAAACCTGCAGTTCTCTCCGGGTTGCAGAACCGTGACCTTTGAGGCCTGGATGGAGGGGGGCTGCCGGATGGTGCGGGATATGTACCGGGAAGGCAAGGTCAAAGATTTCAAGCGGTGCAAGGCGGAATTTGGGTTGAAGGAGAAACACAGGTACGAATATATTCAGCTCAGGCACTGGCTATCCCATCCGGAGATGAGGAAGGCTGGGTCTCATCTTCTAACCCCATTCGAAAAATGTTTAGACATGCACACAGGAGATATAGGGCTGAAGGGCCCTATATACAAACACACAAAAGAGGAGCAAAGCCCTCCGAATAGAACATATATGAGGAAATGGGAAGCAGACACGTACACCGAGATGGGTGTTAGGGGGTGGCAATGTCTATCGATGCAAATTCCGAAATTAACCAGGTCCCTCCAGATCCAAGAGACTTGTCTTAAGCTGATTGTTCAGTGGCATCTCACTCTGGTCAGGCTGAATAAGATGTACCCACACTCCACTCAGCTATGCTGGAGAGGTTTCAGTGGGTTTGGCACCTGGGCCCACATTTGGTGGGATTGCCCGAAGCTAGACACATTTTGGGCATACATATGACAGGCGGTTGCACAGGTCCTGGGGAGTGTTGGGGGGAATCGGGGGCTCTACTTGATATGACTGAACAGGGATCTGGCAGACATTGCCACGAAACCTGGCCACAAGGTATATGTCATCATGATGATTGCGGCAGCTTTGGTGCTTGCCCGTAAATGGAAGAAGAAAGATCCCCCTCAAGATCACGAGTGGATCGCCACGGAATGGCTGACATACTCAATACAGGGAGACCACTTGATATTCTCAATGGATTGGTCAATGGGTTGGTCAGCCCTTCTAACATTCCTAAAGGAGTGAGCGCGCAGGGCATGGTGCCCCAAAGTCATGTCCCTTCTGGCTATCATAGCTCCCCAGAAGAGTCTGACCCATGACAGAGGGGTCCAAGGCACAGATGGAGGACTATACACAAGGGGGTAAGGACACAGGACTCTCTAATGCTACAAAGGAAACACCAGAGAAAGGGGTAAATCTCATGGTCAACTCCTGGACGGAGGGGGCATGGGGAGCGAGGGGGAGTGGAGGGGAGGGGGTTGTTCAAATGGTTGACTGTTTGATGAAAAATGATAATAAAAACCAAGCTGAAAAAACAATTGCTAACAGAGGTATAAACTCAGGACAATTTGTAGAGATGAAACAAATGATCTAGGCCGAATTGCAGTAATGATTACATGATGAGACGTAGCTGTTCACTTTCATTTTTAATTATATCCTTGCAATTTTTGTATCCTTTTTAAGAGTCGTCCGGATATCTGCAAACAACATCAGAAATTCTCCTGCTAGCTCTGCATTATCTCCTGAATTTCTTCAATAGTCAGAAAGACGTCACATTCATAATGGTGAGAATACAATTCCTGTCTGATCAAATTGGCTGCGGCTCTGATTATCCTTCTATATTTTTCAGTATTGTTGGGTTTTCTTTCAATGCACCATTTATCTGTGAGATAATCTTGTCAATGTGCCTAAAAAAGAAACACAAACTCCACCAGGCAACTGTATTTTGTTTATACTTCCACCATAATTGTCAAAGTTTCCCTTTCAGATATTTCTAGCTGTAGGGTGATGAAGACGAATCTATTTCGGATAGCCTTCTAGTGAATGTCATCATTGCAAACTGGCAGTCATCACTGAGTTCAATAAATTCATATAAACCTTGGAAAGCCTCCTCACTTTTTCTGCCTGGTCTTCATCATCACCCTTTGGCACAAGCTCAGGCTTTGAGGATCCAGGGACCTGAAAACACTGGTAGCAGTGTCAATGAAAGTGCCTCGCTTCAGTGACACGGTCAATCACACAAGCTACCGTTAAGGGCACCTCCCTGGACCACTCACACTCTCTTCTCCTTTTAGCCACTTGGCCAATCGTGGCAACAAGTTGCAAGGTTGAAACTGTACTCCACTCCTCCTTCCATAGGTTGCAAAGAGTTGTGGTGTCTTCACAACAGACATTGGACCAGATTCTCAAAACATGTTTTGGTGAAAGTGACGCATCTTGGAGTAGCCCAATTCGCTAAGGGCATCTGAATGAGTGCATCTGCCCTTTTTCCCCCCTTTGAGGATATGCAGGGAGGGTGACCTTAATTTCTGCATATTTAAAAGCACATCCCGAATTCACAAATTGGATGCGCTTTTAAATGTGCAGAATGAAGGTCAGCCCCCTGCACGTGTTGGGAACAGGGGCTGGGGAGGCACAAATCATGACAGCGTCATTTCTGACTCTTTTATGATTTTTACTTTACGTATGACAGCATTGGCTTGAACCATGACTGTCACCATTCCATTTCCTTCCCCCCAAAAAGGGATAGAAATGCTTTTTTAAAAAATAAATATTTTATAGAGACGACCCTTTAAAGGCAGCCACATGGTTTCTGGAAGCCTATCATATATTATATGCTCTCCTGACACTAATGTATGGAAGGGGACTAGACATCGCCTCTTTGGGCTATTGTCCAGTCCCTTCTAAAATGTGCAGGTTACCTTTGAGAATTAGGGGACCTGCGCATTTCAGCAATGAGTGCAAATGAAACAAGCATTGGCAATGGCAACAGTTTGGGCTTTACTGTAGATGTGGGAAAGGCACTTGCCAGGCACAACCGTAAAAGTATTAATTGACCATTGATGCTAGCAGGTGCAAAATGGTGCGAGCAACTGGGCATTTAATAGCAGTGCCCGGCAAAAGCGTAATACTTATACACAAGTCAGAACTGTTGGCTCTGCCACTGCTTGTTTTTTGCAGGACTTCAGTGAAGGACATGCAGAATGTTTATAAATCGAGTGGCTGAAGGCAGGCCTGGGAAGACTTTTTATAACACCAGTAGTGGGTTTACAACTCCAATTAAATAATTAACTCTCAGACGACTGCTTTGTAAAAACACTGGCAGGCACTTCGAGTGCAAAGTGTGATTGTAAGGCTTGATTAAAGCAAGCTCAAAGGGTTCCCGTAAGGAGCTGTTCTGGACGGGGAGAGGCAGGAAGAGCTGGGAATGGCCATAGGGATTAGCATGGTCAATGAATGGGTGGGCAAATAACAAAACAATACATACACACTTTGTGTACGTCCTCAAATGCCATTCCTCCCTATCTGTACTCTTATGCAATAGTTTCAGCTTATAGGTGTCGCAAGCAAACCCTATAAGCCCAAACTAAAACCCATCTACATGACTGTTACCTTAAAGTCCCCAAGCTAGCTCACCGAAAATCTCTGCATCTCCAGGGGTCTAAGATTCACTAGCAGGACATGTGCAGACTTTAACTCTGCCGGTTCAGGACGGAAAGAACCAGAAGACAGGTCTTCTCTGTATATGCGCTCAAGACTCCAGAACCTCCTCCCCGTCAACACCGCCCCCCCAGCCCCTTGCTTCTACATTTCAGGAAGGAACTCAAAACCCTCCTCTGCAAGGAATGGCTACTGCCTCACACCTAGATACAGACCCTTCACTGCCCACCCCACCCAAGACTGGGTGATCTGCTCCCCACTGGTTTTTTTCCTTGGTTGCTTGTAGATCACTTGCTGCCAAATTGGCTTGTAAAGCACTCATCTGCTTCCTGAGCTAGGTCCCTGCTCAATGAATACCCTAAGAGTAATATGTTTTAAAAAATGCATTCTCTGCTCGTTTTTCATTTGCACTCAATTTTGAGAATTTGCCACAAAGACACATCAAACTGGAACTTATCCTACACTCCGCATGCACATCAAGTCCCTTAGATCCTTCTAATTCCTTGTCTAGTCTATCCATTTTTAACTTGTTAAATTCTACGCTCATGCTCAGGCATTTCATTGAGAGCCACAGTTTTACCTCCTGGATGAAGGCACTGACGAAGATGGCACTGCTCCATTATCCTTGCACACTCACTGAAACAGAATGAGAATAAAGCGCCATCATACATTTTTATTCATAATTATATAAGTAATATGTTCATAATAATGATGAATTTCATAATGGTAATACTATCATAATGATATTTTCACAATATTCAAAATAAGATATACATATCAGAATGTGCCCTCTTCACAATAAAATATAGGAATCCTATTTTCAAGGTCACAGCAGCAAATTATTTCTGAGTAAAATATTTTTTTTTATTTGTATGAAAGCCCATTTCAAGGGGGATATTTAAGTGCCATAATTTGGGTGCAATGATGACTTTGATGAAAGTGTGTGAAAAATCAAAAAATCCAAAGTGGCAGAAACCCCGCAAACTGATTTTGGGGGATTTTTGGGAGGCATTCTGGTGTTCTCCTTAACGTTTTCCCATTTGTCCTGCTTTAGTATTTCGAATTTCAGGGTTAAGCCATTTTAGGCCTAATTTGACTGAACTAAAAGCCCTAGGTGAAAGAAAGCCACCTTGGCAACTGCACTGAGGATTAGTCTAACAGTAGAGGTCAGTGTAAAATTCACTGTTAAATTACAGAGAGGAGAGGAGATTGTAGTGTTTAGTAGAAATCATCAGGCCTGAAGATAGGCCTCACTTAAGTAACTAGTATTGGGAAAGCCAATAATGTTAGCTTTCGTATTAGAAACCAGCTCCCACAAAGTACTGCATTTTATATTAAAGCTTTCCATGTCATGCCTACAGTACTGCTTTAAAAGTGTAGTATGCCTGCTAACAAGTGATGGTAATTTCCAAGAACATGTAGAGCAACCTTTCTGTGAATTGGCTTGACCGTACTGTAGTTCTGGCTGAAAAGTGCTACATGCATATTATATAGTGTACAGTAGTCACCGCACTGTGGTTAAGTTGTGGAGATAGTTGCATAGGAAACCTGAACATTTAATTGATAATAATGTTTGCCATGCATGCCGGGTTTCGCTGATATTTTGCAAACAAAATGTTTGTCATGGGCAACCGCCGACTCGAAATTTGGGGAAGGATTCCTTAAAAAATGAAAAGGTTATTATTAGGAAAGCAAAACAATGATGTTTCTGGCCTACTTCCATTCATTTTCTCATAGAGAAAAAGTCAAATATTCTGCAATGCGCACAGCAAAAAACATAGGACGGAATTGGACAATGTACGAAACAACTTGAAGCATTGACTCGATTTCCGGGAGGGGTCTGGGGTCAATAGAGGTTCAAATATTTGACGTACAAGGGGGAGCACCCTTCTCCCAAAATGAATGCTATTTATTTGTCCCAGAATGCATCAGAGAGGCTGACAGGCTTTTCAGAAATGAAAAATCTGCATTTTCTTCCCAAAATGTTATTGCTAATAACTCTTTAACTGCTGGATGGATTGGGATGATATTTTATTTTAAAGTTTGTCCAACTGTAAACTGGGAACAATACATTATATGAGTAAAGGTTATTAAGAAAACAAAACACCACATTCGCACAGTTTTCAGGCTATTCATTTTCCGATAGAGAAAATGTGCAGTTTTTGAACAGTCTTATGCTGAAAAACCGCGGGGCAGATTTAGACCAAATAAGAAACAACTTAGGCACAAGGTGTTGACTTACATTTCTTGATTGGTTTGGCGAAATCCATCCAGTAGTTTTTAAACTATTTGGCAGAGAAGGGGGTGCATTTTACAGCAGAGAGGCTGAATGAGGCTAATTACTTTTGACTTGCTGGATGGATTTGGATGACATTTTCCAAATAAAATGTTTGTTATCCCCCTCCCAAAACTGGACCTTTTGCAAACAATTCATTTGAAAATGAGAAAGTTATTAAGAAAAAATAAAAAATGCAGTTTTCAGCCTCCTACCACTATTCATTTTTCCATAGAGAAAAAGTGCAGTTTTTGACCAGCTGTAGCACTACAACCACTGGGCATATTTGGACCAAATAAGAAACAATATGGGCACAAAGCATTCACTTAATTTCCTTGACTAGTTTGGGGTAAATCCATCCAGATATATATATATACATATATATATATATATATATCTATGGTGGCTGTGTAGTTATGGTTCAGTTGCTATTCCCATAGGAAGAGCACTTTTTGGGCGGCTTATAACTTCACTGCCCCTGGACGAATCCTCACCAAACTTTGCAAAAAAAGTATATGGGCCACTCTGCAAATTTTGGTGAGGTTTGGTCCAGGGGGGGGCAAAGTTATAGGGGGGGTCCCAAAATTAATTTTTTTCCCACGATCAAAAAGTAGGTCTCAAAAAATTAGTGATGTCTATGTCCGCTCTGCGGACACACTTCCCTGTTCGCTCCGCGGGCAGGACACCGATTGGCTAATCGGCTCGCATGTTGTCTGCGGACACACAACATGTCTGCCGATTGGCAGGAGTGAGGCGTGATGTGCATCAGATTGTTCCGATGGGCCCGCCATCTTGGATCCGCCTACAGCGCCGCGGCGAACAGAGGAGAAATGCAGTTTGGAGGAGTGTTTTGGTGTGCAAGAGTGCTTGGGTATGTTTGGGGAGTAAAAGATGGGTGAAATACTGTATTTGGTTAGGTGGCAGGTTCTACTGATGTATTTGCCATGCCCGCGCTGTCCGGGATGTTCATAATTAGTGAAAATAAGGGGTGTCCTAATGATCGTATTTCCGTCCGTGGTGTCCGCAGGCAAGTTGAAACTGTTCTAAGGACACGCGCGGTGTCAGCGGACATAAAAATTGACCATAAGCCGCAGTTAAAATGTTTGATTCTATGGTTGTGATATGCTGTGGTGGTTGTGGCCAGGGTCTAGAATCTTGGGTGCATGGCCGAAGGCCATGCACCCAAGACCGAAGTTATAAGCACCAAAGTTATAAGTCAACATGGGTGTGATATGCTGTTGTGGTTGTGGGCAGGGCCTAGAGTCTTGGGTGCATGGCCGAAGCCATGCACCCAAGACCGAAGTTATAAGTACTAAAGTTATAAGCCACCCTGGGTGTGATATGCTGCGGTGGTTGTGGGTGTGATATGGTGCAGTGGTTGTGGCCAGGGCCTAGAGTCTTATCACTTCAGTGCAAATAACTTCAGTCTTGGGTGCATGGCCTTTGGCCATGCACCCAAGACTGAAGTTATATGCACTGAAGTTATAAGCCAACATGGGTGGCTTATAAATTCGCTTTCCCTGGATGAATTCTCACCAAACTTTGCAGAAAGTGTGATATGTGTGGGCCCATATAGACAGTTAAAATGTTTGATTCTATGGGTGTGATCTATGGGTGTGATATGCTGCGGTGGTTGTGGCCAGGGCCTAGAGTCTTGGGTGCATGGCCACAGGCCGCAGGCCATGCACCCAAGATTATAGGCCCTGGCCACAACCACTGCAGCATATCACACCCACAGATCACACCCCTAGAATCGAATATCTATCAAATGTTTGCAAATCTACAGTTTGTGTACTGTTTGATTTGTATAGTTTGTATGTGAAGTTTTGGCTATGTCATGTCATTAAGATTGTAGAGTTTGGTAACAAGCACTGTAGTATAACATATCAATGGAAGTGAACATTTTCTATTGTGGTGTATGGTTAGATGTTTGCTTCAATGGTTCTGTTATGCAGCAGTATTTATGCGTTCTATTACAATATACTTACTGTTTGATTTTTTGAGATTGGATATATTTTTTTCATGAGTTGGGTAACTGGAGCACATATTCTTTTTCAATTTCTGTGATAAAGAAAAGAGCATGTTAGAGTATGTATTTTATAAAGACTTATTACATTGCATAATAGACATTTCAGCTTTTTTTCGACCCTAATATTTAGTAATTTACAAACCAGTGCACTGTGCAATTTGCTCAGTTTCTGTGTTTGTTTTTGAAATCATTGGGTCTGAGGGAAAAAAAATCCATGTCGGATTTAAAAAAACCTTTTTTTTATATGCTACATTCTATTTGTTTGTTTTCGGTGTTCACTTGTTGTTTCTGGCTAATGTTCTATCTGTTGGCTTGTTGCAGATTTTTGGAGCAGTTAGATACCTGTTGGCGTTTTCTAACTGTCTATTTTCTGTTATAATTTAGTGGTATTGATTTATCTTAATTTAGTGGTATTCATTTTTCTGTTTGGTTGTTATAGAATCTTGGGGCAGTTAGATACCTGTTGACGTATTCTAACAGTTTATAGTTTTTTTAATTGAAGTTTTTGTTAATGTTTAAGTACAGATCAGTTATTAAATTTTGGTTTTAAGAAGATAAAATAAGTGCTTGTAAGATTTGCTGGTAATCTCTGCTTTAAGTACTATCATTACATTCGAACAATCCACATTTCTTTTTTATACATGCAGTGTAGTGACCTGCATTGGTTGTGGCTCCTGCGTGGTAGATTATACCTATTGTTGTGAAGGTTTTCTTACCAAGTGATACTTGACCATGTGTGAATCCAATCAACTTGCAATTGTTTTGGTACCATCTGCATTGTAACATAGAAGCATTAGTATTACGTATTTACTATGTGTTTGTATTAGTAAGGTGGAGCGATTATCTGAATTGCAGGTAGTACATAATCTACCATGGTTTGCATTTTGTACAAATTGCTGAAATGGGACGGATTCACAATTAGGTATGATACATACACAAAGCGCTCATTAGGGATTTGTTCCTGTGTCACATTGTTGCAGAGAGTGAATGTATGTTTCCACATGTTCGAAATCTGGAAGATTTCATTTATAGGTATGGTTTTGTTTTCCAGTACTTGCAGTAAGTACATTAGAAATTCTTTTGGATCTTCTTGTGAGTTTATAATGAATTTCACCATTCCAGCACCGTAGTCCAATTCTTGTCTTATTCCATGAACACTATATGTGTTGTCAGGATTATTTGTTAAGTTCCGATGAAGTACTAACATTTGCAAAAACAATTGGTCTGTACTGTGTAAGTAAATGTTGTCAACAATTGGTGGCAATTGAAATAGTATATTCATTGCTACATTTGCGTAGCAAATTACACCAATTATATTTGGAAATTTGAATGGACCAGATAGTTCTGTGTCCAAGTCATTTTTTCAGAGTGTCTGTTTCTTCTTTGAAGAAGTACCTGAGTTACTTTGAGTAATAGGTTCTTCTTTGGTTGTGGTAATTGATGAAGTTTTAGCTTCTTTTATTCTCTTTGGAGGATTTGCAGTCAGATCCTGTTGCATTTCTGTTTGAATTAGTTTTCTTTTACAAAGCTTTCCTTTTTGTGGAACAGGATATGTTTTTAGATGGGGGTGTATAGTGAACGTAGTCTATTGTATTCTAAAATGCAAGGAATATCAGCATTTACTTAACTTGCATCAAAGTTGATTAGAAATAGACTGTCAAGTGTACGTAAGCGTGATAGTGCTACATACCTCATGTCTTCTTTAAAGACTGTGTTACCAATATCTATTAATGCTTTGTCTAGGGTAAGACCTTGTGATTTATGAATGGTGACTGCGTATGCTAGAGTTAGAAAAAATTGTTCTCTGCGTACATACATGTCTTTGAAAAGAAGGAATTGAGCTGTTGAGTGCCCTATCCTTTTTAATTCTGAAAGTTTGTCAAAGAGAATATTGACAAACTGAATGTTGTTGTCACGTGGGTAAGTTTGAAAGCCAACAACTGTACCCAGTGCTCCATTAACTAGTCCTTGCTCCACGTCAAGGTTCCGTTTAAGCATTACTCTACAGTTTAAGGATAATTTTAATATTTTCTCCAAACCAGCTGTGTTGGAGATAGAATTTTCAAAGGTATTTAGTCTTGTTGTGGCTTGTTGACACATGGGTAGTGTCATACCATGTACATCCAGTTTGTCTGTAGAGCAAATATCAATTATTGGTTGCATTTCTTTTTTCAACATTGTTTCATTGAATTTGGAACAGCTTGCAAGAGTTGGCATTAAGGGCATACAATTGACATTTTTCTGTGCTAATTGTTCCATAACATCAGTAGCACATGGGTTATGGCCATAAAGTGCATGGATGTGCTGGGTTTTTAATATTGATTGTGCTTCTTGAGATAGTACACCAACTCTAATACTTTTAAAAATGTTGGCGTAAGTGAGGTCTGCAGATTGGCGCATGTTTTCTGTTAAATCTCTGTATTGGAAATGTAGCCAAAGGCTGACATTTCCTATGCTGCCAACAGTTTTATGGCAGAGTTTGTGTTCAAAGGTTTTAAAAATAGGTTCACATTTCACTGGTGTCAATTGAAGAAGATCTCCGAAAACAATGATGTGTTTTCCTCCAAAGAGCTCTTCGTAGTTTGTTTTAAGTACTTCTTGCAATCTAAAGTGAATCAAAGTGAACATTAGGTTGGAGACCATGCTCACTTCATCTATAAGTAGCATTTTCATTTGTTTTAACACTCTGCATAGTTCCATTGCAGCTTCTGTAGAAAGTTTGCAATATTCTAATTTGTTTTGGTGTTCTACTGGAAGGATAGTAATCGGTGTAAAGTGACACCGCCTATGTTGTAGGCAGCTAAACCTGCGGGGGCAGTTACAACAGCTGACAGTTTGTTGTTTGTCAATTGTTGAAGGAACTTGTTGATGATTTTGATTAAGAATGTTTTGCCTGTACCAGCTTCACCACTGACGTATAGTAGTATAGGTTTGTAATTTTGACAGGTACATTCTTTATTTTCATGTTGTACACCATGTGCAATTTCTTTTGTTACTTCTTGAAAAATGTTGCACTGCTCTTTGTTCAGTTTTGATTGTAGTACAACTAAGTCTTCTGTATCTTCTTCATAGTGACACATGGTGCTCTCTACTTCTGTCATAGCTAATTCTGCCTCATTTGCTATTAGTGGCTGTCCCAGTGGTTCTTGACTTCCTGTTACAGAAGGTTGACTACTTTCAGGAGTGTCCTTATCTAGTTGGGCCTAGAGTTCTTCTTCGTGTTGCTGTTCATTGTGCAACATTGTTTTGTACTGTGTAAAGTTTATATCGGTGATAGTGCTTTCATTTGCTTTTAAAGCGTCTTCATAGGAGTCATAGTTTTCTAGTATCTCTTCATCTTTTCTCCATGGTTTAAAATGTTGTAGCAGGGACATGTAATATAGTTATTTCTGTTGATGAGTTTTTAATGACAATTTGATATGATTAATTAAGGTTCGTTTGGTAAGTTTCACTAAGCTGCCTTCACAGTCTGTCACTTTATATCTACCTTTTTTTCATCAGGTTTTATATTATTATTGCATGTGAAGTTTTGGGCTATGTGGTATAGACACATGGTTTCCAAAGTGGTACTCCTGTTCGTGTAGTATGTGTCTAGCAAGTTGTTTTTCAAAATGTCTTGGCTGTTGGGATCATTTTTGGCTATTGTTTCTATGTCCTCATATGATTTGGGAACTCCTTTTCTAGATTTAGCAGGACCAAGACTTAGCCATACTATATTTTCAGATTTTCCATACAAAGCAGTACTGGTTTAACGATCTGCAGCTTCATAGGAGCCACATTCTCTATGAGAGAGCATTTTTATGCCTAAGCTGCACAATTTCTGAGATAGTGTTTTGTCTGATGATAGGTCATTCCAGAGGTCTTGAAGCTCTGTTTTTTTCTGCTTTTGTTAAGTAGGCTGTAACATATTGTGCAACTGCATTGGAATTGTCTGCAATGTACTACACATCTATGTTTGCATTCCATAAGAGGGCAATGATTGCATTGTAATTATTGATATATTTCGATTCTTCTGTTCTTTTTATGTAATACGTGTTCTTAGGTGATTTACCTTTAACACTATGTCTAACTGAAGACATGAAGTTGTTCACTTCACCTGTTTCTGTAAATGGTCTAGGGAAACCAAAGCAGCATTTGGTGTAGTATTTCCCTTTGTTTTTGTATTTGCGACGACGATATTTGCCACATTTTTGTCTTTGAAATTATACAATTTGTGCATGAAGATCACTATTTGTTGCTTTTGATGGAATTTCACAAGTGACATATTTTTTGATAAACTGTAAAACAGTGGAATCACTGTCTTGACCAAATAAATTTTGGTGCATCTTTAATCCATAAATGCATGTGGATATGTGGTGCTCCTCTGGCTTGGTCTTCTTTTCTCCAAAAGAAGTGTTGCACTTCTCCGAGGGGAGGAACAGTTTTATTACAAATAAAGTGAAGCATAGCCATGAAACGATGATGGAAATATCTTGAAACATGAACAGGATCTAGAGAGCAAAGTTCTCCAGGTATTAGTATATCTATGTTTGTTTTGTTTTTGTTTGATATGCGTAGGAAATCATGTAAATCTTCCCATGCATATTCTGCACAACTTAATGTAACAAACCAAGTGGGTGGGCCAAGGTTTCTTATCATACAACGTACATCTGCGTGACGTCGGAACCAGTACTCTTTCCTACCACGCATGTTTGCTAACAGATTTGTGTAATGCTTGATTGTAAAACCTCATCTTTTTCTTGCACTTTTTGTATTAATTGCATAACTGACATATTTTGAAAGTGGGTTCCTGATTTCAATATGTGTGCAACTCCGTAACATAGAATTGCTAGTTCACTTTCAAAGAGTATGTGGAATATGTATTCTACATTTTGTCTAAATTTTGGATCTTCAGAATACATTCGTAACGAGCGGTATTCTGATGCTGTTATCTGAGTGGGTCTATCTTCGTACCTTCCTCCTTTGCCAGTAGGAAAGAGCTGAGGAAAAGCATGTGCTTCTATACATTTTTCCCATATGCTGATTGGTGATCCTTTGGTTTGTCACATTTGGTACATTTCTAGTGCATCATCTATGGTGTCATTAGAGTGTAATGGATGAATTGTATAATGGTCTAACATATTGGATACTGTAGCAGGATCTAGAAGTTCAAATTGACCAGTTTCTGGTGACTCTTGAATTATTTCAGTTGTTTCCCTTAAGTTTTCTTCAATATTTATTTATTTGTAGTATTCATTATTGTCTTTTAGATATTGCAAAGCTTGTCCAACTTTATGTAAGTCTACGAGTTGTTGCCAATTTTCTTTGTCTTTTGTTGGTACACCATTTACTAAGACCATTAAAGATTGCTCTATTGGATGTTGCACTCCCAGAGTGTGCACATTTTCTTTCAGATCTAATGGTAAATAAACTACTTTGCCACAAATGCCTTTCACCAATTCAGAGGGAGGTAATTTTGCTGTTTTTGTTTGGAGGCGTATTATTGCTTGAAATGGGTGCACTGTTTGAATTATGATGCTCTCATATAAATTGAGTTGTTGCAGGGGTTTTGTTAGTGGGAATAATTCCAAGTTATTTGTGATAGCAGATGAAGGAGTTTGGTTGTTGTCAAGTTTTGTAGTGCAGTAACTGCAAAGTATTAAGGGGTCAGTTATTTCATATTTGTTTTCTGCTATAAGGTAGAGAGCTAATTCAAACCATTTGGAATCTTCATGGCCTTCTGTTTTGTATGTTATGTCTATAGTTTTTGTGTTACTTTTATAAAAAGTTCTGCGGCAACACACACGCACATGGTTTGGTACTTCAGCGGATGTACTTTTAAATTTTAGTATTTCTTTTTTGTATGTGTGTAGTAGAAGGTTGCCATGTGCAGAATTGTTGATAGTCTGTTGTAAAGCTATTGCCTTTTCTAAGTGGCTTTCACTTACAAAATATTTTTTCTTTATATGGTCCATTTCTTCGAGTAGGTCTTTGGGTGTACCATGTAGAAGAGTGTTATTTAAATTGGCTAGTGCTAAAGCAGGACATTTAGCATAGTACAGTTTATAGATTTCTTATAGTTGAATGATGTGTTGATATCATTTTGATATGATGGAAGGTGCTTTTGCAAATAGGTCCTGAAATGCAGGCTAATGAATGTCCTTGTAGTCTTGTGTATTTGCGCACTGGACAGGTATCCATATTTTGCAGCACTTTCATTTTGATTTTGTCTTTGCCTTTCACATACTGATTTAGGAACTGGCGTAAAGATTTGAAAGATTTTTTGGGAAAGTGACACATGGACGTGCATGGCCATTTGTATACTGGACGTTCTGGTTCAGTCGAATGGAGAGGTAATTCTGACTTTTCTGGGGATATTTTTGTAAGCAGTATTTCTTGTTCCATTATGGCATTATTAATTTTTTCATAACCTCGTCCACTGCTATCTATGGCAATTGTGTTTGTTTGGTTTGTTTGTATGCTTCTTCATAAAAAATATGCTTCTGTGCCAGTGGTGTGACTCCATTCACCTCAACAGATATTTAAGAAGTTATTCTTGTTGACATTCCGTTTATTGAGAAGTTCTTTTTGTAATTTAGTAGTTTGTTTTGTTAGTGCTTTCATTCTGTTTAACACTAAAATGAATAACTTTCTTTTGTGAAGGATTGCACTGTCTATTAAAGCTTCTAAGATTAATTTTCTACAGTAGGTTTGAAGGGTTGTGCATGATTTGTCTCCTGTTTTTTTAAGATTCTGAAGGACTCTCTGGCAGAACATTTTTGCTAAATTACTTTTTTTGGTATGGTTACTTGCTAATTGATAAAGATTTATAGGAGCAGTTTTAGCAGTAGTGGTAGCCGATTTCTTGTTAAACATTTTCTGTTTCGTTTTATATTTTGATAGAGGAGGCAAAGTTTCTGTACAGGAAGCTTGTTTTATTTCGCTAAATGACTGTATTAGCTGTTTTGTTTGAATGTTTTGTACAAACTCTGGTAGAGATGGATGCTTATTTTGGAGACTTTTATTTTCATTTGCTCTATTTCTGCGTTGCTTTCAACAGACTTGCTTTTTGGTAGGCATTCTTTGGGGTCTGTTGAAAAAAAAGAAGGTATGGGTTGGGCCGTTCTGCAATATATGTGTGCTGTGTGCATGAGTGTCTGAGTATGATGGGAAAGATGTATGTGGTGGTGTGTGTTTGTGCATTGGGCAGTTACAATTAGTTGGGAAGGCTATCCTTCTATTTGTGTGTTACTAAACTGCGGTTCAGATGAGAGTAGAAAGTGAGCTAGTGGTGAGGAGATGCCTTAACAGTAAATCTTATGGTATAAAATTAAAACAGTTCTTTGTTTTATAGTACTAACATTCTAAGGGTTGAGTATGTTATTTGTGTTCCAAAAAACAGGGATTTGTGTGCCATTCTGCCTGCTAATCTCTGTTTAATAAATGGGGATTTGTGGACAGAATGGTTCAGAATCACTGTTTTTTTTTGGTGCACAAATTACATGAATGAACCATACAGTGTGTTTGAGGAACCGTAAGAATATTAAGGTAGTATTGTACTTACTCTTTTTTTGTGGAATGAGCAGGTTTCTTCAGATATGTTGTTTGTAGTTCAGATGCTGCTGATTTTCAGGAGTGTGGTCTTCACTGCAATTGTAAAAGAAAGAAGTTAGTAATTTCGTGTGTTTATAGCACTGATGTTAATGTAGACATTGATTTTTATGTTTTTGTGGTAGTATTCTTGTTTGGTATCTGAACATAGTGTATGCATGCATTTCATTTCACTATGTGCAGCCTTTATATTTTATTTACAATATGTTAAAATCGGGAGGGTTGGCATGTATGTATAGGCTATGCAGGTTTAGTGGCATTACTCTGTTTACATGGATTCATAACAGTTGTATATGTACTGTGAATATAATATGCATACCTATAGTTTGTATTCATGCATGTGGATATGAATGCAGCTGTAAATAGAAATCTTAGAGTAGTTTTTGTAGTAGGTGCTTTCCAATGATATGAGACTTGTACTCAGGGTGATCAACAGTACATTTGGAGGGCGGAACTCTGATGATGGAGTTAGATGTAGAGGTCTTGGATGTGATTGGTGGATGGTTGTGTGACTGCTTAACTGTATCCAATGAGGGAATGGCACCGAGAGTGATGTGGAAAGGGTAGAAGGGCTGGCTAAGAGTTACCTGCCGCGCGGACACTGCGGCTGTCCCCGGGTAGGACGTGCCACATCCGGGGTTTTCCAGCAAATCTAGTATGGAAAGGGGACTGTATGGATCAGCCAATCAGATGTTGACGTTGTGGATTTGTGTAGAAATAGATTATGTGTAGTGAAGATAGCAGTGGTGGAGAAAGTCAGGGTGTTGGTGCTCGGAGATATGTTTGTCCATGGTTTAAAGCAGTATGCTCAATGCAGACATGTGGCAAACAATTTCGATGTTAAAGGTGTGGAGGTGGCGTGGAGCGCTATGCCTGATTGCAATGTAGAGGGAATTCAGCAAGTTTATGAAGATATGCGCAGGATGAACAGTCCCCATCTGGTAGTTTTGCACTATGGTGCTTTCCATTTGGGCTACGTCAGTGCCCCTACTTTGTTGGCAGATTTGGAACAGTTGGTTCAAGCAGTAATGAACATCCTTCCAAATGCGAAAGTAATTTTTTCTGGATTACTACCTAGGGCAATATGGGACAATAGTTCTGTGTTTTGTCCTCAGCAAAACATTGCTAGATGTGCAATCAATCGAGGCATGTGTGCTATCATGCTTAGAGCTGGTATGTTTTTCTGTAATAATGAGAATATTGTATTCGAGTAATGCTGTTTATTTTGAAAAAGATGGCATATTTTTATCTTTTTTGGGAAATGCCATGCTGCTTTGGAATGTAAGGGTTGCTTTGGAGAAGGTTATGTGAAGATTTTAGTTGTGAAGTAAGAAGAAGAAAACCCCCAAAAAATACAATATAACAGATGTCTGTCAGGCATCTGCAAAAAAAACAAAAAAACTGCTCTTTTCAGAGCCCACCTCAAAGGGGAAATGGGGCACAATATTTAAATGTTCATTCACCACGCTCAAATTTTCGATATGTCCGCGGACATGGCGGTAGTCTGCTGACAGCGCGTATTACATATGTGGATTTTGGGGTGGAGAGGCATGCAAATGAGAATGAGCGGAGGTACGGATTGGTCAGTAAAGTTTACTGGGTGTGTTGTGTAAGGAGAGATTTTGTCAGAACGTCTTTTTCCTGAGAGAAGAACAGATATCTGTGATGTCATCTTTGATGTCATGGGTGTTATTCTTAGCAGTGCCTGGTGGTGGCACTAGTTATGGTTGCTTAGCTTACCATAAATGGCGAATTTCAGGGGTTTTTCAGTTTTACTTTGAACCATAACGTCCCTTTAACAAAGTTTGTTTACTGAATTTCATAGGTTTCTTTGTAGCGCAACTTAACCATAACGTCCCTTTAACAAAGTTTTTTACAGCAGAGAGGCTGAGAGACTTTTCAGAAACGAAAAGGCATATTTTTTTTTGTGCTCTATATGAGAGATTTGCGTGATATTACAGGGAGAAGCCACAGATGAAATCACTCAAAACACTGTTTGGAGGGGGTAAAAGGATGCCATCAAACTTTGGAATTACAGAGTATAATAACATTCTCAACTTATGAAAGAGACTCAAAACTCTTCTGTTTATGTAGTCATTCCTATGGAAACAGTGATTGTTTTGAACCACAGTGCTTAGATGGCCTGGCTGTAAGTGCTATATCAATAGCAATAGCTATCACATCAGGCTAGAGGTCGGGAGTGGGAAAGTAGACACCATGTGAAGTTGGTAATTTGGGGGTGGGTTGGGGAGCCAGTAACTTGTAGAACATTTATGGTTTATCAGGGGAAGACTGCGGGAATCTCACAAAATTACAGCGTCAACATCGCAGGATGTGCTCAGAATGGTTTTTGGCGTTACACGAAGAGTTGAGTGTTAGGGGTTCATGGGTGAGGGTTAGGGAGGGAAAAGCAATTGAGTGGAGTGAGGCGTCCTGGAAAAAACAAGTGGGGACACATGTTGAGTGCCTGTGATGACGTGGAAGACTTTTAAATTCTGAGCAATTTTTCCATTATCACAGGAATCGGCAAACCACCACTCTACCGCAGGATATTTTTTTATTGGAAATGATTACTGTGAAATTATCGCGGGAATAAGGAATACGATTAAAAAAAAAGCTTTAATATATGTAGTGCCTGCATCTACTGGGCAGGGGGCAATGGATTTCTGATAACAAATTCATGCTTTGACATGGCCACTGGCCATGGCTAGTGGACACAAAAGAAAGATATTAGGGCAACACACACAGAGGGCATGGCCAAAGGCCATAGGTAGTGAGACCTCAAGAAACTATGCAACATGTTCAGCGGTGGCCACTGGCCATTGCTAAAGGCCATGGATCGTGGGCCCACAACAAAACTATTTGTACAACATGTGCAGTGGCCACGGAAGAAGGCCATGGCTAGTGGGTCCTGAGGAAACTAAGGTATACCAAAACCCTTGAAATTCAGTCAAAAATATTTGTTAAGAGAGAGTTAAGGAGCTCAGATTTAATGCAACACACCACCTGAAATTCAGCACTCGCATTTCAATCAAGTCCAAATCAGAGAATAAAATGCATCACACAAACCAAACAGTGTGTTAGGAATTGGACCATCCGCATGGTCGGTGTGTGCTCGCCTGGGCTTTTTTGAAATTTTAAATGAAATTAATGGTAGATCAATGCTAATCTGCGCACATTTTCCTATAGTCACCGCATGACACAGACTACAGGCACAGTCCTCACTGTCATATTTAGCTGGCATCTGACAGGTGGAGTACTAAGCAAGGGAGGGGAACAGGGGAGAACACAAAGACAACAACAACAATCTTACTAGGCCCAGTGACATTGAGGACATGCAAGTGCATGGGAATGGGAAAAGGGAAAAAGTTCATGGAAGGGAGTGAGTGGAAAGTGCGGAGAAGAGGAGAGCAGATAAATAATAATGAATACAAATAAATAGAAAATGTAGGTAAACAGTGGTAGTGCAGCCAGCAAGTGGCAAGTGCTTTGTTTAAGGCAGCAGACTGCATCTCATGGAGGGAGGGCCAAAACCTTCCTCCTAACATGGCCCCCCAATTAATTATGAAAGAATCCATGGATCCACTCTGTCTGTCTGTTTACTCTTTGCAGATGGTGAAAGCAATTAACATATTAATAGAGTATACTTCAAACAGGCCCAAATGAGGCCTGTTAACAAAAGACAAGAAAACCCCAACATCCTTTGATATGCACTGTGTCAACCTGAAGCCAGCTCCCACCTCTCAGAATCAAGGGCAGTGACCAGTCATGTCTGGAATTATGCATTTGCAGTTGTCATCCTTGCAGGGGGATGCCATTCAGAAGGTACGAGTATGTGGTTTGGTGGAGATCAAAAGTCTGGTCCCGCCGCAGCTTCAAGGGAGACCCGTCACTTTCATCAGGAACCACAGAGAGATCTGAACTTAAAGTCCTTAGTCAGTAGCATGTCATGGAAAGGATGGATTGCAGAATAACTCTTGCATAAAATAATCAGACCCACTCAGGAAGTTGGAAAAGTCCCATCCGACTGTTTTATTATAAATTGTCTAAAACAGCGAGTTACAATGTACATCAGCGGATGTTTATTCGTGCTCTCAATGTATTTCATAGAAAATGACACTTAAGTACAAAAAATGTGTCATGAGTGACGTCATACTACGTGGCAAATAAGAAAAACCTACTAGGGATTGGGATTGGATTAAGGGGAACATCTAATTATACTTTCTATGCTGGGGTGGGTCGTGATAGTACATTTACTGTCAGGTGGACAACTTAAGCCTGCCTCTATTGCAAGTCCTCCTCAACACTTATTAAGTACACATAATACTTTTGGTTCTTAAACTATAAGGCCCTTCGTTATGTGGCCTTCTATCATTGGTTGGCATGCTCGTACCATGTTTGGAATATTCGGCTCACTAGCAGCACGTAAGCTCATATCCAAGTGCCAGGGGTGAGTTTGACTTCACATCCCCTCCCAATTAGCCCCACATCTCTCATCATCCATGTTTTCTGTGGTGCAGACTCTCTTTGAACATAGCCTTGTAGTAGCTTCTCTTCTCTTTAGAATAAAAGGGAGTATGGGTACACTCTTCCGACAGTTCTGGTCTGCATGCCTAACTCCTATTTGCATCCTTGGCTCACGGGACAGGAGACCATAATTCAGTTCATTTTGTAGCATTTAATTGTCTTGAATTAATAAACTTGGCACTCATGGTGTTCCTACATTGCACCTTGACAAGGGTTAATTCAGCTTCTCATGTTCATTGTTCTTTGAGGATAAATAACCAGTTCTTGGCTACCTTTAGTCTTGACACCAGGCCAAACAGCCCTTCTCGCTTCAAGTCTGTGATCTCCAGCTAATTCTCTGTGCGACACACACAGCTCTCGATCCTTCTTTCTCTGTGGGTTTGAACGTACTAAAATGGTGACAACGATGTCCAGTTTCAACATATATACAATGGTGGCTTCGCCCGCAGTCTATTCACTCCATATAGTCAGCTTCTATGATTGCTTGGTCTACTTACATTGCTGCATTTGTACAGTTATTAAACGACTTGCTTTTTCTGCAGTGCATCATACACATGTGCAATCTTCTTTCCCGCATGGGGATGTTTACTTGATTCCTTATTTCAACGTCAGTTTCTATAAGGTCCATAATCTTCTTCTTCTCTTCTTAGTGCGTCACTCTCACTTCTTGTGATGTCACCAGCTTCTCTTTCTCCTTTTTCATATTCCTTCAGGGACTTTTTCCAAGAGACAATAATTTCTTCGTGCATACATCTGGTATGGCTTTCATAATGGATACCTTTCCTCGGTCACTCGTTGCGCTGTATTTACAACTTCTGTTGTCAAGCATTGTGCAGTTTCAAGGCTTCCAACATACAGGCAGCAGGGGGGTGGGTCTACCTGTAGAGGCATTGGCTGCTCCTCTACACTCCCCCCTCTGGTTGATTCATAGACAACTCCTTCACCAGTCTCCACATCTTGATACTTCTTCTTGAAATAGTGCTTTTTCAGAGTCCAGATTTTCACCACTCCTTTCAGAGACCCAGCTGATTTAACATGTTCGCCCCTACTCCAGGTTATATAACTTCACCAACCAATCGGGTTACAATAAACCAATCGTCCCATGTACTTCTTGTGATTCTTTGGATATAGGAACTTTGTTCCTTCAGGTTCTACAATGCTGGCCTTTATGTACTCTCTGATTTCTTCATCAATCAATTCCTTTTATCCAAATCCTGATTCGACATTGATCATGATCTTCTTTCCTACTGCCTTCTTTGCTCTCTTCTTACACTGTGTAATTATTATCCTTATCACACAGAACCCAAACATCATGATCACCAAGATTGCTCCAAGAAACCTGAAGATGCTTGCATTCCACAGTGGAACCCATGAGAAGACTGATGCGAACCAACTGTCGTCTGCAACATTGTCTGTTTCAATTTCCATCTTGCTATGTAGGTTCGTCAGCAATGGTATGGCCTCTGTCAAGGTCCCATTCTCAACATCATGAGAAGGTATGAATGTACAATATGATGGCCCGATTTTGGTGCAAACTCCTCCTTCCATCGCTGTGATCATATCTAGGACACATCTCTTCTGCAGGGTCGTTAGTCATACGGCCCTCAACTCTTCTTTGATAGCATTGAATCCCTTTATGGTGGTGTTGATCGTCTGCAGGAGCTCCCAGCGAGTGATTTGAAACCACTTCGCATTCGCCATTGTCTGGGTCCCAGGCATAAAGATAGTCATGAAGATTGAAGCAGTTTTGCTGAACAGCCTATGCTCATATGGAATAGCATCAAAGGCTTCTATTGATTTTGCTGAGAAATAGTTCTCCCTCTTTGTTCGATTGAGGAATTTGAGCAATCTTCTCCTTCTCAAATGGGCATCTGCTTTCGGAAATTCTCCAATGTTCAGGTCACTCTGAGGAATCACTAATGATGGAACATGGATGAGCACTAAGGAACACATCCCTTCCCAGTCCTTGGACAACTTCATGCAGGCTCTAGACCCAAAGCCCAATATTGATCCACCAGGACAGTGGTCCCTGCTCCCATCATGGAAACATTAACTGTAGTCTTGCAACCTATGTTATTTCCCACATGCTTCTTTCCTTCTCTTCGGAAGCACAGCATCGCATTTGTTAGTGGAATGACAGCCATTGGACCTCATTCATCTTCTACCCATGTCAGCAGTTTGGCATGCACGGCCATGACTTCATCACCCATCATTTAATTTCTAAACTTCACGTACATATTCTTGCTTCAATAAATGAGCTGTACAGGACATCAATCCTTCTTCCAATCCTTTCTTGGACTTCACTCGTCCATAAACTAGCATCTGAGTTCTTTCCCAGCATCTAGACGTCCAAGATATTTCGGCTTTATCAGGACAGTCCATTCTCTTAATTTCTTTTACAACCACTTCATCCTGTCCTGCCCTAGGATATGTGAGCATCTTGTTCTTCCATTCAGACTCCTTTTCCATCTGTGTAGTCTTGATATAATCATCCTGGAATGGAAATACCATTTTGTTCCCCATCGCAGAGTGGCCCAATGCCCTTGGAACCGTCCTCGAGTCATGCAGGCAGCAAGGTGAACAAGACATCTGGCATCGTGTTCTGGAACTTCTCTGGAGCTGAAAGTTCAGGCAGAATTCTTGGAATAGGGTATGAGTGCACAAACGTAACAACTCTCCTTAGATTTTCTTTCCCCAACACTTTTCATGTGTTGATACCACATGTTGTGACCCAAGTGTGCTGCACTATACACATGTGTGTTTATCCCCTCGTTATCTTCCTCTGTACTTCTCTTGTGTCTCCCCAACATGAAGGTTACAGCCCATGGAAACAACTCCAAAGCCGCTCTGCTATGGGGAGACAACACAAAGGGTTTTGGCTTATTGGTAATTGGCAAGTCTGCAACAGTTCCTGGAGTGGGGAATATCAAAGGAACATCTGCATTTTTTGAATCAATTAAATAGAAAAGGCGAATCAGGAGAAACGGAACAACACAAAGCATAATTGAACTTATGTATATCACAAACCAACATATTAATCACCACCACATGTTAATTTAAGGGAAAAGAAACACCTTTACTTCTATAGTTGCAGTACTTGTTCAATTATTGTGAGTAGCAGTCTTCTAATCACTCGCCCATTTTTTGGATCCTGTAAAAGTGCGAACATCAACATTTCTTCTGACAAGGGCCCGATAAGCTCTAAGGTTGAACACAAAAACAAAGTTTCAAAATAGGGATTGCCTTACTGCCACAGGTTCTTCAAGCTAAATATAATGGAACAACAAAAATGAACCTGGGCGAAATGAGATCAGAACATCTGTACACATTTAAACAATACCAGGTCTTGTCAAAAAATATATATATTTATTTATATACAATTTACACAAATATTTATTGTTCTCAACATCCCCATTTAAACACCACCATTCATTCCATCATTCATTCACACTCTCACTATACATGTCAATATTCCACACTTGTGGTACTCAGACCACCTAGAACCAATATATCAACATAAATTTCAACACCTCTTGGTGATTACAGTAAGTGTTAATACAAAAACAAATAGCATCCTGCTTATTTGCTGTAACTCAACATATGTTTCTGTCGTCACAATAGGCCCCTAATTTAAGCCAGTAAATATAAGCGACCTTCTTCAGGAGACAGATGGTTCGGTTGCAACCACTCCGAAATATCAAAAGGTGGATGATGTCCTCAAACCTCAATCTACAAACAAACAATATACATAACATCACAATTCCGATCTCTTATTTGTTTAGACACAGATATATCTTGTGTATATATCTCAGTTTATGTGTATACAGATTAGCACTCACCTCCACGGGAAATAATGGAGACGCGTGTCAACGATGGACTAAATCCTGCAGTGGTGCTAGATAACTCTGTGCCTATACTGCAACGTAAGAGGAGGACAAAGCATCTTAGTAAGCCTGCCCTATAAACAATACACCATTGTATAAATGGTCTGGACACACTGTCTTACCTGATCAAAGATTCAGGTATGGGGGTGTCTTGCGTCTTTAGTCAATAAATCCAAAGAGGAAAAATCCCTGTTCTAGCCTGAAATGCAACACAGGGACTCAATACTCAAATATTTTCAACTTGACAACACTGGAGGTAATCAAAACCTCCTATCAATTCGTCTCACCTCATGTGGCCGAGTCCAGAAATGTTTTAATCTGGTACCCCAGTTTTTTCACACTGCGCAGTGATTCCAGTTCAATGTTCCTGAAGGGATAAATGGAACAAAACGTCATGCTCATATATGTAACTAGCTGAAAGCATTATCAAGGTTTTTTTAATGCTGTTGTCTCACTCCCCTGCCCCTCCCCACATAGAGTTTTGTGGAGGAAACAGATTAAAATTCCCTTTATGAACGTTTGTTCAATCATGCTGGAGTTCTATAACAACCCCACTCTCATATTAGGCTTTTCTGACCCTAAAAATAATAATGGGTCAGCGTGCACAGTGACTGCCAAACAGCTTCTAATGCTTATGGAAAAACACACAACTGCTGCCTTAACTGGGCTCCATGGCTGTTCAAACGCCTCTATACGAGTGAAAAGGGGAAAAAACAGACACATCCAGCATCTGTTTACATGTGCTATGCATGCTGATTGTCAGCAGAAATGGAATTGAAAGGGTTGAGTTTACCCTCGCACTCTCTCTCTCTTCAAAACTGCAAACAAACTTTGTGGATTTAAACACTCAAACCCACACACACATTTTACTTACCATGGGTTCCTTCTCTCTTGTCCTGCACACACTCCAAATTTCGTGCTGTTTCCTGGGCGTGGCTTCCTTAAATATGCCATCAACATGGTGAAAGGACTCTTGAGCCCCAATTCCCAGAGGCTTCTGGGCAATGTAGTCCCTCCGTAAGCAAAACATTTTTTTCTTTTTTTCTTTTTTCTTTTTCATGAACCAAATAGTGTTTGTTTGATAAACCTGGAGGAACAATGCAGCATGAAGGATGAATTACCTCACCCTATTACGTGCATGAAACAATAAACGCTGCTATACCATGATTGTTTCTGTTGGTGAACAGAACTGTTAAGCCCTGGCTCCCAGTGAATTATGGGCATTGTAGTCCCCTCATGGACAAAAGTTTTTTATATGAACAAACATTTTAGATTGTGTAAAAATACCAGTGCAGCATGAGGGGTGTTAAAAAGATGCATTACCTCACCCTATTTCGTGCATAGAACAATGGGTGCTTTTTTCTTTTTCCTTTTTCGTGAACCCAATAGTGTTTATTTGATAAACCTGGCAAAACCATGTAGCGTGAAGGATGAATTACCTCACCCTATTACGTGCATGAAACAATAAACGCTGCTATACCATGATTGTTTCTGTTGGTGAACAGAACTGTTAAGCCCCGGCTCCCAGTGACTTATGGGCATTGTAGTCCCTTCATGGACAAAAGTTTTTTACATGTACACACATTTTGGATTGTGTAAAAATACATTTTAGATTGTGTAAAAATACCAGTGCAGCATGACGGATGTTAAAAAGATGCATTGCCTCACCCTATTTCGTGCATAGACCAATGGGTGCTTATGCTGCATGATTGTTACTGTTGGTGTATGCGGCTCATTCCAACATCCGAGGTGACCCTTGGGTATAGCTTGCTATTCTGGGTCATGGCCACTCACCTTCAGTTCATCCTGGATTATGGTGTGATCTTTTATGACTTACTAATGGACGCAAACGCCCTTCCCCCTCACGGTGGCAGGAGGCGCCTTCGCCACAACCAATATTGTCAAAATCAAATATGAGTAAACCAGAGTCCAAATGAATGTGCTGACATGCCATGCCCTTCATATATATTTATCAGATGGCATATATATCAGAGGTTCACCATATAACTGATATAGAACCGTGCTCAACCAATGAGAGCAGAGACCATGTCTCTTATCCAGTTACCAGTTTGTTCCACTCTATGGAAATATTCAAACCATTTTTAACTGAGTCCAAAGAGTGAATCCTTCTTTGTTCTAGTCTGTGTAACATAGTGGACATGTCGCCTCCTCTCATGGGGGTCTTGATGGTTTGAAGTACAAACCACCTAATATCCTTGTCATTGTGCCCCAATTTAGAGAAATGTTCAACTAAAGGTTTGTCTTGCACATTGTTCCTTAAGCACGAACGATGTTCCGATATTCTCTGGCGTACCTCTCTCATAGTTTTTCCTACATATACAAGATCACATGGACATTGGATAATGTATATGACGTTTTTGCTCAAGCAATTGGTGTGATTTTTAAAAAACCACTCCTTCTTGTTGCCATATTCAAATGATTTTTTCGTAGAAGTAAATTGGCACACCACACAATGGCCACATTTGTGATGTCCTGTGATGGGTTTCAAACCCCATTGGTTCATCACTGTTTTGTTATCTTCTTGTTCTTTATATGTGTGGACCAGTTTTTGTCTGAGATTCATGTTGCGTTTAAACGCAAACATTGGTTTCTGTGCCAGACTCCCTGGGCATTTCACCAGATGCCAATTCTTATTGACACTCCTCTTGATCAAATTGCTTATTGGGGAAAATGTAGACACACAGATCAATCTGTTATTCTTTTCTTTGGTCTTCGTTAATAGACAGGTCTCCCGATGTGTGTTGAGGGCTCGTTTATAGTGTTGTTTCACCAACTTTTTTGGATACCCTCTATCCATTATTCTGTCCTTCAATTTCACGGAGTGGTTCACAAACTCGTTTTTTGTGTGCAATTTCTCCTGATGCGGAGAAATTGACCGTATGGTAGATTTTGTTTAAGACCTCCCGGGTGAAAACTCGAGTAATGTAGGAGTGTGTTTTCATCTGTGCTTTTCCTGTGTAATGTTGTTTCCAAATGATCTTCTTTCTTTTGGATCACTAGATCCAGAAAACTTACACTCACTTTGTTCCACTCCATTGTGAACTTAATGTGGGGATCACATGCATTAACCCACATGTGGAAGGCCACCAGAGATTCGGTAGAACCTCTCCACACAATGAACACATCGTCTATGAACCGTTTCCACACTCTCAAGTGTCCCCCAAACGGCTGTTGTTTCAAAGCACATAAGGGTCCCAGTACAAAGTTATGTTCAAAATCAGCCATATATATATTTGCCACATCAGGTGCAAAGGTGGCACCCATACTTACCCCTCTGAGTTGTTTATATAAACTTTTCTTAAACAGAAAAAAGTTTTCACCCATGGCCAAACGCCCACATTCAAGTATGAAGCCAGTTGGTGGATTTAATTGTGTTTCTCTTGTATCGAGGATCTTTCTTAACACCTCCAAACTCTGCATCTGCGGGATGGACGTATACAATGATTCAACGTCCATTGTCACTAAAATGTCATTTGGTTCCACGGTGATGCTTTCCAGCATGAGGAGCATATGGGTTGTATCCTTTATATATGCAGGCATTAATTCAACAAATGGTTTAAAAAAGAACTCTGTATATACAGATAGGGGCTCTAACAATGAGTCAATGGCAGAGACTATCGGTCTCCCTGGTGGGTGCTCTGCATTTTTATGCACTTTTGGAAGTACATAAAATGCCCCTTTTCTTGGGTGAACCTTACATAGGGATAGTTGTTCTTCCTCACTAATCCATTCTTCATTCACCGCGTGTCTCATTAGATTTCCCATTTCCTCTTGTAGAGCTTGCATAGGGTCATGATCTAATTTTCTATATACATCCCTGTCTCCAAGGAGACTCAAACATTCATCTTCACACTTCTGAATATCCATCAACACGATGCCACCCCCTTTATCAGCAGGTTTAATAATTCTAAGGGGATTTTCACAGAGCATTTTCAATGCTTCTCGTTCGTCTTTATTCAGGTTATCTTGATGGAAATGTTTCTTCTTGATAGCCTCCTGCACTTGTTTCCTCACAATGCTTTCAAAGGCCAAGATTTCGGAGGGGCACACGTGTATGGGAGGTGAAAAATGTGATTTAGGTTTGAGCCCTGTGATGTTCTTTACTTCTTCACGTTCTTTCCGACCGTCTTTGTTGCCTGTTGATGTACTCGGTAAAAATACCTCAAAATAATGTTTTAATCTGATTTTACGAAAGAAACCTTGTAATTCCATTTCACACTTGAATGGATCCACTCTCGCTACTGGGACGTAGGATAAACCCTTCGACAGTAGTTTGAGTTCAATATCAGTCAAGTCTTTAGATGATAAATTGAAAATCGGAATTTTATCTGGGTTCACTGATTCTGGTACCACTGCCTCGTGCGGACTCCTGGTCCAAATTGTTGTCTCGCTCTCGGCCGGCCTCTCTGGCCTCCTCTCCGAAAAAAACGGGTTGTTGTCCCCGGATGTTAGATAAATTTGCACCACATTGTGGTGCCCCTGTTTGGTCCGAGTCACTAGATGAGGCTGAGGAGTTGGAGAAATTTAAAAAACGGTTGGGCTTTCTATTATAAGGACCTGAGGTGGTCTCTGTATAGAATCCTGTGCGTAAATAGGGATAAGTTCTTTCCTCTTTGTAGTTATTCAAATCTTTTTTCAATTTGTTTATTTTTTTGTCCGAATTGAACTGTTTGAATTTTTTAATTTCCTCTTCTATATTTGCTAGTAACGCTTTTGCATCTTTTATAGATTGATTTTCCACAAAAACTTTTTCTAAGCGTTCTAGCTCTTCCCTTTGTGCCTTGGCCTCCTCTTCCGCAGTCTCAACTATAAGAATAATCAAATCTCTCGAACACTTATTGCATACTCCGCTAAAGTTTTTTTGAAATTTTACGTTATCAATAAACAGTCTTGGAATTATCTTTACCTGCAAACCCTCAGGTATAATTCCACCTTTCAAATATTGCAGCATAAAGCTGCCATGTAATTGAGTGCGAGCTAATTTCTTTTTTTTTTTTTTTTTTTTTTCTGCGTGATGGTGTTTAGCTCATCTGTCCCATCCGGGATTTTTTCTACTGGTGTTTCATTCTCAAAGAAAGCTGGAACGTCCAGTAACTTCCTATAATGTTCATCGGAGAATGAAACAATATTCACATTCTCCATTTAAATAGAGCTCAATATTTTGGCTACGTATAATACGTTTCCCTTCAGCCAGTGGGCTGTACATACAAAGTTTCAAAATAGGGATTGCATTATTGCCACAGGTTCTTCAGGCTACATATAATGGAACAACAAAAATGAACCTGGGCGAAATGAGATCAGAACATCTGTACACATTTAAACAATACCAGGTCTTGTCAAAAAAGATATATATTTATTTATAAACAATTTACACAAATATTTATTGTTCTCAACATCCCCATTTAAACACCACCATTCATTCCATCATTCATTCACACTCTCACTATACATGTCAATATTCCACACTTGTGGTACTCAGACCACCTAGAACTAATATATTAACATACATTTCAACACCTCTTAGTGATTACAGTAAGTGTTAATACAAAAACAAATAGCATCCTGCTTATTTGCTGTAACTCAACATATGTTTCGGTCGTCACAATAGGCCCCTAATTTAAGCCGGTAAATATAAGCGACCTTCTTCAGGAGACAGATGGTTCTGTTGCAACCACTCTGAAATGTCAAAAGGTGGAGGATGTCATCAAACCTCAATCTACAAACAAACAATATACATAACATCAGAATTCCGATCTCTTATTTGTTTAGAGACAGATATATCTTGTGTTTATAACTCAGTTCATGTGTATACAGATTAGCACTCACCTCCACGGGAAATAATGGAGACGCGTGTCAACGATGGACTAAATCCTGCAGTGGTGCTAGATAACTCTGCGCCTATACTGCAACGTAAGAGGAGGACAAAGCATTTTAGTAAGCCTGCCCTAATAACAATACACCATTGTATAAATGGTCTGGACACACTGTCTTACCTGATCAAAGATTCAGGTATGGGGGTGTCTTGCGTCTTTAGTCAATAAATCCAAAGAGGAAAAATCCCTGTTCTAGCCTGAAATGCAACACAGAGACTCAATACTCAAATATTTTCATCTTGACCACACTGGAGGTAATCAAAACCTCCTATCAATTCGCCTCACCTCATGTGGCCGAGTCCAGAAATGTTCTAATCTGGTACCCCAGTTTTTTCTCACTGCGCAGTGATTCCAGTTCAATGTTCCTGAAGGGATACATGGAACAAAACGTCATGCTCATATATGTAACTAGCTCAAAGCATTATCAAGGTTTTTTTAATGCTGTTGTCTCACTCCCCTGCCCCTCCCCACATAGAGTTTTGTGGAGGAAACAGATTAAAATTCCCTTTATGAACCTTTGTTCAATCATGCTGGAGTTCTATAACAACCCCACTCTCATATTAGGCTTTTCTGACCCTAAAAATAATAATGGGTCAGCGTGCACAGTGACTGCCAAACAGCTTCTAATGCTTATGGAAAAACACACAACTGCTGCCTTAACTGGGCTCCATGGCTGTTCAAACGCCTCTATACGAGTGAAAAGGGGAAAAAACAGACACATCCAGCATCTGTTTACATGTGCTATGCATGCTGATTGTCAGCAGAAATGGAATTGAAAGGGTTGAGTTTACCCTCGCACTCTCTCTCTCTTCAAAACTGCAAACAAACTTTGTGGATTTAAACACTCAAACCCACACACACATTTTACTTACCAGGATATATATTTTTTGACAAGACCTGGTATTGTTTAAATGTGTACAGATGTTCTGATCTCATTTCGCCCAGGTTCATTTTTGTTGTTCCATAAACACAAAAACAGCAATCACAATACGATGCGTTTCTCCGCCGGTCGAAACCATAGAGCTAGCCAAATAGTTGCTCAATGATAAATGAGTCAGTGTATTGCTCACGTTTACAATTCTTAATCAGGTGTTGTCGTTTAGGCATAATCGTGATACAAAAATATTTCCCTAAAGTTCATTTTCAAAGATTCCTGAGTCTCTGGCAAAAAACTGTACTCCTGCTATAATATCTATAAGGACTGTCCAAGGGGAGTCACAGTCCAAATCCAAATCTGCATTTATCAACCAGTATCTTTAGCATTCTACTTCTTTGTCATCAATCGAGTCTGCACATGCTGAAATTCTTCTTCTTGTCCTGCTTCTAAATTGGCAGCTGGGAGTGGTGCGGTCTTGCTGGTGTACAACTTTGTATCATTCAAATGAAGCAAAGCTCGCTGTGCCACTTTCTGGCAAAGTTTCTGATTAATACTGTATCACCAACAAACAATTTAGATACTGATAATTGTTCAGTTGATCCAGTTATTGAATGGTTTGCATCTGTGTTCTTTGACTGACCCCCCTGGCGCTTGAGTTGATCTGAAATGAGAGAGATGCTAGGCGTCATATACCTCAAATATTCATTTTATTCATTTCCTAACATTTTTGCTGTACTCTGGGCATCACTTCTACTCCTCGATGGAGTTGTAAGGCGTGTTCTCATCCGCCTCCCTCTTACTAGCTCATTGTCATGGCCATTGGGTGAGGGCCCATTCCTTCCTCACCCTCAGGGTCCAAATGGACCCAGACCTGGCACCTCTGGCGCCAGGCTCATAGAATAGTGTGCTTTGCACACTCTGTGCCTAAGGCACGTGCATCGCGTGGCCATAAAACATCATTGGGAGGCACGTGCAAGAATCCCTGGGAGGGGCAAGGTGGAGCCACAAGGCAGGGCCAAATGGAGGAGCCAGAGCCAGCCTATTTAAGGCCAGCCCAATCACATACCCCTGCTTCGCGTTATTCTGCTTTGCAGCGTGACGCTTACTGCTGTTCCTCAGCTCGGTTCCTGTTACTCCACCTCTGAAGATCATCTTACCTGAAGCCTGCAACTCCATCGCCAAAGGCGCAACTTACCTGAGATCAGCCGCTCCATCGCTGAAAGCGTTATTTACCTTATTCCAGCCTCTCCATCGTTGAAGGCACACCTTACCTGAGTTCAGCCGCTCCATCGCTGAAGGCGCATCTTACCTTATCCCAGCCTCTCCATCGCTGAAGGCGCACCTTACCTGAGTCCAGCCGCTCCATCGCTAACTACTACACTAACTACGCAGATGATACCCAGATCCTCATCCCGCTGACGGGAGATTACAACAGGGATTTGGCCTTGGTGAACAGGGTGTATCTCATCATCCAGGCATGGATGGCCTCCCACAGTCTATGGCTGAATGATGACAAGACAGAACTCATCATCCTTGGATCCACCACTAACCTAAACAAACTGGATTACAACTACTACAGTTTCCTCATAGAGGGCAATGTTATCAAGGTAGCCAAGGAGGTTAAACCCCTCGGTATCTACCTAGACTCCACCCTCTCTTTCCACAAACAGGTCAGTTCCATGACCTCTTCTACAGCCTACACCTGTAAGCTTACAAGAGCAGCCAAACCCTTCCTATCTACCCAAAGTTGTGTTACCCTTGCCAGAGCCCTTGTACTCTCGAAATTAGACTACTGTAACACCCTCTACATCGGTGCCAACAAATATTTTACAAATAAAATCCAGACACTGCAAAACAATGCTCTCAGAGCAGCGCTTTGCATCCAAGAGACAACATATCTCCAACCTCAGGAGAGCCCATAACTGGCTCACTACCACTGACAAAATAATGCTCAAAGTAGCATCCCTAACTCACAAATGCCTTAATAATGAAGCCCCCCAATACTTAGTTGACAGAATAACAAGACACACCCCATACAGGCCATCCAGAAATGCCAATGCTAACCTGCTCACAGTGTCTAGGTTCAAACGAATCAAAACGTGCGGCAACAGCTTCCAAGTGAAAGCAGTCCAACACTGGAACTCCCTACCACCTGCCTTAAGGTCACCTCAATCCTACCCCCACTTTAGACGCAATTACATTCATTGGATAAAGAACAATGACAGATAATGTACCCTGCCTCCAAAGACTGCAAATATGTATATCTATAAATTTGTCCTCATCACATATATTGCATATACTGTAACTGTTACCATTTATGTACTCACTGTAATTACTGTACAGCATTGTAACCAAGTTGAGAATAACCTTGATGCTTCTGCGCCCTTATACCTTCTTGTCCAGCGCGCAATATAAATGAATAAACTAAACTAAACTAAGCTGAAGGCGCATCTTGCCTTATCCCAGCCTCTCCATCACTGAAGGCGCACCTTACCTGATTCCAGCTGCTCCATCGCTGTGCGCGCACCCTACCTGCTTTCCATCGCCATCGGAGTCAGGGCTTTTCCTCACCCGATCCGGACATCCAGCGATGCGGGAGCCCCTCTTCTTTTCTTCATCTTCGCTGTATCTTCATCCGGGGCCACAGATCGGCCTTCGAGCCTCCAGACTCTGCTCCACGCCACCAGACTGCTCCTGCAAGGGAAAAAGAACACAGGTTAGCAATCTTATAAATAATGAACATTTGGCTGCTCCATACCTGAGTTTAGAACTCCATTATAATGGCCAATTTACCTGCTGATTTGAGATCTCCATCATCCTATGGAATCCCCAGAACCACTCCACGATTCCGATCTACCATCTTCACACCCATTGGGGCGAGAAGAGATATTGCAAGAATTATTTTATTATTTTACAATCAACGCAAAAGACTCACTGCCAAAGACACTATAATAAATGAACAATAATCACAACAAAAGACTTACCTTTCAAGTGGATTGGTCACAGCCGGTCTGGATCACCACTTCCTCAGGCCAGTGAAGCAACTAGGTCCACTCTACGCGCCCCTGCTGAAGGAAGCAGGACGGAGAGCTCATCATTACAAAACAACAGGTGAGCTTGCATGGGAAAACTCTTGCGCACAACATTTTGGCATGAAACGGTCCAGGGAATTTGCAACACGACCACGCCATTCTCATTTCCTCTCATCTTCAGGGGCAAGACCAGCATCCAGAAAAGCCCACTCCGCAGCAGATGGGGAAGATAGCCGACACAGGGGAGCCAAGTCGAGGGAGGGCTCCAACCGAGCCCCAACACCCCCGCAGAGACCAGGTGAGTGTAACACTCATGGTGGGTGATGTGATGTCCGAACCAGGCTGATTCCTTAGGGCATATAAAGCTACGGGCAGGCAATATAGCCATCCCTCCTTCAAAGTTAGCTTGATCTTGGCAATTCTTTCTTTAAGGAGGCCATTGAGTCTCTCACATATTCCGTTCGCTTGTGGGTGATTAGCAGAAGAAAACGTATGCTTACTGTTTAAAAGAAGCCCTATCTGTTCAAATACTTCATTGAAAAAATGTGGCCCATTATTGGATCTCAGCACTTCACACACCACCCATCTTGGAAAGACTTCCCTCACTAGAAACTTTTCTGTGCAAGTAGCATTAGGGTGTGTACACGGACCTGCCTCAATCCACCTGGAAAAGGGACACACCACCACTATCGGATACCTGTATCCACTACACACCTGCAGCATATCAACATAGTCAATATGTAAATGCTGAAAAGGACCATTCAGTCGAGGAATTACTCCTCTAATCATTCTCAGTGTGTGCCCAGTGGTAAACCTTTGAAATACAATGCAGTTTACTATAAAATGCATCGTGTTCTACCAGATTTAGAAAAAAACAGTCTTCCGCAATTGTTGCAGCAAGACTTTCCCTAGTTATATGTGCGGGGTAATGCAGCTGTTCAAGTGCGACCTTTAATAATGCTACTGGCATCACCAGCTTTCCAGTGCTATCCTGTCACCATAATGCTTCTGCAAGGGATAAAGAACACCTCCTTCGTTTCTATAATTTCTGCTCTTCCTGTGGTGCACTTCCTTGATTCTCCATTAATTGGTTATTGGTAATGTATTAAACCCTTCTTGCATCACTATAACTGTGACTACTTTTTCTTTGATATTCGGTGTGACTGTGACTGTCCCATTATTGTTTGAAAATAAATACAATTCTTCAGCATAATTGGGACTCCCCAAAACAGGAGCAGTACCAATTGCTTTTTTCAACTCTTCAAATCCTTCCTCCATTTCCTAAATCCATTCTATTGTAATTGTGTCGACTTGTGCCTTTTTCAAAGGCTGCAAAAGGGGTCTTGTGTATGAAATGTGATTGAACACACAGGCTCTGACATAATTACATAGTCCCAAAAACTGTTGCATCTGTTTTACCATATGCGGTTTTGCAGTTTTCATAATTGCCTCAGCTCTTTCAGGTGTCACCGTATTTCCCTCATGTGAGATCAACTGTCCTATGTATAACACCTCTTCTTGGCAATACTGTAATTTTTCCTTGTCCACCTTATGCCCCTTGTCTGCTAGTGTAGTCATCTACTGAATTGAGTCAGGTCTGCACTCATCTTCTGTAGTGCTATATCATCTAAGTACTGTGTCACTGCACTTTTCAAACCAATATTGCCTAGGTCCATCTGGAGAACTGTGTTAAAGATAGATGGAGACTTGCAGTACCCTTGGGGCAGCATTGTATGTTTCAGATGAGTTTGGCAAAACGTTAATGAAGTCAAGTCTTGTGAGTCCCTGTGCAATGGAATGGAGAAAAATGCAAATGAAAATATCATGCTTCTTCCGGGATACTGCACAGTATCGTCACCGGGTTATGAATTAAACGAAACTCTACAAGCTGGTTAATCGGTCTCATGTCCTGTTTGAATCTCCACAACCCTCCCTTTGATTTTTTCACAGGGTACACAGCAGTATAACACAATGATTCTGATGGTACCAGAATGCCTTGTTCCATCAGTGCTGAAATGGTCTTGAACATACCCTCATCTGGCTCTCGAGACAAGGGGTACTGTCTTGCTTGAGGTCAAATTGCTCCTGGCTTCAACTTTATTTTGCCTTCCTCTATCCCTTCTAATAAACCTATGACATAGAGGCCTGTGGACCAAAGGTTGCTTGGCACCTTGTCCAAGTCTTTTTCAAAAAATGCTGGATGCTGCCGCATTAATGCCATTCGCTGTGAGTCTTCCCTTTTCTCTATCCTTATCCAGTATGTACAGTATGTAATGCTCACAAAGAACACCACTTCATCATTGGTGCGGTCATCTCTAAACATGTCATTGTCAGTAATGTCAGTCTACCTGTACCCTTCTTCGAGAGCTATCGCTGTCCTCCATGGTCTACCCTCGTCATCCATTCCTTCAAGCATTGCCATTTCCCTTTGTACTATGTTTGCTTCTAGCTCAATAGGAATAGTCTGTCCCCCCTCTTCGTCCATAGGTATCTGTGGTCTGAACAAGAATTTGTCAGGTATTCTCATCGTCTTCCCCACTAAGCCAGGTAACCATGTTAATAGAATGCTCACCCCATAGAGAAAAAACTGTAGGTCAACTGGAATGCCTCGCAAATCCACTTGCCTTGTGAATGCCAGTATAAATTTGCCCATGTTTAAAAAGTGTATTCCAGGAGTGGAACAAACTATCTCTTCGTCAGTAAATGAAATTGTCATGGTACGTTTTGTCATCAAGTCTCTTCCCAAAATGTTAACTGCTATCTGTCGTGAATACAACAATGGAACAGAAATGTTGCACTTTCCTATAGAGACTGGTAATTCATTAGTAAAAGGAACTCAACTTGTAACCCTTGAGCATTCATGGCAATTCCCAACATTGGATATTTTCCCTCTCGTATACATGAATGAGTAGCCCAAGTGTCTACTAAAAAAGAAAAGGATGTGCCTGCTATTGTCACATCGACCCTTGCTTCCTCTTGGGGGTCTGGTGTGACAGATAGTAGTGAACACATCAAGTCACACTGTGAGCTGTCCTATTGTGGGTATATGCATACCCCTGTACCTGTGAAAGGATTTCCTCCCCCTACAGTGGCCCCTCCTATTCTAGGTGTTAATAATTGTCCTTTGTTTGCATACTGCTGTGTCTGCATGGGGGCTTGTTGCGACTGCCATTGCAGTGGATTCAATTGCACTTGCTCTGGTTGCGGTGTCTGTTGCATTTGCAGCACTTGCATCTGATACACTGTCTGATCTTGTGCAAACCCTTCCCTAGGTTGTGTGCTATATGGTGGAGGATAAGCTATCCCCCGTCTTGAGAATTGACTATTTGCCCTGTCATCCCACAAGTCCAACATATGGGAGGAGACCGCCTGACTAGTCCCCCTTGGTTAAATCCTCTTTGCACATTCTGATTCTCATTCTGCGCATTTTGAAACCCGCCTTGATTATTTTGAAATCCACCTCTCCTTCTATATCCCATACCTCCGCCTCTTGGCATAAATCCATTACCTCCTTGGTCCATCGGGCGTTTATTATTTGCCTGCGATGCACCCACTGTTTGCTGCTCTCCCAATCCTTCTCCACTTGTCAATAACGCCCCTTCTATGGTATATTTTGACAATTTCTTCTGAACTAATTTGGTTCCTCAGTTTTGCTAATCTCTTCTTTCTTCTTGTTTTTCTCCTGTAATAGCCGACAGTGATGCACTATAGTCAACTGTATCTCAGCCCACGGTTTGGCTTCCATTCCCACCAATTACTTCATTTGCCTCTGTACTAGCTCGGGCAACCTTTGACATAAAACTGGTTACTAATGCCACCGTTTTTTCCCCTGGCTCTTTTGTTTCAAGTTGCCACTGCTCTTGATTATCCTGAATGTAAGCAATAGGGTATTCATCTTCTTTCATTTTATGTGTCATAATTGCACCCATATCTGATGTGTCAGGATATTGTACCTTGAGAGCCCTCCATACGTCTGCTCTGCAATTGTTAAACGATGCTCCATCATGCGCTGTATTTTGTGCTGTAACACTTGCATATCCTGCTCTCCTCCATATGTCATCAGATCTCTCTCCAATAATGACTGCCAAGAGAAACTTCATGTTCCCTATGGTCAACGTGTTTCTCCTGTCATCTTTTCTAACTTCTATATCCATTTCCCAGCACCGGATGTCAAACACAGGAGCTTTCACCTTAAATTATCCTTGTCCATCTGCGGCTATGGAGTATACTGTGGTCTTGCTCCTCCTTTTTCCAATAAGGGAAACTGCATATATCCTAACTTGCAGTCGGCCCCCATCGTCTGTCTATCCAGGGTGGGAAGGATCATTCCTGACTTTCTCCTTGCTGGTAACGATCTTAACTTGCTCACATATGGCAGTGATTCTCCCTTCTCACTATATGATCGTCCTCGAGGACGTTCTGCACATGGTATGGGATATGGCGTCCTATCCTCAGGTTGTTAAAGATCTGACCATCTCACTTCCTTTTCTGTCTGCAGACTATCTTCGGGGTTGCATGTGCTTCCTTCCTCCCCTCCAAGGAAAGATTCTCTTACTTCGTCTGATATGTCTTGTCCCCAAGGAGAATGACTACTCTCCCCTTCACCCTAGTCTAGGTTCAGTTTGCTTACAAGGCTGTATGCTCAAGAAGAAATACATTTTCTTCTTTGTTTCATAGTTAAAATGCTGGGGACACATCCCCTTTCCCTCAACTTTCATAACTGCTACTTCCCTTTAATTCCTGATAGGTCTTATCAATTCTCTCTTTGATACTTCCTATGTCGAAATCTTCCTCTTCTAATGTTACTCTAGATGCCCTGGCATTGCTTCCTTTATTGGAAGAAACCCTTCTTTTCTGTCCCATCGTATTGCTGGACTCAGCCCTACTGGCTCCCTTTCGAGCAAGGCTAAATTCAGAATCCTGCTGTCTCCTTTCTAATTCTTCATCTAATTCCTTTCGTTTGATCATCTCCCTTCTAATTCTCTCCTCCTCTTGACTTATCTCTTCTCTCCTCACTCCTGCTCTCCTTTTTTCCTCTTTCCTTCATCTCTGTATTCTTTTATCCTTCAACCTCTGCGCTTATTCCTCTTCTCTCTTCCTTTCTCTTCTATCCTTATCCTGGTTCACTCTGTCTATTATCATATTTTCTTTGTACTCCCGCCCTTTCTTCTTTTGTTTGTTGCTACTCCTCCTTCAATCTTTTTCACGTTCCCTGTCTTCCCTGTTCTGTTCATCTTTATCCTCTATTTGCCTTACTTCCACAATGCATTTGCAACCTAGCTTGAGTAATATCTGTCGTCCCATTAATTTGCTCTGTACGAGCATTATCTTGTCAGTTTTATCTTTTTCTCCTTTCCATCTCTAAATTTATTGTTCTATTTCTGACGATATACACAATCGCTCACTTTTCTCTTCTTTATCGTATATGACCTTAAAGATTTCCTATTTTCTCTTACTCTCTTCTGGACTCTCGTCATTGCTATAAGTGAGAGGTTCGTATATCTGATTACTATATCCTGCTGCTGCCTTCAGTTCCTTTAACGATTCAACCCTAAGTCTTCCATATCAACGCCTTTTACTTCAGGCGAGAAAGGGGAGTCAAAGGCTCAACACATTTCCTCCTTACGCTGGCTAAGCATCCACTCCTTGGGTGACAGATCTTCCCTCTCTTCCTGGTACAACTTCCAAAGTTCTAAAATAGCTAGCCTCTTCTCTAATTTCTTACCATTGTATGCAGCATGCAAGCATGTGGTTGTCTGTTGCAATACCGCTTTTGACAGTGACCCCCCTTGTAGCCACGGCATGAACATCTTATTTGCCGCGCCTTTCACCCATTCTGCACTATACTGTTTGAGCTTGGGCATGTGTTTTGGTAATGTCTTACATAAATGCATCAGAGGAGGGACATCTCCCATTGTGACGAGTCTCGATTGACTGTCAATACTTACCAGTTTTCACAAAATGGCTTTCACTGCTTTGCAATGCTTTTAAAACAACAAATATGAGCTCACTCCACTAGAGTATCTGCGTGTAGCTTCTCACTTCTTCTCAACATAATTTCACAGCTCCTACTACCTCTTCAATATTTCTATCCTAACAGACAAACAGGACAAACTAATCAGCTTTGTACATATACCTAAAAATACTCTGTGATCACCTTTTTTCTTTTTTGCCTCCAACCAATTACTTTATATAGAGTTTAACTCGTCTTCTTATATGAACTTGTTCATACATAGCCTAAGGACTACAACTGGAGTGTAAAACAAGTTCTTCTAGAACTCTCTTCCTCTATTTCTTCACACAATGGGGGTCATTCTGAGGTTGGAGGTAATGGAAAAACTATGCCGGTAAAGGATTACCGGCATCGCATTCCGCTCCGGGCTATTCTGACCTAAGACCCTGCTATTAGAGGCACCGGTTAATAACAGTGCCCCTAATAGCGGCATGGGCGCGGGCACGCGGCCCATCATACTGGCAATACTGTCATGCCGCTAATGGGAGGAAATCACAATTCAGGCGGACAAGCAAATACCGGCATCATGAAGGTGCTAATAGGGGATACCGGCATGCCGGTAATACCGGAATCGTGAACCAACCCTAAAATGCTATGTCTAGTGTTCCCAACTGCCACAGGTGCACACAATAAGCACAGGTGGAGGCAATGGAGTCTGGGCCAGTACAAAAGGAGCACACCCACACACCACACCCCTTCCCACACCAAGATGATTCCAATAGTAGTAGCAATACTGGAGCTGGAGGACATGCTTGTATTGCTACACCAGCAAAAACAACAACAGAAACAGCTGGCACCACAGAGGAGATGCAGGAGGAGAAGGAGGGTGAAACAGGCCCAGCATGCCTCACCAGTTCAGCCAGCGGTACCACGCAGGCAGCCCCCAATCCCTCACATCAGAGCTAGTCCTTTCAACCTAACCCCGGAGCAGATCCACACCCTGTACCGTCTGGACCGGGACACCATCACCACCATCGTGGACATGATACACGACGACATTGTCAGCCTCATTGAAATATGCACCGCCATCCCCCCTCTACTGAAGGTAGTGTTGGTGCTCCACTTCCTTGCCACAGGCACCTACCAGCACACAGTGGGGCACATGCATAGCATATCACAACCCTTATTTTCTCGCATTCTGAACCAAGTGCTGAATGCCCTCTTCAAGCACACAAGGGACTACATATACCTACCACGGACTCCCCAGGAGATTTATGATACAAAAGTTGGCTTCCATGCACTGGCAGGCATGCCAAATTGTATAGGTGCCCTCGACTGCACCAACATGGAGTTGGTGGTCCTGCATGCCATAGAGGTGGCGTATCGCAACCGCAAGCAATACCACTCCATCAATGTGCAGAAGGTATGCGACGCCAGCAAGATCATCACACACTGTTGTGCCCGATATCCCGGATCAACTCATGACTCTATGGTCCTGCGTAACTCCACGCTACCACGCTTCATGGAGCGACATGCTGGACAACCTGCCTGGCTGCTTGGTAAATTGCATGACAGGCACATGGCACTGAAATAGGGGAGAGATGAACACACCACCATGTTGTCAATGTCGATGTGACAGCATGATGTGCACATCACTAAACACTGTGCCCCAAAGCATCCCAAAAAGAACTTGGGCCTCATTACGAGGTTGGAGGTAAGGGGTTACCGGCACCGGTAAGGATGCCGTGCCGGTAACCCCTTACCTCCGTATTCTGAGGTCCCTTAGCGGGTCCCGCTATGGTCACCTGGTTAAGGGACCAGGGAGCTAATAACGGGCCCGCTGTCAGCGGGCCCGTTATTAGCTACATCCCCATTCCCATTGAGCCCTATGGGGGCTCGAATGGGAATGGGAAATGGTTCTCAGAATGGGGATTTACCAGGTGCTCCAAGGTTGGAATGACCCGGTAAGTCCCTATTTTCGAGAACCCGGACCCGGAATGCGGTAAGGGGGTAGCCATGGTGCTAATAGCACCATGGCTACCTCCTACCTTGTAATGAGGCCCCATGACACCCAAATCCCATAGGAATGAAGTAAGGTCGACACCTATCACAACATGACAAACAGTAAACCACCCCACATCCCACAACACATGCACCACTCATCAGCGGACCTCACACTCCATAACACCATGCAGCAACATGCAGTGTATATGCACTATGTTGCTGTCTCCAGCAAATCACCACACAGGACAAGCATCCATGGGAGTGCATTGAACAGAACCACCAAGGGAATCTACTGTCTGTCACAGGGCCGCTACAACCACAGGAATGCTGCATGTCACCATGGGAAAAATCAGCACTGAATGCCTAATAACGCAGAGCCTATTGCGAGCGCTCCCAGTCAGAAAACCATACAGAACACAACACATCACAAATTTGACACAAACACAGCTGTATGCGTACACAATGCATGACCAACAAGACGGAAGTGCACACTGTGTATTTTCTTGAAGATGCAACACACACCATTATTCCATGGCACAGGACACATTGAGGGCCTTAAAATGGCGTGCATACAACCAGGGATATGTGCATGTGACCAACGATAATCTGCAGTCATGTGTGACTAGTACAGCTGTCCATCATGAATCCACTGACATATACCTTTTTTTGTCTCCCATGCAGGTGACAGTGGCTATCCCTTGAAGCTGTGGCTCCTCACCCCTGTCTGAAACCCACAGAAAAGGACATGAGGAGGACTACAATCGATCCCACACCCGTACCCGTGTGGTCATTGAGCAGACCTTTGGCCTGTTGAAGGCACGGTTTCGCTGCCTTATCCGGTCGGGTGGGGCACTCCTCTACAGGCATGAGAAGGTGGCCAAGATCATCATGGCATGTGTCATGCTGCACAACATGTGTGTCCGACGGAACATGCCCCTGCCCCCTGACATTGAACTGCTACCACCTGGTGATGATGAAGGGGATGAAGAAGATGTGGCTGCACATCATCGCGGAACCGAGGCACAGGAGGGACGTGCTGTGCGGTAGTCAGTGATTGCACAATATTTCTGGAACATATGGCTGCAGAGGGTGACATGATAGTTGGATAGGGGGCACTGGTGTGCGGGTACATGTGCACTATGCACTGTACTGTATATGAATGAATGAAACACGCGCAATGATGAATGTCCACTCAAGTAATTTCTTAACACCACCCTCAACCCCTGCCCCCCCACAATCCCCCCACACTCTCCCTCCCCTCCCCCCACAACTCCCCCACACACCCTTACCCCTCTCTCCCTCCCCCCACAACTCCCTCACACACCCTCACCACCCTCCCCCTTCCCCCCCAACTCCCCCACACATGTCCCAACAAGTTCATCAGGCTGGCCGCTATACTTTCTGCCACCCCCTCCACATGGTGTCGGCATGCCCGGGGGCAGCGCAGGGTGCGTGACGACCTACGGAGTGGGCTAGTCTGTGTGGAGCTTGAGGACGATGGGGTGGCCGCATGCTCCATTTGGGGGGCCAGACGCTCAGCCTCCATTGCATCAGCAATGCGGCCGAGGACCTGCCGCAGGGCTGATACCTCCTTGCACAGTCCACATGTGTTTTCGGCAAAGATCTTGCCCAGGGAAGCGGCATTTTCGGCAATGATCTTGCTCAGAGTGGCGGTGTTTTCGCGCCACTCCTGCCTTGCTTGGGCATTCTCACTTACAAGTTGTCGCACCAGGGCAGTTAGCTCCTCCTGCCACTGCACCCCCGCCGGTACACCTGTGAAGGTGGAGGGTGCTTGGGTGTCATGTACATTTTCTATCGGCTCCCCTATGGAACTCATGGTCCCTTGGTTGAATTCCCCCCCAGACTGCTCCGGGGTGGTGGCATGGTTGGAGTCTACCGATGGCAGCCACCTCCCCGACTGAACTGGACTCTGCTGAGAGTGCTGCTTCATCTGTGTCCTGTGCCAGTGTGACTGGTGTTGCGGGTTCTGTCTCGACGGCCCTTGGCAGCACCAGGGCTGTGGCATCCGGAGGTGCTTTCCTCTGTGGTGCATGGCGAGCCTTGTGTTGGGCTTTTGAGGTCGAAGGCCTGTTGCCCTCATCCCAGGCCCTCTTCCGGGGTGTGGTTGGCTGTGGGGGTGAGTCCCACGCCTCGATGTCATGGTCTGAGCCTGTGGGGGTCAAAGAGAGGGACGGCCTAAGTGATGGTGTGAGAAGCATCATGCATACATTTGTATAATTGCCCATCTACACAATGGAGGGTAATAGGCAGTTGAGTTTGGATGATCACGTTACTTGCTATATGGGTGGGTAATGCAGGAATACGTAGGGGTCACTCATGTTGGGGCAGACGTATGCTATGTGACATGCATATTTGTTGTGGCCTGCATGCAGTGTGATTTATGCCATTAACATGTTAGTGTGGTTTGTGTAAGGTATGGGATTGCCTTGCTGCAGGCATCTGCATGTGTCTGTGCTGCATACGACAACTATGCTGTGAATGTGTGTGCATTGGGCCATGGCTTGCCTCTTTAGACAGACATATTGGTGCACTATCATTTTTAGGACACTCACCTCCTTCCACCGATAATGTGGCGCCACACTCCATGTCTCCCACGCCTTCAATGGCCTCCATGCCTATCAGGCTTGCACATATGTCCTCCCACTGGGACTACTTTATGGGAGAGCTTGCTCCTTCGCCAGTTGCCATGTCCTGGCTCCTGTTCGCCGAGAGGATGTTGCGGACTCACAGGCGCAAGTTATCCCACCTCTTCCTGCAGTCCTTGGTTGTGCGTGGGGTATTGCCAACCGTGCTTACTTTTTGCGCCACTAGTGCCCAGATCTCCTTCTTTCGTATTACAGCCTCCCTCTTGAGGCTCAGGGCAAACACACCATCGGCATTCTCTGCCAGGGTCTCCGCCAGCATGGTGAGCTCGTCTTCGCTGAAGCGCTCCTTGAGCTGGCGTGAGGCGCCCTTTTTCACAGCATTGGGCATTTTAGTGTTGTACTGGATAGATTTTGGCACACAGCAATGATCTACAGGTCCTGGCTGCTGAGGATGGCAATGGATTGTGTTTTTAAAGATGGCCACCATGCTCTTTCCCGTTCCTGTGCGATGACGCTACTTCCGGTTCCGCTTATTTACAGTGACCGTTATTAGGACCGCTAATATCGGTGGCCGCTAATGCCATCTTGATTCATGCCGGTAGTGCTATCTGCGCTTTACATGATGACACTAAGGGCCTTTTTCTGGACTTTTACAGAATGACTTCAATGTCGTTACCAGCATGGCGCAAAGCTCGTGCCTGCGAAGTCGTAATAGCCCTCTATTAGCGGGCTCTTATCTACACGGACATGGTATTTGCACCATGCAGTTAAGGACAGTTACCTCCAACCTCGGAATGACCCCCAATATTTCCTGTTACTTTTAAAATTACCAGAATCCATTTGATCATTTGACTCAAGGCCTTCGGTATCGTCTCCTCCTCCAACCAACCACTTTCGCCTTCCACCTGCAAAGCGCCTGTGGAAACCACGTAGGGATTTCATCAAAGAGGGACCCTGCCCACTGTCTCGATTTTTCTTGCAAGATCTATATTCGGCCACTCTCCACAGGAAACCCAGGCCACTTGTGGTCCGGCATCTGGATCCCCAAGTGGTGCCAGCCGTACAGGGGTGGCACCAATACCTTGTGACACCCGTGGCAAGAAGGCAAAGCCTGCACAGCAGGAAGAGACTCAACCACATGACACGGCACAGGACACTGACACATTGAGGAAGAAGAACTTCCATGATGAAGAACTCCACATTCTCATGGACTACATGGCCAGTCACTACCATGACATGTGCCAGCATCTGGGGAGCACACCATACAACTGCTCAGCATGGTGTGGATTGGCATCATGTCACGGACGAGATCAATGCTTTAGGTTTGAGAAGCACACTGCTGCACAGGTAGTGAAGCGCTGGAATGATCTCACCCGTCAATCCAAGTCCAAGCTGCATGCCAACCTGGCCTCTGCTTTGACAACTGGAGGGGGATTACCAGAGGAGGAGGAGCTGACCCAGCATGAAGAGGTGCAAAGTCTGGGAGGCCTGGAAAATTACAAGGACACGTCCGGTGAGTGCCCAACATTGTACATCCTGAGTATGTGAAGTAATGCATCAGCAAGATGTATAATTGTGGTGCACATCTGGCTGCATTTGAATTACTGCCCTGGGTGAACCATGACATGTGGTGGACTGACTCTTGTCCAGTGGACACAATAGTGGATTCAAACCATGTGTTGAACATCAGTGGAACATGTCCGTGTGACACTACTCATCCCCAACAAACAAATCCCCAACATCTGCAACATGATACCACAACGTGCACAGTTGTTTGCTGCATCCTTAATGTGAGTGACTCTGCTCTGCGAGATATGTGCATGTGTCAGAAATCCTAGTTACACTTCATGCCAGGCAGGGTATTGAATCGCTTTTCACACATGTACATATGTGCTTCCATGCCACATATATCATCCAAGCTGACAAACAACATGCCTTTATGGCGTGCCCTGAGTGAGTGTGCATATATCCATGCTGTACACATCCCCGCTGCCCTAATGGCAATGACTGCAGAGGCAAGTCGTTGTGGCACCTGCTCCCTGTTACCTCCCACACTCAGCCCACACATGATGTGCCCATGACCATCACCCTCTTGTGGGTCACTGTACCGTTTGTACTATCTGCAGCTCCATTAACTTACTCTCTGCACTTCACAGAGCTTGCCTAGGTGGTTCTCTTACAGCCATACATCACCTGGGACTATTTGCTGTTTCCCAACCTTACGGCATGTTCTCATTGATTCCAGTCCCTGTACCAAGACAACACTGTTGTGTCATGTAAGCGGCCTTCTATATGGATATGTCTAGCTTCCTGTTGCCATATAATGTAATTGCACGTCACAGAGACACATGTCCATCTCCATTTCTCTGGTATTAGTCTACAGTCTGCAGTAACATGGCCCTTAACCTGCTTCTTAACAACCATGTTGGTTGGCAATGTGTCCACTGGCAGTATGACCCTGAGCAGGGAATTTGGTGGCCAGGCTGCATATGCCATGCTCACATTGCTTGTTGGCCATAGTTTGGGGATGCTGTATTTCTTCTGACGACATAGCCTGCATTTTGTTGCATGACAGCAATGTGATACACATGTTTACTGTAGGCACGTCGAACATGACTCCACATGTCTTTTTCTGTACATGTACATGTGAGGATGCACCAGATGCAAAGGAGGAGGAGGAAGATGAAGAATAGTTTGTGGTGCTTCAGACCACCAGTGGGGGGCGTGCCATGGCAGGCCGTGAGAACCCACTGGTACTGCAGACCATCCTCAGCCGTGCTGCAGACTCTTCTAACTATTTGGACTCAGCTGGCTCTGATGCTGAACTGGATGTGCAGTCCTCAATGCTGGCGGAGGTGAATGCACGAATGGGTGGAGCAGTTGTGGACCTGAGTCTGCAGGGGGTCAGGTGCCTTCACATGGCCAGTCAGTGGTGGCCTCCTGTCTGTGATGGTTACTGCTGCAAGGCCACCCTCCCATATATTGGTTTCTGGTCCTGCTTGACTTTATGCTGTTATATAGATATGCCGGCGAACAGAAGCTTGAGCAGTTATGATTGTCAACACCTGGTGTAGGCACCAAGACTGTGTGACCTGGGAGATGCCACCTACTATGGCGGTGGTCCGCATGGAATGGGAGCACATGGTGGGTGATGTGAGGTCATCTTCCCATTCACTGACCAGGTCTAGAATGATATGGGGAACCTATACCTGCCATAGAGCTAGTCATCAGGCACCCCAAAAAGGCTGGTCCGTGGGTGGAAGATTCTGGCCCTGGCCATCCTCCTCCCCTGTGGTATCCCTGGATGATTGCTGCAACAAATGGTCCATTCATTGTGGCTGTATCCGTGCGTTTGTTGTGCTTGCGTGCTTTATATGCATTTGTTAGGGAGAGTGTCAACGTTTACGACTGCTATCGCGTGGCATAGTTGTTCTGGGATTTCCCGACCTGACGTTCCCACTTCAATTCCATGAATGCTTTTATTTCGCGCGCTTATGGGTGGTGCGATTGTTTGATGGTGAAACGTCCCTCATAATGCCCATATTTTTGCTTGTTCTTCCTCATTCCGTGTCTTCCGCCCCCTTTTTAGGTGACTCTGCAAGAAGACCCTCTTCTTGTAGTCTCACGCAAGGCGTTCAGCAAGTCGCAGTGATGTGGCAGACTGGCGCAGATTCCTTGCAAGTCAACGATAAGCCCCACACATTGCTTTCCGTGAATCAACGAACAGGGATTTGCTTGTGATTTCGTACATGCAATTCTCTTTTTATCCCCACAGAATATTCCGTGAATCAGGCCCATAGTGTATAGTAAACTATCAATAACTCCAAGATGTACAGTATTTGTGGCCTTGAGGGTCATGTGCGCTGGACTAGTCTAGGGTGAGACTGTCTAAGGGATGTTATTTACAGGGTTTAGTAATGCCAGTCTCCATTTCAATCTGTAGCACACGTAACCCTTTTTCAGTCTGTACAGCAATATTTTGGAGCTTATCTAGACAACCTAAAGTACTAGTGCAGGGATCTATGAATATTTGCAGACTTTTTTTACTGACCTACTCTTTTGACACATTTTTTGTGCCGACTCTACCTCTTTTTTTACTGCAAAATGTATCCCCCTCTCACGACACCCCTTCTATATACCTTACCCCAGCTTACCATCTGCATTTTGGGGTAAAAGAAGTGTTAAGAAATTTAGGTAGGTAAAAAGGTGGCAATAACCTAGAGCAGTCCTTCCTCCTTGTTATTATTAGCCAAAAAGCAAGGTATTTTGCACTCTTTTGCACTTTCTTAATTTGAGAATTTACCTTATGTCCATCCCTTAGAAAGGGCTATCTCGCCAGAGAGGATCACGAGGAGTCCAGTTAATCACAGAAGGATGCCAAGACCCGGGACAGAAATCGATCCCAGTTGGAAAATTGTCTTTCATTTGATCAGAGATTTTTCCGTTTTTATTAAAAGCTTTCAGCTGCAAGGCTGGGGTATCAGAAGTAAAATAGCTGATCAAAACACATCCCTTTATATAAAGAGCTGAATAAAAGAAAAGCCATAGAGTCCATCTACAGATTGAGCTGGAGAGCATGATTCCCTAGTGTGTACTTAAATGTAAGAGTGGAAAGTGCAGACAAAATGCAGATAGTGCAAAAACAAATCGCAGGTGGTTAAAATAAACGGTGATAAGAGCCCATATGTCACACACTGACCGCATGTATGCCAAAGTGGAAAAAACAAATAATCCAAAAATCAAATAAAAAAGAACTATGGATTAATAAAAAAAAATGTAACAACGTGAATGGTGTTATATTATACATTAGGGTCATTTGGGGATGTAAGTCGTTGTCAGCACTGCACCTGTGACTCTTAGGAACGCAGGTAAAGAGTTTGTGAACTTTTGTGTTTCATATAGGGATTGTGTCTGGAAATGTTGGAATTCCCGGGGTCATCACATGATACGCTAGGCATTAACTGAGAAGTCCCCTGGGATACTAGACTTGATTGTAAAGGGATGCAGTGCGCCTTGAAGCTCTGCTCTCGCTCCTAAAGACACTAATCAGACAGCAGTAAGGGACAACTATGCATTAATGCACAATTGGGCCCTTACTGCTGTCTGATTAGTGTCTATAGGAGCTAGTTCAGAGCTTCAAGGCGCACTGCATCCCTTTACAGTCAAGGCTAGTAACACAGAGGACTTCTCAGATACCAGGCATTCATTCACCGACTTGCAAACAGACGTGATGATTCCACAGAATGCCACTTTTTCACATCATGCTGGCAAAAAATCCAGCAACCCTTTCCCCTTCCTGTTCTAATACATACGCCATTTATAGCTGGATTTGTGGTCTCTTAGCATCTTTGCTGCAAGAGATGTGCACTGGTGCCCTGTCATGGCAGCTGCCTCCAAGGAGACATGGGACTGATGGAAGAGGTATCCCTCTCAAAAGGATTACAATAAAAATAACGAGGTTCAAATCTATCCTGCTGTGTTTAACGGGTCGTGGCGGTTTGTGTGATTGTGTGCAAGGATTTATAATTGTTGTGGTCCTTTTGTAATAGGTTAAATGCGTACAAGTTGATGCCACATGTAGGTAAGCATGCTTAGCTATTTTAGCAGTACACTGTTTATATATATCATCTGACAATAATGGGGCATGATTTCAGACTAAGCATTTAGAAGAATTTGCATTTTGATTCAGAGTAAAGGGGAAACATCTTAATTCCTCACTTCAGCTGGAATGCTTTATTTTGTTAATCATTTTTGAATTAATATGACAAGAAACGTGTTTTTATCACACTGCATTCAAATCATAATTTAAGGTACTCGAAATAATATCCGAATTTTAACCATTAGTCAATTGTTTAGTCCATGAACATCATCTTTGTGTGAAAAATCACATACGTTGCTCCTTAAATTACATTGTTAACCTCTTCCGATTTCCTAGCCTTTAACCTTCCTCAGCTATCTTAGTTCCTCTTCTGTCATAAGCACGTTTCTCGCGTTGGCTGCCCTTCATCTTCTGAAACAGGAAGTAGCACCAGAGGAGGGGATGAAGTACAGAATCCCGTCCTTGCCCTTTAAAAAACAAAATGATAAATGAGTGTTCCCTATACACTTTGTGTACAACCACACCCCTCCCACTGCCCTACTTCTACAACCCCTTACACCCTCATGCATTTTGGGGCAATGTTGTGATTTTGCATGCAGGTACATTATCATGCTTCTGTCATAACCATGCACATTCATGACTTGGAAAGTTGGGAAAATGCAGAATCCTATTTCACATAATGGACCCTAGTGAATTAGCACGTTTGGGCCTTCCCGTGCCATCTCCAGGGCCGCACCATTGCAGCCGAGTCACTCCTCCAGAGACCGACCCTGCCCTTCAATCCCTGCTGAAAAATCATCTCAGTCATTGGAGGAGCTGGCCCACGTGGCACGGGCTGACCATCAGTGGATATGCTGGACTTAAAAAGATGATTTGAACATGGGGGTCTGGCCTTGCCATCTACAGCACAGCCATTGCTAATGAGCCACCTGCAGCTTGAAGGTGTTTTTGTTTGAAAGACTAACATTAACTGATAAGGGTCAAAGAGAAGGCAGAGGAGAAGTTTAGCTTACCCCAAGTTGCAAACTTCACTCCCTAGTTGGAGGAGTTCACTCATGTGGTTCTGGCTAAGCAATACTGGATATGCAGAACTTTACTTGTCTGGGGGTCTTTCCCCATCCAAACCCTGATCAGATGAGTGTGTGAGGGCTGGGACTTGCCATCGGCCAGGCTCCCACTGCAAAGTCACCTGTAGCCTGAAAATGTTACTGTTTGTGTAACTAACATAAAGGGAAAAGAGGCAGGGGGAGGCGGTGGATAAGGGATCAGCTTAGAGTCAATCTCCACACTGTCTTCAGTGTTTCTGGTGAAAACCTGTAAGATATAAAGGAGTTAGGCAATGGATATCCCTAAAGAGACCGCCCTGAAATGGTGTGGGCAAAAAGGCGTATTATAACAGAAGAAGTGGTTCCACCTGAGGTACCAACCCAAATCTCAGGAACGCCGTAAAAAAGAAAAAAAATATATTTACAAATAGTTTTATAAACTTGTAGTGAACTCTGACTAAAACGCAACACACACAGATGTTGTGTTTTACTTCTGCATGGGTATCTCGTATTTAAATAACAAACCCAATAATACTATACTGAAAAAAGGGGCTCCTAAATGATCAGTGGTGCAAATATGGCAGGTGAAATCTGGATTCTCCCTCAATACCTAATACCGAAGCCACCCCTGAACTCGTTCTCAACTCCCCTCACTCACATATCCCATTCCCTAATTGGGCTTTTTCTGGGTTCATTCTTTTGCCCACCCTCTCTGCCACCAGTACATTCTCTTCTGGGAACAACCCAGCGAGCCACAGGAGACACATTCCTGCTGTCTCTTAAGATATTGAGTGGTGTATGGGTGTTGTGTAAACTGCTTCAACTTGTACACACTTCTACTCTAATACAGACCAAGATTCTGGGCAATATTGAGTTCCGATCACTGCACCAAATCCTACCTCAACTCTTCCTTTCGACATTTGTGAGTGGCCATCACAAAAATAAACTGCTGCTGAATCAAGATCCTTGTCCTGGAAGCAGGCTCTAACTACTGGATAATGTCTCTGTGAGTGTGAGTTTGCAATTGTGGGCTTCTTCTGGCCCTTCCACTACCCTAACACCTGCTCTGCATCTCTGTAGTTCTGAACCTGTAAATCTAGGAGTGACAAAGCAGCAAGCCATTGTCATATTCTTGTTTTGGAGCGTTTCCCAACATGCATCATTGGAGAAAATAGAACTTGTAATGGAGTGTGCCTCATCTTAACAATGACTCGGACCATCAATCAGATGGTTCTTCATCCCCAGAGCCCAGTACACAGAATACTTTGTTCTCTCACATGTAGTACAACAGAGCTCTTGTTGCATACCCACACTCAGATAGAATAGTGAACATTAGCCTGTGTCGCATCTAAATAGGATTTTGAAGGTTAGCATGCCCGCACTTAGGTGAAACTTGAATGTTAGAATGTGCCACACCTAGAATTATGAACATTAGCCTGCGTAGCACCTAGATAAGATTGTGAATGTCAGCATGCCCACACCTAGATAGCATTCTAAACATAAGCCTGCACCGCATCTAGATAGGATTGTGAAGGTCAGCAAGTGCTACACTTAGACAAAACTGTGAATGCTAGCATGCTAAGTATCAGGTAACCCACTGACCAATACAAGCTCAAACTCTCTGCATACTTATCTCACTCAAAAAACTCACACAACCATCTCTGGCACAACAAGCTGCACGCACTTCACAACACTGCAACAACACATAAACCGGACCAACAGCACACGCGGACTGACACCGATCCAATACCCGCACGAAAGCTCAGCACCAGGTGTATACCGAGTTGAAGCTGCCAACAGAACACCACTCCTCTCACTATCCTACTCCCTCTTCACCTTACTAACCCATCCCACCTTATCTTTTATAGATCCATCAGAGCGCCTCGGGACCAACTCTGTTGGTGACGGTGCACGGTGCAAATACCTTTAACATTTAACATTGCACACCTGTGAATTGCATATCACCAACATTTGTCTAAAACCGTGAAATTGTGTCAACAACACTGCCATTGTATTCCGTGCTATCAAGGGCCATAGCTAACGCACATTGGCCCTCATTACAAGTTTAGAGGTATTTCAGTAGTAAATCTGGCAAAATACCACCAAACAGAGTTACCGTTACAGCCACCTGGTCCCATGGGATTACAAGTGGTGGTAAATTTATATTTCAGTAATCTATAGGACTCCATTGGTATTTCGGCAGAATTACCGCCAGCAGTAATTTTGAAGGCAGTAATTCCAACGGTTCCCACTTTTAGCTGGAGGAAAATCCTCGACCTCACTGCCAAACTGTAGTACGGGGTGCGTTAATGCAGTGTTGACAGAATTATCGCTGCATTACTGCCATATTTACCCTCACCGTCCCCATGTTAGGAAATGGTATCACAATATTCAGTGCTTTTTCTAAACTACTCAAGCTCTTGTGACTGCTCTTCCCCCCCCTGGAATTCTTTTTCGTCTCAGACAATCATGCAAAGGCGTTGCTAATTCTGCGAGCAAATGTATGAAACCTGCGGGAATCCTAAAATAGCCACTATGGTATGCCATAATTAGTTAAGGCCTGTCTTTGTCTGAACTCTCGCCTTTTGCTGACCAACAAATTGCAACAAATGTACCTTCTGTTTTCCTTTATTTCTTTTAAGCCATATTTAATTTGAGACCTCCCTCTTGCATTGATGAGGCCAATATGCTAATTGTCTCCTTCAGTACAGAAGATACACTGTCCTGTGGCTACACCCCCTTTATTGTGGGGCATGTGAAGACACCCTGACCTAGCATCAACGCTTACCCATTTGACCAGCAAGTGCAATTGCTTCTTCCTGCTCTTGTGGTCTACCTATGGAACCTGATTCTTGTTCTTTGTCCATTTGCTGCTAGAGCCTGTTCAGGCTACGGCTGTTGACATGCTGCTACTGCCATACCCTCGACCACACCCTCTGCCTCGTCCTGCAAATTTGCTGCACATGCTCTTTTCTATTCGTCCACAGCATGCACAATCCCAGGCCCTGAATGCTCTTCCGTCTTGTGGGCCTCATTGCTGTTCCGCATCCAATTCTGCATCATCCATGCCTTATACCGTTTCCTATGCTGTGGCTAACCTCCGTCACACTCTGCATTCTCTTACTGGTACAACCTTTCTTTGCGTTACTCTTGATTCGCCCACTCCAAACCATTCTCCCACACATCAATCATCATTTAATTTCCTTTCGGCTTTTGACACCTTAGATTTGGCAAGTCATCTGATAATGACCATGTGATATCAGACCCTTTGCTTCCACCACTTTTAATTCTTTAACTTCTTTATGTAACTTATCACGTTTTTCCTACATTTTCCTCTATTTCAAATCTGCTTCCTTGTCCATCGCTGACAATAACAATAACTAACAATAACTCCATTACATTAATGTACCAATCCACCAACAAATTGCTTTCATTTTCTTCCTCTCTGTGGGGACATCACATTATCGCGGGAGCGTGTTCTCGCGAGATCTCGCGAGACGGGATCTCGTGAGCCCACGCTCCGCGGGAAAACGTTCCCGCTTCAGAGTTGGCGCTCGGCCAGCTGAAGCGGTCACAGAGGAGCGCTGCTCCTGATTACAGGAGAAGAAGCATTGAGCCACAGGACTCACACCACAGCTTCTAGGGCGTAACACCACAGCCACAGGAGGCTACATGGGGGCCCTAGAAGTTTACAGCGTGCCACCGGTGAGCACAACCTTTCCACAGTGAATCAACTGGGAAAGCACAGGACTTGATCGCAATGAACTGTAAGTAAGCGCCCAGCGCCACCAGGCCACGCTAGAGCCTTTCTCCCTTTTGTCAGTCAATAAAGACTGTTAGAAACCCTACAGCGTCCTGTCATCTATTTAGGCCACAACACTCTCTCCCAAATATGTACTTCTGACTTGCTTTGCCCTTTCCCAAAGTATTCCCGCGCTGACTGAGGTGGCTGTCATCTTTCCCTTCTTTCCCTTCATGGCATCATCATCCTAGGGCAGGGATTGGTCACCCTTATCAGAATTAGCTGACACTGCTTCCCTCAGAGTCCTCAATGGGGTGTTGCTCTGATAGAGGTTGGGGTTTTGCGTGATCCAGACATTTCCAAAGGCATCTTTCTAGACTATTTTGTAACTCCAACACTTCCTACTTTACATTATCTCTCCATTCTGTGCATTATTCCACCTTAAAAAAAAACAGTGATTAAAAACTGCATGAGTGTAACACATGTAGCTTGCACATCTTCTTCTAGAACTGTTTGCTGGTCTACACTCTGACCTAAATCCAGCAAATGGGAGTGGGTGACTTTGTGCAGAAATAGAAAGCATTTGCATATTGTGATTAACACTGCAGTGGTTGTATTCTTTTTAGGGTATCCCCAAATGAATTATCACCTTGATAATATCATCGGAATCCTTTGGTGGCTTGTCTATATCCTCCCATTGTATATGTCCCCTGAGTCTTTCAAGAACTTTTCCAATTGAGTAAGAGCCATTTTCTGATGTTCCATCAGTGGATGAACGTCTGCCATCTTGGCCCTGGTCTTTCACTCACGGGACTTTAGAGGTCATTACGAGTTAGGAGATAACCATGCCGCTATTAGCAGCATGGCTGCCTCCTTACCGGCTACCGGGTCCGGGTTCCTTGAATGAGGAATTACCGGGCCATTCCGACCTTGGAGGACCCGGTAATTCCTCATTCAAGGAACCCATCCCCAATCCCATTCGAGACCCCATAGGGCTCAATGGGAATGGGGAGGGTACTAACAATGGGCCTGTTAATAACGGGCCCGTTATTAGCACCCGTGTCTGCTCACGGGACCCGCTAAGGGCACCTGATAAAACCAGGTGCCCCTAGCGGGTTCCTGCGAGCACACTTGTAATGAGGCATTAAGGGGTTGATGGCTCTGGCACCTTTACCGGCACCGTTAACCCCTTAACTCCTCACTCGTAATGACCCCCATTGACTCTGTCTTCAGGGCCTACAATTGCTGGTACAGCCCTCGGGATAGGTCTATAAATCTTAATGATATCATATTATATTGCATTATAGTACATTATGTATTATATTATGTTATATTATCCTCTTCAATATTATATTACATGATATAATATTGGAGCATCAGCCCATATCAGAACACATTGCAGTATGTAACATAAGAAAGGAGGAGAGAGAGAGAGAAAAAGAAGGCGAGCGAGAGAGAGAGACAGAGAGAGAGAGAGAGAGAGAGAGAGAGAGAGAGAGAGAGAGAGACATACAGTAACGCGAGACAGAGACCGAGAGAGAGAGATGCAATTTATAATCTAAGTAACATAACATAACATAATTCACATAGAATTCACGATGTGAAAATCCTCAGAGCTCAGTGCTACTGTGAATATCTTCCTTCTACAGTGAGATTATGAACAACTCTTGGTGCATTCTGTTAAGAACAAAATATATGATGACATATTAGCACAGCACATCATAGCAGTAAATTGCCGCCGAAACGGAGAAGGAGAGAGAGAGAAGGAGAGAGCGAGAGATACAAAGAGAGATAGGGCCTCATTACGAGGCTGGCAGTAAGGGGTTAACGGCGCCGGTAAGGACCAGCAATCCTTAGTGGGAGCCGCTAAGGAACCAGGTAGCTAATAACGGGCCCGTAATCAACGGGCCCATTATTAGCTCCCTCCGCATTCCCATTGAGCCCTATGGGGGCTCGAATGGGAATGGGGATGGGTTTTTGGAATGGAGACTTACCGGGTCCTCCAAGGTTGGAATGACCCACTAAGTCCCCATTCAGGGAACCCGGACCTGGATACGACTTTGGAGGCAGCCATGGCGCTAATAGCACCATGGCTGCCTCCAAACTTGTAATGACCCCCATAGAGTGCGAGAGAGACAGATACATATACAGAGAGAGAAGGGTGGAGAGATAGAGAGAAATCGATAGAGAGAGAGAATGAGAGAACGAGAGATGGTGCACTTGGTGGCACAAGGTTTACATTTTTGGAAAAAGAAAAAAGTAAAAAAATAGAGCACTGGCAATGATGTTCGAAACTAGAATAGATGGCTGCTTCCTTTTTTGAAATCGATTGCCAAAACCTATACACTAGGAATACACTGGTAAATACAGCAGAACAATAGTATATGAACCTGAAAACAGTGCACAATACAGCACTATGCCCCAGGTTGAATCTGGTGAGAACTTGTTGTTTAACACATCTAAAAGGGACTTTGCTCATTAAACTATAGTTGTGTTCATTTTATCATATAAGCTTAAAAAAAGGATGGATCCATGAAATTAAACTACCAGGACCGACAAACTAAGCTAATTAGTCCGCTGTGTTAAAAATTGATGGAAAGTCACAGATATTAAAACATTTCCAATTAACTGAAAGACATTTAAAAATCAATGGGCCTCATTATAAATTTGATGGTACCACCAAACAGATTTTCCGTTACCACCACTTGGTCTGGCAGAATTACTACCGGATTACAAGTGGTGGTAGAGCATTGTTATTCCTCATTTATGGAGTACATAGGACTCGTTGGGGATTTTGGCAGAATTACCACCGGCGGTAATTCCGCCAGCAGTAATTCTGCCAAAAATGCAATTTTTTTGGTGGTAAAGTAGTGGAATTACTTGCCGCTTTTTGCTGGAGGTTTTTCCTCCATCTTTCCTCCAAACCCATAGTTCGGTGGTGCGGTAATGTGGGTGCAATGCAGTGGTAACTCTGTTAGAACTGCATTACCATCGTTTTTTGCCCACACCGACTAACGCATAACGAGGCCCATTGTGTGTGATTATTGTTACAATATTGCGATTGCCCCGATATGTATATGCTGTTGTGCGAATTTGGTATATTATACATGAATCCACCAATTGCTCTCCTTCCCTTTTTTTCATTGGCTCCAAGGTGGAGTTGTAAATGAGCGAGGATAGGATGTACTAACAAGACTACTTTTGTATAAGTGAGCACATTTCACTGACTCATATTGATGTGCACTATTGGATCTAATTGTTGAGTGATTTAATGGCTGCTTGGAAAAGATAATGAAGAAATGCCATTGCCTGATTTTAGAAGATATATATTCATATGTTTATGTTTGGGTTTAAATGCATTTGAAATGAACTTTTACTAACATACACTTTGCGTTTACTAAAACAGAGGAGAAGATAATTTGCTTTTTATTTCTTATTACCCCTCAAACGCCCTAGGGAAATTCCTCAGCAGTTGTTTGCTTGCTATGTTTCCTGTTGGGGCCATATGAAGCAAATGAGGCACTTGGCATATTCTATTTTTGTGTCCATCTTGGGGGTGGCATTCAGTGCCATATCTGCAAGACATTGGATGATCTGACCTGGTGGGCATATGGGAAGTGAGATTTACATCTAGCACCACACAGTGGAGAGTGTGGAGTTGCACAGTTAGTTTTCCTTTAAGTGTATTCACAAAAAGGGAAATACAAACATTGAATGTGCAAAAGGTCAGTGTTTTCTATCTCAGCAAAGGGCACAGCTTGTGCCACCTTAGGTTACAAATACTCCTGAAGAGACTGCACCGCTGCTGGGTGGCATTGTTGTTTCAGGCCAGCCGGGCCATGTAAAATGTCTTATCTTTGTATCACCAACTCTAAGCAATAAGGCTTGCACTCACAATCCCACCTTGTGGCCCTCTGGACCCCTTTTATAACTCTAAACCGATAGCCACACATCTCTCAAACAGTGGTATTGAGCCACTGCTGTAGGTGCATTAACCATCCAGTGCATCCTCTTAAGAGCGGTGTTCTCTAGTCACACCTCTTTCGTCTGGCTACACCTGCCTCTCCAGTCCTGATCCTCCCCTTTTCACTTTTTAAATTGAGATTTTCTCATATTCCCCTCCCCTCTAGCATAGGGCTCCTTTCTGAAATGCCCATGCTGAGATCTTGATGACCTTCATGTTGCAGGAAAGGGAAATATCACGAGATCAGGAATACGGGTTAGAGCAGTGGAGTTGTGGGCATTGTTGGGAAATTAAAGACCAGAAGGCACATCACATGCAAAACTAGAACTTCCGTGGGGACTAAGGACAGAGATAGGTATGAGCGCTGTACTAGCATCCTGCACCATGACCAATATCCTGCTCTGAGCTGACCAATTAAATGCTCTCTTTTGATCTTTAGTATTATTGTTTTGGAAGATATGGTTTTAAAGGTCCGAAGTTCTTAGCTCAAAGAGGGGGTTGTTTTGGCAGTGTGCCCTCCATATGCTGAATACATTGGCGGCCACAATTTAAATCTCAGTCAACATAAAACATAATTGCTTTTTTACCTTCTTTCATTCATCTTTCTTCCTTTCACCCTCTTTCTATCTGTTGATCTTTCCCACTCACATCAGCCTCTATCTTTTTCTCTTTTTATCGGACATGCCTTTGTTTATCACTCAATCTTCTTTAACTCCATTATTTGGGGCTCTTGTTCTGTCTTTCCCCCCACCTCTTTCTCTTTCAGTTGTTGCATTCTCTTTTCTCCAATTCCCCCTCTCTTTTTCTATCTTTACTCTCTCTACTCCATAATCTTCATGTTAACATTAAGCCTCAATTTCTACTGTCTGCTTTTCCACTATTCTATTGCTCCCCTCTTGCTTTCTTTTTATCACTTCTCCATGAACCCTACCCCTCTCTGTCTCCTCCTTCCTCCTATCTTCATGTTTATCTGTTGCTCTGTTTATTTCTTTCTGTTTATCTCTCTCTCTGTCTCAGCCTACTCCACCCCAACCCCACACACTCTCCCCCTCTCGTGTAGGTTCCCTGGCATGCAGTCTTCAATTTCAAGATGTCGTTTTAACATAACATATTGCCAACACTAATCGGAGGTATAGCTTCAGATTCTGGTCAATGGGAAATTCAGACAGAGGCTATTTTTACCCCTGTTTTCATTTCACAATCCAGACTCGGAACATGCTGTTAATTTCTCCCCAGACATACCACCTTCAGCACTGAAGTGAGCGATCTCTCCCCCTTCTGCTCTTTCCCTTATCTCCCTGCATTGTTAGTGATGAAAAACACCAATCAGGAACTGCAGCCTGTGTTCGCTGGGGATGAAAGCCCGAATGATATATTTATTTACAGCAGCAGCAAATGGGCAATTCACATGCAAATGCAGCAATGTGGGATACCTCATTGATTCTGAATAGTGCCCCAATGCACAATATGCCGGGTAAGAACACATGCACATCAAACATGGATGAATCACCACTAATGCGGTGGCTCTTGCTTCATCGGCACTCTACCTGTGGAGGGGCACATTAGCAGGCTTGTTGTTAATGGTGGGTGTTATAATGCATCCCTTCAAAATATGCAGAAATAATAATAGTTATTCCAGATCCACTTTTTGCAGCCAGTGCACATATTCCGGAAGTCGAACGTTTAAGACTGATTTCAATACATTGAGGGCCGATTCCGAGGTGCAAGCAACAATAGGAAAGTGTTCTTCTATGAAAGATGACACTTTCCTTAAAAGAAATATAGTTTGGCAAAGTGAAAATGTATCAGCCTGGTATCAAAGCCTCGACTTTTGCATGTAACTGAATTACGGCTTGACAGAAGCCCTAGCAACCATCAGGAATGCTGGACATGCTTTGCAGGGGATTCTGCTTCCATGCCGTTAAACTCTCCTGCACACTTTTTCCCTTATACATAGCATTTCCTAGACTGCAGCACCATTTTTCTAGTTTACTGAACGCTTAGGAAAACTTTCTTAAACTAGAAAAGAGGCAGTCTTTTAAGAAATGTTCACAATGCCACTGGTGCACATGTTTCTATCAAAAGGATATATTTTAGCAGCTTTTGCTGCTGTAAATTATGACATCTCACATCCTATTCTTCCGTGTCACAGGCTCAAAAGTGAGCCCCCAGTCCCTTCACAGTTCTTTGCTTGCCCCTTTGTTAATTTGGACTATTAAGTGCAACTTGCACCACTGATAACCCGAAACTATTACACTAGAGAACAGACAGAGAGAAAGGGCATATGTGGAAGGACACACAGCTTGTAGGTGTTGTGTTATTCCCCCACCCATTGACTGCCCATGGCCATGCTAATTCCTATGGCCATGCCCACCCATTAGCTGCCCCTCTGGGCCAAAAGCACCGCCTTATGAGAACTCTTTGAGCTGGCTTCAAACACGCCTTACCATCAGACTTTTAACTCGAAGTGCCCGCCAGTGTTTTTTAAAAACAGTCTGCTAAGAGGCCTCATTAGGACCCAGGCGGTAAGGGGTTTACGGCGGCGTAAACAGCGCCGACCCTTACCGCCTGATTCCGAGGTCCCTTAGCGCCATGGAGGATTTAACACCTGCTTTCAGCAGGTGTTAAAATCCATGGCGCTAAGGGACCTTGTTGTTAATTACGCCACCGTAATTTACGTTGGCGTAATTAACGCCTTCCCCACTCCCATTATGCCCTATGGGGCAAAAATGGGAATGGGGAAGGGTAAATGGGTTAATGGGGACTTACCGCCCCGCCAACCTCGGAATGGGGCGGTAAGTCCGCCAACCACCATGGCATAAACGTAGTGGCGGTAAAGGTACGACCCAGGCGGTAATTTACCGCCAGGGTCGTAATGAGGCCCAAATTGGAGCTATAAGCCCGCTACTGATGTAATAAACATGTCTTGACCAAGTCTGCCTTAAGCTACTTGTTTATGTCCTGTTAAAAACAATGATTGGCAAAGCCAGCAGTTTTGGCTTGTGTATAAGGGTTAGGCATTTGCCAGGCACTGCTATAAATTGCAATATAGCAGTAGGCTTTCCTAAATCTTAGGAGAGACTACCCATGCTCAACCCTACACAATATTGTCAAATTGTTTAAAAAAGTGTATTTAATTGTTCCATTTCCATATGTAAGTACAGTAGGTCACAACAAATAAAAACCGATGAAGTATTTTCAACATTTCAAACCATTTGAATACACAAGACGCCGCAGAGCCTTGAGAGTGTTTAATTTGTGCTTTCGTGTTTCTGTCTGTTGACCTTCTCCAGAGGCATCACCAGGCTACCACAACTCATGTGAAGAAAAAAGAAAGAACAAGAAAAAAGAAAGGTATTTTAGCTATGTCAGAGTGAGATAGAATACTAATTCATGTATAAATCAATTTTTGAAAAAAGTTTTCATGTTTGGAATATCAACATTTAAATATTAACATAGCATGCCCCTAAACTCCAATTCAGAATATGTGTATGACAAATACCTTTACATTCTGAACATATATTCATTTTCTTCCAATAATGTTGTCGAAATCTCCCTCGGAACAAACAAAGTACGAGGATTTGTAAGGCTAAGTCTGGACACTATTAATAATCTTCAGCTATAATTGCTGCATGGATCTTAGAGAGGACAACATGAATAAAAATCAGTTTTTTACCACAAGACAATTTTCTCTTCCAGGTGCAATCACTGTAAGCAATGTTAGAAATGAAACCCTCAGTTATTCTACGAAATCTGTAAAATCCTCTTTGGACATAGGTAGTTGAAAACAGTAACCTGATTAATCCTTCCATGCTTGCTTACCAGTGCACAATCTTAGTGAATCTTCCCATTAACCGAAATCAGGTTGTAGGATTGAAACGGATTGTGTGGCCTTTGCGATTTAAATACTTTCATAGCACATCAGTAATCTAGTGATTCATTACGTGATGACTTCATCATGTAACGGCATGTTAGTGACATAATCACGTAACGACACAATGACATCATAGCGCGGGGGACCATGCTATCTACAATTGGCTCTCACTAAATACTCTCCCTCCGGCACCAACTCTCTTTGTATCAAGCGCGTCGCTAAACAATGAGCTGGTAGTTGGTCTCTTTCCTCTGCAGGCTCCCTTCTTTGTAACAGCCTCCCCCTTCCTCTTTGTCTTGAGCTGGATCTCTTCAAATTCTAAAAGCTCCTCGAGACATTGGCCCTCATTCCGAGCTAGGAGGTAAGTACCAGTACTTTCCAGCATGGCGGAAAGTATGACACCGCCCTGGCATCAGACCGCTAATTGCGGCCCATTCCGACCTCGCAGTCACGTGCTTTTCCCCATGCCGGAAAAGTACCGAGCGGCATGCCGCTAAACGACCCGCAAAACCCCCTACCGTCATGCTGCGACATGTACATAACAACACCGCCTTGGAAGCAGCAGCGTCTGTAAATAACGGTGACCGTAATTTACGGATCCCATAAATTACGGTCACTGCAAAACAACGGAACCGGAAATGTTGTCATCGGCCAGGAACGGGAAGGAGCGCGGCGGCCATCTTTAAAAACACAATCCATTGCCATCCTCATCAGCCAGCACCCTTGGGAGCAAACTGAAGTCGGGGAAAGGACCAAACAAAAAGGAACAATGCCAAAAGCCCCAAAGAAGACTGCAGACCGGCTCCGCAAGAAGAAATTCAGCCCTGAAGAACTGCAGGCCATGGTGGACTACCTGGCAGAGGATGCTGACATTGTGTTCAGCCCCAACATGCGGAGAGAGTCCATCATCCGCAAAAAAAATATCTGGACACAAATCGGCCAGAGGGTGAGCGTTGTAGGCACCACCCCCCGCACCCTCAGGGACTGCCGCAAGCGGTGGGATGACTTGCGGGTGCGGGGCCTCCTCTCCGCCAACCGGAGTCGGTAATGCAGACCGAGGGGGTCCAAGTTCCCCAGTGAGACTTGAGCCATGGGAGGAGACATGTGCGGCATTGATTGGTATGGAATCAATTGAGGGCGTCGGCGAGATGGAGTGTGGGGCAACGTCGTCTGCCGAAGGAGGTGAGTGTCCAAAGTCTACACTGCCAATGGCCATTGCATGATTTAAACTCCCCAAGGGCCATCAAAGGCACCTTCTCATGTTGCCTTCCCCCCATCCAACTAATGCAGAGCCAACTGCCACGCAATCAAGGGCCAAGTGCAAGTACATAACGCACATCAGCCATAGTGCATTAACTTGCACATCCCATCATGCACACTGTGCAGCCGGTTCGGCAGTGTGCCAGCCAGACTGCACATTACCAGGCCAGGATGAGTCACTCCGAAACCTGCGTACATGTCATACTCATGCACAAGTACCACTGCTGTTGCTACACCCAAAAGGCCACAAACCCCAATTGACTGAAATGTGAATGCAGCCATGTATGCTATTAGGACGTCATACAATCACTCATGTTGGCCCTCTCTTCTACCCCCACAGGCACTGATCATGACAGCGGTGAGCCACAGACAAGCCGGCCAACCACCTCCATGGGCAGTGGCAGGGTCCGGCGAATTCCAGCACCGAAAAGAACACCCACCCCGGCTCCTGAAAGGTCAGTGGAGGCTGCACCACCCCAATCCCTCCCAGCATCGGCGCCTGCCACAATGCCCACCCCAACGTCGGCACAGTCCAGCATTTCTGGGGAGGTTGCAGCTACAGGACCCGAGGAGAATGTGGACAGCCCTGCATCCATCTGTGGGGCGTCCGAGGAGGAGTTCCATCCCACAGTCCACACCCCGGAGCCCAGCAATGTCCCCCTGGCCTCATGCAGTGACTCTGGAGATCCACAAACACCTGCCCGTAGTGCTCCTACAGACACGCAGCGGTACGATGATCGTGGGCCAAGTTCACCAGTACAGTCCTCGCCAGAGCACGTAGGGCCAAGTCGCTTCAGTGATGAATTCCCATAATTTGGCACACGTCGTGCAAATCAGCTCACTGATCTAATCACTGAGTTCATGGAGGACAACCACCAGGCCAGGGTGGAATGGCAAAATGAACTTCGGGAAATGCGCCAGACAGTCACTGACAGCACCAACAGGTTGTGTGAGACAGTCACTGACAGCACTAACCGTTTGTGCCACGTCCTAGGACGCATAGCCAATGCCCTTGAGGCTGCACAATGAAATCCGCAGCATCAGCAGGAGGACACGCCCTCATTCAGTGGGGCCACACCAGCAAGCCCACCAAGACGCACTCTGCGTTCCATGCGGCGCAGGGACATGCCTCCCCCGGGCCCCGGGAGCATGAATTAATCGTCAATGCTGCCACATGTGGCCTTAACATACTACATGGGACTACTGTTGTGGAGTTGAGGGGAGGGGGGTGGAGGGTGAGGGTTTGTTGTGGAGTTGGGGGATAGGAGGGTGAGGGATGAGGGTTTGTTGTGGAGTTGGGGGACAGGAGGGTGAGGGTTTGTTGTGGAGTTGGGGGGAGTGGGGTGGGTGGAGGGAATGTTCACACTCATCCATTTTTTTCAATACACTATTGGTGTTGCAAAGTTTAACCGTTGTGGACATTCATCATTGAGCATGTGTATTATGACGTCTGACAGTGCATGGTCTACAAGTATACACACACCCAGTGCCCTGTGTGCCCATGTAATGCCATCCTCTGCTGACTTGTGTTCTGGTTATTATGTCCAATCATTGTTTGGCACACGACATGTCCCTCAAGTGCACCGCCTCCATGATGCTTTCTTGCCACTTCCTCCTCCCTCTTCACTCCATCTTCATGTGCTGCTAGCAGTCCCATGTCAGGGGACAGAGACACAATCCAAGGGATGCACATTTTGTTCAGCTTTACACATGACATGGGGATCTTGGACACCACATAGCAGTAGATGGGTCCCCCACCAGTCCAGCTTCGCCAACTCATATGTGCCTTACGCAAGCCAGGTGACTGCTTCATCTCCACGCATGCACGGGTATGGCCAATGTTTTAGTGCTCCCTGGGCCTGTTCTGTGGGTTACTGACAGGGGTCATGTACCATGGTGTCAAGGGACAGCCACCAACACCTGCATGTCTAGCCAATTAAGGTAAGTGTTTGAACTGTCACGGGGGAGAACTGAACTTGGCTGACATGGCAGCGTGTTACTGATGGCCATACGCACATGTCCATGGATGCATTTTGCCCATTCATGGCCACAATATGTGTCCACTTCAATGGAATGCTGTAGGGGGGTGCGTCTACAAGATGGTCCATGAACAATGGCACGGACATCTCGTGGTACATGCTTCGTTGATGCATGCAGCAGTCCTGATGTTATCCATGTAGTGCTGTGTACTGTGTGAATCCGTAGTTGGGTGTGTTGGATGTAGTCAGTGGCTCATAATCATCATACTGCTCTGATCCATACTATGGTGAATTCCAACACTCCTATGGGTGTGCCAAACCGGTGACGTGGTGTGGTATCCCTGCTGCCCTCAGTTCAATCCACTCCCAGGGATGAGTCTCCGGTGTGGTGCCATGCTGGGGGCAGCCACATTGTGCATATGCAGTGTGTCTTCCTATATGTTCTTACAGTTGTGGTGGCCGCCAATGAGTGGTGCATCTGTTGTGGGATTTGACCTTGTCAGATGTTGGGAATGTTGTGTTTTGTGTGTGCCTTACTCTGTCGATGTGGGAATCTGTACTCATGTGCCGTTGCACTGGTTCTGTGGCAGAGTGGTTGGTGGGGTGAACATCGTGCACTGGCTTCATCATTTCGACCCAGTTTGTTCATGCAGGCACCCACCTCATGGCACCAATGCACTGGCATGACACAGTCAGACGACTCACCAGGCAGCCAGGCACGTCATCCTGCATGTTGCCCCATGGGGCACGGTAGCGTGGAGATCAGCTGGCCCATTGAGTCATGAGTTGTTCCTTGATGTGGGGCCCACCCATGTGTGATGTTCTTGGTTGCGTTGAATTCCATCTGCATGTAGGGGGAGTGGTATTGCTTGCAGTTGCTATCCGCCACCTGCATGCCATGCTGGTCCACCTAGGACACGTGGGTGCTGTCAGGGGCACGCATGTCATTTGGCATGCCTGCCAATGCATGGGGGCCAAATTTAGTGTTGTATATCTCCTGGGTAGTCCATGTTAGGGATTTGTAGGCCCTTGTGTGCTTGGGGAGGTGAACCAACACTTGTTTATGTGTCCGTGTAATGGACGGTTGTGACATGCCATGCATGGGCCCCACTGTGTGCTGGTAGGTACCTGTGGCATGGGTGTGGGGCACAGGCAACACCTTCAGTTGTTCCAGGATAGCAGTGTGTATTTGTATGCTGCTCGCTTATCTTGTTATTTCTCCAGCCAAATATGGTGGTGATGGTGTCATGACATTGACTGCCCATGGCCATGCTAATTCCTATGGCCATGCCCACCCATTAGCTGCCCCTCTGGGCCAAAAGCACCGCCTTATGAGAACTCTTTGAGCTGGCTTCAAACACGCCTTACCATCAGACTTTTAACTCGAAGTGCCCGCCAGTGTTTTTTAAAAACAGTCTGCTAAGAGTTAATGACTAAATTGGAGCTATAAGCCCGCTACTGATGTAATAAACATGTCTTGACCAAGTCTGCCTTAAGCTACTTGTTTATGTCCTGTTAAAAACAATGATTGGCAAAGCCAGCAGTTTTGGCTTGTGTATAAGGGTTAGGCATTTGCCAGGCACTGCTATAAGTTGCAATATAGTAGTAGGCTTTCCTAAATCTTAGGAGAGACTACCCATGCTCAACCCTACACAATATTGTCAAATTGTTTAAAAAAGTGTATTTAATTGTTCCATTTCCATATGTAAGTACAGTAGGTCACAACAAATAAAAACCGATGAAGTATTTTCAACATTTCAAACCATTTGAATACACAAGACGCCGCAGAGCCTTGAGAGTGTTTAATTTGTGCTTTCATGTTTCTGTCTGTTGACCTTCTCCAGAGGAATCACCAGGCTACCACAACTCATGTGAAGAAAAAAGAAAGAACAAGAAAAAAGAAAGGTATTTTAGCTATGTCAGAGTGAGATAGAATACTAATTCATGTATAAATCAATTTTTGAAAAAAGTTTTCATGTTTGGAATATCAACATTTAAATATTAACATAGCATGCCCCTAAACTCCAATTCAGAATATGTGTATGACAAATACCTTTACATTCTGAACATATATTCATTTTCTTCCAATAATTTTGTCGAAATCTCCCTCGGAACAAACAAAGTACGAGGATTTGTAAGGCTAAGTCTGGACACTATTAATAATCTTCAGCTATAATTGCTGCATGGATCTTAGAGAGGACAACATGAATAAAAATCAGTTTTTTACCACAAGACAATTTTCTCTTCCAGGTGCAATCACTGTAAGCAATGTTAGAAATGAAACCCTCAGTTATTCTAGGAAATCTGTAAAATCCTCTTTGGACATAGGTAGTTGAAAACAGTAACCTGATTAATCCTTCCATGCTTGCTTACCAGTGCACAATCTTAGTGAATCTTCCCATTAACCGAAATCAGGTTGTAGGATTGAAACGGATTGTGTGGCCTTTGCGATTTAAATACTTACATAGCACATCAGTAATCTAGTGATTCATTACGTGATGACTTCATCATGTAACGGCATGTTAGTGACATAATCACGTAACGACACAATGACATCATAGCGCGGGGGACCATGCTATCTACAATTGGCTCTCACTAAATACTCTCCCTCCGGCACCAACTCTTTGTATCAAGCGCGTCGCTAAACAATGAGCTGGTAGTTGGTCTCTTTCCTCTGCAGGCTCCCTCCTTTGTAACAGCCTCCCCCTTCCTCTTTGTCTTGAGCTGGATCTCTTCAAATTCTAAAAGCTCCTCGAGACATTGGCCCTCATTCCGAGCTAGGAGGTAAGTAACAGTACTTTCCAGCATGGCAGAAAGTATGACACCGCCCTGGCATCAGACCGCTAATTGCGGCCCATTCCGACCTCGCAGTCACGTGCTTTTCCCCATGCCGGAAAAGTACCGAGCGGCATGCCGCTAAACGACCCGCAAAACCCCCTACCGTCATGCTGCGACATGTACATAACAACACCGCCTTGGAAGCAGCAGCGTCTGTAAATAACGGTGACCGTAATTTACGGATCCCATAAATTACGGTCACTGCAAAACAACGGAACCGGAAATGTTGTCATCGGCCAGGAACGGGAAGGAGCGCGGCGGCCATCTTTAAAAACACAATCCATTGCCATCCTCATCAGCCAGCACCCTTGGGAGCAAACTGAAGTCGGGGAAAGGACCAAACAAAAAGGAACAATGCCAAAAGCCCCAAAGAAGACTGCAGACCGGCTCCGCAAGAAGAAATTCAGCCCTGAAGAACTGCAGGCCATGGTGGACTACCTGGCAGAGGATGCTGACATTGTGTTCAGCCCCAACATGCGGAGAGAGTCCATCATCCGCAAAAAAAATATCTGGACACAAATCGGCCAGAGGGTGAGCGTTGTAGGCACCACCCCCCGCACCCTCAGGGACTGCCGCAAGCGGTGGGATGACTTGCGGGTGCGGGGCCTCCTCTCCGCCAACCGGAGTCGGTAATGCAGACCGAGGGGGTCCAAGTTCCCCAGTGAGACTTGAGCCATGGGAGGAGACATGTGCGGCATTGATTGGTATGGAATCAATTGAGGGCGTCGGCGAGATGGAGTGTGGGGCAACGTCGTCTGCCGAAGGAGGTGAGTGTCCAAAGTCTACACTGCCAATGGCCATTGCATGATTTAAACTCCCCAAGGGCCATCAAAGGCACCTTCTCATGTTGCCTTCCCCCATCCAACTAATGCAGAGCCAACTGCCACGCAATCAAGGGCCAAGTGCAAGTACATAACGCACATCAGCCATAGTGCATTAACTTGCACATCCCATCATGCACACTGTGCAGCCGGTTCGGCAGTGTGCCAGCCAGACTGCACATTACCAGGCCAGGATGAGTCACTCCGAAACCTGCGTACATGTCATACTCATGCACATGTACCACTGCTGTTGCTACACCCAAAAGGCCACAAACCCCAATTGACTGAAATGTGAATGCAGCCATGTATGCTATTAGGACGTCATACAATCACTCATGTTGGCCCTCTCTTCTACCCCCACAGGCACTGATCATGACAGCGGTGAGCCACAGACAAGCCGGCCAACCACCTCCATGGGCAGTGGCAGGGTCCGGCGAATTCCAGCACCGAAAAGAACACCCACCCCGGCTCCTGAAAGGTCAGTGGAGGCTGCACCACCCCAATCCCTCCCAGCATCGGCGCCTGCCACAATGCCCACCCCAACGTCGGCACAGTCCAGCATTTCTGGGGAGGTTGCAGCTACAGGACCCGAGGAGAATGTGGACAGCCCTGCATCCATCTGTGGGGCGTCCGAGGAGGAGTTCCATCCCACAGTCCACACCCCGGATCCCAGCAATGTCCCCCTGGCCTCATGCAGTGACTCTGGAGATCCACAAACACCTGCCCGTAGTGCTCCTACAGACACGCAGCGGTACGATGATCGTGGGCCAAGTTCACCAGTACAGTCCTCGCCAGAGCACGTAGGGCCAAGTCGCTTCAGTGATGAATTCCCATAATTTGGCACACGTCGTGCAAATCAGCTCACTGATCTAATCACTGAGTTCATGGAGGACAACCACCAGGCCAGGGTGGAATGGCAAAATGAACTTCGGGAAATGCGCCAGACAGTCACTGACAGCACCAACAGGTTGTGTGAGACAGTCACTGACAGCACTAACCGTTTGTGCCACGTCCTAGGACGCATAGCCAATGCCCTTGAGGCTGCACAATGAAATCCGCAGCATCAGCAGGAGGACACGCCCTCATTCAGTGGGGCCACACCAGCAAGCCCACCAAGACGCACTCTGCGTTCCATGCGGCGCAGGGACATGCCTCCCCCGGGCCCCGGGAGCATGAATTAATCGTCAATGCTGCCACATGTGGCCTTAACGTACTACATGGGACTACTGTTGTGGAGTTGAGGGGAGGGGGGTGGAGGGTGAGGGTTTGTTGTGGAGTTGGGGGATAGGAGGGTGAGGGATGAGGGTTTGTTGTGGAGTTGGGGGACAGGAGGGTGAGGGTTTGTTGTGGAGTTGGGGGGAGTGGGGTGGGTGGAGGGAATGTTCACACTCATCCATTTTTTTCAATACACTATTGGTGTTGCAAAGTTTAACCGTTGTGGACATTCATCATTGAGCATGTGTATTATGACGTCTGACAGTGCATGGTCTACAAGTATACACACACCCAGTGCCCTGTGTGCCCATGTAATGCCATCCTCTGCTGACTTGTGTTCTGGTTATTATGTCCAATCATTGTTTGGCACACGACATGTCCCTCAAGTGCACCGCCTCCATGATGCTTTCTTGCCACTTCCTCCTCCCTCTTCACTCCATCTTCATGTGCTGCTAGCAGTCCCATGTCAGGGGACAGAGACACAATCCAAGGGATGCACATTTTGTTCAGCTTTACACATGACATGGGGATCTTGGACACCACATAGCAGTAGATGGGTCCCCCACCAGTCCAGCTTCGCCAACTCATATGTGCCTTACGCAAGCCAGGTGACTGCTTCATCTCCACGCATGCACGGGTATGGCCAATGTTTTAGTGCTCCCTGGGCCTGTTCTGTGGGTTACTGACAGGGGTCATGTACCATGGTGTCAAGGGACAGCCACCAACACCTGCATGTCTAGCCAATTAAGGTAAGTGTTTGAACTGTCACGGGGGAGAACTGAACTTGGCTGACATGGCAGCGTGTTACTGATGGCCATACGCACATGTCCATGGATGCATTTTGCCCATTCATGGCCACAATATGTGTCCACTTCAATGGAATGCTGTAGGGGGGTGCGTCTACAAGATGGTCCATGAACAATGGCACGGACATCTCGTGGTACATGCTTCGTTGATGCATGCAGCAGTCCTGATGTTATCCATGTAGTGCTGTGTACTGTGTGAATCCGTAGTTGGGTGTGTTGGATGTAGTCAGTGGCTCATAATCATCATACTGCTCTGATCCATACTATGGTGAATTCCAACACTCCTATGGGTGTGCCAAACCGGTGACGTGGTGTGGTATCCCTGCTGCCCTCAGTTCAATCCACTCCCAGGGATGAGTCTCCGGTGTGGTGCCATGCTGGGGGCAGCCACATTGTGCATATGCAGTGTGTCTTCCTATATGTTCTTACAGTTGTGGTGGCCGCCAATGAGTGGTGCATCTGTTGTGGGATTTGACCTTGTCAGATGTTGGGAATGTTGTGTTTTGTGTGTGCCTTACTCTGTCGATGTGGGAATCTGTACTCATGTGCCGTTGCACTGGTTCTGTGGCAGAGTGGTTGGTGGGGTGAACATCGTGCACTGGCTTCATCATTTCGACCCAGTTTGTTCATGCAGGCACCCACCTCATGGCACCAATGCACTGGCATGACACAGTCAGACGACTCACCAGGCAGCCAGGCACGTCATCCTGCATGTTGCCCCATGGGGCACGGTAGCGTGGAGATCAGCTGGCCCATTGAGTCATGAGTTGTTCCTTGATGTGGGGCCCACCCATGTGTGATGTTCTTGGTTGCGTTGAATTCCATCTGCACGTAGGGGGAGTGGTATTGCTTGCAGTTGCTATCCGCCACCTGCATGCCATGCTGGTCCACCTAGGACACGTGGGTGCTGTCAGGGGCACGCATGTCATTTGGCATGCCTGCCAATGCATGGGGGCCAAATTTAGTGTTGTATATCTCCTGGGTAGTCCATGTTAGGGATTTGTAGGCCCTTGTGTGCTTGGGGAGGTGAACCAACACTTGTTTATGTGTCCGTGTAATGGACGGTTGTGACATGCCATGCATGGGCCCCACTGTGTGCTGGTAGGTACCTGTGGCATGGGTGTGGGGCACAGGCAACACCTTCAGTTGTTCCAGGATAGCAGTGTGTATTTGTATGCTGCTCGCTTATCTTGTTATTTCTCCAGCCAAATATGGTGGTGATGGTGTCACAGTCAAGCTGGTAGCAGGTGTGTATCTTCTCAGGGGTTTCCTTGAGGGACCGGACATGCTTCGTGGGAATGGGGGCTGCTGGGGTGGTGACTGAGGCTGCACTGGTGCTGTATGCTGGGCCTGTCTCCCCCTCCTTCTCCCCCTGTGTCTCCTCAATGGGGGGGGGCCTGGTGTTGTTGGTGTAGTTATTGTGGTTGTGCCCTTCATGGCACTATTGGTCTCATCTTGGTGTGGGAGGGGGTGTGGTGTGTGCGTGTGTTCCTTTTCTGCTGTGGCAGACTCCATTGCCTCCACCTGTGCTGATTGTGTGCACCTGTGGCTCTGGGAACCACTGCTCAGGGTTCTTTACTCCTTCTCTGAGATGCCTGTATGTACTCCATGCCGGTAAGGTACTTTACGGCCTTAAGGAGGCCGTTATTTACGTGTGCTCCTTACTTGTGATTAGCTCCGGTTTACGCCATGCCGCTAATTTCGGCATGGTGGGGCGCGCGCGACCCAAGACCGATAATTACGGCATCGTTGTTTACGGTGCTGTAAATAGTGGTCTGACAGGTCAGAATAGCCTGTAGCAGTAAATGATGCCGGTAATCCATTACCGGCATCGTTTTTCCTTACCTCCAACCTCGGAATGACCACCATTCCTTTTTACCTCCTCCTTCCCTAAATCCCTTCTCTGCTAAACCCCACAGTTGCTGAGATTGGTGACCAGGGCCCTTATGTGTCCTACTGGGTCCTGACCTCCCACACCCAACCGCCTTCAGCCTCTGGCCCCAATTCCAGCACTTGCCTTGGCACTCCTTGGTCTATGCCGCCACAGGCCTGCACTTATTTATTGGCAGCTGATCACTCTCACCTAGTCACTTACAGCTGCTCACTCCCTAGCACTTCCCTCTTTGGTACACCTAGCACTTGGTACACCTAGCACTTGGTACACCTAGAACTTACCCCCACTCCTCATCCCTTCCCTCTCTCTGCACTTGCACTCTCTGAATGCTCACAAGGCCTAGTAGGTCCACCTCTATCTTCCATTGTTATATTTGCTTTTCATTCCCATCTTCCCTCCCTGTTGTCCTTGTGGGCACTTTGAAACACAATTTACTTGATGTATAAGCGCCTTACAAATGCACAATAAAATAAAAATAGCGCACAGAGAAATAGTTGACTTGGTTTGAGGTAACATTCCGTTATGGAGTATCAAAGTGTGATATTTTGAGAATTGCCCAAATAATAATACAGTGTACAGCATCTCTTTGGGAATGCCTTATACATAATTACATAGTCGACCAGGAAGAAGTAGTAATATCTGTGACAATAGTGACGCAGTGACATCATAGCGCACTGTAAGATAGAGTATTCATTTTGCGATTGGAATGTAATAACATTCCGTTGTGGAATATCAAAGTATGACATTTTTAGGATTGCAGGAATGGCAATACCGTATAAATTAGCCTCTTCATTATACATAATTACGTAATAATTAAAGAGTAGGACAATTACAATGTCTGAAACAGTAAGTAAGGTGAGATCCATCTGGGCAAATTCATGAAAGCAGGAAATACTGTGCTCTATATCAATTGAAAAATGTAGAAAGAGTTCTTAGTGTACAATTGACTCATATGTGATTGAGGCCCAACAGATTTTAAGATACACGTTGTCAATACCCAGCAGTTGTTAAGCTTCACATAGACCTACACTGTCCACTTTAAACAGAGTGTTTGCACATATTTAGCTGAATACATCAAACACATTGCCATCCCTTTCTCACAAGAAACTATATAACCCATGATGATCATTTAGCCACTTGGGAGTTATTTGGTGTGCATCTCACCCCCCACTCATTTCTTTGGCACTGCTATTAGATTTCCCAGGTACTGGCACCATTGTGCACCTGCTACCATCAATGGCCAGTTAATACCACAAGGGCAGAGCCTGGCAAGTGCCTTTCCCATGCCTACACAAAACTGTTGCATTGCCAATGCTTGTTTTTGAATGCATCCAGCCACTATTGTCTGTGACATAAAAACCTAGGAATAGCAAGCATCACAGGAATACAGCTATTTCTCAATTGGCCAAATAGCAGTTAATGCCATTTCCACAGAAGCAACGTTTGGAGGACCTGCACGACTAAGATAATTCTAAATGTTTTTTATGAGTAACTTTGTTCAAATATCTACACTCACAGGAAATGAGAGACAGATTAAAATTCTTATCAAATGTGGACATTAAAATGTGTGCACTTGAGAAGGTTGGTCAGTGAGAACCACCTCCTTGAAGACTATATAAGAAACAAACACACATCCTGGCATCTGGACACTGACTGGTCCAAGGTAAAAAGCAGGAAAGAGAAGGGATGCTGGACTGATGAAGAGCATTATGTCGACCTTTTGACTACCAATCTGCATTGCAACTTGGCTTTATTCCATCGAAATCTACTTCATCTATTCATGCCTGTTTAGCCAGCAGCAGCTTCTGCACTGGGACTTGTTGCATCACTTAGTTCCATTATACATATTGGCCTACATGTGCCAGCATGCACCACACTGCTGGCTCTAAAGATACATGAATGTGCTCCTGATGGTATGGATCCAGCTGGCACTACCCATAACCCTACGAATGGACCAATCCTTCTACAACTTTAAGAAAAACGCCAAACGTTGGCTCACTTCTAAAGACTTAACAATACCCTAACACTTGGACCTTGTAAATTGGACTGGACTCTTTCACTGTAAATAACTATATGTATTCTGCTTAATGTATGTATTTTGATCTGTAGGCACTTTTAATGTCTTTACTACGTTTTGCGCCTACTGATGTGTATTGTAACTAAGCATGTGAAAACTCTTGTAATGCGCCCAGATACCTGATGGTTTGGAGCGCTTTTTAAATAAATAAACAAACAAACACACATGCAAACAGACCAGACCTATAGCGACACTGCACACCCTGCACTTATCACAGTCTGTATAGGTAAAACACCTTCAATTGAAAGAGTACATACAATGGCTGAGCAGTAGCAATAATTTCACTTGTAAGAGGAGAAACCCAGTTCTCTACTAGGATGTTAGTTCTGCCACTGTAGGAAGAGATGAGATGTCATTTTAGTTTTGCCCGTGGTACCAACTCCTTCGGTACATCTGGCAATTCCTTTGTGATTCCTCAGTCAGGGATCTTTCTGCCAGTGCTAGGGAGAGAAACTATTGTTTCCACACTCATTCTATATTTCTTTCTATAACTCCCAAACATTAACTATTCTCCTTCCTCCTAGCATCCAGACTGAGGCTACTGGTATGGAAAGGGCAGGAGACGGGATGCACGCATCCATCATTTTCCCATCCGTAACTTTCAGCATCCTCCTAGTTGGTGCTTGGAGAAAAAGGGAAGGGGAGGGCAGTGTGAGTAAAAGAGCAGGAGCCTGAGGCAGTTCCCCAGACAACAGGAAGTGGAGCACCATTCCTGGGTCGTTAATGCTGGGAGAAGAGGCTTGGGAGTCACACTGCAGGTCGGAGCAGGATGTAAGTATCATAGAACAGGAGGGTGGGAGAGCCAGGGACTCCATTAGTCACGGTAATATTAAGATGGGATGATGCAAGATGTTCAAGAGAAAGGGGAGGGAAGTGGGAAGAGGGACGACGGGCTAGCTTTGCTGATTATAAGATCACCCATCAATCTTCCTTAATAGAATTGGGAGAAAATCGCTGAGGCAGTACATAGTGCAGCTGTCATGTGGGGATCCCATGTTTCCAAGGCGGCCATTGCACAGAGTTGTGGTGGGCATGATTAAGAGGAAAATGTGATCTCATTATTCCTTCAATCCACTTGTGGATATACTTCCTTAACCAGAGTGTATCTGGGGTGGTGGGACAATTGGACATATGTATAATGTCAAAACAGATTCCCATCTAAGTGTTTAAACTTGCATAGCATCACTAACACTTCTATGCATACACAAGCACCCCCAGAGATCAACGCAGTTGCTTACAGTGCCAACTAGGGTTTTAGCCAAAGGTTTTCCTGTTAGTGTACTACAATGCCCCTTTGTTAACGCAGCATCTATTTAACAATTTTGCATGTATGTTTTCTGCCAATCACGATCAAGGTGGCACGTTTCCGGCTATCTGGGGGCATTTTACATGCAATGGGTAATCTCCTCTCTTTCATGCATCCTTTTCTCCCTCTGTAAGGAGTTCCTGATATTCTTGATTGGCATAGGTTTGTCACCAGGAGCGGATAGTGTTGCAGATACACAATTGGATGTGATACTGATTCCCTGTTGTTTGCCTTTTTGTCGTTTTTGTGTTCCTTAAGCGGATGTTTGATTTGTTGAGCTACCTCAATTATGACAGCCACAGTCTCAGGACAGGAAACAATATTGGCTATAACCTCTTTAAATGCTACCCCAGAAGCCTCTGTAAAAGGCTACCAGAGTGATCTCATCTGTCAAATGATTTCTGCCATAAACCTCTGTAAATGGGCAATTTAAGCTACAAGCTCGTGCAAGCACCGATGAAGAGATGCTCGTTCAATTTAGCTGCCATCTCTCAATCTCTGCCTTCTAGAGAGCCGAGAAACATGATAGTTCTGTTGCCAAGTTCTGTGCTGTAACATTAACAAACAGCATAAAATAAAGCTTTATTTAGACAGAGGTCTCATGAACAAGTGTGGTGTGATTGCAAAACCCTATTAACCCTATAACCGCCAAGATTTCTCAGGAGCTGCTAAAGGAGAAAAAGAAGCCCAATAGAAGGACTCCAAAAAGATATATCCACTATGATGAGCATCTGCCACCAGAGGATATCCTCGAAAAGACGGGGGACTAGGTCGGGCAGGGGGAGTAGGAAGATTGTTGAGGCGAGTCTTTGTCAAATGTCGGTCTTACCTGGGTGTTCGACTTGAACACTTTATTGTGGAAATGCATCCTTTCCTTTCCTGAGAGAATCTTGCTTCTTTCAAAAAGTACTGAGAGAACAAAATGCTTCCAGGAAGAGAGACATGCACACTGAATAATGTTCCCCTAACTGGGAAAATACCATAGATGCCACTGGTAACAGGTTGCTGCAGATTGTGAATTTCTGGTGAAACTGAAAGAAGGAGTTGGAGATTTGGCTTGTCAGTAACGTGGAAGACGCGGACTGTATGAAACATGTACAAAGGAACCTGAAAAGAGCAAAACTGTGGGAGCAAGGAAGGAGCAACTGAAACGAAAGAACAAGATGAGGAGGCTGTGGGAGCGAAGGGGGCACAGAACTTCTCAAGGAGAAGGGGAAAACTGGTATCCGGTGATTACAATGAATACAAAATAAAGAATGACATAATAACGAATATAAAATAGCGAAAACATACCAAATTATTTTATATAAATATATATATATATATATATATATATATATATATGGGGTGGGTTACAAGTTGAATCTTGTGGGGAGGGGTTTTAACATGGGGAAACTGAGGGCTTGAGGAGGACCCCACAAAAAAAAGATAAAAACAGTATTTCGTTCGTTATTTTGGGTTCGTTAAAAATGGATTCTCTATTTATTGATTTGATAAAAGCACATAGATCTGGGAAAACTGACTAGCAAGACAGCATGGCAGGAGACAGGTCGGGCAGAAGGAGCTGGAATAAATGCAGAGTGAAACAGAGGATGTAACTTCATTTTGGTGCACCTTATTGGCAAGTCTGGCTTCATTTTATAGGGCTAACACGAGCAGCTACCTAAAAAGAGCCAAAGTGAACAGCCATTATCTTATTTTGTTCAGCAGGGCCAGGAGAAGTATTTTGGGCACATCTTGGTGCAGGAGTGTTCTGTTAGCTATTGCAGCATTCCCATACCATAGAACCTCTCTAAAGCGTCCTAGCTCCTCATTCTACATTGCAGGAACAATGGACGCCCTGATCCATGAAATGCCCCAGCAAACCCATGGCAACCCAAACACCTCCAACATCATTGCAGTTTGAAGACGTTCTCTGGGTTGTGTCTGGCAGGTAAAACAGTCTGTTATGTATTCTTCGTATCCAATAACATAGCATTTTCTGTGCAAATGGTCTGCATTCCTTCTTGTAAATCATTCAAAACATGGGCCGTATGGAATACAGGATTATCAGCTGCATCCATGTTCCAGGTGGCAGGCAAAAAAACATATGTACCTTTAGCCGGACAGAGGAAAGTGGAAACTGCTAATTCCAAACGTTTACGGACTATTAGGCAAGCCGACCCATGTCAACAATATCCTACATGTGAAAGAAGGGAGTGAAAAGGCAAATACAGCAGTACCCTTTTGAGAAGTGTATCAGGGATCAGTGTACATGCACAAAAGACAGTAAACAATGTAGGAGATATTTATGGGGCAATAATTAATTGCAGAGAGTTCGTCCCCCCATCCAATCAAAGCAGCACACCAGTATCTCGTGGTTTTTCTGACAGTAATTACTTAGAATTAATTTAGTTCGAATTACTTCCCTCGAAAACACTTTAAAATATGTAGGGAGTTGTGGATTAAGGGTTTAAAATGGGTTGGGAGGGGCTTGGGGTAGGGGTACTAGTGTAGGGGAAGGGAAGGTTTGGGGGGAACCGCCAAATCAAATTAAAAAATTGAAGTGAAGTTCAAAGTACTTACCGTCAGAAAAATGACATGCAACCGGCACACTGATAACTCAAGCAGAGCTGAGTTGGACGAGTTTTGCAGTTGGTGCAACCGCCAGTCTTTTTTCTGTGGCAGTGACTGAAGGAGGAAGTGTTTGAAAACTCTTCCCAGCAACACAGCGGAGCAGAGTGGAGTGAGACGAGTTTTACAGTTGCTGCAGTTGCCAGTCTTTTTTCTGTGGCAGTGACTGGAGGAGGCAGTGTTTAAAAAGTTTTCCCAGCAATGGAGCGCAGTGGAGCGGGGCTGATTTGGATGAGTTTTGCAGTCGGTGCAGTCGCCAGTCTGTTTTCTGTGGCAGTGACTGAAGGAGGCAGTTTTTAAAAACTCTTCCCAGCAACTCAGCGGAGTGGATCAGAGCTGAGTTGAATGAGTTTTGCAGTCGGTGTAGTCTGGGCTGCGGGCTGTGGAGAGGAGGTGAGGTGTCCTGAGTACTGCCTGCATGGGAGCTGCCTCCATTGATGCCATAATGTCTTTCTCTCTAGCTTCCGCATGGTACTATTGACTATTGACTATCTACCACTTAGTACTAGTGACTATCTACCACTTTGAATTTTGCTGTGCCGCAGAGTGTGGACAGGACTTTGGACCCTCAGGGGTTCATAGCCTGTGGTCGGTATTAGTTTAAAATGCTTATTATTTTTAGCACTAGGTTTTTGTAGGAGTATCTTGATTGTGTGTGGCTTACTTCGGCTGAGCGCTAAGGACTTCTCTTTTCATTTTTGTGTGTCTATTAACCTCGGCCGGGGAGGTTTACTGGGAGCCCGCCCATGACTTAAGAGTCACGTTATAATCAGCTTCATTCTGCTTACCCAAATCCTCTTCGGCCTCTCTACTTTGTATCACTGCTACAAGGAATTTAGACCACCGTCATCTGTACTTTGTTTTTGTGGCAGTTGGTTACTTGGCTGCCCTGTGTCTAATTGGAGATGGTAGCAATTTTTTTTAAAGCAAAAGGGTTTTGGGGAGCGATGAGTCATCTAAAGGGTCTGGTATAGAGCATCTTCCCTGTAACATAGGTGCCTCGACTGTGGCAATGGCACAGGGCTTATTGGATGTTAGGTTTGACAAAAAAAGAAGTATGTTCACCCTTGGCGCCTATACCATCGTCACCAACCAGAAAAGAGCTGTTTCGTCTTAATAACACTAGACCTGCTGTCCCTTGTTCTGATAGGGTTGAAGTTTGTGCAGCAGGTCAAGTTGGGTGAAATTGGGAATGCAGTAAAAGAAATTCTGGAAAATTGGACCAGGCCTTTATAAGGTTGGAAGGTAACACACAGGTCATGGTGGGAGATAACATAGGTGCAGGTCCGGACTTGGTTTCCGATGTATCGATGTTAGCTCTGGTTGTCTCCCATGAGTTGGGGAAATGTTTGAGGCTGTCCTTGGATTTCAAATTGAACCAAGGTATATTATCGGAAGTACCTGTGTCTCCCCATGTGTATACTGAAGTTCTTTAGTCCCAAACAGATTAGGTCAAATTGATAGTGATGCAGATACGGGTTTTCCAGGTCTAAAAAAATCTCCTGGAAGGGTCGGCAATGGGGAGCCAGACTGAGAGTTCCTTCAGGGAGGATGTTTGTATAGAAGGTGCAGGGGGAATGGGGAGGTGCTTAACCATTGATGTGGGACTCAACAAGGGTTGAAATCCGGGTTGGCCAGTTAAGTGGGTTTGGAAACAACAGTGGTTGATGAGTTCTCATTTCGACCCCTGTCCAGGTTGGTGGACACAATGGACAGAGGTTATGAATCTCTACATTCTGAACTCCGGGAGGTGAGACAGGTCTTGAAGGACCTTTTGAGGAAGGTTAGCTTCCTCAAGGGTTTTACAACGGCCTGTTTGGGTCTACAACACCAGCAACTGCTTCTCCTAAAACCCCATGGGTGACCAAATGAATTAATTCACAGTAATTTGGCGGCCACCCATTCAGTGGAGGTGGTGAGACCTATTGTGGAATTGTTCCAGGAAGAGTTTCTCCCATCAGTATCTGTTTTGGGTGAAGGGGGTGCGGTGGCTCCCAAAATTCTAAGCAGTAGTCATCTAGACATTTTTATTCAGCCTTTAAAGGAGCAGGTGGCAAAGACGACCAATAACTTTAAAATGCCACCTAAAAATAACAATAGAGGATAAAAAAAAAAAGCATAAGTAATTTGAATTTACAAGTGCCGAAGGCTAGGGAGGTAAATGTGGATTGTGAAATTATTCCCAAATTAAGTAAAAACAACAATAAGGGTGGGTGTAAAAAGCAACAGCAGAGAAAGGTTGTGCGCCTCCGCCAAAGTAAGGGTGAAGTTCAGGGCAAACAGCTGAAAGAGCCTTGGGGGGATTTGTAGTAGTGGTCAGAGTACGCCCCTGTATCTAGGTAACATCTTAGATACAGGGGCGTACTCAAGTGACAAATTGATGGAAAGGCTCATTGGGGAGGCAATGGCTCAACGACCCATGGACCCTAGTGTATTAAAAAGTGGGTGCGCCAAGGGGAAATATTCTGTTAGAAGGGATTCTGTGACAATAGCTTTGAAGGGAAGTGGGGGAATTGCTGTCTCCAGTGTTGGGACAATGGCAGGTCCTCAAGTCCTCGCAAATCAGCCAAAGAACTTCCCCATTTATTCCAAAGTTAATGCAGAAACAAATTTGGAGAAGGCGCCAAAGTCGAATCTAATGTCGATGGAGTCAGTTGCTCTGATGCCACATAATATTAAAGAAATGGACACCGGAGCAGCTTAAAGCAGGAAACTACCAGATGGCCCCGCAGTGAAATTTCCTTCCTAAGGCTTTATGAAAAAAGTGTTTAAGGGGAAAAATTGGCAGTCATCGGGACATCGTGAATTGAATAGGTTGAAGTCATGTATTATTGAGCTGTGCTTTGGAAAGCTCTAACAGAATCCCTTTAACCAGACATATATCCTCTCCCTGTTGTTTGAGATTCCCAGTTTGCAGTTGGTTACATCGGAAGATATCAAAATTGTGCAGTTTTTATATCGAGACTGCTTTGATATTTTAAAAGTGTATTTGCGCTGGGGTTCTTTTCATTGGGTTTTGAAGTGTTGGAATGGACGAGGTCTATGCTATGAATCCAATCTTGCAAGGGGATTTCCAGCCTGGGGTGGCAGATGAATGGGGTGATCCAGGCGGGGGGGGATTTATCCCCCTATCAATCGAAGGGCTACCGGTCTGAAGGTAGTCCGCTGGTAAGGGGCTGCACTCAAGTACTCAGGGTATGAGCAGGGAGTATGGATGTTACAAGTGAAGTAGGATGGGAACAGTTTTGTCCTGGAGCTCTAGGGCTTTACAACTATTAGGGACTGCGAGACAAAGCAGACCCAGTTTGATATTGTTTGTATCCAGAAGACCCTATTGATGGACATACCATTGATTGATGGATATAAGGTTGTCTTTGTAAGGGCACAATGTGGGTTGAGGGGGCATCCTTACAGGGGTCTCCTGACAGCAGTGAAACTAAATTTGGGTCTTAAGCTGCGGCAAGTAGAACTTGAAAGGTCGGATATGCTGGTAGCCCTCCTGGAGTGGCCTGTTAGGGAATCCAATGTCCTGGTGAAAAGTCTGTTGTTTAATGTCTATGTAAGCTCGGAGCCCCGCAGGCTGGTGGCGTTTTTATCATTCCTGTCAATTACAGTTCTGAGGGAGTCCCCGGATAAAGGGGCTTCAATAATTATACTCAGGGATTTCAATGTGGAGTGTCTGGAGGATACTTGGTACCAGACTCCCAATAGAATGAAAACTTCCATTGAAGCACGCAAAAAGGGGCAGTGGATAGTATGAGATTGGGAGGCATGGGATTGTATGGGAGATGTGTCACCAGCTTTTAAGTGGTGTAACTATCGTTCACGCTCCACATTAGATTATGTCTTTGTATCTCATGATTTATATGGGATGGGAATGGCTCAGGAGATCATTCACTCTGAAGTTAGTGATCATTCTATGGTGGTTTGTGTAATCCCTGGTTTAATCTTGGGGGCACATAGGCCTCCAGGGCTTATTGTGGAAACAGACCCAAGGAATTGGGTGGTGAAATGGTCACCTAAGATTGCTCTGGCTTTTGAGGAACGCACGGTATTACTTTTTTCTAAAACAACGATAGTGCTCTGCCATCCCCGTGGGGTTTTAGGCAGACAGTGGTTGCTTCACTAGGCACGTTGCTATCAGCAAAGCATCTTGATAGGGGATTCAAAGGGTGGGGTGATCACATCCATGTTTGTGATGCTGAGGTGCAAGAATGTAAAAATCAAATGAGGGCTGCAGTAAAAAGTATTTACCTAGAGACTCAGGGGTTCGAGAATAAGACTATTGCCACTGTGAAAACTGATTGTCAAAACAAGGTAAGGGGACATACGTTTCTGATTCGTATTAAGGATGTTGAGAACATACTGGCATGCATAAGTGGAAACTCTTTTAGTGCCTTTTGGAAAATTATCAAACCAAGAGGTTTGGAGCATTTTCATCAGCTACAAGCCATCCCGGAGAATGCGTGGGTTCAGCATTTTAAAGATGTATACTTCCAGGATGGCCTGTTGGGCCAGTAGCTGCAAGTTTGTATGAACTGGGTAGGAACCTTAAATTGGGAGGAGTAGGATATGTACCTGTTGATAAAGTCCAGTCAGAAATCAGGTGCCCCGGGGCTGGATGGGCTGTGAAATTTGTACTCTAAGATCCAATCCTCTGCTTTGGGCAGCCATCCTGTCAAGGTTGTTTGGAAATATCTTTGTGCAGCTGAGATTACCAGGGTCTTGGGGGGAAGCACTGATTGTTTTCATTTTTAAACGGGTTGATCGTATGTCACCATCTCATTACCGCCCAATTTCCCTGTTGGATGTCTCTAACAAGATTATTGAAAGAACTCCATACGTGGGCCTAAGGGTCAGATGCTATCGACTGGTGTCAGTCAGGTTTTAAGAAAGGTGTGGGGGTGTCCTTGAACAGCCTCGTGTTAGCTCTACTGGTGAAGCCGACTAAAGAGTCCAGAAGGCCTGTCTTTGTGGCTTTCTTTGATATTTCGATGGCCTTTGACCATGTTAATAGGGCGGTTCTGTGGCAAAAGATTAATGAGGATGGTGTCCTCTGCCACTTATTAACATGTTGGAATCTCTACACCAGGGGTCGAAGATAAAAATGAGACTGGACTCTGATAGGTCATCCACGGTATGGATAGATACCAATCAAGGTCTTCGCCAGGGCTGCATGTTTGCTTCTTTTCTTTTTAATTGCTATATCATAGACATGAGGCTATGCTGGGAAAAGGCTAGGACAAACCCGCCGATATTGGGGGAGGTAAAATTGCAATAGCCTAACTATGCGGATGACATGGTCATTCTGGATATGACCCTGATAGGCCTCCAGCGGGCACTAGAGAGCATTCTGGTATTTTTGGGAAACCTTGACTTGTCAATGAATGCAGCCAAATATAGAAATGTGAGTATTTAATGTAGGTTCCTATAAATGGAAAATGTTTAGATGGTCCCTGAATGGTCAAAATGTTGAAGTGATAAATCACTTTAAGTACTTGGGCTCAAAGATCGATGCTTCCAAAAGGAAGCAGGGGCCCTGTAACGATATGAAATCAAAATCCGTCGCAGCGGCAGCTCAGCTGAGGCAATTTGATCACAAGTTTGGGAGGTTTTCCGCTCTCCCCTTCATGAAACTCTATAGGCAAAAAATCATACCTCGCTTGATTTTTGGTGCAGAAGTGCAGGAAACTGGTATTCCATGGACTAAATTGGAGGCCCTATTGTGAAGGAAGTGTTTTGGTTTACCTAATTATGTGACTTTAGTTGTAATTATGCATGAATTGTGACAGTTCGCAATCCAAACTTTTATTGAGTGGGAGAAGTTACAATTTTTTGTAAAAATGTTTGCGCTGCCTTTTGCATTTTTGTATTCGTATACCTTAAAGGTATGTGGTTAAAAGGCTCTTGTAAAGTTTTAGACCTGTGGGCTAGCAAGTGTACCGAAATGCTACTAAAAATGTATTTCTCATTGGAGGAGCTGATGGGGAACCCGAATAGAACAAAAATGAAGTTGTATAGATACGCATGGATTGAATTAAGGTGGGAGGTAATGGCGTATCATTGTTTTAACAACCATTTTATGTGGTCAATTAAACATTTTAATTTAGTGTCAGCATTTCTAAAGAAGCACCCATCTAGGGAGTTCAGAGGAAAAATCCTGAGATTAAAATTAAACCTCCTTCCGACAATGGAGGTACTGGACAGGAAGGGGAATGATATGATATGATATTTATAATGCGCTTAATACCTAGAGGTTTCTAAGTGTGGACCCGGGAATCGAACCTGTGTTGCTCCGTGTCGTCTTGCTTCCATGGCAAGCACGTTGCCGTCGAGCTATCCTCCCGAGAATGTCCCAAGGTGCTCTCAGTTATGTCGTTTTTGCAAAAATGAGGACGAATCACTAAAACATCTCTGCTTATTATGTCCCTTGCTCAACTGTGAAGGAATAACAAAGTAATGATCGATGAGCCAGGTTGTGACGATGAGGGCTGGTGCAGGATTTCAAATACAAATGAAATCTCTATATTGTTAAAGGTTTTAGATTTTTTGCATACTATTGGATTTATAAAAATCTAGAATCAGCCCATGTTTACTTTGAATTTGTAAATGTATTTTTGTAAGTGTATTTTTGGTGATGTCATTATGGTGCTTATAAAGATGTATGCTTTGTTTTGTAATGTGTGACAATAACACATTTTGAACTCTCACACACAAAATAATTAAAAACAAATAACTCAATTTATCAGAATTTTTACTCGCCCTATTTCGGACTAATTTCACACCACTATAAACGCTCACCCCAGTGCAATAGATAAGCCAAGAATCAGGCCTTTGTGCAGAAAGAATATATATATTTTTTATTTAGCAAACAAAATCAATATCGTACAAAATAATTACAATTCACGCCACCTTACTCTCAGGCATACAATGTTTCCTACCAATTCCCTTCTCCCACACATTGAAAACACAAATTTGTTCATGGTAACCAACTATCACAAAATGTCTAACCCACCAACATGTACAGTTTTCCTTATTTATTTGTTTATTTCGCCTTTGGTCACATGTAAGCACAGGTCTATAGAATGCTTCATATACTTTTGTCATGCACAAAATATTTTATTTATTTATTTTTCAATGTATAAAGCACACAAAACCAATAGGCATTGAGGTGCTGTTGCTGGTAAAAGGCTTTACATACAGGTATCAGAGAAACACATATTAGATTATTTACATAGTCAGCTTACATGAGGCTCCTGGCTAGAGCATACAGACATTTTAAGCAACCAGTATGACTCCTCTGCCCTGAACGCGGTAGGGATAGAGTTCCAGTGTTTTGCAGCAATATATGGGAAATTCCTGCTTTCAAGTGGTTGATTTTGGCCAGGGCCAGTCTGCAGGTGTATGGTGCTCAAATTGGGCTGGCTGATTGTGTCTTGGCAATTTTTTAGTCAAAGTAGGGCGAGGTGGATATGGAGATGCACCAATGTGCTATGGTGAGGGTTTTGAAAAGTATTCTTTCCTGCACTGGGAGCCAGTGTACTGCTCTCCGAGCCGCTGAGATATGTTCTGATTTAGGAATGGTCAGGGCCGCTCGAAGAATGTTGTTTTGGATAGTCTGTAGTTTTTTTAGATTTAGTGCAAGGTGCCGGCAAAGAGGGCATTGCAGTAGTCAAGCCTGGCCCCAACTACTGCGCATGCAATAGTTAGGCAGCTGTCTCTGGTGAGGAATGGTCTTTCCGCGTTCATCAATTTGGTTTTGTATGCTGCTGATGAGAAGATGGCGTTAACTTGGTGGGTTAGGATAGGGTTGCGTCAAGGTACACTCCCAGTGTTTTTAACACTGGGGAGATTAAGATCTGGGGGCATTGATGATAAAGTCAGTGCATTTTGGATCAGTGTTGATGGTCCAACAAGCTGGAGCTCTCTGTCTTCTCATCATTGAGGCATAGGCCATGAAACTCCATCCAGGCTTGGATGGTTGCGAAATTTGAGCTCAGGGTGTCTGCAACGGTGCTGTAATGACCTGAGAGGGGGAGGAGGATTTGTGTGTCGTCTGCATAGTTGGTGTAGGCTATGCCAAGGGAATCCAGGAGGTTGACAAGTGGCTTCGTAAAGATGTTGTAGCACGTGGGGGACACAAACACCCTTGTGGAACTCCACATTTAACAGGGACAGGAGGAGCACTGTCATTATCAGCAAATGCTCTCATAGTTCTTCCGTCCAGGAAGGAGGCAATCGTGGAGGTGGCTTCAGGAAAGAAGGAGGCTGAGGTGATGAGGTGGTGGCAGAGAATTTCATGGTCCACTAGGTGAAAGGCATCAGACAGATCTAGAAGGAGGATCCAGGCAGGTTTCCCTTCATCCCTAATCTCATCCATCTGATTTTTTAGGTCAATCGAGCCATGACCTGGGCAAAAGCCTGACTGTCGGACTCCCAGTACGTGGTTGGATTCCAGGTGGTTATGGATCCCAATATTTCACGTGTTCAATCTGTACCTACAGCGTTGCCTTGTATAAAAAACGACTCCACAAAACTTAACCAGACGAACACCTTCGGCGATAGAAACTAGCTTTACCTGCTTTGCCCTACACGGGGATACCATCATCCATGACCCAAGCTACAAGGTCCAACCCACAGGAAATCCAATATTTACATAACTTTTGTCATCCATACCCTTGAACCAATCATCTAGGCCACATGCCAAAACTAAATTGCCCCAAGATCGAATATTTCCTTAAACAATTAATATCCACCTCCATTGTTTACCACCCTCAGAGTGCTCCACACCACCGAAAACCCAACATCTCTCCACCCCTTTCCTGGTTTGCCATATGGCTGAGTCTATACTTACACTCCGTGATCAGCAGGCGTCGCTCGGCCTCTGGCTCTCCCCCAAATCTACCAATCCTCCCTTCCGGTCTGCTGGGTGTCCCACGGAAAGCGGGCAGGAATTTCTCCAAGGTGGTACCTGAGGACCGCTTCACACGGTGTACCTTCTGTGTCTCTCTTGGTGTCTGTGAGTCACCTCACAGCCCTCCAGGCATTGCGACGGGCGAGACGGCTTTGTGGTGATCGATCATAGCCAACCTTCCTCTGCTACCACTTTGTATAGCCTGCCAGAGAACTGGGGGGCCTGCATTGATAATATCACAAAGCAACAGAGTAGCTAAGGCCCATCAGAGCATCCCCAAGCAATAACGAAGACTCAACCATGGGGCAACGCTTTCTGTCTTTTATTTTCCAATAGACAGGGATCATACAGGAAATCACAAATCTCTGGCAATCACAGCTTCTGAGACTGTACCACCCAGTTTTGTACCTTGGTGGCATCACAAACATCAACACCATCCCCAAAAACCTACAGGATATCTAATTTGGTTGGCTCGGGCCTACCATCTATAGAACCCATATACACATGGGTCTTCATTGGTCTAACACTTCAGGTGGCTTTGCCTCAGACTTCCCCAAAAACGATCTATTACATTGTTGTGGGGTCGTACGAGGACCATTGGCCTGGACAACGCATGTATTAATCTTTAATAAGGTAGTTTGTGGATTCGAATCCTAGCCCTGTGCACTCTTGATCACTCTCCAATTTTATGGCAAAAAGCTAACAACTATGTATCGTGAATTTGCAGCGTTCACACATATCCCTCCAACTCATCCACCAGGGTTGAAAATAGAAATATAAAGATTGGGTGTGTGGGACAGTGATTTGCGCTCAAAACCTGATTATTATACGAAAAGGAGCATATATCATTAAGGAATCACTGAAAATCACAGATGTGAAAGATAATCCAATTTTTAATATAGGATGCAAACAGCCGAAACGTGTTTTTACAACTGGTCGTTTTCGAGGCTGCAGGTATCAAAAATTATGAACATAATCAGCATCAAAAGAAAATAATGTAAATACATAAAAAACGACATGTAATACATAAATTAATCAGTCATTCAATCGTAAGAAGGAAAGTAAATCATCAAAATAGATTGTAGTCACATAAAAATAAAATTAAGGAAATTAATAATACAATGTGGTAATTTCATAAAGAGATTCAAGACCATACCTCAGTTCAGGTTGAGGGGAGGGGAGACAGTCAATTGTTCAATTCCAAAGGTTCAGGAAAAACATCATAAAAGACAGCCACCATCCACCAGTAATGTGTAGTAATATGTATTCAATATCAGCTGAAAATTATTGATCTAATGAGATGGTCAGAAATATAATAATGTGAGAAACACATATTAGTACGTTTAGCAGGGGACCAGATTAGGTTTAACACCAAGATCCACCAAGAGACTAGCTATAAGAGATATACTAAGTAATATATAACCTATTTAGGTATAAAGACAATAATTAATAAGTTGATTATGTATCAACCAGTGATGGGATTAAATGAATAGAAAACAGGAATGGTGTATCCCAAATTCCGAAACCAATCGTAGGTATAGGACCAATCTTACCCTGAATCTGTCATCCGCCGCCCAACTTGGCGGCTGTATCTGCGTTGGCGGCTCCGAGTCGGGAAGCCGAGCGGAATCTTCCATTACGTTTCTTTCCCCCAGCGTATTGGCCGCTCTAGAGGTTTTCCAACATGGCGACCGCTGGGAGGTACTTAACATCCCCTCCCCCAGCGGTTGCCACGTTGCAACCCCCTAGCTGCGCTTCCTCGCTACTTTGGGTCAGATGCTAGTATTTTCCCTTTCGGCCTCTCGGGCCTACCCTCTTGCTTTCTCTTGTCTGCCCCCCTCGCGGACTGTTTCTCTCTGTCTCTTCCATCCTCCTCTCTCCTTTTCCTTGCTTACCCTTTCTCTCTGTGTTTTCTCTCCTGAGCTGCTAGCGGATTTCTCCCGCATCCGCCTCCTCCTCCGTCCTTTAGTCTGCGGTTCCTCGCTCGGCCGCTTCCAGACCAGCTCCATTTCTCCGCAGGCGAGGTTCGCTGCTCACGTCCTCCAGCGGTATTGCATTTGCTTCGGAGCTCCATCTGGTACTGATCCCGCTACTGCCTGCACACTTCAGTTACTTACCTCCAAGGACTCCGTATCCAGCGGGGATTGATGGAACGTTCAATCTGCTGTTCTTCTCGACAAAGGGTTTTTTCTGCCTGTTAAAGCTTTTTCCCTTCACTACTTGTCAAATCGTGGGGAGGGAGCCACAGGACCGCTGTTTACCAGCATTCACTGTGGCTTCCCCCGAGATAGATACACTGCACACAAGAAGGAGAAGGATTACCTGTCGCACAGACTTCGACACCTGTAAGACTTGGAATCAGGTGAGGAGAGTGGGGAGGAACAGGAGTTGGAGGACCATTGTAAACAGGACAGATTGCAATGCCAACCTGAAAAAATGTCAGCGGAAGAGCAAATTCAAGAACTATGGAAAGCTATCCAAGGAATGTCTCAAGAGCTGCAAACAGTCAAGGCAGAAAACGTTGTCCTGAAACAGATAATCTCAACTCGGGAACCTCCATCTCCAGAACTTCAGATAATGGCTCTCTATGCAGGAAAGTTCGATGGAACTCCTAAAAAAGTCAAGGAATTTTTGGAGGCCTGTACAGTATACTTCACTTTCAGGCCCTGCTTGTTTTCCACCGATCAAACTAAGATTGGGTTTATGATTTCCAATATGACCGGCAATACCCTGGCATGGGTTACTCGGCTGGTGACCGGTGCCAACCCTATCTTGCATGATTTTGCAGGGTTTCAGACCTTGTTGAAACAGACCTTTGAAAGACCGGAGTTGACTTATACCGCCTGTGAAGATCTGTTAGATATTCGACAAGGGTCATCTGATGTCCTGTCATATATTTCAGAATTCAAGACGTTGGCATCGGGTGCTGGGTGGTCAGAACAGGCACAATATGCCATATTCCGGTGAGGCCTCAGAGAGGAAATTAAGGATGAACTCGCCAGAGCGACCACACCACCTTCTTTCTCGAATTTGCTTTCTGCCGCTCTACAAATTGAGTATCGTATACAAGAACGGCATTTGGAACGATGTAAACAGAGAACTACAGTCCATCTAGCCGATCCTGCGATTTCCTCTACAGCCCCCTCCTCCTCTTCTAACACTCAGGACGAGCCCATGCAAATCGGATCCACAAGAGGACCCTTATCGGCGGCTGAAAGAAGAAGAAGGAAAGAGAAGGGCCTATGTGCCTATTGTGGCTCAGTCCAACACCTCCTCAAAGAATGCACCGAACTTCCACAGAAACGACAGGGAAACGGTCTCCCTCGGCGCCAGTAGGGACTTGGTTCCGAGGGGCTCCTGGTCCATCATTCAGTCCCCACGTTTCTCTCTCGATTTCAGCCCCTTGTATTCCAGAGGTTTCCAGGCTTATGGTCCTTCCGGTACTCATTGATGTCTACTGTAAGGCAGTCGAGTGCTTAGCACTCTTAGATTGCGGTGCTGCAGGGAACTTTGTAGACACTGTATGGATCAAACAGATGGGTCTTCGCAGATTGCCTCTCAATGAAGATCAGAAGGTGGAGGGAGTTGACGGTTCTCTGCTTTCTTCAGGGCCAATTACTCATACTACCGAAGAATTGTCAGTTACCATTTTTCAACACTCTGAGGTTATTAAGTTTGACATAATACGAGCTGCTCACTTTCCGGTTATTCTCGGCATCACATGGCTCAGAAGACATACCCACACATAAACTGGGCAGAGAACCAATTGAACTTTTAATAATAATAATAATAATAATAATAATAATTTTGTTCCTCATACTGCAAACTCCATTGCTTCCCTAATTGTGGGGATCCTCAAAATATGACTGTGTTGACCAAACAGTTGACCGGGGTACACGCCCTACCCTTATACTGCTCTCCCTACCACGAGGTGTTCATCGAAAGAAAACCAGCGTCTCTACCTCCCCTAGGCCAGAGGACTGCACCATAGACCTAGAACCCAACGCTTTGGTTCCTTTCTGCAGAATGTTTTCCTTAACACAAGTGGAAAGAGGAGTTCTGAGAGACTATTTGGATGTCAATATGCAGAACGGGCTCATCCAACCTGCTAAGTCCCCTGCTGGTGCTTCTTTGTTCTTCATAAAAAAAAGGGACTCTACTGAATTACGTCCCTGTATTGACTACCGAGGCCTCAACAAAGTTACAATTCGAGATCGGTACCCCATGCCATTGATTCACCAAATCATCGAGGCAGTGCAAGGGGCATGTTGGTTCACCAAATTAAATCTCACAAATGCTTACCATTTATTATGGATGGCAGAAGGGGACGAATGGAAGACTGCTTTCCGCACTCTGTTCGGTTTATATGAGTACAGGGTCATGCCCTTTGGCTTGGTGAACGCCCCTGCAGCGTTCCAACGGTTCATGGATCGGATGTTCTCAGATCTGTTGTCAGTCTCAGTAATCATCTACCTGGACGACATCCTTATTTTTTCTGCCGATCTAGAAGTACATAAAACACATGTCCAACAAGTACTGGAAAGGCTTAAAAACAATCAGCTCCTCGTCAAACCAGAGAAGTGTGTGTTCGCCGCATCTTCAGTTCCCAATTTGGGATATCAGCTTTTTGAAGAAGGCATCTCCATGGATCCTGGTAAGGTGGCAGCTATCTTGGACTGGCATTCTCCATCTTCGGTCAAAGAAGTTCAAAGGTTTCTCGGTCTCTCAAATTATTACCGCACTTTCATCCCGAACTTTTCTGATACCGTTCTTCCCATAACTCGTCTGCTCAAGAAAGAGAACAATCCCTTTCGTTGGACCGAAGAAGCAGAACTAAGTTTTCATTGTCTAAAGAACCTCTTCTGTTCTGCTCCCATTCTTCGCCACCCTGACCAGACCAAGCAATTTATTGTGGAGACAGACGCTTCTGCCATGGCTATTGGAGCTGTTCTTCTGCAACAGTTTGAAGGTCGGGAGCATCCCAAAGGTTATCTATCCAAAACGTTGTCTCCCAGCCAACTTAACTACTCGGTACTGGAGACAGAGTTATTGGCTATAAAACAAGCATGTGAGAACTGGCGACATCTGCTGATGGGAGCTAGACATACGGTTATCATCAGAACGGATCATAAGAATCTTAAAGTCCTGCAAAACATGGAATGCATCAACTCCAGACAAGCCCGATGAGCGTACTTCTTTGCCCAATACGATCTGCAAATCACTTACCTGCCCGGTACCAACAATACGTTAGAAGATGCCCTTTCTCGAAAGGATTCCAGGTATGAGGAGAAGACACAAGCCCCTGAGCCTATGTTCCGCAGAAATAAGATTCTGGGCCTAGTCAATACTTTTCTTCAGGATGTACGGGCTGGGGTATCCACGGAAGGTCTAGGTCCTCAATCCAACGGGAAGACACCCTATACTGAAAAGGAAGGTTTATTATATCTCAACCATAGGCTGTATATTCCCTCTGGTTCCTTACGTCCAAAGGTCATTAGTTGGTGCCATGACACACTCACTGCAGGCCATCGTGGTAAGCACAACACCTCTGAATTGGTTGCCCGATCTTTTTTTTGGCCAGAACGTGAGAGGGATGTGGAGGAATATATTTGCAGTTGCCCGGTTTGTGCCATGGCTAAACCCCTCTCTGGCAAGCCTTTGGGTCTTCTCACCCAACTGGACGCTCCTACACGTCCTTGGGGTTTGGTATCTACGGATTTCATCGTTGACCTTCCGGTATCCGATTCCTGTACATGTATTATGGTGACTGTGGACACCATGACTAAATTGGCTCATTTCTCCCCTTTACCTGGTCTGCCTACCGCTATTGAGATGGCGGAGGTATTTGCCCGAGATATTTTTCGACACCATGGACTTCCAGACAAAATCATATCTGATCGAGGCAGCCAATTCATCTCCAAGTTTTGGAAGGCTCTTTGCTCCCGCCTGGGTATGGAACGTGCCTTATCATCTGGCTTTCACCCACAAACCAATGGTCAGACTGAGCATCTGAACGCCACTTTGGAGCAATACCTTAGATGTTACAGCAATCGGCCCCAGAACAATTGGGTCTCTCTGCTCCCCACGGCTGAGTTCACTTATAACCACTCTTCAAATGCTGCCATTGGTTTGTCCCCTTTCTTCTGCACTTACGGAGTGCACCCTCGTTCCTCCCTTCCTCTCATACCATTACCTACAAACTCCCCGACGGCTGAAGAAGTCATGCAGTCTATGGGCCTCATTACGAGTTGCCCGGTAAAACCGGGTTCATTACCGGCATGCCGGAATGAGCGGGTCCGTGCTCGTATGAACCCGCTAATAGCGGGTGATTACGAGGGCGCGAGCACGCGTGTCCCCCCATGCCGGTAGTGGCAATACCGCCATGCCGCTAAAGGGCCTCCAGCTCCCCTATACCGGCATCGCGGGACCCACCCATAGCGGTACCGCCTCATACCAACCCCTAAATACCGGCATGGTAATACCGTGTTCGCAAAAAAACTGACCCGGAAATTACGTCATTGCGCAGGAATGGGAAATGGGCTGGCGGCCATCTTTAAAAACACAATCCATTGCCATCTTCCATAACCACCAGCCGATACTCAGAGAGCACAGTGGAAATCCATAGAGGATGTCAAAGGCTACCAGGAAGACCACCCCCTGGCTGCGTAAACAGCGTTACTCAGACGCAGAGCTCACCATATTAGTGGACACTCCAGCTGCACATGCAGAGACAATACAATCCCACGACAAGAAGCGAGAGGTGCAGCAACAATAGTGGCAAATCTGGCAGGAGGTAGCCCGCAAGGTATCAGCCGTAGGTCCCACTCCGCGCAGTGTGAGGGACTGCAGGAAGCGGTGGGATGACCTCCGGTTGAGGGTACGCAATATCATGGCCACCAATCGGAGGGAGGCCATGGCCACAGGCGGGGATGCCCACCCCCCTGCCAAATTGATGCCCTGGGAGGAGACGGCCAGCAGATTCATCAGTCCTGAGTCCATCGAGGGATTATGCGAGATGGAGACAGGTGCGGCATCAACCGCGGAAGTAGGTGAGTGACCCTGCAGATCCCTGTAGGGGAGACCATGAAGTAGCACAAGTGAAGTGGTAGAGAGTCTAGGCAAGGCAATGCATGTCCCAACACCCACATGACCATACCCAAATACAGATGGCGGGCCAAACGCTGCCACACTGAAATGCATGCTGAGTGCCCATCCCTTAACCAACACACAGCCAACACACCTGGAGCTTGTCCATGTGATACTTCACACAAACCCAAAATCAATGGCATGCCACCTGCCATGCAGTGAATGCTTACATGCCCCCTCTGAATACCCTGCGTGACACACCTGTAAGACATGAAAGCATGATCAAATGAACAATGAACAGCACCGCCACTGCCATGTCACACCATCACTGATGCCCTGCATCTCTTCTACCCCCCCAGGCACTGATGAGGAAGAAGCAACCCAGGAGACAACTGCGAGGGCATCCACCTCACACCGTAAGAAGAGGGCAACCACCACCACCACCTCCGCTGGAGAGAAGCAGGCCACACCTACACCTCTCCAAGGGGAGTCCCTAGAAGCACCCGCCTCCACTGGGGAAGAACTTGATGCCAGTGTGGAGCCTGAGGGAGACACTGAGGTGACATGCCCACCCCGCGCCCCATGCCCACCCCCTCGCCCCAACACCCGCAGTCACCCACCTGCAGTGAAGTTGATCCCTGCCTCCGTGACTGTGACCTACCCACCTCTGAGGAGTCCAGTCCCGAAAATGTCATCCACATGACTGCACAACCCACCACTCCAGCCCCCTCCAGAACACTGGAGACACGATTGTCGATGGTGGAGGCCCAACAGGAGGCCATGTTAGACCTACTCCGCCAGTACATAGCAGACGGGGAGGAAACCAGGTGGGGTATTGCCACAGCAATTGCAGGGACCACAGCGGCCATCGAAGCAAACACAGCCGCTGTCAATGCATCGGCTCGGCTAATGAGGGACTGCCTGGGGGCGGTGACACAGGTGCTGACCTCAATGCTGCTTCATATGCAGCGGCCACGGCTTGCAGGAGGTGTGGAACCTGCCAGCGAATCACCTACTACCTCCACACCAGCTTCATCTGTCCCCACCAGCCCTGTGCGCCACACACGTAGGAGTGCAAGGCACACTGAAATGCCGCCTCTGGTCAGGAAGAAGTCCCGGAAGTAGTGTGGGGGGACAATGGTAGTGGGACACAAGGTTGGGGGTGAAGGGGTGCATCTTGTGGAGTCTATTGGGGGTGTTGGTGTTTGTTGGGGGGGACTGGGAGTTTGTTGGGGGGTCAGGGAGTTTGTTGGGGGGTCAGGGAGCTTGTTGGGGGGGACTGGGAGTTTGTTGGGGGGTCAGGGAGTTTGTTCGGGGGGTCAGGGAGTTTGTTGGGGAGTCTGGGAGGGGGGAGTGGGCACATTTTTGCTGTTGTAAATAATATACACGTTGTGATAAGAAAAATCCATGGCAGGACATTGTTATTTTTGTGTGCATCCATTTAATATGGTAAGGTGTTCAGTGACCAAATCCCAACATTCCTTGTGTGCATTTCCACATTGGCTCAGTGTCTGACTGACACGAGACTTTCATAGTCCCTGTATTTCAGAAGTATTCGTGAATTAGTGCTTGGCGTACAGCATAGCCATCCCGTGCATCACGTACTGGCAGGGGGGCTACTTCACCCCCGTCTCCATCCTCATCATCCTCACCCGGCCCATGCATGTCAATGTCAGGTGGCAGTGGTACATTTCTCCAGACGCACATGTTGTGCAGCATGACACAGGCCATGGTGATCTTTGCCACCTTCTCAGGCCTATATAGGAGTGCCCCACCAGACCTGCTGAGGCAGCGGAACTGCCCCTTCAACAGGCCAAAGGTCTGCTCAATCACAACACGGGTACGGGTGTGCACACGATTGTACTACTCCTCATGGATGTTTTCCAGGTTACGCACAGGGGTGAGTAGCCATGGCCTCAAGGGATATCCTCCATCACATGCAAGCAGATTCAAATAGGTGTGTGTCACTCTGAACTGCCACATTCAGGGAGCACAGTCATGGCGGCAGCTATCTGGTGTGGCCATGCACATGTCCCTGTAAGCATGAAAAAATGTTATCTAGGTGCAATCTATACTGTCATGAGGTGTGGTAGTCTGGATGGCGTTCAATGGATGATGCAGGGTGTAATCATGCATGCTGAGGCAGATATGCTGTGGTAGTGCAACAATGTTTTGACTCCAATTCATGCTGTTCATTATTTACTATGCATGGTCACACTGCCCACATTGCCACACTTGTCATCATGTTCATTCATGCTTTGCTTGCCATCACCAGGGTGGCCTGGTTGTGCCTCTTACTTGTTCTCATCGATATGCATTATTTGTGATATGTGGCCCAGTGAAGTGTCATGTACCGTTTGGCTGGGTCAGGTGAGGAGTGTTTAGCTCTGCATTCATTCTCCACTCACTGGCTATTGCCACCCAGGTGTACTATTAACCCCCCCCTTTCCCACCCTGGTGAAGCACCCCCCCCTTTCCCACCCTGGTGAAGTATCTCCCCCCTTTACCACCCGGGTGCAGTAGCCCCCCCTTCTGCATCCGCACACATGAGTACCCCACAGCATGGCCATGGGCCTGTTGTGCAACTCACCGAGCAGCCAGGCACGTGGTCCGGCATGTCGCTCCATGTGACGGGGTAGCGTGGAGTTGCGCAGTACCATGGCATCATGTGTGGATTCAGGAAATCGGGCGCAGCAATGGGTGATGATCTTGCTGGAGTCACATACCATTTGCACATTGATGAAGTGGTATTGCTTGCGATTGCGGTACACTGCCTCTATGGCATGGGGGACTACCAATTCCACATGGGTGCAGTCGATGGCACCAACACAATTGGGCATGCCTGCCAGTGCATGGAAGCCTACTTTGGTTTCGGCTATCTCCTGGGCAGTCCGTGGTAGGGATATGTGGGTGCTTGCGTGTTTCAGGAGGGCATCCAGCACTTGGTTCAGCATGCGTGAGAATAGTGGTTGTGAAATGCCATGCAGGTGGCCCACTGTGTGTTGGTAGGTGCCTGTGGCCAGGAAGTGTAGCACAGACACCACCTTTAGTAGTGGGGGGATGGCAGTGCGTATTTGTATGTGGCTGGCAATGTCGTTCTGTATCATGTCCACTATGGTGGTGATGGTGTCACGGTCCAACCGGTACAGTGTGTGGATCTGCTCAGGGGTTAGATTGAATGGGCTGGTTCTGGTGCAAGGGATTGGTGGCTGCCTACGAGGCGCTGGTGGTAATTGCTGGCCCTGTCTCACCCTCCTTCTCCTCCTGCGTCTCCTCTGTGCTGCCTGTTCTTGCTGCTGCTGTAGTTGTTGTTGTTGTTGCTGTTGTTGCTGTAGTTGTAGCAGTATAGGCATGTCCTCCTGCACCATGATTGCAAATGCTAGTGGTAGCATTTTGGTGTAGGAAGGGGAGTGGTGTGTAGGTGTGTTCCTTTTGTACTGGGCCACTCTACATTGCTGACACCTGTGGGGGGGTTGTGGTGTGTGGGTGTGCTCAGTTCATACTGGCACAGCCTCCTTTGACTCCACCTGTGGGGATTGTGTGCACCTGTGGCAGCTGCCTTGTATCTTGGTTGCTGTTTGCGGGTGGTCTGCAATGCCTGTTTTGCTGGCATCATTCAGCCCGTTATTACTGGGTTTGCGATGCCGGTATTTGCATGTTTGCGTGGGTTGTAATTGGCACCTATTACCGGCATGCCGGTATTTCCTGCCGGAAGAGGCGCGTGTACGCGCCTATGCCGCTATTTGTGGCACAGTAAATAACAGTGCCGTTAATACCGGGTTTGTGGGTCAGAATGCTACGGAACGTTAAATGATGCCGGTATTTACATACCGGCATCATTTTTCCCTTACCGGCATACCTCACAATGAGGCCCTATATTTGATGCGCACGTCACCGCCAGACGGTGCTTGGAGGAGAGCCGCCGGTACAATAAGACTCAAGCAGATAAGCATCGTAGACCTTGCCCTGATTGGAAGGAAGGGGACAAAGTATGGTTATCCACCAGATTCTTACCACAATGGGTTCACCCTTCTAAGCTCTCTCCTCGTTTTCTGGGTCCCTTTCCCATTCTTTCCAAGGTCAATCCTGTCTCCTTTTGGCTTGAATTGCCCTCTTACCTGAGCCGCATTCATCCTGTTTTCCATGTCACTCTTCTCAAACCTTTTTTCCCTGATGTCCACCAGAGACCAGTCCCCGATCAGCCCTTCCTCCAGGGGAATCTCCCGGATGAATATGAGGTCTCTGCTTTGCGTGATTCCCGATATTATCGTAGGATATTGGAATACTTAGTGTCTTGGAAGGGGTACCCGAGGTCGGAGGACTCCTGGGAACCTGCTTCTAACATCCACACTCCCAGGTTACTGGCTCGTTTTCATGCTCTCTTCCCTCATAAACCCGGGGTTTTGTGCTCTGGACTGGGGCATACTGTCATCTGCCGCCCAACTTGGCGGCTGTATCTGCGTTGGCGGCTCCGAGTCGGGAAGCCGAGCGGAATGTTCCATTACGTTTCTTTCCCCCAGCGTATTGGCCGCTCTAGAGGTTTTCCAACATGGCGACCGCTGGGAGGTACTTAACATCCCCTCCCCCAGCGGTCACCGCGTTGCAACCCCCTAGCTGCGCTTCCTCGCTACTTTGGGTCAGACGCCATTATTTTCACTTTTGGCCTCCCGGGCCGCCCCTCTTGCTTGCTCTTGTCCGCCCCCCTCGCGGACTGTTTCTCTCTCAGTCTCTTCCATCCTCCTCTCTCCTTTTCCTTGCTTACCCTTTCTCTCTGTGTTTTCTCTCCTGAGCTGCTAGCGGATTTCTCCCACATTCGCCTCCTCCTCCTTCCTTTAGTCTGCGGTTCCTCGCTCGGCCGCTTCCGGCCCAGCTCCATTTCTTCGCAGGCGAGGTTCGCTGGTCACGTCCTCCAGCGGTATTGCATTAGCTTCGGAGCTCCATCTGGTACCGATCCCGCTACTGCCTGCACACTTCAGTTACTTACCTCCAAGGACTCTGTATCCAGCGGGGATCGGTGGAACGTTCAATCTACTGTTCTTCTCGACTAAGGGTTTTTTCTGCCTGTTAAAGCTTTTCCCTTCACTACTTGTCTAATCGCTGGAAGGGAGCCACAGGACCGCTGTTTACCAGCATTCACTGTGGCTTCCCGCCGAGATAGATACACTGCACACAAGAAGGAGAAGGATTACCTGTCGCACAGACTTCGACACCTGTAAGACTTGGAATCAGGTGAGGAGAGTCGGGAGGAACAGGAGTTGGAGGACCTTTGTAAACAGGACAGAATCTTGCTCCCAACAGAAAATCACCTGAAATATCAGTGACGAGGAACACAAAGTCACACATTGTTGAATGAACTGGAACAAGTTTGCTAGCTGACTAATGTAGAGTAAATCTCAGTAAACGTAATAAAGTCATGAATACCTGCAAAGACCCAAATGTCTCAAAGTGATAAAGTGTCCACAATATATGCACTGGCAAGATCCAGAAATATGAAATGTTCAATTGACAAAGTAGTTCTAAAAATTAAATCCAAAAGGGATCCAATGATCCCAGCACAGCACAATATCCAAAATTGGACTGACCCCTAAAGGGCATCTGTACAGTTTGCAGCAATTAATAAGAACAATTTAAGTCCTGACCACACATAGAGCCCCATACTATACCAATATATTGGTGTCTCGGTCAATATTAAAATTGGCTAACTCCTGAATATATTTAATTCATTTCAGGACTTAAATTGTTCTTATTCATTTCTGCAACCTGTACAGATGCACTTAAGGGGTCAGTCCAATTTTTGCGATATCATGCCTTGATGGGACTCATGATTTACCAAATTAGGTCTCAGGTAGGGATCTACGATTGTCCTTATTTATTAATAGCATTTTCTCTTTTAAACTTGGACCATATCATTCATTGGATCCCTTTTGGATTTATTTGTTAGAACTACTTTGTCAATTGAACATTTCAGATTTCTGGATCTTGCCACCGCATATATTGTGGACACTTTATCACTTTGAGACATTTGCGTCTTTGCAGGTATTCATGACTTTATTACGCTTACTGAGATTTACTCTACATTAGTCAGCTAGTGAACTTTTCCCAGTTCATTCAACAATGTGTGACTTTGTGTTCCTCGTCACTGATATTTCAGATAGTTTCTGCTTGGAGCAAGATTCAGGGTAAGATTGGTCCCATACCTATGATTGGTTTCGGAATTTGGGATACACCATTCCTGGGTGATACATAATCAATTCATTAATTATTGTCTTTATACCTAAATAGGTCATTTATTACTTAGTATATCTCTTATATCTAGTCTCTTGGTGGATCTTGGTGTTAAACCTAATCTGGTCTCCTACTAAACATACTAGTACTTTTTCTCACATTATCATATTTCTAACCATCTCATTAATTTATGCTGAAATTGAATACATATTACTACATAGTACTGACGGCTTTTTAGACCTAGTTGGTCATGCATTATTATTTTTCTTATGATGTCTTTTATGATGTTTTTCCTGAACCTTTGGAATTGAACAATTGACTTTCTACCCTGCCCTCAACCTGAACTGAGGTATGGTCTTGAATCTCTTTGTGAATTTACCAAATTGTATTATTAATTGCCTTCATTTTATTTTCATGTGGCTGCAATTTGTTTTGATGATTTGCTTTCCTTCTTATGATTGACTGACTGATTAATTTATGTATTACATGTCGTTTTTTATTTATTTATATTCTTTTCTTGTGATGCTGATTATGTTCAGAATTTTCGATAACTGCAGCCTTGAAAATTACCAGTGTGTCGAAACACATGTCGGCTGTTCGCACCCTATATTAAAAATTGGTTGATCTTTCACATCTGTGATTTTCAGCGATTTCTTCATGATATAAGATCCTTTTCATATAATAATCTGGTTTTGAGCGTGAATCACCGTCCCACACACCCAATCTTTGCATGTATTCATCTTGTGTGCTTCGCTGGGAACTGCTTCTTTTCTCACAATGAGTAAATGGCCATTATTCGGCTCTGCTGGGCCACGTGTGTGGAGACCATGAAATGAAGCCTTCCTGTCTCCAATTATGAGGATTTTATTTGAATTCTTGCAGGTCTCACTACCTCAGGTATAAGGAATTGTCCACCCTCCCTTGTCCTTGTCTGTGAACACCGCCTCTGTGCTTTGTGCTGCAGGGCCTGCGTCTCTCCCTGCATGTTATGGAGGCCTGTGGTTTCATGTGTATCCACTCCAGTCATTCTATAGTTTCCCTATGTGTTCTAATATCTTCATAGAGGTTAGTCGCGATAGAGATGTATGAGTTCCTCATATGTTCCCATAGCTCCCATAGCTCCTTACGATTAGTTGCGATGAAGCGATTGCAAGCACAGTCCATGTATGTTTGGCTTTCTTGCATTTTTGCATTCAGGTAAAGCAAAGGAAAAGATTATGACAGTATGTAAATATATCCGTCCTCTACAGAGTGTAAGCATGTTCTTCATGTGTGTTTGTGTTTGACTGTGTATCTTCATGCAGATATCTTCATGCAGGAATGCAAATTTGCTTCGTGACTAACGCTTCTATGTTGTGTTGTCGCTAGTGACATTGACTCTATTAGGACTGGTGCTCTCAGTTTGTCCTAAAAATAGGGAATGGCCACTTTTGTAATGTATGTGAGATTCAAATTAGAAACTGTGCATCATTTTCTTAAAAAATATATTTTTATTTCACATCTAATTGCTGTGATGTCTTTCTTGAATATTCTACTTCATATTCAAGAAAGAGGGTATGATTTTATTTGAGTGTTCATGTGTAAGCTGGATGCGGGGGTCTATGTTATTCAGATAGTCAAAAAAAGTTAGAAGTTCGGATTCTGTGTTTGTCCAAATGCCAAAAATATCGTCTATGTATCTGATCCATATTGACAGATTGTTTTGCCATTGAGGATTTTTGAGTACATGTTCCAGTTCAAATTTGTACATAAATGCGTTGGCATAAGTAGGTGCCATGGTGGCCCCCATCGATGTGCCTGCCACTTGTAAATAATATGAGTTTTTGTATTGGAAGTAGGAGTTATTGCTGATAAATTCTAAGAGTGCCATTATGAATTATTTCTGTGCCTGTATCTCACCTTCTTGTAGTAATAACTATTCCACTGCCTCCCTACCCAAGTCATGCGGGATGGAGGTATAAAGACTCTTGACGTCTACGGTGAAACAGATGTGGTTGGGATTAAATGGAATTGTTCTCAGTTGTTGCAAAAAATGAGTAGAGTCCTTGATGTATGTGCTTGTTTTTTGGATTAAGGGTTGTAAAAAATAGTCAATATATTTCCCCAACGGTTCCAGAATACTGTTCATACCTGCAACTATGAGCCTCCCTCCGTATCTTGCTTACTGATCATTGACTCTATCCTACCCTTCCAGACAAGGTATCCATGCCATAACTTTCCCATTTTGTTTGTGGAGTATTGACTCCCTCACACCCCCCTAGACATTGAACCTGGCCCCTTATTCGGTTTCGACCTCTGCCCGTATTAATACCTTTGACAACTTGTCCTAACATTGGGTCCTCCTCTAAGGACCATTTTTTGACACCTGGGTGTAGTAAACACCCCGCTATTAAGATGTGTATCACTTTAACTACTAAGGAGCTGGTTTCACTGCATTCACGCATTGTGCTATCAAGATGTGTACCTCTTTAACTATCCAGTACTGGTTTTCACTGCATTCATACAATGCACAGCGAGATTTTTCAACACACACAGGCGTTAGACCGCCGATGAACAACATCCAGTTCTACTTCAATAAGGACAGCGTAGTCATGGCGACAGTCCTGCCTACTGTGCATGCACAGAGGTGGGACCCAAGGCGCACGTGTTGCCATGCGACGCCTTTGGATCCCCATGGAAACCCATAAATTCTGCTCCCGTCACTACATCCAGTTCTACTCTAATTAGCACAACGTGGTAATGGCGACAGTCCCGCCTACTGTGCTTGCACAGAGGTGGGACCTAAGGCGTATGTGCACCCATGCGACACCTTTTGATCCCCATGGCAATGCATAAATTCTGCTCCCGTCATTCGCGTTTGCGCCCCTGCAGACGTGTTTGACCATCACAGAGCGATTTTGCTGAGTAACGGTAAGAGTGTGTCTCGCACTCCAGATTAGAATGTGCTGAGTGATATACCTCAGTCTGATAACTTTTCACATAACATTAACCGGTATAATCAGATTGGCACTTCTTCTACGGGACCCAGAGCCCTTTGAACCATAAGGTACTTTTAACTAATTACCTAATTGCTACACGGTTTAAGTGAATATCGCAAGGCAAGTAACATTACCGATCTCTAATAAAGATTTCTGTTTCTGTTTTTCCTATTCACCACCTCACTGTTGGAACATTTAAAAACACATCTTGGAACGGGTATGTGTGATTGCATGCGTTTGTTTTTGGAATTACTGTCAAATGATTATTTTATGATTATGTTGATTCATTGTTTTGAAATAGAGAATGATTAGGCATAACAAAATAATTGTACGGCCCTGACGAAGGTTTCAATAACCGAAATGCATTGGCAAACGTACATAGAATTCGAGCCAATATCTTTATGCCAGGCCTCATTGAATATGAAGTAGAATATTCAAGAAAGACGTCACAGCAATTAGATGTGAAATAAAAATATATTTTTTAAGAAAATGATGCACAGTTTCTAGTTTGAATCTTCATGAAAATACGAACATACATTACAAAAGTGGACATTCCCTATTTTTGGGCAAACTGAGAGCACCAGTCCTAATAGAGTCAATTCACTCTATTTTTCTTTCGTTATATTTTTGGGTCCTTATGCCATAGGACCTATATAGACTGGCAGCCCCAGGCTAAAACTTAAACAAGTGCAATATGATTGTATAATTAACGCACAGAAACGACACGTAGTGCCCTCCTTCAACTCCTTTGTGGTCGCTAGTGACATTATCATGGCTGGACATTGTCATTAGTCAATTTGATCGATTGATGAGGCACCTGTCTCCTCAAAGCCATCAATTGGATATAGTTTGAAGGGCTGTCTAATAGAATATCTCATCGTATCTCAGATATACTTGTGCACCAGGTGGTGGCTGAATGAACAATGAGTTACACCTTTCATTTTTTATTCTGGGGGTTGACATTCACATAGGGGACATGAAGGACATTCCAGGGACCCTCTCTTCAATATTACTTAGAGATTGTCATCAACATTAGTTTGCTGGCATTTTTAGGGGAGTTCTTCCAGCATGTTTTAACAAGTAATTTTTTTGTTCTCAGATCAAGGCAGTGCTGGGTGAACCAGGAGTTGATGTGGACCACCGGTTTTGCCTTTCTTGGTACCAAGGAGGTGATAGAATCCATTGCAATTGTTAGGGTTTTGACAGAGTAGTGGGCTAGAGTATATGGATCGTGTGAGCCCAGATGTTCTAATTTGAGAGAATCGAGGAGCGGTAGGATGGGGTCTTTGGTCAGTTTACGGGTGCTACGTGCAAGGGATGCTGGAAGTGGGACACTTAAAGGTTTCGTTTGTTGATCGAGTGGGATAGAGAAGGCGATGATGTGGTGGTCCGACCATGGGCATGGAGCATTGAAATGGACCTCAGTGCAGTAGTTGAGGTAGCCATCCAGTCCAGGGTGCAACCTTTTCCATGGGTGGGAGAGCTGATGTGTTGGCTGAACCCGAGCGCTTTTCAGAGAGTTGGCCAAGGCAGTCGCCTGAAGGTCGGTGGTGTCATTAAGGCTCAGATTCAAGTCGCCAAGGAGTAAGGTCTTTGATGAGGTTATTGTTTTGTCTCCCAATGTGTGGTGAAGATCTTCCTCGAAGGTCAGGGTGGGGCCCTGTGGCCGATAGATAAGATGGACTGTGATTGTATTGGTAAGGGATGTGGTTAATTTCAGTGATAGGATGTCACAGTTCGCATTGTGGGTGGTGGCGAATGGCCTGATGCTCAGGTGGTCTTTTGCTGTGAGGGAAACTCCACTGCCTCTGGTGCTAGGTCTATTGGTCCGATAGATGGTGTAGCCTGTCGGGATGCCAAAGGAGAGGGGCGGGTCTGAGCAGCATGAAGCCAGGTTTCAGTGACAGCTAGGGCGTCTAGATTACCTGTCCTAAGGAGGTTGTGTATGTCCAGTGTGTGAGCAGGAAGTGAGCGGGTGTTCACAAGTGCTAGATTGAGGGGCTCTACAATAGGCTTGGGGTCTGTTGCGTCATGTCTGGGTGTGTTATGATGGTATTTCCTTTTTCTTGTGGGTTTGGTAGGATTTTTTTGTTTCAGTCAGGCTGGTGATGTGTTCCCTGTGCGTAGAGGCGTAGGCCTGAGTTGCAGTTCGGGGCATTGCAGCATGTGAGGGTAGTATTTAGTGCAGTGCTGGGGGGGTGGGTGCGAAGAGGTAGAGGCATGGTCATGGATGTCAGTCAGGGGACTGTTGGGGGCATCGTTAACAATACTAGAAACACATTTCAAGGTATTTTTAGAGACAGCATCATTGCTACAGTTGGTAGCAGTCATGGTGGAAATGGAGGCCTCATTAACAGTAGGAGTTGTGCTTTTCTTAGATTTTGGGGCTACAAAAATACTATTACAGTTGGTATCAGACATGATGGTGAAAATGGAGGCATCATTAACAGTACTAGTTGCACCTTTCTTAGATTCGGGGGCTACAAAAACATTATTACAGTTGGTATCAGACATCATGGTGGCAGTGGGGGCATAGTTAGCAGTACGAGTGACACGTTCAACAGTTTTAGGGTCACTATGTCATTTTTACAGTTGGAAGCAGCATTGGAAGACGGCTTGATAATTAGATTAATGTTAGTGGGTGCCAGGCAGATTGCGGCAGTGGTGTCAGTTAAGGAGGACAAGCAGGCATTGTTGACAATAACAGCAGCATATTTCATAGGATTTGGGGCAGACACATCCTGATTCCAGTAGGAGGCATTGTGGGCCGTGGGCTTGGTGGCTTGTATGATACTAGTGGGTGCCAGGGCACTTGTGGCTCGGGTATGGTCACATAAACTGCTCGTAAATTAGTTGGAGGCATCATTAGCGATGTTGGTGGTGCATTTGATAGTGTTAGGGTCAATGATCTCATTAATCCAGTTGGGGGTATGAGAGGCAGCCGTTGGGACAGTTTAATACTGTCTAGTTCAAGGTGGAGCGGAGGTCCTTTTGACAGAGCCGACGATCTGGCAAAAGTCAGGGCGAGTGCCATGCAGTGTTGGGCTCTGTATGAGCTATGCACAATTGTGGTACTGGGAGGGCATGTCGGCGGTGGGCGGTGTGCAGGGTGGGAGCTGCTCTGAGGCAGGACATATTGGGTTGATAGAGCATTCTTTGGCGCAGGTTGTTGTTTCTTCTGTGGATCGAGGGGGTCATAGAGCGCATGGGGGTGTGGCCTTCCGAAGTGGCATGGATGCGAGGCTGTTGGGGCCCTGCTCTGGAGCTCCAAGGAGTGTGAAGGATAGAGGTTTCCCCATGCTCTGGTATGCCGAGGGTAGGTATTGATGGCCCACAAGACTCATGGTGGCAAGACTTAGCGAATCTGGGACTGCACCCTGGGAAATACTCATGTACAGAATTGTGCAGCACCCTGGACATGATGGAACAATTTAACTTCACAATATACTTTGCCTCAGGTTTACTTTAAATAACATGTAGCACTTTTTCAATTGGCAAAACACTTTTCATGAGCAGTGGCATTCGGCTCTGACATCCGTGCGCATGCTTTATTTTGAACAATGTTCAAATTTCCAAGCCTTTCATAACGAAACACTTTTCTCCATATATTTCACTATTTTTCTTTACCACTAGACAGTGAAAATCTCCTGGAATAAGTCCACAATTCAATTGGCTCCTTCACTTGGGCCTATGCCTTAGTCTCATAACACTTAAAGGCTACCTTCGGATCGCTGGTATGTGCAAATTTGCCCTTCAATGAAAACAAAGAAATACACAAATGGTGGAGGACACGGCTATCTTTAATTTCAGAATATTTGTTGACCAAATACTACTAGAAGAAAAGCATTATCTCAAGTAAACATACTGATGACCAACCTGCACTCAAGCTCCATCAAATGCAAATGACTGTGTGTGCTTCATTTTGGCCCATGATCATAAACTTGGATTGTTTAAGGTTCACTAGCAGTGTGCATGCCCAAACAAACTCCTTGACATTGTGATGCTCATATTTGCAATGCATTTTCAGTTCTTACTTTGTTCTTTCTATGGAACACACATGTATTTCCTGCAGCGACTGGGCAAACACAGACTATTGCCTTTCCTGCTCTTTCACTGTAATAATATTTGGACAATTTACCTTGTGGCCCATGGTGAGAAATCAACATTATAATTCAATAACGTTTTCATTACATGACAAATATATATTTGGCCTCTTTCTCTTTTACCATGGTCCATATTGTGCCTCAATCAACTGCATCAAAATCGTTTTAATTGCCCTAAAGTCCAGGTATTATGTATCGTTCTTGGGGTCACATAACTCATATGAGTTGAGAGGCAAATTTAAACATTTGCCAATAGTAGCCATGATTGTTCACAAACAAGGTTTTGCCTTGGAAATTATATGCCCTGTTCATCCCACAATGACATCCAGTACAATAAGTCCTTTCTCAATTGCTTGACATATGTGCTGGACAGTGGCGGCTGGTGAATTATTTGATTGGAGGGGCATAAATATTTACCACAAACATAGCAAAGCGGCAGAGCGTAGTGAGGGAGCCCTAACCTACCACATCATACTATATAATAAAAGTGCAGATGTATGTTTGTCCGAATCTGTCATGCGCCCACTTTCCCTGTTGTCACTTCTAGAGGGAGCTGTTGCCTAAAGCATATGACAATAAGACTTCAAGTTGCGCAGTAGGGACTTCCCACTTCGCCTGTTATCACCGCTAGAGATAGCTGTTGCCTTACACATACACATACAATAATAAGACTTCAAGTTCATCTTCCTGGTGAACAAAATGTGTATTTCAACAATGATAACATACAATTAGCTGCAGAAAAGCCCTGAGACAGGGATACCAATTTCACAGCATACAGATACTAAGAAAATATATACATTTAAAAAACATTTTTAAATAGAAATTCATTTGATTAAGCCGCTCAATGGAAATTTAACAAAAACGATGATGGGAAACCTCCAACCAACGCAACTTTTGCCCGTGTACACAGGCTTTTGCACTTGTATTTAATAATGGGTGCAAACGGCCATTTTACGGAGCACTTTCTGTGAAAAACTGGGTAAAATGGCAGACAGTTTGCAATTGGTTTTGTAGGGTAACGCGATTCCAAAGATGCAATACATGCAAGTCACCAACAGTGCACAGGAGTATTTCCCAATGCATTTTCGTAATGCCTTTGCCCACAATATATATCAGATCCGAGTCACCACAGAGGATGCTTGTAGAGGCCCCCATGACCATATCTGATGCTATAGAGCACCTTAACCAAGGAATTATTCTCCTGAACAGCACTCCTTAGCCTTGACGAAGACCTATTGTCAAAACAAGTGTTGGCTTTTTTCTTCATGTTACTGGAAATTACGTTGCTTATTACGAACAATTACCTGGTGCCAATTAAAATCTTAATATGCACAAACTTTGGCTCAGGACTCATCCTTGTACCTACTCTCAAGGATATATCATGAAACAGTGAGAATCACTACATCCAGCGCCAACTAGAATACGGGGTTCCACCATCTTCATCACATTATATACCAGTATAAACACATTTTCACACTGGCTGTGCCGGTTCATTTCCACTCTGGGTGTACCAATATATGCCAGAATTCCTGTACGAGAACATACTCATGCTTGCTTTGTGCATAATGTCAGTAATCATAATATGAGAAAAAAATTCCACAATGGCTCTGCCAAAATATATCAGTATCCCCACATAAGGACATCCTTCTATTGGCTTTAACTTTAAACATGTCATGCCACAATAAGAAAACATGTCTAAACTGGCTGCACAATGTAGTCCAGTCTAGACACATACCAACACACATCATGATGACCCCCTTGATGACCAGAATACATTGCTATGCCACAGTTAAACAAGCAAGACAGACTGGCCCAAAATGACAGTTCAGCCAAGTACATTTATCTATTTACATTTATTTATTTAATAATCAGAAGGAAAGCAATCCGTTTTTAGCACACAAAGAATGTACCATTGATAACTGAGCAGAGTACATGGGTTCTTTACAATGGGGTGAGAGAATGTGACTTGAAGACCAGATGTTGCAGGGGAAGGTAGAAACATAAATCAGGGATGAGGACAGGACAGAATAACAGAGGAACAGGTTGGTGGAAGAAGTGCTGAATTAAAGAAGGAGGGGTGACGGAAAAGTGTTACAGGGTTGTCCAGGCAGGGTAGGGAGAGAGGAAAACAGCGTGATGCAATAGCGTAGAGTGCTAGGAGACTGGTTCTTCAGAAAGAAGGAGAGCTTTGAGGTTGGATTTAAATAGTGGTAGAGTTGGAATAGTACAGAGAGGGAGAGGAAGATCATTCCACAGTAGGGGAGCCAGGAGAGAGGGAGAAAATGAGAGGGAGCACAGGGGGCTCACGTGATGGAAAGGAGATGAGGTGAGGATATTCTTAATGAGCAAAGAGGAGACTAGGGAGTGAAATGAGCAGATAGGGAGTGAAATGAGCAGATAAGTAGGGTGTGGCGAGTCCATGGATAGTTTTGAAGATGATGAGAAGAGGTTTAGATTTAGCCCTTTGCTTCATAGATAGCCAGCCAACCTGGCAAAAGGGCAGAGGAAGTAGAGGTAAAGTGACACGGGTTGAAAAGTGTGCAGACTGTGAAATTGAGGACTTTGTCCATAGGTGAAAAAGCATAGTTGGGAAGGCCATAGAGAAGACTGGCACAGTGGTCAGATCTACAAAGGATGAAGGAGGAAATTAGATGTTTAGCAGTATTGAAAGGAAAAAGACAACAGATGTATCTGATATTGAGGAGACTGCAGTGGCAAATTTGGAGATGAAGAGTGAGAAGTTGTGTGATGCGTCAAAGATGAGACCAAGGTTATGAGCAGAAGGGAGTGTAGACAGAAGATAAGATAAGAGGAGCAGAGAAAGAAGAGAACTTCAGTCTTAGTGGAGTTCAGCATGAGTGAGTAAGACGCCATCCAATATTTAATGGCAGAGAAACAGTTTAACATTTTTGAAAACAGCTTGTTGGATAAGGAGTGAAATGAGTGTTGTCAGTTAAGAGTTGATAGGAGAATCCATAAGAGGAGACCAGGGTGCCAAGACCTCAAGTAAAGAGAGTGAATAGAAGTGGACCACGGTTCTTTGGAAACTCCAACATTAAACAGGCGAGTGGGAAGGTAAGGCTGTTCCAGGACACCTGAAAGTTTCTGGAGACAAGGTATGAAGCAACCGAAGCAAAGGCCTTATCTCTGATGCCAAGGTGAGATAATGTAGAGAGGTCAGAATGGTCAACAGTATCAAAGGGAGCAGAGACGTTAAGAAGAAGAATAATAAATGAAAGGTTTGCACGCCGAGCAGAAGAGATGAAGTTACTGACATTGAGGAGAGCTGTCTCAGTAGAATGCAGAGGTCGGAAGCCAGATTGAAGAGGGCCCCAGCAGTTGTGAGTATCAAGGAACTCAGTCAGTTGATTGAATACTACTCGCTCTAGGATTTTTCATTAGTTTGGTAGAAGGGAGACAGGGTGAAACTTGGCAGAGTAGTTAGGATGTAGATCAGGCTTTGTAAGGGGAGGGATGACAGTAGCTGTCTTATAGAATAAAGGAAACGTGGCATTGTCAAGAGAGGAGTTGACAAGGGAAGTAAGATGGGGAAAACACAGGGAGCTATGTTCTTCACAATGTGCGGGGACAGGTGGTCAATGAGGGCACAGGGAGGGTTAGCCTTGAGTAGTAGGACAATAAACTCATCAGGGTTGGTGGGGGCAAAGGAAGACATTGTAGTGGGAGAGGAGGGTAGGAGTGGTGTAGAAAAGTGAGCAGGAAGAGGTGATAGAAGGTTATGAGTGAGGGTATTGTGAATGGTAGAAATTTTGGAAGCAAAGTAGAGAGCAAGATCATTTGCAGAAAGAGTAGAGGATATGGAGGTGGGTTTGGGAGATGAGGGAATTGGGTTGAGAGATTTTTGGAGGAGCCTAGGTTTGGATAATTAGGACGAAATGTGATTACATATATCATGCTTGGCTTACCATAGATGGCCAGTAAAAACATGATGGCACAGTTAGAAAGAGCTAGACTGGCTGCCCGCAAAATACCAGCCTAGCTATGTAATTACATATGCTATGCTTAGTTGTATGGCCATAAAATTGCATTGTCAAATTAAGAAATGACTAGACTGCTGCCCCAAAATGCGAGTGTAGCCAAATAATAACACTTATAATGCTTCTTCTATCATGGGTATCCTGTAAAAATCTGTCATGCCACATTAGGAAATGGCTAGACTGGCTGCTCCAAACTGCCAGTCTAGCCAAGTAAGACATCATCCTTTCTTTTCAACCATAGGTTGATAAAAGAAAGGATGTTTTTTTTTTTTTTACAGAGCATGTATTTTGATGCCCAGTAAAAAATGTGTTGGTGCCCCACCCTGACCCCAACCACTTCTGGGCTCAGCACAAACACACACGTGTGCCCACATTCACACAACACATACACACACAGCAAAAAATTGTTTATGTATTGCAGGCATTCACTTGTCCTCAAGGCGATATCCCCCATAGCATAGTAGTTTCGTCATTTGTCTTTAACTGACTCTTGTGTCTGCATAAAAGGTAAATGTGTTTCAAAGTTGATGTAGTTAATTTGGCAAAGCACCTGAGAGAATATTTTTAATTATCAATGATGATTCCCAAAATATCCAGACAATTACAGTTTCAAATAAGAAAGTAACACTTTGTAATTTTTAATTCTTGAAACTTGATATTCAGAAAAAATATTCTTATCCAAAATGTAAGTGCTAAAACATTTGTTTTTAACATTAGAATCTTGAAACATCAGGCTCTTCCGAATTCCTTTGAAGCAACTTTTTCACTGTCAACTGTTTCAATTGTCCTTCATCAAAATGCATTTGGTCAACTTCATACTTTCCAAATAAATTCTTGCATTCATGTCTTTGTGATTCCAGACAATTCTTCATTCCACCATTAGAGTCTCGTTATTGAGCACTGTGTCTTTGGGGATTCAGACAATTTTTCATTCAGTCATTAGAGTCTATATTTAGCCACAAGAGTTTTTTTGTTGTTGCTTATCCTTAAATTATTTTTGGTGATAATCCTCTTATCCTTAAGTCATTAGTGCTTATCCTCTACACGTGTTTCACCACCTTCTGGTGGATCATCTGGAGGAATAATCTTCTTATTTGCATCTGACACAATGGGGCTCATTCTGACCTTGCCGGTCTGGAGTAAAAGTGCTGGTATTTCCATGTACCTGCACTTTATCGGACCGGAAGTGTACACGTTTGCCGGTGGGGGTTTACTGATTTACCTCCAGCTAAGAGCTGGAGGTAAATCAGGGCACCACTGGAAAAAACAGACAGTATTTCCTACACCGGTATTGCTGCCTCCGGTAATGCCGGCAAACCCTCCATGGGGTCTGATGGGACTCCATGGAATGGGGAAGGACCACCGTTGCCTGCACCTGGAATATCTTGGTGATACCGGGATATCAGGCACCAGTAATAGTAGGTACGTTTTCTGGCAATGTGGCAGATTTTCTACCAGGATACTGGCAAAATCGGGATACCCCCAATGTCCTTACCTTCCGCTCACTCTGACAGTGCTTCTAGTATTTTAGAAACAGTTTACAGAAGAATCTAAAAGAGATTACTCTATTAGTGATAGTTTCACATCTATTTCCTTTTTTATAAATTGGGTTTCATTTCCCACTCTTGCAAATGAAGGAATATGCCCCCATCTTCCATCTACTACCATTAGCCATTACATCAGCTCTGCCCATCTGTACAGGGCTGCTTTTAAAAGTCCATTATACAGGCTATCTGAGCCCAGAACTTTCGATTTTTGTATGTATACACTGGCATATATAACCCATTGATAGAACCCATTGTGCCCTTATATAGCCAGGCCTCCTCCGACACATTTTCTGGGCAATCGTTTTATGGTTGTTGTACATGACTGTCATCTGATTGTGCCAGGCAATGGCAAGGTAGTAGTACATGGAGATCTGGTTACTCATGATGCAGGAATGGGCTACAAACTGCCTGTCTTTCCCTGTATAACCTACGTAATGTTGCCTGCCCCGTGCACAAATAATTAGAATGCTTGGTCCTGGTTCTTACCAGCATGTTAGATTTCACCGAGGTGAGCACACAAGACTTTGACAGATGTAATGCATGCAGCCCATGTTTTCTGTTCCAGAGTTAAGAGCCCGGCGAGGACTGATCATAGCCCCGCTTATTCAACTCTGAATCTTTCGGAGCTCTCCCACAGGCATTCTCGCTGCGTGATGTATTTTTCATTAACAACAAAACACAAATATATTTCTTTCATTTTAAGGCTGCGGAGGGGCTGAGGATGAAAGGTTTTATTTTTTTTGCATCTGCTGCTGATGTCGCAGGTTATCTTCACCAGCTCTCCTGTGTCACATGGCGCACCCGGCATATTCATGTGAATGTATTATTTCATTTTCCACCAGTACAGAAAGAAAAACGTGTTTCCTTTACGGCCATCCGATCTTTTCATTTTATTTGTACATTGAAAAACCATTGTATGCCTTGCTGTATAGCGAGAGTTCCTTATCGCCTGGATAATTATTTAACTAATTGACCCACGCAAGGCATGAGGTCGCACTAGAGTGCGCAACAGAAGAAGTTAGCCGGAGGTCTGCACAACATTGCAGGCCCGATTCATGGAATTTCTTGCACGGTGCAACGTGACTTTTCACTGGTGAAAAGTCACTTTGCACTGCTAACAAACGCCCTTATTCATGGAACAGTGCAGTGTATTTTTGCAAATTGTCTTTGCACAGCAAAAAGAAGCTTTGCACTTTTTCAGGAATCAGGGAGTTTGTTGGCAGTGCAAAGTGACTTTTCACTAGTGAAAAGCCACTTTGCACTGTGCAAAAAATTCCATGAATAAGGCCCTGAGTGAAGATTATGCAGGCAGCGGGAGAGGACGATGGAATACAAGTTAAGAATAAAGAGTGAATCCAATGTTCAGAAATCCGGCCTGATGAGCCTTGTAGCTATTTCACAAACCTTCTTCAGGAGTAAAAGGGCCTGATTTACAAACACGTTTTTAATGGGCAAACCCAATGAAACCCGCTTTTGTAAATCAGGCCCAGGGTGTGTTATGCCTGGAAAAAGCGATAATAATCACATTAATTAACCAAAGAATAATCTCTAACCCAGGACCGGGATTAGAACCTGCGTTGATTTGCTTCCAAAATGAACATGCTGCCTCTGAGGTATCCTCTAGATGGCTTTAAAAAAAAAAAAAAAACATACCCCCGATTCTCAAAGCTATTCCAGACTTTTGGATGGACGTACAGTGTGGCACACCATTGCACCCTATGGCACAATGTGCATCATGATATTGCATGAATTACACAGTAAATATGGGGTGTGCTCAAGCATGTATTCTGCTGAAAAGACCTACAGGTGTAATGGTGGAAGTTGTAAAGTATTTGATCTAAGTTACTGTCATCAGAAAATGCCTGGCTCATGTTACTAATATTTACACATGGGGGGTAGGGTACAAAGAAATCCATGTGAAATTGCGGCCGACACACATTGTAGCTGCGACCCCTTGCACATTTGACATGTAGGGCGATTCATCAAGATTCCCCTATGCGCCATGAGCAATTTGAATCTGCTGCACTTTGCAAACCCAAATGGACCTGATTCACGCAAAAGAGCAGATTCCAGGCCTGAGTTCCCAGAATTTCAACTTAACACCGGAAGGTGCAAAGTGAAACATAGTACTAAAACAGTTAACATTTTTCCCCCAAGTCGATGTCAAACTTTGGGAGGAAATATTGCCATTTGTTACTGTGTTTTTGCCCTTCTGCCCAAACTGCCAAATATACTACATTTCTTCAGGGGTAAATTGCTATTGGAGCGAGTGATCAGCAATGCCTTTGGGAATCATAATTCTTCACCTGCGTTTGTGGGAGCTTCCTTCCTTCCTTCCTTTGCATTGCTCGGCCAGAACCACTATTGCCTATGCCTTGGTTTTCTTAGAGCACACGCATTGTACAGACGTTTGCATGCTGCATATCACTGTGCACCCTGTCTGTCGCAAATGGACCGATTCGCTGCTTGTGAAACGTTCACAAGCTGAGGAACAAGAGTTTGCTGGTCCTAATTTACTTGTGCCCGGAAAACGTGTCATGACGTCATTGTTGAACTCTTCTTCCTGTAAATGTGGTGGGGTGAGGAACTTACTAAAGTTAAAATGGTGCCTTGCAAATGTGCGGGAGATGTCGAGAAACTTGAACTATTTCACGGAAAAACTTTTTGCACTATGACAAAACATGTTTTTTAATAGCTAGATAAACATTGTCTGTTTCCGCTAAAATGGTGCTGGAATAATTTGCTCTTGTGCAGCTTGACCCAGCTAGACCACCTCTAAAACTGACATAATTTGCATTCACGAATCGGGTGGTGATTTACCCAATGCTGCTGGCCGGCATAAATGATCGCTACATCCGCTTGTGACCTTTGTGAATTCCATTTTCAGGTAACAGTTGCGACCAGCTTTTAGGCTAATTTATATCCAAAAACGTTTTTTGTGACCTGGATGTTCAGCCTATCTTGCGAGTCGGCCGGCTGATCCTTCTGGCACACCCGCCCATTGCCATCTAGGGAAATCCAACTATCTTCACAGACATTGGATCCTTGCATTCTCTCAGGGAAACTGGACATTACCAAAGGTCTGTAGTGGCTTGTCCCTTGATGTCAGAATTCCTGGTTTGCATCATCTTGAGGAGGATTGAAAGTCGCAGAAGTCAGTGGGCATGGAACATGGTAGAATGAGATCAGAACTGCCTCTGAAACAGTGGCGTAACACAAGATGTGGGGGCCCCCCTGCGAGCCATGCTGAGGGCCCCACCCCCAACTCTGCAACAAATCACAGGTCGTGCCACACTCTGGGACGGCCTAGATTACCACGCTTGCGCAATACGCACAAACGTGCTGCTGAAGGGGTATGCTGCACACTGCACTAGGAGAAAGATATATATATGTGTTTGAATGCAATATACAGCAAACTTTCTGAGAAAAATTGGCTAAAAAGCCACAGTGTTTGCTATTGTGCTATTGTAGGGTAAGACCAATCCAATACATGCAAGTAACCAACAGTGCACATGAACATTAATGCTTTGCTGTTGAAAATGCCATGCCACAATGAAATCATGTCTAACTGACTGCACAATGTAGACCAGTGTAGACACGTAATAACATTACAGTAAAGCATGCCAGGCCACATTTAGACATACCTAGACTGGTTGCACCAAAATGCCAGTCGAAGCAATACAACTTATCAAGAAGAGAACCCATATTCAAGCCTGCGTCTCTGTGGCCTCTAACATCACGGCCAAACTCTTTGAAATCTGCAAGGAACTGGCCAATCCTGTTGCGGTCTTTACCTCTCCTGTTCCCTCAACAGGCCCACTGTACGGCTTTAGCCTCTTGCTTCTCTGCTAAAACTCAGGACATCCTGTTCACTATCCCCTTATCCTCTCCCACTTCCTCTCTCTGCCCCCCTTTGGCCATCTATCCCTCTCCTCCTCCTTTCTCCTCTTTCACTCTAACACCTGATGAGGTTTCTAGACAAGTCCCATCTATGGAAGTGTCGCTGAAACAGGTGCTCGCCCGCTCGTCCAGAACCATCAAGGACCATATTGACACCCTTGCTCCAGCCTTGGCCGATTCTGTAATCATTCTTTTGCCACTGCAACTTTCTCCTCTCACAAACTCTTGGAAAAGCTGGCCATCTCCCAGCTTACTCTCCACACTGAACCTGTTGGTGGTCTCCATGACCATCAGTCTGGCTTCTCTGAACACCTGTGAAGATCTGATCTCTAACCTTGATTCCAGCATTCCTTCTGTCCTCATCCTCCTTGAACTTTCCTCTGCTTTCGACACGGTCAAACACACCATCCTGATCAATCGACTCTGTGAGAACCTGGGCATCATGCATCAGGCCCTGGAGTGGCTGACTTCCTTCCTCTTGGACCGCCCCACCCAGGTCCAACTTGGTCCCTTTCACTGCGCCACCTCTCTCTACCTGCAGCGTTCCCCAGGGCTCTATCCTCTCACCCTGGTTTTTCAACCACGACATCTGATCTCTTTTAGTGATATGCGGATGACACGCAGCTTTCCTTGAGGCTCCCCTCAGCCTACTCTCCTCTCTCACACATTCCTGGTATCATTTTCAACTCCACTCTCTCTTTCTCTCCTCACAACTCGGGCGTCGCCAAGAAGTCCCACTGCCAGCTGTACCTCCTCAAAGGGACTCTTCCCTTTCTCACTTTCCCACAGAAGCTCACTGTCTCCAGAGCCCTGGTTCTCTCTAGGCTGGACTAGTGCAACAGCCACTTTCTCAATCTGCCTTCCTCTACTCTCTGCCCTCTGCAACTAATTCAGAACAGGACTGCAAGGCTTATCCTTGGCCTCAAGCACAGGGACCGTGTCTCTCCAGCCATGAAATCTCTCCACTGGCTCCCGGTGGATGCAAGGGTCAAGTTCAAGACCCTTTGCTTTGTCCACAAGGCTTTCTGGGGCTGGGATCCTCACTGCATCCAACATTCTCTTCCAAAATACCTTCCTTCTCGAGCCCTAAGGGTTAGATGCTTCTCCAGGCAGAGAGTGGGGGGGTAGATCCCTCTCCCTTGAAGGTGCCTCGCTCTGGAATGGCCTCCCTGCCCCTCCCAAACTTGATTGGACCACCAGAAGTCGAAGAAGCATCTCAAAACGTTCCTCTTCTCCTCCGCGTTCTCTCTCTCCATTCACGGCTGACCTACCTAACCTACATGTCTTCTGTACCAACTGGTTGCTTGGCTACTCTCAGTCTCACTGAGTCCAGGCTCTTTCTTGATCAGTCAACCTTGCACTGCCTCCGGGCCTACCACACAGTTAGGGGCTGTAACTGTAACCCTACAGCCCCTTGTTCTCCTTGCACTACCCAGAGCCGCGCTGCCCTGGCTGCACTTACTCAGAGCATTGCTGCCCTGTTTTCCCTTCCCCTCTACCTTGCACTACCCCCTCCCTTTCCCCTTGCACTTCTCTTTCTCGCGCTTGCATGATCTGAATGACACAAGGCTTAGTAAGATCATTTGTCTTGTCCTTCCTTTGTTTTCCTTCCCTTGTCTTGTCGTGCCTAAAAACACTTCTGCACAGGCACATTATATATGACTTATCATATCATATATTTTATCACAGATGCCCAGAAAAATATACAGTGCCACAGTAAGAAACGGCTGGATTGGCAAAAACCAAATGCCAGTCTAGCCAGGTAATTACACTTAGCAGAACTGCTTTATCAGAAATGCCCAGTTAAAAAAAGTCATACCAAACTGAGGAATGACTAGACTGGCTGCACCAAAATGCCTCTCTAGCCACGAATACCACATATCATGCCTGCTTAGCATGGACATGGACAACCATTATGATTTATTGCATAAGACGACCCCCTCCACACATCCCCTCTCCCTCCCATCCCCTACCCCAACCTCATCAGCTCATTGGACCAGAATTACCTCCACGTCCCTCTTCCTTGTCCCAGTGCTTACGTATGAGGCTCCTTGCCTCATAGGTAAGTACTGGGATGAGGAAGACTGGCACTAGGAGTAATGAAGATCATAGGTAGCTAAGTCAGGCATTACCTTCATGTACCTCTACCTCATCCCAGTACATGTGCATGAGGCATGGTTCCTCATACACAAGTACTGGGATGAGGAAGAATAGGGCTAGGAGTAATGAAGATTACCAATAAGTAATCAAGGCATTAAACACAAGTAGTGGTGCAACACCATTGAGCTGACTGGGCTTCAGCACCCCCCCCCCCCATCAAATTGTGGGCTATATTGACTTGACCTGGCTGACCTACAGAGCAGTTGCCGGACAGAAAAGGAGACAGATGTTAAACAGCACCTGAGTTTTGCCTGCATTCAATTGCCACATTTTTTAAGCAATTTAAATTGCGATGTGGGTTTAGTACTTGCATGCCAGGGGAGTGATTGGAAGGGTAGAGAGGGAACAGGAGACCAGTCGTTCTCACAGCAGTCCATAAGTGGGTGCTTTCAGACTTAAAGGAGAGAGTTAACTGCTTGTAACATTGAAGCTGCACTAGAATAGTCTCATTAAAATGCGTTAAGAAGTTAGATGCCCCACACAAATAAGTTTGCTTCCCCTACCACACATGAAGTTAGAGCCTCTCCCAACATTTGAAGGTTTAGCCCCCCTAAAATGTAGGTTTTGTTGCGCCCCCTGACCACAAGCACACACACCATTCACCATATATGCACACGCACACCCAGCCATCCATACATTTAAGTGTGCACTCTTTCACCACACAGGCATACCCAGGCAGCCACCCATACATGTAAGTGTGTATCCTTTCACAATACAGGCACATCTAGGCGGCCACCACACATTTAAGTGTGCAACCTTTCACCATACAGGCACACACACCCAGGCACCCACCCATACATTTAAGAGTGCACCCGTTCACCATACAGGCACACGCAGGAAGCCACCCATACATTTAAGTGTGCATCATTTCACTGTACACGCACATACGCATACCTAGCCACCAATACCTTTGTGTGCACTCTTTCACCATACACTCACACACGCACACGTCATGGGGTTGAGGGGAGCCATAATACTTTAAAAATAAATGGTTTCATTTTGATGTCATTCTGTCTTCATAAAGAAATTGTTTACGTTAAGGACTGAATCATAACGGAAATGATTTCTTTATTAAGTCATAGGGTTTACCCCCAACCCATGACATGGAGGCCTCCAGCCTGGGTCTTCATGTCATGCGGTGGGAGTAGCCCCCGGACTTCAAAAAGAAAGTTTCTTTTTGTATTCACTCTGCCTTCATAAAGAATTCTTTTCTGTTACAGAATTTCTTTATAAATGCAGAGTGAATTCAAAAAGAAACATTTCGACAAAAAAAACAAATTTAAAACGATTTCTTTTTCTTTTATTTTATTCCAAGTGGGGCCCCCTCCCAGGACATGCGGTCCTGGGCCCCCCACACTGTGGGGGCTGCAGGGGCCCCTGTTATGCCAGTGCTCTGAAAGTGTCATGTTTAAGCATTATGTGTCACACTAGGGGGGAAGGAAACAAAGAGGAGGGCAAAGAGCATGGAATCAGTGGACATAGCAAGTTTCTAAAAGAGATTAAGTAAAGGAAAGGTGGTGCAGCAAAGTACCTGTGTGGAAGCTCCGGTTTTACATATGTTACTTACGCTACCACCTATGCAGTTATCATTTTTTCACCTGGGGGCCTATGGTCACTTATCACTTCTTAACCACACACTTTACCGTTGACCCCGTAAAGGTAATCTTAACCCCTTTCCTACATTTTGTCACATTTGTAAACTAAAGACAACCAAATTAACCCTTGCTGTTGAATGTCGGCAAAAGATAATTCAAAACTTCCAGCACAAAGGGGGAAAGTGGATAAGATGAGCATAACTGCCTCCCTTGCAGGGATAACAGTGAGCCTCTAGACCAGAGCAATACTTAAGCCTATGGCTAAAGAACCTTCAGACCCAGCTGGGAGCCCAAAATACACATACATGGCAAGCAGCCAGGGACGGGAGTGAGCCACATACCTGCAGTTACGCTATTCACGGCCGGGTTTGAAGAGTTTTTGGAGTCAGGGTCCATACCAAAGTCAGCCCAGCCCAGAAGAAGACTGTTTGGTTGAAACAGGTGTTGGCTATAATCAAATTAAATTTGGAACATGCAAATTGCGATTGTAATCAGTATATGCACAGTGTGGGGTTGAAAATAATTGTTTACTTTTTCCATTGCTGGTTATCCCTGGCATAGGGTCCATACCTTCACCACCACCCGCAGCATACACATCAGAGAATAATATTTGCACACCTTCATTTAAAGGGTGATTAGTGGTAACTTTTCGACAAGCACTTTGGGGTTCCCAGTCTTATGCCATACCATAGCTTTTTCATTATTAATTTGGTCCAAATTGATTGTAAATCGATTGCGAATGTCAATGCCTAAATAAAAGGCAGAAGGGACATCTCTCATGACCCAACAATTATGTTCTATGCTTTTGTCGCCAATGACATTCATTTCTTTAGCATACACCTTTGGGGTTCCAGACCTATTTCCCATTTTTTGATCAATTCAAATGTGGGAATGGTCTGATCGTGTGGGAGTTTCCTGAATAATTCTTCGCTGATGAAACTCCTTCTGTTATTCATGCATACTCTAGCAAGAACCGGCTTCTCCCCCTCATTTAACTGAATGGGGAAAAACAATTGTTCACCCTTTTTCTGAATGTCCGTCAGACTTTGATCAGGTTTGATGGAGAATTGGTCCAACTTGCCCCTCAGGGAGGTGAGTGGGGCAGGTCCACTCTCAGGACCCTGCAGCAAGAAGTAAGACTCGGGGGACTGATAGATAAATCAAAGGTTTCTTAATGGAAAGTACAATACAGCAATTGCAATGCAGAGAGAGAATGACAAGAGAGTGAATTAGTTGCCAAATGGAGCGCTCTGCCCTTAATGGGACATAGTCTATGTTATATAGTATGGCATAAGCATCGGCACTCGTATATTGTTACAGTTTCCTAATGATTCCATGATGTTTGTAGACATTTTGTAATAGCAGAAAGCAGCTTGTTGTTCTAAAGCCTTGCGGTTCTATGCAGAGTACATTATATTGAAATAATAGTAAGCAGCTTTGGCATCGACAACTCTTATATTCCTTATAAGGTGATATTGTGCACAGCAATAGAGAGGGTCTGGGGGTGGTCATTGATGTGTCTTGCAAGGTGACACTGGGTGTGAGTCTTGCAGGGCTAAGGAGGAGTGTGGGCAAGGCAGAAAAGCTGAGTGCAGCAGGAGACTTTAGGCTGAGACAAAGTGGAGAGAGACAGGCCTCATGTATCTGGCAAGGCCTAAACATTCCTAATGTATATGTCCAGGCCTAATGTGTATGTTAAGGCTCTTAATGTATCAGTGTGATTACTGCGATGCATAGCAGCAGGGCAATCCTGCCATATCAGGTCCTTCCTTGACTGGTTTTACATGACTCAAAGTATCTTCTGATTTTGGACTGGTGTAACATTTTACAGTGTTCCCATCCAGTGTGGATTGCCACTTAAAACTGGAGGAAGGTTGATTTTCAAAAATGGAGAAGGGTTCCCATCACCAGTTTATTCTCCTACAGAGATGACAGTGATGTGTAGCACTCGGTTGTTGTTGAAATGGAATTCTACTTTCTCAGAAAGTCGATCAATTAAATGAAAGGTACCATTCCAGCTTAAATAATTAGTACTCTTTTTTTTAATTTTATGGGCCGGTTAGTCTGGATCAAGAGGACTTTGTTTATATAGTCGATCAGAGGTGATAGCCTCCTCAGGAGATCGTTCCCCAGTAAACAAGGTGTGCCCTCTGGAGTCTATCACTGGATGTTTCAGTCCATGTCGGACAACTTTTATTTCCAGATCCGCAGTCCCTTCGACGGAAATGTGTTTCCGGTCACAATTTGGAGTTGTCCGGGAAGTGGTGTGAGGGGAATTTGGTGGCCTTCTCCCCGTCCTGAGTTTAGTTGGACACAGGCCTTTTTGGACAGGAGGGTGGCTTGGGATCCAGTACCCACCACAGCTGATAATTCACATTGACCCTGCACTCTTAACGGTGCTTAGAATCAGCCTTCATTCTCCTCCAAGGTGCAAAGAAGGTGCAAGTTATTTGACATCCCGTTGATGATTTTCTTGATCTTGAACTCTGACATTCTTTGATCTGGGGGCATTTTTTGTATCAGAGATTGGGAATCTGTAAGCAAAATTTTGCAAATAACAATCGGTGGGTTTGGAGAATCCTCTTTCTCCCCCGATTCTTTATTGTCCCCCTTTACCTGGAGGAAGTTATCAGACCCTATTTGAGGAAAGGACGCCCCCTCAGTTTCAATTCTGTCTGGGTCGCCTTTTAGGGGTTGAATAGTTGTTAGGTCGTCTCCATACTTACCCTGTGCCACTCAGGGTCTTTTGGGACCCATTTTCCTTTGGGAGGGATCCCCCCATTTCTGAAATAGAAGGTCTATTTACCTGAGTTCTCCAGCGACTCTTCTCTTTCAAAGGGGATAATCTTAAGGTCCTCCACAAAGTGGGCTCTTCTTTGACCTCTCCTAATTAGAATTTTCTCTTTGGGTTCTTACATTTCAGGGGTAGAAGAGTCACTTTCAGGCTCAGAGGTTTTTAGGCATCCTGTTTGAGTGAGAAAGGAAGATTCCTCTAGGGATTAGCCCCTCCCCTCCAACCGGGCCCCCTCCTCTGGAACCTGTGGTTTGTTGGACATTTCCTCCCACTGTTTCCCCCCTCAGGCATCAGACTTGGGTGTTGGGGAATGATGGGAAGTAGCATTAGGTGAGGGTTGGACCGAGCCCTTGGCATGCTCCCAAATCATTGGTCAGTTGCTGGACCTATCGCTCCAGTTGCAAGACCTTTTCTGCTTGGTAGGGATGTCTCGAGTCATACCTCTGCTACTCCCAAAAAGGGTAACTGTCCCTTTTCTCAGAGTTGCTCAGGTACTGGAAATTTCCCCCATCATTTTCCATCCTGACTCTCCCTTATTGTCTTGGAACCAAGGAGAGAGAGGAGGATTATTTTGGAAGTTCTGGTTCAGGGGGGACATCTGGGGAAAAGGGTCCGATTGGGAGGTGATGTGATGCTTCTCTCCTGAGGGAAGTTTGGAGGGAAGTTTCCCGGGGCAGTACTTACCTGATCAACCCCCTACCCCGGGCTGGGGAAGTGTATACAAATCCAAGAATTGGTTTTGTACCCGTGTTTCTAGGGCTTACATAGGTGGCAGGGTCTATGAGATCCTTGTTCTGGACCCATGCCTGACTACCTTTCAATTGGCACAAGTTGGGGGGGGTCCCTTCTGCCTTACAATTTGGTTGTTGGCAAGAGGGTTACTTTTAGGCCCCCCATCTCCAGATACAATGTAAGGGTTGTTTCTACCTCTGCCTCCTTCGCAGCAGGGGTGTTAGATGGTTTGGGGGGTGTTTTTACTCTCATCAGGCTTTTGGACGTCAGAGGTCCTGGTGGCCTGTTCAATCACCCAATCCAGGTAACTGTGTTCGTGACAATCACACACCAACTGAGTCATTATTTACTTGTGGAGTGCATGGAAATATGCAGTTATGAACTCCCTACTATTTGTGCTCACCCGTCAGGAAGTCTGAGCAAATGCACACTTTAGCTCCTGCACAAACTCCCTAGCACCTGATCCTTCCAACATTGCAAATTATATGCAGCCTTATGGGTCTCATGTAGGTTTCTGTGTGAGGAGAAATGTTTTGAAATGGCTGCCTTATAGGTAGACATATTTATAATGATCCTGGTCCTCCAGTCCTGCAAAGAAACTGGAGTACTCAGGTGAGAAAGTCCATTTAGCAAATGCTGTATAATTCACGTGATTTCTGATGCGGAATGATGCCATCATCTGCTCATTAAGTTCCAGGTGCTCCCAAACTGAATACTAGGCATTTTTATAGTATGGGGCCAGGAAGCTCTTTGTGGCCTTGGTTTGTCTTATTGGGTCTTTCACAAAACCCTTGATCTGTTTCCCTGTCTTTTTCTATCTCTGAACCAGAGTCCATTCACCTTCTGACTCAGAACTGCTACTGGTACTCCCTTCCCTGTCTTCTAGGCCATCCCTTCTCTTTGTGATTGACAATATCTCTCAGAGCCAGAGGGTATGGACTCCTCTTCCAAAAGTGAACTCTCCGGGTCACTTCCCTGTAGTTACTTTTAGGACCAGGACAGAGCCCAGTTTCCTCATTCCTCCTTCCAGGGAGTCTGGGGAATTCCCTCTTCCACTGAATGCACATAGGTTTTTAGAATGCCCCTCCTCGGCTGAAGCTTTGAATGTACTTCTCTAGCGAATCGTGCTGGGTCGTCTCTCTGCAATCCCATTTGTTTTAAGTCCAACTCCCTCATTTTCTCATGAAGGGAGTTTTCACAGTCTGCAGTACTCTACTGGATTATTCCTTACCTCCCAGGATACACAGGTCCACCCACTTTCCCTTCTATGTGCTAGAGGTGAGTACTCCTCAATCTCAGATAAGGACAGGCCTTCTGGAACAGTTTGGTTAGGTCTGGGTAAGTCTAGGTGCCTCATGTTTCTTTGGTTTGGTAGGTGGAAAGCATGAGGTCAGTAGCAGTCGGCTCATAGGATGTTGCGGTTAACTGGCATGAGGTTCCTGATGGGGATTTTATCACCCCTGGATCAGAGGGCCCTTTCCCATATCCTGATTGGTCAGGGTACCTCAATGCCTGTTTGTGTTTTTCAATTTAATTTGATGAACTCTCACACCTGCTTCTCTTTGTCCTCATTTCCTGATGCTTTTCAGAGAGCTGTCTTTTTTTATTTTATTTAGCTTTTGTTGAGTTTACAGAGTCACATCATATACAAGCATCAAGTGTTTCGTCACTTAAATCGACAGATCATAGAGTGAAAACATGTCAACATATTGAATGAACAACTTGTGCTATTGCGTTTCTTTGTATGTCCAGTCTCTCCCTGTTAGCCTCCCATAACATTACACCATCATCAGAAGGACCTCTGCAATATTCCGGGTGTTTACATTCCATTCAGCATATAGACCTTTTCAAGGGGTAGACACAGGCTGAATCATAATTCTCTACATTGTGGCAGGTCTATGATCATTATTTCCGTTATCGTATTTAGCACGGAAGCCAGACCATGCCATTTCCAAAGAGCCCTGTTACCCCGTGGATGGCTGTGGTCAAGCGGTCCATTCGATATAAGTTCTGTGCCACGTTGTTCTATTCAGTCTTTGTCGGAAGAGTTTTCATTTTTCAGAATGTCACGAGACATGTCCTTGCAGCTAGAAGCAAACCATGGGCCATTTTAGGTAGCTTCACAAGCTCATCATCGTATTCTTCTTGTCCAAACAATATTAACATTGGTACTTTGCCCGTTGTCTCCCCGTATACATCTCTAATCCAACTAAGAACCTCGTCCCAATATGACTGAACTGCTGTGAAACCCCACCACATGTGCCAATAATCAGCTTTCATCCCACACTCATGCCAACAAAAGGGACTCACTCCTTGGTACATCTTAGCAAATCTGAGTGGGTCGTATTGCCTCTTATAGAGAAGTTTGATACCATGGAGTTTGTATTGGCAGGATATGGATGTTTGCAAAGTTTCCTGCATATCATAAACCACATACATGGAGACAGCTCCCTCCTCAAATCAACTTCCCATTTTCCCCTTAATTTGTTGGACAGGGAATTCTTCGTCTCTACCAGAGCTCTATATAACGCACCTATCAGACCACTGGGCCTGTACTAGTGTCCAGTATCTTCTAGAAGTGGGTGAGTTCTCTCTGCAGTTTGTCTTTCCAGATTTCTCTAGTCATGATTCCCTTTCAATTGTAAATATAGAAAGACTGGAAGTGGCACGTGTCCCAGTGCCTCTTCGAGTTCCTGTATCGTAATGTAATTTTCCCCTTTCCATAACTGTCCTGCCCTTTCGAATCTGGCTTCAAACCACGTTTGGAACCTCTCTGGGTCTGAGATGGCGTCCCTAATTCCTGGTACCCATATGTGTCCCAGAGGGGATTGGCATGTTGAGACGCCCTTCATTCCCGCTCTCTGTTGCCATCTACTCCACAGGGTTCCTAGTATGGTGTGTTCCCGTATCCTTCTAAGTAACTTTGACCTGGGTACCCACAGCCACTCCCCTACAGTTGCAGGACAAAGGTGGTGGTTGTCCAGGCCTACCCACTGCAGGTCCTTCTGCTGTCTGAGGTGTGGGACCAAGATCCTTAGCTGGGTGGCTTCATAATATAGGCGTTTGTCTGGGAGCCCCACTCCTGCACTGTCTTTGTTGAGATGTAGCAGTGGGTAGGGGACTCTAGGTTTCTAGCCTTGCCATAGAAAGCGTAATAGGGAGGCCTTGGTTTTCGCAAAGTAATCATCGGGTATCTGTATGGGAAGCATCTGGAACAGGTATAGGATTTTTGGTAGTATAACCATTAAGTCGTCCCATCCACGAGAGTGTTAACTGATTCCATCGATGGAGGATGTTTTCTATCACCATCATCGGGGGGGGGATTTGCCTCGTATAGTTCTTTAAGTTCCCTGATGATGTTAATGCCCAAGTATTTTAATATCCCCAGACTGGTTCTCATGCCCAAGGGTGTGAACCACCCCACATCTGCGTCTTTACATTTGTCTATTGGGAGGAGGACCGATTTTCTGGGGTTTATTTTGAGCCCTGCCAGTTGACCATATGTTTCAATTACCTCAATCGATGCTGGAATCGATGTTAGGGGGTTTGTTACTTGGTACACCATATCATCTGCGTAAAGACCTAGTTTATACATTTTGCCCCCAACCGTGATACCTAGTTGCAGTCTCTGGGCGAGTGGTTCTAATGAGAGAACAAAAAGCGGTGAGGATAGTGGGCATCCATGTCTGGTCCCTCTTCCCAGATCGAGCCACCGCAAATATCCCCCATTAACCACGACACAGGTCTTCGGGGAAGAATATAATGATTTAATGCCTCAGAGGAGTTTTGGACCCAGCCCAACCTTCAAGAGGACTCCAAATAGAAATTTCCATGCTACTCTGTCCAATGTCTTTTTTGTGTCTATCTAGAGGAGGGTGTGGTCTCCCTGGCAACCTAGTATGAATGCTACCAGGTCAGAATGCACCAGCTTTGGCAGGTGACTCTCTAATCTGGCTGCGATGACCGTGACATATATTTTTGCATCAATATTGAGCCACAACATCTTGGGTCCCTACCCTATTTGGGTTTTACTGTGAGGAAGGCCTGGGGGAATGAGTCAGGTGCATTTCCTGTTTCCATTATGTCATTAAAAAGTGCCGTTAGGAAGGGGATCAGGATCGGCAACATTTTTTGTAGAACCCTGGGGTGTAACCATCTTCGCCAGGTGCTTTCCCCAATTTGAGGCTGTCTAATGGCTTTTTCTACATCGTCTCCTGTGATCAGAGTTTCGAGGGACTCAGCCTCTGCTTTCGTTAATGAGGGGAGATGAGATTCTATGAGGTATTTCTCAATGGCTCCAGCAGGTGCCGTTTCTGCCTTGCTGTATAAAGATTCATAGAAGGAGGAAAATGCCTCCCGAATCCCCCCTGCAGCATCCACATTATTGTTATCTGATCCCTGTAACTCCTTGACCCATCTCTCAGCTTGTTGTTTTCGTAGCTGTGCCGCCAATAGGGCACCAGCCTTATCACCCTTTTCATAGAATTTTTGTTTGAGAAACTACAAGTTTCAGACTATCTTGCCTTCTTCAAGTAACTTCAGTTTCTCTCCTAAGTCCCTGGCTTCCATAAGATAGTTCTGTCTATCTCTGGGAGAGGACTGTGCGAGCCTTTCGGACTGTTCTATTTTGGATCTCAACCTTTTTTCTATGAGTGCACGTTCATTTCATTTTTTACATTTGTAAATTGCTCAGAGAGCCCGGGGGCATCGAGGTGCTGTTACAGGAATATGTCTCTTAGTTGCGTTTTCTAAGCGCGGACCCGTGGATCAAACCCGTGCTTCTTCGTGTCATCTTGCTTCCAAGGCGAGCATGTTAAAGCGGATCTATCCACCCGGGACGTTCTCTTTTATTTTGGGCCCCTTCCCTGATGATGATACGCCTCCAAGTGGCCTTGACCGCGTCCCATGCCGTCACCTTCTGCACCTCTCCTGTTTCATTAATAATGAAGAATTGTTTGATTTCGTTTTCCATTTCTTCTCTGAAAATCGGGTCTTTCCATTACACCTCCATTTTGAATTTCCGGTGCGTAGACCTCCCCAGAATATATCGGCTGATACCATGTCATGGTCTGACCATGAAATCAAATGGTTGTGAGACTTCCCTAATGCCGCTAGTAGTTCTCTTGAGATGTATAGATAATGGATTCTCGTGAGGGTGCTGTGCGGGAGTAGAGTAGAAGGTGATGCCTTTCTCCTGTGGGTGAAGATACCTCCAGCTATCCCTTAAACCATACAGTTCCATGGCTGTATTTAGTTCTGCTCCCCATTGGCCCTGAGGTTCATGGTTTATGTCATCCTTGGTCTGTCTGTCCAAGGTTACGTTCATCCATGCGTTAAAGTCTCCTACGAGTATAAGGTGTCCATCTACCGCCCCAATTATTTTCTCTGTGGTCCTTTGCAAAAATCTCTTCTGACCTTGGTTAGGTGCATAGATTGTTGCCAAAGTGATCTTTGTATTCTAAATTTGGTCTGAAATCAGTCATGCCCTTCTGTGTCTTCCCATGTTTTAGTGACCTCTATACGTATCCCCTTCCGTATCAAGATTCCTACCCCCACCTTCTTGAGAATCCCAGAGCTCCAGTATGTACTCCCAATCAGGCCACTAGGCATCCTGCGTTCCTCGCCTCTTTGATATCTAGTCTCCTGTAAGAATATGACATCAGTACCAGATCTCTCGAATTCTCTGGCAACTAAAGATCTTTTTGAGGGCGAGTTTAGACCCTTGACATTTAATGTGCAGATTTGGAGTGTTCCACCTTTATGTGCCACCTTTATGTGACCCCGTTAGTGAAGCCATCTGTAGGGTTTGCGATTCTCACTCACCCTCATGTGTCGGACAGGTCCCCCTAGTACAGTGCTCTTGATTTGTGAACTTTTCCTTGGAATCTTCCCCCCTCCCCTCCTGAGAATGGGAAACCCCATCTGTGGCGTATTCCTTTTTCTCTCAGCCATTTGGTCAGTGGCAGGCACAGTTGTCGCTTTGCTAGAGTGAGCAATGACAAATCTTGGAAGATAGCGATGCCTGTTGTGCCTAGCATCACTGCTCCTTTGGTCTTGGCCTTTTTGAGGATTTTGAGCCTGTCGGGGTAATTGTGAAAGCGTACTAAGACAGATCTTGGACCTCCTGCTCTGTGGAGTCTTTAGATTTTTGTAACATCAATTGAGTCATCATCAAATAAGTGTTTTCCAATGTGGTGAATCACATTTTTGAAGTCACCTTCTGTCTCCCCCTCTTGAACATGAATCAAACCAACAAAAGAGTAAGTAGAGCAATTAACCTGTGAGGGTAAGTGGGGGAAGGAGGGGGTGAGGAAGGGAAAGGAGGAGGGGAAAAGAAAGGGCATTAGGTGAAGATATAAGGAGGGAGAGGTAAGGGTAAGGGGGAAAGGAGCGGGTAGGGGGAGGAGAGTAGGGGAAGATGCGAGGGCTGGGGGAGGAATGAAAGGCGGGTATGTGGAATCAGGGGGGGAAAGGAGAAGGAGAGATTTCAAGGAAGCACGGAAGGAGGAAAAGGTGGGGATGGAGCAGATAGAGAGAGGTAGGGAGTTCCAGTGCAGAGGGGCTAGGAGCAGAAAGGAGCGGAACCGGGAGGAGGCACATGGGGAAGGTGGGACGGTGAGAAGGAAGAGATAAGCAGAATGAAGGGAGCGGGAGGGGATGTAGAAAGAGAGGAGAGATAAGGGGGAGCAAGATCATGGAGGGATTTAAAGACGAGACAGAGGAAATTAAATTTAAGTTGGGAGTGAAAGAGAAGCCAACCAAGGTAAGAAAGCAAAGAGGAAATTGAGTCATGAGGAGCAAGGAGACATAGGGTGCGCATGGCTGAGAGGTAAAGAGATTTGTGGGGATGTGGACCTACTGTGGATCAACCTGATTCCCTGTTTGATCAGCAGGTCTTTTGCTTCCTCACCACATGGTTAGTATCTTGTTGTGACCTTCGTGGATTGAAGTTGATAGAGGTTCTTTGATCCACGGCTTGATTTCACTCCGATTGCCCAATCTGCTACTTCCTGGTGTACCTAAATGTGTTCTGGCGCAGGGGGGTTGTGTCATAGAGCCACTGTCATTTGTGATCTGCTTTTGAGACCCCGTCTTTCCATGTATACTTTCATGCATCGGGGGATGAGGGGATCAGGCCTCTCGCTTGATGGCTGCCCTCCTCTGCGGTGCGTGTTAGGGCAATCGTGTGTGGTCTACAATGTGAGTTTGCACCCCATAGAAGGGGGTCCACGCCTCCCGTTCTGTGCTAGGGTTCTCTTTGCTGTGCTTAATTGTCTTCCCGGGGTCTCCTATGTTGTTCACACCTTAGTGTTCTGTGTCAATTAACCAATGATGTTTGGCTGTCTTTGTGCGTCTCTCCCCTCTACTGCCATGCAATGGTTCTGACAACCGCCAACAGTGTCCGGTGGTGCGAGGAGGGTGCTGTATAACAGTCCAAGCACCTTGCTGCATGTTGAGCCTGCAAAGCGGTTGCTCTCCTCTTGAGTGCCCTGCCCTGGCATCTAATCCTCCACTGTGCATGCCATGATGGTGCCTGTCTGGCCCGACATGATTGCATTTCGGGTGAGTGGTCCATGATCCTGTGGACGAGTGCACTACTGCACGACGTAGTGTACTTCTTTGCAGTGTGATATTCTCGTGGTGCTCCGTGTGCCTGAGGCGGGGAGTTTACGGGGTGCTCATTTCGCCACCTCTCTTTCTTTAACCTCTTTTCAAGAAACTTTCATTGTTTACTGATTGGCACTGATATAGATACAAGTGTACCCAGAGTTCTTAAAATGACAGTGCCCGCTGGTAAACATCCACACATTATTTCAGATAATGCATGTTTTTTTAGTTCGGGTTTACTCACACCAAAGCACCAGGCCAAAGATCTCTGTTGTTTATTAATTCATATTGAACTGAATTTTTCACATCTCCATGGTCTGAAATCACATTAAAGTGTATTAATACCTCATTCACACAAGGTGATTGTGCCTTCATCTTATTGGATTGAGATTTAATTAGATGTTCCCGTCCTCTTCTCTTCCCTTTCCTTTTATTTGTTCCCCTTTCCATCCTTGCTTGTTGCCAACCTTTTTCCACCAGTCTCTTTCACAGTAATAGGGCACTTTTTTTGCTGACCTGAGGTTATAATTACAGGACCAATCTCTGTGGCTTCTTTATTCTCTTACCAGATTTTCTCACGTGTTAAGAATTAGCCATACCATTTTTAGTTATTTGCTTTTCAAATTGTTGACTGATAAGGGGGTCTTTACTGAATTTCATAGGTTTTTAGTAGTGCAACTTAACCATAATGTCCCTTTAACAAAGATATTTTACTTAATATACATTTTCATAGTGTGCATTTGATAGATGTTTACTAGGATTCCCTTACTTTATATACATATAACAAAGAACATACTGAACCCCCAGCTACTGATGTTGATGTCCGCGGACTGTGCGTATGTCCGCGAATGGGTGCGGACAACATCAACACTAACCAAACACTCAGGGGGTATCTTAAATTGTTCTAGCATGCCATATAAATACTGCACAAGTTCAAAAAGCAGCACATAAAAACATGATATGTAATAATAAAAAAGAAGTGGAACCCATATATCTAACACATCAACCATCCATTTAAATACCACATGTACTAAAATGGAATATACCAAAACAAAAAAGACATGCTTCCGACATAATTACCTCACAAAAACTGCACAGCTAGGAGCAACAGCAGACCTATACAACAGTAAGAAAACAACTTACCAGAAACTAGTAAGTAAACTTTATTTTTCTTATATATTTCTAAACTTTTTGTATTAGGTACACTAAAATTAATATATTTTTGTTTTTTACACAGAAATGTCCAGTACTTTGGAATTGCTTGAGGAAAATTTCCCATGTGAGGAAATGTCTGAAGACACTTCTCTTTATAAGCAAATTAATAATCATTTCTTTATGTGCACTTAACATATATGTTTTTTTAACAGACCATACAAACATTGAAAATAATACACCAAAAGACACATTCGAAAATACTCTGCAGTGCATGGAACAAAAAATGGACATGCTAATGGAAAATTTCAATCTTTTGAAACATTTTGTGGAGGACCACATAAAAGAAAAAAATAAATACCATTGTCCCACATGTATCTGTTCTTCCCCCTCACCATGTCCCAGTCAACTATCCCCAATCCCTCAACACCAAGAAAAACGTTTTGATGAGACTTCAATCCCTTCATCTCCTCCCATCCATCATCTCCAAACCCCTAATTCCCCTATATTTGTATCAGTTTCTGCTTCCCCCTCTCTTTCATAAATTGTGAATCTGTATATAATAAAATAAAATATTATGTGTCTTTTAATTCAATCCTTTGTGTCTTATTTTTTTTTAAAAGTCAGTTGGGGCATCCGCGGACAGCGCACCTGTCCGGAATGTTCTTAATCAGCCAAAATGGGGGTGTCCTAAGGACACTATACCTGTCCGTACCATTCGCAAGCAAGATGGAACTGTTCTTAGAACACACTTGGTGTCCAGGATGTCCATAAGTGAACAAAATGGAGATGTCCTAAGGACATTATACGTGTCCGTACCGTCCCCAGGCAAGTTGAAACTGTCCTAAGAACACGTGCGGTGTCCGGGGTGTCCGTAATGAAACAAAATCGAGGTGTCCTAAGGACATTACAGCTGTCTGTACAGTCTGTAGAACATCTACCCACATGCGCACCACACCCATAAGTCCTGCAACCATCACGCCTGTCCGTAACTGTCCGTCTCACTTGTGTCACACTTTTAATTTGTTGAGGACCCGAGCACTGTCCGTAGAACAACCATGCGCATGCACATGACCGTTCCCGTGCATTTGGTGTCCTGTGGACACCCGTTCCCTTTGCGGACGTATTCCCGACGTCATCATGTGACCGCACCCACGCTGAGCGTGTGTCCTGATTTGCGGACACTGTCTGGTTCCCCAACATTTTAAAAGAGCTTTTTCAAACAATCCAAATTATTTTACAGTAAAAATTCACCTTTGCACATGTCCCAGACAATGACCCTGGCTTTCCTCATACTTTTTGGAACTTTTTGAACCTTTTTGGGTGTGTTCGATCTGTCCGGGAAGCGCACCCCTCCACCCCTATTAAAGTCCACACCCCAGAGCTGATCTTCATTGTGCTTCTGGCTATTGCAGATTGACTTTTGCTGCCTTTGCTGCTCTTGCTGAGATGATCTCATCAAGCCTGATGGCATCCATGGCTGCTGTTGCTACATCTGCCTCAGCACCACCCCCAAACCCTCCACCACCACCACCTCCCCAAGGACCTGCAGAGGGGAACAGGCGTGAGGATGTAGAAGACGAGGATGAAGAGGATGAAGAGGATGAGGTAGAGGATCGTCCTACTACCAGGTCTCGCCGGGAGTCTTGGGTGTGGCGGTTGTTTATCATTCATGGTAACGTACCAAAAGCATGTGCGAACAAGGTAACCTGCAACCAGTGCAAAATGGTGCTGATTCATGGGAGACGTGGTTCGTACAGCTTTGGTATGACATCCATGAAGTGACACCTGAAGTCAGTCCATGGTGGGGCCGGTCGCAAGGTTGTACCTTGTGATGAATGCAGTAGGTTGAGTTCCTCTACCACATGCTCTGTTTCCGCTCGTCTCACCACAAGAGACACTTCTGTGGGAGAGCGCATCCCTCCAGCTGCCTCACAGGCCATTCACGATGCTGTTGACCCTTACCTTTCGAGGGTCGCAATATTGTGTATGTACTGTGACGCAGTACTCTGCAGGGGGGAGAGTCTTCGAAGTGCTTTCGAGATTGCGGTCACGGACCACCAGAAGACCTGCTACCTACCTAAGTAAGGCCCACCCTACATCTTCCTCTCTCCACCTGCCCTTTCTTATCCCCTTGGTTGGTGTCCCTTCATTACTCTCCTTTCCCCTCCTGTCCTAGTGTGTCATGTGTAAAAAAAAACAAAAAATGTTAAAGAACAAAAATAAATAAAGGCTCTTTTCAGAGACGCCTTTCACAGTTTAAAAATAGAAGTGGAAAATAAACAGTGCAGGGCCCTGTGCATTTTTAAGAAGTCCGCAGACAGTTCTAGGACATATAAAGTTTTAGGGTGTTGCCCTAGCAAAACCAATGCACTTTTCTCTGGGAGGAAGTGATGGCTCTGAAAAGAGCCTTTTGCTGGTGATTTTGTGTGTTTGAAAAACTTGAAATCATCAACATCTACTGCACAATAGATGACTGTAATTCCAAAAAAGTTTGCAATGCATTTTGTACATTTCTCAAAAAAATCTGATTGCCAGCATAAGTAAGATGGACTCCATCTCTGCGAAAAATGTACGTGCTACGAAACATAATATTTTCATTCTGAAAAGAGGACATGCCGACATCTATTAGAAAGGCACAAACAGCCTTATTGACATTGCGCTTCGCTTTCCCATTTGTGGACCAAATGAAGAAGAACGCAGCCACATTTTTTTTTTCCAATACGAGAAAAAATTACTTGGGAATTTGGAAACATGTCCATGACCTTCCCAAGTCCTTCATTCATTGCAAATTGCAAAGAAATTCCAGACACATGTCCTAAACTGTTCCCTCCACAATTAATTATAATTATGTCTGGATGATGCTCTGTCTCTAAAGTAGCACAGAGAGGTACCAAGTCCAGCCACTTCATTCCACACACTCCATGCCAGTGCACTTCCACATGAGGAAATCCAAGACTGCAGCTACTCCACAGCGTTCTGCATACACCTCCAACCAATGTATCCATGAGTCTCCCAAAATCCAGATAATCTGTTTTCTGAAACACACAGCCATAGCTATCTGTTCTTCACTCAGGAAAAAGACATTCTGACAAACTATCTCCTTACACAACACACCCAGTAAACTTTACTGACCAATCCCTAGCTCTGCTCATTCTCATTTGCATACCTCTCCACCCCAAAGCCCCTGTATGTGGTACGCACAGTCCGGGGAATACCACCATGTCCGCGGACATATCAAAAACCTGAGCATGGTGAATGTAAAATTAAATAGTGTGCCCCATTTCCCCTTTGAGGTTGGCTCTGAAAAGAGCTGTTTTATTTTTGTTTTTTTTTTGCAGATGCTTGACAGACACCTGTTATTTAGTATTTTATTTTGGGGGGGGGAGGGTTCTTCTTACTCTACTACTAAAATCTTCACATAACCTTTTCCAAAGCAACCCTTATATTCCAAAACAGCATAGCATTTCCCAAAAAAGATAAGGAAATGCCATCTTCTTTAAAATAAACAGCATTACTGGAATCAATATTCTCATTATTACAGAAAAACATACGAGCTCTAAGCATGAAAGCACACATGCCTCGGTTGATTGCACACCTACGAATGTTTTGCTGAGGACAAAAAACAGAACTATTGTCCCATATTGCCCTAGGTAGTAATCCAGAAAAAAAGTACTTTGGCATTTGGAAGGATGTTCATTACTGCTTGAGCCAAGTGTTCCAAATCTGCCAACAAATTAGGGGCATTCACGTAGCCCAAATGAAAAGCACCATAGTGCAAAACTACAAGATGCAGACTTTTCATCCTGCCCATATTTTCCCAAACTTGTGCAATTCCCTGTACATTGCATTCAGGCACAGTGCTCCACACCACCTCCATTCCTTTAACATCGAAAGTGTTTGCCACATGCCTTCATTGAGCACACTACTGTAAAGCATGCACAAACATATCTCCAAGCACCAACACCCTGACTTTCTCCACCTGTGCCATCTACACTACACACAGTCCCTTTCAACACAAATCCACAACCTCAGCATCTGATTGGCTGATCCCTACAGTCCCCTTTCCATGCTGGATTTGTTGGAAAACCACAGATGTGGCACGCCATGCCCGTGGACAGCCGCGGTTTCTGCGGAGCGCGTAACTCTTAGCCAGCCCGTCTACCCTTTTCACATCGCTCTCGGTGCCATTCCCTCATTGGATACAGCTAAGCAGTCACACAACCATCCACCAATCACATCCAAGACCTCTACATCTAACTCCATCATCAGAGTTCTGCACTTCCAATGTACTGTTGATCACTCTGAGTACAAGTCTCATATCATTGGAAAGCACCTACTACAAAAACTACTCTACACGTCTCCAAGATTTTTACTTACAGCTGCATGCATATCCACTTGCATGAATACAAACTGCAGCTATGCACATTTTATTCACAGTGCATGTACAACTCTTATGAATGCATATAAACAGAGTAATGCCACTAAACCTGCATAACATATAAAATGAACTTATTGCAATTTTTCCCATCTACTATAATCAACTGTCACTTCCAAACCTGTCCGCTATCTACAAGACAGCTTTAAAAAACCAAGTGAATTTCATACACTTAAAATTCTACTCATTTACAAACCATGTTGAAATAACATATTGTAAATAAAATATAAAGGCTGCACATTGTCAAATGAAATGCATGCATATACACTATGTTCAGATATCAAACAAGAATACTACTAAAAAAACATAAAAATCAACGTCTAAATTAACATCAGTGCTATAAACACACAAAATAACTAACTTCTTTCTTTTACAATTACAGTGAGGACCACTCTCCTGAAAATCAGCAGCATCTGAACTACAAACAACATATCCGAAGAAACCTGCTCATTCCACAAAAAAAGAGTAAGTACAATACTACCTTAATATTGTTACTCTTAGTCAAACACATTGTGTAGTTCATTCATGTAATTTACGCACCAAAAAAACTGTGATTTCTGAACCATTCTGCCCACAAATCCCCATTTATTAAACAGTGATTAGCAGGCAGAATGGCACACAAATCCCCATGTTTTGGAACACAAATTAAATAACTCAACCCCTAGAATGTTAGTAATACAAAACAAAGAACTGTTTTAATATTGTACCATTAGATTTACTATTAGTGCTTTTCCTCACCACTAGCTCAGTTTCTGCTGTCATCTGAACCGCAGTATAGTAACACACAAATAGAAGAATAGCCTTACCAACTAATTGTAGCTGCCCAATGCACAATCACACACCACCAAATACATCTTTACCTTCACACTCAGAAACTCATGTACACAGCACACATACATTGCAGAACGGCCCAACTTATACCTTCTTTTTTTTAAACAGACCACAAATAATACCTACCAAAAAGCAAGTCTGTAGAAAGCAACGCAGAAATGGAGCAAATGAAAATAAAAGTGTCCAAAATAGGCATCCATCTCTAGCAGAGTTTGTACAAAAAGTTCAAACAAAACAGCTAATACAGTCATTTAGCGAAACAAAACAAGCTTCCAGTACATAAACGTTGCCTCCTCTATCAAAATGTAAAATGAAACAGAAAATAATTAACAAGAATTCAGCTACCACTACTTCTAAAACTGCTCCTATACATATTGATATACTAGCAAGTAACCATACCAAAAAAAGTATTTTAGCAAAAATGTTCCACCACAGAGTCCTTCAGAATCTTATAAAAACAGGAGACAAATGATGCACAACCCTTAAAACCTACCGTAGAAAATGTATCTTAGAAGCTTTGATAGACAGTGCAATCCTTCTCAAAAGAAAATTATTTATTTTTGTGTTAAACAAAATGAAACCACTAACAAAACTAACTACTAAATTACAAAAAAGACTTCTCAATAAACGGAATGTTAACAAAAATAACTTCTTAATTATCAGTGGAGGTGAATGGAGTCACACCACAAGCACCAAACCATATTTTAATGAAGAAGCATACAAACAAAACCAAACAAACACAATTGCCATACATAGCAGTGGACGAGGGTATGAAAAAACGTAATAATACCATAATGTAACAAGAAACACTGCTTACAAAAATATCCCCTGAAAAGCCAGAATTACCTCTCCATTCGACTAAACCAGAACATCCAGTATACAAATGGCCGTGCACGTCAATGTGTAACAATTCCAAAAAATCTTTCAAATCTTTACGCCAGTTCCTCAATCAGTATGTGAAAAGCAAAGACAAAATCAAAATGAAACTGCTGCAAAATATGGATACCTGGCCAGTTCGCAAATACACAGGACTACAAGGTCATTCATTAGCCTGCATTTCAGGACCGATTTGCAAAAGCACCTATCAAAATGATATCAACACATCATTCAACTATAAGAAATGTACTCTATAAACTGTACTATGCTAAAAGTCCTGCTTTAGCACTAGCCAATTTAAATAGCAATCTTCGACATGGACCTACTCGAAGAAATCGACCATATCCATAAAAAATATTTTGGAAGTGAAAGCCACTTACTAAATGCAATACCTTTACAACAAACTAGCAACAATTCTGCATATGGCAACCTTCTACTACACACATACAAAAAAGAAATACTAAAATTTAAAAGTACATCCGCTGAAGTACCAAACCATGTGTGTGTGTTGCCGCAGAACATTTTATAAAAGTAACACAAAAACTATAGATGTAACATACAAAGAAGAAGACAATGAAGATTCCAAATGGTTTGAATTAGCTCTCTACCTTATAGCAGAAAACAAATACGAAATAACTGAACCCTTAATAATTTGCAGATACTGCACTACAAAACTTGACAACAACCAAACTCCTTCACGTGCTATCACAAATAACTTGGAATTATTCCCACTACCAAAACCCCTCCAACAATTCAATTTATATGAGAGCATCATAATTCAAACAGTGCACCCATTTCAAGCAATAATACGCCTTCAACCAAAAACAACAAAATTACCTCCCTCTGAATTGGTGAAAGGCATTTGTGGCAAAGTAGTTTATTCACCATTAGATCTAAAAGAAAATGTGAACACTCTGGGAGTGCAACGTTCAATAGAGCAATCTTTAATTGTATTAGTAAATGGTGTACTTACAAAAGACAAAAATATTTGGCAACAACTCGTAGACTTACATAAAGTTAGACAAGCCTTGCAATATCTAAAAGACAATAATGAATACTAAAAAGAAATAAATATTGAAGAAAACTTAAGGGAAACAACTGAAATAATTAAAGAGTCACCAGAAACTGGTCAATTTGAACTTCTAGATCCTGCTACAGTATCCCGTATTTTAGACCATTATACAATGCATCAATTACACTCTAATGACACCATAGATGATGCACTAGAAACGTACCAAATGCGACAAACCAAAGGATCACCAATCAGCATATGGGAAAAAGGTATAGAAGCACATGCTTTTCCTCTACTCTTTCCAATTGGCAAAGGAGGAAGGTACGATGATGGACCTATTCAGATAACAGCATCAGAATACCGCTCGTTACGAATGTATTCTGAAGATCCCAGATCTAGACAAAATGTGGAATACATATTCCACCTACGTTTGAAAGTGAACTAGCATCTCTTTGTGACGGAGTTGCACACACATTGAAATCAGGAACCCACTTTCAAAATATGTCAGCTACGCAATTAATGCAAAAAGTGCAAGAAAAAGATGAGGATTTGCAATCAAGCATTACAAATCTGTTAGCAAACATGTGTGGTACGAAAGAGTACTGGTTCTGACATCACAGAGATGAACGTGGTATGATAAGAAACCTTGCCCACCCACTTGGTTTGTTACATTAAGTTGTGCAGAATATGCATGGGAATATTTACATGATTTCCTACGCATATCAAACAAAAACAAAACAAACATAGATATACTAACACCTGGAGAACTTTGCTCTCTAGATCCTGTTAATGTTTCAAGATATTTCCATCATCGTTTCATTGCTATGCTACACCTTAATTGTAATAAAACTGTTTCTCACCGTGGAGAAGTGCAACACTTCTTTTGGAGAAAAGAATACCAAGCCAGAGGAGCACCACATATCCACATGCTCTTATGGATTAAAGAGGCTCCTAAATTTGGTCAAGACAGTGATGCCACTGTTTTACAGTTTGTCGAAAAATATGTCACTTGTAAAATTCCATCGGAATCAACAAATAGTGACCTTCATGCACAAATTGTACAATTTTGAAGACACAAATGTGGCAAATATTGTTGTCGCAAATACAAAAACAAAGGGAAATACTACACCAAATGCTGCTTTGGTTTCCCTAGACCAGTTACAGAAACAGGTGAAGTGAACAAGATCATGTCTTCAGTTAGACATAGGCCCTCATTACGACCCTTGCGGAAATCAACCGACCGGACCGCCATAGCGTAAATAGCGTTTCCGCCATTGCACGATGGAGCAAAGTGCGGCTCATTCCGACCCATCGGGCACGAGCACCACGCCATGGCGGAAGTGCAAAGTCCGCGATGGCGGAAATGACCCCAAAACGGCCCACACCGCCGCCGTACGGCGCCCTAGGTGCAATACCGCCACCCATCTTAGCAGACACCGCAGTGAGCGCCAACCGGAAAGTACGGTGACCGTAAATATACGGAAACGGAAGTAAAAGCATGGTCCCGGAGCGGGAAACATCACGCCGTACACCTATAAAACCACAAAATCCACACAACCATTAAAAATACTACCCTGAGACACATCCCAACCCATCATCCACCCTAGTGAAACCAAGAAAAATGGGAAAAGTAGCGAAGAAAGCGTGCGACCGCAAGCGGCAGGTCCACTTCTCCCGTGAGGAACTCACCGTGCTCACAGAGACCCTCCAGGAGAATGCTGCCGTCGTCTTCTCCACGCAAATGACCAGGACGGCACTTGCGAACAAGAAGGCCATATGGGCCCTGGTGGCACAGCGTGTAAGTGCGGTGGGGACCGCACCCCGCAACCCACAGCAATGCAGAAAGCGATGGGACGACCTGCGGATACGCGTCCGTAGCATACTTTCTGCCAACCGCAACATTGCCACAGCTACCGGGGGAGGATCGGAATCACCCATCAAGTTGACCCCCTGGGAAGAAATCTGTGCCTCCACCATTGGAATGGAGAGCATAGAGGGAGTCGGAGGGATGGAGAAAGGAGTGCAGACATCCGAAGATTCAGGTAGGTGTCCCAAATAAAACAATGCCAAAACCACAATGTCCAATCATGTGAAGTGCCACGTGCCCACATAGTGCAACAGGAAGACCTGTCCAGGAGAACGTCCACATACATAGGCCTGATAGCACACTTTAAAACTCACATCAAATACATAAATAATTAAAAATCCTAAAAACACCCTCTACACGTGCAGCAGGCACACCCTAACTGCAGGCTGCCAAACAACTGCACCCTCACTCCACACACAAATGAAACCACCTCCAAGGCCCAGACCCAAATCACCCTCAGGTACCACCCCAATGCATGTGATACATTGCCATTCCAATTCCCACAGACCCATTAATAACGCTCGCCCTCCTTTACTCCACCACAGGGTCCGATCCAAACGACGAGCTCCAGGACACCCCTACCAGCACACCTGCAAAGAGGGCCAAGACCAACGGCCAAAGACCCTCCACCTCAGCTGCACGGATCAAGACACGGCAGCAGCACAAATCAAGTGACAGCACACAGGAGGGAACTCCAACAGGCACCCCAGCAGCCAGCATGCCCACAACACCACCACCACAGGTCCCCCCAATGGATGCCACAGTAGGCACTGCTTCTGGTGGCAGCAGCACCATAGGTGATACTGCATTAATGGCAGCATGCTCCGACACAGAAAACGGGGATGTCGAAGTTAGATCCATCCATGACCTGTCTCAATCCCCCTGTCTGTCCCATCCCGTACACCATGAGGATACCACGCAGGGGCACCCACAAGACGACCACTGGCCATCCCCCACAAGCCCTGTGGCAAGGCAACATGAGGTGATCAGCCCCTCTGTGGCACCACCGCAAATGGCCATGGCCCAGCAGAGGCAACAGTCCCTCGACCAGTTAATCGTGCAACAGCAGCAACTGGCCACGCTCCTCAAGGACCATGCCGATGAATGTGGGGGCACTAAGGCAGACATAGAAACATCAACTGAGACACTGAGGGCAGAAATGGGGAGAAGTACAGAGACACTAAGGGCACAAATGGAGAGTAGCACCGAGAGCCTGAGAGTACAAATGGAGAGTAGCACCGAGAGCCTGAGAGTACAAATGGAGAGAAGCACCGAGAGCCTGAGGGGGGAACTGCATGCGACGTCCAAAGACGTATGTGCCGAACTTGCCGCAGTGCGCCGTGTGCTCACTGAGCTCTCACAAACCCTTAGGGACATGCATGGACGTGAGCAGGCAGAGACATCATCCGTTGCAAGTTCCGTCCAGGGCAGCCCCCAACGTAGATCTGGGAGGAACCTGCGCTCCACAGGCAGGGGTGCCCCTGATACCCGCAGAGGGGGCTTGCAATAGCGACAGCCCACTGACAATGAGCATCTTTGGACACTGGTGTTCGGGGGGGAGGTAGGAGGGTGGAGGGGGTGTGTTGGGCTCACTTGGGTGGCGGGTCGATAGGGTGTTTAACATGATATCACATATGCCATAAACAATGCACGATCATGCAATGAGATGTGTGGACATTGATCTTTGTGTACGAGGCCATTATAGGCGTACAGTCCATATTGTGCATGTCCCAGACACACGCAGTGCCACGAGTCCCGTGTCCATGTATCAGCCACCAGGCGTGAGTGCTAGAAGCATGCATCTATGAGATGCTGACGAATGTCACGGCCCTCCTGTGCCTCGCAGACTCCTTGAGGTGCTGCCACATCCCCACCCTCATCATGACCATCATCAGGTGCTTGCAGTTCTGCGTCAGGGGGCATGGGCACATTTCTACGTACGCACATGTTGTGGAGCATGACACATGTCATGACCATCTTTGCAACCTTCACATGGCGGTACAGGAGTGCCCCGCCAGACCTGCTGAGGCAGCGGAAACGAGTCTTCAGTAGGCCGAATGCCTGTTCTATGACTACACGGGTACGTGAGTGGGCATGGTTGTAGTCCTCCTCATGCTGGTCCCGTGGGTTCCGGACTGGTGTGAGGAGCCATCTCTTCAGTGGATACCCGGCATCACCTGTATGTGGACAGGAAAGGAATATTGAGGAATGCCATTGCTACGTACGCACCCCCCACCCCCCCTTCCTGCCAGGTCATTGCCGCATCACATACCCCACATCATCATGCATGAAATGAGACTCACCGAATAGCCAGGATCTGTTCCCTGCGTGTCGCTCCATGTAGCGTGGTATAGTAGAGTTCCTCAAGACCATAGAATCATGGGTTGATCCAGGGAATCTGGCACAACAATGTGTAATGATCCTGTTGGAGTCACACACCATTTGTACATTCAGGGAATGAAATTGTTTTCGGTTGCGGTACTGGGCCTCCATGGCATGTGGGACGACCAATTCCACATGGGTGCAGTCGATGGCACCAATGCAACCCGGTATGCTGGCAAGTGCATGGAATCCCACTTTTGTGTTCGTAATTTCCTGCTCCGAGCGTGGTGGAGAGATGTAGTCGTCTGCGTGCTTCAGGAGGGCATCGAGCACTTGCAATAGTGTCCGTGAGAACAGTGGCTGTGATATGCCATGCAACTGTCCGACTGTGTGCTGGTAGGTGCCTGTGGCCAGGAAGTGGAGTACAGACACCACCTTCAGTAGGGGTGGGATGGCGGTTGGGCTATCTATCATGCTGACAAGGTCAGCCTGTGTCATGTCCACAATGGCGGTTATGGTGTCCCGGTCCAAACGGTAGAGGGTGTGGATCTGCTCATCAGTGAGGTTGAACGGATGTGCTCGGAGGCGTGGGATTGCGGGCTGCCTGCGTGGTGGTAGTGGCTGTGCTGGCGGCCCTTGCTGGCCCTGCCTTGCCCTCCTCCTCCTCCTGCGTCTCCGCCGTGCGGCCGGTAGTAGTTAGTGTTCGTCTTCTTCTTGAAGTTGGAGTACTTGCAGTGCTATCAGGTCCCCCAGGGCCAACATGGCTAGTCCTGCCGGTAGCATTTCGGAGTGGGTGTGGTTGTGGGAGGAGACTGGGTGTGCAATTTATGTGTTTTCAGGCTGTATGGCCTCCACCTGTGGTGATTCATTCCACCTGTGCAAGCTGCACTCCCCTTTGGGCGAGCACGTCCCGCACACGACGCTGCAATTCGACGAATGGCATCTTGCTATTGCAATCATGTATTTGTACCCGATGGCAGTGTAACATTGGTTGATATGTTCATTCGGCTATGGTCCCATTGTTTCACATACAATCTTTGCAGTCGCGAACAGACTTGTGAAGGGTCAGTGGAACGTAGTACTCGAGTAACGGTGGACCCTCATGCAACACTGTACCGAGCTTCACCGACGGGCGGGGCGTTCCATTTGTGAGTGAAGGCAGTTGCCATTTTCACACACAGCCGCACTAGATGGATTAATTTGTGGTTTCAAGCGGCCACAGATGCCTTTTCGACGTGATGTTGCAAATGAGGAATTCGAAGGGCGGCGCTTTCGGTTTTCAGCTAGCGGCGAGGAGATGCCCACAGGTCTGACTGAAAATATAACGTTCTATTGTTCAATGTCCTTGGGACAGGGGCCATGGCGAGGATGCAATGATTGATATGAATAGTATGGGATGCGCAATAGCGACGTGGGCGATGAGGCCGGACGTTCCCAAATACATGTTACTTCACAACACTGGAATAACGGGCTGGGGCACGGTGGATTTTGCAGGCTGCATAACGCACAGACTCAATGGAAATTTCACATGTTATGTGAGTATGGAAACAGGCGTTTTCATTACGGGATGAGGGAATGATGTATGGATGCATGGACAGATGATTTGATACAGAGTTTGCCATGTACAGGGCTTCTTGGAATCTATCCGCCTCCCCTGCGCTATGTGATGCAGGGCTGCCATAGTGGGGCCATCGTCTATCTGGCCTTGTTGAGCCCTCCCTGTCTCGACGCGCCTTCAGACACTTGTGTCTATGCACGTTACCAATCCCATCTGATGGATTCTGTTTTAACAGACGCATGCACAGGTACACTCGTTTGTGATGGTGTTTTCACCTCGATATAGATAGTTATGATTCGCAAGTGGTTTTTGGGTGGTGATGATCCTTTGGAGTGGGCTAGCATGCATATGGCTGTGGATTTGGTGTGATCATTGAAGTGAGTAATTCAAATGTAGTTCTGATGGCCATACTATTCTTTTTCATTTCATTTGGTTGACAGGTATCTCCTCCCCTTTTGCCACTGCCATCTGTATGCCACTCCTGCAGATGGATTTTACTCCCGACACCTGCTGCTTCGTGTTAATCAGTGGAGCAGCATTACGATCTTATGGGACGATCGCCAATGGGCCACATGCCCTTACGCAGTACTAGTGGCTAGGAGCAACATTTCGGCCTTTCAGCTGGACTAGTGCCTCCCTATTGGGACGGCCCTGCGGTTCTAGGCGCTTCCATGTTGCCTTTTCGTACGGGAATGTAGCCCCTGTGTACCATGAAGGAACAGGGCGTCACACAAGAAGTAGCTGGTCATTTATTGCCGATGCAGCCCACGATAATGAAATATATTTTGGAGTTCATGGCCTAATGGCTGTATGGGCTTGGTGGATTTGTTGTGCATTAAATTTCTATTCTGATATGAACCGTGTAGCGTTCTTCTTTGCGAGTGATGTGGCATATTCCTATTTGGGGAGCGATGTATTGTGAGGAGATCTGCATTGGGTTCCAGCTTCGGAGTATAGTTGTGTGGTACTGTGCTGGACGCGTTTGCCTACGGAGCCCAGTGAGGTCAGGGATAAGGGCTGCCATTATGACTGTTTTGATGATGTCATGCTCAGGGGCGGGGGATTAGCTTTTGTGTAACAGATGCCGGTCAGCCAGTTGGATTGGTGGAATGATGTGATTATCGGAATATTGCTGGTCACAGGTGCCTGTGTTTGCGTGCGTTTCTTGGTGGGAGACTGAGGTCATGTCCATTTGTATAGCTTCTGTATTCGTGCCATCTGTGCCCTGCAGCTCCCATTGGGCACTCTTGAGATTCATTTGTTCGTTGGCAGGCATGGATGACTTGTACGTTTCACTGGTTGCATTGTGTGACTTCATTGCACCTACGGGGGGTTGTACAATGTGGCCAGGGAGCGGTGTACAAGCACTCAGTAGGGCCGTTTACGGTTGATTCGCGATGCCGTACTTCTCACCATGGCGGAATGGTACTTTCCGCCGTGCTTGATGGCGTTAGGTGCATGTCCGCTAGGGTCGGAATTCGCGTACCGTTGCGCCATGGTGGTAATTACGGTTTGGCATGGCGCGCGCGCGCGTGCTTGGTGCAGTTAGCGTTGGCGTTCACTACGGTGTCGCTAATGGCATCGTACTTTGCGGTGACGGGTCATGATCGCACCGAGCGCTATTCGATGGCGGTATTGCATTTCCGCCATCGTTTTTCGATTTCCGCCAGGGTCGTAATGAGGCCCATAGTGTTAAAGGTAAATCACCTAAGAACACATATTACATAAAAAGAGTAGAAGAAGCAAAATATATCAATGATTACAATGCAATCATTGCCCTCTGTTGGAATGCAAAGATAGATGTGCTGTACATTGCAGACAATTCCACTGCAGTTGCACAATATGTTACAGCCTACTTAACAAAAGCAGAAAAAACAGAGCTTCAAGACCTCTGGAATGACCTATCATCGGACATAACACTATCTCAGAAATTGTACAGCTTAGGCATAAAAATGCTCTCTCATAGAGAATGTGGCTCATATGAAGCTGCAGATCCTTTAACCGGTACTGCTTTGTATGGAAAATCTGAAAATATATTATGGCTAAGTCTTGGTCCTGCTAAATCTAGAAAAAGAGTTCTCAAATCATACGACGACATAGAAACAATAGCCAAAAATTATCCCAACAGCCAAGACATTTTGAACAACAATTTACTAGACACATACTACCCAAACAGGAGTACCACTTTGGAAACCATGTGTCTATACCACATAACCCAAAACTTCACATACAAAAATAATATAAAACCCAATAAAAAAAAGATAGATATAGAGTGACAAATTGTGTAGGCAGTTTAGTGAAACTTACCAAAAAAGGCTTAACTACTCATATCAAATTGTCATTAAAAACTCCTCCACCTAAAGAACTATGTTACATGTCCCTACTACACATTTTTAAACCATGGAGAAAAGAAGAAGAGATACTAGAAAACTATGACTCCTATGAAGACGCTTTCAAAGCAAATGAAAGCACTATTAACGATGTAAACTTTACACAGCACAAAACAATGTTGCACAATGAACAGCAACACGAAGGAGAAGTCCAGGCCCAACTAGATAAGGACGCTCCCGACAGTAGTCAACCTTCTGTAACAGGAAGCCAAGAACCACTGGGACAGCCACCAATATCAAATGAGGCAGCATTACCTATGACAGAAGTAGAGGACACCATGTGTCACTATGAAGAAGATACAGAAGACTTAACTGTACTACAATCAAAATTGAACAAAGAGCAGTGTACCATTTTTCAGAAAGTAACAAAGCAAATTGCAAACAGGTGAAGGTACATGAAAATAAAGAATGTACCTGCCAAAATTACAAACCTATACTACTATACGTCAGTGGTGAAGCTCGTTCAGGCAAAACATTCTTAATCAAAATCATCAGCAAGTGCCTTCAACAACTGACAAAAAACAAACTGTCAGCTGTTGTAACTGCCCCCACAGGTTTAGCTGCCTACAACATAGGTGGTGTCACTTTACAACGAGTACTACTCCTTCCAGTAGAACACCAAAAAAAATTAGAATATTGCAAACTTTCTACAGAAGCTGCAATGGAACTACACCGAGTGTTACATCAAATGAAAATGCTACTAATAGATGAAGTGAGCATGGTCTCCAACCTAATGTTGGCTTTGATTCACCTCAGATTGCAAGAAGTAGTTAAAAAAAACTACGAAGAGCTCTTTGGAGGAAAACACATTATTGTTTTCGGAGATCTTCTTCAATTGACACCAGTGAAAGGTGAACCTATTTTTAAAACCTTAGGACACAAACTCTGCCGTAAAACATTTGGCAGCATAGGAAATGTCAAACTTTGGCAACATTTCCAATACAAAGAATGAATAGAAAACATACGCCAACATTTAAAAAAGAATTAGAGTTGGTGTACTATCTCAAGAAGCACAAGCAATATGAAAAACCTGGCACATCCATGCACTTTATGGCCATAACTCCTTAATTCCAACTCTTGCAAGCTGTTGCAAATTCAATGAAACAATGTTGAAAAAAGAAATGGAACCAATAATTGAAATTTGCTCCACAGAAAAACTGGTCATACATGGTATGACACTATCCATGTGTCAACAAGCCACAACAAGACTAAATACCTTAGAAAATTCTATCTCAAACCCAGCTGGTTTGGAGAAAATATGAAAATTATCCTTAAACTGTTGAATAATGCTTAAACGTAACCTTGATGTGGAGCAAGGACTAGTTAATGGAGCACTAGGTACAGTTGTTGGCTTTCAAACATACCCACATGACAGCAACATTCAGTTTGTCAATATTCTCTTTGACAAACTTTCAGAAGTAAAAAGGATAGGGCGCTCAACAGCTTGATTCCTTCTTTTCAAAGACATGTATGTAATAGATATTGGGAACACAGTCTTCAAAGAAGGCATGCGCTACGTAGCCCTATCACGCTTACGTACACTTGACGGTGTTAAAGATGGCGTCACTAGGGCGCAGCGTACCTGTTCGTCCAGAAGTCTGTTTAGTAGATGATGCCAGATTGCCAGTAGTTCTGTAGTGAAGTGAGAGTGACACCAGGAACCAGCCCAACTCTCGTCCAAATAGGTACTGGACTGGAGGTGAACCAGCTCCCGATGCCACAGGTTCGCTCACCCCTGATTAATGTGGCATCAGGACAGTGCAAGCACTGACAGGGGGAGCCTGATGGTCTTTAGCTGGAGGTTCTCTGAAGACAACTGGAGCGAGATGAGAAGTGTCGGATCCAGAAGCAGGAATCAGGAAGCCACTGAATGCAAGGGAAGGCGGGAAGGCAAGGAGCTCAGGGAGGACAAAGAACCCAGAGAAGGAACAGAGAACCACTAGAGAGGGGAACCACCCCAGGAGGGAAGGAGCAAGGAACTGGGAGCAGGAAGGGATTCCCTAACCGGCTAAGGAAGGGACAGACCGGAAAGGAAGGGAAACCAGCAAGCAGGACAGAACGGTATTCAGGACAGGGGCAAGGAGCAAAACAACGATCCGGTCAAACCACGTTGAGACGCGATTTGCCAAACCACCGGGCTCCTTAAATAGGACCTCCCACAGCCGGGAGGCTTGAAACGCAAGCCGTGTAGTTTCCCAGGTGCTGGAGACCCAAAGCGAGGCTTGGGCCTCAAATCGGCCGGGAGCCGAGAGCATCGTACACCGCGCATGCGCGGAAAGCAGGAAGAGGTTGGCCGCACCTGTGCGGGACGACACGCCCCGTACCTCCCAGGCGAAAGCGAGGGTAAACCCTCCAAGGCGTGGCACGCCGCATCGCACGAGTGGGCTGGGACAGGACCGGGTTGGGTGGCGTGACACCATGCCCCCTCCCAGAAAGACCCGGGGCCCCAGGCTTCCAGGGAAAACGGAGAAAAAAGTCACGGACAAGGCGAGGTGCATGCACGAAATTGTGCGGTTCCCAGGTACGGTCACAAGCAGGATAACCCTTCCAATCTACCAGAAACTGGAGCACACCTCGACGAATTCGGGAGTCACAAATCTCCTGTACTTCAAATTCCGGTACCCCCTGAACCTGAATTGAGGCTGGACATGGGCTGGCACGTCCAAATGTGTCTTTCACAAAGGGTTTTAACAGGGAAACGTGAAAGACAGGGTGTACCTGCCAAGATTGGGGCAATATCAATCGAAATGCTACTTCCGATATGCATTTGGAAATCTTGAAAGGCCCAAAAAACCGTGGTGCTAGTTTAGTGGGCAGATTACGTACAGGTAAGTTCTTGGATGATAACCAAACTTGATCTCCCACCTGAAATCTGGGTTCAATGGTCCTTCCCCGATTGGCCTGCTCCCTCATGCGCAGTTGTGCATCTGCCAGGGCACTCCGAGCCAAATCATGCTGCTTTTGGATATCGCGGATCATCTGGTCAGCCGATGGAACAGCGCTGGGTGGCATAGGACAGAAGGGGATCAGCTTAGGATGCTGTCCGGTAGAGCACATATAAGGACTGACACCAGTGGCTGCGTGAGTCGCATTGTTGTAAGAAACTTCCGCCAAATCCAGGTATTTCATCCAGTTGGATTGGGTGGCATTAGTGTAGCAACGCAAGTATTGCTCCAAGGTCTGATTTGTTCTTTCAGTCTGCCCATTAGTCTGCGGGTGATAACCCGAACTCAAAGCTCTGCGTATTCCAAGGTGACTGCATAACTGATGCCAAAAGGAGGAGAGAAACTGAGATCCACGATCTGAAATGATCTTTTCTGGTAAACCATGTAAGCGGTAGATGTTATGCAGAAAAGCCAAAGCCATTTGAGAGGAAGTAGGAATCCTGGTAAAGGGAATAAAATGTGCAGACTTAGTGAAACAATCCACCACTACCATGATGCAGGTGTGTCCCTCTGATGGTGGAAGCTCAACAATGAAATCAGTGGCAATGGTATGCCAGGGATAGGGTGGTAGTTCTGTGGGTCGGAGCAACCCCAAAGGTCTTCTTCTGGGTGTCTTGGTCTGGGCGCAAACTGGGCAGCTCTCCACATATAGTTTAGTTTCCTTAGCCCAACCTGGCCACCAGAACTGTCTGGAAATCAACTCCTGAGTTGCCTTGATGCCCCGATGACCTCCTACTAGTGAGTCATGGAACCCATGGAGAATGTCCAAACGCCGTGCTCTAGATGCTATGTACAACCGGTGTAAGAAGAAGAGAAATCCTTCACGTTCTGAGATTTGAGGACGTTTCAGTAGATTGGTGCGGTCTGGGTCTGTCTGGGTTTCCTGGAGGATCTTCTGCAAATGGGGAGAGATCGTGAGAAGAAAGTGCTTGGGGGAAATTAACGGAATGGGTTGGTTGATCCCCTCCACCTCTCTTTCCAAGGAGCGAGATAAAGCATCAGCTTTTAGATTCCGGGCACTCGGAATATACGTGATGTTAAAATCGTAATGGGAGAAGAAAAAGGCCCATCGAGCTTGACGGGCGGTATGACACTGCAAAGATCGCAAATACTGCAGGTTGCGGTGGTCGGTGCGGACTTCAACTGAAAAGCGGCCACCAAGTAAATGATGCCTCCATTCTTCAAACGCTGTCTTGATTGCCAATAACTCCCTTTCTATGACTGAGTAGTTTTGTTCGCAGGGAGTGAGTTTCCGTGAGTAATAGGCCACAGGATGTTCGTCACCCGTAGAGGGATGTTTCTGCAACAGGACTGCACCGACAGCAAAGCTGGAAGCGTCGGTTTCGACGATGTAAGGCATCTCGTCATTGGGGTGACAAAGTACGGGTGCTGTACAGAATGCAGACTTCAAAGCATCGAATGCTACTGATGCCTCAGTATCCCAGAGATAGGGTATCTTCACACTGGTCAGACGTGTCAATGGAGCTGTGAGTCGTGAAAAATGTGGAATGAAACGCCGATAGAAGTTTGCGAATCCCAGGAATCGCTGAAGTGATCTCACGTCCTGTGGTTGTTTCCAGTTCTGAATAGCCCGGACCTTACCGGAATCCTACTAATTCCTGTAGCCGTGATTACATATCCCAGGAATTCCATCTCATCCTGATGAAAAGAACATTTCTCAGCCTTGGCAAACAGATTATGTTGTAACAATCGTTGAAGAACTACGCGAACGTGGGAGATATGTTCCTTTATATTGTCGGAGTAGATCAAGATGTCATCTAAATACACCCAGACAGAAATGCCAATTAAGTCGCTGAAAACATAGTCCATAAACCGTTGGAAGACAGCCGGGGCGTTACACAGCCCAAAGGGCATGACCTTGTATTCATAATGCCCGAAAGGTGTCTTGAAAGCCGTCTTCCACTCATCTCCCTGTTTGATTCTGACGAGATGATAGGCTCCGCGGAGGTCTAATTTAGTAAAGACCCTGGCTGAACGTAAGGACTCCATGATATTCCGGATCAATGGTAACGGGTACCTGTCCTTAAGGGTGATGTCGTTCAATTGGCGGTAGTCAATGCAAGGCCGTAAAGAACCCTCCTTTTTCTTCACAAAAAACAATGGGAAACCTGCAGGTGACTTGGAAGGGACGATGTACCCTTTCTTGATGCACTCATCGAGATAATCCCGGAGGACCTGTTTTTCGGACTGGGTGAGGGCATACACCTTACCATGTGGCATTACGGCTCCGGGAACCAAGTCTATGGAGCAGTCAAAAGGCCTATGAGGCGGCAGAGCTATGTCCCTTGGTTCGGAGAATACCGACATCCAATCAGCATATTCAGATGGTATCATCGACAAGGAACATAAACCAGATGATTCTTTAGCTGGGACTAAGGCCGTCGAGACTGACGTCTTAGAGGATGTGTTTGAGTTACAGCATTCTTGAAGGCAAAAAGGGGAAGCGAACTCCAAAGTACGTGTTTCCCAGTTTATAGTGGGGTTGTGTCGCTGAAGCCAAGGTAACCCCAAGACCACTTGATATGAAGGTGTCTTTATAACATCCAGCGCGATTTTCTCCTCGTGTCCCTTGATGCATAACAACATACCTATAGCATGTAATCGTATGGGGCCGGAAGCCAATGGTGTTCCATCAATTACTTCAACTGGAATCACTTCTTTCTTGGTAAGCAAAGGTATGCCGTTGTTGATGGCAAAGCGCTCATCGATGTAGTTCCCAGATGCCCCACAATCCAATAATCCATGGATCTCGACTGTTCTATTCAGCCACTTGAGACTGACCTTCAAAATCATGAGGACTGCAGGCAACATGGGTGGAAATACCGATTCAGAGCAGGAAAGGACTGGTGGCTTGATCAGACCTGTCGGGGCCTTTCCAGAGCAGGACAGGTCACCTAGTTTTCCCCCTTTCTTGATTGGTCTTAGAGGACAGGTACCTAGAAAATGACCTGCGGCTCCACAGTATAAACATAAACGTTGGCTCCTCCTCCTCTTCTTCTCTTCCTCAGACAAAGGGCCCCTTACGGCACCTAACTGCATGGGTTCTTGAGTGGTGTTCGGGGACACTGGTGTCCCAGCGGGCGGAATTGGAGGTCTGAGGTCCGATCTCTCAAAACGGCGTCTTTCGCCTCTTCTCTCTGCCAATCTCTGATCGATCTTTAGCACCTGTTCAATGAGCTTCTGTAGATCTTCGGGTTCAGGAATGTGTAACAACTCGTCCTTGTACTCTTCTCTTAATCCTCGGCGAAACAAGGTCTTTTGTGTTATTTCAGGCCATTGAGAATCTGTTGCAAGTTGGCGAAAACGGCCTATATAAGAGATTATGTCTGTGTTGGCTTGTTTTAAATCCATTAACTGGTTCTGTGCTGTTGAAGCCAGATTGGGGGACTGAAATACTTCCAAAAATGCCTTTTCAAAGGCCACAAAATCACCTAAAATGGGACTGTTAGAAACCACAAGTGGTGTTACCCAAGCAAGCGCGTTGCCAGACAAATTGCCCAAAATATATCCAATCTTGGCTCTATCGTTGTTAAAGTGGGCTGAACGGTACAGGAAGTGTATCCGGCAATGATTGCAGAATTCCCCCACACGTCTGGGGTCTCCATCAAACTTGATTGGAGTGGTATGAGCCATAGCACTCTCGGGCGGAGGAACAGCATTATTGCTTTGGGTTACCATCTGGCGTAGGGTCTGGTTCTCCTGGCGGAGTGCAATCATCTCAGCACGTAAGGCCTGCATCTCATCACGAAGACTGGTGTTCTCATCCATCTCTGATTCCGAAGAATATGAAGTCAGGCGTCTCAATCTGTTAAAGATGGCGTCACTAGGGCGCAGCGTACCTGTTCGTCCAGAAGTCTGTTTAGTAGATGATGCCAGATTGCCAGTAGTTCTGTAGTGAAGTGAGAGTGACACCAGGAACCAGCCCAACTCTCGTCCAAATAGGTACTGGACTGGAGGTGAACCAGCTCCCGATGCCACAGGTTCGCTCACCCCTGATTAATGTGGCATCAGGACAGTGCAAGCACTGACAGGGGGAGCCTGATGGTCTTTAGCTGGAGGTTCTCTGAAGACAACTGGAGCGAGATGAGAAGTGTCGGATCCAGAAGCAGGAATCAGGAAGCCACTGAATGCAAGGGAAGGCGGGAAGGCAAGGAGCTCAGGGAGGACAAAGAACCCAGAGAAGGAACAGAGAACCACTAGAGAGGGGAACCACCCCAGGAGGGAAGGAGCAAGGAACTGGGAGCAGGAAGGGATTCCCTAACCGGCTAAGGAAGGGACAGACCGGAAAGGAAGGGAAACCAGCAAGCAGGACAGAACGGTATTCAGGACAGGGGCAAGGAGCAAAACAACGATCCGGTCAAACCACGTTGAGACGCGATTTGCCAAACCACCGGGCTCCTTAAATAGGACCTCCCACAGCCGGGAGGCTTGAAACGCAAGCCGTGTAGTTTCCCAGGTGCTGGAGACCCAAAGCGAGGCTTGGGCCGCAAATCGGCCGGGAGCCGAGAGCATCGTACACCGCGCATGCGCGGAAAGCAGGAAGAGGTCGGCCGCACCTGTGCGGGACGACACGCCCCGTACCTCCCAGGCGAAAGCGAGGGTAAACCCTCCAAGGCGTGGCACGCCGCATCGCACGAGTGGGCTGGGACAGGACCGGGTTGGGTGGCGTGACAGACGGTCTATTTCTAATCAACTTTGATGCAAGTAAAGTAAACGCTAATATTCCTTGCATTTTAGAATACAATAGATTATGTTCACTATGCACCCTCATCTAAAAACATATCCTTTTCCGCAAAAAGGAAAATGTTGTAAAAGAAAACTAATTCAAACAGAAATGCAACAGGATCTCACTGCAAATCCTCCAAAGATAGTAAAAAAAGCTAATACTTAATCAATTACCACAACCAAAGAAGAATCTATTACTCAAAGTAACTCAGGTACTTCTTCAAAGAAGCAACACACTCCGAAAAAATGACTTGGACAAAGAACTATCTGGTCCATTCAATTTTTCAAATATAATTGGTGTAAATTGCTATGCAAATGTAGCAATTAATATTCTATTTCAATTGCCACCAATTGTTGACAAAATGTACTTAAACAGTAAAGACCAATTGTGTTTGCAAATGTTAGTCCTTCATAGAAACGCAACCAACAATCCTGACAACACATATAGGCCCTCATTACAACCCAGGCGTTAAGGGGTTAACAGCGCCGTAAAAGGTGGCGGCGCCGTTAAACCCTCAACCCCTGATTACGAGGTCTCTTTGCGGGTGGCACTTTAACGCCTGCTTTTAAAAACCAACCCGCAAAGGGACCTTGATGCTAAGTACGGTGCTGCACCGTACTTAGCGCCTTCCCCATTCCCATTGAGCCCTATGGGGCAAAAATGGGAATGGGGAACGGCCATGGCGGCATGGGGAATTACCACCCTGCCAACCTCGGAATGGGGCGGTAATTCCGCATTCCGCCATGGCGGAGTCGGTAAGTTACCGGCATGGACCATGGTACTATTAGAACCATGGTCCAACGCCTGGGTCGTAATGAGGGCCATAGTGTTCATGGAATAAGACAAGAATTGGACTACTGTGTTGGAATGGTGAAATTTACTATAAATTCACAAGAAGATCCACAAGAATTTCTAATGCACTTACTACAAGTACTGGAAAATAAAAACATACCTAGAAATGAAATCTTCCAGATTTCATACATGTGGAAACATACATGCACTCTCTGCAACAATGTGGCAGAGGAACAAATCCCCAATGAGCGCTTTGTGTATGTATCCATACCTAATTGTGAATCCGCTCCATTCCAGCAACTTGTACAAAATGCAAACCATGGTAGATTATGTAATACCTGTAATTCAGATAATCGCTCTACCTTACTAATACAAACACATAGTATATACGTAATACTAATGCTTCTACGTTACAATGCAGATGGTACCAAAAACAACTGCAAGATGACTGGATTCACACATGGTCAAGTATCACTTGGTATGAAAACCTTCACAACAATAGATATAATCTACCATACAGGAGCCACAACCAATGCAGGTCACTACACTGCATATATAAAAAAGAAATGTGGATGGTTCGAATGTAATGATAGTACCATTACTCTAAAGCAGAGATTACCAGCAAATCTTACAAACGCTGATTTAATCTTCTTAAAACCAAAATTTTATAACTAATGTGCGCTTAAGCATTAACAAAACTTCAATTAGAAAACTATAAACAGTTAGCATACACCAACAGGTATCTAACTGGCCCAAGATTCTATAACAACCAAACAGATAAATCAATACCGCTAAATTATAACAAGAAATAAACAGTTAGCATACGCCAACAGGTATCTAACTGCCCCAAGATTTTGCAACAACCAAATAGATAAATCAATACCACTGACAAATAATAAGAAATAAACAGTTAGAATATGCCCACAGGTGTCCAACTGCCCCAAGATTTTGCAACAACCAAAAAAATTAATCAATACCACCAATAACTAAGCTGTGCATAAACATTAATAAAACTTCAATTAGAAAACTATAAACTGCTACAATACGCCAACGGGTATCTAACTGCCCCAAAATTCTACAACAACCAAACAAATAAATCAATACCACTAAATTATAAAAAGAAATGAACAGTTAGAATATACCAACATGTATCTAACTGCCCCAAGAATCTGCAACAACCCAACAGATAGTTTAGCAACTGGAGAATATAAATAAAAAACTATAACCAGTTAGAATTTGACAACAGGTATCTAACAATCTGCAACACGCCAACAGATAAAACTTTAGCCAGAAACAACAAGTGGACACTGAAAACAAACAAACAAATATACTGTAGCATAACAAAAAAAGTTTTTTTTTAATCCAACATGGATTTTTTTTTCCCACAGACCCAATGATTGAAAAAACAAATACAGAAACTGAGCAAATTGCACAGAACACTCGTTTGTAAACTACTAAATATGACGGTCGAAAAAAAGCTGAAATGTCTATTTTGCAATGTAATAAGTCTTTATAAAATACCTACACTAACATGATCGTTTCTTTTATCACAGAAATTGAAAAAGAATATCTGCTCCAGTTACCCTACTCATGAAAAAAATATATCCAATCACAAAAAATCAAACAGAACGCATAAATACTGCTGCATAACAGAACCATTGAAGCAAACATCTAACCATAAACCACAATACAAAATGTTTACTTCCATGGATATGTTATACTGCAGTGCTTGTTACCAAACTCTACAATCTTAATGACATGACGTAGCCAAAACTTCACATACAAACTATACAAATCAAACAGTACACAAACTGTAGATTTGCAAATATTTGATAGATATTCGATTCTATGTGTGGATCTATGGGTGTGATATGCTGCGGTGGTTGTGGCCAGGGCCAGAGTCTTGGGTGTCTGGCCTACTGCCTACGGCCTTCGGCCATGGACCCAAGACTCTAGGCCCTGGCCACAACCACCACAGCATTTTACACCCATAGATCACACCCATTAAATCAAACATTTTAACTATGCCATATGGGCATTTTTATGTCCGCGGACACCGCGCGTGCCCTTAGAACAGTTTCAACTTGCCTGCGGACAGCACCGACGGGAATAGTGTCCTTAGGACACCCCTCATTTTGACTAATTACGGACATCCCGGACAGCGCGGACATGGCAAACACATCAGGGGCACCTGCCACCTAAACAAATACAGTATTCGACCCATCTCTTACTCCCCAAACCTCCCCAAACACTCTTGCACACCAAAACACTCTCCAAAATTGCATTTTGCCTCTGTTCGCTGCCTCGCAGTTGGCGGATCCAAGATGGCGAGCGCATCGGGACAATCTGACGCACTTCACGCTCTTCACCATCCAATCAGCGAACACGTCACATGTCCGCGGACATGGCTTGAGCCGATCAGCCAATCAGTTACCTGTCCGCGGAGCGAACAGTGAAGTGTGTCCACGGAGCAGACATAGATATCACTAATTTTTTTAGACCTACTTTTTGATCATTTTTTAAAAAACTACTGGACAGATTTTCACCAAATTTATAAAAGCACGCTTTCGGGACTAAGCCGCTATTCCTGCCACAAATCTTGTGAAAATCCATCCAGCGGTTTGGGGTGTAGGCATGCACAAAGTTTTTTTCCCCATTCAGTCTATGGGAAAAAAAGAAATGTTGGGACCCCCCTATAACTTTGCCTCCCTTGGACCAAACCTCACCAAACTTTGCAAAAAAATTCAGAGTGGGCATATACTTTTTTGCACAGTTTGGTGAGGATTTGTCCAAGGAGAGCGAAGTTATAAGCCACCCAAAAAGTGCTCTTCCTATGGGAGTAGCAACTTAACCATAACTACAGAGCCACTACCCGTGGCTGTGTATATATATATATATATATATATATATATATATATATATATATATATATATATATATATATATATATATATATATATATATATTCAGTGTAAAAACATTGTTAAAGGGACATTATGGTTAACTTGCACTAAAAAGAAACTATGAAATTCAGTGAAAAATCTTTCTTGAAGGGATGTTATGCTTACAAGTACAACGAAAACCCTCAGAAATTCGCCATTTATGGTAAGCTAAGCAACCATAACTCGCCCCACCATGGTGCACTGTTAAGATTAACACCCAGGACATCAAAGATGACATCACAAATGTCATTGATGACATCATTGAGGACATCACACATCACATTAATTCTGATGAAAAGTTTGTACAAGGCCTGGTAGCAATATATCAGGCATGTACAGTGATCAGAAGTGGTCTCATGAATTACTTAACGCATTCAAAAATTAAGCATTTAAACAACGTTATATTGGAGTGTTCTTGTTAATAAAACAACCTAATAATATATACACATAGGAAATGGGTGCAGCATGCACCACAGAACTACAGTATGTTTAATCTGGTAATTTTGGTTAGTAAAATAAGGAACGCTACCTTGTTAGAGTTTTGAGTACTGTTAAACATGGAATAAATAGCTAATAATTCAAGACTTACTACATACTTGTGTTAGTACAAACAATACATATGAAGACCAGCAATGCATACACATCTGAGGCACATACAGGGAAACTTCAGTAAGGAGGAAAGAAACAACACCACCAAAAAATGACAATAACATTAGACTTAATAATCATGTAGACAAATAAATTGTGTGTTTTAGGCTTCGTTATTTCCAGAATGTATGGGCACCATAAACTGAGGCCAGATCCTAAGGAAAGTACCTTAACACCATAGAACAAGGTTAATGTCTACATATGTAGCACCTTCTAAATACAATTCTCTCTATCACTGAACAAAACCACAGGGCCTAGATATGTTAGTGAACGAAAACAAGTGACCCAGGTATGTGATGTCATCAATTCCATTTGTGATGTCATCTTTGATGTCCTGGGTGTTAGTCTTAGCAGAGCACCGTGGTGGCACGAGTTATGATTGCTTAGCTTACCATAACTGGCAAATTTCTGCCATAATTCTGTTATAAATGAACAATTATAATTATGAGTGATGATGAAATCTCTAACGGTAAACAATACATCTTTCCATATAAACAAATATTGTAATTTATATACACCCCATTGAAATAATAATGTCTTCTTTTCTCACAGTACATATTTTACTTGAAGAAACTGCACCACAAATTGAACATGAAGAATCCAAACAATCACAAACACAATACTAATCCCCAACTGTACACAATGAAATCATGATCTTGTTTGCAACATTGGATGAACTTAGTAATGACTTTAAGAACTTTTAAATTATGTTAAAAATTATATTATTACACATGTTGATTTTCATTGTCCTTCTTGTACCTGATGCACTTTTAATTAGCTCACGGACAGCGTGCCCATTTGCGGACACCCATTGGCATGCGCCTGATGTCTCCTGCTCGAAGGGTGTCCACGGACACCCGCCGCCATCATGGACGTCCCCGGATGTCATCATGCGACTGTACCTATGTGGCATGATGGCCTCATTGCAGACGATGTCCGTGACGATGGACAGTTTGAAACCGCATTTTCAGTCAATCTAGGTTTCAAGTTGAAAGTTTATCCTTCTAGAGCCCCTAGACCCATTCTTAGTTGATCTGTCAACTTTTTACAACTTTCGAAGGCCTATTATCAGCTTGGTAGTCCACAGACTGTCATGCAGTCCACGGACAGTTCCTCTGAAGGGACTCGCCCATTACTTTTAGTCATTCCCAATCTGGCTATGCAGGAGATAGACTATCAATCAGCACCTGTGTTGCAGAGCATTGATAATAATCCAATGGCATCTGTCATGGCCATCCCTCCTTCCAAGGGGCCACCACCACCACCACAACAACCACCTGGAGAGCCTGGACAGGGGAACAGGCACAGTGGTGCAGAACAGGATGATGAGGAAGAGGAAGGAGAGGTGTTGCCTCCACTGTCAACTACAATTATGTCCTCAAATTGGAAGCAGTCTGCCCAATTAATTCCTCGAACTCCATACCAGGAAACGTCAAATTCTTCAATTCCAAGATTCACAGGTAATCCACACAGCTCACAATACACCTTCAACCAATGGATCCAGGAATCGCCCACCATCCAGAAACTCTGCTTCCAAAAAGCCATAGCCATCTTCACAGCACACAACAAATATAACACTTGCAACTCTGTCTTGCTGTACACCACAACCAGGAAACCTGATTGGCTGATCCCCCGATGGCCGCGGATATCTGCGGCTTTCCGTAGTCTCCACAGTCCTATTTACATGCCAAGCATCCTTAAAGGACCTGGATGGCACATGCAGTGTCCACGGACTAAGAAAAAGTTGGTTACCCTTGAGAGGTGCTCCTGCGCCCGGAAGAAATAAGTGAAAAATCCATTAATTGGAAAAAATCACACAACTTCAATTTGAGATTGATATTTATCGATTTATCTTAAAAGATGTTGCCCTATGGTCTGCAGACACCGTAGCACAGGACATCCCTTCTACACTTTTTACTTTTATGTTTGTAACACTCCCTTTTTGGCTGCTTTTAAACAGTCACACATCCATCCACCAATCTCATCCAAAATCTCTACATGTAAACTTTTCACCTCAGTTCAAGACATCATGTGCATTCCTGAACTCTACATATCTCCTGCTAATGCTGCTGACAGCCACCTCTATCACAAACTGCTGTAAAACTCTCAAAAATGTCTATTTGCAGATTTAACAATATCTACATCTAACAAGACATAGTACAGGTATGCTAATATTTTGAAAAGTATTATTTTTCAACACCTTCATAAATATATATACAGGGTTGCTGCTACTTACCCTGTAATTAGCTTTTCAATAAGCATATTCCCTTTCTTAAACACTATCAAATGCCATGTATTGCAGCATTCAGCACCTGCTCACATCAAGTGGCAGTTAATTACAATGCTGTGTGTTTAAACATGTTTCTTTTTAGAAGAATTTTGATCTAAGTTAAAACATGCATATGTGCATTTATAGTACCACTGTGTGTAACTTTTTTTTATAAAAGAAAGGCGAAGCAGATGGAAACGATTTGTGGAACTTGTTTAAGTGGCACTTGGTGTGTGGAAGTTTAATACGTTGGCAGTATATGCATACTTATCAACATGACCCATTCCAATCTGTAGGTGCTTATCAAGTCTTGTTTTATTCTCTGCATTCTGTGACTTGTAATTTCACTTCTCCCATTATGAAACTTGTAATAAACGTCCCAGAATGCATAGCAAAAAACAGGACTCAACTGCAAGATTTGAAAGTGTGTCATTTATTTGGAATGAAAAATAAAAACGGCTATGCGTTTAAAATGTTTTCTTTTTAGAAGCATTTTTATGAAAGTTAAAAAATGCTTGTGTGCATTTATAGCAGCACTGCACGTAACATCTTTCTAAAAGAAAGAAAAAGCAGATGAAAATGATTTGTAGAACATTTTTAAGTTCTACTTGGTGTGTGGAAGTTTAATATATTGACAGTACATGCATACTTGCTAACATAACCCATTCCAATCTGTAGGTGCTTATCCAGTCCTGTTTTTTTCTCTGCATTCTGGGACATCTAGTCCTGGGTTTATAATGGAAAAAGTGGAACCACATGTCCCAGAATGCTAAGAAAAATCTAGGCCTGGATAAGCACCTACAGATTGGAATGGATCATGTTGGCAAGTATGCATGTATTGCCAACATATTAAACTTCCATACTCCAAGTGCCAATACAAAATATGAGTACACATCTTTTAGAATAAAAGTTATACACAATGCTCAGTATTTTCACTTTGTCATTCCATATAAATGTCACACTTTCCAACCTCTCTCATTAGATCCCTTATAGTGCCAACAGCCTCCACTTAGTCACATATATGTGTATACTGCCAAAGTATCTACAACACTTCACCTTGCATATAAAGTAATGTTCCTTACCAACAACTACTACATGACACACAAAATTACTGCAACTACAATACTCCATTAAATTACCATTACCACCATGCCATGGTTTCCTTATTCTTTAAAAACACTTAACACATTACAAATACATTGCACCACAAACACAGCAGTTTGTTTATTAAAATCACCAGCACAAACATAGCCTAGATATGCTTCTTTTCTACACACCCATTTTTGGCCTGTTCCTTGTAATGTCCCAAACAACACTTCTCATACTCCAATTATTCTAACAACATAGTTAACATACTTTATTACACCACCCATAAAACATAAAAATGTATTAACTCCTTCCCCGAACAACACCTACTTCCTTCATGAATGACAACCCCTCTTACTAAAAGTACTTCACCATTACCACATATACCCACTGAATGTATTTTACAATTACACGGAAAAAAAAGATTGATGAAGACAGTTACCAAAGAAAGACCACTCTTCACATCCTACAAAGTAAGTACATTAATATAGCATGTATATTTCTCTAATTGTAACAATGCACTTTCACTCCATGTTAGCCTAGAGTATTATTTTGGAGTCAATAACATTGTATTTCACTCTTACTCATTAAATTACCACATTCAAACTCTTGCTATTCCAATCTAAACATTGCTTTTTATTTTATTCAATACACCACCCATTCCTTACTGGCTAACAACGCATCCATTTCTTATCAACTTCTATATCACAACTTTACTTCCTTATTATTCCATACCCCTATCCACAAGAGGTCCTAATTCCAACCCAACAAGTTTCACACTTATTGTATTCCAAATCACATTACCACACATACACACACCTCCTCACCCATGTTCCATTACACCAACACAACCCTCATTCCTATGCACTAAATCTCACCATTATAACAACCACTGTTTTCTTAAAACATCATAATGTCCCTACTTATTCAATAACACCACCACTCCATTACTCACTAACCCAAGCCCATCACACATGTATAGACCTTTACTCTTACAACTTTCCCAACCACACCTATCATTCACTACACTATTACACAGCACTCTGTTCATCTCTACAGTCAAACCCACACACCCCAACCATGCATAATGCATGTATTTACATTACATGATTTTTGAACCCCAACATTTTTTCCCCAAGAGACAGAACAGAATGCACTACTAAAAACAACTCTGTAGATAACAAAGAAATAATAGAGCAGGTAAAAATAAAAGCAAGCGGTATACTCATCCGCCCCTAAACAATATATAGAAAACATTAAAACAAAACAGCTAGTAACCTCACTCAACAAAAATAAACCAGCCAGCACTAAAAAAAGAAAGGCCCCCTTTCAAAAATTAAAAGAAAAAAGATGTACAAACAGGAACAGACCTACTAATGAACCTAACACTATATCTATCAATGTTAACGCAGCCACAGAGAAGCATTCCCAAAAATTAATTTGACAAAAACTTTCCACCATAGAGGTCTTCACAATCTTATAAAGACAGCTAAAAAGTCAGAATTTACTCTTAGAAACTACAGCAGAAGACTAATTCTTGAAACTCTAATTGACAGCACATGTCTACTAAAGAGAAATGTGTCTATATTCATTTTAAACAGAATGGAACCACTAACTAAATTAATTAATACACTACAAAAAGTACTTCTAAACATGCACCATGTCAATATAGATACCCTTTCACACTTCTATGAAGGTGAATTGAGTCACACCCGCAGCACAGACACATATTTCAATTAAGAAGCTTGGAAATAAGAACAAAAAATATAATTTGCCATAGACAGTAATGGCAGAGGGTACGAAATGGTATGAGACACCATTATGGCAAAAGAAACTGTTCTATAAAAACATCCCCAACAAACATTCAACCAAATGTTCCTTTCACCCAAACAAACCGTCAAGTGTACTTATGGACATGCAGCTCAATATGTAACATAAGACAACAATCCTTCAAATTTTAATGACAGTTCCTCAATCACTATTTGAAACTAAAAGACAAAAGTAGAATGAAAACTTTACAAACCATGCACTTCTGCCCAGTGTGCAGTCACACTGGACTGCAAGGACATTCATTAGCCTGCATTTCAGGAACTGCTTCCACAAACACCTTCCACCACATCAAAATATTAGCAATACACCATTGCGAAATCTTGTACACAGACTCTGCTAAGGAAAAAATTCCTGCTCTGGAACTGCAACAGTTAAATACCATTCTCCTACATAGAACAGCAAAAACACTCCTTCAAGAAAAAGAGCACATTAAAAGTAAATATATTGGAACTGACGTTGACTTAGAAAATTCAGCAACTTCAGAAAACAGTAGCAAAAACCTCACAAACCTCCTAACAAATACATGCAAAAAAGAAATAGCTAAGTTTCAAAACACGTCTGCTGAAATACCGGAAAAAGTATGTGTCTGTTGGCACAGACATTTTCATAAATAGAAAACAAAAATAGTAGATATGGACTACAAAATAAAGGACAATAAGGAAGCCCAATGGTTCCAATTAGCGAGGCAGTGCAAGGATGACTGATCAAGAAAGAGGCTGGTACCCAGAGACTCTGAGGGTAACCAAGCAACCAGTTGGTACAGCAAAAGGTAGGTCAACAGGGGAAGGAGAGAGAAAGCAGAGGAGTAGAGGAAAGTTGTGAGCTGCTTCCAGAACTTCAGGTGGACGGGCTCAAGCTAGAGAGGCAGGGAGGCCATTCCAGAGGGTGCCAGCTGCAGAGGAGACAGATCTACTCCCCACTCTCTGCCTCGAGAAGCATCTAACCCTTAGAGAGTTGGAGGTAGCTGAGCGAAGGGCTCCAGAAGGAAGGTATTTTGTAAGAGAGCGTTGGATGTAGTGCGAGCCCCGCCCCTAGAAAGCCTTGTGGACAATGCAATGGGTCTTGAACTTTATCCTTGCAGCCACTGGGAGCATCCAAAGAGATTTCAGGGCTGGAGAGAGGCAGTCCCTGGGCTTGAGGCCAAGGATAAGTCTTGCAGTCCTGTTCTGGATTAGTTGTAGAGGGCGAAGAGTAGACGAAGGCAGATTGAGAAAGAGGCTGTTGCAGTAGTTCAGCCTAGAGAGAACAAGGGCTCTGGAGACAGCCAGCTTCTGGGGGAATGTGAGTTAGGGAAGAGTCCTTTTGGAGAGATGCAGCTAGTAATGGGACTTCTTGGCAAACTCTGAGATGTGAGGAGAGAAAGAGAGAGTGGAGTCGAAGATGACACCAATTTTTTTTGCCTTGCAGGAAGGCGAAGGAAGAGGGCCCAAGGCGGGCAGCCAGAGTGAGAGAGGAAAAGAAGGGGCAGGGGCCGGGGTCCCAATGGAAGGATCTCTGTCTTAAGGCATTAAGGCAGAGATCATTGGAGGTGCACCCATCCTGAATCAGTCAGGAATGAGCAAGAGAGGAGAGGAGGCTCAGGGAAGCCTGAAGGAAAGATGAGTGACATCTGCATACTGAAAGTTAGAGGACGAGGTAGAGATCAGGTAGCCTAAGGGGCCAAGCAGAGGTTGAAAACCCTTGGTGAGAGGATAGATCCCCGAGGAATGACACAGGTAGAGAGAGAGGTGGCAGAGAGAAAGGGACCAAGTTGGACCTAGGAGGGGCGGAGCAAGTGGAAGAAGGTCAGCCACTCCAGAGCCTGATCCATGATGCCCAGGTTCTCACAGAGTCAATTGATCAAAATGGCGTGGTTGACCATGTCAAAAGCAGAGGAAAGATCAATGAGGATGAGAACAGAAGAAATGCTGGAATCAAGGTTAGAGATTAGATCTTAACGGGTATTCAGAAGAGCAGTTTTCATGCCTCTGGCAGCTCTGAAGCCAGGCTGATGGTCATGGAGGTAACCAACAGATTCAGTTTGGAGAGTAAGCTGGGAGATGGGCAACTTTTCCAAGAGCTTTCCCAGGAAAAGGGTGATGGAGATAGGGTGATTGTTTGCCGGACAAGTAGGATCATCAGATGGCTTCTTGGGGAGGGCGTGCATAAGGGAGTGCTTAAGAGTAGAGGGGAAGTTCCAGTGACTAAAGAGTGATTACAGAAATTGGCCAAGGCTAGAGAGAGGGTATAAATATGGTCATTGATGATTCTGGAGGAGGAGGGGAGCACCAGCTTGGACAACACTTTCATAGATCCGACTAGCCTAGAAACCTTGTCAGGTGTTGACGGAGAGAAACGTGAGAAAGGAGGAGGAGAGGGAGAGATGACCAAAGGTGGGGCCGATAGAGGAAGAAGGAGAGGAAGAGGAGATAGATGACAGGATGTCCTGAGTTTTAGCAGAGAAGTGGGAGGCCAGAGACATACAAAGGGCCTGGGGATGGTATAGGAGAGGTAGAGACTGCAACAGGATTGGTCAGTTCCTTGCAGATTTTAAGGAGTTCGGCCTTGTTGTTCGAGGCAGCAAAGATGCATGCTTGAATGTGTGCTTTCTTCTTGGACAGGGCAGAGAGTCTGTATTGCCTTTGGAGTAGGAGGCAGGACAGTTTGTCAGAGGATATGCCCAAAGCTCTCCACTTCCTCTCAGCCACCCTGCACTTGCGTTTCAGGACGGCGAGGTTGGAATCATACCAAGAGTTGCACTTGGAGGTAGGCTTCAGCCAGATACTCATGACAGGGGCAAGGATGTCTAGGTTGTTGGAAATAGCAAGATGCAGATTAGAAAGGGCTGTGTCACGCTGTGAGTCAGCCGCAGGAGTAGGAGGGGTAGAAAAAGTAGGGGCATCAACTGACAAATGTTTCATGGGGTGAATGACTGAGAAGGTAGGTGGTAGTGCTGGGGGGCATTACCTGATGAATAGAGAGTTTCAGATGAGAGGAGAGTAGAAAGTGGTCAGTCCAAGTTGAATCTTTGATTGTACTAGTAAATGGTTCACCAACAAAAGACAAGAAATGTGGTAACAACTGGTCGACTGAAAAAAGTTAGACAAGCACGACAATATCTCAAAGAAAATAATCAATACTATAAAGATATAAACATAGAGTATCACTTAAGAGAAACCACCCAAATAATTCAATATTCACCACAAACTGGCCCTGCTACACACCAAAGACACCATAGAAGATGCATTAGAAACATATCAAATGCGTCAAGCCAAAGGATCCCTCAGGAGCATATGAGAGGAAAAGTGTAGAAGCATGTTCTTTTCCTCTTTCCTACAAGAAAAGTAGGAAGATATGATGAAAAATCAATCCACAATAGCGCTCTTTACGAATGTATTCTAAAGACCCGAGATTCAGACAAAATGTACAATACATTTTCCTCCTCCTGTTTGAAAGTGAACCAGCAACTCTATGTTATGGAGTTGCACAAACATTAAAAACAGGCTCTTGTGTTTTAAACTGGTCAACTACCCAACTGCTTCAAAGGATAAAAGATAAAGATGAAGTTTTGCAGTCAAGTATCACAAATCTCATGGCAAACATGTGTGGTACAAAAGAATACTGGTTCTGATGTCATGCTGATGTACGTTGTGTGCTAAGGAACCTAGGCCCACCCACATGGTTTGTTACTTTAAGTTCTGCAGAATACGCATGGGATTACTTGCACGCCTTCTTACACACGACACACAAAAATAAAGAGGGAATACAAATAGAAACCCCAGGAGAAGTCTGTTCTCTTGACCCTGTCAATGTATCAAGGTACTTTCACCATCACTTCATTGCCATGCTGCACTTCATCTGCAAAAAATCTACCCCTCCTCTCCGAGAAGTGGAACACTTCTTTTGGTGAAAAGAATATCAATCCAGAGGAGCACCACAAATCCACATGCTTTTAAGGATAAAAGATGCTCCAAAATGTGGCCATGACAGTGATACCACTGTTTTACAGTTCATTGAAAAATACATTACCTGCAACATCCCTTCAGAAATCACACAAAGTGACCTACATACACAAATATTTCACTTAAGTGTGTCTAATACTGCCGATGTAGATATAAAAACAAAGGTAAAATACTTGACCAAATGTCGCTTTGGCCTCCCTAAACCAGTTGGCGCAAAAGGGCACGTAAATAGCTTGATGTCTTCTGTTAGACACAGTGTAAAAGGCGAATCCCCTAAAAACTCATTCACCATTAAAAGGGAAGAGCATCCAACTACCTCAATGATTACAATGCAATCATTGCCATCTTGTAGAATGCAAACAATTCCACTGTGGTTGCAACATATGTCAAAGCCTATCTCACCAAAGCTGAGAAAACAGAGCTAAAAGACCTCTGGGATTACATATTATCTGACAAAACACTGTCACAAAAATTATACAGCATTGGTATGAAAATACTCTCCCATAGAGAATGCGGGCTCTACGAAGCTGCAGACCGTTTTACAGGTACAGCCTTATATGACAAATCTGAAAACATTATCTGGCTAAACCTTGGCCCAGCTTCATCCCAAAAAAGAGTACTAAAATACTGTCAAGAGATAGAAACAAGAGCCACGAATGATCCCAACAGCCTGGACATTTTAAAAAAGCAATGTAATTGACACATACTACCCAAACAGAATTACTGCTTTGGAAAACATGTGCATGCACAACATAGCCCAAAACTACTCCTACAAAAAGAAAGTCACACTAAATGAGACGACTGGCAAATATTCAGTCTCAGAATGTGCTGGAAGCCTAGTAAAACTTACCAAAACATGTCTAATTAATCATATAAATGTATCATTTAAATCTCTGCAACAAAGAGATCTTTATTACATGGCACTACTACAACTTTTTAAACCTTGGAGAAAAGAAGAAAAGTTATTAGGTGACCATGACTCATTTGAAGCTGTATTCAAGGCAAATGTAAGCAGTATAACAAATGTCAATTTCAAGCAATGCAAACAAATGTTGGGAAACAAACACCAACAAGAGGAAGAAATTGAAGCCCTACTAGATAAGAACACTACTGGGACAGTCCACCTTCACTTACAGGAAGATAGGAAGCACTTGGAGAACTACTCATTCTAAATGAAACAGGCATAGCCAGGACTGAGGCAGAAAATACCTTTGTTTAATCTAAACAATCTGAAGAAGTCTTGTCAGTGCTGAAATCACAGCTAAATGATGAACAACTCACCTTTTATCCAGAAATCACTGAAGAAATGGAACATGGTTTCAAACATGAAACTAAAACATTGAGCTGTAAAAATGACAAACCTCTGCTTCTGTATGTTAATGGTGTAGCTGGTTCTGGCAAAACATTCTTAATTAAAATAATTAGCACATTTATACAAGACTTAACACACAGCAACATTTGAGCTCTTGTGACAGCCCCCACAGGCTTAGCTGCCTACAACATAGGAGGTGTAACTTTACACAGACTACTCCTCCTCCCAGTAGAACATCAAAACAAATTAGAATTCTACAAATGATCAGCAGAAGTGGCTTCTGAAGTATGCAGAATTTTGAAAAGAATGAAAGTGCTGCTGATAGATGAAGTAAGCACGTTTCCATTCTCATGTTGGCTTTAATTAATCTCAGAATGCCTACAGTCCTACAAACCAACTACGAAAAACTGTTTGGAGTAAAACACATTATTGTTTTCAGAGACCCCCTATAGTTAACACCAGTAAAAGGTCAACTAATGTTTCAACAATTGGGACACAAACAATGTTGTATTGGCAGCATTGGAAATGTAAATCTCTGGCAACATTTTACCTACAGAGAAGTAACTCAAAACCTGCCTTAGACTCCAGATCTTACCTTTGATGAGATTTTAAAAAGCATTAGAACTGGTTTGCTTACTAAAGATGCAAAAATCATCTTAAATACTAGACTAACCCATGAGCTATATGGGCGAAACACATTTGATCCTGATGTCATGGAGCAACACACTCAAACACAACTATAAAATGCATGTCCTTAATGCCAATCCTTGCAAGCTGTAGTCAATTCAACTATACAATGATGAAAAACGAAATGCAACCCATACTGCAGATCAGCTCCACAGACAAACTAGAAGTGCATGGCATCACACTCCCTATGTGTCAACAATAAACAGAACGACTAAATAGCTTAGACAAATGTATCTGCAACACAGCTGGATTAGAAAATGTATTAACTCTGTGTCTAAACTGCAGAGTAATTGTCAAATGTAACGTTGAAGTAGAACAAGGTTTAGTCAATGGAGCAATTGGCACAGTTGTTGGCTTCCAAGCATATCCACATGACAACAATATTCACATTGTCACCATCCACTTTGACAAACTGGCAGAAGTTAAGAAAATAGGGCCAACAATAGCACATATCCTTCTTTTTAAAGACATGTACGTACGCAGAGAACAATTCTCTCTATCTCTTGCATATGCTGTCACTATTAAAAAATCGGAAGGTCTAACCCTATATCACGCATTGATTGACATTGGCAGCACAGTCTTTAAAGAAAGTATGAGTTCTGTAGCATTTCCAGTCTGCGTACATTCAATGGTCTATTCCTTGTTAACTTTGATGCAAACAAAGTCAACACTGACATTCCTAGCATCCCAGAATACAACATGCTACATGCACTGTACACGCACATCTAGATATATACCCTGTACCTGAAAAAAGAAAACCTTTAAAAAGAAAACGTATACACACAGAACCCACAGACAATCTTCCAGCAGTACTGCTGAAGAAACAAAGAACAACTGTTGCTCCATCAGAAGAAAGAAAAACAGACACATTTCTCTTCTCAAAAAACAACCGAAGGCTCATCAAAGGATACAGAGGCACAATTCTCTGGTCCATTGAAATTCAGCAACAAAATTGGAGTAAATTGCTATGCAACTGTAGCAATCAATCTTCTCTTCCAATTTCCACCAATTGTTCACAACATTTACTTAATGGCTGACACCAGTTGTGTTTGCAAATGCTTGCCCTTCATAGAAATGTCACAAATAATCCTGAGAGAATTTATAGGGCCTGATTAATGGAATGTATTGCCTGGTTCAAAGTAACTTTGCACTGTTGAAAAGTGACTTTGCACTGCAGGCACCAACCCTGATTCATGGAACTGTGCAAAGTGTATTTTTGCAGCGCAAAGTCAGTGCAAAGTTAATTTTGTACTGCAAACATGACTTTGCACTGTTCCATGAATCAGGGTGTGTGTCAACAGTGCAAGGTCACTTAAATAAATTCCATGGATCGGGCCCATAGTGTCTCAGATATAGGCCAAGAATTGAACCACTGTACAGGAATAGTAAAAATCACCTTAAACACACAGGAAGATCCCAAAGTATTCCCAATGTACTTAAGACAAGTACTAGAAACCAAAACCATCCCTATGAATGAAATGTTCCAGATTTCATACAGACTGAAACATACATGCACTCTCTGCAACCATGTTTCCCAGGACCACATCACTAATGAACGATTTGAGTATGTATCCATACCAAATTGTGACTCCATTCCATTTGACCAGCTTCTACAGAATGCAAATCATGGCATAGTATGCCCTTTTTGTAATTCAGACAATCATTCCAGCATACAAATAAACTCACATAGACAATAAAAATAACAGTAAGCTTACTAGCGTCACACACAGCTTAGTATCTCTTGACAAGACAACCTTCACAACAGTGGGCATAATTTGCCACACTGATGCCACAACCACTTCCGGCCACTATACTGCATATGTAAAAAAATAGTGGTTGGTTTTAATGTAATTACACTTCTATTAGTCCAAAACATAGGTTACCAGCAAATCTAGCAAATTCATACTCACTAAAGTATAGTACAATAAACATAATTCATTAACTACATCCATAATACTACAATAACACTTTGAAAACCCCAGACAGTTAGAATACAGCAAATGGGTATTTAACTACTTCAAAAATACCCTTCATTGCAATACACTTCAGATATGCCATCACCATTCTTATGACGGCAATACTTCTTATGAAATCCAATATGATTACAATATGTCAACATTACCACCAAATTTAACAATTCCCTACTTAATATTCCCTCACCACTAATGTACTCACTTAAGTATAGTACAATAACAGTTAGAATATGCCAACGGGTATCTAATTACATCTAAAATACTATAATAATACTTTCAAAATCCAAGACAGTTGGAATACTCCAATGGGTATCTATCTACTTTAAACATTCCCTTAATGACAACACTCTTCAAACAAACATGCTATCACACTTACACTCGCATAATATATCCATGCTCCCACACACAACTATTCTGTAACATGTACATTCTTTAAAAGTATGTAAATGCCAAAAACAGTATGTAAATACAGTAGGGATTTTTAATCCATTATGTTTTTTTTTTCCAATGACCCAATCATTATTTCATGTCAATGCAACAACAGTTAGCACACACTAATGTTGTACCAAAGATAGCACATAGAATGTACTATTTATGAGGGTCCAAAAAATAAATCTATATGTACAATTGTATGCAGTAAAGGTTTTAACAAATTATACTGTTTCTTTACACAGAAAAAGAACCAGAGATTCCAGCTTCAGTACCATATGCAACTAAGTAACCATATCCAGTTTTGTGCAATTTTTTGGATAAAGAAACAAATACAGATTCCATAAGCACTATCCGTAAATCATAAATACCATATACACTACAATGATATCATTCCACCATATTACAAATACTGTATACTCCGCCTACAGTACCTATAATTACTATACACATATTACTATAGTGTGTGTGGCCAATGGCCAGATTATTGAGGGCATGGCCAAGGGCTTTGCCCCCAAGAATCTCATATCATTCCACTATATTTCAAATACTGTATACTCCCCCTCCAGTACCTACAATTACTATACACATATCACTATAATGTGTGTGTCCAGTAGCCAGATACAGCCATGCCCTCAAGAATCTGGCCACTGGCCACAACCACCACAATCAAATTAACTCACATAACAAGTATGTCCAATACACCTTCAAATAATTAGACTCACCCAGAACTCCCTTCCAATCCAAATTATGTTTGCAGACAGTAAAATTGACTGCAGCCTTGGCAGCACCTGCAACACTTTTATTTGTCTATAAAAACAGCTCCATGTTCACTTTATCCACTGTGTCACCCTTTACAGACCCCATTTCCATCACTAAATAACCCCAGATGTGTTTTCCATACTTTTTTCCTCACAGTGCTGTCCCCAGACAGTAAAATCAACTGCGGACTCAGCAGTTCCTGCAACGCTTTTATTCACCTATAAAACCAGCTCCATGTCAACTTTATTCCACTCCCCCACCCTTTCCAGGCCCTCTTTCCATCCCCAAATAACTCCAAATATGTTTTCCAGGCTTTTTGCTCACCAAGCTGTCTGGGGGACAACAGCGGCTGTCCGGGGATACAATATGAAGACTATTTTGAAAAATATGACGGAGCTCATGTTTTTGAAATTCAATCAGCATGCGTCTTTGGTGTACTTGGACAGAAATCCGACCCCTGATTCACGTAGAGGCATCTGCAGACTCTGAATCAGGAAATGAGCCCACAGACGGACCGAGATATCACTCATTTATTTATACCTAGTTTTTGCCCATTTTTTAAAAGACTAGTGGATGGATTTACACAACATTTGCAAAAGCACGCTTTTGGGACCAAGCCCCCGCTCCTCGCTCAAGTTTGATTAAAATAAATCCATCGGTTTGGGATGTAGACGAGAGCAAAACAAAATTTCCATTGTGTCTAAGGGGATTTAAAAAATGTTGGGACCTCCCTATAACTTCGGCCCTCCCCCACCAAACTTCACAAAATCATTGCGAGGATGCCATATACTGTTTTGTAACATTTAGTTAGGATTCATCCAGGGGGGAAAAGTTATAAGTTGCCCAAAAAGTGCTCTTTCTATGATTTGAGCAACTTAACCATAACTATACGCCCGCTGCTGCAGGCTGTTTAGTACCTTTCACAGAGAGGTGAAGCCTTCAGCTTCACTTCACTGGTCTTTTTGCTCATTTGCTCATTTGTTCTGGGGAAACTGACTAGACCTTCAGACTGTCAGTACTTGGAAACTGTTTCTCTTTTGTCTTTTGACATGTTACCTGTTTGGGTGACTTTTTCATATTTTGATAAATCTCCCGCCCTCACCCTCAGATGACCATGCATCACTCCCCGTGCCTTCCGGACCCTCTCCCTCTGCTCAGACTCAATCTACGGAGACCACAACTGTCGAGACCAGCCAATCTTGTTGGACCTAGGAACAGACATCGAAGACTAACTCAGAGTTTAAGGTAGGTATACCTTGCACCACATTCTGTGGATACAAGCCGTAGGTACGGCCACCCATCCATGCACTATAGAATGCAGCTATGGCTATTCTAGCAGCTTCCATAGCCTTCTACACTTAAACGTACCTCAACATCTCTGCCATTAGTATACAGCGACAACCTAAGAAAACATTTTGGGGTATCTGGGGACACATCGAATCTCAGGCACTAGCACTGTATCCTAAACCACAAACAGCACCCACCCACATGCCTGACCTCCGGGCTGCTTACTGGAGCCCAGTCAGCCTACCTAAGTCTTAACCTGGCAAAATGCATACACGCTTCTTAAAAATGAACTGTTAGAATCTCCTACACATGGACTTCCCTCCTCGAGAACATTCCAACCACAAAGCACATTGAGGCCATACACATGGGGAAAGGGCACTATATAAATGATGAATGCAATACAATACAATTGTAGACTGAGGTGTAGGACTACAATGAAGGTCCTCTACAGGACATCTTGATGCTACGCAAACAGTTGCTTTCTTAGTAATATTAAAACATATGTGGTGCTAATGAAAATGCAACATTGATTAAGTCCAAAAAGAGACACAATTGTGACAAGATACATTATCAAAATATGGATACAGGTAATTTCCCCTAAATAAGAAACTTTATTATGAGCTTGCAATGTGTCATATTTTGCCTTGAAGTCAGTATCCTTAATTAATAAGTTACATTATGCACAAAATGTTGTTGTTTTATTTTCTATTTATTATTTATTATTACAGCATGTTCTAACAATAAGTGCTGTGTAAAGGAAACACACATCCTGTTTTGTGTTTGCCATATATAAGAATGGAAGAAAAGAAGGAAATGTTTAGGGAAGTTGCTGGCATTGTGATACACAATTAATAAAGAGATAATCTTAAACTGCTTAAGGTAGCATGAGTGGTGTCCATGTGTATTGTGCATACAAATGAATATGTAATTTGGATGTGAGTGGGAAGTTTGATACACAACATGTCTATTAATTTGTTATACAGTTCTTCTAAAGGTACGGACAACTCGGCATCCGTTTTGGGGCCTTGTACAATTTCTTGTAGCTGGTAAATGCCTAACGTTTCGTTTTCCTGACATGGAGTTCATGTTTGCCACCATGTGCATTTCCCATTATTTGCTCAGTGTCAAAAATGTTAATTTGCCTTATTTGTTCCATATTTTGTGACTCATTCCAATGTTTTGCCATTGGGTATCTTTCATCTGTGTTTTTAATTTCTATATGTTCCTAGATTTCAAGAGAAAGCTGTATTTTTGTAGATTCAGCATATACTTTACTGAATGCACAAATTATGCAATACACATCAATGCTACATTTGCAGTTCATTAATTCTTTAATATAGTTATTTTGTCGTGCCACACTCATATAAGCCGGGAAGACTGATTGGCAAATATGGTTGTTCTTCCGTGCTGGGAGTGGTCTCCAAGTGACTTGGGCTGGTGCTGTTTTTACGGGTGTGTGCCCTTGCATAGCTCATTTGAGGATTTTCTCCAATGCACCCCTTAATGTAAGGGTCTAGGTTAAAAATGTACCATTTCTTTAAATAATTAATATATTTGTTCATTGTTCGACAAGTACTGTGTAATGTAATCTACTACAGTCAATTCCTTTCATCTTTTGATGTTATACCTTTAATAGGTTGATCTAGGGCATTGTTCAACTTTGGCAGTCCTTTTCATTTTATTTATTTGATATCCTCCTGCTCTAAAATGTTTGATGATAGTGGTGTGTGAATCTAAAAAGAACAAATTATCAGTGAAGTTACTCTTTGCTGTGTTAAATTTGATTCATGAAATAGAGTTATCTTCTGTTTCTATTTGGTATGTGTTTGTACATAGTTACCCCTGGTTGTCATATAAATCAAGATCGGGAAATGTCATTTTAGTTTGCTATAAGCTCAATTCTGAATGTGTCTATATTTAGCAAGGTAGTATGATCATTTATTTCTTATTTTGGGTCATTTCAAATGTATAAAATGTCAGTAAAACAGCCAGTGTGCCCACATAGTCAATTTGGTTTGTGGATTTAGACAAGTCCAACCAGGGATTTCTTCTTAGAGTGACATATGTATATTTGCAAATGACAATGCATATTTTTCCCACTCAATATTTTTGAGTGCAGATTTCATTGCCGAAGATGGAGATATTATTGTTCAATTTGACTGCTAGCATGTCAATAATCATTTATATTGTATTATGAAAAGTTGGAATATTGTTTTGAAAAATGGCATGCTGTTGCAATTATATTTAGGTCATCTTTGAATGTGGTGTACTACAGTGGGGGTGGAAATCGGTGCTGTTTGGGGCTGTCTTGACATAACAGGATGTTTTATATATTTATTTATGATGATGATTATTATTATGATTATTATTATGATTATTATTATTATTATTATTATTATTATCATTATTATTGTTATTGTTATTGTTATTATTGTTATTATATTTATTGAGTGTAGACCTAGCTTTGGGAAGCAACAGAGCACATTATAATCATAGGGGGAAGAACGAGGTTAGGGAACAGAGAATCAAGTGTGCAGGGATCTAACAACAGGGGAGGGAGGACTTGACATATCACAATGCTTTCAGTAAATCTTTTCCCTTTTACATGTGAAAACATTTAGGCATTTTTCGTATCCCTCTTACTGGAGTCTAATCACATTTACCAAACAACTGACAGGTGTGCGGGTGAGGTTTGAGGGAAAGCACTCTACATAGCCACATTAACACATTCAAGGTATGGAGCCCATGGTCTTGCCCAGTTTTACAGAGGGTTTCATCTATGGTAAAAGTGTGTATTATCTGTACTTCATCTACATTATATGGGCAGTCATTTCAAATCAGGGATCCCTTTGTTGCAACAGTGATCTGGGGGAGAGGTGTTGCACTCATCGTTGCTCTAGTGGAACAAGCAGGTTTGGCACTGGTGAATGGAGAGTTCACTCTCTCCCGATTCCATCTTCCCATTTTGTGCTCCCTGCATTTATCGGTACTCTGCCAAATCTAGGCACTGGCACTTCCTCATCAGTTGGCTTGATACCCCTTAATTACTCTCTGTCTTTTTTAGGAGGGAAGTTTAGGATGTTGAACAACCTTATCTGGTCAAGTGGCCGTTTCAACATTTCAAGGGAACACTTAAGCACATCTCAAGCCCAACCATGCTTTGACTCACTATAGTACCACACCTGCATTGTACTAGAAACCGTCTTCATGGAGAATTGCTTACCATCACGGGCAGCCCTTTTCACTCTTCTCTTGATCATCTATCAAGTGATTCATTTGTCATGGACTACACATGCACTCACTCCTTTGACTACTATCATACCCTCCATCCCTTTAATCTACTTGTACCTCGCTATCTGCTCACCTATGTTATATGTCTGCTGCTCCTTTTCTCTCAACTACTTCCCCCCCCCAGACCACTGTCTGGTTCACCCATGGTTGGGGAACAACATACCATTATTTGGACAAGGTTCAGCACTGTAAGACAACTATGATGTGTGCAATATAAAATACTCATAACATAACGTAACAGGGTACTGGAATAGAATTGAAGCCAAATTTTGGAAAAGAGTTCTTAATCTTCCCAACTCAACTCCAAATGCTCTTTTGAGATTTGAGTTGGGTATCCTATCAATTCATATTCAAGTCTCTTGGAAAAGATGCAGTCTTTTCCGAAAATGCCTTCTGGGCCTGATGGCTAACAATCTGCTAGCAATACTGGCAGACTATTTATTACACTCTCAATACATATTTCCGACAGACTGGAGAAATACTGTCTTCTCCGATATGAATGAAGCAAACATGTCATTGGATTTACTACTTAACAACCCAAATAGAGCTAAGCTAAAATTATATCAACTTGATTGCAATCGCACTCAACAGAGATGTCTTGAACTAAAAGATTTTGATAGAGCTCTGTTTGGTCACAAATAATTTTGGCAGGCAGCTGACTATCTGCTAAAATGTCCTTCTTCGCTACTAAGAAACCAAACATTGAGATTCCGGATGAATCTATGGCCAACAAAACACATTTTACTAAGAAGAGGCCTAATTAAAGCTGAAGCATCATATTGTCGATACTGTAAAATTGGTGGGATGGTGGAGACACTTAAACACATACTAATTGTGTGTGTTGCTTTGGAGAGGCAGAGGGAAACTATCATCTATAAGTTAACACAACTACATTATATAACCCGTTCTACTGATGAATTATGGTACGAATTGTTTGCTACATCTAAACACAGATTTTTAAACACAATTCTACTCACAACCTAATCCTTGATTAAATTTGTGTAATGATTAATTTTTACCTATTAGATCTTGATTTTTTACTACTGAATCGTGATTCCTATTGAAATTCGGATGATGGTGCTTAATAGGCTTTTTTTTTTCCTCAAAACTTTCAAAATTTCTAATGAATAAATTAACTTCTCAAATGTAATGCGAAATAATGAAAAATTGTATCTTGTATTTACATTTTAATGATTATTTGTACAAAAAATGTTGTTTTGAAAGGTTATATTAAAATTTAACCAACCAAAATAAAATAATAAAAAAAAAACATAATATGTTGCCTAGGAATATAATGGTTGCCATTTATGTTGTTTAGTTTGTGTAATATTTTTGTGCATGATGCCATTTCTTTGTAAGCACTTGCGTATACATTCTGATATAGAATCCATGAGGTTACCACTTCTTCTTACAGTTGGCGTAAATGGTGGGATCTCAGTCATTTTATTACGATTTTCTGGCACCAATTATGCTATTGCAATTGTCAACCATTTGTTGATCAGAAAATATGTTCCTCGTATGTGACTATCCCTTCTAGGCGCCACTGGTTAGCCTGTTCCTTTAGGATATTGCATACTTTGTTTGTGGAGGGTCTGTCCATAATTTGGTGTAACAGTATATGTTATCTAGGAACACATGTGCATTGCATGTGGTTTTGTCTGCCCATGGTGACCCCCACCCCCTGTCTGCTTCTAAGATGAAAATGGATGTGTCTTATTTGAGATTATAGCGTGCTTGTCTTTGAGCAATAATTACATTATACTTTGTCTGGGTCAACTGTGATTTGTCTTCCAATCTGTGAAGGACTTCTTGATCTGCTTTAAAGAAAATGTCAATGCAATTGTCCTTGCGAAGGAGAGGGTAAAACCTTGGCTGTGTCTTCAAGGTCATGGTACGTTATATATCCAGTTCACCCAATATTCCCTGTATTTTTTATTTTTTTATTTTTTTTATTGTAACAATTAGTTATTTACACAACTTTAATTACAAAAATAAAGACATCTTCTTCATCCTATTTTTTCTTCTAAGATCATCTTTGTAAATTCATCATTAGATTCAATTTAGAAGCTCTTCCACAATAAGGTCTTTTTTTTTAACAAGAGTCTTCTTCTAAGATGTTTTCAAGAAAATTTACCAAGGCACAAGTTAATCTAACATTATTTCCAGCTACTAGAGAGTACAACAAATGTTTAGTTTGCTGAAGGGTCGATGTTAGGTCTTGAAGAAAAAATGATCGCTGGGTGGCCACATATCCACATTCACAAACTAGATGTTTGAGAGATTCGGATTCATTTTTACAGAACCTACATCTATTGTCTGTTATTTCTTTATGATGTCTCAAGTGCATAATCTCTTTGTTTTTATATAGGTTGAGCCGAAACCTTAAAAATTTGTTGCGGTAAGATCTTGACGGAAATCTTGTTAGATATTTTGGTAACTTATCTAGGTTATTGCAGGTCATACCTAGATTAAGTGATGATGGCATAGCCTCACGCAGTTCGCTGTTTTTTATCCAATACCAACGTCTGAGTTTCTTTTTAGCAATCTGAGGAGTATTGCAAACAGTATCCCAAGAGATATCAGTGACTTCTAATAGCTTTCTGATTTTCGTGGCCCAGATGTCTAAGATGCCTGAGTATCGTGTTTTACCCGATTCGTTCAGTATTTCATAAGCCGGTGCCACAGTATAAAGATTTATTTTGCGTAGCAGGGTGATAGATTTCCAAAGGATCAAGCCAGCTAAGGGGTCCAAACCTAGTTCGTACCTTATCGCCACAATGGAAACATAGGTTGGAAGAGCCAATACTCCTCTCCAGAATTGGCCTTCGAGAACTGCCCAGATGCGGTTATCAATATTCAAACCTGCCTCCGCCCCGTATGTTAGAGCAGGGATAACTTTCTGACGATAAAAGGTCATAATTGGAATCAGAGTGAATTTGCCATATTCATTATGTAAGAGTTTACCTTGCAGAGTAAATGATGTCATGCGATGCTTCAGATCTGTAATCCAGGCCTGTTCTCTGATTTAATTATTTATTTGAATTCCCAGATATCGTATAGTTTGGACAGAATCAATCTTTTCTCCTGCTGCTAACCATCTGAAGCTCTTAACTGATAATTATTGAACTGTGCCAAATGACATTATCTTTGATTTCCCGGCATTGATTTCAAGATCATTAGCTTGTAGATAAATAACCAGCGCCTGTAGGAGCCGTTGTAGGCCGATTTCCGTTTGGTCGAATAAAACAATGTCATCAGCATATATTGCATAACTAATTGGTTGCTTGTTCAATTTTGGTGAAAAACAGCGAATGTTCACAAACGCCTCAGGTAGGTCCGCAATATATAGCTTGAACAGTAGCGCTGCTAGCGGACAGCCTTGCTTCACCCCTTGAAAAGTTGGAATCTCATTCGTCAAAGTGCCTTTATTATCGATGCAAACTTTTATTGAAGTTCCAGTATGAAGAGCCATAAGTGGATGGAGAATATTCAGGGGACATGAACATGCCGTTAGTTTGTTCCATAAAGTTGTTGGGTTGATTTGGTCAAATGCTTGACGCATATCTATGAAAGCTACAAAGATTTTTCCTTTGTTTTTCATTGTTTACAGCTTTAGTATATTCACTATAAGAAGATTAACTTCTGTTCCAAAATCTTTAGTAAAGCCTGTTTGCCGATTATCAAGTAGATTGTTAGAGGATGCCCATTTGGTAAGTTTTTGTTGTAAACATGTGGCAAAGATTTTGCCTATTATATCCAAGAGGGCAATAGGGCGATAGTTGGCAGGATTGTCCCTATTGCCCTTCCTGAAAATTGGCACAATAACCGCCGCCCTCAATGAGCTCAGAATCAACTTACAATTACTTTAAATAGGTCTACGATGAAATCGGCCCAAAGGTCCTTTTTCTCTTTTAATAAGATGTTCGTTAGCCCATCAGGGCCTGCAGCTAGAGAGTTCTTTAGCTGTTTTATAAGAGCGATGATATTGGCTCTGGATTCACATACATCCCAAGGGATAGTTGACATCGTAGGCTCTACGATGCCCTATACTGAAGTGTCTTCAAAAATGTTGTTACCAGGTTGACATAGAGATGCCGTTTATCAGACTTGAATCTTGGGTATGATTATTGTTTAAAATCTTCCAAATGTCTCTTGATTTACGCTGGATAATAAGACCAAGCATTGTTTCTGCCCGTTCTTGATCTCTTATTATTTTGAAGGATTTTAACCAATTTCGATACTTCATTTTGCAATTCTTAATTTTCTCTTTTCAATCGAAAATATTGCTGTGTTTCCTTTTAATTAGTCTGATGTTTTTATGCAATTGTTTCTTTTGCTGGTTTACCTGGGCACTATAACCATTTTTTTATGTAGTAGCTGAAACGTATTTGTTGTTTTTCTTTTGGTTCCAAATTGAATTAGCAGTGGTGCATAATTTACTTTTTCGAAACTGGATGTTGTGTCATTTTTACGACCGTCACTCAACTGACTGATGTGATAATCTTTGATGCGCAGACCGTTCATTCCCTCATTCACTTCCAGTGGACAGCTGTACTGGGTCAATGTTGGAGGTGGTTCTATTATACAGATCAATTCCAGTATGCTGTGATCGCTTACAGATGTTTTAATTATGGACATTCTTTCTACTTTCGGCCAGAATGAGGAAGAGATCCAAATGTAGTCTAATGTTTTTTGACTTTTATCTCTTTGCCAGGTGGATCTTGCGGGGATTTCCCCATGGGTGGAGCCATTGATCATCTCGCAATTTTTTGATTTCATGGCTTCCATCAATTTATCGCCTCTAGTCGGTACCATAGTAGATTGCGTCCTGTTTCGGGGTGAAACTTCAAACCATGAGAAGTTAAAGTCTCCACATATTAGAATTGTGGTATCAAGGCAATATGTTAAGCATGGATCAATAATTGCCATCACTGTTTTAATGAAACTTGCTGATGAAATCATCGCCGGGTTCCAATATAAATTGATGATCAATAATTGTGGAGTGAGTTCATTCTCCTTTGGTCTTAACTGCAGTAGTGAGCCAAGTACTAAAAGATTTGGCATAAATGTTTGGACTAACTCCCAACCATAAGCATTGTTTACCATTGTAATCAGACCGGAGAAAGGTCTCCCACGCTGATTCTTCCCTGCTTTATTTAGAACAATGATGTAACCATCTTTTGACGGGGTCTCTCAGAGCCACCTCTCTTGAAGACAAATGATTCATCTATTTGTTCGAGAAGTCAGAAAATCATAGAATAAATGGTAGAAACCTCTGGTATTCCAAGAGAGTACCCCACAACTCTCTTCGCCTGTTTTTACTGATGGTTATGCTTGTTGGTTTTCTGAGATGCAACTCGGCTTGTGTTTTCAACAGAGTCTTTCTGAGTGTATTTTGCTCCAGATCCACGCTCTTTCTTAGAGAAGTGACTCCTTAGTTCTTCACGTGGGTGGTCGTTTCTTGAATTTGCCTCATTACTTTGGACAGAGTGATTTGGACTTCTCTCCGATTGTACTTCGAAGCCATAGGATAGTAGCTCATCTCGTGCAGCTAAGAGAGTTTTTTCCACTGCAGATGATCTTATGTGTAAAGAAACCTTATCAGCAGATTTTTCTGAGATATATTCAACAATTAATATATCTTCTGTGGTTATGGTGCGTAATGATGGGATGTTGTGGAGTAGTTTCATTACGTTCCTTCTAATTTAATTTACATCTCTGTCTTCAGGAAACACATTTTCTAGACTGATTTTTCAAGCTTGTTGTTTTGAGTCAGTTTGGTGTGTGACAATTGCCTTGTTTTTTATTGATTCTTGGTTATTCCGCTGTGCAGCAGTCATTCTTGGATAAAAATTTTGAGGCGATTTGGATCCACTCTTTGTAATTGAGTTCTCCCTTGCCTTGGACTGATTGTACGACGGGGACTTGATTGGAGGGGCTAAGGGGAACATGGTAACTTTTCTTGGTCCTTGTGTCAGCTTACTTTTTCGTTCACTAGATCTAGACTGTTTCTTTCCATTTGGCCTGGTTTTGCTTCCTGATTCACCATGTAGAATAGATGAAACAGTGGAATCAATTGAATATGTCAAAAGATCACATAAATCCACTGAATCCTCATCGTCTTCTGATTGTTGGGAGTCTGAGTCTATTCTAGCTCGCTTGTTTGGATTTTGCTTCGAATTTTCAGAGGGCTTGGCATCATTAGTCTGACTCTGGGGCTCTTTTGAATGTGCAGAAACTCGATTGTCTGATGGTAAATCATTTGTGGTGTGTTCAAACAGAGCAAGCTGTTGAGGAATCATTATGTTACTACAAATTGTTTGACATTAGTAGGACGTTTTCTGACTGGGTTATTCACTGTCTTTTTTAGATCAGATCTGGATTTTTTTGCAGACAGCTTTGGTGCCTTTATGTTGCCAACAGAAAAGTTCTTAGCCAAGCCTTTAAAAATGTCAAAAGAGTTATTGGTCCCCTTGACAGTTGTTGAGGTTTGACGAGGTGCCGAACTAAGAACCGCAGGCACAAGTATTGGCTCAATGACCACATTAGTGGCTTGGATGGACGCCAATACCACCTGGGCACTGCCAGACGCCTGGGGTAGTTGCATTGGTTCTGTTGTGGGATTTGTGCTATTTGCAAAAAATCACCATCAATGCTTTTGTGTTGACCGGTCGATGGAGCTGTCGAGGCTCTCATGGCGTCTCTTAACTGTTCTGAAGCTCCTAGGGGTCTAAAACTTGCCACACTCTCGCTGGAAAGTCCCGGTTGTAGAGGCTTCGGAAGATGTTGTATCGGATCTCGTGCAGAATCAGCGATTTTCAAGGGGAGATGATTTTTACTTCCAGCAGATATGCCACTGGATTCCCTAGGAATCTGTTCTCTGTTCACCTGGGTATTATACCTCACCCATTTCATGCATTCTAGCGTTGCAGCCATAAGGGTAGAATTGTCCGCATGAGTGCTTGTCAGAAGATCGCCGAGGCGATATTGCCATTGTGATGACGTCTCCGCCTCTCTTTCCAATCTTTGCATCAAAACACTATTCAGATGTTCCATTCTGTCCACTTTTGAAATGAGATGGTTAATTTTGGCTTCTTGATCTTTTATGGACTCATTTAGACTTTCGTAAAGTTTTACGAAAGGAATGAGGGCGAGTGAGGTGGCGGCTAGAACATTATTGTGGATTTGAATGCCTGCTGCAACTGATAGGTTTGATTTATTTATTTGTTCCTGTGTAGAAGTTGCAGATAGAGAAGGTGGCATTGTTTCGTATATTTGTGCTTCCGCGAGCTCTGGCCTCATATCTCGTTGCAGCAGCGACTCATCTTCCACAGCTTCTTTGTTCATGTATTTTGTACTCACAGTTTCAGATACATATGAAGCCTTATCACCACCAGATGTATTACAATTGTTCACTGGACTGTGATGAGGGGCATTCAACAGAGAAAATTTGGACTGACGGGATGTATCATTTGTGAGGCATTCACTCGAGGTGGTATTTGAGAGTTTATTATTTGAAGTCTCTCCAGAGCTTTGTATAAGCTTTTCTTTAATAGAATTATAATCAGCAGTTAACCTCTCTGTTAAACGAGCCTCGCTTCCTGCAAGATCAAGTACTCTTGGAGAGCTACTGAAAGGCGTTTGTGATTTTTTTCCTGTTTTTATCGGTTTAAGCTACAGATCTGCAAAGATTGCAGGTTGAAGCGGCGTACCCACCCCATGTGCTCGTCCGCCGCTATTCATATTTATATTTAAGAGAGGACGTGACAAGTTATACGTAGCAAAATTCTCTCTTTGGACCTCAATGTCAGTATTAATTGTCACAGGGGAGCCTTGTGATTGTGCCGTCACATTCTGCCGGGCGCCTAGTTGCTGAACTGGTGTTAATGCCATAATAGACAGCAAACCTTCATTTATTTGTTTTATACTTTGTGGCTCACAAGATTGCAAATTGTTGACAACCTGTACACTCAGTTGATTTATTGGTCGTACAAATATAAAGTTAGCCTTGTTCGAATTACTCACAGGCACTTGGATTTGCAGAAGCTCCGAGTCTGTTACATCAAATGGAGATTGGAACGAGGAGGTATTCACCTCAATCGCATTTGCATCTAGGGTTGTATCCATGGCCCTTATCAATAGGGCAATTGAGAGAGAGTGGTAAGGACCAGAATTGTAAAGGTTTGCATTTTATACAATTTGCAGATGATGATGTTTTAGCTGAGGCATCAGAGCCTTCATAGGTGCGAGCATGTTTGCTATATGCAGCACAATTTGGTATCGTTTCTGATGGTATCGTCGAACACGACGAGCATGGAAATGAAAGAGTTAGTCGTCGGCCAGCGCCTGGAATCGGGTTTAGACCACAGCGGCCGAGGAGTTGATCATCAATAATGTGAGTTTTAATCAAGGTAAGCAAAGAAAACACATTATGTCTGGCGTTACTAGAAACACAAATTCAGATCCTGTCGTTTGAGACAGGAGTGGCATATTTAGTGAGCCAGTTCTTACCTCGTCTTCTTCACTCGCTACAGCACTGTTTGGGTCGAGGTTGATCAACGGCACGTGAAAGGGAGAATCCAGCCGTTCAGACTCGAGCCTGATTTTCTGCTTTAGCCGCGTTTACAGACTCATCATGTGAATTGTTTGTAGTTTTCCACTTGAAAGCGATATGCCAATGGGCCGTGGGCCTGGAGTGAACTGTGACTCTCCTCAGGACTCAGCGCATCACTCCGTGCACGCGTACACCTTTTCAGGTGGAGTCACCTAGAGGAGGAAGTCTCAGTTAAGGCAAAAAACGGGCCAAAAAGGAATAATCAGTAGCACGTCGCTGCAGCTCCTCTTTCACACCGGGACTGGGATAGATTGAGATTCTCCTCGGGACTCTGTTTTCTTTGATCCTAAGGACTGGCCTTGTTTGTTCGTACGTACAGAGGGTGGCCTGCTTCAGACTGTGACTGAATGTAATCACTCTTGCGGCCTGTGGCAAGCAGCAAACAGCCAAACAGCAGGAAACTCAGCACTCGCCCTTTACGCGGCCGGGCTTCACGCTGCAAGAATTGCCGGGTGCCTGTTTTATGCCCGCATTTCCTGGGTGGGCAGGGCTTCCTGGGTGGGCGGGGCTTCAACCCGCGATGCGGCGGCGGTTCTCCCGCTCGCATTCAGATTCCCTCACACAAGGCGAGGGGAGCGAGGGGAGCACGCCAGAGAGATTGTGCAGAAAAGTCTTCAGGGAAAGGATAGTAAATAGTAAATCCCAACAGCAGCAGCAGCCAAACAGCAGGAAACTCAGCACTCGCCCTTTACGTGGCCGGGCTTCACCTGTATTTTGCCAGTCTTTAAAAAGGGTTGATACAGGTTTGATAGTGTTTGTGACAATAATTTTAGGAAGCGGGTAGTAAATGAAGGTATTAGGAAAAGTGGTTTGGAAAGTGTATCATATGTTCTGATTTTATCCATGGGTGCTTACATATTGTACATTAATAACTGAGAGAATGTGCCATATGACATCTGCTATAACAAGGAAAAGAGTTACACCCACTGAGAAGATGAAACACATTTCTATTTCATGTGTCACAGTCGCCACTGATATTTAGGTATTCAGCTGTGAAGCAACGAGAAATAATCTGCACATTTATAGCTGTGTGATTTCTGGATTGATCTGGGGATATTATTATGGCACTGTCGCAAATGTTTGCAGAACATGATTTATCATCTCTCAGAAATGCCAAATGTCTATATGAAAAGCATATTGTTAGAAAGTTGTCTAGTTGAGTAGATTTGTGGTGAATGTAGGGGAAAATGCATTATAATATGTTCTTGCTAGTCTGCCTAATCGTCGTACAACTTTGTGTGACAAAGATTGGTGCCACCATTTTGTCTGCTGTCTATTATAATGGAACTCTGAGGACAGTTTGGCATGCAGATACGGCTGCATTCCAGATTGCTCTGGTAGACTGACTTTTCTCTCAGTGTGACAATGGCAGGTTTTTACATAAGGTTGTCTCACTTCAACCAGTGCACCAAACAATGTGCAATGCTTGCTCCCATTCCAGCTGTGCCCCGGACATAAAAAAAGATGATGAACAGTACAAAAGCATAATAGTACTCCTTTGCTCATCTGGCCTTCCAGTCAACGAGGAGAAACAGTAGCAGCAAAGTCAATTTCCATCGCATATAACTCATTCCTGTACATTTCTTCAAAATAGAGAAAATATTACTAAAGTCCACTTCTAAAGCCCTGCTTACACACCGAAGATGGCTACCAGTAACCCATGAAGAATTGGAGAAGAAAGGTCTAATTGTGATTCCAACACACACTGCATCTGTTGGGCTAGAAAAAACACCAGCATTTTGGAGCTGATACGCTTCACCATACCATGTAAAAAAACATTGAGGAAATCCCATCTGTGTCGAGTAGGTGGCAGGGTCAGACTGGGACAAGAAACAGGCTCAATCACATAAAATAAAATGGGCCACCCCTCGCCTTAAAAAAGTGGCCCACCCCTCGCCTCACGACCCTTGACCTCTGATGACATCACCGGAAGTGATGTCATGTGACCCCACCCCAAAGTGACATCCCGGGAAACGATGAAACACGACCTTTCACCCCTTGACAAAACAGGAAGTGGCATCAAATAGCATTGTTCCTAAGTACACTTAGTTCCTAAGTACACTAAATTACTGTGAATCCAAGCAGATGCCGAAGGCTAAATTATAATATGTTTTTGTATAGCACTTGCGCTTAAGCTCTCCAAACCTGTGTTGCTACTCATTTATCGACCTAAGAAGTATGAAAGGCTTTTTGGAAGAAAAAAAAATGTGAAAAAAATATAACTTTTTTTTTCTTATTTTTTCTTCCAAACCGGCCCAGGCATGGGCAGAAACCAGCCCCCACTCCCGAGGGACGATTTCGTCCCGGCCACGGGCTGAAAGGCCGAGGGGCCAATCCGACCCTGGTAGGTGGGAGCCAGCTCAATGCTGGCTCATGCATTAGTATGGTGCCTTTTTCAGAACCACAAATGTAATCTATTGGGATATCATGAATTCATCCACATCCTGGCCACTGAGAAACGTGGACCATCCTAGAAGCACTCGCACATTTCCACCACTGTTGTGAAGAGTCCATGCATTTGTTCAAAGATCCCAAGCGTATTCTACGGACATCTTCATGATGCGTGGATAAACTGAGAGCATGCATCCCCATCTCCTGATTAACACAAGCCAATTGGGCAGTGCAGCCAATATTTGACAAAGTGGAACACGATAAGTAGATCAATAGCTTGTTTAAAATATGCCATAAGAGATACGTAGGCAAAGACCATTATCTTTTGCTATGTACATAATGTTTTTTCCAGGATAGTGCCCTTCCTCTGTGTGTATATGAAACTTGGGAAACCTGGTGATCCGATTCAATGTACCCATGTTCTACAGTCAGAGAATCATGGAGCTATAGAGTATGTATGCAATGAGGATCAGTCAAGTAGAGCTGTTGTGAACACCATTAGCTGAAGGATATAGATGGAGTTGGAGCAGAGTGTCGATCTGATGAACAGGTGTTGAAGAGGAGTTCTAAGATGAGGAGGAAAAAGGGAGAAACTGAAAACATTTTACTAGACATAAGCAAACATCTTATCTGGGCCACTCAAATCTGAATTGTGTCTTGTCGGGCAGTATTTGTTAATGTTGGTGATAAATATTTATGCATTTATTTTTCTGATGAAAAAATCAGGAAAACGTGTTTTACCCAATCATATTTTACATCTGGCGCCAAGTGATCCAGCAATATTTATCGTCAGTGTTAAGACAATACCGCTGACGGGACAACAGAAAAGTGACCCTCCTCCACAGATCGGTGATCGCAGCACAATATACCACCAGCAACTTCTCTTCCATAATAATGGCCATCAAAGTGTGAAGAAGTTCGATATAAGAAGCATAGTAATGTACCTCCTCCTTTTGAGGTACCATTAAACATAACGTAGGTATCTTCATTTTGTGCATACTTTGCAGTGCTGTGTGTGACAAAATGGTCTCTTACAGCAGGAGTACAAGGATGAGCCGTGGCTAAACCACCTACCTAGCTCTCTCACTTTTACAAAACAAGAGTGATCCCAATCATAAAGATGAAAGAGTTAAGTTAAGAGATATACCTCATTTGCCTTTGGTGCAATGTCAGCGGGAAGGCTATACTCTCAAGAGGGGTGTGAATGTGATCCAGTAGCAACTCAAACAGGAAAGTCCAAAAGAAAGGGAATGTCCAAACAAGGTTCTATACAATATATATATATATATATATATATATATATATATATATATATATATATATATATATATATATGTATATATATATATATATATATATATAGTAAAAACACCATTTGCAATTATAAATTAATAGAAAATTATAACTTAATTGAAAAACACTAAACAAAACCCACCCCTGTGGAAATAACAGAGAACTTGAAAAGATAAAAAGATGCAGCAGTCTAGAGAGTGAAAGAGGGTTGAAAGCAAAGTAAAAAATCACAATGTTCTCAAAAAGGATGTGTATTTTTGTGAAAAGGGATTAAAGTGACCTATTCAGTCTCTAGGGACCAATGATGATTCAAAGAGGGAAGCTATCAGTCAATAATACCTTTTGCTGTTCTCAGTGGTTTGACAGCGCCGAAACAGGCTCTTCTGTATTGTTTGTGTGGTTGCAGTCAGTTTGCTAAATACATCTGTCTCATTGTCCAGATGGGGAGGAGATGTAGAGCTGGGGTCAAGCTGAAGTTTTTTGTCATTCAAGAATTCCAGATAGTGAGGGCAACCAGGGTCAGTTCGACAATCAGTTTGATGGCAGAGATGCTATTGATTGGAAAGCACAGTTGTAGACTGGTGGTCTGATGCAGCGTTCTAGGATGTTTTTTTTACAAGATTGACAGCAAAGATGGTGGGGTTTGAAGAGTGGTTCAAGTGCAGATCATGAGGGCTACCAGGGTTGGTTTGACAGATGGTTAGATGGCAAAGATGCGGGTAACTGGCTGCACAGTTCATGTTGGGTGGTCCGTTGCAGCATTCGAAGGGCACACTTCGAAGCATCCCCAGGGCGGTTCAAATGCAGCAGCCACAAGCATAATCTTCTAGTTCGAGGCAATGACACATTCAGCTACAGTGATGCAGCACTTAACTGGTTCAAGTGTGCAAGATAGTGGCTTGAAGATTGGTGGAGTGTCAAAGGTAGCTCTGCATGGTCCTGGTGGTTGGAACATTGTCAAATGACTCGAATCCCCTCTCACAGTGGTTTGACAGTGAAAACACAGGGATCCTGGCTGTCTTGAGTCTCAGGTTGCTGTAAGTCCCAATCCAGGGACTCAATGATAAAAATAGTCCTTGTTCTCGGACTTGCAACACAAGGGAGGCTGGAACACACTTGCAGGGATCCTTCAGTGCAGTGAGATCATGAGTAGCAGAGTGGCTGGCAGAGGGGCAGATCTCGCTCCAGCAGCAGGTCAGCCCACTGTGCCTTGGGGATGGTTAGGGAGAGGAACTTGTATCTGCCTTGGTAACTTAGTCTTCATCTCCTGCAGAGGGCTGTGGAAAGCCAACCCTCCCAACAGTGGTCCAGTGAATTCTTCCTCAGATTTTTGTTCAAGTGTGAATGAAAGAAGGTGTAGGAGACGCCATCTTTTATATGCAAAAGCACATTGGTGATTGGCCTACAGCAAGCCTGCTTCAAGGTGTCTAATCCTTGTGCTTGAGGCAAGTGGTCTTTGCCTTCTGTCATAATAACCAAAGTGATTTGTTCTAAATGAAGTGGAGGGGATAGGAAGGAAAGATAGAGACAGAGAGAACCAAAAAGGTGGAATCTTCTTCCAACAACACTGAGCTCCCTCTGTCTATACAAACTCCGCTCCTTCCCTTGTCCATAGCGTCAAAGGGTGTTTTGGTATGGGTGCGAAGCTAGTTATTTTGGGATGGGTTTGCCTTTTTAATGACTACTTCCCAGGACAGCTCCTGCTGGGATGCTGTCCTGCTGGAGAGAGGTGCTACTAGACCTCACAACAGATGAATGGAGAGGCCCAGCTATTCAGTCTCTTGCCCTGCAAGCTTAAAGGGCCAAGCTGTCTGACCAGAATACACATAACCATTCCACATCTGAGCGGAGCTTGCAGGGCTGACACATGTGCAACACCAATTTGATGTGGCTTTAATAAGTCTAATTAGCCATTTTTGCCAAAGGATGTTTTGCTGATTTTTTGGCTGCATTTCTTACTACTTTCTTTACTGCAAACCTACAGATGGTAAGTTTTGGAAAGATCTATTGAAAGGTGGGTTGTAGAAAGAGGGCTGCAGTGGGGCCTCCCCCCACTTTTTGCAGTAGAATGGTAAAACCAGCAAAAAAGAATTCAGGCAATATTTCATTTGTCAAAAAATAGTCAGGAAGTCATCATAAATCCATATAAGTATGAGGGATACTAGCTACCATAATTTAAACTCAGCTATGGCTTATATTTAAAATGTAGAACTTCTACAAGTAACTCTTATTGTTAGGTGTTTTTGGGAACAGGGGTGAATATCTTAAATGCACGGCCCACGCTACTATGACTTGGCTGTCACTGCAGCTGCCTGAGGGCACCTGTGACCCCCGAACCTGCTCTGTGTGACTGGAGATCAGGCGCTGCAGATCAAGATACTGATTCAGCAGGGCAAAGGTGTACACTATGCTATTAACATGGAGCTTATTAAAGGGAGATCTGGTTAGCAGGTCATCCTTTCTGTTATAGAAATACCTGCATCATTATATTAATTACTAAACATTAAAATACAAAACAAAACTAGACTTCTTCACCCTCGCCAGATGGCAATCCTTCACACTGTAAGGCACAGTGTTTGCAGGTTGAGCATGTGCATCACTGGCTAATTATCTGCCACAATGGCAGTCTGTTTTGTGTGCGCATGTGAAATTCTGCTGCAAATATTAGCACCAAAGCAAAGCCCATGCTTGCACTATTTTGGTACATCAATTTACTTGTTATGTCTTCCTTTTTAAAGCAATGATGCCAGCCTTATGATGTACTGTCACTACCCACAATGTTTATTCTGCTCAAAGGTTTGCTTTGTACAAGTGTAATACCATATTCCCCTGACAGCAGTAAATCTAATATGTGTTGACTATTTATCTCGCAGGCACTAAATTTCGTTTAACAAAACCATTTCATGAATTAACTCGAATTACATTTTAGCTGCAGTGTTGAGGGAAGGGAGCCAGGGATTTAGCACGAAGGGGCATTGCATTTAACTTCAGGGAGGAAAGAAACGGAGCGAAGATATCATCGAATGGGGAGCAGAAACTCTCATCCCAATAATAAAACATGCACTCGCATATGCCTGTCATTCGTTATTAAATACTTTTAATCTGATTCACTTGACAAAAAAAAAACGAAAAAGCCTTTTAAATTAAATTTAACATTTCGTCTATACAATAAACATTTGATAGCTGGCCTCTGGTACTCTTTTGATTATTGATTTTCCAAAGAGGTTGTTGACGGATACGGACCCAAAGCTGTTGATTCAGTGGCTGCTTCATGTAGCTTTCTTCATGTAGTGTAGGATGCACCAATGTCAGCGGTTGAATTTCTGAACTGGAGGGGCATAAATGCATGTGTCTGATATGCCTGAGAGACCGAACAGAGCGAGGGAGCCCCGACCAAATATGGGGGTTGGGGAGGAGGCACCCAAGAACAATTCTAAAATAATGAGATAAAATAATGCATTTTACAACGCTTTCTGTACAAATTTGGGTAAAAAGCAACAGAGCTTGCTATCAATTTTGTATGGTAGCACATGCAAACACCGAATATATGCAAGCCATCAAAAGTGCACAGGACCATTTTCCAATGCATTTTCATTGTCCCTTTGCCCATAAGCCAGTATATAAAACATGCTCATGTTGGCCGTGCCTATGCATGCTCTTGCATGCAGCCCCAATATATGTCAGTAATACCATACAAATGCCATGCCACAGAAAGTATATGTTGACTGGCTATCCCAAGATATGCCAGTGTATCAAGTAATCACATTTATGTTTGCTTTTACCCTTGATCAAAAGAACAAAAATGCCATGACGCACAAATACTATATGGCTGGACTGTAGCCACCAATGTATGCCTGTCAACTACGTGATAAAATTCACCCAGTTTGCTTTACCCTTGATGTCAAGTAAAAACTAACAAATGCCATGCTACAGTATACAAGTAAAAAATGTTCACTGACACCATAGACCTAGCTAGCCATGTAAAAAACACTTGTCATGATTTACAGTTGAAGCCCTGTAATAAATGTCATGCAACATTAAGGAAGTAAATGAAGACTGGCACTACTAATGTAGGCCAGTCTGGTCACGTAATAACACTTAGGTTTGAGGACAGCTCACATCCAAGCCCGCGTCTCTGCGGCATCTAACAACTCGGCCAAACTCTTTAAAATCTACAAGGAGCTGGCCATTCCTGCTGCAGTCTCCTGTTCCCTCCCAGGCCCTCTATATGGCCCTGGCTTCTCACTTCCTCTCTAAAACCCATAACAACCTGCCCAACCTCACGTCCTCTCCTCCTTCTCCCTCTACTGTCTCCTCTACCTCTGGCCTCCCTGCGGCCACCTCTCCTCCTCCCTTCTTTGCCTTTCCTTTGTTCACCCCGGACAAGGTTTCTAGACAAGTCCAATCTATGAAAGTCTTGTCTAAACAGGTTCTTCCCTGTTCTTCCAAAACCATCAACGACCACATTGACACCCTCGCCTTCAGCCTTGGCCAACTTCTGCAATCACTCTTTCACCACTGGAACTTTCCCTTCCCCCCTGAACCACTCTCTTGTGCACCCTCTTCTCAAGAAACCCTCAGCCGACCCCTCTGGCCCGGCTAACTATCACCCATCTCCATCACTCCTTTCCTGGGCAAACTCTTGGAAAAGCTGGCCATCTCCCAGCTTAATCTTCACACTGAATATATTGGATGTCTCCATGACCATCAGTCTTGCTTCAGAGCAGCCAGAAGCACAGAAACTGCTTTCCTGAACATCTGTGAAGACCTGCTCTCTAAGCTTGATGCTAATAACCTGTCTGTCCTCATCCTACTCGATCTCTCTTCTGCTTTTGACATGGTCAACCATGCCATCCTGCTGAACCATCTCTGTGATAACCTGGGTATCACTGATCAGGCACTGGCTTGGCTGACCTCTTTCCTCTCAGACTGACCCTCCCAGGTCCAACTTGGGTCCTTCCTCTCCTCTATCTCACTCTCTACCTGTGGTTTTCCCCATAGGTTTTACCTTTCTCCCTGGTTGTTCAACCAATACATGGCACCTCTCGTCCACTGCATTGCTGCTCTCTGCTCCAACATTCAGTGCAATGCAGGTGACACCCAGCTTGTTTTCAGGCTCTCCTCTGCTGCCTCTTTTCCCCTCTGCTGCCCGGCTAACTATCACCCATCTCCATCACTCCTTTCCTGGGCAAACTCTTGGAAAAGCTGGCCATCTCCCAGCTTAATCTTCACACTGAATATGTTGGATGTCTCCATGACCATCAGTCTGGCTTCAGAGCAGCCAGAAGCACATAAACTGCTTTCCTGAACATCTGTGAAGACCTGCTCTCTAAACTTGATGCTAATAACCTGTCTGTCCTCATCCTACTCGATCTCTCTTCTGCTTTTGACATGGTCAAACATGCCATCCTGCTGAACCAGCTCTGTGATAACCTGGATATTACTGATCAGGCACTGGCCTGGCTGACTTCTTTCCTCTCAGACTGACCCTGCCAGGTCCAACTTGGGTCCTTCCTCTCCTCTATCTCACTCTCTACCTGTGGTTTTCCCCATAGGTCTTACCTTTCTCCCTGGTTGTTCAACCAATACCTGGCACCTCTCGTCCACTGCATTGCTGCTCTCTGCTCCAACTTTCAGTGCTATGCGGGTGACACCCAGCTTGTTTTCAGGCTCCCCTCTGCTGCCTCTTTTCCCTCTCTCATCTCTGATTGTCTGTCTGCAATCCAGTAGTGGTGTGCCACCAATGATCTCTGCCTTAATGCCAGTAAGACAGAGATCCTGCTCATTGGCACACCTGCACCTTCCTTTCCTGTCACTCTCTGGCCAGCCTCCTTTGGCTCTCTTCCTGCTACCACCTGTGAGGCTAAGAACCTCATGGTCATCTTCGACTCCACACTCTCCTTCTCTCCTCACATCTCTTACGTCTCTAAGAAGTCAAACTACCAACTGCACCTCCTCAGAGGTATTCTTCCTTTCCTCACCTTCCCACAGAAGCTCACTGTCTGCAGTGCTCTGATTCTCTCTAGGCTGGACTACTGCAACAGCCTCTTTTTAAATCTGCCTCTCTCTACTCTCCGCCCTCTACAACTCATCCAGAACAGGACTGCAAGACTTGTCCTTGGCCTCAAGCCCGGCGATCATATCTCTCCAGCCCTGAAATCTCTAACTTGGCTCCCAGTGGCTACAAGGATCAAGTTCAATACCCCCTATATTGTCCACAAGCCCTTTTGGGGCCTGGGATTGCAATACATCCATCTCTCTCTTTGGAAATATCTTCCTACTCGAGCTCTTTGCTTCGCCACCTCCAACTCCCTCAGAGTCAGCCGTTTCTCCAAGCAACGAGTTGGGGGAAGATCTCTTTCTTCGGCTGGCACCTCCCTCTGGAACAGCATCCCTGCCTCTCTGAAACCTGAGCAGAACCATCTCCGGTTCCGGAAGCACATCAGGCCCTTTTCTTTATCACTGTTCAAATATGAATACCAATAATCACAGAACACCACTAACCTGATCAGATGACAGCAGGTTTATGACAATGAGAAGTCTCCCTGAAAGTCCTGAAGCCCACCACCTGATGTTGTACAGAGCGGAGGAAAGCACAACTCCCAGGGAAACCCTCTGGGGAAGAAAACCCTTGGACAGGAATAGGGTGCAATGTTTCTTTGGAACTCCTATCCCTCGAATCTTGTCAGATGAATCTTGGTAGAAGCAGGGAATTAATCCTCCTTAACAGTATATCAAAGAGAAATACATAAATAGATAAGTATATAGAAACAGAATGCAACCTTTCATCCAGAGAAAAAATGTGTCGTACTTCTCAAGGAAGAGTCACTGTTTCTGGTGCTGGGTCAAAGAAATCTTGTAAAGTTCTATAATGTTTAATGGAAAGAATAGTAAGTATGACACACAACCAGAAGGGAGAGATTCAGAAATGACAGTAATACAAGTACCTACAGGAGATGGTATTGAAAGGTCTGGGAATTTGTAGACGAAGAATCAAGACGTGAAGCTTTCTGATCTGCAATTACAATAGAACAGCCCACCTACTACAAAGAATGATCAGAAGGGTGCGGAAATGCAGAAAATCCAACCGGCGGCTCGCGTAGGAAGATCCGCGGCTGATGAGAGGAGGAGCTTCCCCAAACGGGTCTGAATCGGATCAGGTGAAGGAAAGACGGTGGGCGTATCTGTAGGAAAGAATGGAGCGTCTCTCAGAAGAGTAGAAACGCGTTGTGTTCTCTCGTTCCGGTTTCTAAATACAGTCACATGACCGCTTGAACGCAGAAGCCCAGAGCGGGCAGACTCTGTTGAAGCAGTCACACTGGGACGGGCTCATTTGGCGGCTATTTTAGGAAGGGTAAAAAGGTAGCATAACAGGATCTATTCCGATGCCAAATAGACAAACGCCTGTAGTGATTCATAACACTTCCTCTTCGCTTCTGCCTTCTCTCTTCCTCCCCCCTGCTGATCTCCTGTCAGACACTGGACTGGTCACCTGGCTACCCTCTGAATTTGGGACCCGGTTCCCGCCCACCCAGTTGCACACCTGCACTGCCTCCTGGCAACCCTTGTACCTGGGTCTGTATCTACAACCCTACGTCCCCTTACCTGCACTTTTTGAACACCTTCTATCTGCACTTTAACCTTTGCACCCGCCCCTGCTGGCTGCACTACTTGTTGTGTTTTTGATCCCTTGTATGGCACTCTCCCATCCCCCCATTCCCCTGGCACTTTTCCCCTCCCCTTTCCCCTGCACTTGCACAATCTCAATGTCACTAGGCCTAGTAAGATCGTTGTCTTTGGCCTCCCTCTGTTTCCCCTCCCTTGCCTCGTCGCGCCTTGAAACACTTGTGTATAGGCGCATTATAAATGCCATATCATATCATATGTTTGATTTTCCCTTGATGCCAAGTAACAAATGCCATGCCACATTAAGAAAGTCTATTCAGACTGCCACTATATATTGTCTAGTGTCTTTTACCATGCCCCCAAACAACTATTAAGATGGCTTGGAAACCCCCAATTTACACAGAAGATCAGGAGCCAGAAAATCCCAGACTCAATTACGGAATTGACAAAGTGAAGGCCAAAATCCATCTTTATTAACATCCAAATAAAGCAGAGACAGCATACAAGCATAACATTTCTTCACTCAGCGTGCTTATCAAAAACAACAGGGTTAATACACAGTATTTCTCATAACTGACATCATACTGTGATTTTAGCTACCAAAACCTATGGGTATGGGGATGGCTATAGGGGATTGACAACGTATACATTCTATAGGGGTCAAAGTTCTGATTGGGTAATTCTTGTCTGATGGCTCCTCTTGAGACCACCTCTAAATTGATAACAGTAAAAAGACATAATCTCTCCAATAGACTATTGGTTGGCATAACACGTAATGGGTGTCCTAACATTGGGGGATTTGATTGATTGGCTTTCTACCGACCAACCTCGGGAAACTGACAGATCATTAAGACATGAGCCAGACAGGAGTAGGGGGAAAGAGTTCCATGGACTGCATTGCTTTCAATGAAAGAAATAAACATCTCTCACTCTTAGGTCATGAGCCAGGGTGATTTCTTTGTATTCTAACTTGTGTGGCACCTAGGGTCTGAGAATATGCATGAGCAGTGAGACAGGTATTCTATCTGTGTTCATTGCTAATGAATAGACAGTGTTCTTCTATTGTGGGTCATGTGTGATGAGACCATGTTTGGAATTATTTCGCCCTACATTTATTGGGATTTTAGCTGATATTAGTGCAAGTGTTATGGTTCCTTCTACTACTGGGGACACTCTTGAGTATTTCATTGTGGGGTCTTCTTAGGTTTATGGTTCTCTCGCACCTAGCTTACAAAGGCTAGCTGAACTTTTATAAATTAATCCAGGAGTATCCTTCTTGCATCCTGGGAATTGTTATCTCATGCTTTCACTGCAATGTCCTGACCCTCCATAATTTCACAGTAACCTTGGCCCTGATTACCATCTAATGCCTGGTCTCTGCACGGATTTGTACTTCTGTAAATTTAACATCTTGAGTTCTCAATCCTTGAGGCCTTTCATTTACTTAGAAGCATGTTGTGGCTTCTGTTTTGCAAAAGATGGCTGCCCACTACTGTGGTGTTTACATGTTAGTGAGCAATAGTCATGTGTCCTTTATGTTGCATTCAGCTCATACATTGCTTATGTTAGTGTTCTCCATGTTTAATGGATGCCATGTTAATATTCTTCATGTAAAAGCATGTATTACCTAGTGTTCATGTTCTTCATGTTGATTGTACATTTGCTTCGTGTCTAATGCATGCACATGTTTAGTCACAATGTTAGCTTGATTTTACTCATGCCATCTTCAGCTTATATTGTGTCCATCTCCTGCTGCCTGGTATAAGGGCGGTACGGTTGTCTTAGTGAGTAACACTTTTCACCTGTGCGGTATTGGACCAGGGGAGAGGCAGAAGCTATGGATAGCATATTCATCTGTCTCTTAATATTCCCCCCTTGGTTAAGTCCTTGACCACACTCTTGTTCCTGCCTTTCCCCTAATAAAGCTCTTTGGGTACCCATACTTTAGTCACCCCCCTCAGGATGCCTGTATGTCTGACATTTTCATCCACACTCCAGGTCACATAGCAGCATTCCCAATTAGAATCACAATATACCCAGTGCACTGTGTAATTGAGAGTGTGCTGAGGACAAGTAAACTTTGATCCTGGAGGGGCAATATGGCTTTCCATTGCTTGGGCATGGGGTATGTCATTTATTCATTGCTTATTTATTGTTCACTTGTTAGGCACCTCTACAGGAAGTAAATACTGTTTCAAAGCACCCACACAGCAACAGGGAGGGGACAGGGAATGATAGAAAAAGTAATTAGAACAATGTTAAATAATTAATTACAACAAAGGAGAAGAGACAACAGGGAGGGGAAGACAAACCTACTATGGCTTGTGAGTGTTCATCTGTTTGGGTATACCTATGAATGTGAGCATCCACATTTATTACAAATTCATTCAAACTACCCCTTTGGAAGCCTTTTTGAAACCATTGATTGCTATTCTTTGAACGCAGAAAGCCAGTAGTATCAGTACTATTATGACTATTCATATTTTGAATGCATTAGCTAGCCATGTGGGTATCCAGGAGAACAGGTAGCTAAACGGGTTTTCATTATCAATCTTGTCCACCTCCTCCACCATTTTTGTGTCTAGTTCTATTAAGGTGGCTATGGCCTCTGTGAGGGTTCCATTCTCCTCATCGTGGGAGGGTTTATATGTGCAGCAAGAAGGTCCAATTTATGCACCTATGCCCCCCTCCATGGCTGTTATCAAATCGAGAATGTGCCTGTTCTGGAGGTTTACAAGCCTTAATGCTCTCAGCTCCTCTTATGTGGCATTAAAGCCTTTCACAGTTGCATTCATAGTTTTCAATAGCTCCCATATGCTTATTTGTAACCATTCATGGATGCCTGCAAACCAGGAGTAAAGAAGGCTGTAAAGAACACTGCCGTCCTAATGAACAATTTATGCTCATCTAGTATGTCATCATAGGCCTCTATTGATTTAGCTGAAAAGTAGTTTTCACTTTTACTGCATTTAAGGGTAAGGGACCTTTTGTTTCTTAATTGTGCATCCATGCGGGAGAAATCACCAATCCACACTTCACTCTGAAGTACCACCAGAGAGACAACCTTCACCAATTTGGAGGGAGCTGCATATAGGCTTTTGAACCACAGGCCCAATAGGGGTCCTTCAGTACCGTGTTGCCTAATTTCATACCTAGTATATCCATGATACGTTTGCATCCCTTATTCTTGCCAAGTTTCATGGGTCTTTATTTCTAAAACATAACTTTGGTGCTTGTATTTTAGTTATGGTTAGTGGGCCTGCTTCATCTTCCTTCCATGTTAAAAGTTTGGCAGTTTGTTTCCATTCTTCACTGCAGACTTTATCTGCATGTTTTATCGCATCTATAGATGCAGACACAACTGCCTGTGCTCTACATCCAATTACTCCATGAACCCATTTCCCAGAGGAGAATACTATTCCAGTTATTTGCAATTGTGGCCTGTTAAAATAATAACGTATTGGCCTTCCCTTGGCATCCCTGCATTTTAACATTTCACAAGCCACTATCTGGACCTCCCCTGTGTTTCGACTTGTCAGGATATATTTTTGCACCTTGCTGGGAGGTGCTTTAGCTGTCAGACGTGCTTCAACATTGTCCATCATGTGTTTCTCCTTTATATAGTTATCTATATATGGGAAGTCTACGGATGTCACATATTTTATAATGTCCAATTGTCCTTCAAAATGTCCTCTTGTCAGGCACAATACAAAATGTAACAAACAATTTGCTCTGGTTTCAAGTACTTCTTGAGGTAGGAATACTCTAGAGGCAGTAATAGCATATGGGACAAGTGAGCAAAAAAACATCTCTCATCAGGTGTCTATCTCCCTACTCCCACATGTGCTGGTCCCCCTAAATTATTAGTGACATGGGCAGAACCAGCCATATAGTTATGGAGGTGCCTAGAGTCATCTGTATGCTTACTATAGGGAATTCCTTTGTTACCATTTCACTTGTCATTGTAGCAGTAGTTATATTTCTGTTTACTGGCCTATTTACATTGTAAAGGACCAATTCTCTTAAACCCATTAAAATAGTAAAATTAAGACTACAAAATGCAAACATTTTTGCTATGAGCATAATTGCTAATGTGTCTATCTTTTGCAAATAATTGGAAGTGTTACTCCTTCAAAGTGCTCAAAGTGAATATCTAACAGTATTGGATAATCCCATTTTTATCTTCAGAACAAGTCCTTTTAACTTTCCTTAAAGAATGGGTACTTACAGAAAAAAACCATGTTAGTATTGAAAGGAATTTTCTTTTACCAAAAAAAGCAGGCTTTTATATTAAACAATAGTACGGTAAAACAGATGCTCGATGCTCCTAGAAAAGGGAGATGTGTTCATCAAGAAGGACAAAACAAGGTGAACAAATATCACTATAGGGAACATTTGCTATTTTTCTTATTTGCTCTGAAACTGTCACCTTTCAGCTTGTGACTGATTTGTTTTAGACACTGTTGGACCATATAAAATAATCATGCATTTCTTAACCTAATACAGTAGAAGCACTTTCTGCATCAGTTTGTTCTCAAGTGGGAGGAGCAAGGGGTGTATGCATGTGGCTTCAGGTCATCAGCTCATGTGGAGTTCAATGATGGTTAGCGCAGGGCTGATTGCATAATGCAAATAGGGCTAAAGGAAGGCAATGGAGCCAACATGTTTTTCAGTGTCTCTATTAGCTTGGCAATTCACTCTTTTAGGAGGCCGTTGAGACCCTCACAGATGCTGTTTTCTTGTGGGTGATATGCGGACAAGAATGTATTCTTAATCCCCAACAGAATAGTGATGTGCTCAAATACCTCATTTATAAAATGAGCTCCATTGTCATACCAGAGCACCTTGCACACTCCCCATCTTGGAAATACCTCACGTAGCATGTGTCATCCTGAAGTGTGCATGGACCTGCTTTGATCCAGTGTGAAAAGGTACATATGACTACTTGCATGTATCTGTAGCTGTTACACATTTGGAGCATATCTACATAGTCGATATGCAAATGCTGAAATGATCCAGTAGGATGGTTTATTGCTCCACTCACTGTTTGCAAAGTATGTCTGGCTGTAAACTTCTGGCAAGTTAAACAATTTACAATGAAAGCTGTGACATGTTCTACCAAATTCCGGACGAACCAGTCCTCCGAAATCAGTACTGCAAGACACTCTCTTGATGTATGTGCTGGATGATGCAACTGTTCTAAAGCTACTTTAAGAAGCCCTAGAGGCATGACTGGTTTCCCGTTTCTGTCCTACTGCCACATTGCATCTGTGGGGGTCTTTGATTTCCCCGCTCATTTTCATAATGCTTGCTCTGTTGCTGGTGCCCTTCTCTGTAATTTGATAATTTATGCTATGGGTAGTGTGATAAAACCCTCCTTCATCACCATGTTATGGGCACATGGGTATTTGATGCAGTCGCAATGTCAGATATTTTAGGGAAGAATGCTGCTGTTTTTGCTTCAGGGTCAGTGGCCGTGTTGCTGTGACAAATCAAATCTGCACCTCTAGTGTGCGCTGCACACTTGACCACATTGATGTCTGATTGGAGTTGGAGTGAGTCTTTGAGCCTGTCCAATAGCTGTGCATGCTGCGCTGGCATGCCATCTCACGTAGGAAGCCACACCTCTTCCATCATGACAGTCTTGCATACGGTGTTGATGTCACATAGGCGCAGTTGGAGTACACTGTTTCTGCTGATTTTTCATGGCTTCCAGCAGCAAAATCAGTGCTAATAATTCAGCTGCTTGTGCTGAGAAATGCGCTGGCAATCTCGCACTGGTCACTTTCTCACAGATGTCATTCTCTTTTTCCTTCACTACTGCTGTCTACTGTGCCTTTCGACAGTCCCCTGGTCTATTGATGATGACCCGTCAATGAAGTGTATTATCCCCCACCCAGGGCATTTTCTTTAACATGTGGTATTTCATCATAGTACTCAGTGTAATTAGTGCAATCATGCGCAGTATCTCCTTTCTTCACTAGTTCCACTGTAAATCTGGCTGAATTTACTACTCTGCATCTAATAATTTGATCAACGGTTTTGATAAAATTACTTCATAACTGGAGGCTCTCTATGTAGTTAATGTGTTTTTGGGCTTTTCAAGAATAGCAAATAGGTTATGCTCAACATATAATGGAACTCTGCATCCCATGGTTATGCTGGCAGATTTCTCAATTGCAGAGGCTGCTGCTGCCAATGCTTGCTTGCAGGGATAATGCCCTCTAATGACTCCCATTGTAGAATGCTAATGGTTTGTGTCCCATGGTGGATTTCTTTTGTGTGAGGACATAAATCATCACGACTCCATTTGAATGGGAAAATAAAAATAAATTTTCATTTTAATTGGGGATCCCTAACACGTGAGCTGTGCTAACTTCAATTCATTTAAGGCATTTATCATCTTGCCTGTCCAGTCTATATCACTGTTTTCCCTCTGTGCCTCCTTGCATCCTTTTAGGAGTGACCTTACAAATGTGCTGCAACCAAAATCCCATGATTTGCAATAATTGCAAAGGCCTAGACATGTCTGTAACCCTTTCACCATATCTGGCTTAGCTGTCTTCATGATTGCTTATGCCCTTTCAGGTGTCAATTTCCTTCCTTCTTTTGATATTAGCTCACCCATATATATATTACTTTGTCCTGGCCATATTGCATTTTCTCTTTGTCAACTTAGTACGCTTTTTCTTCCTGTACTGTCATCAGCTTTATTGAGTCCCTCCTGCACTCTTCCTCTGTGTTTCTGCACACTAAAATGACATCTACATATTGTATCAGTGCTGTCAAGTGTGCAGTACCTGTTTGAAGACCGAGGGGGACTTGCAGTACCCCTGGGTTAACCAAGTGTGTTTTAGCTTAATCCTGTGGCAAATAAACACGGTCAAATACTGAGATTCTAAATGCAAGCATATAGAAAAGAAAGCATTCTTTGAATAAATCACTGTAAAATATTTAGCTTTAGATGGTATGTTACATAATATGATGGCAGGGTCTACACCCAATGGAAACTCTCCCTCTACAATATTGTCAGGATGGAAGCTGATACCTGATCCTGACCCTGGAGGTGACAATATGAGGGAGGATCACATGGGGGAGAAAGCTCTGGGAGAATTTCATGGCGCCATCAGATGAAACATGGTATCCTCTTCTTCTTTTGAGGACACCATTCTCTGCCTAATGCCCAAATTGCATACTGTAACACCTCCCCTCATCCACCTAGGAAAGATACTGAAGACCTACTAATGAGAGCTGTATGTAAGTCATCAGGCACTGACTTACCCTCTAAAATTAATGAAAACACATTTTCAGCCTCTAACTACAACTGGCTTACCTTTAAATAACAATTACCCAGACTTTCCAGACTTCGCCTATAGAGATTCAAGAATGGACTTCTATTCTATTCCCATAACCAGAGAACTGAAACGAGGAAGATGAACAGAGGAATGCAGATCAAAAAATGCCAGGAACACATGCTGTGCTCTAGTCGTTCCAAATGCACACCTGTGCCAGGGAGATTTAAACAAGTGGAGCAGCTGACTAGAGATAGCTGCTGGAGAGAGAGGGCTTCTTCTCTCAGAACGAGCCTAGAGACCATGAGGCTGGAGAAAGGGCCGTAGAGCCAACTGGCTCAAGAACCGAAAACAGAGAAGCTGACTGTGAGAAGAAACACGCTGTGGGAATGCGAGAAGCCAACAGAGGGCTTACTGGCATTCACAGGTGCTTGAAGGCAGTCTTTAACTTACCGGAACCTGAAACATGAAGCAGATGAGCCCAGCAGGGACCACAGGATGTAGAGAATCCAAGAAATGGACACGGCAATTGAAGAGGAAACGCTGAACAACCACTGCCGGCTTAGCGCAGGAGAAGGAGAATGTGTCAACCAAAGCTGATGAGTCCACCCAGGGGAATGGAGGACTCCAAGGTGTATTGGCAGCCATGCCACAACCAAGTAAGCATTATTGAAGTATGTGAGAGAGAAAGAGCGAAAGAGTATTTTCAAGTTTGTGAGTGTATGCCATACACATGTAAAAGAAGCCCTGGCAGGATAAAAGCCAGGCAGATTCAACATCAGAAAAAGCAGAAACAAGAGATTTTAAATTGTGTAGAAGTTTGCAGAGCCCACCTGAGAAAAGCCCTGGCAGGAAAGTATACCAGTCAAATTAAAAGTGTAAAAAGGATATATGAGAACGTTCTGGCAGGAAAGTGTATCAGGCAGTATCAGGTGCATGCATCTATGAAAGCCCTGGCAGGAGAGTATGCCAGGCAGTTGCAAGTGAGTGCATCTAAGAAAGCCCTGGTAGAAGAGTATACCAGACAGTTACAAGTGAGTGCATCTGAGAAAGCCCTGGCAGGACAGTATAACAGGCAGCTGCAAGTGTGCGTACAAGAGGAAGCCCTGATAAGGAAGTAAACCAGCCAAGGACAAGTTAAACATTGTATAGGAATACATGCATTAAAGAAGTCCTGAGAAAAGCAAATAAGGATTAGCAAAAAGGCTGAGCTTATTACAAGAAGAGGAGAGAAATTCTGAGAGAAGTGTACACCAGCTATCCTAACAAGACAAAGGCAGAGAGACACTTTGTTTTGTAAACTAATTGTGTTATTAGTTAAGAGAAAAGTGAAGGAATAGACAATGTTGAATACACAACCAAGGGAGGGGAAATCCAGGGGAAGGGAATCACCCTCAGGAATAAGGAACTCTATCCTGTTGAAATGTTTGTGTTGGAGTTACATATTTTCCTTTTTAAACATTTGTGAACCACTTAAGGCCAACAACATTTTCCTTTTCACTTTAGAATTTAGATTGGTAGAATGTGAGGGCCAGAATAGTACTTTGGGCACTAGATGGTTTTGCTCTGGACATTATGACCTTGACAGACCCTTAGTTTTGGTTTAGGTAGGGAAACACCTCTTAGAGCAGTGACAGATAGGTATTTCCCCACCTCCCCTTTTCTTTAATAAATGTTTGTGGCCAAACACCATAAGTCTCTGTGTCCGTGTTTCATTCCTGGTTCCTCACACTTGTCTCACTAAAGCAGCAATGGTGTCATAGATGCCTTTGTCAGCTTCTTTTGACATTGGGTATTCTCTTACTTGAGGTAAAAAAAACCTTCTTGCTTCAATTTAATTTTGACTGCCCCGTGTCTTTCACTAAGCCAACTTTGTGTAGACTGCTGGTCCACAAAGTTCTTGGTATATGTGCCAAATCTTCCTGGAGAAACGACAATATCTTTTTTACTAGTGACATTCTCTGAGATATGGCCCTTTTTTCAATCTTTTAAGACGTATATTTAACATCACTTTGTCATCTGAGTTGTCATCTGTAAACAAGTCTTCATCTGTTAAGTCAGTCAATGTATGCCCTTCATCAATACACATCACTGTCATGCAGTCTACCCCTTCTTCATCAACTCTGTGCACAATGACTCTGTCTTCCCTCACTACTGCTGCTTCTAATTCAATTGTAATTATTTGCCCTTAATTCACGTCTGTGGGTACTTCTGGTCAAAACAAAAATTCTGTGGGTATCTGAAATAGTCTGTCCTGTACTCTTAAAAGTCATGCTAACATTATGTATACCCTATAAAGAAATACTTCCGGGTTCAAAGGCATGCCTCTTTGTGCTTCCTAGACATAGAATACTGTTATGAATTCTTGTGCATTCACATAATGGTTCCCTGATGTAAAACATATTATCCCCTGGTCAGTGAATGATATTGTGATGTTTAATTTGCTCATCAATTCTCTCCCCAACATGTTAACTGGTGTTTTGCAGGAATATTATAATGGATGGACATGTCGTGTTCTCTGATGGTAATAGGTAAAGAGTCTGTAAAAGGAACCGTAGTTGGCACCCCAAAAATCCTTGTGAGTTCATGGAAAAGCTTGACATTGGGACTTCCCTTCTTTCACACAGGATCGAGTTACCCCCGTATCTACTAGGAAGGAGGATGTTTGTCACCTATAGTCAGTCCAAACCTTGGTTCCTCTTGCAGGACTTTTGTAATCAATAGGATGGAATACATCGTCTTTCTGCAGGCTGTCTTATTGTGGATACATGTCCAGTCTTGTGCCAGTGAAAGGGTTCCCTCCCATCACTGTTACACCCACTATCCTAGGTGTGGGTGCTTGTGGCAATATGTCCACATTACATGGTGTTACTGCATTCTGTTGTGCTAGTGCCTGTATCTGCATGAGTGTCTGTTGTGTTTGGGGTGGCATTTTCTGTTGCGTCTGTTGTATTGCTGGTGCTTTTACCTGATATGTCTGATAATGCATGCTATCTTGGGCATAATGTTCAGGTGGCTCTAAAATATATGGTGGGGGTATGCTGCCCCATTTTCGATCAGCTGCTTGCCAATTCTGTCACATCCCTCCCTTGCTTCTGCATTGGAGTGAAATATACCCCATCTTCCCACATGTCCAACCTTGCTGTGTCTGTCGCAGAAATCTGTGTTGTTCCCCATTAAACCCTCCTCCTTGTGGAGCTGGAAATCCAAACCCTCTGCCCCTGGGTGCAAACTATTGCCCTCATGGAAAATAATTATACTCTCCTCGCCCTGCAAAATGTCCACTCACTGCTGGCTGTACCTGCTGTGCTCCTTGTGTGTTAAAATCGTCCCCTCCACTTGTCAATACTGACTCTTGCACTGAGAATCTTCACTGTTTTTCTGAAATAATCTTGCTTCCCCAATCTTACTGTCCTCAATTTTCTTTCTGTCTTTCTATTGCATTAACTGTGAACAGTCATCAGTTAGACCTCTGCCCATGGCTTTGCTTCCATTCCCACAATCTTTTTCAATTGTTTTGCACCTCCTCAGGAAGTCCCTGACATAAAATGTGATAACAATTATGTATGTTTTTGTCCCACGGTTCTGCGATTTCAAACCGCCACCTTTCCTAGATGTCCTGAATATAAGCAGTCAGATATTCATCCGCTCTCATCTTAAGAGTCGTAATTGTGCTCATAGCTGGCGAGTCTGTGTACTGAACCCTAAATGCTCTCTATATGTCAGCTCGACAGTTATTAAAAGGTGCTCTGTCATGGTTAGTATTCTGTGCCGTCACTCCAGGATATCCCTTCCGCATCCAAATGTTATCTGATTGCTCCCCTAATATGGCACCAAGCAGGCTTTTTATGTCACCTAGTGCTATATTCGTCTAAGCTGTCCTTCTCTCTAATTCATAGGTCAATTTACTCACCCCAGATATAAGCGATGATAATTTACATATTACATTATTTTTGGTCATTTGCGGCCATGGGATATATTGCGGTTGTCCCCCTCCCCTTTTTCTAATAAAGGGAAATGTGCGAATCCAGTGTCCTGTCCAATTCTACAAACTACAAACACTGCTACAATGTTAGTGGGAGATATAAAGAGATGAAGAGGAAATAAATTAGATAAGGAAGTCATCCTTTTGGAAGAAATAATGAAAAACCTTGACTTCACTGTGATTAATGATGACCCCACAACACCACAAGGTAATCAGTTAGACTGGGTTATAACTCAAAATTTGAACACCCAGAACATAATTACGGAACCCTACATATGGTCAGACCATTTCACTTTCACCTTTGAAGTCCTGTTAAATAATCCATCAGAACGCATTTGCAATCCCCATATAGAGGTAATACAGTCGTAATTTCAAATATATAGGCCCAGATCAACTGAAACCCTGCTTAAAAGCGATCTTAGATACATTTCATGAACATGAGTCATGTGAAAATATGCTATTGCAATATAATATGCATATCCATGAAATGGTGGAACAGTTTGCTCCCCTTAAACACATAACTATCAGGAAGATAGACAATCAGCAGAAATGGTTCAATGGTTAGCTCAATAAATTGAAGCTCGAAAAACGAGGTCTAGAAAGAAAATGGATACAAAATCCTACTCCTGCCAATAAAGATCTATGGAAAGGCACACATTTAAAATATAGGAAAGCTATTAGAGAAGCCAAGTCGAATTATTACAATAAAGAGATAGCAGCAGCCCCCAATACAACAAGCAACATTTTTGAAATGCTCAGAAATAAAGAAAAACCAAAGCGCTCACCCCTCCCTTCATTCCTACTAATGAGGACTGCGAAGTAGTACAAAGGGCACAGAAGACTAGAGATAATATTATATCGTCCAGAGAGGTATCAAGTGATGCCATAATACAATCTTCATTGGGTGGTCCTGTCCTCCCTAAATTTTTATGCTGCTAACGATTTGAGGCAGTAAATGATTCAACCTTCCTAGGTGCCCCATGCAAAGGCACAAGGATCCAAAACATGGGGTGAGAAAACAACCATTAGAAATGTTTGGTTTTTGTGGTAGCCTTTTTTATTTCTTAAATGGCTTTTTCTTGTAAATTTTGTAAAAACAAGCATTAAATTAGAATCAAATGTATAGGAAAAGAGGAAAGCATGGAAAGCACAGTCAAGCACCAAGATTTTAACATTACATGATTCAATCAAAAACTGGTCAAGAGCTATGTTGTGTAAACAAAAAGGAGGTTAGCAGTTTTCTGATTCAACTTTTCACATATCTGCATATGTAGTGTGCAGAAAATCCTTGTGTTTAACAAAAGAATGGGTTAGAGGTGTATGTAATATTACTTCATATCAATCACAACCTCTTGGTTACAATGCTGTCCAATATTGTATTTGAAATCGGATACTTTGCATATAGTAATCTAGATGAATTATTTTCACTTCTGTGTTGAAGTAGTTCTAATAATAATGGCCCGCCAGGGCTGGTCCAAGACTGAGAGAGACTGGTTCGACTTCTGTTTAAGAAATAAAGAAAGTTCAGTGTGTTCCTTTATAGTGGTCTTAAAATGAGTAACCATGATAGAAATTCTCAATCTTCTTCTGGGGCCTTACATGCGCAGGTCTCCCTAAGGGAAAAAGGAGAAACTGGCTACTAGGGGCAACCCCAAACAATTGCTCAAAAATACCATGAAGAGGGCCCTCTACACACACAGAGAAACGTTGTTAACTCCCAAAACACATGACCTAGGGACAGAGAATATATTGGCCTGCATCTTGACGTTTGGAGCAAACACCTCACAATTTAGACACTTGATTAAGAAATACTGGGCCATTGTTCAACTCAGTCTACCCGACGAACCACTGCCAAGGATGGCCCTGAAAAGGAACAAGAACCTTAAAGATCTATTGACTCATGCCAGGTCCCGACGTAAGCCCACAAGATCCACACTATGGAATATGCGGGAAATCAGAGGGCACCACCCATGTGATACATGCCAGGCATGCAACCAGACGGAAAAAATGAAATCCTTTCAAATAGGAGACAAAGAATGGGAGCTCCGTCAATTCACCAATTGTAAAACCACCAACGTGATTTACCTTATTGAATGCACCTGCAAACTGAGATATGTAGGCCAAACATTCAGACCGGTGCATAAATGAATTAGTGAGCACAAATCGAGGATCAGGTGCAAAATACACACTGCACCCCTGGTATCCCACTTCATGGAACTACAACATCCCCACGACTCATTCAAATGGTGGGTGATTGACCGAGTCATAGGTACCACCAATATTGCTAATTCGCTAAATTATAAGGAATCCTGGTGGATATTTAAACTCAACACCTTGATCGCTGGTCTTAATGAGGCGGCCCCCATGGACTACCAAACCACCACCTGAGGACACCTAGCTCCTCCCCCCGGACCTTCCCTGCTCACCAATATGCAGGCATGTGTCCTCTGCCAACCTTGGCAATCCACACTCATCACCCTGCAGCATGACTCTATTCTTCGTGCTTCACTCCTAGCACACAGTCCAAGTTCCATGTGCCAACCTCCTTCCAATAGGGCCTCCGTCAACTTTTTGTTGGCACCGGCCTCATGCAGCCATTTTACATAGATATTTTTCGCACCTGGGCACGTCCAGCCTTTTCTTGTACCCAATACGAGGCCGGTGCGCACTCGTATCTGGCCCCAGCTGCCTACGCCCCCGGTTGCCACGGTCGCCATCCCCTGGTGGCCGCACACACATGCGCAAGAGAGTAACACTCACACGCGAGTCTCGGCGCACGCGCATTAGGCTTCAGTTGCAAACGCCATCCGGTTGCCACGGACGCCATCCCCTGACGACCGCACACGCATGGGCGACACAGCAACAACCACACGCGAGTCTCTGCGCATGCGCGCAGCACCATACACTGTCCGCGCACACGGGCGCACTTATAGGAGCCCCCGCAGCTCCGCAACTAGCACATCACAGACTTTCGCCTGCCATACAGCGCACGGCGGACTCATTTGAGCCGGCTGCAAGTCGCTCCACATTCAGGTGAGATTCTTTCAGGCCCCCCGCAGGGCCAGGCGCACCACCAAGCGGCCACTCCTAGAACTCTTTAATGCCAATATTTGTAACTTCTTACGACCACATCACCCTGACTGTCGCCCCCCATTTTTACTACCCCCTTCTACCGCAGGGCATGTATATTTGATTTGAACAAGGCAACCAGACACTCACGCGGATGCCAGAGAATAATATACATTGACTACTCCTACAGAACCCAGTCTGAACTCTGCACCCCCACCTACCACTGGAAGCTCAGGAGTTTCCACACAGCTGTCATCCGAAATCGCTACCGCGGGTGGCGGCTCCTTCCACGTTGGAGGCTGCAACCCGGCAGGTAGGGAGGTTTAGTCCCTTCTTTGTGTCTGGTCTCGAGCCATTGGCCTATCGCAGCACTGCCGGAAGTTATCTGCCCCTCAAGCCCGGCAGTCACTGCGTTTTAACCCTTTGCTGATCCTCGCTCCAGCGGCTCTGGTTCTTGCGCTCTCCCAGCGGTGCCCTCTGCTCGCCTCGGCGTGCGGCGGGTTATTTCTGCCGGCTCGTTCCTTATCCTTGGGAACGAGATTTCTCTCCTTCTCTGTCGGCCGGTTCGTTTTACCGGCGGCGGCCTCACCTCTTCCAGTCTCTTCCTCGCCGACCTCTCGGCACTTCCTCGCTTCCTCCTCCTAGTCTCGCTGCTCCGGCGGCGGGCGTTTTTTCTCCTCTTTGCCGCTCTTTTCACTCGCGGTTCTCCAGTTTTTCCTTTTCTTCTTTCTGTTGTATTCTCTCCTGTAGGTTCTCTCTTTTTCCTACCGCGCCTGTGTTTCCCTTGGGCCGGTTGTTCATTGACTTCCTTCTCACCTCGAGTTGTGTCGCATTGAACTTACTTCCTGTGTTCAACCCTGTGGATCTCGTATCTGCTTCCAGTCCTACTGCGACAAATTGGATCTTCACCTACTTCATTGCCAGAAGTCTCCTAAGGGTTTTTCCCACGTGTGGGTTTTTTCCCTTTTGTCCGGCCTGTTCCCGGAAAAGGGGCCCCAGGATGGCTGTCTATTCAGCAGTCACTGTGGCTTCTCACCGAGACAGGCAAGTGCTACCTAAAAAAGAATGGGACTATCTGAGCCGGCGGAATCTAAGAAACTCAGGTCACTCTGAAGACTCAGGTGAGGAGAGTGTGGAGGGACGGGAAGACGAAGGGGTTCGACAGCTTAAGCAGTCACAGATTGAAACGCCAAGAAAGACCAAGATGTCAGCCGAAGAACAAGTTCAGGAGTTATGGAAGGCTTTCCAGGCCATGTCACTGGAATTACAGGGGGTCAAGACTGAGAATGCCCTTCTAAAACAGATGGTAGCGGTCCGGGAACCCTCACATCCCCCGGAATCGCCCCTATGGCTCTTTCTTCAGGAAGATTTGATGGCTCACCTAAGAAGGTAAAGGAATTCTTGGAGGCTTGTAATGTTTACTTCACCTTCAGACCGCACACCTTCTCCACGGACCAAGCCAGAGTGGGATTTCTGATCTCCAATATGACGGGGAATGCTTTGGCCTGGGCTACTCCGCTAGTGACGAACAGTAATGCCATCCTACAGGACTTCTCTGGGTTCCAGAACCTACTGAAACAGACCTTCGAGCGACCCAAACTATCTTTTACTGCATGTGAGGACCTGCTGGATGTACGACAGGGTGCTCTAGATGTGCTGTCATACATCTCCTCCTTTAAGACACTGGCAGCAGGAGCGGGATGGCCCGAACAAGCACAGTATAATGTATTCCGGAGAGGGTTGAGAGATGAGATCAAGGATGAGCTAGCCAGATCTCCACGCTCCCCCACATTTCCAGATTTACTTGCTCCACATCGAGTACCGTCTCCAAGAGAGAAGGGCAGAACGCCGGAAGCAAAGAGGATCAGGTAATCCCATGGACCCTCCTTCACACTCTCCCTCTGGACGTTTCTCCTTTACTCAGAGCGAAGAACCGATGCAAATCGGAGCCACAAGGGCACCCCTGTCATCTGCTGAGAGGCGGCGAAGAAGAGAAAAAGGATTGTGCGCCTATTGTGGTTCCGACCAACATGTACTAAAGGACTGCTCTGAGGTACCGGAGAGGAAGGCGGGAAACGATTACCCTCGGCGTCAATAGGGACGGGTAGCTGGGGGTACTCAGATCTTCTTCAGCGTCCCTACGTCACACTTTCGGTGTCGGCTTCAGAATCCCAAGAGGATTCCAGACTGATGGTACTATCCGTTACCTTGAACCTCAAGGGGGTACCGGTGGAAACATTAGCCTTATTGGATTGCGGCGCGGCAGGGAACTTTGTGGACACTCTGTGGGCCGACAAGATGGGTCTCACTCGGATAGTCCGGAAGGTGGGTCAGAAAGTGGAAGGAGTAGACGGTACACCTTTGTCGTCCAGACTAATCACTCATATCACCGAACAACTCTCCTTGGTCATCAACCAACACACAGAGGTCCTGCAATTCGACATTATTAGAGCTGCGCATTTCCCCATAATCCTAGGCATTCCTTGGCTGCGTAGGCATAACCCGCATATCAACTGGGCGGAAAATCGACTGAGTTTTTGTTCCACGTACTGTTCAGTCAACTGTCTTCCTCCCGATACCAGGGAAGATCAACAGTCGATTAGGGTTCTCTCCAAGGATCATGTGGGTATTCACGCGCTTCCTAATTTTTGTGCAAAATTCTCCGGGGTATTCCAAGAGAATCTCCACGCTCGGCTACCTCCTCATCAGCCAGAAGACTGCTCAATCAATCTCGAACCTAATGCACTGGTTCCATTTGGGCGCATGTTCTCTCTTTCTCAGGCCGAAAAGAAGGTATTAAGGGACTATCTGGATACCAACTTGGAGAATGGTCTTATTCGACCTTCGAAGTCACCAGCTGGCGCCTCCCTGTTATTCATCAAGAAGAAAGACACGACTGATCTCAGACCCTGTATCGATTACCGGGGCCTCAATAAGGTTACAATTCATGATCGGTATCCCATGCCTCTCATAACCGACATTATTGAGGCGGTACAAGGGGCTCAAATCTTCACCAAATTGGATCTCAGGAACGCATATCATCTGCTTCGCATCACCGAGGGGGACGATTGGAAGACAGCTTTTCGCACCCCATACAGTCTTTTTGAGTATAGAGTGATGCCGTTCGGCTTGGTGAACGCACCGGCTGCATTCCAGAGATTCATGGATAGGTTATTTTCAGATCTGCTGTCGGTCTCGGTTATAATCTACCTCGACGACATTCTGATTTTCTCCCCTAACATGAAGGAACATATTCAACACGTCACCCAGGTTCTGTCTCGCCTTCAGGAAAATCAGTTGCTAGTCAAGGGCGAGAAGTGCAAGTTTGCGGTATCCTCGGTTCACTATCTGGGATTCATTCTTTCCGAAGAAGGGGTGGCCATGGACCAAACCAAGGTTGATGCTATTCTTGATTGGCCAGCTCCTACTTCGGTTCGGGAAGTCCAAAGATTCTTGGGATTAGCTAATTACTACCGTAGATTCATCTCTAATTTTTCAGAGGTAGTATACCCGATTACGCGCCTACTCAAGAAGGAGGCTGTTCAGTTTTTTTGGTCGGACGAGGCCGAGAAGAGTTTCGATTTTCTCAAGAGATTGTTCTGTACCGCTCCCATTCTTTAGCATCCTGATCAATCACGGCCATTTATTTTGGAGACCGACGCATCAGCTGTCACAGTAGGAGCGGTATTGCTCCAGACCATCCAAGGTGTGGAACACCCCGTGGCATACATGTCAAAAACTCTTTCTCCTAGCCAGCTCAACTGTTCTGTACTGGAGAAAGAACTACTGGCCATGAAACTTGCCTGTGAAGAGTGGCGCCATCTCTTACTAGGAGCCAGACATCCATTTCTGATTAGGACAGACCATAAGAAGCTCAAGGTACTACAAGAATTGGAGTGTTCAAATTCCAGACAGGCCAGGTGGGCCCATCTTTTTGCACAGTTTGAATTCCAAGTCTCGTATATCCCGGGATCACAGAATAGTCTGGCGGATGCCCTGTCGTGCAAAGACTCCACCAAGGAACACCTGGCAATCAAGAGGGAGTCCATGTTCAAGCGCAACCAAATCCTGGCTTTTGTTGGTTCTTTCCTTAAAGAGGTGAAGACTGCCCTCATTCAGGAAAGGCCCCAACTACCCCCACGTCTGACCTCTCCTTTTCAACAAAGAGGAGACTGGCTTTTCTACAAACAGAAATTGTACATTCCTGAAGGTCCTCTTCGTTCTAGAATCCTGAAGTGGAGTCATGACTCTCGCTCGGCCGGCCATAGAGGGGCCGAGAATACCCTTGAGCTCCTCTCTAGAACGTTTCTTTGGCCAAACGCTAGAAAGGAGACATATGAGTATGTCAAGGCTTGTCCAATTTGTGCCAGAGCCAAATATCGCCTGGGAAAACCTTTGGGTCTGCTCACTCAGGTCGAACTTCCTACTCGCCCATGGGGTTTTATATCTACCGATTTCATTGTCGATCTGCCGGTTTCGGAATCCTGTACCTGCATTATGGTTACGGTAGACGCTTTTTCTAAGCTGGCACATTTTTCTCCCCTTCCAGGTCTGCCCACTGCGGCTAAGATGGCAGAGGTTTTTTCTCGAGACATATTCAAGTTACACGGTCTCCTCGATAAGATAATATCGGATCGGGGAAGTCAGTATATCTCGAAGTTTTGGACTGCCTTCTGCAACCGTTTGGGCATTGAAAGAGCTCTGTGTTCAGGGTTTCAACCGGAGACCAATGGTCAGACGGAACGCCTGAATGCGACCCTGGAACAATACCTAAGGTGTTATATAAGTCAACATCAAGACACCTGGGTCTCTCTGCTTCCCACAGCAGAGTTCTCGTACAACAATACCAGGCATTCCGCCACAGGACTCTCTCCTTTCTCCTGCACTTATGGGGTTCACCCTCGTGCTGTGTTTCCGGAGGTTCCCAGTTACACCAACTCCCCGACGGTGGAGGAGGTATTAGGGAATATTAAGGAGGCCCAGACTTCAGCTATTCGGAATCTAGAGGTCAGCAGACGACGGATAAAATCCTGTGCCGATCAACATCGGAAAGAATGTCCAGCATGGAAGCCAGGTGATCAGGTGTGGTTGTCCACCCAGTTTCTGCCCAGATGGACACGACCTTCTAAACTGTCTCCTCGTTTTCTGGGACCTTTCACTATTCTCTCTAAAGTCAATCCTGTCACCTATCGCCTCCGGCTTCCTTCCTCTCTTCGCCGCATTCACCCTGTTTTTCATTCCTCTCTTCTCAAACCTTACTGTCCCGACCTTCACCATAGAACCATTCCCAGATCTACCCTGGCACATTCCTCGGAGCCTGATGAGTATGAGGTATCTCATGTCCGTGATTCCAGGTATTATCGCAGACGTCTTGAGTACCTCCTGTCCTGGAAGGGATACCCTGAGTCGGAGGACTCATGGGAACCGGCTTCTCAGGTTCATGCACCAAGGTTGGTGGCTACTTTTCACCGCCGCTATCCAGGGAAGCCCGGTACGGTTTGGTGGGGAGGGGGTCATACTGTCATCCGCAATCGCTACCGCAGGTGGCGGCTCCTTCCACGTTGGAGGCTGCAACCCGGCAGGTAGGGCGGTTTAGTCCCTTCGTTGTGTCTGGTCTTGAGCTATTGGCCTATCGCAGCACTGCCGGAAGTTATCTGCCCCTCAAGCCCGGCAGTCGCTGCGTTTCAACCCTTTGCTGGTCCTCGCTCCAGCGGCTCTGGTTCTTGCGCTCTCCCAGCGGTGCCCTCTGCTCGCCTCGGCGTGCGGCGGGTTATTTCTGCCGGCTCGTTCCTTATCCTTGGGAACGAGATTCCACTCTTTCTCTGTCGGCCGGTTCGTTTTACCGGCGGCGGCCTTACCTCTTCCAGTCTCTTCCTCGCCGACCTCTCGGCACTTCCTCGCTTCCTCCTCCTAGTCTCACTGCTCCGGCGGCAGGCGTTTTTTCTCCTCTTTGCCGCTCTTTTCACTCGCGGTTCTCCAGTTTTTCCTTTTCTTCTTTCTGTTGTATTCTCTCCTGTAGGTTCTCTCTTTTTCCTACCGCGCCTGTGTTTCCCTTGGGCCGGTTGTTCATTGGCTTCCTTCTCACCTCGAGTTGTGTCGCATTGAACTTACTTCCTGTGTTCAACCCTGTGGATCTTGTATCTGCTTCCAGTCCTACTGCGACAAATTGGATCTTCACCTACTTCATTGCCAGAAGTCTCCTAAGGGTTTTTCCCACGTGTGGGTTTTTTCCCTTTTGTCCGGCCTGTTCCCGGAAAAGGCGCCCCAGGATGGCTGTCTATTCAGCAGTCACTGTGGCTTCTCACCGAGACAGGCAAGTGCTTCCTAAAAAAGAACGGGACTACCTGAGCCGGCGGAATCTACGAAACTCAGGTCACTCTGAAGACTCAGGTGAGGAGAGTGTGGAGGGACGGGAAGACGAAGGGGTTCGACAGCTTAAGCAGTCACAACAGCTTCCGGGGACAGGTCAGTTGCTAGACTGTCAGGGCTCACAGCCCTTCGCTACTTATTTTTAACAACACTCACCAAGTGTATATTTGTGTATATTTGTTTTTAAACCTTCCCCCCATATACTGTGACCCCTAAGGAAACACTTGGTATCCTACTCTAAGTGGATCTTTCTTTTTCTCCTTTTTCCCTTAGGGAGACCTGCACATATAAGGCCCCAGAAGAAGATTGAGAATTTCTGTCAATCGAAATGTCAGTGTTCCCCGTGGTTACTCATTTTAAGACCACTATAAAGGAACACACTGAACTTTCTTTATTTCTTAAACAGACGTCGGACCAGTCTCTCTGGGTCTTGGACCAGCCCTGGCTGGCCATTATTATTAGAACTACTTCAACACAGAAGTGAAAATAATTCATCTAGATTACTATATGCAAAGTATCCGATTTCAAATACAATATTGGACAGCATTGTAACCAAGAGGTTGTAATTGATATGAAGTAATATTACATACACCTCTAACCCATTCTTTTGTTAAACACAAGGAGTTTCTGCACACTACATATGCAGATATGTGAAAAGTTGAATCAGAAAAACTGCTAACCTCCTTTTTGTTTACACAACACAGCTCTTGACCAGTTTTTTGATTGAATCATGTCATGTAATGTTAAAATCTTGGTGCTTGACTGTGCTTTCCATGCTTTCCTCTTTTCCTATACATTTGATTCTAATTTAATGCTTGTTTTTACAAAATTTAGAAGAAAAAGCCATTTAAGAAATAAAAAAGGCTACCACAAAAACCAAACATTGCTAATGGTTGTTTTCTCACCCCATGTTTTGGATCCTTGTACCTTTGCATGGGGCACCTAGGAAGGTTGAATCATTTACTGCCTCAAATCTTTAGCAGCATAAAAATTTAGGGAGGACAGGACCACCCAATGCATACATACCTTGATCATTCAGCCCACTATATCCTGTCCGACTCTAGGGCTGTCCCTCCAGTTATAAATAATGCAATCTTCAGCCACACCTAGACAAGGTGAAGAGGTCAGTTTTAGTTTTGTCCCAGTTACAGAGAAAGAGATGACCTCAGTACTGGAAAAAATGAAACCAACATCATGCGTGGAAAACATTCTGCCGGCAAAAGTGATCTTAGATAATAAGGACATTTTCTCTCTGGTCCTCACACAAATAGGAAAAGATTCCTTTCAAGAGGGTTTAGTTCCTAGGGATATTAAAAAGGTAACTATCACGGCTTTGGTAAAAAAGGCAGGATTAGACCCCAAAGACTTTATCCTAAAAATCTTGGATAAGATTACAACAAATCAGCTGCAAAAGCATGTAGGAGCCCAGGGAACTCTTCACGAACAACAATCAGGTTTGCGGGCAGCCCATAGCACCAAAACCGCTTGTTAGATCTGCAAACATACATGCTTGACATTTTGGATATGGGCAAGGTAGAGATCCTGATGCTCTTAGATCTCAGTGCAGCATTTGACTTGGTGGATCACCAACTTCTGCAAAGGGCACTGGATAATATAGCAGGCTGCTCCCCAGCTGCTCTGGCATGGTTGACTTCTTTCTTGGCAGATCGGAGTGCACAAGTTCATTGGGAGGATAAATTCTCAGAGCCCACATTAATAAACTTTGGAGTTCCACAGCGAATAAGTTCATCTCCATTGCTTTTCAACCTATACATGAGATGTCTCTGCGACCTATTGGAAAGTGTCGGCGTGTTCTTTACGAACTATGCCGACGATACCCAACTGGTCTTTGAACTAATGGGGAACTATCTTGTCTATAGTGGCAAAATAACTGAAGCCTACAATATCATAGACAAATGGATGAGACAAAACTGGATGTGCCTGAATAACACGAAAACTGAATTGATGAATTTTGGTACTTGTCAGGCCAGAGTGAAATTGGGTGCAGAATACATAGGGCCTCATTACACGGATGGCGGTAAGGGTTAACGGTCACCGTTAATGGCAACGGTGACCGTTAACCCTTACCGCCGTACTACGAGGTCCCTTTGCGGGTTGGAGGATTTAACGCCTGCTTCTTGCAGGCGTTAAAATCCAACCCGCTAAGGGACCTCGGCGCTAATTACGGCACCGCAAATTTGCGGTGGCGTAATTAGCGCCTTCCCCATTTCCATAGAGCCCTATGGGGCAGAAATGGGAATGGGGAAGGGCAATGGCGGAAAGGGGATTTTATCGCCCCTCCAACCTTGGAATGGGGCGGTAAATCCCCTTTCCGCCAAGGCGGTGCCGGTATTTTACCGGCATGAGCCATGGCGCTAATAGCGCCATGGCTCACCGCCTTCCGTGTAATGAGGCCCATAGAGTTTAAAATCAAGGATGTAAACATCCCAGTTATGCCCCAGGTTAAAATGCGAGGGATGATGGTAGAAGCATCAGTAGGTTCCGAGGTACAGGCTAAATACCTGCACAAGAATAATGCCTACGAACTACGGCTCCTGAGAGCCATTCATCCGTTCCTCAATGAGGAAAACACAGTTACTATAACCAGCACTATTATCCTGTCGCGATTGGACAATGGCAACTCACTGCTGTTAGAGGCATCCAAGAAAGAAATAGAAAGATGTCAAGTTATGGAGAATAACGCTGTCCGCATCGTCAAAGGGATCAAGGACAGAGAACATGTCACAGAAGGAAGGAAATCATTACACTGGCTGAGAATAGAGGACAGAACTATCTTTAAATCTATGACGATAGTTCATAGGTGGATCCATGGTACAGCCCCTAAGTACCTAAAGAAACAATTTTCCAGTTAAACTCCTTCACGAGCGCTATGATCAGAAGATCAGGGTTGGCTAAATGTGCCCTGCTTTTGCAGGATAACTGGTAAAGGCAAAGCCTTACCAGTGCAGGCAGCGCAATATTGGAATAAGTTGCCCCATACGCTACAGTTAGAAAAAAACTCCTAACCTTTATAGAAATCCCTAAAAACTCACTTATTTAAATGTGTTGGCATCCAGTCAGTAATTCCTCTTGTTAGAACCAGTTGAAATGATTGTTTGTTTGTTTGTTATGTGTTTTGATGTTCCACGCGCCCTGATGCCCGCCTGCTTCCGGCACGATACAAGCATATAAAGAACATTTTAAAAAGTGCAGCCTTACCCTTCGTCTTTATCACAGCATCTGTCATACTAATTAATTCCATACTTGTAAATCCCTTAGTCTGTTTACATACAGCATTTTCTCTTCTAAACTATTTGATCGCATCTTCTGGCTCTTTCCCAATCCACATGCTTGTAGAAAGAACGTGTGTGGCCTCCTTCTCTCTGCTTTCCTATTTCTCTTCACCTTTGAAGATAGCACCATCACTGTCATCACCTTCATCATATTCTCTGTATGCAAAGTCTAGTCTACCAATTGGACTCATCCTATATGTTCTGATCCTCACTTCCTCCAATAAATTCCTTCCCCCACCTTGCAGAGACACTCCTCTAGTCCCCTTCAAACTGCTGGTACCATCCCTTCTGCTCCTACACAGGTTGCCAACCCTTCTATGTATGGTCCCTTCCTCTCCTTCATCTTGAACAGTATGTTTTTAAGAATTGCATCCTTTTCCTTGTGGCATCTCTCTAAGTCTACTCTTTCTCGCTACTTTTTTCTCTTCTCCTGTTTTCTCTTCTTCTTATTCTGCCTTCCTCTCATGTCCCTTTACCTTTCTTTAAAATTGTCCATGCCTTTTCTTTCCAATTTGAGCATTATCTGTCCTCCTACCCATTCATTTGGTGCAATTACTGTGTCATCTGTATTGCCCTGCCTTCCTCTCTGTGGACCTGCTTCTCGGTTTCTATTAGTTTTGCCTGTAGATCGTGGTGCTCATCATATTCCATATGGGTGGACACTGGTCTTTACTTACTTATGTTTTCACCACCTATAATGTCTTCACTACTGTATGCAGGGGCTGCATATGTGGGGTTAATTTACACCACTGCTGTTGAAACACTTGTAATGGATATAATCCCTGTGCTTCCAAAGGCGGATCACAGCCTCCTTCTCTCTGCTTTCCTATCTCTCTTCACCTTTGAACATAGTATCATCACTGCCATCACCTTCATCATATTCTCTGTCTTCAAAGTCTAGTCTCCCAATTGGACTCATCCTATATGTTCTGATCCTCACTTCCTCCAATACATTCCTTCCCCCACCTTGCAGAGACACTCCTCTGCTCCCCTTCATACTGTTGGTACCATCCCTTCTGCTCCTACACACGTTGCCAACCCTTCTATGTATGGTCCCTTCCTCTCCTTCATCTTGAACAGTATGTTTTTAAGAATCTCATCCTTTTCCTTGTGGCATCTATCTAAGCTCCTCTATCGTTCTATCTGTTCTGGTCTGTGGTCTCTCCCTCTCTGTCTTGGGGCATGCATCCCCTAATAATATCATCAACTTTGTTTTGTCTTCTTTCCCTGCTTCTTTCTTTGTCTTGGTGTCTGTCTCTTCCACCCTTTGCCTTTTCTTTTTCCTTTCTGCATCTCTTTGTCTCTCCCTTTCTCTTTCTTCATCTCGTCTCTTCTCCCTATCTCTGTCTGCTTCGTGCTTCTTTTTTCTTTCTTGTTCTTCTGTATTCCTTCTTTCCTCCTCTATCGGTCTACTCTTTCTCGCTACTTTTCTCTCTTCTCCTGTTTTCTCTTCTTCTTATCCTGCCTTCCTCTCATGTCCCTTTACCTTTCTTTAAAATTGTCCATGCCTTTTCTGTCCAATTTGAGCATTATCTGTCCTCCTACCCATTCATTCGGTGCAATTACTGTGTCATCGGTACTGCCCTGCCTTCCTCACTGTGGACCTCCTTCTCGGTTTCTATTAGTTTTGCCTGTAGATCGTGGTGCTCATCATATTCCGTATGGGTGGACACTGGTCTTTGCTTACTTATGTTTTCACCACCTATAATGTCTTCACTACTGTATGCAGGGTCTGCATATGTGGTGTTAATGTATCCCACTGCTGTTTTAACACTCGTAATGGATATAATTCCTGTGCTTCCAAAGGCTGATCACTGCTCCGGCAGCCTCCTTCATCATCTGATTGAGCATCCATTCTTTCATGGGTGGTTCCTCTATCCCTTCCCCATACATTTTCCACAGGTCCACAATGGCTAGTCAATTCTGCAACTGTTTTCCCTTGTTTGCAGCATTTACATATGTGCACATGTGTTACAGTACTGACTTCGAGTGAGTGTCTTCCTCTGGCCAGGGCATAAACATTTTTCCCAGTGTCCCACACCCGCTGATGTGGAACTTAAGGATTTTATCCTTGTAACGGAGCAACGCTTTGCACAGGTGAATAATGGGAGAGTCCCCCAAGATAATACACAACAGTTTAAATTACTGATACCAAATTGTATCCTAATTTTCACTCACACTCTCTTACCTGCTTATCACACCTTTCCCAACAATACTTCTCTTGCACTTAATACTTCTGTGGCTTCCTCTGCGACTTCGCCTTCTGTGTAACCCAATGTTTCAGAACAGCACCACAAATGCCACTCATGCTCCGAACAGCCCCACCTCGCTATTCTTTCCAAACTTGTTCAGTGACACCACAGCCGTCACTCACACTCTGAGCTACCCCACCTCGCTGCTCACACACCGGTCCACACAACACGGTCCACACCAAACTTCACTTTCCATTTTTGCTTCATCCTTAATGCATGTTACTGTGCATCAAGGGTAAAGCAAAAAAGAATGACATGTCCCCAGCAGCCCCACCTCTAAATGTTGGCACCCCGCTGAGAGGGGTGGGATCTGAAACAGACACCGACATAGACGTACACACACAAACACTTTCACACATCACTCATGAACATCCTTGCTTGCATACATTCATTGAAACAAACACCTACATACATACATGCATTCAATCCATACATGCATGCATGCATATTAAATTTGAAAAAAACACTGATCTTACCTGCATTCACCCTCCACACACACCCGCGCCACCATGGGGAGGACTGGATGGCCCTCCCCACCACAATGTAGGCTTCAGACTCATGTCAGAAAGCCTGTTTGCACTGCTAGCACAATAATGCGAGGCAGCGGGCTGAGTCTTCCGATGTCCCACTGCCAGTGGTCGAAGTGAGTGGGAGCGGTGCTCCTCTACTTTTTAAAATTAAGTTTTACTGTTCCTATACTTTATTTTTAAAAGAAACCGTTCTGGAATGGTTTCGTTTTAAAATAAAAGGGTAGGAAGAAGTGGAAACTTGCTCTTTCAGTGATCTGCACTAAACCTTGCCTTTAAGAGCAGGTGCATGTGTTTGGGGGTTTGGATTGTGCGTGGGAGGGGGTGTGGTGATGGGGTTTGTGGGTGGTGGGTGCAGGCCAGCAGGGAACACACTACTTCTTTTCATGTACTTCGACCACTGCCCAGTGCCTCTCATGATTGTGTGCTACATGTGTTGCATAGCCGAAAAGGCTCTGCAGCAAACAAACAAAAAGACATAGTGGGGGCGCACCCCTACTGAGGCAGACAGCACAATACCCTTTGAAAATGAAGCACGCCTGGGACTGTGCTGTTTGTCAGTTAGGCTAGGTGGTGGCCTGCCACTCAGGCAAATGGGAGCACGGCCCCGCCCATATTGGTGCACTGCCACTGGGATTCCCTGATTTGGATTGAAGTGAACTTTTGCATAGTAGTTTGTTGGTGAACAGTGTTTCAGACTTTAATGCAGACATTGTTGATCTGTGTGAAGAAATTGGCTAGGATGATCGTTATATTAGCATCCCAGGGAGTTATGTAACAGTGTCTCATTTGCTAAACAAAAAAAGGTTTACTTATATAGCCCAGAGTTTCTACCAAGCCACAATCCTCCTCATGCCCTTCACCTACCTCTCTGATGCGATCTGCTCCAGTGCACTTGCTAAATGATACTTATGTCTCCATGTTCCTGCCTTCTTCGTGATGTCACCGATGCACAGGGACACAGCAGCAATGCTTTAACATGACCGCCCCCACTTTCCAATAAGACATGAAAATAGAACCGCCAATCCAGCCCAGCAAATTAGCCCAGCATTACTCTGTGGTAATGACCCTGAACCTGCATTAATTCAGAGAGAAGCAAAACCATTAACATAAGCTTCCAGATTATTACCAACTAGTATAGCCCACAGAATCAGGATATAAAGCTTAAGTAAAATGAAACTTTCCAAACAGGTTTTTATACCTTTTTGGTTTTAAAAGACAACAATAAGCATAAACTTGTGACATCATATATAATTCTACATCAAATCACAGTATTACAAATACGAGGAGAATAAAGGAGCAGCATTGAATATTTATTTTGCCTATAACATTGCATAACTTTACCCAGCAGCATCAGGGAGTGAGGCATCGGTCTCCTCCTTCAGCACTCTGCGCTACAGAGGAAGGCTGATGCCAAAATATTGTGTCACCTGCTTTTAACCTCAGAGCACTTGTTCCTTAAAGATGGCCACCTCTGTGGATCTGGGTCATCAAGTCACCGGCTGCTGCCCGCGACACTCTCCCCTCTGCAACATCATCAATTGCAGCCTACTCCTGCCATGATTGGAGGCTGCAGGAAGAACCTTCTGTGATTGAAGCCAGCAGGCTACCCGGTGGCCCCCTTGACGCCAGTGTCTGTCTGGGTCTGTCCGGGGCTTAGCATGGCGGTGACATGGCACATCCCTCTTGTCCTTACATCCCTTATATGCTAATCCAACCGCTTGTTTGCTGACATGCCCATTTCGTGGCAACTAGCGGGCTGCTCTCTCCTTTCTCCTCACTCCTTGAAGGTAAGGATGGCGCACTCAACTGTTATTACGGTTCTTTGGACTTGGGTATCCCCCCACTGACTTTGGTGCAGCGTTTTACTACCCTGCTCCACTGCTGGAGAGGTGATATTCATCCTCATTGACATTGTATCTATTTTTAATATCTCACCACTTACTTAGTCCCATATTATGTTGCATCTTACCTATTTTTACCTGTACATTTGTCGTGGCTCACCATTCCATTAGGTGAGGCATTCCCAATCTGTGCAGCCTTACTATGTCACATCTTACCTATTTGTACCTGCACATTTGATGTAGCTCCCCGTACCATGAGGTGAGCCTTTCCCAATCTCTGCAATTACTATTTCACATCTTACCTATTTGTACTTATACATTTGGTGTAGTCCCTCCGTACCTTCACTAATTTGTATACACTCACCTACACTGTCTGTAACCATTATGAGTACAATTGCACTTGGTTAATGTACAATGCACTTTCTATAACTAGCGCCTAGATACCTTCGGGTTTTGTGCGCTGAAATAAATGAAAATAAAAAAATAAAACAAAGAGAAAGCAAAACAAACAAAAAATATCTATGCATTGTATACCCTCTTGAGAACATGAATGTTAATTTAAGAACAACAAGCCTCGAATCAGCACCAGACTTAGCTTGATAATTTCTTAAGGAAAACGCTTCCGAATTAAGGAGCCTTGGGGCTGGTAGCTTAAAAGAGTGCAAGTTGAGTGCAGCATTCTTAGGAGTCCATTGTCATATGAGCAGGGTGGAAAATGAAAAAGTAGAATTGCTTTTAGGCCTTTGTTTTCCACTCTACCCTCTGAAGCCTCTGATGATGTCCAGTGCCCAAAAAAGGTATTTCTTGTGAAAACCAGTTAAGACTAGGAAAATCAATTCCTGATCTCCGCCTTCTCTCCTCATTTCCAGTGCTATGTCATGGACACACAGCTTTCCTTCAAGCCTCCCTCTACTCCCCCCTCTTCTTCCTTTCTCATCCCTGGCATGGTGTGCAGTAAACAATCTCTGTCTCAATTCCACTAAGAGAGAGATCCTCCTCATCGGGAAACCTGTGCCCTCTTTTCCTCCTACCCTCTAGCCACCCTCTTTGTGCCCTCTACTGCCACCATCCTGTGAGGCAGGAAACCTTGGGGTCATCTTTAACTCCACTCTCTCATTCACCCCTCACATCATGGACCTTACCAATAAGTCTCACGTCCAGCTCCACCTCTTCAGAGGCATTCTTCCTTTTCTCATCTCCCCCCTGAAGCTAGATGTCTCCAGAGCTCTGGTCCTCTTCAGGCTGGACAGCCTCTTTCTCAATCTCCCTCTTTCCTCCTTTCTTCCCCTCCAGCTAATCCAGAATAGGCTGCAAGACTTATCCTTCACCTCAAACGCAGGAACTGTACCTCTTGAGCCCTGGGTGGCTGCAAGGATCAAATTCAAGACTCTCGGCATCACCCACAAGATCTTCTGGGGCTTGGCACCCCGCTACCTCCAACTTTCCATCCCTTGAGGCTCCCCTGCTAGAGCCATATGCTCCTCGAACTCCAACTCTTTGACTGTCAAACGCTTCACCAAGCAGAGAGTGGGGGAATGTATCACTCCTCGGCTGGTGCCTTCCCCTGGAACAGCCTCCCTGCCCCTCTCAGACTGAGCCAGACCTCCTTAAATTCCAGACAGAAACTGCTCAATACTCTGCTCCTCTCTACCTCGATCCCTCTTTCCCTTCCCTGCTAATCACCCCACTTCTGCTGTGACCGGTGGCCTGATCCTCATGAATCCCTCGGGATCTCAGGCCCTTCCTCCCAGTCAATAAAAGCACCCCCAACCCACTGCACTGGCCTTGCAGGGCCCTGGTTGGTGCTCCGCTTCCCACTCTGAGGGTCGGCTTCACTAGCACTGAGGTTCTCCTCCTTGGCTCCCGTTAGGACTTCCTTCCTGCGCCATCCTACAACACTTGTCCACTCCTCTGCTCCCCCCGTCCTTCCATCCCCACCTGCTACACTTCCCCTCAATGCACTTGCACGTCCAAACATCCAAATACCACAAGGCCTAGTAGGATCACAACTGTATATGTACTGTTTTTTGCCATTGTTATTATTTCCCCTGTTTCCTCCCCATTTAGCCTTGTGGCGCTTTGAAACACAATTCTGTTGTATAAAGTGCTTTACAAATGCTCAATAACAGAAAATAAATAAATTGACACTGACTCAGTGGCCTTCTCACACTGACTGGAGACCAATGAAATGCCCAGTGTCTGAATTTTTTCATGCGGATGCACCGCTCAACATTGTGACCCCCAGCATTGCCTGGTGGCAATGGAATCGGATGACCCTAATGAAGAGTCTGCTGAGATGTAAAGAAAAAAATGCATACTTGGGCATAGGGGTAGCGCTTATAGCATGATATAATACATTGCCAACAGGAAAAAAAATGTTTGTCCCAATATTTCTTCTTTGGTTTCTTTTGTCGAGGAACTTCCTCCTGACCCCCAACGCACGTCTCTTGACCCCCCTCATTTTCCATTTTCATTGTGCCTTCATTTCGTTAACTCACTTATCTCTATCATGCTTGGGTTCTGTGACTGTCCACAGAACCCTCTTCTGCACCTCTTGCGCAAATGCCCTAGCAGTTTTATATTGGTAATTTGTTCTTGCCATAGCTTTACAGTTTTATGGAATTTTGTAGGCGAAGGTCCATAAATATACAGACTTAAATGTTTCCTGTTTACAATCTACGCATTAGCAATACTTTATTAATATAGAATTTCTATTAAACTTCTGGTAGGCCATTCATTTCCCACTGAAGCACCTCTCTCTCTCGATCAGTTTCATGTAACACAAAATAATATAGGTCTGGAGTTGTGGATTGCGGAGCTGTTCTGGGGGGCACCATATTGATAAGTGTGGTTTTCTTTTTATTGCAACACCATCAAAACCAGGTAAACAAGACCTGCCACGAAGAAACAGAATACAGTTATACACAAACATGTCTAGAGTGAGCATTTATTATGCAGCTACTCAGCTTAGAATGGTGGTCACCAGGATTACCCAAATGAAGAGTCATCTGAGATTTAAAGAAAATAATAACCACCAGGTCATTGGGCAATGCTTATAACAAGATCCAAGAAATTGATGAGAAGAAACAAATGTTGTCCTGATACTTCTTCTTTGTTTTATTTTGTCAAGGCGGTTACTCCCGAAACCGCCCCCTCCCGTCTCTTGACCCCGCTCATTTCTCTTTTTCAATGTGCCTTCATCATTTAATTAATTAACTTATATCACTGTTTTAATCATGCTGGTGCTCTGTGATGGTCCACTGGACTATAAACTGACAAGAGCACCAAGGTCAGAATCGAGCACCAGTTGGTTTTAGATACCCTCTGCCAATTATATTTAGGATACACTATGGACCTCAGTTCACGTTCTGTAATCATGTTTATGCAGGCTGTATTTCAGAAAACTGTGTGTTGTACTGCTCCACACAAGAATGGGTTTGAGCACCCCGTTTTTCTTCTGCACTCAATTTTGAAAATCAGCTCCTCCTTCTGAAATATTTATCTCAAAAAATGTGTTTACCTTAACATTTCATAAGACAACGAGTTCAATTCATCAATTTATTTTCACACATTAATCAAGTATGGTATTATTATATTCAATAATGAGGTAATCTACATACAGAAATACATCTTTTGCAAATGTGTTCAGGTATGGGTGGGCTCTAAAACAATGACCAACACATTTCGAATATGTTTGTATTCTTCTTCAGGGAAATGGACCACTTAACACTTCCTACATATCAATAATACATTATTCTCCCTAAATTACCTTTGAATTAGCTCAATATCATAACACGAATCTCAAAACTACTGACCTGCTGAACAAATTCAAATTCTCCAGATGAAATCATACTGCTCACTAGTTTGTTTCTCTTCACTGTTAACAGACAATAACAGATTTAAAATCACTTCCTTGTAACCATATAATCTTTGATTAAATAGCTCTCCAAAGATCATTGGCTATTATGTTTACGTTTTATTGAATGTGATTAAACAGTAATGTGCTTCCTTAGAGAATTTGTTTGTTGCTGTCCTCTATAAAATATCAAAGTTCTTATTAAAACCTGCATCAATTAGCTACCATCAAATCACATATAATATCACTTACCCATAGATATTACCTACAGTACATTGTAAGCTGCCTGATTGATAATACCTTCACAGTCTTTGTCCAGCAAAACTGAGTATCGATATCAACACTGTTTTACTGAAGGACAGAGGAAAGTCGTGTTTGTTCAATATTTGTTAGCAATATAAACGTACTTGGTTATATCATCATTGCCATCATATGCCACATAATATCTGGGCTCGAGTGGCGTTTAACCTATGTCGAATTATAATATGTAGTGATTAGGACTATCTATAATGGATATCTATGGGGCATAACAGTCACTCCAAATTAGTCAATAAATTACAGTTAATTACACAGCTAATACCACTAAACTTGTAATCAGACCCTATGTAGGCTTTCTTGTGACAGGATGTGACATTTAAATAAATGAACGTTACCAAATTTGGTTTGGTGTTGTTTTTCAAAAGTAATTTTTGGAACTGCAGTAGTGAAAGGTTCTGCACAGTGGTAGGAGTATTTTAGTTCAGTATTTGTAATTTTTCATTCTTATTTTGTATATTTAGAACCATGTTCATTCAGTGGTTCCTTAATGAATAAGTATTATATCCATTTATTTTTTACATTTATAAAGCGCACAAGGCAGCCCAAGGGCATTGTGGTGCTGTTGCAAGCATGGCTTACTTAGTTACAGGAGACAGAAGAAAAGACAGCCTGTCTGTGGTTCGTGGTTACATTTAACCTAATGGTGGTAAAACATGCAGAGTTACAGCGGGTGAAGGCTCGATGATACAAGGTTACAGGGGAACCGGGTACAGCCAATACCTTCACGGACTGTCAAACTCTGATGAATCCTCCCACCCTTCCTCCTCACCTGTATCTTCAGTCTGACTCTCTTATTGATCTGTCCTTCTTCTTGTTCTTCTTCTTGGTTCTTTTTACTTGGATTCTTTCTATTTAGTCTTCTTCTCATGTACGTAGGGGCGAGCTCTGTCGGAGGCCATGCTGCCTAAAGGAAAGATATGTGACAGCGGGGCTCCCCGGGAGCTAGCCCCCAGAGGTAAGGAAAAAGCCTCCTGGCTGAAAAAACCCCAGGCCTTCTGGGCTCCTTTATGTATAGACTGTCTTTATTCTTGAACTGTGTTGGCTGAGATACGGTCTGATGATATGCTTGACAGTAGTCTTTGCAGAGGTTGTAAATATGTAGTTCTTTTGGTTTGAGTAACAGCTCTCTGTTCCACAGTAAAGTATAAGGATGTCAAAACCCAAAGTCCAAATAAGGAGCAGAAATGAATTAGAGAGGTACCGGGAAGCAACAGGGTCGAGAGCGACACAAAGGCTGGTGGCAGCAAGTCGCACAAGGAAAAAAGGGAGAGGGGAACAGCTCGAAGCAAGGCGGAAGCTGAGAACAACCAGAGAGAAGCAGGAAGGTAGCAAAAGGGAGAACAGCCAACAGAGATCCGCGAAGGGAACGGAAAAAGAGGGGAAAACCAAGGTAAGTGAAGCACAAGGGATTGTGAAAAAATGAAGAGAAGGCAAGGCAAAATGAAAGAGAACCGCTCACCAAGAGGAGCGAAATTCAGACAGGGAGAAATGGGACCGAGACCCGGGGAGGCAGAAAGCAGGCGAGGGAAAGAAAGGATGAGCGAAGCTCGGAGGAGAAAAGTCACTAATCGTAACAACACCCAAGACGTGAAGGTGCAACGCACTGAGCTGCTGCAGGTCGCGGTGTATAAAGGGTTCTGCCATCTTGTTTAGGGAAGACGAGACCGCGAAAGCAGCTTACTGCCAAGCAATGTAATGGAACTCTACAGTGCTTCCATGAACTCCAAACGTTCCACGTGCGGCGCATGACACAGACACCGGTATCTGGGTGTAACCATGGGTGTGCTGGGTTTAGTTGAAGAGCTTCGTTTTGAGGACTTTGTGGAAGGACAGGTGCGAGGTCTCATTCCTAAGTATATTTGGGGGGGCATTCCATTGTCTTGGCACTATGAAGGGGATCTCATGCTTTGGTATTTGATATTGGCGCTATCATGCTTTGGTATTTAACATCTAATCAAATCAAACTAATGAAATTAGATTAATAAAGTGTAACATTGATCTAAAACCATATTGCTTGCTTGTGGAGTTAATGACAAAGTCAGCGAAAAGACTGTCAATATGTTTGTGAGTTGATTTTTTAGATCTACAGCGGTATTCCGGATTTTCCACCTCTTGTTTATGTTTGCTCAATTTCATCACGTCTTCATGCAGTATTAATTTAAAGGGATACGTCTGGTTTTTAAGTTCAATACAATAATACAAATATGCAAAAGCAAGGATTTAATCCAATTTGACTGTAAGGCAGCAGGGTCGTGGAAGGATGGAATGTTGATAAAGTATAATGTGAAATTAAATGGTTTGGTTTGAACCTTATCCTTCATAAGTTGTTGAAATGACTTCCATATGGGTATCTTGTGTTTGGTAAATATGTTTTTTTATCTTACTTTTGAGTTCTTCTTGGCAAAGGGATATATATTTTCTCTTTTGCTATCATGGTAGATTGCACATGCATAAAAGCAGTTTGTGCATGAATCTGTCCTCAATGGAGTGAGGGATATGTCTCCTCCCATCCAAATTATGAGAAGGCCGTATTAATATATATGGTCCGTGGTTAAAATTGATTGATGTTAGGGTAAGTGTTGTGAAAAATGTAATGTGCACCAACCTCAGTGTGGAATATGCACTTATTGATTTTAGCATATATCCCTTTGATCAAAGGCTTAGTGGCCAAATATGAAGATACAATGCAATTCTTATGTTTCCAAAATTATTTTCTTTGGCCTTGCCATGAGGAGGAGGCCTGTCACAATGCAATTCAAAGCCAGTCCTGGCCATGAGGTGGAAGGCAGCTAGGACAACTCAACCCTTACCCTTGCCCTGTGCGCTTAACGGCAAGTCAGCAGTACACCTTTGCCTCACACCATGCCTTGGCAATCAGATACTCACCAGTCTGTCTATGTTCGTTTTAGACACTCCCGACCAGACTGAAATCCAATGAGGAAATGGCTGGCTGAGAGCGAACTTCCAGTGCCCCACATTGACAACATACTGAATCCCTCTGGCAGGAGAAACCCTCCTGTGGCCCTTGCAGGATGCATGGCAGCACCAGGAGCATGCCCATCTGAGTGAGGAAAGGAACAACTTCCGCAGTCCCTGCCTGGCAGTGAGAGGACTGTGTAGGAATCTCTGGTATGGTCGGCAAGTAATCACGTCAGGCAAAAAAATACCCAGAGTACCACGGACTTGTTGGGGGCTCGGGGCCCCTCTTCGAAAGTGGAATTTCCTTGGAGGCAGGCACTGGGAACAATGTCCCCAGAAATGAACATGGACAATCTAATTCCCGGACTGCCATTGCAGCACTGTGCCTAGTCATCACAGAGAAAGTGGGGGGATTAGCCCCTTTTTCAACATAGGGCCGATTGGGAAGGAAAGATGGTCAATGAGCACAGCAGGGGGGATACTTCAACAAGAAAAAGGAAGCAGTAAGTGTAGTTTGTTCAGGTGAGGTCAGAGGAAGAAAAGGAGGCATACCAAGAGACCAGCATGAGGAAGGAGGAAGTGGTGGCTAGTGGAGGTGATTCATGGGTCAGATGAGGTATTGGTGTAGTGAGTGTGAGGATACTACAGTGTGAGTGTGCATGTTTGTGTGGCGAGTGAGTAAAAGACATTTACGTAAGGAGTGGATGAAAAGTGAATGGTACTGATGGAAAGGAGGGTGTTTGAGTAGTAGAAGGAGGGGAGTAATAATGGAAAGAGCAGATTAGTAATGGGAGAAGAGTAGTAGTGGGAGGTGGGGAGTAATAGTCAGAGGAGGGACGTAGTAGTAAAAGGAGGGAATAATAGTATTGGGAGGAGGGGAGCAGTAGTGGCAGGAGGAGAGTACTAGTGGAAGGAGGAAAGTAGTAGTGGGAAGAGAAGAGTAGTAGCAAAGATGTGAAGTGAAGTGGGAGGAGTGGTAACATCAATAGGTGGAAGTGAGGAGTAGGAGGAGTGAAACATCCAAGGGAAGGAGGATTAGGGGAGTAAGATTGAGGGAGTGATAGTAAGAGTAGAAGTGAAGAACTGAGGAGGTATGACTGAACAAACCTGAATCCAACAGAGTAAGTGCAAGGCAATATCCAAGCTCCCATTGGAATACTAACCTTGCATTAGAATAGGGAAAGCTAGGTAACCCCTAAGGGAGGGTAGATAGCCTGCAACTAATAGTTGAATCCAGCTATTAGACTATAGGGATTACCATTTGATAGCACTAACCAGGGGTTACGGATGCCTTGATTAGTGAGGAGGGTCGTGGGCAGATGAGAGAGAGAAGGACAGCGCTAGGCCCTACAAAATACCCATAAAGGCTCTTATATTGTCTTGGACTCAGAATGATTTCTGTGCCATTTGGGACACATGGCTTACTGTGGTAAAAACTGATACCAAGATATGCATACAGTTTTACTACCTGCATACGTTTCAAGGATGAGTCTTCTTAGCAGTGCTCTTCTTTCTAGTAAACAACAAGTTCATAGCTCTGTTAATGTTGATTGTTAGCACATTTTGCTGGCAGTTATCAAACCTAGCTTGAGAGCAGCACATTGTTTAACAGTGTGTGCAAGCCAATGCTGAACATGGTGTTTTTGAACAGTAGCACCATACTGTTGGCCGCAAAGTGAAAAAGTAAGGATTTAGTCATGCGGGAGGCATTGATGGAAGTCATGTTTTTAGTGTTTTGCGAGACTGGAGGATGGGTGTAGTGAGATAGAGTTTCAGAGGATGGGGGGGCTGGAGAAGGAGTGTGTGTGGGTCCTTTCTTTGTGGGCTTGTTTTGTAACCAACTTGTGATTGATTTGCTATGTGATGCACCAGAGCCTCCCAAGGTGTGGAGTTTAGCTGCCAGATATGTTAGCCTTCAAAACTGCTTTGTAGATGATGTATATGCAGTTTTGAATAAGATACTGGCGGGCAGGTGGAGGCAGTCAATCTCACTTAGGAAGCGAGAGATAAAGTTGAATGTGTGGGTCCCTGTAATGAGACGGGCTGCAGCATGGTGGACAGCCATGAGGGGGTCCAAATTCATGGCTTACAGCCCAGTTAGGAGGGGATTAAACACGTCGATGTGGAAGATCATGTGAGCCTAAACCATAATGCATACGTTGTCCAGGTGTGAGGTGTTTGATTTTACAGAGTGTACCACTCTGTAGGCAGGCTGTTCGAGCTTTTTTGGCTGTGTACTTTTGGAAGGAGTGGCTGTTGTTGTCATTGAAGCCTATGGATTAAACTCAGCCTGATAGCTGTGGGGTGAATCCTTCTCTTTGCAAATCATCAAGACACTTTTGGCAAGCTTTTGTTTGACAGGGAAACCAATGAGGACAATTTGGTATCCGTGGGTTTAAGCTTAATTAACAGGTATTCGACAACCTTGGGTACCCAACACATGAAGGGGAGTTTTTTTGATTTGAACAGACCCATCTGTGCTCCTTAGAGTCTGCTGAATAGGTAAGAAATGAATGATTCTAGGATGGTATCAGAGAAGTCTATCCTTTCAGTGAGGAGGGGGGTGATTGTCTTATGGTTGATGGTGGGGAAGGCAATTGAGAGATCTAAGATGACTAGGAGGCACCAATCAACCTTGTTGCTGAATTGAAATGCATCACACATCACTTGGATATTGGAAGTGTTGTCTGCATTAAGTGCACAGGAATTTGAGGAGAGTCTCTGAGTTTTGGTTTTTACATCATTGCTTTTCCAAAGAGGTGATTGAGCATATATTGGGTGTGTACCTTGGTACGGATGGTTTGGCTTTGGTGCGGATATGCTTTAGGGGATCATGGGGATCAACTATCTCCTGCTGCATCCTTGTGATGGATAATGTCACCATAGTTGCCAAAAGTTGTCTAGAAAGATTGACATTTAAGCACCGGATGTTTACCATGGCCTTTATGTGGCGATGATGTGTGTGATAAGAGTAAAGAGATTGTGGCATGGTCAGTCCAGTCAAGAGGGAGTGAGTCCAAGTAGGAAATGAGTAAGGAGGAGCAAAGACGAGTTCAAGGGCATGACCTTTGACATGTGTGAGGAAAATTACATTTTTTAAGGTCCTTGGATTTGTTCGAGGGGAGTAGTGAATCACACAGGTGTTTCGCTGCTTGACACTTGGCGACATTTAAGTCTACAAGAAAGATGCTATTAGAGAAGGAAATCGTGACCAAGGAGAAGATTGGAGAAGTCGTCGATGAAGTCCCCACTGCCCACAGGTCAACTGCAGATAAAGCGGAATGTGTCTGAATCATTGTGTGTTAAAGGGAACTGGCACAACAGGAATTCATAAGCTGGTTTTCAGGAAGCCAGTAATCACTCTGTTAATGTATTAAGATGTTACCCCTTCAAGAGTTGGAATCAGAGAATATACATTTATATTGATGTAGACTGTAACTAGTATGGTAAGCCGTCAGTAAGGAAAGGACGTGGAGTTAAATTTATCAGCCAAACCCCACAAGCAGGTTATGTCATCCTAGACATTATTGTATTCGTTTATTTTGGAATTTTGCTCTCTGCTATAGACAGAGTAGCTTAAGAGTTTGAGAGGTGAGGTGGTTGCAAGTAGGTAGGGGAAGGGAGGACAGAGGCAGAGAGTAGGAGGGAGACACACAGTATAACAGCATACATTCCCATTGGGGTATTCTTTCAAAGCAGACATAGTCTGCATTTCAAGTACCCGAAACACATACAAAATAATTATAACTTAGTCAGCGGAGCCTGAAAAATGTATTACTTGAGCATATGGCCACTATACAATGTGGCATTTGGATGGTTGAAGTCACAAAATGGTATTACTGAAGCCAGCTGCTTATCTTTTGGTATTAAGTGAAAACATCTTTTTAATTTCCTCGAAGACCGATTTAGAAAGACCACTCTGAGACCACTCAGAGACCACTAAGAGCTGTTTTTCTACAACTAACTCTCATAGCCCTGCAAGGTACAAGTGCATGAAAGGGCTGACAGGTGTGGTCTCGATGGGCTGTGGAAAATGGAAGTCATGCCATGAGACAAGTGTTTTGTGTTTGCCTGTGCGTCTGTGTGTATGTTGTGGGGTAATGTTTGTAGTGTGGAGGTAAGGGGTTTGGAGTAGGTAAGTGTAAGTGTTGAGTGAAAGGAAGGGGTTGGGAGGGTGAGTAGGTGTGTGATGTGTGTGTGTGTTTGTGTGTGTTCGTGTTTACGAGTGTGCATGTGCCGGCATGTGAGGAGAGGTGGGTGGGAAGGAATGGTTATGGTGAGGAGGGGGCGGGGATGAAAGGGGAGTTTGGGGGGAAACACCCCGGTTGTAAGGGTGAGAGTGGGCAGGGGATTTGTTTTTCACAGAGGGCAGGGGTGAATAGTGAAACATTTCGAATATTGAAGGCCCCACCAAAACGCCCTAAAGTAATCAGTCTTTTTTGCTTGCAGCCTTTAATATTCAAGAATATGACATACCTTTCATAGTTAGGATTACTTTTGAAAAATGCAAGACATGCCACAAATGGCTTCAATCAATTTTTCTGAAACCCATTAAAATTACTGGTAACAAATTACATACCTAGGAAATGTTTCCAGACACTCTATTTGAGGACTCTCCTGATGTTGCAGTACTGTAAGATAACCCTTATCACAAGGTGGATGTAACATTTCAAAATCAATAAACACTGTTCTGCAGAGTACTTTCCTTTGACAACTAAACACCCGATATATTAGGATTTCCTGTTGTTATCTTTGTAGTCAGCATGCATTGCAGTAGAAATCCCAAAGAAAGGACTGCCACTTGCATGGCCTCTATGCCTTTCCCTGATTCATGATTGTGTAGGCCTGCTTGGACATGCCTTTTTGTGCTTTATATCGCTTCATTTTTGCTTTTCAAATGGCCATTACAGGACCATTAGGAGACTTCAAGTGGGCTGTTGTGTCATGTGAATTACTTGACCAGATTTCTGTGCTTCCTTCTCTTTCTTGTACTTCCTTTACTCTAGATTTGTTAGTTTTCACCCTCTTACTCCTGTGCCATAAATTGGTACAGGGGGGTTGCACATAGGCATAGGCATGGCAATCTGTTTATTTATCTTGTTCCTTCTTAGTAAAATAGGGAACACGTGGATCAATCTCAGTTTGTTTAAAATTCCCCTACTCTTCTGAGTTGCTGATTGATTGTAAGCAACCACCTTGGTGTTTTGCACTGTCCACTCATATAGACGCCAGTATGCACCAAACACAGACCTGATGACTCTCTGTTTTTAGTGAACAATATTGACAGCTCCCTTTATCAGTGACAGATAAGAACCACAACCTTGCTAGTGAACAGGAAATCAGATCTTCAATGACTAATATAGAAGGCTCCAAGCTGTGGTTTAGGAGATCTTGGGAACACTCCGACTCTGTATAAATGACGGCTTTCGAGAACAAGTTATGGGAATCCAAAGATAAAACATTTTTTCTTTGATAAAGTCAACAAATTAGCTCATAAAATCTTCAATACAAACATATTTCGAAATTAACACAATTTTCATTGAGCTTCTTAGATTTCATCACATTCAATTCTATATACATGATTTTCCCATGATACCAGGTATGACCAATTTTCATTGTTCTACAAGCTCATAGACTTCTTTCCGCTTTGTTCCATTCTTATTCTATTTTACATATATTTTTAAAAAATACAAGAACTCTTAGCCTCAAAGACATTGATTCTCCTTATAACATTCTAAGCCACAATACATCTCTCAATAGCAAGGCTTTGTAAACAAATTCACCAAAGTAACTTAATCTTTCTGTTAACAGTTCTGGACATTCTATTCCACCTCTTCTGCGTATTTACAAAATCTACAGAACCCCATTTGAATATCGCTTTTAGATCTTAGACAAATTATTTGATTTGTAGACAATACATTCATTTTGAATCTCATGAATCCAATTTTCATCTTTTTACAAATAAAGACATTTCTTTAGGTATGGTGGTTCTATTGCTCCAATCACTTTCTCAGATGACAATACATGTGCATACAACGTTGAATTACATATTGCAAGTCGAGTTTTTTTCCCAATATATTCCCCTTAACTTTTTCTTAACCATGTTTGGGTTGGTTTCCATAAGTTCAATAGGTACCCCTGTTTCACTCAAGATTTCTCCACATTCCAACCTTAAACTATTGATGTACCCGTTAGTGTCATTCACTGACAGTTGGTGATATAATGTACCCTCTTTAGAGAACTCACACTTACTGAGAAGGCATCATTTCTTCCACTGTACAATACTTGCAATTGATTGGAGGCCCATCTCGTACCTAATTACCTCCAATGGTATACACTTAGGCAGAAAGTACAATATCGCTCTCCAAATTTTACTTTCCACACCTCTGTATTCCTTTTCCAGGCTTCTTGGCCAGAATTCAAGGCCATATACTATGGTCGGATTTACCTTGCTTCTATAAAATTCTCTACAGGGTTCTAAAGAAAGTTTTCTGTATTTCCAATCTACCTGTTTCATTTGATTTATCATTCCATTTACTTTAGAATTCACATAGTTTGTAAAGAAAAGTTTTCTACATTTTGCGACTATGGGATATCCCAGAATTTAATGTTTTCTTTCACTGCCAGTGCTTTACTTTCCCAATTCCATACACACTTCTTCTTCTGTCTACCTTGTTCACTCTTTGTCAGCTTAATTATAACTGATTTACCTGGATTGATGTTTAGTTCAATTCCTAGCATGTAATTGCTGAATGCTTTTATTAATCTTTGAAGTCCCACACTCGTGGTGTCAATTAGGATACAATCGTCCGCACATCCTGCCCAGTTTAGTTTAAGTTTCCCAATTTTAGATGTCTCCAAAGAATGTACATCTAACACTTTTCCTACACCAGACATGTACAGATTGTAAAGAGTTGGTCCTAGTATACAGCCTTGTCTGATTCCCTTATCCATGTTACACTCGTTCGATAAACCCCCTTCTGAGTTTAGTCTAACTTGTATTTTAGAGTTGTTTAGCAAATATATTATTATACTCAGTAAGGCTTTAGGAATTCCATAGTTATCTAATTTCTGCCAAAGAATATTCCTATTAACAGAGTCGAACTCTTTGCTGAGGTCCATTGATCCCACATATGCACAAGCCTCTTTTGACTTCCGTACCAAATGCTTTAAAAAATGTAACAGAAGGCCTCTGCAATCAGTACCAATATTCTTACGGAAGCCTATTTGTCTAGAATCCAAGATGTTATTTTTTTCACTCCACTCATTTATTCTGTCAACTACCATAGTGGCAAACATTTTTGAGTCTACAGCCGTTATGCATATTGTTCTATGATTTGATGGTTCCACTCTTGTTCCCTTCTTAAAAATAGGTACCATGCAAGATCTTTTCCACGACTCAGGGATTGTTTGAGTTTCAATGATGTCATTAAATTGTACACTTAAAACGTTTGCCCATAATAAAGGCGCTTGTTTCAGCACCTCATTAGTTAATTTATTCAGACGAGGTACCCTTAATAGATTGGCCTTCTTAATTTTTACCTTTATTTGTTCCACTGTTATTTGTAGATGCCATTTCCCTTCTTCTTGTGAGTAAGTTTCCATATGTTTTGTGGTTAACATATCGCTAATATAAGGCAACCAGGTATCCTCTGTTATAGGATTGGTCATTTTGGTCCAATTGTTTTCTACTATTTTATTTATCAGGTCCCAAAGGCCCTAGAATGTTTTCCCATTAAACTCTGTAACATATTTTCTCCGTCTGTCTGATATGTTTTACAATGTTCATACTTTAACCAATTTTTATATCTTTGCTTCAATTTCCTAATTATTTCTACCTTGTTTTTGTCCAAGTCTATGCTCCTAGAGATTTACCTAATCTCCCTTCTCAATTCGTTCTTTTTATTTCTTATTTTGATACTTTTTTTTTTTTTTTGAAACGTCAGTCTAATATGTCTCGGTACTAAGACTTTGACATCAGACTTTTGTTACAACATGGTAATTTTGTTGATTCCTTTACTAAACACATGAGCCAGCCGATGTGATGCGAGCTGTGGCGCTCAAACATTATAGCTAAAAAAAATACAAGGGAGGTCAGAGAGGCGGCTATGCTCGCCAATATACCGCTATGGTCATGCGTTTGCTTCCAAATCTAGAGAGTCTATGAAGTCAACTACGGCACAGCTTAGTTTCACAGAACTACCGTCCATGGCAAATGACCACCAATCTCGGAACTCTGGGCTCGCAGGACTATAATTTCCTAAATGCAAGATCTGCTTTGCTGTTGTCTGCGTGCATGTAGTAAGGAGATGTTCCAAGGATTCGATTTCACTTAGACAGAAGCGACACTTATTGTCGTTTACTGTGATGAAGCCACAACATCGCCTTGGTTTTTATGGCATTTAGTCGAATTCGCAGGAACTGTTCATGGTGATGTCGAGAAGGGCAGTTTGTTAGGTAGCGACATGGTACACCCAACTTATGTTCTCCTATTCCAGAGTCTAATGTGGTTGGCATCTTGATATGTTGATCGTTGTTCTCAATCCAGCACTAAAGTTCAAACTTTTTTTTTGCAATTTGCGGCCGCATTATCAAGTCGTCTGATGTTAGGTCGGCTCGAATTAGGATTTGTTCCATGCATTGTTTCCATTCTTGTAGTAGGATTGATTTTCCTGAGTCTGGTCTTACAGAAAAAATTTGATATGCAGGTGGAGTGGGTGTCATGGTCATCTTTCGCATTGCCATTAAGGATTTCCACATGACACACACGTGAAGTGAGTTTAATGAGAGTTCATATCTTATCTGCTTCATCGAAATGTAGGTCGGCAGCTTCAAGACGCGCCGCCAAAAGATGGCTTCCAATTTCTGCCAAAATGAGGCATCTACGCTCCATCCCGCTTCTGACCCGAAGGTAATGGCCGGAACTACTTTTTGAGCATAAAATGTTAGTATGGGAGTTAGAGTGAATTTTCTGTACGATTTGTTCAGCAGCTGTGCTTGAATACTGAATTGGATCATTCGATTTGTCATATCGGTCTTCCAATGATGTTCACATCGTGAGTTGTTGAAGGAGATTCCTAAATATCTTATTGTATCTACAACATCCAGATTTTTTTTATCGATTTTCCACGTAAAGGGGCGTTTGCTTGATAAGCTGGAATATCAGCAATAAACAATTTAAATAGCTCTGCGGCTAATGGGCAGCCTTGTTTCACACCCATATTTGTGTGAATTGATTAGATAAGGTACCTTGGTTGTCTAGTCTTATACTTATGACTGTGTCCCTGCGTAGCACTCTTATAGGTTCAATCAAGTTGCTGGGACATTTCCAGTTTTTTAGCTTTTGACATAGTTTAAATCGATTAATGCTGTCGAAAGCACCTCGTAGATCGACAAAAGCTACGTACAGTCGTGTTTTTGCCCTTAGACTTTCAAGTTTTAGTATGGTCATTAACAACAGGTTCACTTCCACACCGACACCTTTGGTAAAGCCTGTTTGCCGGACGTCGGGAATTTGTTCCGCTATTGACCATTGTACTAACTTTTGGCGTAAGAAAGAAGCAAAGATTTTGCCAATAGTGTCCAGCAGGGCTATCGGGCGGTAGTTGTTTGGATCCGCCAGGTTGCCCTTTTTGTAGATAGGGACAATAATTGCTTGGCGCCAAGAGGCTGGAATCGTCATTGTTGATGATAATCGTAAGAATAATGATTCTATAAATATCGCCCACTCCTCATCGTTGTTTTTCAACATTGTATTTGATATTAAGTCTGGACCAGCTGCGTTTGAATTTTTCAAGGATCGTATTACAGCTCTGATATCTTCAGCTGATATTTGCATATCTCATGTCGTCAAGTTATGTTCCGCTACTCTTAACTCCTCGCATTGAGTATTGCTGAAGATTTTTGCAAAATGGAGTTCCCATTGCGCTGAATCAATCCCATTTGACAGAGTGGCATGGTGTTTTGAGTTACCTGTGTTCAAAATTGCCCATATTTCTAGTGAGTTTTTCTGTACTAGATGTTTCATTAATAACTCTGCTTTGTCCTGCTCGATTATTATTTTTGGGGATTTTAACCAATTTCGATATTGTTGGCGACGCATTTGAATTGCTATTTTAGTTGTTCCTTCGTCGTTAGCGGCGTTTCGCGATTTCTTCAAGTTCCTCACGTCGCGTCGCATATCCTTTTTGGCTTGTGTCAATAACATAGATGATAGATGTTTATGTTTTAGCCCCATGATGCAGTTAGAGGCTCTCACAATGATGAAGTCTGATAGCAAGGGAACATAATCCACCGACATTACCTTGTCGTCAAGAAATTTCTGGTTGATGTTTTGTATTTTGGAACTGTCTATCCTGAGACGGTTTCCATCGGCATTCACAGAGATTGGAATGTCGGGGATTCTTTTTTCATTTGTCCATTCCACTATGCAGGCAAGGCGCAAGAGATTGCGGTCACTATTTGACATAATAGATATTGTAAGCGACAAATCCTTTTCAAATAAGTTTTGGGACACCCAAAAGTAGTCAATAATTGACTGTGCCTTATGATCTGACCACATTTGCTTCGGCGGTTGATCGCCTGGCACATGACCGTTGACCATTTTACAGTTACAATTGCGTAATGCCTCGCTCCAGTGGTGACCACGACTAGTTACTTCGTTGTTAGGTAGAAGTCTGAACACGTGGTTGACTGGGTCGTATCTGAACCAAGTACAGTTTAGATCACCGACACAGATTATTGAGAGATTCTTGTAGTTCAGATTCACGTTGTCAATGTGAAGTGTCATTGATTCAATAAACGATTTTGTACTGATTTTTTCCGGGTTCCAGTACCCATTTAAGATGAGCAAGTGCTTCCTTTTGGCGGTGATTTTGTTGTTTGATTGAAGTAGGGCTCCTTGCACGAAAGGGTTGGGACTAAATGAGTCTATGAGCCGCCACCATGTGTTTATCCTGATCATCATCAGTAGAACGCAGGAAGGGCGCCCTTTTGCGTTTTTAATTGCAGGATTTAATAGAATCACAAAACCGTCTCTAGACAGGGGCTCACTTAGCCATGTTTCTTGTAGGCAGATGACAAATACTTTTTCCATCTCAACATCGAATTGGTTAAATAGGTGGGTGAACCCTCTAGTGTTCCAGGATAAGAATTCTCAAGTGCATTCGGTTGTGATAGCTAGTGGCTAGTGCCGATGGGCTATGTTGTTTTGGATGTTATGTTTAGGAGCCTGGTTTGTACGCGGTCTTTGAGGATCGAAAGTTTGCATAGCTCGGCGTAGGTCTACATGTCTTTGTTCCGGGTTATTGCGAGAAGCACTCCTTGGGCTGGTCCTAGACATGTCAGCGCCAGGACTGGTTGGTTCGACTGTTATATCAAATCCAAAGAGTAGCAGTTCATCTAAAGCATTCAAAATGGTATTACGAACTGAAGCTGAGGAAATATGCAATAGGACTTGGTCGCAACAGAGTTCTGTTGTATATTCTACGATTTTTATGTCATCAGACGTGATTGTTCGGAGTGATGGAATACAACTAAATAATTTTAGTACGTTATTGCGATTCAAGTTCAATTCTTCATCTTCCTGGTGTAGATTTTGTAATCTCAATTTACAGTTCGAGGAACTATTACCGGAACTTAATGATGTAGAAGCACGCGAAGAATAATGCACTTGCTTGTTTCCTCGGGATCTGGTATACTTGGGGTTCATCATTGACGGCGTTTTTTTCGCACTTTGCTCAGATACCGTTGACACGTGAACAGACTTCTTAGCTTTGTACACCTCCGAAATTGAGGTTTGCAAGGGTCTGGCAGGGAGAGCCTCAGGGACCACGCTGGAATTGGATGTCGGTTGATCATTTGAGACCTCATCAGAATAAGTGGAGAGATCACATATGTCAATCGAGGCACTTGAGGATTTACTTGTGATGCTTTCAGGTCCTGAATCAACTCTTTGACGCTTGCTGGAGGGCATTACAATTCGACTAAGGTCCTTGGTGAGTTTCTCTTCAGTATATATCTTATTAAGGGCACTCAAATTGGACGGCTCTGTGTGAGAGAATAAACCTGACTTGATTTCTGCAGGTACATTTCGGATAAAGTTTTGTGGCTTGCGTTGATTGCAGTGGTTGTCGAGTTGGAATACTATATACATTCTTTGTTGTGGCTTCTATTGATTTGGCTGATCCTTGAAAAATTCCAAAGGACACCGAGGGCAATTCGGGTATGAAACTCAAAATTTGGTCTTTCATTTGTTGGGCCGTTGGTTCGAGTAAAGCTGGAACATTACAAGGTATGTCAAGATTTATATGTTTTGCTGAGGTGTTCACTCCGAGCGAAGATGTTTTTTGAGGAGGCTCCTTAGATGTTAATTCTATATCTGTTCTATTTATGGACTGTTCATGTGAATTGCTCGCGTCTTGAGACGTGTTTTTAGATGTTGAGATTGAAGTTACATTGTTTCTTCCGACAGGCGTTAAGTCATTTTTTTGTGCCTCGATATTTAAGTTCGTCATGTTAGAAGAGTGGCGCATCCACTTCACTGCCTCAAGTAAGCCATCAGATAAAGAATCATTCTGGCAATGATGGCGAGCGGCAAGATCACTTAATCGCTCTGCCAACGCAGAGTACGTTCTGCTTCCTGTGTCAGCTGGACTTGCAGGAAGTGTGTTGCCGAGTCAAAACTGTCCATCTTTTCCTTTAATGAAATGATGAGTGATATCTGATCTTTGTAGGCCTCATGGAGGGACTCATACATCTTCAAAAATGGCAAAAGAGCTGCGGATGAGGCAGCTAAGACGTTGTTGTATATCTGCATTGCTGCTGCTGATGAGAGACTTGGTTTCGACTCAGCACCAGTCTTGTCCGCTGAGTTTATATGTGTGCTATTCGTTGTCTCCAAATTGTGGTCACTTATTGATGATAAGTTTCCAGTTTCATACGTCGCAGAGACTTGCAGTGAATGTAAGTGGTTTGATCGTGATCCACTGTTTCTCCGTGAGGTCGATGAGGTCTTTGTGTGGGGTTGAGTTCGAGGTTTGCTTAATGGAAGACTTGTTACCCGATCTGCTCCATCATTTGATAGGCGATTGTCGCGTGATAACAAGCCATTTTTGTGGCATTTCCCCATTGAAACACTCTCATGATCTGATCGAGGTTTTTTCGATGTTCTTAAATTGAGATTGTTGTTGTTGTGGGATAAATCAACGTGAGGTCTTTCCATTGCACGTCCTGATAAAAAATTGCCTGTTCATTGCCTTGCGTCTTCTTCGTCAAATGGGAACCGTGGGTAGATGGACACGCTGTATGATGGTAATTGTGCAGCTGGTTTTGCGTTATCTACCCACCTAGGGTCCTTTGGTTGATCTTTCGCGTTTACCTGAAGAGAGTTTTTTGTCATTGTATTAGTTGCTGATGAGCAACCTGCCAAAATTGTTTCATCATTATCGGCAGAGTCAATGAGTATTACTGGCAGCGCTGTGCACGTTGTTACCGCTAGGTCATTCAATATTTCGTTTTCAACCTCATCTTGTGAGGCTTCCATTAACTCTGCGTCCGTTAATTCGAAGGTGGTGATGAACTCATCACCTATTTCGGATTGGATTGGCTCGGATGACACTGGATTTGTTATACTCTGGTTGAGAAGAGGTAAGTCAAGCAAGGTTAGTAGGGGTCTTTGTAGTGGTATGGTTAGATTGACAACCTCGTTATCCAAAGCTGCGGGTACAGCAATAGGCTCAGCTTCGCTTTCAAGTGCGCCTTCGGACCCGCTAGAGCCTTCAGAGTTGTTTGGATATCTTTGCGCAGCGTCCGAAGCTACGAGGACATCAAGAAGGTTCCTGGTAGTATTTGAGTCCGCAGGGACTTGAATCAGCAGACAGTTAGAAATGTCTGCGTTTTCAGAGGGCACAGGAAGACTGATAATCGTCTCTTCTTCTTCGACTCCGATTTCATTAATAAATGTGGGCGCATTCTCCACGTTCATCACAGGGCAATTTTCCGAGTTTTTACTCTTTACTAAAGGGGACATGTTGTCTGGTGATAAATTAATACAGTTAGTAGTATCAGATTGTAAACAAGGAACTACTAATTTCTTTGACACTCGAATACGTGATACGGTGCTTACCTTGGATGTCTCAGGACAAGAGTCTGCTTTTAAAGCGGCCCAGGGATTCTGCATCCGACGTTGTTGGATAGTCTTGCGTCTGGTTTGTGGCCCAGCCTGGCCCCCCTGTCCTGATTGTGCAGTCATTTCAATCACGACGCTGTGCAATTCACAGCCTCGACCAGACGTGGACTGACTCTACGCAAATTCCCTTTTTAGTGCACACCAGTGCGCCAAACAGTCGCTCAACAGTCACTGGGCTTGTCTCCTGATGGGCTTAACGCCGCAAGGGTGGTAGCCTCACTGTTTTAAAATCGGCCGGCATCACGTGATGGATCACGTGTTCCAAACGAACCCCGCCTCCTCCAGGAAGGGGTAGATGCCGGCAAGAGCTGCACACGAGCTTGCAGTGCCGAGTAGAAATCCACAAGGTCAGTTCACATTAAAGTGTTCCTTTCACCAAGGCAGCGCACACACAGCGCTCTGGCGGCAGCCTCACTGTTTTAAAATCGGCCGGCGTCACGTGATGAATCACGTGTTCCAAACGAGCCCCGCCTCCTCCAGGAAGGGGTAGATGCTGGCAAGAGCTGCACACGAGCTTGCAGTGCCGAGTAGAAATCCACAAGGTCAGTTCACATTAAAGTGTTCCTTTCACCAAGGCAGCGCACACACAGTGCTCGGGCGGCAGCCTCACTGTTTTAAAATCGGCCGGCGTCACGTGATGGATCACGTGTTCCAAACGAGCCCCTCCTCCTACAGGAAGGGGTAGATGCTGGCAAGAGCTGCACACGAGCTTGCAGTGCCGAGTAGAAATCCACATTAAAGTGTTCCTTTCACCAAGGCAGCGCACACACTGATACTATGTGTGTGTTTATGTTTTTTAATCAATATAGCATTACTTTTCAAGTTCACCCCAGGTCCCTCCACCCTTGATTCCAGATATTCCAGGAAACCCTTTACTGAATATCTCTCAACCTTATCTTCTAGCGTGGAGGAGTTAAATTCTTTAAGCATAAGTGTGTTAAACTTACTAACTTTGTTACCCGTCCACCTTACTCGATTACCTCTGATATTGACACAAAGCTTATTCAAATTTGTGTCCCCCATTCTTTGGTTGTTATCTGACCATTCAACTCCGATGCTAACAATGCATGGTCAATGATGCCCGAGTCTTTCACTTCAAAACTCAACATACTTTCAAACATTTTTGATGTCATAAAGATAAAATCTATTTCTGATTTGTGCCCTCTTGCTAGCCAAGTCGGTTTGCTATTTTCTAATTGTTTCAGTCCCCAACTCGACGCCCAATTCAACCACATACCCCCCTCAACTTTTTTTCTTTCTTTTCCCCTTATCAACCTGGTCATAATCCACCAGAAAAACATTCCCTTCTTTCCCATCCATCCAGTTTACAGCTTGCATTTAAATCACCTGCTAATATCACACTAGGGCCCTCATTCCTCATAAACCACTCATCCAATTTCTGATTCAAAATCCCTGGGATTTTTTGTGAGTTGTCTTCAGTGGCTCTGTACACATTTATCATCAACAGCGCATGCTTTTTTGGGCACCCTGAAACCTGCCATCCCGTTCCAAGTATGTTACCATTTATACTCCATTGCTCACATTTCTCAAATCCCTTTCCCATCATGACTAATGTGATAATCCCTCCCCTGGGTCTCCCGAGTTTCCCCTGTGTTGCACATATGCTAGTAGTTTCAAACCCATCCCATATCAGTTTTTCTGTGGACCATGGTTCTGTGCAATACGTCATATGTTTTCAACTCTGAGCATATCTTACTGCTTTACACCAAATGCTTGTGCCCCCTAGAGTTCCAACTCAATATTTTAAGTAACCCCATTGCTTTAAAGAGGCTGACTCAATGCTTTCAATTGCGCTATAGATTCTTGCAAAGCCTCTGCCAAACGGCTCAAGCTTTGGTTGTCCTTTATGTTTGATTCCTTTATTCCCTGGTTTCCAGGTTCTCTCCCGACGTACCCTCTTTCTTCTTTTTGTCTTTTTGTCTCGCTTCTCTTTCTGTATTTTCCCAAACACATATGTCATACCCAAATGTATGTAGACTCTCTGCCTCCTTTATTATAATATTTCTCACCAATGGTGAGTAAATCACCAGTCTTACATAGTCATATCTGCACCCGTGGATAAAATCCACTAACTGAATATCTGCAGAGAAGATTAGTCTCAGTTCAGGAATAAGTTCAAATAGTTGAATTATCGTCCTCCTATTCAACGATATCGGGCCCCCTTCTTCAAATAAATACTGCAGAATCAAACCTGGTGCTTCTGGCATCTTTGGTTTTCTTAGGTTACTATTATTTGACCATTCTCTTCCCGCTTCCTCCCCCACCTTCATCTCATTCCTTGTAGAATTAATTGTCTCTTTTCCATTTTCATTAAGTCCCTGATCTCTTCCATTTCCTTCTTTTCCAAACATTTCCTCCATCCTACTTTTTCGCCCTCCATCAATTATTTCCATTCCTTCCAAATCTTTGCCTTCCCCCAACTCTTTTCCTTCAAAATTTCTCTCACAATGTTCCTCACTTCTTCTTTCGATGTTGTTTTTGATCCATTATTACCTCCTCCCCCTTCCCTTCCTCCAACCTTACTTCTTTTTCCAACGTATAATTCAACACCCTACCCTTTGGGTATCTGTATTCCTCTCATTTATCTTCATCATCTTCTATCTCCCATACACTTTCCCCGCTTGTACTTTGCGGGGGAATATACGATTTAGATTGTTTTGTGATCTATGTACAGGGAGTTTAAATACTTTGAACATTTGTCGACCTTCTTTGGCCTTCTCTACAACATTTTCGGGTTTCCTTGCTTTAAGACATCCCTCAATCTTGCCTCTGGATTACTATATTCCTGTTGTATTCCTTTCTTTACAAACATTTCTTTCCTTCCATGGGTGACCTCCTCATTTGTCTCGCTTTTCTCCCCCACTTCCTGGTTTTCCATTATTGCCTCTTCTGCGGTTAGGCCCTTCCCCTTATTTCTTAGAAACTTTAGTGAGGAAGATTTACTAATCTTCAATTCCGCTGCTTTTAAAACCCTCTGTTTCTTTTTTTTCTCTTTTTCTTGCGTTTCTCGAGATTACTACTCGTAACTCTTCCTCATCACAATCCTTTTTTTCCTTATCCTCAGCTAGGTCTTCAGGAATTTCAATCACATCTCCTATGCTATTCACTGCACCTTCCCTCTGTACTTCCTTCTCTTTTTCCTTTACTTCACCGTTCCCAATTTTCCCCACTACAAATCCCCTCTCTTTTTGGACATCTTCAAGACATCCCCCCTTACTGAACCCATTCTGTTCCCCCTTTACCTTCTCCTCTCCTTCAGCTGTTGCTGTTTCTAGCATCATTAAACTCTCCAATTTTTTCTTAAACAACTGTGTTGTTCTTTCATTTCTTTTTTTTATCCAATCTCTTGTTTGAAATAATGTAAGTAGAATAAGCTTTCTTTCCACTTGGCCACAACTTTCCTCCACCTCCTCTTATTGGGCTTTGTCCTTTGTCACACTATATTCCTGTTCTAATGGTTTACTCTCCCTTGCCAGCTGTGTAATGAAACCTTTTGAGAAAATCAGTGGGGTATCGGGCATAGGGCTGCCTTGTTCTTCCACATTAACCATGCCTACCCATCCCTGTTCTTGTCCTCTTTCTGGTGAAACTCCTAATTCCCCTTCTTCTTCAAATAATAATTGAGATTGACCTGATACCAATTCCAATCTTCCATCTTCCCCTCCCTCCAGTTTTTCGACAACTTTCACCATTTCCTTATCTGTTCCCTGTAGGTCTCCTTCTTTCCTCTCCTCTTCTTGGTTTGCTACTTTATTCCTCAGTGATGGTGGGAGTGGCATTGCTAATGCCTTGTCTATAGTGCTTCTTCTCGTGGTGAAAACTATAGGGCCTGAAACGGCTTCCTTTCTTGAGCAGATTATCTTTTTCCTCATTTGTAGTGTGTAACTTCCTACAGTTTACTTTTCCCCTCTGTTGCCCCCTCCTTCACCACATGTTCCTTATTCACTATTTTTACACTTCCTTGTTAAACCCTTACAGTATTATATCTTCTTTTTCTTTTCCAGATATTTAAATGGACCCTCTTTTCATGCACAATTCCCCAGAAAAGAAAATCATTAATTTAGTGAAATCAGTTTTAAACCTTTCCACATTTATAAAAACTTTCATTACGTCCAAGTTATCATTCCAGCTATTTGCTTTAAGCGGCCGTGTTACTCACATGTTTCTTACTTTCTGCTTTACAGTCCGTTTTAATCTGATCTCGTGTGACTCATTACTTCTACAGTTGTTCGCGTCACCTTTTCCTTGTGCGCAGCGATCACGTATGTTTAATTACTTGCTGCGTTTAAAGTACCCTGGCCTTCGCGCCGTTATATTCTGCCACGTTGCTTTCACATTCCAGCCGCATTCTCTCTTGTGGCCTTCGCCTCTGCTTTCATACGGAAGGCCAACTTTAAAAGAATCAAATGCTAGAAACATAGATATATTCCATCGATAGAAGTCATTGCAAGTGGTAGTCTGAGAAAGAACAAGAAAAAAGCAATCAAACTGCAGAAAACTGATGGTCAATGGGGATGGAGAGCAGTTAGTCTGAGTGACAAACAAAAGTGAGATCTGAGGGATACATTTGGTAAGTGAAAATGAACCTGCAGGCTCCCAAATGTTCTTAACAGCAATACAAACTCAATAAAGGACCAAATAAAATAAATAAATAACTGAACAGTACTGAGTCGCATGCCATCCACTACCATAATTGCTGATACACTGCAGTGGTCCAAGTGCTTTTCTGAACCGTACAGCAGCTGCTGAGATTATAATGGAAATACTCACACTTACCCAGATCCATAAAAAGGGGAAAACTGGATATCCTGATACTGATCCATGGTAATATGTTCATACTAGAACAGAAAATAGGGCTCACCTTCTTGAAGAGTGAATTGTTGTTAATATGGCAAATATGACAATACGATTTATTTATTTATTTGAATATTTAGACATTTATAAAGCGTGCTTAGCCCGGAGGCATCTGGGCGCTAGCACTTAAGCAGTTGGTTACAGAGGTGAGCTTCATCATATACATTTGCAATGTTTCAAATATTCAAGTCATACAGAAAAAAAGACATACGGGTAAGGCATGAGAAATACTAAATTCTAATGGGTCTGGAGGAACAGTTGAGGCACATATTGTATTCTTGGCAGACAAGTCATATGGTACTGGAGGTTGCAACATAAGTAATAGATTAGGTTTACCTCAGGGTCTTTTTTGTGGGAGAGGGCAACCAGTTTGGAATGTTTGGCTGTTTTCGTTAAGCCAGAGTCTATTGTTGGGTATCTAGGTAGAACAGCAGAGTTTTTAGGCTTTTTCGGAATTACCATAGGGATGTGTCATTTCTCAGTTGTGGAGGAAGGGAGTTCCACAATTTGGCTGCTACCACAGGGAAGCTATAGCCACCTGCTTTCTGCCTCCTGAATCGTGGTGTGATGATAAGGTTAGAGTATGAGGCCCATGTAAGTCTATTGGATTGTGTTTTGACAATTTGGTTGCTAAGACACTCGAGTGCATTGTTAAATCTGATCCTGTCTTGGACTGGAAGCCAGTGGATGTGTCGTCTAGTTGATGATATGTGATCATTTTTCTATGTATTCAAAGCAGCTCTGATAGTGTTATTTTGCACTTCTTGGGGTTTTTGGATGTTTCTAGTACTGGATCCAGCAAAGAGAGAGTTACAGTAGTCGATCCTCAAGAGGATCAGTGTTCTTGCTAGGGTAATGCTGTTATCTGTCGAGAGGAAAAGTCTACTGGCTCTGATCAGTTTTGATGTATAAGCTTCAGACAAGACAGTGGCATTGACCTGTCTTGCTAGAGTGAGAAAGGAGTCAATGTAGACACCGAGAGTTTTTATTTTGTTATCAACGTTAATGGTATTGCCAACAATGTTAAAAGATTTGTATTGTTTTGATAGGTTATTTAACTTGGATTTGCTTCCAATTAGTATTGACTCAGTCTTGTAATTGAGGCAGAGAACATTTTGGGTCATCCAAGTCTAGATGACGAGGTACATTTTATTAAGATTGTTTGTGTCTGTGTCGTAACATCCTGTGATGGGTATGATTATTTGTGTGTCAGCCACATAATTTGTATACCTGACACCCATTTTATCAAGCTTGTCAAATAGAAGCTTTGTGAAGGCATTATACAATGTGGGTGACATGCAGGAACCTTGCAGTAGACCACATGTTACAGGAGCTGGTGGGGCTGCTGAGTAGGTAGAGAAGACCCTCATAGTGCGATTAGATAGAAAGGATTCAATCCAATTAATGGCTTCAGGGGAGAAATGGACAGCTATTTCTAGGTGATGGCATAAGATTCTATGGTTATGAATGAGCCTGCTGAGCAGGGCTGATCCCCCAGACTTGTGAGGCCCATGAATCTTAATGCTTCTTAATGGTGGTTTTTTTAGGTAGAGTGGGACTCGAGGTGTCTTGAATAACTCTGGAAGGTTTAGAAGTTTAGACCCTTGGCAGTGGTGGAAGGGGCAGCGAAGTTAGATAGCAGGTAGAATCTTGTATGATGCGGCAGTGGCAACATTTGTTGAAATGGCAGGTTACAAGTGATTTAAAAGTAATCGATAGCACACTAGATAGTATAGTGAGGCAGTGGCAGAATGCAAATAGGCAGTTTAAGGGAAAACATAGGTAACAATCCGAGCAATAGCAAAGTGAAAAAGAGCAATATATAACATAGGCAGGGACACAGTTGCAGATAACAGTTTAAACAGAAACATTAATGGTGATGGCAGTGGCAACACAATGACAGTAAAGGCAGTAAACACATTCGGTAACAGTGGCAGCAATAGCAAGGTGTACAAGAGCAATTTATAATGTAGGCAAGGCCACAGTGGCGAATTACAGTTTAAGCATAAACATTGGTGACTATGATAGCACAATGACATCAGTGGCAGATTGCCATTTAAGCAAAAAACGTTGGTAACAGTGGCAGCTATGGTAAGAGTGTAAAGGGACAGTTTAAGACTTAGGCCGGGCCCTGGTGGCAAATTGCAGGTGGGTTATGTTTGGCATGGGTACTAGACATAGTGGTAGCAAAATGCGCATAGATGGCTTTTGACAAGAGCAATGACAGTACTTGTAGGGTACTTAAATGAGGGATTTAAATAATTGTGGACTTGAAGTCACTTATGAGAAGTGGGACGGGCCAGAGCCTGTTCTCAGTGTTAGGCGGGGCAAGGCGCTTAGACAACAGAGGCCCATATGCGCTGAAGCTGGCATCAAGCCAAGGAACATTATTGGCCATAGACTTGCAAAAGTACTTACAAAGGGTCATGCATACAGGATGACGGGAGCTGTTGGGCTTGGACTATAGCTCACAGGTAGATGTCAGTGATAATTCTCATGAGGGTACGAATCAACAGGGTCTCGTTCCCACATTCCGAACGGCTCTGACAGGCTCGGACAGGAGCCTTAGTGCGGTGGTCTTTGTTCTGGGGGCCGCCTTCACCTTCTGGCGCTGCATGATTGGTGTAAGTACAGTGAGCTAGTCAATCAGCATCAGGGCATCTAGTAGATGGTGAGAAGGGGTCCCAAAATTAGGTGGCAGCCATCTTTACATGTATTAATGCTTGTGGTTAACTATGGTGGTAAATCCGAAATTGGCGGTGCAATGGAGTTATTATTAACTTTGCACTTAGAAGACACGGTGCATAGGATCTCTTGGAATTACGTAATAATGCTTCGGGTAACAATGTAATACTGATGGGTCCTCAATGTTAGGCAGTACATCATCTTCTCTTCCATTCAAAGTCTCTGGTTGTGTGGAGGAGGAATGAAGACAATAATGGAAGGGTGGACATCAGGGTGCAAGTTCTCAGGTATTTCTTGGTGACGGTTTTGAATATGCGCCCCTCATACCTACCTTATATGATAGGAAAGGTTATTTATAACGTGCATATTACCCGGAGGTTTCTAAATGCGGACCCGGGGTTCGAACCTGTGTTGCTCCGTGTCGTCTTGCTTCCAAGGGGAGCACATTGCCCCTGAGCTATCCTCCCTCCCTTATACTGTTGTCCTTGGGAGCAGCAAAGGTTATGGAAACGGGACACTGTGGGTTTAATACACAACATACAATTGTAGATGGGCTCATAGCAGCAATCGATACATTTCCCCTTGGGGTTCTGAAAAACATCATAGACGACATGAGCTTCGCTCATGTTTTCTATCAGATGTCACTCAAAACCACTTGGTAGAATATATTCCCATTGCTGACAATCACCTAGCTAATGTTCTGTTAGTGGAATGTATACCATTCACCCGTGCCATCTGCATGGTCTTCAGATGCTCTATTGTTACTTTGAGCGTAAGAAAGTGATAACCATGCGGGAAGATTTGTTTCAGAACAAAACCAATGTTGTAGAGTTCTCAGGAATCTTCAACATTAGGAGCTGTACTTTCCAATCCTGGTGACAAAAAAGAGGAAAAAACAATGTTCTCTTACTATTATTCATTCTGCTACCATTTGTCATGTAAACATCATAAATCAAAAGTTGTCTTGCAGGACTTTTTTTTTTTTAATTATGAACAAAGCTATCTTTAAAAGTGGCAGCAACACTGGAGTGAACATCAGTAACAAAGCTTTTAGCCAAGTTCACCAAAACAAGCAAAAACAAGACACAAGTACAGCTCATCATTAATCGACATTCAAAGTTTGAAGTGACAACTGAATAGGACTAGAGTGGGGATGGACAGAAGGATAAGCGAGCAAGACCACCCTGGGCCAAGTCTTTGATCTAAATGTACCATGTGACCTGCCCTCTAGACACGCGCACTGCTACCCTATCTGCAGCCACCACATCCCAGCTCTGCAAAAGCTGCCGCCAGAGGGGTTCAGTCCCGTGTCTGGTCTGTCAAGTGTTAGGTCTCGGTTCTGAAACGTGCATATACGAACAACAGCATTTTTAATAACCTGCCACGAAGCCATACTCGCACACCGCGCTCCCGCCTGGGATTCAATTAGAACGCTTTCCCTCCGCCTGACATGTTTATGGGGCATAGGTAAAGAGACAGTTCATAAAACTGTCAATTTACTGAGGGATTAAAGAAAAAATTGGACTGCTGAGTGCCTTGACAATTCGTGTTGGTGATACCGGCTTTCCAGGCAATGAAATCAATGGAAACGTAACAAGATACTGATGTATTAGCCGTGGTGAAAGTTAAAGATAATGTATACGGGCGCTTGTCAATTTGAATGCATAAAACCAATAAGAAGGAGGAAGTATTGTGTGTACGCAGAGGTAGCTATGGATTATACACCGTTGTCATCTCAGAAAAGTTAAGCAAAAGACTATTTATTTGGCACCCTGAGAACTGCAGCTTTCTCTTATGACATTTGTTTTATGTTGGGTTCAGATTATGATGGGGAACGTCTGCTTCTAATATATATATATATATATATATATATATATATATATATATATATATATATATATATATATATATATATATTCAAGGAAAAACTTTAGTTGTAGGGACGTTAAGGTGAGAACTTAGTGCAACAAAACCCCTATAATTTACCGAAAGCCACCTTAACTTCGAACCCGGTGTTGCGCAGCCTATGACATTACAGATCACATCACTGATGACATCACTAATAACATTACATCAGTAACTGGCATTAAGCATGGCCTTCAGCCATGGTCTATGTTCATGGCCAAATATATTTTGACACATGAATGGTTACTAGCCATGGCCTTCAGTTATGGACAGTGGTCACAACCTTAACCCATGTGCAGTGAATATTTTAAGGTTAAATAGAGCCCTCGAAGAATGCTGCTACGCGGCGCGCCATATTGTACCCACTTTATTGGTAATTGAAACTGTGTGAAATTGTGTATTAGGCTAAGATCTGTGTTCACGATCCCATTCTGGTGTTATCACAGTTTTACTATTGCCACCTTTTCACGTATATTTTGAGTGTTGCAGGATATTTAAACTTCAGCATTCTGTGAGACATACTTGCATATTGTGAGACATACTTGCATTAAGCATCTTGCTTTGGTCTCTGATCACTGCGTAAGCCATCCAAGGGATAAGGATCCCGCTCAAGCTAGAACGCTTGAAGTGCCATACAACCTTTGGGGAACTACTGTTCCCAGCAGCACTGGCATCGCTCTAAAGGAAACGTCAGGTGCTTTGGCATCGGCGCTTCTGCAACAAGCCGGTCTATGCCAGTCCACAGCGGACACCGGCGTTCGGCATAAAACTCTGCCCTAACTCATGCCGCACTTCTGGAAGCACTGAGTAAGTTATGGGTTATCTGAAGACCTGGCATCTGCTGGCACAAGCTAACCATTTGCACAACCAGCGCTTGATGTAGCGTTATATAGATGCCAAAAATTACTCACCCAGCCCACTTGCACCTGAATACACCCCCGCCCCTGCAGCCAAATCACAGTTGCCACCAACCTCCCTCACGGCAGGTAATATAAAAATCCTGAACCATCAGCAATCAGAAGCTGTAAGGAAATTAGGAAATGAAACAACCACGCTCCCAGCTACTGTAGTAAGTTCAGTCAACCAAAGAGAGGGCACAACAAGAGAAACACCCTCAGAAACTTCAACTAACTACTAAGAAATTAAAATCTCTCTCCTAAACTCGAGATTTCTTACCAAACATGCCCAAGACATCCACGACTACATCATCGAAGAAGATGTAGACATAATTGTCTTTACGGAGACCTGGTTAGAATAACCATAGACACCATAGACATCGCGGTTCCTATACATCACAACATCTATTTCGAAAATAGAGAGATAGGTAAAGGAGGTGGAGTGGACATAATAGCTAGGCAAGACCTTAAGCTATTCTCTTCACCTATCCATTGCACAGGATGTGAAATATTACTCCTCAAAATTACTCCCACCCATAACAACTGCATTAATTTCATTGTTATCTACAGGCCACCCTTGTTGATCTCGGACTTCAACGATGACCTATGCCTCGTAGTGAACATCTTAAAAGGCCCTAATACAGGGATATTGTCCTTGGCGACCTTAACAGATGGAGAGGGAACACTACAGACAAGGAGGCCATTCATCTAGAAAGGGACTTACAAAATATTGACTTTTTAGTGATTAATAAAGATCATACCTCCAAGTCAGAAAACCAGCTAGATTGGATCATAACACACAATGTGGACATATCAGTGCTAGAAACCCTTCCCTGCATATGGTCAGACCACCACAAAGTGAAAGCCAGACTTACACTAAGAAACAAAGTCACAAAGCACAATAATACACCTAAGACTGTCCTAAGCAGAAATTAAAAATAAATCACATCCTCTATCCTATCACAAGGAATTAACTATATTATGAACATCTCATCAGATGAAGACCCATGTGACAAAATTGTTTCTATCTATAACAGCCATTTTCATGAGCTCCTTGACCAACATGCACCTAATAAAAACAAACAAGTTCGCCCTAATCCCTACCATCAAGGCTGGTTTAATGTGGAAACTATCAAACTTAAAAAAGACGAAAGAAAACTAGACAGAAAGTGGCATAAAGACCTTACTGAGACTAACAAACAGAAGTGGAAAAATATGGACAACACTTACAGGACAAAATTGACAGAACTAAAAAAAACTATTATAACGACCAGATTTCCACCGCTGCCAATTCAAATGGGAAATTATTTCAAATCCCTCCCCTCCTTTCCAACCCTCCACAGAAGACTGTGAAAAGGTACAAACAGCCTTTCAAAATAGGATCATTAAAGCTTGAGAAACAATAACAAGATGCAAAGTTAATCACTTACCTTGTTCACCTATAACAACTGAAGAACCGGTCCAACTTCAGGGACCAAAATTCCAGTTTACTCCAATTTCTTTGGAGGACATGAAGAACGTACTCTCCACCATTAATTGTACCTCCTGCCCAGAAAATGTACTGCCCCCCAAGCTAGTCTTAGATAATGCAGAGATATTCTCCCCTATCCCTGTAGAATGGTCAATACATCATTTAGGGACCGTACAGTTCATTTGGCAATCAAAACTGTCACGGTCACACCCCTGGACAAAAAACCAGGCCTTGACCAACAGGACCCTACTAATCTTTGGCCAATCACAAATTGCAATTTTCTTTTAAAAATACTGGATAAAATTACTACAAGCCAACTTCAGGACTCTGTCGATAAAAACAACCTCCTTCATCCACAACAATCTGGGTTCAGAAGAGCTCACAGTACTGAATCCGCCTTATTGGACCTTCAATCCAAGATGCTAAGCATTTTGGATGAAGGGAAGGCGGGCCTACTGATTCTCCTGGACCTCTCGGCAGCTTTCGATTTACTGGATCATCAGAAGCTCTGAGAGGCCCTGGACACATTAGGAAATTGCTCCCAGGATGCCATCGACTGGGTAGCTTCTTTTCTTGAAGACAGATGCTCCAAGATCATCTGGGGTGACCACTCTTCCTCATCCAGGCCAGTAGACAGTGGCGTACCACAGGGTTCCACTTTCTCGCCATTACTCTTCAATCTTTATTTACGCTGCCACGCACCCTACTGATAAACATGGGTATTTTCTTTACAAATTTTTCAGATGATACTCAAATAATTATGGAGTTGAGCAGAAATCACACCATGGATAACAATAAGCCTCCGCTAGAAATAAACTAGACGCCATCTATTCCTCCTTCTTAATTAAAGACTCAGCAATCAAAGTCACAGATAAAGTCAAGACACTTGGAGTCTATTTGCAATCATTGTTGGGAGCGGAGGCTCAGGTTGCCTGTCTCAAACGCAACTGCAAATACCATCAAAGACTACTGAGACGTATTAGGACACTACTGAGCCACTATCCTGTCACGCCTTGACTACGGGAACACATTGATGTTAGGAGCTAGTAACAAATGCATCAAGCAATGTCAGGTTATTCAAAACAATGCCGTAAGGATCATCACAGGCAAATCCAAGAGAGAGCATATAACTGGCGACAGAAAAGATCTTCACTGGCTATCAATAGAGGATTGCATCACTTTCAAATGTCTGACGCTAGTCCATCACTGTCTATACAGGGTCGCCCCCTCATACTTAAAGAAGGAATTCACTTTGTATGAGCCAAGTCATACAAGGTCAGCCTCAGATGTAGAAACCAAGGCCTTCTGAACGTTGGCATGTCGAAAAGAACCAATGGTCTAGGCAGAGCATGCTCTTCCAAAGCAATTACCAGATGGAACGAGTTCCTAGTCCACCTGAGAATCAAACTATTTTTTTAAATAATGGTTCACCGAGCACTTGATTCTCACCTTTTTCTCCATTGCTCTGACACCATAGCCCCACCAATTCTCGTTGTCCCGTCACATTGATATCATTGTCTCCATGTCATGCGCCCTGATACCTGCGGGTTCTGGCGCTATATAAATATATAAAATAAAAATAAATAAATAAATAACACTAATACTAACAGGCTACCAACCATATATTTGGGCCTTTAGCAGGGGCTACATCTTTCAACCATGTCCACTGTATAATATATACACTGATCAGGCATTAGCCATGGACTTTAGCACAATACTGGCCAGTGGCCACAATCTTTGACTGTGACCCCTATATATAATGTAACATATAAATGGACCACTAGCCATGGCCTTTGACCTTGAGCAGTTTGTTCATCTTTTGGCCATGTCCACTGTATATTTTAAAATATTAAAATGCTATAAGCAATGTCCTTCGACTGTGCCCACTGTCTAATATACACACTAACCAGCCACTAGCATTGGTCCTTCAACAAAATACTAGCCAGTTGTCACGGCCTTTGGCTGTGCCGGCTGTATATTCTAACATATATATGGGCACTAGCTATGGCCTTTAGCTACAACTTTCAAAGTTGCCCACTATATATTTTAAAACAGTGATGGGCTACTAAGCATGGCTTTTAACCTTGCACATTGGTATTTTTGAACACTATCTGACCACTTGCTCTGGCCTTTGGGGCTAGCCAGTGACCCAGCATTTGTCATGGCCAAGTCCATGGTCTAAATTGTTATTAAGGTAATCAAAGTTTTCAAGAGCTAACTTATAAATGATGTTATGTCTAATTCCATAATTGATGCAATCAGTTACATAGTTACATACAATGTAATTAGTGTTTTCAGCAGTGATGGAATCAGTGATGTGATTTGTAATGTCATCAGTGTTCTCATACAACATGCAATTAGTGGTGTGATCTCTGATGTGATCTGTGATGTCTTCATTGTGGTCATAGGCTGCACAACAGCTGAATTTCAGGGGTTTTGTTGCATTAAGTTCTCACCATCAGGGTTTAGTTGTTTCTTAGATTTTTAGAACCCTTCCGGACCACTAGCATGGTCTTTTCGGCCCTGGTCAGTAGGCATGGCCATGGTCCATTTTAAAATGCTACCAAACCCATGGCTGTTTGGAATGGCCAAACACTACCAAACCACTAGCCTTCAGCCATGGCTGGTGGGCGCAGCTACTCCATATTTTAAAACACTTGCAACCAAAACTTTTAAAGACGTTCATAAATCACAAACTGATTTTGTCCTGTTTTGACAGTGCTATTGAAATTTAAAAAAGATTGAAAGCTTTGAGAACTCACAATGTTTTTAGGCAATGCGGAGTGAGATTAAATTATTTGCCATGGACCACACACTTTGTTTAAGCAGCGTGCTTCGAGTCCCTTGTTTTAAGGCCGGTCTCTTGGTGACTGTTGTGATACATCGCACAACCCCCAACTAATAATATTTAAGCAGCACAGAAATTGAAAAAATGACTGCTGCAAGAATAACATTTACCAAGGTACTTTCTGCACCCATAACAAAAATCAAAAGCTGGCGCCCATAAATATACGCACAATAAGTGACCATATATTTTAAAGTGGAATATACAAATGTAGTTCCATTGATCGGGTCCTTAGAACAAAGTGTGCAAGACAAAATAGCATTGGAATTAAAAAAAGTAATGAACACCAGAAAAATTGCCTGAGAGAGGAAATCTTCCAGTAGATATGCAGGCAAAGTGTATAAGGTGCTCACCTTTTAAACCCAGCAATCTATAGTGAAATATTCCATGGAAAACAAAATCCCAATACAAAACTATTGCTTGTGAACTTGTGGGTAAGCGTCTGCACTGGGAGCATGGCAACCTGAGTAAAATCATGGTATCCAAATACTTGAGTTAGCTTGCCAACCTCAAAAAACCCAATGGGTTACATCTGCCCTCTGAAAAAAAGTTACGCTTTCCACCCACATGTGGCCTTTACGGGTGCCCTGAAAAGCAGCCACAATCAGGTGACAATGACTGCACCAGTGTCCAGGATTGCAAACTCTCTTGCCACATTGTGGAAAAATACTCATGATCTACTTGCCCTCTCCTCATTCCCATCCTCACCCCCATGTCTGGCTTTCAAAAAAATACTCTGCTCTATAAACTAACTTGAATAGTACATATACCATAGTGTCACTCAAATTTATAAATCCTTATAGAACTATGTTAGGCAAAAAGTGTACAGTTGTGGAAATTATCCCCCCCCCCATCTTGACTGTGAGACTACAAATACCAGAATGCAATTCAGAAAAAGGCAAACAAATTTTCTCTGAGTGTAAAACTTTCAAGGACTGTCAGTAGCACGGTGTAAAAAAATGATGTGGATGCCGTGTGTTATGGGATTTTTAAAACTAAGAAAACACATGCATTCGGCACTGTCAACTGTATCCCATCTATGCAGTAACCTGGACCGACCGTGCTTAGTTTCAAAGTGAGGAAGGATTCAGCCCACTTAGGGCATGTTTCTCTAAATGGTCTTGTAAGGTGGGGTCATTTGTTAGGCAAGATGGCCTTAGGGGGATGATCCCTTCCTCACTTTGAGGCTAAGCAGGGTTCATCCCAGTTACTCCAAGGGTGAGAAACCCATTGTGCTGTAAAAATATATATTTTAAAAATTATTGACTGGGAGACTACAAATACCAGAATGCAATTGAGCAAAAGGAAAAAAATTGTCTCGGTGTGCAAAACTTTCAAGGACTGACAGTAGTATGGTTTTAAAAAAAACATTGGATGCCCATTGGGTTGCCCACCCATGCAGTAACCGGGACTAACACTGCTTATCTTCAAAGCAAGGAAAGGGCCAGCCATTTCTCTTAGTGCTTTTGTAACTTTGGCTTATTTATCAGGCAACACGCTGCAAGCATTCTCGTTTCAATTAACCTTGTATGTGAGGATCAAGGAAGCGTTTCTGGCCACAAAGACAAAGCTTTCTAAAGGTTGTCCAAAACTTACAAGCAGGACAGAGCTGAATAAACAAAAAGTGAGCCCTTACATAAGACTCATCTTTGGCCAAAATTAAAACCTAAGAGTGCATTCATGCGAAGAAAGGAAATAATCATGCACCCTTTGAAATCATTTAAGAAAATGCTCTTTAAATTGGGACTGCATTAGCAGTATCAGATCCCAAACCATCCTCCATTTTCCTTTGATGAGTCAGTACCCCAATTACTGGTGAAACACGTGCAGAGGACCAGGGAAAAAAGACAATCTTTGTAAACATAAATCTGCGCAAATATGAACAGTATTCGAAATAAACTTTAAATTTACTTTTTACTGTAAAAACAAGTGACTCGCTTTTTGAATATCAATCCACTCTGGCGTGATCTTAGCTGTCCACATTTAGCCATTTTTAACATGGAGACTGAGGAGGATGGCCCCTTCCTCACTTTGAAACTAAGCAGGGTCTGTCCTGGTTACTGCATGGATGGGAGTCCTGGATGGCAATAGTGTCAGTCATGATTTTTCACCCCGGATGTCACTATAGCTGTAAAAATATCTTTAAATATAGATCCCAATAACTGCGGGTACTGAACTACACATTCCCTCAGCTATCCGGAGTTCTTTATAGCTGTGATGAAACAGGCCTTCTCCCCCAAAGCCATCGCTAAGTATCCCGCTCCCCAGATGGTCTCCTCACCTCCCCTGCCCTCTCCCTCCCCCCCCCACAACACAAACTTGTTTTGTGACACAGTTAGCTTTGAGATGGTGGCTATAGCAGAGGCTACAGGAAGCTTTGTGTTGCAAACACAGTCCCTAGATCCCCTCTGACTCCCAAATTTCCCTCAGTGCCCTCTAGCCATAGCCCCACCTCTACCCTGATGGCATTTGTATATTGTATATTTTCTGATCTGCAAATAGCTTTTTACTGCGTTTCATTTTCCTATAACCTCAGCTATGGGTGCCAATATCTCTCGCATCGAGAGAAAAACAAGATGGCAGTCGTTTCATTTCTGAAAACCATGATCCTGCAATACACCATGGGAGATAGATGCATCAATACTTTTTGTCATTTAAATGGTTGTGACCATAGGCGGGTTTATATTTGTACATTTTTGGTGCCATACTCATATTGTTATGTGGATGATACAGCATAGAATTGTATGTTTGTGTGTGTTATTTGATGTGTTTAGATGTTCTCTTCTTTTATTTTAAGTTTTTTGGGATGGATTAGTTTGATTTTTAGGTTGTATAAAAATGTACATGTAGGCGCGAATACAAACTACGGTCAGTAGACACGTCAAATAGTCGCGGCTATGAAAGATGCTAGGTAGGGGAAAAATAGATTTCTGTCAGTTTCATTGTTTTTTTTGATTATTGTTACTTTTCTTTTTGTGTAGCTGACTGTGATAGGTTGTGGGGAAAATGTGTCAACCATTTTAGTAGTTTTATTGGTATATAGTCCTCTTTTTTTGGTATCCATTTTGGACAGTATAAAAGCCACCATTTACTGCATTTTCATCTTTTTGATTTCAGAACTCTGCCTGTGTACATCGGAGGAGTTTGGGTGAGGTGAAAGTATGTATTATTAAATGTTTACATGTTTTAAGGTTTATTTGCAGTGTTGTGTGTGTTAGTTGTATTAGTTACAGCTAGAAGATGTTTTTTTTAAAAAAAAAAACATTATTTTTTTATTTTGGTTCAATTGCATTGCAATCTTTACAAAAAGAACAACATTTTGAGTTCATCATCATCATGATTCCTAGTATGGACTTCAACAACCAAGTTTTCCAGTTTGATTTCTTTTCCATAGTTAGTTAACCAACATTACTTCACATTAAAATCTGATAGACTGAAATTTCCTACTCAACAAGTGGGTTCATCATCTTCGTTTTTCCAATATAGACAGAAGATAGGCCCAAAAGAAAGATCTTTGCCAGCATCGATATCAGTCTCTTTGGGGTTTCAGATTCCACGCCCCTTTAAGTCTTATTTCCTTTTGATTTCCTATCTCGTCATTAATCACCAGAAAGCACTAAATTAACCTTCATGGTGGAAAGACCTTTCGTATAAAAGAGACTGCAGCAATGACCCAGGCTGTTTTTTCTCTGTTTTCTCTGTTGGCCCAACAACACTCTTCGTCCATTGTTCTAAACTTTCTCGTTAATGGTTTTAGATATTTTTATCGCTCCTTTGTCAACCCAGAAAAGTTGATTAATAAGTGTTTGATTGTTTCGACTTGATCTGTTTCAGGGCAGAATCTGTAGATGTTATTTTCTAGGTTGCTGTGGATTGATATTGATATTGATATTGATATTTTATTTCTATCGCGCTCATACACAAGAGTTTCAGAGCGCGACAAGGCAAGGGAAGGGGAACAGAGGATAAACAAAAACAAAATCTTACTAGGCCCAGTGACATTGAGAACGCGCAAGTGCATGGTAGAGGGGGAGAGGGAGAAGTGCATGGAAGGGGGAACAAAAGGAGGAAAAAAACCATAAATAATAATACACATGCATTGATCTCATTAGTTCAGTCGCATTCTCATGAAGGTTTCTCTATAGATTCTGTTTGGAAACTTTTATAGGTAGGCTCGTAAGTAATTTAACTTTATGTTATTTACTGGTAGTTCTCTGGTGAGCTTGCAAGCCCCTGCCTTTTCCAAGGTTGATATCCAGTCAAGCTCCATAAGCTTCCTCTTGACTCTCATAAGGCTCAATCTTAGATCCCATTCTGTGCAACCAAGATCTTCCAATTTCTTCCTGATTTTGGTGGCCCATTTTATTAGTAAAGTACTTGATCCTTTCATCATCTCTGCGTTTATGATCTTTAAGATCGTGGAGCTTGTCGGGAGTGTAACTTTCCGGAACAACGCCAGCCCTTCTTCAGTTGCGTAGAGTGATGAAATGCTCAGTTCTCTACGGATTATTGAAATTGTTGTTGAATCTGGCAGGTTAAGAATTTTCCACCAGAATATACCTTCCAGTCTTGGCCATAGATTTAGAGGAATATCCGGCATTGCTTCCACACCATATGTAAGCATGGGAACTATCTTGCCCTTGTAGATGTTTATAGCTACAGCCATTGAGAAGCAGACGTATTTCTTGTCCATTAGTTTGGCTTGAACCGCCAATGTTTTCACTTTCCCCAATAGAGCTTCTTGTAAGGGGGTCTCGACAGAGCTGTTATTGAGAATGACTCCCAGGTAACGTTACAGCCCGTTCTATCCTATTTGGACCTACAGACCATTGAAAGACTCTCGCTTTGTATTTACATTATGAAAACCCATTGTTTTGGTCTTGTCCTGGTTTATCTCCAGGAAGTTTAGGTTGACATCTCTGCAGAATATCCAGCTGCCATTGTAGGCCGATTTTAGCTTGATCGATCAGTATGAGATCGTCTGCGTATAGCAGTCTTGTCACTTTCTTGTCACCGATGGTTGGTGGAAAGGATCTCAACTTAGGTTCAAATTGCTGGATGTCTGAGATGAAGGAGTTGTAAATTGCGGGGGCCAGAGGGCAACCTTGCTTTACTCCTCAACATGTTTCTGATTGCTGTTGATAGTAGTCCTGCACGGTTTAGGCCCACCTTTATCGTAGTATCTGAATGAAGAGCGATCAGGGGCTCCATTAGGTCTCCCAGACAATTCCTTTCTGCCAGTTTCTTTCACAGCTGGTTGCGGTCCACCCGGTCAAAAGCCTGGACCAGGTCAACAAATGCGATGAAGATCTTCGATCTGCCTTAGAAAGTTTTCCCCTTCAGAGTGCTCAGGAGCATGATATTTGCTGTTGTTCTGAAGTCTTTAACAAATCCAGTTTGAAATGGATCAATACAGTCAAAGGCTTTTGTCCAGTTGAGAAATGTCCCTAATAAAAATGATTCAAAGATTTTGCCTACGTGATGGACTGGTAGATCTTGGGGTCGTCTTTTTTCCCTTTCTTAAACATGGGGACTACCATACTGTCTTCCATTACTCTGGTATTAATCGATGGTGTAACACGTTCTTGAATAATATTCAAGAACGTGTTACAACGAGTTAACCTGGGTGCAGTATTCAGAGGGCTATTTATAGTTGTTTTCCTCGTTGGTGACTTTAGCAAGTTCTCAGGGTATCAGGTAATAAAATCCCCATATATATGGTCGTCGTAAATAATATCGCCGGGAAAATGTTGTGGCAATATTATTTGGGTGACCATATATATGGGGACATGGGCACAAAAATTTTTTTAAATAAAAGACAACAAAAAAGTTTGGGGGTTGCGGGGGTGTCCCCCGCATGTTCCATGCAATAATGTCGCCACAAAAAACGGCCATTTTTTGGCAATATTTTTGCATGGCGAGATTTTTGTGGTGACATTATTACATGGAACCGTTCTCAGGCCATCTGAGCTCCCTGAGCAAGCTCACATTAGTGGGGCAATTTCCATTTGTTATTGATGTTTTCCAGAGTTCTCATTCACTCTTCTCTGATCCAGTTTGACCAAGTTTGTTTCTCGACGGACTTTGGATTTTGCCTATTACCCCTCTATTGGCCTCTGTTATTGTGGTTCCCATTGGGGTTAGTCTACCTTTCCCCACTGGAGCTGGTGACTAAAGAGGGGTTTGGTCCGTAAAGTCCACGTGGTTCGTCACTCCTTCTAGGAGCTCCGCCTCTGATATTTTGTGCACACAATCTTTGACAGATTAATCTGGAGAATGGATCCTTTGCTTTAAAAAGTCATTTGCGAGGCTATCAGGAAGGAGGGGTCCATTGGGCAAATTCTCCTGTAGGTTCTCTGATTTTGCTTCGGCTCTCCTGATTTATATGACAGTGAATTCAAATTTAACTGGCCACTTCCATTTACCAACTTCTTTGGGTTAGTTGGACCTTGGGTAAGTTGGACCTTGACCGTTGATTTTTTGCTTCTTCTTTCCCTGGTTTCCCAAAGACTGGGTTTTTAATTTGGTGCGCACCGTTGTTTCTTTCTTATTGGATGTTAAAATTTGCTTAACATTTCTTGCCGGTCCTTGTTTCAACTACGGCGTGATGATATAGTTGTTATTTGAGACTGTTTTATCTATAAGACAGTCTTTCCCCCTACACAACAAGGAGTAACGTAATTTGCCGGTTTAGAGCTAACTTCTTTTTCCACTTGCACTTCCATAGATGCACAATCTGCATCATTTTCAGATTCAGTGTCGTCTCGAATGTAGTCCTGTGAATCGATTGAGACAAGTGAATCGTTGTTCTTATTCAATATGGTGTGAATTTGAGCTAGGAAATAGTTTTGTGTTTGTGTCAGCTTCTTTATGTTCGAATGTGGCTCCCTCTTCTAGTTCAGAGCCTCTATTCACTGGTAGCAGAACAGAGCTGTTTTTAGCTCTCAAATCATTTTTCCTATCCTCGTAGTCTGCTCTGCACAAGTACCTCCCCCCGCCTTCTTCAATAGGATCTTTACACTGCTCCTTGGGCTGCTCCAATAAGTTGGGGTCGGAACTCGCATTGCTTGTGTTAGCCCCCCCCCCAGGTATGACAATGTTACTCATCAGAGCCGGTCGGGTGAGTATGACAGAGTTGGGTATATTGTTTGTGGTTTACCAAGAATGTGAGAGGAGGTTTTTCTTAGTGGGTGTATATGGAAGTATTTTCGTCTCCACCTGACACGCTATCTTACCTTCATGTGATGACTTCTTGCTCATGCTCGCAACAGTGCTTTCCTCCCGGAGCTCTCCCTCTTCTTCTTGGTCAGTTGAGGGACACGATGAGGCGGACATCATGTTGAGCCGCTCTCTATCTTCTTCACGCCGTCTGGAACTATGCAGCAGGCAGCCTTCATCCATTTCATTTACTGTACCTCCTGTACTGCTCACACTCCGCAGATTGCAAGAGTGAATTTCTCTGCAACTCCGCAGCTGCTCCGTGGCAGAGATAGTCTTTTTAAGTGGGTCCTCCCACACAATAATAGAAGCAGTAGACAGACTGCCAGGTAGACGAGGTAGCCGGAACACGAACATAGTCACCTGCAAGAATCTCCGCAACTCTGATGGTGTTTATGATCATTTGTTTCTTTTGCTCTGATTTAATGGCAAGCATTTGTCAATGTATTGTTTTACTTTCACTAACATGGACCTACAGAATTAGATTTTTTAATCAGTGGCATTTATATTTCATTTTTGTATTCATGTTAGTGAGGTTGAAGGTTTATTTGATTGTATTTGTTGTAATTTTAATGCAGTTTCAGCTATGCAGTACTCTTAGCTGTTTTGAGTTTTCTGTGATGTAGTACAATTGATGTTTTGTAATCCGTTTTTTATTTTTTTATTTTGTTGTAACTTTATCCTTCTCATCATCCCAGTGGATTTGCACCAGATGTTGGACAGTTAACGTCCAGAAAAGGTCAACCTATATTCAAAACATAGTGGTACTGCTGGAGATGGGAGAGCAGCACATTTGTAGGCAGTTTTTGAAAAGCCTTCTCTTTGAACCTCTCTGGCATTTCTGATTATTGTTGAAATGGAGTGCAGCAGGTGTTTCAAGTGTCTGGTTTGATTCCAGAATAATTCTGACTGTGAAGATGGCAGGAGTGTGGCTGATGTGCTGATTTTTCTGCACATTATACTTGAGCCCCATGCATTTTTATGTTGTGGTGGTTTTGTGCTTTTTGATAGGCATCATGCACATCTTTGCAGTGGATTTGTAGCAGATGGTTTGACATTCCTCAAATAAGGCTCCTCTCTTGACTACCCATTTGTGGCATCCTCTTCACGTGACTTGCATCATGGAAAGATCGGGAGTTGGTAAAAGAGGAGTATGTATTGTTGATTTGTTGCTGAAGTTGATGCTTTTGCAGTTGGGGATGTTGCACTGGTGGATGGAGGTTGTACATGTGGCGCTGGTCGCTATTATGATGTTTGTGTGCTTTTCGATTGTTATCATCCACCTCATCCCAGTGGGCTTGCATTGAATGGTTTATTATTATTGATGTTCCTAAGCTTCGAGATGGAACATCAGAAGGACCACGACGTAGAGTTTTGTTGCAGAATGTGCAAAGTATGTCCTCTCCATCTTTTCTGGAACAGTGTTCTCTAACTTTAAAGTAGCACCAACTGTGCACAGTGGGTTTCATTCTGGATGTCAATGGATTCGGAACCCAAATGATGACATTATCACTGCTGCTAATCTTGTAGGTGGATCTGTTGGAATGTCCAACTGGGTAAGAATATGAAAATGACAACTCTAAAAAGAGAATGGATCAATTATGCCAAGTATCTGTGTGGTGTATCCTACCCCATCCTTTGCAATGCAACCACCCACTATAATGTTCTTTGTTTATTTTCACCCAGTTTGTATAGCCATGTTCTCCAACTTTACTCAACCTTCCCCGTCCTTTGTGCTGTAACTATCTAGTATAATGTTCTTTGTTTATTTTCACCTAGCTTATATATCCCTGTTTATTACCTCTTCACATTGTTGTATGTTTTTTTTAATACAAGTTGGATTGTTTGTTCCAATGACCTAATGATTAGCATGTGGAAAGAGAACAACAATGTTGTGTGCACAAATGTTGTATCTCACATAGTGCATGTGATGCACTGTATATAAAAATGAGAGTCATAAAAACGTGTGTATTAAATTGTGTTTATCAAAGTGTGTGTTGTTGAACTGATCATGTTTTCTTTTATTTCAGATAGAAATATATTATTTTTTAAAACATGTATGAATAGCCGTGGCTACGCCATTGTCCCATAGGTTGTTGGATGTTTAAGATACGGGTAACCGCAGTAATGGCTGGGTGGGGTCCTAGCCGCAAATTCAATTAATTAAACCCATAGCTAAAGATGCAATGTGGGAAAAACACTCTCTTTTTATGTAGTTTAGTTTAGTTTTTTATTTGTAAAGCGCAGCCGAACCCTAGGGTAACTGGGTGCTGAGTCTTTAGGATCAACAATGGTTACAAAAGATTGCACATACAGTGGCAGTATCGTGAATGGTGAAAGGGACCAGGTTACAGAATGGTCTGAAAAAAGGGCATAGCAGATTGTGGCAGGACCGAGTTACAGGTTGTTCCACCACAATCATGTCATACATTTAAACAAAGATACAGTGTCAGAATGACGTACATAGTAGCATAGATTTAATAGTGGTACAATTGAATATAATGGTTGACAGGCTTATGTTGGTTTATGAGCAGTTCCTTGACTTAGGCTCTGAACGACCGAAATGATGTGTCAGCTCTAATTGTCATAGGTAGTGCATTCCAGCATTTCGCTGCTAGTACAGGAAAACTTGCTCCCCCGGCCGTTTTCAGGTTGAACTTTGGTATGTTGAGTTGGTGTGGATAGGGGGATCGGATTGGTCTGGTAGAATTCTGTCTCGTAAATTTCTCTGATAATTAAGGTGGGGCTGTCAGATATAGGCATTTGTGTGCGATGACCAGTGCACATAGTTTAATTCTCTCATGTATGGGAAGCCAATGAGATTCCTTTCTGAAAGTGGAGATGTGGGCCTTACGGGGAAGATTGAGTGCAAATCGGAGGGCGTTATTTTGGAGTATCTGTAATCTGTTCCGATTGTGGTTAGTGGAGCCCAGGAAAAGTGTGTTGCAATAGTCCAATTTGGACAATATGAGGGCTCTGGCCAGTGTGAGGCAGCTGTTGGTGGATAGAATAGGTTTACAGGCATTTATAAGTTTATTGGTGTAGGCTGTGGATGAGATGATGGCGTTGATTTGCTTTTTAAGTGAGAGTGTGGAGTCAAGATACATCCCTAGTGTTTCTACTTCTTTCGACACTTTTATGATGTTGCCATCAATGGTGAAGGATTGGTATCTGGGGTCGAGTTTGTTGAGATGGGCCTGTGAGCCAACAAAAAGCAGTTCCATCTTGTCATCGTTTAAGCAGAGGTATGGGTGGCCATCCATGCTTGGATGTCAAGGTAGATCTCATTCAGCTTTGCAACATCCTCATCATAGCTCCCCGTGAAAACAATGAGGACCTGGGTGTCATCAGCATAGTTTGTATATGTGACGCCCAGGTCATCAAGGCAGTCAAAGAGGAGATTAGTTAAAAACATTGTAAATCATGGGGGAGATGCAGGATCCTTGGAGTACTCCACATTGGATTGGGAAAGGGTCGGCCTTGGCACCGCCAGATGGGGCGAAGACCCTGGTTGTTCTGTCCGATAGGAATGACCAAATCCAATTGGTGGCATCCTGAGAGAATGCAGCAGCAGAGGAAAAGTGTTTGGTGAGTATTTGATGGTCAACTAAGTCGAAGGCTGCGGACAGATCCAACAAGAGCAGGATGGCCAAATTGCCCTTGTCTTTAGCTTCATCCATTTGGATTTTTAGATCCAAGAGGGCTGTTTCCGTCCCGTGCCTGGGTCTAAAGCCAGACTGTCGTAGTCCTAGAAGGTTGTTGTCTTCCAAATGTTGTATTTGGAGGTATGCTACTCTGTATAGTATTTTTTGGAGAAAGTAGACCGTTGTGATGGGCCTGTAATTCGTGGGTGTGTTGGGGTCTAAATTGAGTTTTTAAGCAGAGGTAGGACCCATGCCTCTTTAAGGTTGTTCGGGACTACCGCGTTTTTGAACAAGGCATTGATCAAGGAGGTGATAAAGGGAGCTAGGTCTCTGGCCCCATCCTAATGACTGGGGCAGGGCAAAGGTCAGCTAGACAGTTAGATGTTTTTAGGCTCACAATTATGTTCATAACTTCATCCTCTGTGACTGGTGAAAAGTGGAAGAGGGGGCAGTCAGGCTGAGGAGAGCTATGCGAATAGTTGATGTGGTCTTGGCTTTGGATTCTATTTTGGCTTGCAGAAGAGCTATCTTATTTGAGAGTGCTTGTTGGATGTTGTTGCACCGAGTTTCATCCTTGATGCAGTCATCGGTGGGGGGCATGAGTGATTCCAATTCTCTTACTATGGAAAAAAGCTCTTTCATGCCAGATTTAGCATTGTGTATTCTTGTATTGAGGATCTCTTTTTTGGCATTCGTAATAGCAGCTTTATATTTGGCTGCTGTCAGTGAAAATATTTCCTTGGTGGTGATAGAAGGGGCTTTTCTCCAGCTGGATTCCGCTGTTCTCTTGAGGTTACAAAGTGCCTTTAGTTCTGCCGAGAACCATTTGTTCACATGAGGTTTAGTCTTTCTTCTTTTTCAGGGCTTGTTCCAGTGTGTCGTTGCAGAGTTTGACTAGGGATGTGGGATTATTGTTGGTGGAGTTAAGAATTTCATAGGTGATTGGCTTTATTAGGGGTCTCAGGTTCTCAATGGTAATATTGTGTTTGTTTCTGGCTAGAGTTTGCGATGCGTCGGTGGAAGGTTTGCTTTTTTGTGTGACTTTGGGTATAGTAAAGGTAATAAGATGGTGGTCTGACCAGGCACATGGTATAATGTCAGTCACAGAAATGTCACAGTTGACTTCAGCAAGCCAATCCAGTGTTCTACCTTTAACATGTGTGGATTTGTTGATGTGTTGTGTCAGACCTAGTTGTGTGGTGGTGTCATTAATCAGGGAGGCATTCGCATCATTGGGGTCCTGAAGGCCGAGGTTGAAGTCGCCCAGTAGGGTGATTTGGGAGCCTAGTTTTGTTTTGGCTGTCAATAGATGGGAAATGTCCTTCTCAAAGGAAGTGATAGCACCTGGAGGTCTGTAAATAAGGTGAAAGAGTATGGTTCGGGAGCTAGATAGCAGGAGTTTGAAGGATAGCAGTTCAGCAGAGGATATGTCTATGTTGGTGACTTCTCTGATATTTAAGTTGGATTTGGCATTAACAGCTACTACACCCCCTATCCCTGATGTTCTGTCTGTTCTGATGATAGAGTAGTTCTCTGGGACAGCAAATGATATTGATGTTCCGGCAGCGGGATGTAGCTAGGTTTCAGCTACTGCAAGGAAATCCAACTTGTTGGATGTGATCATGCCCGCAATGTCAGGAGAGTGGGAAACTAAAGAGCGTGCATTGTTCATGTACCATTTTAATTGTCTCTTTTGCTTTTAATATTTTATACTCGGTTTACCAAAAGAAATACAGACATTCCTATAGCCGTGGCTAGAAAACATGGGGAGTCATTGGGTTGTTGGTAGCCGCAGCTATAGGAAATTTTGAAAAACACTGTAATGTGGAATTTCTTTTAATGTGAATTGAGTACGTGTTTGTCAACAATTATTGTTACATTTAAACCACCTTTTATACATTTATAATACATGTAAGTGCACATATTTGGAAAGGTAAGTAAGTATGGTTTATACATCACAGGTTTATTTTGGTGGGAATGTGGTTGTGGGTTTAAGTTAAATTTTAGGTTGAAAACATGATAAATATTCTTCTGTTGCCCAATCATCAGAATTTTTACTGTCCATGATTTGTCTTACATTTTGAATGTCCTTTTTCATAGATTGTATTTCTTGTTCAATATTAAGTAATAGTTATTTTACTTCTTTCAAGGAATCCATTATTTTATTTTTGTGGGTACTTGTTGTGCTAGTTGCTATTGGAATCTTATGGAGACTTAAATCACTTCTTCATCTGTTTGAAAATAGTTGACATATTTTTAAACAACTGAAGATATAACACACTTTCAAATTGTTTGAGTGTATTGTAAACATATTTGGTAGTTTTATAGTACATAGATATATTATATGTGTTTGGAGATTATATGTGGACAGTCATATGTGTTCCTTTAAATATAATTTCTAGCCTTATTTTGAATTATTATATAGAATGTACTTACAAAATCCTGATCGTGCTGCATTTTCTTCTGGTGAATTTTGTTCAGCATCTTTTCTATTTCTTCCTCTGTGGGATAATTGTCCTCTAGCCATTACATGGAGTTTTCCATTTTGGAGTGGTAAAAAGAAATACTGCTTGACACTTCAGATATTATAATTAGCAGTAGAGGAAGAGTAGAGGAGAGAAGGTGTAATGTTTGTGTTTACTTTTTGATTGGTTGTTCATTGTCTCTGTGGTGGGTGGTTGCCAATAGGATGTCAAGTACCGCAGATGCTGTTGAATTGTTGAACCTATCAGAGAATGCATTTTTGATTGATGTTTTTATATGTCAATGAAATTGCAGATTATATTGTATCATTGTATTAAGAGTTGTTGTATATGGTAAATTTGTGTTGCTTGAGAGCGAGGTGTGGTTGTAGTAGATTTTGCTATTGTTGGTGTTATATTCATTGTGTATTGGATATTTAAAACATGGAGCACATTTCAGAAGGAAAACATGTTGATTGTTCAGGAGCCTGGAGAGAATTTGAGAATGGGGTTCATAGTGATGTTGAGGATATAGGTGATCTGTGGGGAAGCATTGGCTTGCAAAGTTTTTTGGTTGTATAATGTTATTTTAGATAGAGTGTTTGAAATGAGAGGTTTATGAGTCAATTGTGGAGATTTCTTTTGACAAGGAGCACAAGTTTCTTTTGTATGGGAAAATAAAATTAATCATCTCAAGAAAGAGCATAGAGAAATGTTTGACATTTTTTGGAATTGTAATAGAGGTGAAGGGTATTTTTCTGATAGAAAATATATGTTTTGGTTATATATTGGTTGAAGCACCCAAAGGCTCTTTTAAGAGCCACCCAGAGAACTTTTAAGGTATATTGGAATAGGGAAATACCTTCATTCTTTTTGGTGATAGCTGCAGCTATGAAAGCAACCAATGAAACGTCATGCCCAGTCAGGTGCATTGCAACCGTGGTTATCATACGTATGCCTGAATAATAGTCGCGTGTACCAGAAAGGCAAAGGGATGCTGTGTATTTTTGGAGGGTGTAGCAGTGTCTACCATTGAACATTTTTGTTTGATTCTACATTGGTTATAGCACCTAAAGGCTCTTTTAAGAGCTAGGCAGAGAACTATTTAGGTACATTGGAAAAAATAAATACCTTTCATGTCTTTCACTTTTTAGCCATGGTTACAGCAGTGACCAATGAGTGGTTTATAGGTGGTTTATAGCTGCAAGTATCATATTTCCTGTGCGGGTATAGCCGCGGGTACCAGCAAGCCATTGGAACATCATGTATTTTGGCAGAAGTAGCCACGACCATGATATATTTTGGTCACGTGTAGCCGTGTCTATGATTTAGCCGTGGGTATGGTGATTTCAATTTCTGTCCAGTGATCATGGTGTTCCCTAGTTTTTACATTGCACAATTTCACATGAGTTTCTGATTGCATGCCCTTATGTGTACTATTATGTTGTTTAAGTGTTTACACCTTGTTATTATGGGCCTCATTACGACCCAGGCGGTAAGTTACCGCCTGGGCCGTGACTTTACCACCATGGCGTAAACTACATTTACGCCATGGTGGTTGGCGGATTTACCGCCCCATTCCGACCTTGGCGGGGCGGTAAGTCCCCAATCCCCATTTACCCTTCCCCATTCCCATTTTTGCCCCATAGGGCATAATGGGAGTGGGGAAGGCGTTAATTACGCCACCGTAAATTACGGTGGCGTAATTAACTCCATGGTCCCTTAGCGCCATGGATTTTAACACCTGCTAAAAGCAGGTGTTAAATCCGCCATGGCGCTAAGGGACCTCGTACTCAGGCGGTAAGGGTCGGCGCTGTTTACGCCGTCGTAAAACCCTTACCGCCTGAGTCGTAATGAGGCCCTATGTCTTTTTGAATGTGTAAAAATATTACGGGTAGTCGCGGCTACTGACGGTTGACCCGATCCATGGCTATGAATGCTGCAATCGTACGTCGAACTTTGTGGCTTGCTTTGGTAGCCCCGGGTATGTACCCATTAGGTGTCCCCGCGGTTACAACCGTTTGTGTTTTGCTGCAGTAATCATATTTTAATATGGATGTTTTAGCACAAAGTTCTACATGTGTTTCTGCTTGGATGTTCTCACATGATGGCATGTGAGAATGAAATTTGAAACCTTTGTCATATATGTTTTCTGGCATATTTGAAAAATGTGCATGTAGCCGCATCTATAGGTGAGTTTTTGTCCATAACCATTGTTATAGCCACAGTTATATAATTTGACATATTTAAAAAACTAAACGGTGTGTAAATGTTCTTCAAGGTATTCTTTGGAAGGATTTGTTGGGGTTTATTGATTGCTATATGTTGTACTACAGATCTTTTGGGCATGTACTTATTTTCTTTTTTGCAGTCCTCTTTTTGTGCTCATGATTTCTGAAAGCTATTAAAGTGACCTGTTTGTGAGCTTTTGACATTCTGATCCCAGAGCTCAGATTGTGCACATGGTCTGTGTCGGCTATTGTGAAGATGTATTCATTCATTGGAGCAACTGAAGGTGAGTGAATGTGTGCTTTTTATATTTTATGTACAATATGATTTGTTGGATTTCTAGGGTAAATTAAGTATGTTTAGGTGTCTGTTTTAGTGAAACATATAAGCATTGCTTGGAAAGTAGGGTTTTTATATTTAACTTCACCGTTTTTAGGAGAGTGATCAAGCAGTGTGACATGTTATGCTATAGTTATGTTACAAGTAAATGTATTTGCAAGTAAAGCTTGTTTCTCACTGACTTTGGAAGATGGGATATGAATCTGAGTGAATACGAAACGCTAGTGTGAACCAAGCAATATAACTGTAGATTTGTTAAATATAGAAGTTGTGTGTGTGTGCTTTGTTGTTGCACATTAAGCTGTTTTTCTGTGACTCTATATTGGTGATTTTGTAGTGTGTTAGAATTGTTGAAGTTAATTTGAATTGGTAAGTTTGGATTGAAGTTATTTCTGTCGAGAAGTGGTTTGGGAGTTGTATCATACAAGTGACATGTGTTTCTTTTAATGTGTGTATGCTTTACCAGGCATTGTTAGGTTGTTCGAACAAATGGGTACTCTGGTGTATAAGATTAGCAGTGACATAGGGAGTTGTAAAATGAATAGGGGTGCAAAGTGGGATGGGGAAATAGTATTATTGATGTTGTTTGCGAGGGCAGCTGTATGGGGGTGGTTAGGGCATTTGGTCATTAAATTCCTAGTGAGAGTGGGGATGGGCAGTGGAGGAAGAACATACATGTTATTGTGTTTTGTTGAGTAGCAATAGTAGTGAATATTTTGTCGGTGAAAAACAGGATAGTGGGTTAGGCCATTGGCTTATTGTGCTTAAATAGGTGAAAATAAGTGAGGTTGTTAATTTTCATGTTTTTTTAATGAGTGTGTCTAAGCAGGACTGATTAAATGGTGATGGGAGAAGCATTGGTGTGGCATGACATAGTTGTCTAACCAGGAGCTCAGTGATAGGTGTGTGCATTGAAATGGTCGACAGTTGTTAAGAAGCAGCTTTTCAGATGTGAAAACTGCAGCTGGATGGAGTAAGTAAGTGTCAGTGAGTTTTCTTGCAGCTATGTTCTATTATTGTCATACTTATTAATTGAAGATACACCAGAAACACATGCATGGTAGGTTGGTACATGAAAGTAAAGATGTGTAACAGTTTATCCTGTAACACCATCATGACTGTGTAATAAGACATGATGGTACTTTATGCCATGTTTATTGTGCTTAGGCTCAAGGTGCTCACTTTACACTTTTAGTTTGTAGTGATCATTTAATGTACAGGGAGAAGAGCATGTACCCATCTTTCATTTTTTTAGTAAAGGAATGCTTTTTAGCCTTTATGCTGATATTTCTTATAGATTAGTGTTACATGATTGGAGGATGTGTGTGAAGGATTGTATCTATTGTCAATAAGATGTGCAAGGTAGACTTTCAACGTATAGAGGCTGAGTTTTTCAGTTTTTTTAATGTATTTGTGGTTGGAACAGTATGTTTTTAAGATGTTAAGATTGAATTGAATTTGAGATCATTACATGCTTGATACTGATTATTTATTTACAGCCTCATATTTATATCTATATTATGTATTGAAAATATAAAGAAACATAATGAGTGACGTTAACATCCTAATGTATTTGTATACAGATTTTTTGGAAGATGCCAACAAGAATACAAAAACAACGTGTCATTAGGAAGCATTGTCTGCAGAGAAGTAGTAGTGTTGTTATATCTGTAGATACAGATAGTGTACATAATACAATAGTACCTGTTATCAACAAAACTTTTAAAAATCGCCAATTTGAAATAGGAAATGTGCCAATTGAACTTATCAATGGAACCAATAATGTTTCTATTGATAGCAACAAAAGAACACGTGTATCAAATGTGTTGGTAACTAGTAAAAAAGAAAGATGTTTAGAGGAAAAGGTAGGAAATGTGATATCAATTTGAAACAGAGGAATACATATATATCTATATATATATATATATATATATATATAGGAAAATGTATCAGTCTCGAGTTTTTACAAATCTTTGGAGAAGTGTGAAACAAAAATCTAGATATGTGGTAAAGCATTTTTTGCAAAAGAAAAAGGTAGAAGTAATAATTTAAAAAAGCATTTGATATTAAAAGAAAATTGTTCATTTACTTAATTGAATAAACTTCAGAAATTACTTATGGTGACCACACCTTTCTATACCAATATAGAAAGAGTTCATGTACTTACAAGTGATAACTGTTGTGAAGTGTTTAGTGGAGAGTGGAAAGATACTTCACATAGAGAAAGATTTTTTAATGAGGAGAGTTACATTCAAGGAAATAATGTTCTCTTAGCTATTGAATGGACATAGCTAGGAAATACAAAATGGTGTGATTTCTAATAAGAAGAAATCCTAAGGTTTGATAATACAGAAATGGAAACTTTAGGTCAATCTAGAATAAAACAAAAGAAGCATTGTGAGGTATGGACATGCAATGTTTTGGGCAATATTGATATGTTTTCTTGTGAAGTCTTAAAGAGACTTGTGCAAGTTTTGTACACCAATGACAATGTTCAAAGACAGATCAAGATGCTACAAAGAATAGATGACTGTGAAGGTTGTGAGAAAACAGGGCTTCTTGATCACTCTCTAGCTTGTCTTGATAAAAGTAGGTGTAAGTGTAATTTTCATCATGTCCGGATGCTGAATGCACATCATACTAAAGTTAGATATATTCTAGTTAAACTGTCTGAGTATAAAACACCAAGTATGACTCTTGCAGTTTTAAATCAAACACTTTTGACTGGAACTGTAGAAAGTTTAGTTTCTGACATGGTAGTGTCTGATATCCCTTCAGTGCTTCAAAAATACTATATGTTTGAAGTGATTGATGTTGAGTGAACAAGCAAAAGCAGTGAAGCTTAATTCCAAAATCATTCTGTTGCAGAAGGGAATAGTTTGTATGAACCTTACACTATTCATCCTCTACACTAACGTGAAGTGATGGGTGAAAGTTTAGAATTGTATCAAATGAAAGCAATGAAACACCAGTGTTTGGGAAAAGATGTTGTAGCTTGTGTTTCCCTATGCATTTTCCTACTGGTACAGGAGGAAGACTGAATGATCAGAAATGTGCAAATCTCTGCTTCAGAATATCGTTGAACAAGTATGTATTCTGAAGATTCCTGATTCCGTACCAATGTTGAATATATTTTTCATTTATTGTATGAAAGTGAATTTTCAACATTATGTTATGCTGTTGCACATACATTTCAGACCGGAACTAGATTTCAAAATCTTTCTGCATGTGAGATGCTGCAACAGGTAAAAGAAAAAAAAAAGTTTTAGAGAATAAACTTACCATGTTCTTGCTACAATGCAAGGAACCAAGGAATATTGGTATAGGAGACACTCTGTGGTTAGATGCATGATCAGAAATTTGGGCCCTCCAACTTGGTTTGTAACTTTAAATTGTGATGAGTATGGTTGGGATGATCTTGCAGAGTGGATTTGTGAAAGTAATGCACAGAAAGAAGATATGGAACATATGACACGAGGAGAATTGTGTTCCGTGGAAACTGTAAGTGTATCGCAGTTCTTTCATCACAGATTTTTAGCCATGCTAGACTGTAATAAAGAAAATGGTCCATTAGGCACTGTGTAACATTTCTTTTGGAGGAAAGATGACCAGGCACGTGGGGCTCCACATATTCATACAAGGTTGTTGATTCCTAAGGACAGTGATGGCTGTGTGATGGAGTTTATTGAAAAATACGTTACTTGTTCAATTCCTGCACAGCATGTGAATCCTGATCTACGGAACAAAGATGGAAAGGTTTCAAAGGCACTCATGTGGAAAGTACTGGCAGAGAATACAAAAGTAAAAGATATGTACTACACAAAGGTTTGGCTTGCCAAGGCCTGTGCCACCAGTTGATGAGTGAATAGTTTACTGTCATCTCAACACCATGTTACTGGTAAGTCACCAAGAAATACCTATTTTCTAAAAAGAAGTAAGGAATGTCAATTCATTAATGATTACAATCCTGTCATTGCTCAGCTACGGAATGCAAATACTGATATACAGTTTATTGCTGATGATACTTATGTTACAGCGCACATGACAAAAGCTGAAAAGAGCAATGCAGCTGACGTACGGGCAGATTTATCAGCAGATAATATTCTTAGTCAAAAACTTCTAAGCTTTGGTCCGAAGATGCTTTCACATAGAGAGCGTGGTAGCTATGAAGCCGCAGATCGGCTACCTAGTTTGCCTCTCTTTGGACGTAGCATTAATTTACTTTGGTTAAGTTGTGGATAGCTAGTACTGAAAATTGGCTACTGAAGCCTTTGAGTGAAATTGAGCAGTTAGCTGAAGCAGTACCTGATAGTACAGAGATTCTGAAAAACAATTTGATTGATACATATTATCCAAATTGATCTGAAGTGTTGGAGGATCTTTGTTTATATGAAGTAGCTCAATGCTACTCATATCAAAATATTGAAGCAAACAGTGACGGGGGATGGTTTAAAGTAAATAGATATACTGTTTGTCTAGTGAGAGATGAGAAGTCTCATAAACCACATGAAACTGTCTTGCCAAACTGCTGAGGAAAAGGAATTATTTTATTTTTGTCTTTTGCAGGTGTTCTTTCCATGGCGTGCATAGAGTGATTTGCTTTAATGTTCTGAAACTTTTGAAGAATCATTTTTTGCTAAAAAAAAAAAGCTTAATTACATATACAAAATGTAACCGATAATTGGAGTTACTGGAGAAAGAACTATGTCAAGAATAACTTTTGGCAGCTGAATTGGCAAAAGTGACTCCGGGGGGAGTCAAGATTCTGCAGCAGGAAGTCAAAATGTGCTTGCTGAGCCAATTATTCAAGCTGATGCCATGAAGGAAGTAGAACGTGCAATGGAACAAAGTTAAGTTGCAGATGTGAATTTTAATGAAATAGTTACCAAACTTAATGTAGAGCAAAAAGAAGTTTGTTATAAAATTAAAGATAGGCTCTTACATGGTTTACAGCATGACAAGCATGAATGTTCTTGTGTGCAATACAAACCTGTATTGTTGTATGTGTCATGATCTCTGCTTCCAAAAGGTCAGGGTTTTCCCAACTCCCTTGGAAGCAGATCCATAACCCAGGTTCCGAGTGCCAACCAGTCCCAATTGGGACCTTTTGGACCCAGTCCTGGCGCCAGTGGCACCAGGCTCATAAATATGCCCAGTCCCAGCGCTGGAAGCGCCGGGCTCATAATGCTTGGGTGGACTTACCTGCAGCAGACCATGCTGCTTACTTGCCTGCCAGTTGAGCCTCTGATCCTCTTCTGTTTGGAACTACTTTTCCTGTTGGGTGGGGCAGGAGCCACTCCCTAGATTCAGAACACTGGAACTCTTCTGGAAAGCAGGAACTCTTTTCTTACCTAGGCGTGGCTGTGGAAGGAGACACCTAAGCACTACAGGAGGCTATTTAAACCACACCCGATGGATGAATCTTGCTTTGCGTTATTCTGCATCTTCTGCAGCAGAACGCTCATCGTGTCTTCTGCATCTGATCCTGGGCCTAAGGAAAAAGGCTTACCATCCTGAATCCAGTCTTCAGCAACACCTATAAAGACAAGAAAGAACAGGTTAGCATTACGGTCTTCAGTGACAGCTCTTCACTTACCTGGTCCATCGGCTGTCACCAACGCCTCGCGCTGCATTCCGGCATCTGAAAGACAAAGGCTTACCTACTCTTCGTGCGCTCCGGAGGTCTTCACACTGCATTCCGGCATCTGCAAGACAAAAGCTTACCAACTCTTTGCATGCTCCGGAGGCCTTCGGCGCTGCATCCCGCATCTGAAAGACAAAACAAGGTGTGTTTAAAGACATTGGGGAACTTTAATACTCACGTGCCATTACTCCTTTCCACATCTAACCCAGTGGGTATTCCGGCACCCTGCAGCCGCTCCGAACTTGGACGGGCTCCATCTTCAACTCACTTCAGCCCGTCATCCGCCATCGCCGGAACCCTGCAAAACAAGAAACATCATTACTAAAGACTTTAAAGACATTAGAATTACTCAAAACTTACCGTTCGTGCAGTAAACGACGTACAGCAGTCCTCTGAAGTCAAGAGGCCTGCTCCCCTTATCCAGTGAAGAAACTGGTTACAGCACCCTGCGCCGAGGCAGATGGAGAGCACGGCGTTCACTTACCTAAGGTGCGAGCGTTAACCTTTGGGGTTCTACAGGAGAAGAGAAAGGGAAGAAGAGAGAGACATTCAATAACCCAGTTCCTTAATCCCATATTTTCTATCTGCAGACATCTTACCCTTCGAGTCAGACATACAGTGCACAGAGGTCCAGCCCAAAGACCCAGCCGTGTGTTACACATCACCTTTGAAGATACGGTATACGCCCAGTCAAGACCGGCGCCTCTACGGGAATCAGGTGAGCGTTACAGAACGCAAAGACTACCACAAAACTCCCGTCCAGGCGCTATGGAAACCTCGGATACCGACCAGCTAGCCCAGTTACTTGGGAAACTAAGGGCAGAAGTGCATGCAGCCCGTCAGGAAACGAACGCTCTAAGAAGGGAACTGATTATTTCCAAGGAGCGAACAGATGATCTCGCTAGACAATTGCTACAGTCACAAGCCGGACAGACCCTGTTACCCGCATCTGGGGGAAATCTTCCTCTACATCCTCTATGAATCCAGTGCAGATCAACCTACCTGGGAATGTACCTCTGGCTCCGCCCAAACGATTTTCTGGTGACCCAAAGAGGTTTGCAGTATTTATCAATCAGTGCCGGTTGCATTTCTTATGCCGGCCAGCAGCCTTTCCAACTGATCAAGCTAAAGTAGCTTTCGTGCTTTCGTACCTTAGTGGCAATGCGGCAGACTGGTCGATCCCTCTAGTAAATCAAGATGATCCGGTCCTCCATGATTTTCAAGCTTTTCAGCTCAGTATGGAAAAACTGTTCGCAAGACATTCACAGGGGCAGGCCTTGGACAATGAGCTTCTTTCGTTGCGACAAGGTAATCAAGACCTTTTGGCTTATATTGCGTCTTTCAACAGACTGATAGTGGAAACTCAATGGCCTGAGGACAAAAGGATTACGCTGTTTTATAGAGGTCTACGTGGAGAGCTCAAAGATGTGTTAGCCCAAGTAGTGAATCCCCCACAAGATATAGACTTAGTCGTTCAAATAGATCACAGACTGCAGAACAGGAAGGCCGATCGTTCCAAGTTTGATGCTTGAGTATTTTCCAAACCGCCAACTCCTTCCAAAGGAGTAGACTCTGGGGAACCCATGCAAATAGGGGGTCTGAAAGGTCCTCTAACACAAAAGGAGCGGTAAAGGAGAAAACAGTTGCAATTATGCCTCTATTGCGGAAACTCAGGGCACTTTCTTCGAGACTGTCCGGTGAAACCTGCCACGAAGGCAGTAGGAGCTGCAGTTACCAAAGATACAAACTCTGGGCAGGGAAACGACCTCGCCCGACAAGAATAGAGGTCCTCTTGCCGAGCTTGAAAACCAGTTCCGTGACCTCGCATTTCGTGATACCTATGGTCCTCATTAGCCCTGATAATCCGGATCGATTACATGCAATTGAAGCTTACGTCGACAGCGGTGCCATCGGCAATTATGTGGATCATGAAATGGTTTTGAGGATGAATCTAACTCTTTGTCCCAAGGCTGTAAAGGACATAATTACTACGGTGGATGGTACGGAGATAGCCTCCGGGCCAGTAACGCATACCACTCAAGAGGTGAAGCTAGTAAGTCAAGATGGACACCATGAGAAGATCATGTTCGATGTGATCAAGGCCCCTGAGTTTCAGATTATTCTAGGAATACCTTGGTTAGAGAAACACAATACTCTGATCGATTGGCGAGCAAGAACGGTCCAGTTTCCAGAATGTGTCTCTACTTGTCACCCTCCACCTGGTGTTGCACTGGCAGCAATTTCTTCAGAGACTCCCCAGTTACCTCCCGAATACCTAGAATACCAAGATGTTTTCCGGAAGGATCAGGCTAACTCTCTACCTCCTCATAGGTCTTATGACTGCCAGATAGACCTGATACCTGGATCTACTCCTCCTTGTAGTAGAATTTATGCCCTCACCGAGCCTGAGAACCTTCACCTTCGACAATACCTGGATCAATACCTGGCAAATGGGTTTATTCGTCCTTCCAAGTCCCCTGCTTCTTCAGCTTTGTTCTTCGTTCCAAAAAAGGAAGGAGACCTTAGAACTTGTATAGATTATCGCTCCCTGAACCAGATCACCGTTAAGAATAGATATCCGTTACCTTTGATCCCTGAACTCCTGGACCAAGTCAGAAAAGCATGCATATATACAAAGCTGGATCTTAGAGGAGCTTACCACTTGGTACGAGTAAAAGAGGGCGATGAATGGAAGACGGCCTTCCGCACCAAGTATGGGCTATTTGAATATCAGGTCATGCACTTCGGACTTTGCAATGCCCCGGCCGCCTTTCAATATTTTATGAACAATGTCCTCAGAGAGCTCATAGATGTGTGTGTTGTTGTTTACATTGACGACATCCTCGTTTATTCTTCATCGGAATCTGAACTTCGGAAACACGTGAAAATGGCCCTCGAAAGATTGTGTCAACACAAACTTTTCGCTAAGTAGGAAAAATGTGTTTTCAACGTGACTGAAGTTGAATTCTTGGGATTCATATTATTACCTGGCGGAGTGCGTATGGATTCAAAGAAGGTCGATGCAGTTCTCAAATGGCCATCAGCATCCTCCGTAAAAGGTGTGCAAAGCATGTTAGGCTTCGCTAACTTTTACCGCAGGTTTAGCCCCGAATTCTCTCGAATAGTCCAGCCCATCACTGCCTTGTTAAAGAAAAACAAACGTTTTGAATGGTCTACCGAGGCGGAACAAGCTTTCCAGGATTTGAAGACTAAATTTATCTCTGCACCAATCTTAAAACACCCTCGCCCCGAACTCCCCTACATCGTGGAAACTGATGCTTCAAGCCTTGCCATGGGGGCAGTTCTATCACAAAAGGACCCGGTAACCAATCAGTTGCATCCCGTGGCATTTTGGTCACGCAAATTCTCGCCTCCTGAAATCAATTACATGATTACTGACAAGGAACTTCTGGCTATCAAGTCTGCCTTTAAGGCTTGGTGGCATTATCTGCTGGGGGCCCGACACACCGTTACTGTGATTACGGATCACCGAAACCTGCAATATTTGAAAACCGCAAAAGCCCAATCCTCTAGACAACTCCGTTGGGTATTATTCTTTGCCGAGTTTGACTTCATAATTACCTATCGACCTGGTACAAAGAACGGTAAAGCTGATGCCCTTTCTCGGATGGGAGTGGAAGAACACTTGATCAACCCTAAACCTGTACCAATCATTCCCGAACAAAGAATTCTGGGTGTAATCGCCACAGAATCCATAGAGGAAGTTAAGGATAAAGCCAGGCAACTTGTAACTCCAGCAGACATACAGAATTGGCATCTGCAGGGAAAGGACTTTGCAGTAAAGGACAACTTATTGTATTTCCAAGAACGATTATACCTACCCAGCACAGATTTACAGAAAAAAGTAATCTCTTGTTATCACGATTCTTTAACGGAAGGACATCCCGGTATGGCCAAGACCTCAGAAAAGATCAAGCGCTACTTCTGGTGGCCGTCTTGGAAAAAAGATATCAGAGACTTTATAATGTCCTGTGGAGTATGCGCCCAAAACAAGAGTCAAAAGGAAAGACCAGCAGGCCTCTTACGACCTATTGACATCCCACCTCGCCCTTGGCATACGCTTTCTATGGACTTCATCACCGATCTACCTCCATGCTCCGGATACAATACGATTCTAGTAATCGTGGACTTATTCTCCAAGATGGCGCATTTCATTCCGCTCAAAGGCTTGCCAACAGCAGCAACTCTGGCCTGAGAATTTCTCGAAAACATCGTCCGACTGCACGGTTTTCCTTCGGTTCTAATTTCGGATCGAGGTAGTCAATTTATTCCTCATTTTTGGTGAAGTTGCTGTCGGTCGGCTCAAATTGATGTGAGACTATCGACCAGTCACCACCCTCAGACCGACGGACAAACCGAGAGGACCAATCAAACTCTGGAACAGTATTTACGCTGCATGCTGCAACAAACTGAAAAAACTTGGAAAGACATCCTTTGGATAGCCGAATATGCCTACAATAACTCTGTCCATTCGGGAACTGGGAAAACCCCGTTTTTTTCTTTTGTACGGCAGTCACCCTCGAACCTCGGAGTTGGATCCCCTCCAAGATCTTGAAACACCAGCAGTAGACTACCTGCATTCTACAATCACCCAAGCCTTTAAGGAAGCTGTTTCTCACCTTCAAAGGGCTAAAGAACAATACAAGAAAGGAGCAGATCAACATCGGAAGGAAGCCCCTCAATATCAAGTAGGGGATCAAGTCTGGTTATCCACCAAATATCTACCTCTAAAAGGGCCACGCACATTCAACCCAAGATACCTTGGTCCCTATTCCATCACTACCATAGTAAACCCAGTAGCGGTCAAGTTGGACTTGCCCCCGCACATGAAGATACATCCGGTCTTCCACGTCTCTCTATTAAAATCCGTGCAACCTCAAACCCGACTAACTAAATCTCCAAAACCTATCCTAGTTGATGGAGAACTCGAGTTTGAAGTCAAAAGCATTCTGGACTCCAAGATCTCCAAATCTAAACTATTTTACCTAATTGACTGGAAAGGCTACGGCCCCCAAGAGAGATCCCGGGGACCTGCTGAATATGTCCACGTTCCTCGCCTAATCAAAAGATTTCACCGAACATTTCCTGACAAGCCAAAACCCCCGGAGAAGCCCGGTTTGGGAGGGGCCTTGAGGGGGGGTACTGTCATGATCTCTGCTTCCAAAAGGTCAGGGTTTTCCCAACTCCCTTGGAAGCAGATCCATAACCCAGGTTCCGAGTGCCAACCAGTCCCAATTGGGACCTTTTGGACCCAGTACTGGCGCCAGTGGCACCAGGCTCATAAATATGCCCAGTCCCAGCGCTGGAAGCGCCGGGCTCATAATGCTTGGGTGGACTTACCTGCAGCAGACCATGCTGCTTACTTGCCTGCCAGTTCAGCCTCTGATCCTCTTCTGTTTGGAACTACTTTTCCTGTTGGGTGGGGCAGGAGCCACTCCCTAGATTCAGAACACTGGAACTCTTCTGGAAAGCAGGAACTCTTTTCTTACCTAGGCGTGGCTGTGGAAGGAGACACCTAAGCACTACAGGAGGCTATTTAAACCACACCCGATGGATGAATCTTGCTTTGCGTTATTCTGCATCCTCTGCAGCAGAACGCTCATCGTGTCTTCTGCATCTGATCCTGGGCCTAAGGAAAAAGGCTTACCATCCTGAATCCAGTCTTCAACAACACCTATAAAGACAAGAAAGAACAGGTTAGCATTACGGTCTTCAGTGACAGCTCTTCACTTACCTGGTCCATCGGCTGTCACCAACACCTTGCGCTGCATTCCGGCATCTGAAAGACAAAGGCTTACCTACTCTTCGTGCGCTCCGGAGGTCTTCACACTGCATTCCGGCATCTGAAAGACAAAAGCTTACCAACTCTTCGCACGCTCCGGAGGCCTACGGCGCTGCATCCCGCATCTGAAAGACAAAACAAGGTGCGTTTAAAGACATTGGGGAACTTTAATACTCACGTGCCATTACTCCTTTCCACATCTAACCCAGTGGGTATTCCGGCACCCTGCAGCCGCTCCGAACTTGTACCTGCAAAATAAAAAGACAGTTAGAGCGCATCGTGAAGCAGGCAACAAGCGCTTAGTTACGTTCTTCCAGGCGCTTCTATTCATCACACGGGCTCCATCTTCAACTCACTTCAGCCCGTCATCCGCCATCGCCGGAACCCTGCAAAACAAGAAACATCATTACTAAAGACTTTAAAGACATTAGAATTACCCGAAACTTACCGTTCGTGCAGTAAACGACGGACAGCAGTCCTCTGACGTCAAGAGGCCTGCTCCCCTTATCCAGTGAAGAAACTGGTTACAGCACCCTGCTCCGAGGCAGATGGAGGGCACGGCGTTCACTTACCTAAGGTGAGAGCGTTAACCTTTGGGGTTCTACAGGAGAAGAGAAAGGGAAGAAGAGAGAGACATTCAATAACCCAGTTCCTTAATCCCATATTTTCTATCTGCAGACATCTTACCCTTCGAGTCAGACATACAGTGCACAGAGATCCAGCCCAAAGAGCCAGCCGTGTGTTACACATCACCTTTGAAGATACGGTATACGCCCAGTCAAGACCGGTGCCTCTACGGGAATCAGGTGAGCGTTACAGTATGTTAGGGGTCAAGCAGGAACAGGTGCATCTTTTTTAATTCATGTAATAAGAAGTATGATCCAAAATGTTACGGATTCCTCTTTGTCATGTATTGTAACTGCTCCAACAGGTTTAGCAGCATTTAACTTTGGAGGTGTTACTTTACATCACCTGTTGATGTTACCAGTGGAGCAGGGTAACAAACTAGAGTATCACAAGCTTGTATCAAATGCAGCACAAGAAGTAGGAAAAGTTCTGAGAAAATTAAATACCTTGATTGTAGATGAACTAAGTATGGGGGCCGATTCATGGAACAAACGTGCGCCGAAAAAAGTGGCGCAAGCTGGCGCAAGCGTGAAAGAGGAAGCGCACGCATGTGATTCATGGAAGTCCCTGCGTTTGTTTTTCTCGGGATGTGCGCCAAACACGTGCGTGGCGCACACGGGCGTACAAGTCATTGCAACATCCCGAACGACATGCGCAACGCACACAGGGAAAGCGCACAACGTCCGCGCACACACCAAAAAGGGGGCAGGACACGGGGCGTAACACGCGGAATGGGGAACAATCCGTGAAAAAGAAGGCGTAACTGGGGAAGTACTGCAGGGAAATGCACGGAACGCCCACTCGCACGCAAAAAACCCATATTCATGGATTCGAATACGGGAAACCCACGCATGGAAAAAGACGCACATAGGCGGCAACGCGTCCGCCACACGAAGGCAGGCGGAAGCGTCCCCGCGCACAGTATAAAAGTGCATGCAAACAACAAACACGTATATACAGCTACGATGAATGCCCCATTTGTCGCAGCACTGATCGTGGGACAACGCAGGAGGAGGAGAATAGCCAGGGCCTGCATTTTTTTACCCCGGACCAGCCTTTTTGGGATGCCTGATGACCACGTCTATGGCAGGTATAGGTTTCTATCTCATATCATCCTAGACCTCGTCAGGGAGAGGGAAGATGACCTTACTTCCCCCACCCTGTGCTCCCAAGCATTAAGCCCCTTGGAGAAGGTGCTCAATGTCCTGCATTTTTGGCCACTGGGTCATTTCAGTGGACCACTGCCATAGTGGGGGGGTCTCACAGGCCACACAGTCACGCTGCCTACACCAGGTGTTGGCAATCATCACTGCACGCCCCTCAGTCCGCTGGCACATATACATGCCCAGAACACCCGCAGAAAGGCAAGCCGTGGTCCAGGGCTTTTACAGGGTGGCACACTTCCCCAAAGTGCTTGGTGCCATAGATTGCACACATGTGGCCCTACATCCACCTAGTGCCACTGAGCACATCTATCGAAACCGCAAGCACTGGCATTCCATCAACATGCAGGTTGTATGCGATGCTAAAGGAATCATCACCTCTGTCTATGCAAACTACCCTGGCTCCACCCATGACAGTTTCATATACAGAATGTCCGCCCTGAGCCGGGCCCTGGAAGCTGGGCAGCATGGCGACACATGGCTCCTAGGTGAGTACAAATGCCTGTGCACATGCATGCAAGTCACACACAGACAAATACCCACCCCTAATAATCTCAACTATCATCACCTCCCCAGGGGACAGTGCCTACCCTATGAGCAACCACATGATGACGCCAATCCGGAACCCTACCACACCACCCCAGGTAAAATACAATGATGCCCATATTGCAACCAGGGGCATAGTGGAGCGCACATTCAGAGTGCTCAAGTCACGCTTCCGCTCCCTTGACCGCTCTAGTGGGCAGCTACTATATGCACCCCCAGTAGTGTGCAGGATCATAGTGGCAGCATGTGTCCTGCACAATGTTGCAAAACAGCGGGAGGTACCGGTGGACATGGTGGTGCCCCCACATCCCAACCACAGGCACAGGCGCTGGCCATTGGAGGGGACAGAGCATGTGGCGAGGCAGCCTGGACCCAGCTTGTGGCCACATTTTCCACCTAAACTCCCACCCCTGCGGAGTGCACACAGGCCTGGCACATATCAGGTGACAATTGATGATGACAAACAGACAGTCAACTGTCACAACCTTACCACCCCGAGAATGTTCCCACGGAAGTGCCACATTGTGTGTATCCCTAGCTACTTAAAAATAAACAATCCTGTGTGACCAAAAGGAACACATGCAAGGTGTGTATCACACCCCTGCAAAACAGTCCATCACAATCCCTGGTATGTCACCCAAACCCTGCCAAACCACATCACCCTTGTCTGCTACACCATGACATGGCATGCAGTAGCAAAAGACAAACACATGACCAATAATATACAAAGAGACATGTCATAAATGAAAACTGGCACGAGACAATGATGCCTGACATGGAATCATATGAAATGACTGACCAACAACCTCCCACACATACAAAGCCAGACACAAATTCCTTCCAACAGTCGTAGCATGAACACAACACTGAATGCCAGTTCACATGCATATTGGGCATGGCAAAATCCAAACTCCCGAACCCGTGTGCTGTGTGTGTCTCCTGCAACACACTGCACAGCACACAGCACTTTGAGCAGCCATTGTGTTGCAGATACACCTTGAGCATCACATGAAAACAACTAATGAAATCTACAACCAAATGAAGCATGTACAGGGTACCCAAATGGCAATAGATCATGTGCTGCATGGACACGGCGGGCCTGAAAATGCAATCTGTGTGCACCTGTGGCCATGGATGGGTGGATGTACGTGTGCTGGATCATTGTGCAACTGTGTGTGTCATTAGGGACATGTACTCAATATATGCATGTGAAATCAAGTGACCCTCAGTGTCCTGCACACATCACATGTGAACATTGGCCATGTGAACACCCCAGCATGTCAAACCACACCAATCCCCTGACACCTGAAAAGTAAAGACAACACAGGAATAGGCAATGAGCAGCACAACACATCATGTACATAGTACCTCACAATTACAATGTCAGAGTGCCCAAAACACTGTAGGCCAAGCCAGCTGTCCAACAACAAAAGGCCCTCACTTACACATCACTGTGACCTTCTGAACAACTGTCTCTGGGGTATGTAGCCTTCGTCCTTCAAGTGTACCTGGCTACAGGATCACCCTACCCCTTGGGCTCTATGTTTCAGGTTGCGTGTAAATAGGGTCCAGCCCCCTCAGAGGCCACCTTGACTGGTAAAAATGCCACATCGCAGAGAACTCCAAGTAGGCAAACCCACAAACCAGTGAAAAAGGCTGTAGGCACCAAAAAACCCTGGAAGAGTCTGCAGTAGATGTCTTGGGGTAGCAGGAAATGTCAAAGCACATGTACAAGCACAATGATAGAACAACCAAGGTAGCACAGTTGAACAATGGTCCAACAGAATGGGTACCATTCACGGTACATAACATACAATGATGATGCAACAACTGATGGGTACTGTCACAGCTCTGGTGTCCAGGCGCAGGAGTGGCACGAACCAACCTGCCCCTCCGTGGTCTGCGGGCCTGCAAGGTCAAACTAACATAGGCCTCTGAGACCCCGGCGGGAAAGGAGGGTCAGGGATATGTTGCATGTACAGGCATTGGTATTCAGGATAACCGGAAAGAGGATGGAAGATCCTACAGGTGGTTGTGTGGTTCTGAATGTTTATATTTATTTCAAAACGACACAGAACATTTTTGGTGACTCAATAGTTACTTTACAGTACTTTCGATAAGCACGAAAGTTTGAGACAAACGGACAAGAGTGATTGTAAACAGTGGTGACACAGGTAAGTGTCAAACTCAGAAATATTGAGGTCAAAACTCCACATAGAGGCACATTCACAAAATGAGGTAAGAAGGACCTGCAGCTGGAAGACGATGTGCCCGGGACTGAAAGTGGTCCCAGTCGTGGTTCACACAAGGTGTACACAACAGTTTTTACAAAACATACATGAGAGGGGGATGGTGCAGTTGTGTCACGGGGATCGACACAGGTGTTTTTCGGCCAAGTTGGGCTTGATTGGAGCCTGTCAATATAGCGGCCTTCATCAGGATGGACACCAGTTTCTGTGTGGTCCGTAGAATCTGCTGCTGCAATAGCAGTGGGAAGCTGTGGACAATCCTCAAATGGTTGCTGGATTGCGGGTGCGGAATGCACTTAGAGTGAAGGTTCCTGAAGGCCGACATCTCTCAGGGTCGCGCGAGCTGGAAAGGGCCAGAGTGGGTCCCATATCGCAGTGCGTCCACTGCTGGCATTAACGTGGGGTCCTCAGCTAACAATGGTTGATGTGAAACATGTTCATCATGCACATTTTACCAAATCAGTCAAATGAAAGCCAAAGAGACACTTATCTCTGGGGTGAGTGCTGGCCTCCTGCCTGCGCACTCTCAGGTCTGTTAACAGGAGCACTTCAATGCTGCAAAGAGAGCGTGAGTTACTAATCTGAATGTGTGTTTACAACACACACACACACACACCCCATCCATGCCCCAAAGTAAGTGACATCTCCACAAACAAACTCCCCTCTGCTGCTATGTACCCATACGTTAGCTGTGGCCACCGATGGTACATACACTGTCAATGCAGTAATGCCGGCGCATGTGGCCACGCGGGAAATGGAAGATCAATGGGTCAAGAATCAGACATGATACAATGGTCCCTGGGTGAGCTGCTAGACGCGTATAGCAAGGTGCAACTTCAGTACAAGTTGCGTTCTGGCCGCCGAAATTTAAGTAGGTAGTGCACGTGGCAATTTTCACATGCAAATGACATGCACTCACCACAAGTCTGAGCCTTGCTGCTTGTCCCTGTGCGCTGTATCAGTTTCTGGCCAGGAACGCTACTACCCTAATTACTCTGCTTCAATGGAGCTTTGCTCCAACAATGCCTGGCAAAGCTCCACAGCACTGGTGCCACTTAGCATCCATGTGCAAGTGGTCTGGTGCAAGGTAGTCTGCGGTGTGGGCCCTTGTGTTGCTCACCTTGCCAGGATCTCCTGGAAACACACCTGTTTGTGTTGGACGTCTGAGCACAAGCCCTGTGCATCTGATTGCGCACACATCCACACGTCTGCACCACCGAATGTGCCCAGTTTTCTGTATTAGTCGTCCCTTTGTCTGCTGGCAAATGTAGGCTGGAGGCTCATCTTCCTGCAGAAAGGGCATGAAATAAATTAATAAGGCTTGACAGTTCCCTGTGTGTGTGTCTACATGCTGGTTGTCACTGGGCCAGGTTACAGAGCTACATCCAAACTCCTCCCACCATCATTGTCACTTTGACAGGCCAAGGTTGCAGGCTACTGTCTACTGCATGAAGTGCATCAAACACATAAATGGGCAAGAAAATAACGTACATCACAATCCACATCAATTAATGGAGAAATCAATCACATACTCACCCAAATTCATTACAGACATGGGGTGGATGAAACGCAGCCAATCCCCACTAGGGGTGTTAACACAAGTAGAACAGCAGCAGACAGACCACAGTAATTAAGGAAGTCCAAAGCCCTTGTGAAATATTTTGTAACACCGAACCATCCTAGC